>NC_092822.1:72737500-73937500 GCF_023375885.2 Dermacentor andersoni | reverse complement strand
CAAATTTGGAGCATGCGGCCGCGGGCCGCTTACCGCGAGACGCGACCGCGTACGAATCGCTGATCACGGTCGCAGCGTTCGGCACCGCGGCGAGTGCTATCGCGGCCCCTTCGGCCGCCCCCGTATGTCCCGTGGTCACCGTGGCGCTCGCGACTGGAGACGAAAATTTTTTCGTGTCGACGTGACGCGTAGATGGACGGACATCGACCACCGCCAGAGGCTAACTATATACAGCTTCGCTGTAAAAAAAAGTGGGAAAAGGAAAGGAGATTACGGCACTGCTTAGTTTGTCTCCAAGGCCAGTTCTCTGCAAGAAACGCAACAACGCTTTCAAAGCCTTCTGTGCTGAGGACTGTCTCGGCCAGTGTCCCAGGACCCTTTCCTCCGGCAAAGGGCGTTTGTCAAGACTATCTAGCACTCTTGAAAGACGGTAAGAGGAAGCAAGAGGTGGGCGGGACATGTAATTGTACTCAATCGCCCACTACTGTTTAATTTATTTTCGTCTTGCTGCGTTTATCTCGAAGGGTAAACGTGGGTTCGCCACACCATAAAAACAACATGCGGCTTACCATAGTTTACCTTCAACAAGCTAAGGATCCTGCTGCATGCTTTGCGACACGGATGGCGTGCTGAATTCACTCTTCGTGAAATTATAGCTACGCCGGCTTGGCTATTCGGTGCCGACGGAAAGTTGTATCCCAGGAGGTGATCGACAAGCCCCTCTATCCTACGGCGACGTCTTGTTAACGGACATTTCGGAAGCAGAACGCGCCCGTTCAATCATTTTGATACATTCAAATGGCCCGTAAGCGCGTACGTGGGCCGGTATAGTATAGATACGTCAGTACAGAGGCCGGCGTCGGCGGGCCACAATGGCGTTGTCCGGTGATTCCTCGCAATCACTTGTGCGTCGCAGTGGGTCGGTGAACGTGGGACTGCTTATACAGAGAGCGGCGCTCGAAATAAGCGCCGAGTGGCATGCTTTTTTGTTTTTCTTTTTATCGAGATTGACGGCGGCTACTCGGTCGCCGTCAGCCTTCTTGCCTTGCCTCTAACGTAAATGAACACGCAAGCGTAACCGACAATGTAGTCTTGTGAGAGCACCAGTACCATTCCCAAGCCTTCATTCGAAGAGGAAGGGCAGCCGTGTTGCCGGCCAGAGGGTGCGCTTAAAGCGGCCGGAAGCGATGGATCGGGAATTTGCAATCTGCAGCGTTCTATATTGCGTACTGGCTTTGCGACGTGCCATTAGTTCCAGCCGTACGGGCTCGCTTAGTGAATTCGCCTCGGGTGTTTTCAAGAAGCCGTTAGTTACATTGTTGCATGCAGTTTTTTACATGTGTATATGTAAAGAGCCCCATTTCTCCCATAATTTCTCCCCTCGCCCTCTTTTCCTGCCCATGTGCGCACACCGATCCGGCTTCAAGAGACGACCTTCAAGTGCACCTTTGATAACCATGCGTGTGGCATGCGGAACCAAATGAACATCGGACGGCACTTCCTGCGCATGAACAACAGCATCGCTGGCAGATCCGGTAAGCCTGTTTGCGCTATACTTCGCTAGCAAGGGACGTATACATGCACAAGAGTTACGTGTTTGTAAGCATTAGTATGAGAGGCAAGAAAAAGTGGTTGTCTCCCAGCCATGTCTTACTGCGGTGACTTTTAAATCGCAATACTTCTTAGAGATACCAGTCCGTGTCTTGTTTACTTTCGTTAAGATGAATGAGAGAGAAGTGGTTCTTGTGGGGAAAGGAGGAAAGGCTAGCACTATCTTCTACAATCCATGCGGGAGCACGGCTCAGTGCCAGCAGGGTGGGGGAGATGGGAGTAAAGGAGAGAGGGTAGGAGGGAGAAAGGCAGAGGGTCGTCCTAGCAGCATCAGAGCAGCCCAGCCGGGAGGGCCCAGTGGGTTCGACCGGAGGAGTAGGCTGGTGATAGATTGTATAGAAGGTAGCCCAGCTGAAGCGTAGTGGCGGATCATGAAGCCAGAGGTGGTGGGATGGCCGTTAGGCCATCCGTCTCTCTATAAATTTCCTATAGTCTCGCCGAGAGCCCGGACGAGTCGAGTTACTCGACGACACTTAGGAAGGCTGGTAGCTGATTATGACAGGGGAAGAGGATATCTTCCTGTCGTGAACATTTGCATATAAGAGTTCTATGTAACATAACAGAATTAAGGTGAGTGGAATTCTGTTATGTTACATAAAACTCTCATATGCAAATGGATTGGATTGATATAGGATGAGCATCCCAATTGCAGCAGCGTGTTATCAGGCAGCTCCCACTCAGCTCCTTGCTTTATTTAATTTTTTGTTCGTTTGGGTTGCCACGTGGCATAGCGGTATAACGTCATAATGGAGCTTAATATATGCATGCAGGCCCGTTTCATGGAGATTCTGCAACAGACTTGCAAAACCCTTTTACATTCTTCGCTTATCGGATTTGAAGACTGTTCACCCGCCGTGGTTGCTTAGTGGCTATGGTGTTGGGCCGCTAAGAACGAGGTCACGGGATCGAATCCCGGCCACGGCGGCCGCATTTCGATGTGGGCGAAATGCGAAAACACCCGTGTACTTAGATTTAAGTGCGAGTTAAAGAAACCCAGCTGGTCCAAATTTCCGGAGTGCCCCACTACGGTGTGCCTCATAATCAGATATAAACCCCATATTTTTTGTTTGAAGACTGTGTTCGTGTTGCTTCCACGGTTCGTTTAGGGCTCACGGTCGGGCTAGGGAACCTAGTTCCAAGCGCTATTTTGACTTGCTTCTATGCCCCCTTGGTTATGGCTAGGGTGCCCAAATATGCTCCGGAGGAGGAGCACACTGAAGCACCCTACATAGTTGTGGTTAGGTACTGTATGTGCTCTCTACAGGACCCATCTACGGTAGCACTGGGCTAGGCGCTAACAGGGAGGCCTATGGTTGGTCTAGGTAGCCTATGCACTACGAATAACACCTTCGAGGGTCGACTGGATGTTGAAGCGCCCTATTCTCATCCTTCTACTGAAAATTTTGAAAATGAGTATACTTGTTAGCTGAACATCCTTTTAAGCATTTTTTCAATAATTTCAGGGTGCAGGGAATTTATTCCCAACACACACCGTACGGAACTTAAGGTGTGGTCGGGCGCTTCCAATATTTTAAGCAAGTAGAAGCATTAAGTGTCTATTTGCCAGCACTTTGCGCGAATTCATTGTCCGAGCACGTCACATGGTCACATGTGTTATGCAATAGATGTCTTCCTGTTGCATCACGTGTTTGGTGTCCCCGATGTTGGAGTGTAGAGACCGAGTTGTTTTTTTATTTTTCTATCCTACCTTTCGATTTTTACCGCTGGCTTCATTTAAATTGTTTCTGCTGTGCTGTTTTATGCTGTACCGTATACGGGTACCTGCCATCTGGGTTCGCTATGAAGCGCAGCGCTTCGTTTTTGCCGATACTTGAAGGACGCTCCAAGTTGGGCCAATGAAAAGTTGAAAAAAGCTTTCCGTATTTTATTTCCACGCATTAAGGTTTTTATAAGTGGCCGTCGCTGAGCGTGACGTATACCTCACCGGTTCAGTTTGTCAGCCGGTGGAGCGAGCGCTGAGGTAACGAAACCGAATACTGAGCCCCCCCCCCCCCCCCCCCCACCCTGGCTGGGCCGTCTGAATATACCGCGAATCTGCGGAGTGACACGCTCTCGGGTCTTTCCCCTGCAGTTCCCGCAGTATTCAGGTATTCAATGTGGCGTCGCCTGTTACAGCTTGTCCCGCCGATGATGTACCTAGTTACGTGCAATTGGTTAATGCAAAAATGTAATTGAATTACAGTGAGCGCTATCGAGCAAACAAATAGTTACATTACAAAATTACGGAAAAAAAATGTTATATATGAATGTAATTAGTGACACGTTATTCGTTACGTACAAGTCTGGAATCAACATTCCTCAAAATGCCATATAGCTCTGAGGGTAAATACATGTATATAGGTATGTATATAGGTATGTATATAGGTATGTATATAGGTATGTATATAGGTATGTATATAGGTATGTATATAGGTAGGTATATAGGTAGGTATACAGGTATACATATATACGTACTATGTACATATGTATGCAACTTCATTCTATACCAGCTCAGTGCTGCTCTTAATTGATCCTTTAAGGGGCCCTGTGGGCCTAGCAGTTGTCGCTGGGAAAGTGGTCCACGCTATAGACTACCCCTTCCGTGCAGGCTTCTACATGGCGGTGGACGCGAAGCGCGTTCCGGCCGGCGTGTCGCGACTGATCACCCCGTACCTGCCGGGATATCCGAACTCCCACGTGTGCCTCAACCTCACGTACGCGTTGATCGGCCCGGGCGCCGAGCGCATTCAGGTGGTGGCCCAGGACGTCGGCAACCGGCCGCTCTTCTCCCTCGAGCCTCATCCGCGGTTCACCTGGCGGACGTTCGCCATCAACATGACCGTTCACCAGGACCTGCGGGTGAGGTTGCTGCTGCTGCTCCGTGCGTTTGGAAAATGCGGAAGGCGCTTCTTCTTTTCCTCTTTGTTCATTTTTTTGCGTCTTGTGTGACGAAGCCCTCTTTGACTGTCGTATCCCGTTTACGGGTCAAAAGTGTGGCAGTTTGGGCCAGCTGGTATGTCACGACTTTTTTTAGGCTTGTAGCGCAGCTCAGAATGAGCAAGAAGGAAGATGGAAGGGGTAATGAAAAGGAACGGAGAAGTTAGCGCTCACTCTGTTCTCCGTTCCTTTTCATTACCCCTTCCACCTTCCTTTTTGCTCTTTCTGAGCTGCGCTACAAGCCTAAAAAAGCCCGTTTATGGAAGACCTTCTTTTTCGTCCTTCCTGGAGACGAGACCTTGCTGTATTGCGCCTCCTTGCGTGTGCGCGCACGTGCACGCACACGCGCGAAACCTCGTACGCACCCGGGAAACTACGAGAGAATGGTCGCCCTGGAAGCTCAGTTAGCGATGCACGGCATGCTTAATGCAGAAACTGCGTGTTCGGTTCCCTCCTGCGTCAGCTTTCATTTTTACTTAAAGTTATTATTTACAGATTTAATTCAAACGTACATTCCACTGTGCTTTATCCGGCTTAATTCATTGCTTGCTTTCCTCACATAGTTGACTAATAAAAAAAAATCGAGCCCACAGAATTCTTCTTCGGGACGTCACAGGGAAGTATACAGACCTTGCGGTTTCGGCACTAGGTTCAGTAAGCTTTAACTTTTGTCTTTATTCTTCCTTTGCAGCAAGCAGCTCCATGCCAAGAAATTATTGCAAATTGGATTTTTGAAGGAGCACAATTTGAGTCTGAACTGATTCAATGTATAGTCTTTCCTTAAAGGTGATAGGAGAGACGAAATAAAGCGACACACACAAAAAGAAAACTATACCATTAAGTGCGATGTAGCGCCTAACTTGTTTGTGCATTCTGTGCACATGTCTTTAAGAAGCACAACAGCGCATTCAACATCTTCTGCATGCGCTGCTGACTATTTGGACCAGAGTCCGAGTGGACATTTATCATGGTGGATAAATCTGAGAGGTCGGCCTAGAATGCAAGTTCTGACCTGCAGCTCAGCTTTGGGGAAGGGAGACGAGGGTAAAACGAGAGGGATAGAGAAGTTGATGAGTGCACAGTCCGATGATTCGCTCTTCCGACAAAGGCGACTGTGTCCAGTCTGTCTTGCGTAGTCGAGTTATTTTCTAGGTGAACTGAAGCCACGGGATTCACACTGGAGACGCACAATCGGCTCTTCGTGGCCGCGGTTGTCGCATGTCGGTCTGCCGGCCATTCCGATGCGGAATTAATTTGGCGTTTATATTATCGTTACTAGTTAACTAATAAAGCCAAGTTTGCTTCTAAAGCACCTTGGTCCCTAAAAATTATAAATGAAAAAGTCTTGTAGTCACTGAAAAAACTACGTTGCCAGAACTGAGATAATTTAACTCTACCTACCGCGCTGGCTCGGTGGCTGAGCACGCGGACGCTGGTTCGAATACCGGCCGCATTCTGGCGGGGGCGGAATGCAAAAGCGAACGTTCGCTTAGATTGAGGTGTGCGCTGAAGAACTGCAGGTTGTCAAAATTAATCCGGAGCCCCTAATACGACATTCCTAATATTCCGCGTGTTGCAAGGCTTTGGCGCGTTAAAGCTCATGTTTTGTTTGTTTGTTTGTTTGTTTGTTTGTTTGTTTGTTTGTTTGTTTGTCTGTACTGCAGACACAAGGCCCGTGCAGGGAGTGCAAACACAAACAAGAGCACAATGCGCACAACTTGTGAACGCAAGAAGTATTTAGAAGTGCTAATGCAATTGTCGGGAAGCTAAGAGATTCCAGTCAACAATGATGCGTGGGAAAGAAATGCCTAAATATGTTAGTTCGGTCAAAATAGGGGGTAAATATATTCTGATTATTGTGGGAAGCTGGTCCCCTCAATAGTGACTGTTACTGAGTAGTCGGGAAATAAATTTCAAATTTTTTCCCAACCATTGGCGCAGGACAGGGGTAATTGGAGATCGCAGGGAGAGGCCTTCGTCCCGCAGTGCACATAAAATAGGCTGATGATTATGAATTTTTTTCCTGTGCAACCCAAGCAACGGAATGTCGTAAGATCTCGTTCATGCAGGTAAAATCCAAAAGGGAGAACACTTGTTGTGCACAAACCGCACAGCCCGCCTTAGATTCGTTCAAGGCTGTTTATGTATATGTATCACGCATACAGTAATTCATATAAGATCATGTGTGCATCACAAACAGTGCAGTGCACAGCACTTGGAAAAGCTTGCGAACGAACCTTGCGACTTCGTTCGCATCTCGCCTTCAACACGGCGACGACTTCAAACTTGGCTAACTGATCTGCATCAGGAAATGTGTGCGCGCTAGTATGTCGCCCGAATGGAGGCAAGATGCTCGCCTCCATACTTGTGATGGTGTTAGGCTGCTGAGCACGAGGTCGCGGGATCGAATCCCGGCCATGGCGGCCGCATTTCGATTGGGGCGAAATGCGAAAACACCCGTGTACTTAGATTTAGGTGCACGTTAAAAAACCCCAGGTGGTCGAAATTTCCGGAGTCCTCCACTACGGCGTGCCTCATAATCAGAAAGTGGTTTTGGCACGTAAAACCCCATAATTTAATTTCATTTAATTCCATACTTGTGTTCATAATTGGAGCAAAAGCTCGTTACAGCGGACGCTGGAAAATCCGGGTGGGAGCGACTGTTCGCGCCGCATCGTACCCACGTATCCAGCAGGTGTTAAGCCGCGTAGCTTTTGGTCCGTAAGCCGGTGTTGGCAAACGAAGTCGACGAAACGAACCGCTGTGGGAAAATTATTGGCTCTGAGGGCCGAGCCGATAGGGCTGGGGTCCAGAATCGGCACCGTGGCTTTCGAACACACGTGATGGTGCCATTGGTTTCGGGATAGTCCCGGCAGGCTCCACCCAAGTGGTTTTTAACGCTGGTGCACTCTCTCGCTTGCAGTTCTTCATCGAAGCCTACACGAACGGAAAGCCGGGCTGGGTTGCCATCGACGACTTCAAGTACACTTTCAATAAGTGTCCCTGACTGTTTCGCTCCTCATAATGCGGTGAGCTCAAGTTGCAATATCTGAATTGTTACTATTGTCTCTTATTTAATTTGACCTGTCTTGTATATACTGTTTCTGTTGGAGTGCTTTAAAATCAAGGTTTAGTCCCTCAAGTTTTCTTTGCAAAGTGGGTATATCGTATTGATTACTAATTTCGCAGTTTTTTTTTTCTAGCGCCAGGTTTTTGGATTAAACAATTATTAGACTTGGGCCCTTAGAAGCCCGTAGTAAATAGACTATATTTGAGCAGCGCTCGTGGAAACATCTTGTGAAGCTAGGTTTAACTGAATTTCACAGAACGTTCATCGTAACTGGCGGCTACGTTTTACTCATTTGTATAGTCGTAGTGGTGTTGGCGGCTACCAAATTTGTAAATGTGCATCGCAGTACCGTTTCCAACATTATGCACTGCGCATGCACAGCGTCACAAGATGTCTCTACTATAGTCGTTTTACACTAGTTATAAAAAGAGGAAATCGTGCCCCACCGCCTATGCGAGTTTCCTTACGGGAGCTGTGCCATTCTTGGAATGACCGGATGGTTTTCCCAAAATGAAAACTGACGCATGACTGTAGGCGTTGTCTTACGACTTCAGCGGCTCACCACTGCTGTTCACGCTTGATATAATTTTACAACCCAGCGCAAGTTTGGTTCTGATAAGGTGTTATGTAATCTTCCTTCTACACGCAATTCAATATTACGGCGCAGCTCTGAGGCTCCCGTTTCTGCGCCGGCGGCGTAACCGAGCGAACGAGCCCAGCGAGACGAAAGCGAACGCGCATCGCAGCGGATGAAAGGTGCGAGGAGGAAAGCCGAGAGTAGGGTGCGGTGACGATTCCTACAAGATGGCGCCAGAGTAGCGCGCGTCGTCTGCTAGGTTTGTCGGCTGCTGCGAATCGCGCCCGCGCGTCACCCATGCTCTGGCTGTAGCCATATCCGGATTAGTGAGGCAGTCGCACCTCACTTTGCTCCAACGTGCCGCACGAGATATTGCCGACGCCAGCCAATATATGGCGAATTGAAAACACGTATACAGCTGCGCTCAAACTTCGCATTAGAGAGTACCGAAATCGTCGGTGAACTTTTTTTGAAACCGCGAGTGCCAGAGGTGGGATACGTGGCATCCATCTTGCGAAACTCGTGAGTCGGCAGTATATTATTTCCTTGCACAATGTTAATAGTGGTACATTCGTACCTTTTTAATTTTACTACTACACGATATTTATAGCGTTCAGTGGTTACGCGGAACACTTGCCTGCGCATCTCAATAGTTCGCATAAGGGGAAAGGCGGGCTGCCGTGTCTTGCAGTAAGAGCGTTGGATTTTGCATGAAGGACTCCGCACTTTGGTCGCGGTCTCCCTGGCAGATTCCTCTGTAGCAGTCCCTGGAGTCGCTCGTCTGAGATACCGGGAAGACCATACTGAATTGGGGGCAGAAAAGCTTATCTTTTATCTTACGAGAGCTTTGTGAACTTGCAGCATTGATCACACTGATACATGCCATGTTGCACCTGCAAGTCTGTGCATTATATCGATTGCAGTGTTTACTTAGTCTTTAAGCGATTTTGTATGCGGAGTCCACAATAATTGTTTATCTAGTGTTGCGCTAAGAAACCGATGTTACTTTACAATGTTCAAGTCCAAGAAAAGGTGGAAGCTGTTTAAATTTTTACGCGTTTAAGTGAAGACTGCAGTTTTCTTATCGGACAAGGACATCCCTTTTTACTTCAAGATGTTGCTAACGTCATCTAAACCTTGTAAAGCCTTTTGGATGCGATTTACGTTCGAGTTAGAGGCCCAAATGCATACGTCATCAGTGAAAGAGCAGTGCAACCCAGGAGGTAATCGTCGAAGTAAATCCATCACGCAAGGGCTAAGGACATACCTTGCGGTACTCTCTGCGTCCATCGCATCTAAATCCATCTAAAAAGATTGCTATCGTTATATTTCCGCAGCCATGTTCATGTTCCACTCCGGTTACAATGTCTAAGGCAGCATCCATTGTACAGCGTTATAAGGAGCGAGTCTAATACACAAGTGTCTTTCCCGGCGTTAACCCCTATATGCCTTGTATTTTACATGTAGAACACTATCGTTCGCCATTACTCCACAAGTTATGAAAAAGCTTTACTCCTAAAGCCTGTATTCGTGAGGTGATAAATGTATGTGCAAATTCAGTGTGTATCTAGACCTTTTCGCGTGGCAAAAGGTGAAACAGCGCGGGCGAGCCTGGGATCGGAGAGGTCGCCATCTCATAGCAGAAAAAGATAACACAATTGATCCAAGTACAATTTCTTGTTGTCCTGATTGCGATTACCTATTTATGGTGGACAAAATGCACATAGGACAGTATATATAGGCTCAGCAGATAAAACTTCGTCACTTATTACGTTTCAAGAGGCGCAGTCCTGCATCTGTAGTACACCAGGCAGATAGGATGCGATTTCGAGAGCATATAATGATGGGTGTGCCAGTCATACTACCCAATAGACTAACGCAATCATAAATTTGTCTGTCACAAACTTTTTGTCCCTTTTTGTTGGAAGCAAAGAGGTTTCATTGCTCGGGCTTTTGCAAAGCTTCTCGAAGGCTGAATTTTGAACCGAAGTGGCACTCATGAGGTGGGCTCATCCGTTTACATTCTTCCGCCTGAAAGTCATCCAGCAGCAGTAATGATGATCATATCAGTGATGAGTAAGCCACTAGTATGAATTATTCGATGCACAGCACTTTTCCGGCTGAAACAGTAGGCAAAACTTTGCAAAGCAGTGACGGTAAGCCACCAGCATTAAGCCACCAGCATCAAGTCCAGAGTTTTGTAGAAAGTAAAAGCAAAGCGACAGCTGAACGCTTTCTCATAGCGCGTAAGTTTTGCGGCACGCAACTTTATGAAGAAGCAACCATGACCACAGAGATGCCTTTGAAATTTTTTTCGCTGATTAGGTGGCCAACTTGTAGATAGGAGAAACTATACTATGCCTAGCAAGTTTTCAGGAGCTCACTTTTTAGTGTGCCTTTATGAGATTCGTATATTAACGTTGAAACTTTATAATGTGTATGTTGATTCTAATTCTGGCGTAATAGCTTATCACTGCAAGCTCTACAAAACTGCTTTAGTCGTGTACAACGCTCACGGTGTGTAACGCAAACTGAAAATGACACTATAAAGAAAGCTTTGAAATGTCGTAGTGAAAAGTAATATCTATTATAGCCACCAGATCTAGGGCTAACAAAGGCAAAGTGGAGGAAATGGACCATAACACTGCACTATAATATAGGCAATGAAGTGCTATTCTTCGGTACTTCCTTCATCTTTTTGATGTGTCAACAATGCGTCGCAGCTGTACAGGGCCGGTCACATTTCATAGGCATCGAGCAGTCTCATACCAGAAGGCTTAATGCTGTCGATAATCGCACGGAAAGGGCCAACAGTATTTGTTGAAAACAGAAAATTGATTTAGCCCGTGTGAAAACATTGACTCTTCAGGACAAACTAACTATTTATTTACACTGCTCTAAGAAAACTGACATGCATTGCAAAAAGCATTTGACAAAGGAATTCGCACGACAGGTTCTACATTTTATCACGCCTAATAAGGATCGCGTTTGCATAGTGTCCCATATGTGACAACTCCAGACCGGCAGTTACAACAAAAGTATTGATGAATGAACTGCTGCTATGTACGTTCTGAAGCTTCTGAATAACTTATTATAAAAAAAATTTAAATATTGCCAAAATTTAGGCATGTGTGAGTTATGTGAATTACTCGAGCCGTTTTCCGTGAGCTGCGCACAACTTCGTTTACCCACGAGTCGTTAAATATTGACAAAACCGCTGTTGTGCCTGCAGGACCAAGATTATTTCGCAGTGTACTGTATATTAGTCTGGTCATGAAGCAGTTCGTTGCTGGACCGTGTTGCAAGTGCTCATTTTAACTGGATTTATTCAGTTGCGCATGTTCGAATGAATATTCGAACATGCGTGAAAAAACTGCGTGGACCGGAAGTAGCTGTGGAGCCAGAAACGCGTCTTGGCCCGCCATCGACAGATATGGGAGGAAAGTATACGTGATGGCGGTCACCCCGTGGTAGCTCAATGGTATAGAATCGTGCACGTAAATATGGAAGACGCGGATCTACTCCCACCTGCGCTAAGTTGTCTTCGCCCACTTTCATTGTCCTTATTCTTCGTACAGGGGGCTGCATATTTCGCTGCGTATATATCTGAAAAAAAGGTTTTGCGTTCACCGCTGCACTGTTAGTGCTGAAATTTTGCAGAAGCATCGCAGGTCGGAGTCCACGTCGTTGAGTGCAACACTTGATTGCCTCATTTTTTAAGAAAAGCGAAAATTTACCTGCGCCGGAGCAATCGCCAGGCTGTGTAGCCGCACGGAAAGCAGCTGGTCAGGGAAGTTTGCCCTGTGTGGCCCGCTCCTGAAATGCGACCGCCCTCCCTGAACAAAGACCACCCTCTCTTTACAAAGTGCTTTGTTATCTTGTTTCAGTGTTTATTTGGAAAATTGAAAATCTCTGCTTGTGTACTGCACTGCCAAGTTGATAAAGGGGGCAGGACCTCTGTCAAGCTTACGAGCTTTTAGTCCTGTCTCCTTGTCTGTCGAAGAGAAAAATAGACCGAACTGAAAATGCTGCTTTCTGCAGCTGCCGACAGGCGGCGAACGACATTGATTGCGCCATCGCGCCATCGCGGCAGCAGCTTGCAACCCCGTAAGTGCAGGCTAATTTGCAATTTCTTAAAATCCAGGCAGTCAACTGTGGCGAGTGTTGCACTGAACGATGTGCACTCCAACATGCGATCCTTCTACAAAATTTCAGCAAGAACAGTGCAGCGGTGAGCGCGAAACCATTTTTTTTCATACATACGCAGCGAAATATGCAGCACCCTGTACTTCAATTGAAAATAACAGCTATTTACCCTGTACATGGCTTCGTCGTTTGTTGGCTTCATCTGCTTGGGATCAACAAAAACCGAGCCCCCTCGATAGGTGGGATTCTAAATATGGCATCGATGACGTCTTTCCGGCTCCGCAATCGCTTCTGGCGCATGCAGTTATCAAAAGCATAGCCTTCGAGATTTGCTTCTGTTACCCGAGTCGTTACTTGGGCGTGGTGTTGCACACCACGCCCTCCTCCTTATTCCTCCCTAATCTTCTCGCTCATTTTGGTAAAGGTACATAAAGGACGTCGTCGTTGACTAAAAATCCTACCGCATCCTGTTTTTGTTTTACTTTGCAGATCGTTTCATCTAATGCCACGTGGACGCCGGCGGATACGAGAGATGGCGTTACGAACGAACGTGGCTCGAGCCTGGTTTCCTAGAGGAACGCGGAGACCCGTTTCATCTAATTCACTCACATTATTTCTTGCGTTCACATGATTCGTTCGTTCTGTTTTTGTAAATATACTAAAAACCTCTGTATATAATAAACTCCCTCCATCGTTTTTCTCGGGATTTCTTTCCGCGGACGCGTTTCGGTAGCTTGCACACAACCTCTCGGGAAGATAAAGCGCGATATTTTCAGGACGAGAAAAGGTCCTGCGCGGACGCCAGTCGGGTCAGTTGCGTCACGTGACCTGGGGTGCGCTGAGAAAATGCCTGCTGCAAGGCTATGTGCTCATCGGCAGCTGTTCATGGGGGCGAAGAGAAATATGCAGGCATATTTCCCTTCCCTGTAGGTCCCTGTAGTATGGTTGTACCATACTACAGGGACCCAGCCTCTGCCCATGTGTTACGGCGCCAAGTAGTCGGGCAGTGTCTGACAGCGCTTTCGGTTTCTCGCGTCGTACA
Source organism: Dermacentor andersoni (assembly GCF_023375885.2). Taxonomy (NCBI): domain Eukaryota; kingdom Metazoa; phylum Arthropoda; class Arachnida; order Ixodida; family Ixodidae; genus Dermacentor; species Dermacentor andersoni. Next base: position 73,924,117 of record NC_092822.1, on the reverse strand, counting down.
GACTGAACGAACGTAGCATTTTCTCATCTCCTGGTTTAAGCTAACGCGAATCAGTGCGTAGGACTAGCTCTTTTCAGGAGCACTATAAAAAGTGCGCACTTTGCCTTCGCAGGGCTCATTGCCACAGTTGTACGCGAGTGCAGTGATAGCTTACAGGATTCGACGTTCCAGGTAGTTTTCGGCAGATTGACTTAACAACGAGGTGGACGTTAAGTGAGGTGGACGTTAAGTGAGGTGGACGTTAAGTGAGGTGGACGTTAAGTGAGGTGGACGTTAAGTGAGGTGGACGTTAAGTGAGGTGGACGTTAAGTGAGGTGGACGTTAAGTGAGGTGGACGTTAAGTGAGGTGGACGTTAAGTGAGGTGGACGTTAAGTGAGGTGGACGTTAAGTGAGGTGGACGTTAAGTGAGGTGGACGTTAAGTGAGGTGGACGTTAAGTGAGGTGGACGTTAAGTGAGGTGGACGTTAAGTGAGGTGGACGTTAAGTGAGGTGGACGTTAAGTGAGGTGGACGTTAAGTGAGGTGGACGTTAAGTGAGGTGGACGTTAAGTGAGGTGGACGTTAAGTGAGGTGGACGTTAAGTGAGGTGGACGTTAAGTGAGGTGGACGTTAGGTGAGGTGGACGTTAGGTGAGGTGGACGTTAGGTGAGGTGGACGTTAGGTGAGGTGGACGTTAGGTGAGGTGGACGTTAGGTGAGGTGGACGTTAGGTGAGGTGGACGTTAGGTGAGGTGGACGTTAGGTGAGGTGGACGTTAGGTGAGGTGGACGTTAGGTGAGGTGGACGTTAGGTGAGGTGGACGTTAGGTGAGGTGGACGTTAATGGACACTTCTAGCGCTTTTATTTTCACGCAGGCTACGAAGCAACATATCTGAGGAAATGACACCAGGGGGGGAGGGTGGTTTAATCAGCTACTAAAGTGCTGATTGGCTGGGAGCGCTTGTCTCTTTCTGACAGCAGCCGAGCCAATCGGAACATCAACAGACGAAATGGACATCACTCAGTGGACAGTTGCAGAATACCCCCGTGTGGCGTCGCCCTGCTCATGAAATATCCAGGGTGGTCGTTATATGACACGAGTCTATCGGCTCCTGAACGTTTGCTCTCTCGCCAGCTTCGCCTCTGGAAGTTTTTACATCGGCGCAGAACGCACATCGGACTCTTAAACAGTACGTAAACCTACTTGATTTCAAGCTCCACGTTGGAAATCACACCAGTCGTCTCCTTCCCGTAATCAACAAAGGAGCGGCTGGGGATTGCGCTTAACTGCGTAATGGTCTTTAAGTTCTCCAGTATTGCTTGTTTTTTCGGATCTGTCGTCAGGATGTTCTTGCGGGCGTTGATTCTGATCTCGTTGATTTGCTTAGGGGCCACTTTCAATATATTCGGTTAGAAATTGCCTGCCGAGGGAGTTCATGCTGTGTGGACGTCGAGGGCGGCGCGTAAGAAATCATGGATTCCTGTTCATTCAAATTCGATGAAGTCTTCTCAGTCAACAGTCGACATACGGCGCATCTTCATACGGTGGCCCATGATTTCCACCGTTGAGCTCCCAGGAATCGAGCTGTTCCGAGCTTCCAAAGGCACGTCCTCCAAATGAGCGATGTAGCAGGCGATTGATCTTGTTCAGGTGGTCGTGCGAGCGTCTTGCTCATACTTCATGAAATGACTCTCACGAAAATGGCACAAACGCAAAAAAATGCGAGCACCGGTGAGCTCTGGGCACTTCTTTCTCGCGCTGCCCGTTATTCTGAGAGGAAGAAATACGTTGGCCAAACGTGCAGATGTCTAAATGAGACGGAAATAGCATTTTTACAATGTTCATACAGTCATTCACGGCCATTTCGGCATTCACTGCAGAGACTGCCCTTGTGTCCCTGAATTTCAAAAATGCGTTGTAATCGAACGCCGCGAACAGCTTATCAGTGAAATCTTAGAGGCCCACAAGATGCAGCGGCTGGGTGAACTCTGCATCAGCATGCCGTCCATCCCCCTCACGAAAAATGAAATAAAGGATCTGGCTGTGATGCGATAGGGTTTCATGAGATGCGTGACATCATGCGCAAAAGGGCTTGCTTTATGTTCATCTCTAAAGTAGATCTGGCGGTTTGACAAATAAAGCTTAGTTGAAGTCAGCGCCCGTGTTGGGTCTTTCTTCTGTACTCGTTTTTCTTTTGCGCTGCGCAGACATGTCGATATTGTATCGCCAACTCGTCCAAGCTTCCACTTTATAAGGAAAGGGTGCTCCTTATGTAACGCTCTGCCCGTTATTCTGGGAGAATTCTGCGAGCACGGGGTGCAAGGCACTGCATATATTCCGTAAACCTGAACGGTGCATCGTTCAGGTATACGGAAACATATTTCTGAGCATGTCTGCCCCTACAGCGAGGCAAACAACCGCTGGGTTACGGGGGCCAATGTGAGACTTTCTGATTACGAATTGCTGTAGTTATAGTTTCGCCCCCTAGCCATGATCACCGGGGCAAGTTGTTGCCGCTGAAGGCCAAGTGAAGGGATAAGGGAGCCACGTGAATATAAGCTTTGATGATTAGGCCAGCTTTGGCTGTTGCCAGCCCCGCGTCAGATAACGCCGGACCGGCGTGTTTGCAGGTATGACGTCACCAGGCCGCCATTCATTACGACTGGATGCTTAAACGAGCAGCAGTGGTGGCTATCGTGTCATGGCTTGTCCTCAAGATTGCTTCCGCCGGATCGGCTTCCGGTGGATTAGCCAATCGCGCCATAAATTGTCCCAAATAACTTAAAGAAAGTTTAAAATGTGCAGGTGCGTCATTGCAGGAGGCGGCTATCAGTACGTTTTTGACCATTGACGAGAAATTTTTAAAAATCCTACCCAACTTGCACAACTCGCCAAGATTACCTTCGTAAGTCTTAAGGCTCAACCAGACGTACGCGCTCCAATGCGCCCGCACGCGCCGCACCACGCCTGGGCGCGTACGGCGTCAGGCGCGGAGGCTGTTTCGCGTGTCAGCGCGGCGGCGTGGAGACCTACAACCACTAGGATTTCTGCGCCCGCGCCGGAAGCTGCCGCTCGCGTCAGTAGCATGACGCACCTCACATGACCACGGCGAGCCAACGTCACTTCCGGAACGACTCTTCGCGCGACGTTCAGGCAAGCCCGGGCAAGCTGCTTCAACACCTTGTTGGCTGTGCGCGTTGAGATCGACGTTCTTCATGGCAGGTGCGGAAATCTTCAGCCGTGACGGCTGCATTAACAATGAAACTTTGATCGCCGAAGTGCAACGTCGCCAACCATTGGTACTGCTGGTACCGACGTCGCCTTCTCTTCAGCATTAGCAGCAACGTCGTCATTTTCATGACGAGCAACACTTTCTTTTTTCTGGACAACGGTCTCATGATTAAACATTTAGCACAAAGGTCGAGAGCTTGCAGCGCAGTTCGAGGTCTGACACACCGTACAACACGCGAGGCGCGTAGCACACGAGTGATGCTATGCCGATGCTGCTGCAGGTTTCGCCGGGCTCACAATACTCATATTAGGTCGCTGTTGAGCTGAATGACCCACAAGGAGTCGTAAAATATGTTTCTGAAATATAAAAACAAGTTTTCAGATAAAGTTATTGTGTTTTCTTGCAATATGTAACACATTGCTTAACGTGGCCGTTAAGCGAAGGCTAGACTGCCTTGAACATGGCAAGCTAGCAACACTGCGCCGCCGCGACGAGACGCGCGGCTACGCGCGGCAACTCGTGCATCGTTTGGGTGCGCGCCCTCTTCCTCCGTCGGGCGCAGCGCGACGTCGAGTCAGCGCGGCGTGTGCGGACGCATTGGAACGCGTACGTCTGGTTGAGCCTTTAGGCGTGAAATTATGCCTGCAATAAGGAAGCTGCATGACCTGCAGTACCTCGTTAATTTACCTTAAAGGGGTACTGAACAAAAGTATGAAAAAAAAAATGCGGGAAGCATCGAAATTCGACTCTGAAGACTCGACTGTTCCGATACGCAGTGTTTGTTTCACATATTTTTTAACGTATGGCTGCACTTTTGGAGGATTATGAGCGCCCGGTGGCTGCACGCCGGCACTCGCGGGGCTGCGCGCCGACCGCCGTGACGTCATGTGTGCCGGTTTGCAGCAGCAACAGCAGGCGTTGTTGCAACCAGGCGTTGAAGTTGTTTCGGAATTGTTCGCGGTTAAGTTTCTGTACACTACACTTGGCGACAACTTTCTGTGGCAATGCAGCCAAGGCTACGGAGCCGAGTCGCCCCTCTTTTTCTATGCCACTGCACGTAGTTCCCCATCGAAATGTTATTTACGCTATGTAGGTTAAATAAAAATGCTACAGTCACTTGCACTTTTAACTCGATAGCGTTAAAGGGACACTAAAGGCAAATAATAAGTCGACGTGGACTGTTTAAATACCGTTCGTGAAACGTCGCAACGTTTGTGTCGTGCCAAGGAGGGACTTAGTTTACGAGAAAATTGCATCTGAAGGGTCCGAATACCTTTTTCGAAATTGAAATCTCCCGCCACCCAACCGGGGGAGTGGTGACGTTGCACACGCCATCACCACCCTTTGCTGCCATCGGTGAGTAAAACGGCGCCCGACAGACGGCGACACCGAGCCAAGACAGAGCGGTGGATTCGCCGCTGCAGCTGGTTTGTGGCGTAGACCGTTCGCGAATCTCGCGACATCACATGAGAGTTGAATTCTCTCCTACTTGCAGTTTGTGCGAGTTTCGCGAGCCATCAAAACCAGCGCAGCGCTACGCGATAACGAAACTACTGAAACGCGAAAGCGTGGGCGGCGCAGAGTCGAGCGAAAACGAAACCTTTCTACCGCCCGCGTCGTTATAAAGGGTTATTTCAATTAGTCGTTTTTTTTTCTAAAAGCGAAATAGAACTGCATAGGTAGCATTTTATTTCATCTTGTAATACAGTACAATGATGTTTTTTGCAACGAGTGGTTGAGTACTAGTCACAGAATTTAACTGAGGAGTGGTTTCGTCATCGGGCAAGTGCTTGAATGTCCCGGAGGAGTCTCTAATCATGTCCTGCGTTTACCTCAGTTTCCTTATTATTAAGGCCCTATTCGCGATAATATTGACGCCATAGAGATTCTCAAGCACTAATCTATCACTTTATCTTGACGTAATATTTGCCTTTAGTATACGTTTAAGGAGCCCCGGTCGCAGAAATTTCGGCGCCTGCGTCCGGCGTCGAACATCATTACGACAAAAAGATTTTCGTACCACGCATATTTACTGAGCTAATTGAATCTCTCAAACTAAAATACATGGAAAAATCGCAAACTACGACTTACACACAACCTACAGACATGATAGCTCTCGGATTGTAATTTGAGTATACGATAAAGCATAATTCTGTTACGCGAAAACTCAAACAAACCCCTTTTTTTCAGCGTTTCTACAATTCACAGACCGGGCGCGGCGCCTGCCATTTGCACGCACCGGTGCGCGGGTGTCTCGGGGGCCACGGTTCCTTGCAATACCTCCAGCTGGCGCTCACCTCCACCGAATTGTGGCCCACGCAAGAGGCCGCGTTTCCACCATAAAGCCCGCCTTCGTGCATAGCGTTCGTGGCCAGCGTTTCTGGGTAAACATTACGGTTACATGCGCTCCAGTTGCCGGGAAGCGTGAGAAGCAGTCATGGATCTTTGAATGCTGTCATGTTAAAATCTTAAAGGCGAAGCTTAAGCGTCCTCCAAAATATTTAAATGCAAGATAATAAATTAATAATCAAGAAAAACGTTGCGTGACGAAGGAATTTCTTTTCACGCTATTCCATGCTTTGCGGTTTTCTGGTGTCCGTATCTCTTTTCCATCATCGCTAAACGAATATGGCATACCCGGGTTGCAGCGCGTCAACGTCGCCTGCCGACGCACTTCCACAGCGTTCCGTGACTCCAGCCGCCTTGCATCTGTGGCCGGATTTGTCGAAGGAAAAGCTGTCCACGAATGACGAGAAAGTAGTGTACAACGTTTGCAAAAGTATCCAAAAGCGACCCGCGGCTGGCTATCACAAACACATGTCGGAAGGTGAGCGAACTGACTGGGGTTAGCGAACACAGCGTGTACCGGATTAAGTGCGACGCACAGCGTGGCGCCTTGAAGTCGCTGATGCGCGTACGGCCGCGTCTACCAGACGCACACAGCAATGCCAGAACCGAAAGTGCGAGGCTGCAGCTTCGCGACAGTTTCTCCCTAGCCTCTCTACGAAGAAAAGTGCACCGGTATTTCCTGCAAAATGTAATTCCTACAACCACAAAGCTTGCTCGAGATGCGACCAGTGATAGTGACATGGATATGCCTAAAATGTGCGTACGTACAATGCAAAGGCTGCTCAACGACATTGGGTTTTCTTTTCGCAAACGGAAGAGAAACTCTGTTCTCCTTGAGAGAAATGACATCATCTTGTGGCGGCGGCAGTACCTGCGTACCATCCGGAAGATCGTCATAATTAAAGAAATTAGACCCAGTACATAACTCAGGCTTGCATCTTTCATGCAGTGCACATAGACTGTCTCCTATAGTCAACCTTTATGTAGAAACAAACGAGCTCCCACTAGAAAGTAGGAGAGCCACTCTTACCTGTACATATATTCATAAGGTACGATCTCTACCAAAACAAATTTGCTATTAACTTTTAACAAGACGTCCTTCCAGAATAATATTCAACAACGGACCACAAACTACTAGAGCACTGCTCCTGCGATTTGAAGAGATGTGTCAGAACCTTGGCATAGGGGACACATTACCTGGCATTCCCCACAGACATGATCCCCTATCCCTATGGTTTATCTTTCCCAAAGCCTGCGGTCTCATTCTAACACAGTTCCGTAAAGCACAAGCTTCACCATAACACATTATTCAGGAATTCCTTTCACTAGAGGCAAAATACAGCGGTTTCACGATCTTGGTTCGAAAATGACTGGCCATGCTGGAAGTGCAGTTGTCCAAGGGAGCTGGGAAGAAACAGTAAGACTTTCATAGTGTACAGAAGAAGGCCGAGGTCCTTAGATAATTTTTTGGGACCATCCGGGCTCTTGCCCAGACATGGACTCACCGAGGTGACCCAACTTTTTAAAAGAACCTATGCCTAGTGTTTTGCGCATGACAGCCTTAGTTGCTTATGTGCCATTAAACTCAACATAACGACATTTGGAGGTAGAGAACACTCGACCCATTTGGCTATACTTTCATTGGGAACAGCCTCGCTCAACATGAACTTGTTGCGCTTGATCATGCACATATGACACGCATGACCACAAAGGAATGATCACAAATGGAACGACCGCGAATGCATGACGGCGATGCAATGATGAAAATGGCACGAAGACCCTGGGATGACGACCCCGAACTGACGGGACGATGGCATGACCACAACGTGATGCCGATGCTCGAATGAGGATGACTGTGCGAAGACGACCACGGCGGCTTAGCGGCGACTTTTTGACGACAACACAATGACGACAATGGCGCGAAAACGACGGACTGACGGGAGCCTCCGCAAGGACTGCAGGGACCCCCGCCACGCGACCCGCGTGATTCGCTAGTCCTCGGATTTCACGATCTCCGGAATTGGGTCGGTTAGCTACGAGATCAGGCGAGTTTTCGCGCCGAAAAACGGACCGAACAGCCACGCCAAACCCCAGGGAGGAAGGCAAATAATCGTGCACTTGAAGGTGAACATTTGTTCCAATGAAGATATCTAGGCAGCGCTTGTAGATTCGTTGCGTCATTTCGTATATCCCATAGCCAGTCACCGGCACATACGTAGAAGTAAGGGTAGATGAGTGAATAAGCTGATTCGTCTGCCACGCAAAGCAATTTTAAAAACGTTAATTGCGTCGGAAACATGACCATATTCCAAACGGCGGAGTAGTAAGCAAATAAAACTTTGCTGTAGTAAGTGCGGATCTAGCCTTTCACTACGGCGTCTTATAATAGCCCAGGGGTTGCTTCTGGACTACAAAATGAATAAATCGATCAATCAATGTTGCATCGATCTCCGGGGCCTTCTGTGGATTGTGGCGTAACCATTCAATAAACATACTTAGGCTAACTTTATCCAAAAAAATTATGCGAGCTATACGAATGCTGCTCTTATATAGGTTCTTTATGCTCCTCGGAAAACAATGTGCGTGAATAGTGACACTCATCAAGAGCGTAATTCGCTAAAATTTCCCAGTCAAAAATTTAATAATTTATTTAGAGCTCTCGTTCATTAGCGTGGAGTATGAAACCCTCGCGAACCTGACCAACCAGTCAGGAATCGTTAAGGTTCATGAATCGTATAGGTTAATGTCGAACGCCGCATCTTTTCAGGTCACGGTTGCCTTTTGCGCGCTGTTCCTATTCATGGGGAATACGGCGTGCTTCGCTGTCTGTCACTTCCACTGTCCTTCCGCCTGGGCATCAAACCGAGCAGCGTCCTCCGTATTTGCATACACATCGCATTGCAGCAAATCACGTGAGACTTCGGAGTCGTGCCCAAGGGGAGCTTGATCCATGTATGTGTCCATTTGATAGCTCTACAAGGGGGTTCTCTCTCCGCTCGCACCTTCAGCGCACTGCAATAGATTTTGTACAAGGAAGACAGCGTTTCTTGCAATGACAAAAATAAATAAATAAATAAATAAATAAGGTAGTAAATAAATAAGCATAAATTTCAAGAGGTTTTCGAGCCAAAACCATGATCTTACTACGAGGCACGTGGTATATTAGGGGCCTCGAGATTAATTCAGACAATCTGTGGTTTTTTTTAACGTGCACATAAATCGCCTAAATAGTAGTATAAGTTCACCCATGCGTCGACATCGACCTTTTAAAGCCTGATAGGGGCAGATCACGGAGGTTTATTCGGCTAGCAAGACACCAGGAGAGAAAAGTAGTTCGATAACGCAAAGGGCACTGCACAGTCACTTCAAGCCCGAGCTGGATGCCTGTGAACGAAAAAAAAAAGAAAAAGAAAATGGGCCGGAGCAAATATTCGCAACAAGATAAATCACGTGTCTGCTGTAGCAAAGGTCGGGAGATGGCTCGGCAAATCGTAACGGAATGCCAGCACATTCGCCTAGCGAGACCCGTAGGAAGCGTCCGCATTGCAGAAGCGCTGGGATTCAAAGCGGACGGAAACATTAACTGGTAAGTGGTTGATATGAGCAAGATACTGCTAGAGTGTTGGCGGAGGAAAGAAAAGCAGAGCAGCTATTAATATCCGTTACAGACATAGGTGCAATATAGATGTGGTATATTTATTAAGAGATGGGCAAAATGATAGACTGCAGTAGGTGTAGCGAAGCCTGATTGGCTAGGTGACTACCTATCGTCACCCAGCTTCAACGAGGACAGCATTAGAAGTCATCTTCAACTGCGTTATCACCAACTTGAAACTTGGATTTGATTTCTTTTTCATCATTCCCCGCACGAATACCTTTGCATTATCATCAGGCCGTCAACGTGTGGACTGCTCCCTTAACTGTAACTTGCTAATTGCGTCCTCAGCACACTGAAATTTAACACACTGCATTTTGGCAGGCAGCATTTGAACACGTTCGCTCCCTCCCATCTCTTTCTCCGGAAAAAAGGAGGAGGAGGAAAAACTTTATTTATTGAGAGGGAAGAGGGGAATAAGGAAGAGGGTGGGGTGGGTCCCTATTCCAGGACACCAGTGATTCTGGCTACTCTCTCCGCCTGGTGCAAGAGGCCCCTTTGGGCCCCCAGCCCTGGCCGGGCGAGGAGGATCTCCCACGGCTCCCTATTGTAGGTAAGCATCTGCCTTCAAGCCGTTGAGTCGATGAAGGTTCTGCGAAGTACCTGCGTTACCGAGGTAATTGATGCTCAGCCGAAACGAATGCTGGCTGATAAGCTAAACCCATTTGTTGCACCAACACCGCCACAACCTCGCGCTTCTGCGCAGCAGCGTTCCTTCGAGAATAAATAACCTAGCCCGAGAAAAGGCGTTGCTATAGCCTATGTTGCAGGTACAGCTGCCTATATTGACCAAAAGATATCGTCTCGCGCGTTCTTTCGCTTTACTATGTTGCTCTGTAGTAAATCGCAGCACAAAGCCGTGGTTTTTTCGAATGCATAACGAATCATTAAAGTTATCTTTTGATGTGACCACTTCAATGTGCTCGAAAACTGGAGCATGGCTGAGTGTCGCTGGGTACTTCGAACCGAACTTCTCGTTACGTCACGAAAACCGGGGGTAATGGTCACGTGCCATCACAAAATAAAAAGAAAACCGCTCACGTTCGCGTTAGTCAGGTCTTGTTTTGTCGTAGCGCAAGCTGAACAAGGCCAACAGAAAGGCACATCTGACACACACAGCGCCAACTTTCAGCAAAAGATTTATTTCCCGTTCTCGTCGCTGTTGTCCTTGTTCAGCTTCCGCTACAAGAAAATAATATATATATATATATATATATATATATATATATATATATATATATATATATATATATATATATATATATATATATATATAATAGACATAACTGTAGATAGTTTCGGTCGTCATCCACTTTCACACAGTGGAATGGCACAGATATATTTTTTTTGTGACCTGTGACAAGATTGTTGCAAGAGCGGAACTCAATTTATTTATTTAAGTGCACGGGTTTCTTTGCTTCTCACCGACGTCACGTGGTTCTACGTGTGGACGGCGCGCGCAGGTGCTTCCAGCTTCAAGTCTCTCCGCAAAACAGAGACGTCGGACTCGAGACGCGCAGGTTTCGGACGGTCTCTCTCGCAGCTGCGCCGACACCGCGCAGCAGCCGTGGCTTGGGCGGCCGTCGCGTGTTCGGGCCCACTGCCCAGGTGCGTCGACCCTGCCTGCTGCGTGCTAGTCACGTGACGAGCCATCGCAACGTGCACGCCGTGCGCGCTTTTCGGACGTGACTGAATGCGCCGCATTTTCTCGGCTTCAAGACGCCACTCCTTCCGATCTCGACCTCTTCTCAACGTGCGCGTGTGTGTCTGTAAGTGTGCGCGTGCGCGTCTGTGGTTAACTGGAAGTGGTGATAGCGAGCAGTGTAAATTTACCAAGCTATCTATCTTTAGCAACGTTCGAAATGAGTTTTCGCTGTTCAGTTCTGACTTTGTGCGTAAGGGAATAGCGTTTGCGTTCCGTAGCTTGAAAATTTCATTGCAAACTCTGTTGTTTCCACGGCCTCAACAAAGACGAAATGCAGTGAGGGGATTGAATTCGGGGAAATACGGTAGTAAGCTGAGCGTGAAATGATGCAGCCGCACTTGCATATGTGCCGTGTCAGCCGGGGTCTTCGTAAATTGCGACGATTTCTGAGTAACTCGTTCGTTTCCACTTCTGTCTCTTTTGTTCGAATTCAAGAAACGACCCGCGTAGCTGCAGCTGTTTGGTGTTGCAGCAATAAAAAAAAAATACGGAGATTCTCTCAGAAAGAAAGGGTTGTTTTCGCCTTTACGGCGGCAAACGTGCCAGTCCCACAAACGTGAAAGAGATGTCGCCCGGTTTGTGGGGCTGTGCTGTCTTACATGGCAGGCATTAGACACTTACTACGTGGGCAGAAAAGCACCAATAATAATAATAATAATAATAATAATAATAATAATAATAATAATAATAATAATAATAATAATAATGGAAGCGTGTCCTTTTGTTAGTGATCATTTATTTCACAGCTACGCATGCTTGCCACCTGACCTGCAGGACTTGAGAAGGATTATTTGGCTGTTTTGTATGTGCTGTGAGCCTCGAAACGTTTGATTGTGCTTGTTTTCAGTTACTTTCATCGCCGACGAGATTAACTATTTTTGTTTTTGTTTGCGTTATGTATTTACGCCAGTCCCTCGCGGAGCTTAATGATGGGCACCCTTCCGGGATAGTTGGACCGAAATTTACCACTGTACGTGGCTTGACGTTGTTCACTTCATTGACGAACTCTTCATTGCTTCCAGGTAAGCTCAAGCTTGTGCACCAACTTTGTGAATAGCTGAACGCGAATGTTGGCAGGCTTTATACAAGCTTCTTACGCATATAAACACATTTTATGGCCTCGAATGCGCAATCGCCCTTGACATAGAATATTCGGGAAACGCGTCATCGCTATTTTTCTCCTATCGTGGCTGTCAGTCTTATAAAACGTGTGCATCCAGCTCAAAGTATGCGCAATGAAACAAGGTCAACACGACGTTACAATGCTACGGGCAACCGGAATGCACCTGCCACCGACAGGACTCGAACTCGCAACCTCGTGTCCGGCACCCAGTGAGGTTACCGCTGTTACACTGCCGGTTTAGAGGGAAACTGACTGCTCTTTTTTGACTACAATGAGTATTAGAAGGACGGAGTCTGAGATCTCTGCCTCTCCTGAACAATAATTTCTCCTCATGTGACGATGATGCCGCAAGCAGTTCTCGCTCGCCCCTGGCTAGTGCAGCAAGACAATGCGCAGGTGGCCGAAGACGGATACGTTTCGCGTACGCAAACCGAGACCTCAGAGTAACCCTTGCACTTCGGGCAGCTGCCCCTGCGTGACAACCGCTCGGCCGACGCCAGCCCAAGACTCGTCAAGCGTCGGCAGCTCCCCAGTTGCTCTCTTCGCAGGCCGTCTATCGCCGGGGGCGCCAGCGCCGACGATCTGACAAGCGGCGCGCGCGCCAGCTTTTCTTCCTGGCTCGCGAGCTCGTTGTCGAGTCTCCGCTCGACTCCGGGTCCGCATCGCGAGCCACTTGTGCCGTACGCAGCTTGTGGGACGGTGGCGTTGCGCGTGATTGCCTCGGTGTTTTCCGAGGGTTGCTCGTGGTGGTGCCGTGCAGCAGACGACATGCCGACGACTCGAGTGTCTTCGAGCAGACGACGGACTCACAGACATCGGTGACGACGGCCGTGGAGCTGCTCGGGGTACCCAGGGGGAAGAGGCGTTCATTTGCACCGAGAAACCATGTTTCCGGCGCTGCCGGTCGGTCGTTTCGTGTTTTGTCTCATTGCGGCGCTGGTGGCGTTGCAGCAACAGGCGGAAGTGGTGCGCGGGGACGATAGTTCGTCGAGCGATCTGGTTGTGGTGACGTCCGCAACGCTGACCGAGGACGAGCGAGAGCCGGGATTTTGGGCCTCCTTCAGGACCTACGTACTCGGCGAGCGCGACGTCAACAGGCGTAAGTACGAACCCCGATAGGTTTCGTTCAACTGATGTTTTGTGGGCCTTTCTTTTCAAGCACAGTAAACAAAAAGATATTACGATATAAATTCCTTTTAGCAGCTGGACGAAGTTTTCACACCTCTCTTTTCTTTTTCGAACGCGAGAAACAGGAATTACGAGTTCACATTTACATTTAAGTAAGGTAAAAATCATACACACATACACGTATACATAACTAACACGCGTTTAAATGCTTCTGGAAATTCGTGAAATGCTGAAAGTGCGACGCAATGCATAACGTAATGAAGCCACAGGCTCGTGCAAAGATGGCGTACATGTTAACAACAAGAATAAGTGTACAAATGCATGTTTTTCTTTTTGTTCTGTTTAGCAAGTGCAGACGAATGGGAAGATTAGCTGTATATGCGTCGGCTGTACCATGGCATAATCAAGAAATAAACGTTACTCATTTCGCAGATATAACAAGCACAGGCACATTAAACACACGCAAGCAAGTTAAGCCTATGTACAAAATATGATATAACTGAACAAATTAAGCTAACTAGGAAAGCGTCCCTCAAGAACACATATTAACAGAATTTCATAACACTGTGCATTAAGGATGCTATAGCACGCACACACATACGTACGTACATACACACGCGAACATTCATACGTATACACACACGCTCTCTCTCCATCTTTCTCTGTGCTTCTAATCAAACAGCATGGTTAATAATGAAATGTTAATATCTAATTCTGCAATACAATCTATGACAGGATACAGAAGACTACATCTTAAAGGTACATAAGCATATGAAGCCAACAGCGAGTAAATGACTTTTAGAGTTTGAGATATAGCCCTATAGACACATTTTGAAGAAGCTGGACTACAAGCTATGAAGCATCAATTAATTCAGCTTAGGTCCTTAGCGCTTCCATAAAGGAGTGCCGACGCATATTTTGGGAGTTTTAGAAACTCTGCCACACGGTTCTCGCGCGTATAAAGTCCCACATTTAGCAAGTATATAAGGGTTGGGATAATGGCCTCGCAATGCCGGCACCGCGATGCCGTCACCGATGACATTATCGTGACGTCATGACGGAGGAAGATGCAAGTGACGTCGTCCAACAATAAGGTTAGGTATGGCGGCGTTGTTTCAGAATAAAAATCCAACGCATGTTCTGCGCACGCATCTTCAGGCAGCGCTCGCGCGTAGTCACTGCAGCGTTCGATAAGAACGGAGCAAGCCAGTGTGCCGTGACGTCATGAGGAATCCGCGTCCTTGGTACATGCGTGCAACCGGGACTGGTTCCTGGTTCACGCTGGTGTGTTCACGTACCACATTATGCTCGCGGTAGAAAGAATGCATCATCACATCCCTCAGCCTTGGCCGTGAATGACCCCAGCTAATATTCCCAGGGCCTAATCTAGTGCAATGTCCGAATGCCCTCAGAAGTTTACATTGAAGAATTCTTTTAACCCCTATACCGTAAGCTGTTGGAATCATCCTCCTGGTGACGTCATTGAAATTGCCTGTAGCGAAGGATTTTTCGCAGTTCTGCGTAGTCACGTATGAGTTGTAACACACAATGCTTTTCTTTCCGTTCATGTGTGAACCTGACTGGCATTGTGTATTTGTGTCTCTTAACTTTGTGTTATAACGATGTCTTCATCGCTATAACTAATCTCATTGCACAGTTTTCTATTATTTTGTACTTTCTGATGTTGTAGTGGTCTATCATATGCGAATATTTTTGCGCATAAAAGTTCAATAACCCCTACAGTTATGCCCACTGGTTGAATGCTGGTATAGTAATAAATAAATAAATAAATAAATAAATAAATAAATAAATAAATAAATATTAACGGAAAGAGAGACGTCATGGTAGATGTAGTTACGTGATGCGCGGCTCACCTAATTCGAAAGATTTGGGTTCGGCTTCTATGTGCGGCAACTTGTATTTGAGACCGCTTTCATTTTTCCTTATTGATCTTGCATTTAAGTTTACCAACAGTAAATTTCACCTATGCTATCCCTGACTTTATGGTCTGTTTGCCTCACATAGTTGTAACTAACAAAAATATCGATCCCTGGTTTGCCTTATTCTGTTCTTTTGTAGAAGGAAGTATCATATATTTAGGGCACTTTTTGGAGCTTGTCAGTACGTTTCTTTTTCTAAGAATTAGAAGGTTTGTACCTTCACTGAAAGTTAAAACGAAATAAAATTAGGATCTCGTACGCCGTGGTAGGGGACTTCACATTGATTTTTACCCCACCCCTCTCTTCCCGGGGTTCTTTAATCTTGCGCCTAAGTCGAAGTAGACGAGCGCTTTTTGCATTTCGCAAGATTGCTTCAACAGTATATACTACTCACTCATAAGGAACTTAGAAGTGGAATGTTGTAGCTGTTGGCATTTTGTTATCCCCCTCCCCCCTATCTCTCCCTGTAACACCCACGGTCTGAGCTCATCGTGTAGAGGTCGCGGCCACTTTGCGCAGATGACTGGCACCGGCGTTTCTTCAACCGGTACGTTCCTCTCTTCGGCGTCATCACCCTGTCCCTGGTGGCGATAGCTCTCTGCCTCAGCTACTGGTGAGTTTCTTTTCTTGCCTGAGAAGCTATGCTATTAGGACCAGCTTCCTCGCACGATGAATTGCGATGAAGATTATCGGTGCGTGGGACACGAGCATGAGTTGCGGCAGGGCTGTGGTATCCGTTGTGCCGAGTCCAGCGTCGGTGATCGGTGACGTGAGTTTCGGCTGCTTGACTGAGCACGTGGGCTTGTGAGTAGAAGCGACCCGAGGGCGACGAAACGAGCTAAGTCCCAAGAAGGCACATTTATTTATATCGTACTTGAAGGGGGTCGTCACAGAATAGGTACGCCCTGTATAGTAGTCGCAGTTTCGTCTCAATATCCTTTTTCTTCTTTTGTTGTATGAATGTGGGTCAAATTTTTAAATATTTTGCCATCTTTCATCTACATGGTTGCTCGTGCTTGTCCATTAGATAATAAGAGCTTTTTTTGGCCAAAGTATAACCTGTCACAACATTATTGTTGGGTAAATTTAAAAGACAGTAGGGTAGGAGGGCGTAAAGTACGACATTTCAGAGTTCGACATTATGCTGAGGCGAGCCTTATATAAACAGTTCATCGCTCTGCCCAATGGCGAAATAGACATTTCTACTTATTTTTCTTCTTCTTCTTCATCTTCTTCTTCTTACTATTATTATTAATTACTGTGGCAAGGCTTTTGATGTAGTTAGCCACTCTCAGCTTCTGATCAAACTTACGCACTCTGGTGTTGATTCGTCAATTGTAAATCTCTTGCGCAGTTATCTTCTTGATAGATCACGGTAAGCTAACGTCAATGGGCATGCATCCACTTTTTACATGACAACTACCGGCGTCTCTTAAGCGTCAGTATTAGGACCACTCCTTTCTGAAATTTTTAATAATGACGTTCTTTCTGCTATTCAGAATTCTTCATTCCTTCTATATGCCGATGACATCGAGCTTTTAAGGAAATTCATACTATTGATGACTGTCGCATCCTGCACTCTGACTCGCTTTCTTTTTCTAAAAGCTGCAAAGATAATAACATCACCTTGAATGCTGCTAAGACCAAAATCATGACTTTCATGAGCAAAACAGCAAGAATTTTTATTTCTTATTGTGTAGATACTGTACCATTTGGTAAAGTCTGTGAGATCAATGACCTCCGTGCGCTTTTTGATACAACCTTGCTCTTTTGAGCTCACACTAACCGCGTTGTGGTGCGGGGTATGCGCTCTCTTGGCTCTGTTCGCAGACTGTCGAGATAATTCCGTTCTTCTACATCATCCCGTAATTTGCACACAGCGGTCTGTCTTCGCCAACTCGAATACGCGTCGGTCGTCAGGAATGACATTTCTAGATCCAACAGTGACATTATAGATCGGCCCCGGAAAAAGTTTCTAAGCATATATCATCACCGCTTCGCTAACACGGAGACCGGACCTTGTTCTAACACTGTTGGATTATTGTCGTTGCTTTTACTTCGCTGCCGGTGTAATCACGCTGACCTTCTGTTTCTGTTCAAACTTCTGTCAAAGTAGACCACAGGCCTACTTTGACAAGCACTTCAAGGAAGCGAGGCACTTTGAGCACCAGCGAAGACACTGAAGTTTACTCAGTCCCAGGCAATGACCCGTCGGATGACAGCTTTGTGTCGGTGAGGAACCGAAAGGCCAAAAGGAGACTCATCAGGACGTCATCACCTGGGAGTAACCCTGCAGGCAAAACATGAGCGCTGGCCGCACAACATCCTCTTCATACATGTGGACTCTTCCGTCTGCCTTCGAGGATTAAACATGCACGCCATCTCCGTTTTCTTTGAGGGAATAGCGCCAAATGAAGTTAAGGAGGCCCGACTAAGCACGCGGAAGAATGTTTTGGCTGTCGACACGACCCGTCTGAATGCGCTAGACAAGTTCCGACAGATTACAGAATTGGGGAACATCAAAGGTGCTACCGGTTATATGAAGGGGAGCAACCTGTACTGCCGGCGTAATCTGCGACATTGACCTGGCAATTACAAATTCGGACCTGCCCATTTTGAGTGAACCGGCGTATGAAGGAGTGGTCATAACGGACGTATGCCGCCTTGGAAACAACCGCTGCGTGAAGGTAGTGTTCAAGGGCGACTCTATTCCTTCGCATGTCAAAGTCGGTCACTTCCGCCACGTCGTTTTAATGCCACAAGTGTTTCAGGATCGGACATGTCAAAGGCACCCGTGCGAAATCTCCAGTGTGCTCCGGTGCGAGGAGCCGCACACTGCAGACGTCTGCCGCGCAACAAATATTAGGTGCGACAACTGTGATGGGTCTCATGTAGCAACATTTAAAGACTGCCCAAGTATCGAAAAAGAATTTTCTATCCTGAAACAATTGGTTAGGGATAACGCATCTCATAGTGAAGCTTCTGCAAAGGTCCGGCGTCGACGTCGTCATCGACGGAAGGTTGTGTCATCGACACCAGCTTAAGCACAAACAGACCCGAGATCCTATAGAGGCCTCAAAAGGAAAAGCTTTCCCGTGTAGGAGACTGGTCGGCGCTCCCGAACGCCCACCCTTTCAAGGAGCCTACATGGTTGATGCCTCCATCACAGCAAACTTCAGTTGATGATGTGCCAACAGTAGATCGTCAAATCCTTCCGATGCTGCAGTCCCTAATCAACGTCATCAGAGTAACGTTGATCAGCATCGAAACTCGATCTGCTCGAAGTGGACTACAAGTGCTGGACTCGCTGAGCCCAGTCCTGGCAACCCTCGAGTGAACCATGACTAACAACCACCAGTCATTTCGTAAGGAGGTCAGAGATGCATTGATTATTCAGTGGAACGTCAGACGTCTAAGGTATTGCATTGTTGATTTTCACCAGTTTGTGCATGTTAACAGATTTCCAATCATCGTTATCTGCGAACCAAAATGATCCCATCCAATCACATTATCCGTCTGCGAGTCAGTCACGTCCTCAAGCAACAACGAAAGCAGCTTTCATTCGCCGTGAGCCTGCTTACGTCGTCCAGCCTGTGCACCCTCATGACGACAATCAGTATGTCTCCCCAACCGTCAAAAATAAGAAAGCTCACCTTTACACTCATGGGTCCGTACCTATCTCCATTGAGCCCGTTTGACATCAAAAGACTATCAAACATAATAAAAGCATATCCTGGTCCTTGGTTTGTCACAGGGAACTTTACCGCCCATCATAGCATTTGGACAAGCTCAAAAGTTAACGAAGTGGGACGAAGACTCGCTTCATTGGTCTTCAATCATGACCACTTGCTGCTGAATGTCTCTAGTCCTACATTTCTAGGGGTAGTGTACAGCAACTGTCTGGACGTGATTCACCTTTGTATCACGCCGCTTTGACACGGGCGTTAAGGGGTTGTTGGACATTGAGGCACATGGGAGCGATGACATTTCCACTTACCTTAAGATCGACGGGATGTCTAACACTCATCCGCCTAGCGCACTACAAACAATAGATGGGACTGTGTTAAAAAACCTATTGGAGGACGCTTGTCAGGAAGGTCTCTTCTCTTGACTGCAAGAAGCTATTAAAGAAGCCGCGCAGACTGCTATGCGCATGCTCATGTGCTCACAGAAGCACTCGCAATTCGACTTGGAGTGGGAGCGACTTCGCGCGATTCGTCGTCTCGCGGAACGAAGATGCCAGCGCACAATTCGCGATCTAAGGACAGCCCGGCCCACTCAAAAGAACATACAACGCCGCATGATAAACCGGAATCAGAACGAAGGACAAAGTATTGTGAGTCCCTTGACCCCCGTAAACCACTGTCTCAAATATGGAGAACTGTGAGAGGTTCTGTTTCTTAACAAGGCTGCTCATCCAAGGCACTAGCGCTCTTCCGACGCCGACAAGACCTGGATGTAGCGGAAGATTTTTGTCCTATGATTGCAGGCCAGTCAATGGGCACAAGTTCCCTTACACTTACCGACGTTCCAGGCACACGGGATTCACACACGGATTTGCCGGTCACCACTCCAAAACTCGACGCGGCACTTGTCTTATGTAATCAATCGTCATCCCCTGGACCAGATGGTGTAGCTTACCGTATATTGTGCCACCTCGGCGAACCGGTGCGAAGTCCATTGCTGCACATCTTCATTGACACCTGGCAGGACTGAAACGTTCCTCAAGAATGGAAGGCCAGTCGCTTGGTACCGCTCCTAAAACCTGGCAAGTCTCCTCTAGAGGTGACTTCATACCGCCCAGTCGCGCTGGCTAGTGGCATTGTGAAGGTGAAAGAACGAATTATCTTCGCCAGACTTGAACGACACCTCGAACGGTGTGAAGTTTACCCAGACGCCATGGCTAGCTTTCAACGTCACCGATGCTCCATTGATAACGTCATCGATTTGGTTACATACGTTCAACGTCTCTTCATTTCTAAAAAAAAAAAAAGAGGAATGGTGGCATTAGCCGGAAGCTAATGACTTCGTACGCCATAGTCATCGATGGACAAAATATCTCTTATCTTAGGACGCACCGGTTTCTAAGGGTAATCATCAACCGTGACCTCTGTTGGAGTCCCCATGTGGCCTACCTAAAGAAGCGCCTGACAGGCATCTCTCATCATTTCAAGTTTCTTGGAGGAAAAGTCTGGGGTACTTCAGTACATATGATGATGCAATCGTACTGGACGCTGTTTCTCGGGTGTCTGAGGCACAGCTTGGCAGTGTTGACCAATACCTGTAGAACTAACATCCGTACACTCGAAAGTGCTCAGGCCCAGATACTTAGGGTTTCCCTAGGGGTGCCACGATGTACATCAACATCCGAAACCATTGAAATTGCACATGATTACCCAGCCAAGATTCACATTGTTATGGAAGCTCTCAGTGCACATGACAGGCACCTTGATCGCGCCCCTCTCCGCTAACTCGCCTCACTGCCGGAAGACCAACCACGCACCTCTTTTTGTCAGACGATACTACCATATCGTGTATACCTGCCATCAGATTACATAGCTGCGAGAGTTTTGCTTCCCTCTTGGTGCTTGACTCAGCCACAAGTACCAGGAAGTACAAGCACCGGGAATTCGAACGAAGGTACAACTCTCATCACCAGCTCTCAAGAATGTTTCGCTGCTGTTGGTGCACGGAAAATACAACTATCATACCCATTTATACACTTATAGTTCAACCACCGGGGAATATTTTGCAGAATCAGTGATTTTTCCTGTGAAAGTCACCGCCTTGAAGATCAAGGCGTCACACAAGACTGCATCGATAGCCACGGAGCTTGTTTCTCTTCGTAGCGTACTACGCGTAATTCTAGAGGAACCACCTCAGAAGCGGAGCATATTCAGCGACTCTAAGGCAGCTCTACATTGCTTGCTTTCTGCCTAACGCCGTGCATCCTACGAACAACTGGTGCTACAAATCCGAGAACTCCTTTATCGCCTCGTCGAGCAACGGCACGACGTCACATTTCAGTGACTCCCTAGCCATAGTGGCATAATGGGCAATGAACATGCCCATAAAGCTGCTCGATCTGCTCATGAAGAGGGCGTGCACGAACCAATCCCTCTGTCAAGAACAGATGCAGCAGCGAAACTTCGAGTGCTTGTATATTATGCCTTACAATCGTTGTGGAACACACCTGGTTTCCAGCACACATGTCTACATCGACTAGACCCCTGTCTGCAACCTCATCCTCCAGATGGACTACCCCGACCCGAAACAACGGTACTTCACCGATTGTGGCTTGGCGTCGCATTTACGAAGCCGTCTGCCTTCCGCATGGGAAGGGAGGCTAGTGCTGCGTGAGACCACTGCGAAGGCGAGGAAACTATCGAACACGTTCTTTGTCATTGTCCCCGATACAGCGCACACATGCAGTCCCTCGCGACCGCGCTGGCGCGTCTCGATGACCGGCCGCTTTCGGAGCAAATCGTCCTGGAACGCCGACTTGTACAGTCGTCACACCACAAGATAGCGAAGGCACTATTGAAATTTTTTACGTTCGAGTGGTCTATTGGAGAGACTGTAGTTCGCATGGACGTTCACGACCTTCCCTATCCTTCTTCCCTAACGACCTTCGCCAACCTTCCCCAACCTGCCCTATCCTATCCGCTATTCTTTCCCTCTTTAATTTCCCCTTCGCCTTCCCCTAGTGCAGGGTAGCAAACCAGAATCTTATACGGTTAAGCTCCCTGCCTTTCCAATCCCGTTTATTTCTCTCTCCCATGTTCTTGCCTGGCGCCAGCGACACTCAACCGTTCATAGAATAAAGAGTCATTATATCGCTAATTTTAATGAACTTGATATTTTTCATAACTCGCAGTCATCATTCTTTTCGGGCTCCGCGATGTTGTGACATATTTTGACATATTGTTCAACTGTCCTTCTACACCTTTTTATTTTGAATTCACCTTGCGTCTTGTTGTATGTACACTCTTCAAGATTGTTTTTTATTCATTGTTTTATTTGGCTTATGTTCCCCTGCCGACTTTTGCCCTATGTATCCGTGCGCCAGCACTTAGACCTCGTGGTTGTTCCTGGGCACGATAAATAAATAAATTATTGATTGATTGATTGATTGATTGATTGATTGATTGATTGATTGATTGACTGATTATTATTATTATTCGAGATAGTATACATGTGGTGTTGTTGATACGATAACTAAATAATAACTACATAAAGTTCTCACAGAGAAGCGTTCAAAAGGCACCTGCCAGTCTGGGAACAAAGGAGACAGACAGGCTGAGTAGTGTCGGTGAATAAACAGTCAATAAATCATCAAAAGGCTAGAGCAGTCAAGAACTTGTAGAGATGCAAGCAAAGAGAAAGCTAAGGTAGCACCGGTCAATTACACGAAACGCATATGTTCCTGCGAAGCACTGTAAAAAAAAAAAAATTCAGTGGCGATCTAATGGTAAATGGGACATAAATGCATCACCGTTACGTCTCACCTCTTTGAGGTCCTGCATTCACGATTTAAAGCGCGTTCGCCTCATTGCAAGTTCTTGTTGAGGAGCTCCCTCCACACACGTCCTGCCTCTTCGAGGAGCGACTATAGACACAGGGTGTCCCACTTAACTTACGTCAAAATTTAAGGATATGCGATTGCCGCGTAGCTGGACAGAACCAAGGTAATATTGCTTGCCGTCGCTTAGCGTAAGTCAGACAACTTTTTTAATTTTGCCTAATGAGATAATTAGTCACTAATTGTTAATTATGAGATATTATAATCTGAACAACATTGTGAATCAGAAAATTGTAGGCCATCATAAAAAATCCCAGATACCCCTTTCTGTTGCTCAATACGTGCTACACAAGAGTGTTTTCCAAGCGTTAAAGAAAGCCTGGAAAACACGAAAAAGTGCCGCGCGACTAGCGCTGGGCTTCTTTCGGGCTTTAAAAAAAAATTTTATGTATCTGCCGCGGTGGTATAGAGGTTATGCTTGTTGCGCTTGCTAAGCGCGAGATCGCGGGATGAAATCTCGGTCACGGCGCTCGCATTTCGATGTTGGCGAAATGCAAAAAAAAAAGAAAAAGAAAAAAAAGAAAACTCCCCTGTCCCGTGCGTTGAGGACACTCTAAAGATTCCTGGGGGTCAAAATTAATGCGATGTCCCCCCCTACGGCGATCCTCGTAATGAAATCGTAATACCCCTGAATTAATAAGTTCATAAAAAAAATAAGTTCATAAAAAAGAAGCTTTTAGCCCAGGTGACCATCCAGATACTTGCTGGAGAATAAAAAAAAAATGATTTGAAACATTACACAGCACGTATTGAGCAACATAAATATGTACCGGGAATTTTTCGTGATGGCCTACCATTCTCTGATTTTTTTTTGCTGCGATTATAATATTTGACAAGTTACCTAATTAATTATAACGAATTATATAATTATGCAAAATACAAAATGAAACTTGTCTGACTTGCTCCAAGAGGCGGCGAACAACACTACCTTGGTTCAGTCTAGCTGTGTGGTACTCGCATATTTTTAAAATTGTGGCACATGTTACGTGGGACACCATGTACTGTATATCAACGAGGGCCGCTCATTCATAGCGAGGGTCTCGAATCTGGTAGCCTTGGTCCCATTAGGTAGCATACGAAGGTTTATTAGTCACGTGCCTGCCGTCTTAAGCTCACGTGTTACATGACGTCATCGGGCGTACAAAGGGTGTTTCACATTTGCCTGCTACGACTCTGAGTGGCTCTGGCCAACACACCCGGAGCTGGGTCTAGTACTCATAACTGCCCAAGTTAGTGGGCGGATGGATGACCGTCACTGTAGCACAATTGGTAGTGCATCGCACGCGTAATGCGAAGGTTGTAGGTTCGGTCACCACCAAGGACAAGTTATCCTTTCAGAAACTGTCATCTCCCCCTTTTTATCATTATTTACTAACTACTACGTCAAACTCTTGCCTTTGCTTCGTGTTGTCGACAAATTCGACTAGCAATTGCTACGAACGGGTGGATGTCTGATTTTCCCTTTATTCATTATTTTATACATTTCAATCTCAACCACAACAATTTAGCCCTAAGCTTTCCTTGGCTTCATTGCTTGCTGGCTTTGTGGGATCGTATATGTATACCTTTCTTTTCCGTTTGATATTTCTGATGCTTACACATTAAACAGAACAAGCGGTAGGAGGAGGGGGGGACGAAACATGGCTGAAGTTGGCTGCTGCAGTTACTAAACGATTTAGAAAATGATTCTTGAAAATAAAACGAATGCCAGAGCGGCAGCTCTCGGGGTGCTCGTTTCGTTCTTGAGAGAGCAAGGTTGACCCATCTCTGTATTCGAAGATATCGGCGACAGCTGTGTGCTGTCAGCTGCAGCTGTTGTCCGTGCAACGGCGGATACCGCTGTCCTGTCGAACCTTCTCTTCTTTTTCTTTTTTCTTGCATGCAGAACCGCCTTTCTTCTCTTCCAACTGGCTTGTTCAACCAGTTTCCCGGCAAAATATGTAACTGGACGTGTCTCGTTAAGTCAGTGATGATCTGGAAATGATGACGCAGATAAGGCAGCTCGGACGTCAAACCACTGCGTCCCCATTCCTCTCTCAAGGACAGATGCTGCGAGACAGCTTCGCGTTCTAGCACGCACACTCTCGTTAGCTGAGTGGAACACCGCACATACAACGCTCGCCAGACTGCACAGACTAAACCCTTCGCTGCAACTCGGACCTCCGGCCGGACTGCACCGACGCGAAGCCTCTCTTCTGTGTCGGCTGTGGTTGGGAGTTGCTTTCGCGAAAGCTTATTCATCACTAACTGGAATGGCTGACAGTCCTGCATGTGATGTCTGTGGCTGTGAGGAGAACATTGACCACATATGTGCCGCTGTACTCAATTTTGAGCACAAAGACAATCTACGTCCAATGCATTCAGGAAATTAGATGATCGTCTTCTGAGTGAACAGACAACATTAGGACACCGTCCCCACCGATCATGAAGGCTCTTGTGTGCTCTCTTAGAACGTCTGGCTTGTGCGAGTGCCTTTGACTCTGTGGTGCTGTCCGTGCACGTCTCTCTACCTCCATCTCTCTCTCTCTCCCTCTTCTTTCTATTCCCCTCCTCCCTTCCCCCAGCGCAGGGTAGCCAACCGGACCCTTGACTGGTTAACACCTCTGCCTTCCTTTTATCTCTCGCTCTTTCTCTCTCCCAGGTCTAAATGACCTGACAGGGAATAAGAGGGCGAAGTTGGTGTCGGGCAGAGCGACGCGACGCCTGTGACAATACGCGAATACGGCGGCACTGACGCCGATGTTGGTGACTATAAACGAAACTGAGCTGCGGGCGGAATGCCGTGGTTCACACGGGTCGCAGCTTGCTTCGGCGTGGTGCTCCTGGAAGCGCGCCCTCGTAGCTCGCGCAGCAGTGTTGGCCGGAACGTCTCCGTCAGCGCCTCGTACATGCGTGCGGGGATGACTACTAATTAATAAACTCCTCAAATATTATAATCCATCCCGGGGGTACACGGCCAGCGGCGGCAGCGACCGTTTACTGAACGAGCGGCGGGGCCCCAATTCGTGACTTCGAGTGCGCGCCACGGACTGCGACTCTGCTGAGCGCGCCATGGTCCTACATGACGACGGTGCTGGAGGCGTTCCTGTACCGTGATTTGACCGCGGGATCGTGACTCTTGCTATAGACAGCCGGGAATGAACTTGGTAAGGCCCCGGGCAGCGGGGTTTTCTAAGCATACCTTCGGGTAAGGTCTGAGAAGATGGATTTTGGAACGCGCTGAGGGCGCGTCCTAGAATAAACGAAACGAATTTACTCCAGTCTGAGTCTGATATCGTCGGCGACTTATACGAAAGCCGACTTTCTCAGTAGCGGTCAGTGCTTGAGAAAGGTGATTGCGAACATCACTGCTGGGCTAGTTAGTGGAGAAACATTTCGAAAAAAAAGCGTAGGAACATGGCACTACTCTTGTTGCATCTTTCAGTATAGTTCTGTTGCTGCGATGTTCTTTCCTCTCTTTTTTTGCGCGAAACGACGCTGGACTTCTGTCAGCCGTGTGCCGATTCGTAAAACGTTGTCGCGCTGTAAAACGACTGCTTGTGTTGTTGTATAGCCACTGAGGGAGATCATTCAAACATCGGGCGGTAGGATTAAACGTTACAAAGATCAATGCACAAAATGAAAAGAAGTTAGGGAAATACTACTGGAAGACAAACAAGTAATCCGTGATTGAGGGGTCAGACCAAATAATAATATATTGCAATTTCACTGAACGACCTGCGTCGTAAGTAATTAGGTGAGAAAAATTATATTCACGCGGAAAGGACAAAAATTACCGTAATCCCATGTCATGTGAGGCTCAATGTTATGCGAAACATTAGAACGGAGACATAATACGAGCAATAATTACTACTTACGTCAACATAAATCTTTCCCTCACAAATGGGTGCTAATGATGAGGGCCCGAAAAAGATGCTTTTACTCAGAATGGATCGGCCAAGCTGCGAATAGTAAAAGAAGTTATGGGCAACACGTCAAAAAATGTTGTCTTCATCTGACCGTTACCAACGGCACTGTTGAGGAATTCAACACTTATTTTACTAGCGTAGGTCCAGCTCTAGCAGCCCAGCTTCGTTAAATCGATATTGAACCTCCTCCGCCGCCACATCCAATAGTAAACTCGTTTGTTCTTGGAAAGAAAGAAATTGCTGAAATCGTTTCGACAGTTTCTACCATGCAGAACAATTAAGCTACTGGGCCCGATGGTATTCCTGCGAGGTTGCTTAAGGGTGACATTGATATCGTAGGACCAGTATTACGCCGTTTGTTGAATCATTCTATTGAACAAGCAAGGTATTCAACTTCATTAAAAATGCTAACGTAATTCCTATTCACTGTCAAATAAAGATTCTCTCTCTCTCTCTCTCTCTCTCTCTCTCTCTATATATATATATATATATATATATATATATATATATATATATATATATATATATATATATATATATATATATATATATTATTCGCAAGGAACGTGATCTGCTTGACCCTTCAAATTACAGGCCAATATCTATTATAAGTATAATAATATTTTCGACAAATTTATATCAGCACGGATCAAATTATTTCTAGATAAGTATATCATGCTCTGTCATCAGAAACATGGTTTCAGGCCTCGGCTCTCAACGGCTACTGCAGTTTTGGCTTTTTCGCAGAAAATAAACGTGGCATTGCAACTCAGTACGCTAGTAGGTGTTATCTTTCTTGACTTAAAGGAAAAGCACTTTACGTTGTGGATCGTTTAATTTTATTGGACAAAGTTAAACATTATGGGTTTCGCGGTAGGTATTTGATTTCCTTGTAAGTTACGTGAAAAATCGCTCTCAGGTCGTGAGAATTCAAAAGTTCGGCAGCATGTTACACTCACGTAACACGCGAAGACGAACGCGTGCTGCACGCGTGGTAGTGCATCAATTTATACGATCGGAGGGATCAGACTTCTTGCAAGACATAACGACACGCAGTGCGAAGTAAACGTACGGCGCTGTAGGTCGACCTGCTCAACGACACGAGCGAGCACATGACGCCCTACCTAAAGGTTATTTCCTTCTTTGTTTCACTCTCTCTTTCTTTCCGTCTTTCTTTCTTTCTAGACGCCGCTTTTCTTACTTTCTTTCGTTCTTTCTTTGTTCTTTCTGTTTTTCTTTTCTTCGTTTATATTCAGTCATTGCGTCCTTTCTTGCTTACGGGGGTATGAGCCATTCCTGATGATGGTATTTTTTTTCTCACTGGACTAGACGCCGCTTTTCTCAGGTATGAGCCATTGCGACGAGCCACTTAAGGTTTTCGCCTTAATAATATTACGCCTTCTAAACAAAATATTTGTACTGTCGTTCCACACAGTGTGTCGGAACGAAACGAAAACTAAAACGAGAAACTAAAAAAAGAAAACCCGATATTTTTTACCGGAACAAAAGCGTAACCGAAACCTCATTTATTGTTTTGTTTTTGAGTGAAACCGAAATACCTTTTATCGGTTTTCGGGTCAAAGGGGAAAGTCTGCTATCCGAAACCAGCGACGTCAGGCAGCGTCAGCATTAGCGCGTACCTCAGGGGTTCGCATAAGCGCATAGCTCAGGCAGGGATGGTGCGAGAGATAGCCGGTCGAGCGCTCCACTGCTCTAATAAGCCTGCCGCTCGGTACACTAGCAGATTGGCATCATAGTAACACATGTATTTATCTTAATAATCTTCAGAAGATTGCAGAGCATCAGTCTCAGTCTTTCTTGAATAACCCTTTATTTCTTGCTCCCAAGGGTGTCGGGTTGAGAACGTGCTGACGTCTATTGTTACACCTCGATGAAAACACAGAAATCAAGATTTAAAAAATCAGGGTACGTAGAATGGTCTGCACCAAGGCCACTGGGACTTGTATGCGGGTAAGGCAGTTCAGCCTAGAGAAAAGCAGCTGTTCCAAACGGTACTGGGCATTTCCACGCAAAAATGTAAGACGCAGGTGGCAACAGGAGGAAACATTGAGGGAGAGATAAAGAAAAAAGAAGAGTTTGTGTTACACTCGAAAAAACGTGCCTTTACAAATATTTCGCTCGATAGCTTTGTAATGCCCGCTGTTCATGACTCAGCGTGTCTCTCAAGTGGTGTTTTACGCTTACCTCTACAAGTCAGCTCTCACGAGAGTTCGTGCTCGTTTCTGTGACACCATGAAGGCCACGAGGTCACAAGGATCCTCACAAGAGAAGTGGTTAAAGATTTACATGCACTCCTACTAGCTCGCTAGGAAGTGCCACAAGAAACTTTGTGACGACCTTTGAAGGAAAGCGCACGTAGCCATGCAGGTCTCAGATGACAGTGCTGTCGGTAATGTTAATGCGATAGCATCGTCTATTATTATCAACGTTGTCAGCCTTCTTTAAGCCTGCAGCTGGGGAAAGGCCAGTGCCGAAAGCAAATCTTTGCCTAAATCGAATAAAATAACGTCGATTATGCTAGTGCGATGAAGAAAAACTGAGCTCTTTAATGAATTCTTGAGATTTTTTTTTCATCCCTCCTTCCTTGTGTGGTTCCCTTGATCTCGTTGCCCCGGCACAAGGTAGAGTCAGCCGGTCTATGCACATGTTGTAATCTCTCTCTCTCTCTTTCCCTGTCTTCCTCTCCTCTTATTCCCGCAGACTTCTGCCTGGCGGGACGGACCGTTCAGTGCGCTATTCCAGAAGGGATTGATAAGATACGAAAT
The DNA here is from genome assembly GCF_023375885.2 of Dermacentor andersoni. Classification (NCBI taxonomy): domain Eukaryota; kingdom Metazoa; phylum Arthropoda; class Arachnida; order Ixodida; family Ixodidae; genus Dermacentor; species Dermacentor andersoni. Next base: position 73,894,730 of record NC_092822.1, on the reverse strand, counting down.
GATACGCACCGTACACGTTACTGACACACGACCCATTCCAGCCAGGCCAGTGTGCCTCAGGAAAGTTAGAAGTGTCTTATACGGGTTTCACACAGCACACTTTCGATCGCGATTCAGTCCGATCGGGATCGAATTTATCGGTCGTGATTGCATCCTTTGCGCAAGCTGTGGGAGGGAGCCAATCGTGGTCGAGATAAGGCTTGATCGCGATCAAAAGCGACCGTGTGACACCAGTATTAGTTGCGCGCGACGCGGACAGCGCTGGCCCGTGGGAGAAGTGCGTGTCGTGTATTTGAAGGCGTGACAGTTTTTCATGAACGCTCTGAACAGAGTCGTGAGGTAACAGCGCGAAAACAGGAAGCGAGAAAAGGACAGACAACAGCGCTGTTTCCAGTCCTGTTCTTGAGTTGTTCCTGCGAAAGCCATGAACCAATCTGGTCAAATGCGTACGCTTCTGTACAGAGATTATAGGGCCGTTCTTACTGATATGAATAGATTACGAGAGCAGATTATGTGGACCGCGCGTCTTACCGCAAGTTGCACGCACGTCACCCTGGTGAACTTAAATTAATTAAATTATGGGGTTTTACGTGCCAAAACCATTTTCTGATTATGAGACACGCCGTAGTGGAGGTCTCCGGAAATTTCCCTCATCTGGGGTTCTTTAACGTGCACCTAAATCAAAGTACACTGGTGTTTTCGCATTTCGCCCCCATTGAAATGGGGGCAAAATTCGATCTCGCGACCTCGTGCTCAGCAGCTCAACACCGTAGCCACTGAGCAACCACGGCGGGTCCTGGTTATCCTAAAGAATCCGTTAAAATTGAAATAGAAAGTATGTTTGTATTGACGACATTTGACAGAATGCGCTGTAGACATGCCCGATCGCGCCCGTCAAGGCTACACGCAATGAATGTGAAACTCGCGTGATTGATCTTGCGAAGTACGAAGAGTCCCGTGGGCCGCTGTTCCGAGTCGGTGCAAACAGAACCCTGCGAGCGACATGCGAAATAAAACGCCAATGCGCTTCACGTCATGAAGCTGCCACATCATCATCGTCATCATCATCACCATCTTCATCATCATCATCATCATGACATCATCGACTGCAGGAAAAAATGCCACTTTCACGATTTTCATTTATCCGTAACCCGAGACACGACACAGACTCCGCCCCCACGTCGGAGAGTTATCTCACCATGTGCCCTGCCGACTTGCATTGAGCATTAAAGCGAAGCATTTTTTGCCTGTATCCCTCCAGGGTTCGGCAGGGCTGACTTCTTCAGCATCCATTTAACTCTCTCTCTCTCTCCCGGGTTTCACGTAGTCGCTGCTATTACTGTCTATGCCTGATTATCTATCTATCTATCTATCTATCTATCTATCTATCTATCTATCTATCTATCTATCTATCTATCTATCTATCTATCTATCTATCTATCTATCTATCTATCTATCTATCTATCTATCTATCTATCTATCTATCTATCTATCTATCTATCTATCTATCTATCTATCTATCTATCTATCTATCTATCTATCTATCTATCTATCTATCTATCTATCTATCTATCTATCTATCTATCTATCTATCTATCTATCTATCTATCTATCTATCTATCTATCTATCTATCTATCTATCTATCTATCTAATCATGAAGGTTATATATGAACAAAAGGATAGCACGAGCAACAGCATCCTTGTTCTGCGCAATAGAAAAAAAAAATTACGAAGAGCCTGAACACTGAATGTCGGTAATCAGCACATTTAAAGCATACCAACCTGTTATGGGAAAAAGCGCTATCGTATCCAACGAATTCTTTTATTTGCTTGTATTTGTTTGTTCGTTTTCTTTTCTTTTTTAGCCATGCGGTATGTACTACTGAGTGTGTGTCCATTCTTCGCCGATCCTCCAGAAGGATCGAGCATGCGCCGCTGCGACACACTAGGTACATAACGCTCAAATGTAGCCAAACATGCGTCGGTCTTCTCTGTGCCGTACTCTCGCCATCGCCAGTATTCTCCCAACGAGCGTCATACATCGTCTTCGTGTTGTGACATCGCTGCGTCGAAGTAGGACACTGCGCATCCGCCTGATTTGGTGTTTCCATCGCGACACAGCTAGCGAGAGGTGTAGTGTATGAACGTAAAAAAATAAAAAATTGCATCATCATAGTGTTGCCACCTTTTTGTGGTGGATAAACGCAAACATTGCGCGCAGTTAGTTACGCATCGTGTAAGATGGAAGCGAGCACAGCTGCATACGCATCGCCGTTACTTGTACGTAGGATTGTACGTGCACTGCTTCACCGAAGTTTCCTATCACATGGATTCGAATAGGCGGGTTCGATCTGCGGGATGATTTTTTGTCCTCGGCACCCGATACGGCGTGCTCCAGCATAACACTCGCTCACTCTCGGTCGCAGGTGCCAGGACCGCAACTCTCCCGAGACGGAGTCCTCCAGGGCGCACCTGGAGGAGCTGCGGCGAATGCAGTGCGGCGAGAGGGTCGCCATGTACACCATGCCGCCCAGCACGGACACCTACACCCAGCAGGGGTGCCCGGGACACGTAAGCGAAGTCGCAGATCCCTGTGTCGCGCGAACGCTTCGTTGTTGTTTTCTTGCTTATTTTTATTTGTATACGTGCAGCCAATTACGCTTGGGAGTATAGCACGGGTGCATATATATAGAAATGATGAGAGGCATAGTGGATGTAGTACTCCAGAACGCGCTCTAAATATCTAGAAGAACGGTCATTTTTGTAAGCACCGTGTGAGCCATGGTGAAGGCCAAGACAGTGCGTCGAAAGCTAAGTCACTGATGAGAAATAACAATGCCTAACGCGCGTCGTCTACACCTTAAATGAAGGCTCGGCTGGGAGCACTGCGAACATCTAAGATGGGGCTTGTTTACGAACGCGAGGATGACGAGACGCTACTTCAGTTGTAAAGAAAAAAAAAACCCACTGTACAGAACTGCACATGTTCTGCACACTGTAGTATATCTCCTTCAGGCGCTGTGTGAGCAAGTGTGCACCCTAAGGTAGAGTGGATCAAAGGCAACAAGACACTATTACGTTCGAGCAATATGCGTCAAGTGTTTCACTAAAGCGAGTTGGAAGCCTGACGGCTGCAGATGTTTGCTGGCGATTTCAGTATGTCGCCAAGTAGCGGGTTCACTTTTTTTCATTGCTTTTCGCATTGTTTCACATTAGGCATCTTTTCAAATGCCTGGATAAGTGCTTTCCAAGTACGCTAGACGTGAAATAGTTCGTGTTCTCGCATCCGGCGTTCCTGAAGACAGCTATTGCCCGTTCTGTAAGCTTGCCGAAACTCGCCGGAAAAATGGAAATTCTCAATCCGTACTGCAGCTGCACGCTTTCCTGATCATGCAAGTAATGGGGGGAAACTTAATTGGTGGACATAATTAATTGGCCTTGGAAGGAGATAGCGGCGAGAATACGCAATTATAGGTGTCAGTAAGAACGCGACGCAGACAGGGGAACCACAGCGCACCGGACAAGGGACAGGGCGCTGCACCCTGTGTCTGACTGCAAACCATTCTGTGTCAGTCCTGTGCGTGTGTGTCGTTGCTGTGGTCGTCCCTTCTCTAATGGGCGTCTCATTTATCCATCCCCCAGCGTTGCTTTGTGGTGGTACACCCTTTGACTGGAACGTTTTCTTGAACATGGTCCAAGTTTTTTTTGGACACTGGCCGCATCCGTCGGCGGCGCAGAAAGCTATTCGTGCGTTATTGCAGTTTTTTGAGGAACAGCGGCCTCAGCGACCATTTGTATTCCAGCTGTGCCTCTATACTGCGGATGCGCAGCGTTCATTCTCTCCCTCTCTTCTTATTTCTGTTCCCTCTCTTCCTTACCCTTACCCCAGTGTACAGTAGAAAATCGGACGCTTGGCTCGTTGACCTCCCCGCCTTTTCTCTCCTAGCTGTTTATTTTTCTCTCTAAACCCCATGAATCAATCGATCCGATATACTTAAGCAAACCGACAATCTGATTTGATTACGCCAGCTACGTTCATGCTTGCAAAATCTTCTACAATTCTTGAGCACGCGCACGCAACGGCGTATACTGAAATGTGAACCTTCTCTCTCTCTTTTTTTTTTTGCAGGACTTCTACGGTTACCCACCGCCGCCACCACGGTACAACTACGCCACGTTCGATCCCAGGGTTCCACCGACTGGTCCACTGCAGCCCTCCGCGCCGCCTGCGTACCAGTCGCGATGATCCAGGCTGCTCGGATCGCTCGATCGAGACCTGGGGGTCGCAGCGAACCTGCGACACCCCCGCGGAAGTGACGCAGCTCCCAGACGTTCCCAAGAACAGCTCGACCACGTGACCACGTGACGCGTCCACGTGAGCGCCCGCGATGCTCCTTTCCCGTGGAACCGCACGAGCCAAGACGCTTGCTGGAACACAGGCTGTCCGCGCTGCGGAGTTTGTCGCGCATTTTTGATGAGCATCGCCGCGCATCGAAATCGAAGGCCCGCGAGCCCTTCTCGCCGCCGGACAACGACAGTCCAGACAGGTGGTCGTGTGCCTTTTTGGGAAATTAAAAGCAACTTCTGCCCGTATCGGGATTTTGTCATGGTAACGTTTCTTTTCATATGCACGCGTATATGCATATATTCGTCTATATTGTCGTTTCAATGTTTGTTCATATTTGTAGTCGAAACATTTTTTATAGCACAAAGAATTTAACGTTGTGTGCCTGTAAAGGTGGATTACCTGAAGAGGCGGATGTTACTTGCGTCATAAATTGCAATGGCTAGTTAAAAAAAGATTCCTTAATGAACTTTCTCATTATTTACATTAGGAAAGATGTACTAACTGCAAATCGGAAGTTGTCTCACCCTCGCGGAAATAATAAGACGATATATTCGATATATCCTTATATCCGAAAGGGATATAAGGATATAAGGGATTATCGAAAGGGATATATCCCTTTCGATATATCCGTCCCCAAAATATTCTAAAAATGCATTGGCCTTACAGTTAAGATCACCCTGAACTGCGCTTTGCTCATGATTTTGGGAAACTGTTAGCTGGAACGCCAATGTATTCCATAGCGCACTGTATTTCGTGAGTCGCGCTGGTCTTACGATTTCTGCTAAGCAAGCCTGACTTCACTATACTGCTCGACTTCAACATTGCAATTGCTGGAGGTGCCTTACAGGGAATAACCAAAGAGTTAATTAGTGATCTGTTTTAATTATCTACCTGGGCATTTTGATTTCTCATTCAGGTAATTTCCGTATCTTCCATAAATACATTTGATGAGAAAGTCGGCGCTTTCTGTCTGAGGTGATAGACGTTTCAAAAACTTTGTTGGGACTGAAAAAAAAGTTGAAAACGGTGACATATTTTTACATGTAGTGTTGTATATCATGCTGATATCTTTATGCAGGGTGTCGCTGCTAGCGTTAGCCAAGCTGGATAGTGCTTCTGTACAAATTACCTGCCTGATTAGAGAAACTGTATTATTCCGCTTTTAAACTTTCGATATTAGGGCATGGCTTTTCAATGGGAAAGCTGTTATTACGCCCTAAAACGTCCCAGTCAGCAGTTTTGAGCGTGCTATTTCCTGCGTAATTTCTTTTTCAGGCCTTACTCCCACAGTGTGCGAAACTGAAAAACTTGTCATGTGACTTCGCGCTCGCGCATGCCGTGACTTCGCGTGCCATGACCTCGCGTGCCGGAACTAACTTCGCTCATTGCCTGGCACGCGGTAACCGTCAGTAAGCTGCAAGCTGTCGGCGCTGGTGTTTGGCTCTCGCTGATCGCGAGATGGGTGTTCCGTGTGAAGATCGCAGTCTCTATATGTATACGCGATGAGAGGGAAAGAATGCTTCGGTTTAATAGACTGAAGTCTTCGTAAACCTCGCGTCACAGTGGCACATCCACTCATAGCGATTGGCCAGGTAACGAACACGTATACCCAGCTGAAGTTGTCATTTAGGCTCCACACTCCTCGTGTCACACTAGCGGGGCCGAGCCAAGATACATGGATACTTCGCCAATATATATCGTGATACAGATACATAAAATATTGATGCGATAAGTGATTAAGGTACACGTACAATATACAAGTGGATAGCATATTTATCCGAGACAATACTTACCACTTTTGTCTAAATATATTTCGGTACAACAATTACAATTAGCTGATTACTTATTATAAATCCGCTGTATAGCACTCTGGAAGTTGCGGCTTTCGCAAATTTCTTATCCTTCGCCAGCTGGCTTCCTTTCCTCCGAATTTCCATTACTAATACGCAAAAGTCTTTTTCAACTTTCTATCAGAGTATCATATATCTCTATAAGTCAGCAGTCTATACGCGTAGTGCGCGCATACGGACGCGCCACTGGTGGGCGTCTTGAGAAGTACGCTCGGGAAAGTAGGCAGCGGTCCGCCGTAGTTTTTTCAACATCTTTGCTGGTGCTTCTCTATTGTATTCACGTTTTCGGGGCAAAATAAGCAACACCCTGTGCATGTGTGTGGTGGCCAAAGCTTCAAGTCACGTAGAAGAAGAATTGCTGTGTGGTGTGGTTCTCAAATACATGCAAAAAACTTGCTGGCGATACGGTTCTGACCACGAGGCCTCATGAGCGGGAGCAAAGCTAGCAACGGGGGGGGCAATTTCTTCTTTTCACTCTTTATTTTTGTCATCTCGGTGTTTTTTGCAGTCGATAATGTTTCCGCGGGTGAGTGAAGAAGTTGATCACAGCCTACCCACGTCTTGTTCAATTTGTCCGCAGCGCAGCATGCGGATTACAGGCATTTCGCTTAGGTTCCGAATGCCGCTTCTTTGCCGGGGCGCACGACTGCATCGTGTCGTATGTTAACGCTACTTGAGGCTTGCGAGGGCTTACTTTGTTTGGTTTTATGCGGCCCGTTTAATTGTCGCACCAGCTGTCATGCAGTTCATGTTTCCGGATCTGTTTTATGCCCGACTTCGCACATGTTCAACGGTTACTAGTTTCTTCATGAGAGATGATGACATTTTCTTAAGTGCGAGGTTTTGACCTCGCCTCGTGTGTAAAGGGCTAAAATCACGCTTTATTTTATCGGTATGCCCTCAAACAAACGCATCTTTAGCAGCTTTGTTCTTTTCGCAAGACGACATCTTAAATATTTTGGTTTCCTGGGAAATGTGTTGAGAAATGAGGTAGTTCAGGGCAAGGATTGTTAGCTGCTGCAAATGGTACTGCTGTTCAATTTTCGCTAAAAGTTCGCGTCACGTTTGGGAAATCTTAAAGCCTTGATGCTGTCTGAGCAGACTAACCACGGAGAATGCTTTGTTTGTCTCACAGCGCAGTACTGATTTTGTACTCAATTAAATTGAAATTTCTTATAGTATTTTGCCGCGCGCCTCTAAATATATCGTGTGGCATCTCTCTGCCGTTGCATTCGAAAAAAAAATGATACGCAAAGGTTGGTAAGACTTTAGATTTGTATACTTAAAAGTAGGTAACTAAGGGAATTTCAAATTACGAAATCTGCAGCGGGAAAGGCAGTTCGTCGACGCACGCAACGAAATTCCGCGGGCGCTAGAGCACTGACTCGCACTTTTATTCACCCGTGCGTTTGATGACTTCGTTGAATAGCATACTTACTAATACCCCTGAAAGCAATAGAAAGCGCAGGGTTAGAAGGACACAGGACGAGCGCTCGTGCTGTGTCGTCAGTGTCGTAAAGAGTCAGTGTCTTAAAGACGATGCAACCGATTCATCGATGATGACATTGCGTCAGCTGATGGAGCCGACTGGGAAAGTAGTCCTATAGTGGCGTTCTTCCGTACAAGACACACCAGCTGCGCACGGTTCTTCTTAAACTTTTCTGTGACACGCCCAAATAGCGAACATTTTTTTCGTGACAAGAAGCAATGAGACTACCTATCAGAAGAAGCAACGAACATTATTTCAAACTTTTCAATACGTGGCTAAAGCTCAATGGTGATTTAAGTATCGCCAAGCGTTTCTCACACCTTCGTATTTTACGTAGCATTTTTTGTATGCTACTCGAGCATCTCATTTTCAAAATTTTCAGTCCGCTAACGGTTATTGCCCAGCTGAACAAGCGGGGCAATAACCGCTTGTTTCGGAATTAGAAAAAAAAGGGGGGGTTCTAGCTGATTTCTGAACCCATCCAAATGACCGCACAAGATGAAGCCGCTGAGCGCTGCAGGAAGAAGGGAACTGGTATGGTACCAAGACGTGTGGAAGCAACACACGGTTGGAGTTGCTCCTTGTCTGCGCATCTACCGTGGTCATAGCGTTTTTCGCTTGTTTTGAAGGCCCCGAGCCGCTGCCGGCGTTACCTAACTCGGTCCGTTGAACTTACTAGAGCGTAATAGCTCGGCGGGTTTACGAGCCAGCGGGCGAGCGGAGACGCCACTGCGCATGCGCGGTACGCTGGGGCGGCCAGAGTACCGGAGCGGGCCAGCGTGTTTACGGAGCGGGCCGCTCGCTCCCTGGTACCCTCTCCCCAGCGGAGCGTGCGCAGCGGACCCGAGGTCGATCCAAGTAGGTCGCGAAGCTTCGGGCGAAAAGCGGTTCAGAACAAATTGTCACCGACATCAGCAAGGGGGGTTATGGGAGCAGCGATAGAAACGCGAGTATACTTGGACGGAACAAACATTGGGGAAGAAGAAAGCGTTATTTAATTAAAAGCGAGACACCGATCCATTCAACGAAAATGAAATTCCTCGTCAATTTTATTTATGCGTGACGAGTAAAGAAAAGACAAATCTATTTTGTTTGATTATTATCAAGAAATACCTTTTTTCATCGCTCATCGTTATAGGGGGCCGCTATCACTTGAAAAGCAATGTAGCTCTTGAAGTGTTCAGAAAGGCGCGCTCGCAAAGTTCACTTGTTACAATACGCCCCCCTAACAACTCGTGCTCTTTTGCTTGTCGACGCTTGTCTGAATTTGGTGACGCGGGTAGCTTCATCCTTTCTCAACTTGTTCAGTCAAAAGTGGTGAGTTACGACGGCCAGATAATTGCTTACTTTAGTTGTTTTCGTGTGACTCCGCATGCCAACGGGCTTGGCGTCTGACGATAGAACCAGCACTCTGCACCTAAAGCTTTCATCGGTTCCCAAAGAAAGTATGTTCTGTTCAGGGGTGCGATTTCGACACCCGTACGGCTGACATTTTCGTGCATCCCTTTCTGCGCTGAGAGCTCGAAAAGCCCATCAAGTCGAATGGCGGGGCATTTAAATATGCAGCTCTAATGGCAGACCATCAAAACAAATTTCGCGCCTTCAGGAACGAAATGACGTCACCTCCGTTTTTAACGAGTATGGCGTCACATTGTTTTTTCTTCCTCCGTAAGTGTGCCCTCCTCACACAGATGGCGCTAAGTCCCATGGACCGCTGATGAACCGCCATGTTTTGAATGTATGGGCTTCTATGGAAGCTTCGCTACCACGTATATTTACCTTGGAGGACCAGCGTTTTTGCGAAACCAACATGGCGACTACCCACACGAACAGCGGCACGTCGTCGGCGTCGTCTTTAAACGCGGCGCTGGCTCGCCTGCAGGTGAAAACGCCTCGGAGGTGTTTCACCATTGAAGAGAACCTCTGCATCCTGCGAGAGGTTTCAGCAACGAGGCCATTTGGCGACGATTTTAAGTGAATGACCACTATCGAAAACCTGCAGCGAGCGTACTGATCTTTTCACAGTAACTACAACCTTGGCGCAGCAAAGTGCTCCGCTCTAAAACCCCTTAAACTTCGTGAAGTAGTGCCACGCTTTGAAGAATGCCGTCTCCTCCTCGTGCGCTCTGGCCAAGGCCCACGCCTCGTCGCTATTGGCCTAATAGCATCACGTGGGCCCTCGCGCCTTGCTTCAGCGCCATTTTTGCTCGATAAGCGTCTACGGAGTGGCGAGGAGTGCATGTTGCTACGCTCGAGCAGTGTAGGTGGCGCCACGAAGGGGGGAGCGTGAAAGAGAGGAGAAATTGAGGAGGAGTGAAGGCGGAGGAGGAGAGTGCCGCTACTTTACGAAGTTTTAAGGGGCTTTACGCCGCTCCACTCCGTTCACTCCGCTCGACCGAGCGAGGGATGCTGATGCAGCGCTTCTCCCGGTGTAAGTGTGGAGTGTTGTCATCGGTGGCACTTACATTCAGAGCGATTGGCCAAGGCTGGGCATATACCCCGTGGCCGAAGTTGCCTATATAACCGGGTGCAGTCTCAGCCGCTAGAATTTCTAAATTACAATATTTGCCATAAGGTAAATAGTGAGGAACTTAATTAGTGAATGATTGTTAATTAGTCGAATATGCACATCGATTTTTTTGCAAGTAATGTCCGTCTACTCGAGCAGACCAGCTAGCGGACTAGAAAAGTGCTGTCTGTCACAGGCAATTGTCAAACTTTTTGAGTGTTCGCTGAAACACCATATATATATATATATATATATATATATATATATATATATATATATATATATATATATATTTAATCAAATATGGAGGAGATATCATGCTTGAAGAGCTTGCGGCCTTTTACACGAAATATCTCACGACTTCAAGGGTTCCAGAGAACTAGAAGAATGGCACTGCCATTGTACTTCATCAGCCGAAAGAACAGGCTGGCTTCAGGAAGCTTAGGGATACTCTACAATGGATCACATGCATGTCATCAATCAGGTAATCGAGAAATCTGCAGAGTACAATCAACCTCCCCATATGGCTTTCATAGGTTATGAAAAGGAATTTGATACAATAGAAATACCAGCAGTCATAGAGGCATTATGTAATCAAGGAGTACAGGATGCGTACATGAAGATCTTGTAAAATATCTACAAACATTCGGCAGCTACCTTGATTCTCCACAAGAAAAAGTAGAAATATACCTATCAAGAAAGGGGTCAGGCAAGGAGACACAATCTCTGCAATGCTATTGACTGCGTGCTTGGAAGAAGTATTCAAGCTATTAAACTGGGAAGGCTTAGGAGTGAGAATCAACAGCAGATATCTCAGCAGCCTTCGGTTTGCAGATGTCATTCTCCTGTTCAGCAACACCGGGGATGAGTTACAACAAATGATTGAGGACATTAACAGAGAGAGCGTAAAAGTGGGGTTGAAGAGTAATACGCAGAAGACAAAGATAATGATCAATAGCCGGGCAAGGGAGCAAGAATTCAGGATCGCGAGTCAGCTTTTAGAGTCTGTGAAGGCGTACGTTTACCTAGGTCAATTACCCACCTGGATCCCTGGTCATGAGAATGATATTTACAGAAGTATAAAAATGGGTTGGAGTGCATACGGCAGACATTGCCAAATCCTGACTGGGAGCTTACCACTATCATTGAAAAGAAAGGTGTACTATCAATGCATTCTAATAGTGCTAACACACGGGGCAGAAACTTGGAGGTTGACAAAGAAGCTCTAGAACAAGTTAAGGACCGCGCAAAGAGTGATGGAAAGAAGAATGTTTGGCGTGGACGTTAAGAGTCAGGAAGAGAGCGGTGTGGATCAGAGAGCAAACGGGAATAGCCGATATTCTAATTGATATTAAAAGAAAAAGGTGGAGCTTGGCAGGTCGTGTGATGCGTAAGATAACCAATGGACCATTAGAGTTACAGAATGGGTGCCAAGAGAAGGGAGGCGCAGTCGAGGACGGCAGAAAACTAGGTGGGGTCATAAAATAACAAAAAAAATTCGCTGGCGCAAGTTGGAATCGCTTGGCGCAGGACAGAGGTAATCTCAGATCGCAGGAAGAGGTCTTCGTCCTGCAGTGGACATAAAATAGGCTGGTGACGATGATGGCGATGGTGATGATCATAAAAAAAGATGGAGTGTACCATAGTGCGTGGGCAGCTAGCATGATTCTTTGTTCTTTCTCTATTTCTATTCCTTTATGCCCTGGTCCAGTGTAGGGTAGCAAGCAAGGCATGAGTACACTAGTCACCGCTACTTTTCCTGGTGCCTCTGCTTCTCCTGATACCCATGATGCCATAGTTACATGATGCTGACACCTGTAAATTTTATTGCAACTGAGGCAAGCTTTAGAGTTTCACGCTAGCAGTAGCTAAGACGAATTACAGTTACTTAGGGTCTATACTACTATTAGATAGGGTTAAGGGCGCCACTAAATCTGTAAAACTAAGAATAGTTACGCTTCCATAGTAGTCACCATGTTTAGAATAGAGGCAATGGTGCCAGGCGACCAGACAGTATATTGAAATAGGGTACACGTTGATTCCATGATCGGAAGATTGCATAAACTTATTTGAGTGCAGGACTTTAGTTTCTGGAAGCTACCCTTGGACGCAATTCACGAAGCTTTCCTTTCGTAAGTACTCTTTAGCCATTGGCCGATGTCCTTCATTAATAATATGTCAAACGTCACAGTCAACTAGCATCTGCTCCTATGAACAGTTCTAGTGTACGTACTGTCTTTGAGAATAAGGGGCCTGACGTCCAGGCTACTCGCGGTGGAAAAAAAAAGAAACGTTTTAGACCAAAGGAAGTAAATGAAAACGTCTTGTCTGTTTCATTTGCTGCCGCCTACTTGTAATGACTTTACCAAAAGGTTCGGGGTGTCGCTCGGCTCTTCCTCGTGTAGCTTCGCATTGACCACAAGAGATATTGACCACTTTTCAGAAGTTTTTATTCGGGAGTTCTCGCTCCATTTTTTTCCAAATCGCCCTTTACAATATGGCGATGCAGAATTCAACGTCGATCGACAAATGTAACATTCTACAGCACACCCTCGCATAAAAACAGCGCTGTACAGCTCTGCATACCGGAGGCAGATGCTTGATGATAGGTGTTTATTACGCTCACAAATAAACTAACCCCATTGTACAAGTCGACGCATGCTCACCAGCGGCATAAACCGCGTACCATATACCTTCGCCAGTGTCTTTAAAGGCATTCGCCACTTACAATACTGTATCCAGTGTTTAAGTCTGCGAAAAGAATCCTAAGGCTGCCAGCATACATAGAGGTGCATATAATACATACATAGGAGTGTCATGGACTATTCACAGGTACACTTGATTGCACTTCATGTACAGGCGTTGTATGTAGTTACTAGCCCTGAATGAGTGATTCTTGCTAGATTTCATCGGACATAACCAACCACACATCTATATTTAACTTGCATACATGAAATGTTTTATGCCGCAGGCCATACTTTCGAATTGTTCTGCTTTCGAGCCTTCTGATTAGCGTTTCAGTTAGGCAAGCCCTTTTCCTTTTGTTGTTTCTTTATCGATAGATCAGGAAACATTTATCAGCTGAGCGAGAACCAGTTTGTCTTATGAACACGCACTAGCTTCCGGAAGTTGATACAACTCAGCGGTACGGCGCTATCAGTGCACTATCGAGCCGACGTTCTTCGTGGCGCTCCGAGCCCTCAGCTGGCGCCAAGGCGAATTCTAGTAACGAACAAAAGAGTTCAAAGGGACCGTGCGTTCGACGGTTTTACTCTTTCTGGGTACTACGTGACAAGAGCAGCGTTTTCCGCTCGTCTTTCGCAACTGCGCGTCCTGCCTCGACTGGCAAGAGTGTTGCTTTGTTCGCTGTCTTTTTCCTTGCCGTCTGCTGGTACACGGTTTCTGTTAAAGTGAAACAGAAGACTGGACACCAGACGAAAATCACGGGGACAGGCACCCGACCGGGTGAGTACTTGTGTTGTGCAAGCATGCTTCTGTTAAGCTTGGAAGACCGAATAGTCCAGTGGAAAAAACAAAAAACACACACAACACGGCTGGATCACTTGGCCGATCTTGGCGACCCCGCTTAAAGCCGACTACAACAGCTGACATATTTTGGCGCGCATCGTTCTCACATAAAGTTCGCACTGCACGATCATTTGCATAAACTGCCACTTGGTTCAAGCACAACATTGTAAGAGACAGTTTCAACAGTTTGATAATAGGCATGTGTGACGTCAGTACGGGCAACTCCAACGCCCTTCGAGGGCTACACGTTAGGCTGCCAGTGTACCATGCTGCGGTCCGCATTCGCCGACTAGCGATCACTGAAGGAGGGACAACCGACGGTCTACAGGCGAGAGTCCTGTATAACGACAACCTTCGCGACGGCGCGGAAACCGGATGTCAAGATCTCCAGAACGCTGATCGCACACAGCCCTCCAGCGTAGCTCCGTGGTCACGTGATCGTCACTCGGCACGAACGAGCGCACTGTCCTTTATCAGGCGTTTCCACACTTTGCACCGTGACGTCTTGCGAAGCCCAGACAGACTACGGAGCCGTAGTCGCTGGACTGCGCGCAAGTCTTTGTTCAGGTGCACGGCCGCCATTCGCACGGCACACACTCGGTACCCGTCGATGCCAAGTAACCGGGATGGTTCCTTCGTTGTAGAAGTAAGTTCCTGTAACGTATTCTTTCTTTTAGCTCGCTTCAGGCCGGCCCACGCAACGTGTAGTCCGAGGAACTTCCCCACCGTCTCGGTAGGATCGTCCGCCACTGGATCAACCTGCGTCGAGTGCGAGACGGCAACGTAACGGTGAGTGCATGCAATGCTGCTGTATAATGGCGCTATCTAAGATGCACAGCGATCCCTCCCTCTGTATTGTCATAATGAGAGCTTTTCTTCTTGTCCAAGAACTCTATAGTTCAGAGTGCAAACGCGGGATTACGGGGCTTGCAAGGTCAATTTTGAGTAGAGAACAAGGCGTATACGTACAGAGATCACCGCGACCGCCGCAATGTTCTACAGGTGGGACATCGTAAGAGGCTGCTTGTTATCCCTGCCAAATTATTTCCGGCAGCGACTATGGTCGCTTTGAATGAGGCCAAAAATGCGGCGTTCGGGACGTCACGTCGAGTCTCATCTGAAGGTCGCGATTTCGCACGGTTTCGTTGGTAAAATATGCAGCCGCTTCTTTCATTGTTTCCTGTGAACCATCTGCGTTGCATGCCAGCCGCAATATGTTTCGGAATAATTGAGTATTTCACATCCGTGACTAATTCATTCTATCGCTTAATTTGGAGAACATTAAAAAAATTTGATAGATTAGACTAGGAGATGATCTAGTGGCAAGGTTGTAAGCATGCGCTTTCCGCTACCCCGTTTCACCACTCGATGAGCGTAAAGCTATGAAGAACTGCTCTAAAGAAATGCGAATTAACGTGAAACGAGAATGACAAAAAAACAAAACAAAAAAACATGCCGGATGACGTAATGTCACACTCGAGCACGAGATATAAAAAGAAAGCAAAATTTATGCATACGGGGCACTGTCACTACCTCGAGGCTAGGTTGCGCGGAACGACGACAACACCGAATTCCGCAAAGCACACAGCGCCCTCCTTGCAATGTCTGGAGAAGACCATGGTCCAAATGCCGACACTTTTGCGCATGCGCATCAATAGATGTAGGTGGTATTCGGGCTGCAGTAACAGTCAACATGGGGGATATTTTGCTAAATTAAGTCATTATTTCTAAACTTAGTGTTCTGAAAACAGCACGCAGGTATAAATTAGGGGATACATAAGGCTAATCATTGCCATACGGTGAGCGTCTGACGGCAGATAATGTTAACATAATAAACCGAAACCTTGCTCCGAGCAAGGACGGTAACACTAAACCAAGCTTACTTAACATTTCAGTGCTGAATGAACCACTTCACTGGCGACGTAACGAATTGGGCTACCGTGTCATCCACGACTCGCAGACTCTGGCGCACAAACGGACGAGTGAGAAAGATGTAACGGACACGTGTCTGTGCCACGTGTACGCTACAAGCCTCATTCCACTTGTGCGCTGTAGTCTTCATGAATGTTCTGGCATTCGATGCCGACACTGCCAAATCTCTCTCGGGCATAAAGCTTTGTGCCATAGCTTATGCTGTCCAAGCCCATTGGCGACAAACAAACCAACAAGGCAGGTGCAGCATAGCGAAAATCGCGTGAGGCCAAGGCTAAGCTGAGACTGGCCGAGAAAATCGACACGCTATGGGCTACGTTTACATGGCCGCGACGTGAGCGGGTCGAGCCGGAAATCGGGCTGACGTGAGCTTAATGGCACCATGTTTGCGTGAACTCGTCTTTGATGAGTCTGGACAACTGTGGCACGCAGCGTCTAACCGAGACAGCGGCGCGTTAGAACTTGGTCTCTGGTTCCCGCCGTCGTCTGCGACAGCTAAACTTCATGAGTCTTAACGTTGCGACCACGTTGCGCTGCATAGCCGTTGTCTTTGCCTTGTCATAAATCGGGACCTCTCAGCCGTTCCGTGCAAGTCTCGGCGCTGGCTGGCCCCGACCCGTCCGCGTTTACATGCACGCTGCATACGGGTTGGACTACGTCAACGTACTCTATGCAGAAGGACTGACCCAGCCCAGCTCGACAGGCCGATTCCAGCCCTACAAGCCGACTCGACCCGGTTCTGTCGATTTTATGTAAACACCCAGATGGTCATATAGACACAGAGGACGGGACAGCACACCGCGCTGCAGCTTTTTCAGCTTCCTGCAAATGTCTTCGACGTCAGTCGCTAGGTCTATGACGAAAATGCGATAACGCTCTAAACAACAACAGACCGACGGATGCGCACCCGTTTCATGGCATGCTTGAGCTTGATGTCTTGCTCGAACCGCAGCAGCGTCGGAATGCATATTTCGTGGGCGTTCACCACCGTACACGGAATGCCCAGTCGTAGCAATTTTGCAGAACGTTGAAACTCTTGCTTAGCATATGCTTCCTCAGCTCGCTAGGCTATATGTAGTCTGGCGCTGCTGTCACTACGGAAAGCTCGAGCGTGCGATGCCTCTATACTCGTGGGGCTGACCGTCACGTGACGTATGCTATACGTACCCTTGATCAAGTTCGGAGGTGATCTCCTCGAGCGTCTTGTGCTTGGTCTCCGGAACGCACAGGAATATGAACAACAGCGACAGCACGCACACGCCGGCGTACATTAGCAGCGTGTCGCCGATGCCCAGGGCGTCTGTGACAAAATAAAAGAGAGAGCGGTTTGACGTTCTCGTTTCGTAGCTGGCCGGTGGCTCAGTTCTTGCCAATGGGATGCAAGAAAACAAGAAGGCTCGTGTACCATGCATAAGGTGCACGTTAAACAACATAAGGAGGTAAACTTCCATTCGGCGCCCTCTGTTACGGCGTCCCCTATAATCTATAACCTACTTCGTAGCTTTGGGACGCCAGTATACTCTCGTTGCTGCATGCAGATGTAAGGGTGGCGAGGCCTAGTCAAGCAACTGTAGCCTTTATCCGAGTACCCGAAGGCATACTTATTGTAAATACTGTTACACTGTGCCTCTTTTTACAATGAAATGCAGACATTGTGTGCCCTTGCAAGCCGACTGGACGATAGAGCGCTCCCGGAAAAAAAAAAATATTATGGGGGCCACACTGCGAAATAATTCAATCCATTAAAAGTGAATAAGGATGTAAAGTCGTCCATCACTCACACCCTTATTTAAATTATTTTTACAGAGCATATATAGCTTCGACCGCTAACTGCGCTGCAGGCCACAAGAGCCCTGCCACACTTCTTTAAAGTCGACTGAACTCTGCGAACGCCTCTGATTGCGCGGTGAACGCTATTATGTGCGCGCGCGGTCATCGCTTGTTCTTCGTTCTTTCTTTCTTTCCAATTTTTTCTTGTTCTGTCCACTTCCCCTTACCCAGGGCAGGGAATCAAACCACGCGCAGTGTGGTTATAGCTTCCTTGCCCTTTCCTTTTTTTTCTGTCTCTCTAGTAAACCTCCCACGAATAAATGAATGAAGAAAGACAGAAAGAAGTCGTCCGCTCTGATTCTCGCACTTGTGAGCTGAGCGCTGACTAGCACAGTCAACTTATATAGACCTTGTACACACACACAAATGCCCGACAATGTGTGCACGCGTGCGTTAACTCCTCTTACCCAGCACGGTGAGGAAAGAGGCCGACACACACACGTTGGCCGCCCAGTTTGCAGAGGTGGCCACTGCTATGGCTCGGCCCCTCACAGCAGCTGGGAAGATCTCGCTGAGGATCAGCCAGGTCGCTGCGCGGAACGAGACGCAGGATTGGGGAAGTTTTCGACGCTGGGCTATGGTTAATTCAGCGAGGCTCGTGCAGGCATAGAGAAACGCGCGGAAAAACGTAGATTCCACAGTGGTTTGTGGTGTGTGTTCGCTCCTGCTGTCGCTTTTTTTCAACAAGGCTTTTCTGTCAACATGGACTTCTGTCAGCTGGTTCAACATGTCAAAAAAAAAAAAAAAAACGCTGACAGTACCACAGCTCTGCAGCGCTTTGTGGTGTGTGGTACTTTATCCAGATTGCCTTTCTCGATTGCTTGTCGCGGCAGGAAGGAATGTAGAGGTTCAAAGCAGCAGGCGACACCTCATCGATTCCAGTGACCTCCCAGTGCCCGAACATTTACAGTGACTGCTGTTAGGGTGTGTGTGTGTGTGTGCGTGTGTGCGTGTGTGCGCGTGCGTGCGTGCGTGCGTGCGTGTGTGTGTGTGTGTGTGTGTGTGTGTGTGTGTGTGTGTGTGTGCGTGCGTGCGTGCGTGCGTGCGTGCGTGCGTGCGTGCGTGCGTGCGTGCGTGCAGATAGAGATAAAAATGGCCGCTTGCATCCATGAGGGCGTTTCACTCGTTACCCAAACAAACGTACCGAGAAGACCTTTTACAGGCGAGAAGCTGCTCTGACAAGAAAGACTCACTTGTCCCGAAGCCGACTCCGTAGGCAAACACGTAGGTCATGAGGGCCACCAGCGTGAGCGCCCTCTGGACAGCCGAGCCCTGAGGTACGCCCGCACACTGGTACTCTTCCGCCGCCGCGGCGACAGAGGAGCGGCTGTCGCCACGCTTCTCTTTCGCTTCCGGGCGAGGTTCCTCGACGCTAGGGGCTCCGTGCGACGGCGTAGACGCTTCCGTTTCCATGACATCATGCAGCTGCACCGCCGCTGCGGAAGGTGAGGGTCCTTCTCGCATGTAGGAAAGCTTTCCTCCTCGACCGTCGTCCGACGGGTAGAAGTTTCCCAGCGAGTACGAAGCGACCGTCGGTGCCGTCTTCGATCCCGTCGAGTTCGCGAGCAATTCAATGGACAACCCTTCTTTGGCACTGTCGTCACCGACGGCTTGGCGCTCAATTCCTTCGTCTCTTCGCGGTGGTTCTGAACCGTCGGAACTCGCCTTCGCGGTGCTTCCGGCGCGATCGAAACTCCGCGACGGCGACGGTTCTGCTACTCCGCGAGTACTGCCTGGCACACGTTCCGGACTGTAACTGACGTCCATGAGTCCATCGCCGCTGGAGGACTGGTCAGGCATCGGAAGACTCGAAGGCCCTGACACTGCCACTTGCGCGCTCGACGAGGATTCTAGATCGGCCGATATCAAGGGAAAATCACCACGTTGTGCACTTCTGTCCCTTCTGTACCGCCGGTTCAGCGAGGGCATGTCGGAATTCCGGAACGCCATCGGCGGGGCCTGAGTCGTGGCCGCGGAGTCGTACTCAGCCGGAGTCACGTAGGAGTAATGAGTCACGGAAGCGTTGATGAGGCCAGGTCCGTCGCGACAGCGCAGCGGTATGGTGTGGCCCGCGTCCTCGTAGGAGTACTTGGCGAGAATCCCCAGAGCGAAGATGCTGACCGCCATGAGAAGAGTGCCGGAGAAGAGGCAGACCCGACGGCCCAGGCGGTCCAGGACCAGCAGAGCGAAGATGGCTGAGGCGACCTGCGTGGTTAATGGAAGCCGGGGTAATGTGATTGCGCTGCAACAGCTTGCCTTGTGCAGTTAGACCTAAATTTAACGAACTCCGATTATTGAAACTTTTGATTTAACAAAGTCCTCTCGATTCCCCGACACATATTCACAGTGCCTAGGACGCTGAAAACTTCGGAGGAATGAAATGAACTCAATGTCTCGCTCAATTTGAGAAACTTCTTTTATGGGGAAAGGGGGTTGGGGTTACATGAAGAAGGTATGGGTATGCTAATTTTAATTTCAATCCTTTCAGCTGGGAGGTGTAATTAATGTATTCGCAGTCTGCGATAAGTGCCGCATACGTTCACAACAAATGCGTCTCATTTTTGCTCTTGAATAAATACCTTATTCATGTAAGTGTTTCAAGTATTTTGGATATAACGCTGTTTAAAATTTACCGAAGTAACCTTCGTGTCTCTCCGAACTCGTTAAATCGATGTTAAACGGTGTATATAGTCTAAGATTTTAATAACAGTCAACTTATGGCGACTCCGTGCTCTCAGTTTCTTATCCGTATTTTCTTACAAATGCATTTTTGTCGTTTCGGTGTGCGTCACCTTGTGCGGCGAATCCTTGGCGGCCATTTTCGCTTATTTCTCTTTTCTGTATGTTCGTTGCTTTTGTTTCGTTCTCTGTTTTTATCTGGGGCTTCGTCGAGTATGCGGTATACATTACTTCAGCAACGAAGATATAGATGCGCTTCGCGAGACCAGAGCTCGTGTGGAACCGCCAGGGTTGTGTTGGCGTCATTCGTCATACTCCATGCAATTGTTAAATTACACCATCTTACGCGTTCGAGCCATCGCGAAGCGAGCCTTCGTTTGATACGGCAGTCCTCGAGTCGATTTCTTCTTTGCATTCTCAAGTATCTTTGTGCCGGTAATTGGCTAATAGGTAAAACGTCTTGGTAGTTTTGTCACTTTGTCGTCAGTCGGGTTTTGCGCAAGCCCTGACATTAAATGAGAGACTGGCTCGACTTTTGTTCAGTATAGTCAGCGAGGACGGGGTTCGCTAACAAGAGTGGAGTTTTCATTCCACGTACCTTGACCACGCCTAGTCCCACGGAAGCCAGGGTGGCAGCGACGTTGGAGCAGAATCCCAGGTGCTGGAGTAGAGTTGGGGCGTAGTAGGTGACGTTTGTTTGGCCAGAGCACTGCGGGAAACGTACATCAACGGGCTTTAAATAAAAGTTACAAGCCCCATAATAAATGCACACATTACAAAATGAGAGCATTCTGAGCCGTCTCAACGTAAGAATTTCTCTCCCTCTGTATAAACTATTTCGTTTCTCACGACCGGCCATTTCTGGTGATAACGTATACGCGAAGAACCGCTGACTATACGACTGACCGATGGCTAGTACAGCAGATGTCTTCGTTTCGGTGGTTTGCTTACGCGATCAATGGCTACTAACACGGAACAACGCATTGGCGAGTTAGTCTATCCAAAAGAAGGCAAGGGAGAGGGGAGGGGGGACAGCGCTGCGGGGTTTAGAGTGATGCGAGCGCTAAGAATGGACGTGTTTGGGGCGTGCGAGTGGAGTCGGTCTGAGATAGGACGCCATATGACGGCTGCTCTGTCTTCGGAACTGGCGGGGGATGTGAACGGGAGACGTTATGAGGGACGACTGTGACACGGAAGGAGATATATAGGAGACGGGAGTTGATAGAAGATTGGAGTTGGACGAAAACTCGACTACACAGGTAGCAGATTAGAAAAAAAAGAAGAAAAAAAGGAAAGCGCGAAGACTTCTTGTAACACAACCTGTCAAACTGACATTTCGGAAATGAGCGTTCGCGAGGTGAACCAGGAGAAATGATACGCACCTGCTGCAGGACGACGAGGCCAACGCCGACGAACATCCTTCCTCTCAGTTCAGGTGCGAAGAGGTCGCGGTAACGGTAATTCTGAGCAGAGAAACATAACCCTTCACCGTGAGTCAAAACTTCAGAGCGTCGTTGCTAGTCTACCTTGCGCATACCTCACTCAAACAGACAACAGTTTAATAACGCTTTTTTGTTAGTTCTTTTTGTCAATAATCCGTGACCTTTGTTTCTCATCTCACATTTCGTTGGATCCATGTTTGAGGTCAGCTAGGAGTTTGTACGGCAGCGTGCTGCAGTGAAACATGACGGCGTACTTATCGTAGTCCCGCAATGCAGCCTACGTGGCCGAAGCGGTCGCTTGACCAGTGCCTCGGTGATGATTGATGAATAATCACGAACAGACAGGAAACGTATTCCTGTTATAGTACTTCCTAGTAACGCGAGAACTAGTTTGTAGAAGTGCATTGTTTCAAGTACAAATATTACTTACTAAGATTTAATAAACCTGTCGATATCTTTTTTTTAATATTCTGATTTCTTTCTGTGCGACCGATTGGCGAACTAGTATAAGTCGCAGTTATGGGCCGAACTCACGGAAATCATATTCCCCGGCATATCATCTGCCACAGCGCTCAATAATATTTCATACTATCGTCCCTATTCTGTCCAGGTTTAACTCATTCGGCTGTCACCTGCCTTATACGCGTACTATATCTCGCACGTCACACCGGAGCTACATAAAGCTGTAATAAATCAAGCAAAAGGCTAAGTGACTGTTGGATACGCGCGCCTGACGTATCCTACGTTATATCCTCACAATCGTGTCGTACTCATTAAACTTAATGACACTGACCGTAACGTTATTCCCGAGCTCATTACTCTGCCACAACTCATTAACCTCGGAATTTGCAGACTCGCGTCGCCTGCTCGTATCGTATTCGCTAGGAACGACGTTACATCAGCCAATAAACGACATATTCGTAATTTTCATTGCGGGCATCATTTTGTACAGGGAACTTCGTTCAATTCCAATGCAGGTCTCGCGTACGCTAAGGTTTCTTTTATCGGTTATTCGGCATCAGTGCTGGTTGGCTCTTTTTGTGACTGTTTCCTCGACTGATAACGAAGCACTGACACCATGTTCTGCGGGAACGTTTTTACAATTTACATGCGAATGACAATCATAGCGTTTTCGAATGATAAAAACAAATAAGGAGTTCCGGCTCTACTGATGTCAATTATCATCAGGGAATTCGATTACACTAAGCCAAACCCTGACGTCTGGCGCCACCTCTGGTAATAGAAGTGAAAAAAAGCTGACAAAGATATCAGAAAACAAATGCCTTTTTTTTCTCGTCTGTGCGGCGTCAGAATTACTCCTTGGCGCCTTTAATTATCTAGTTATGCACAACGTTCCTGCCGAAGTCCACTTACGTTTTTATTTCATCTAGAGCAAAGTCGCGCTTTTCTCATTTTCTCTTTTCACTGTGGGTGACTTCGAAAGCTTACGTGATTGCAAAAAAAAAAAAAAAAGAAGGCTTCCGAAAACAAGCGCTCGGTTTCTTTCCCCGAAACAAATTTGTGCACTTCGGTGATAACCGTGCGAACATGTGTAAGAGAACGAAGCAAACACCAACCTGTTCTTCCAGCAACGCCTTCTGCATGCGGCCCAACTCCTGTGGAGCCGCGTTCTGTCCGTGTATAACGGCGAGCACCTTTCGGGCCTGTATCGACGAGTCAATGCAGAAGCGAGAAAAAAAATTAACCCAGTGAGTAGATGCAAATTTTCATATAAGCATTTGGGTGTATCGCCAGCTGCCCAACGTATTGCGGGAGAAGAAAATGACTCTTTTTGTCAGGAGTCTCCAAGCCGGTGAACATGTCAGTCAGTTAGTATTGACTCCTTTAAAAAATTAGATTCTGCAGAGCGACTCGCGTCAAGGTTTTTTTTTTTTTTTTCTTGCGTTCTACCCCTGTTGATTTAGGGCACTTGCCAGACATTCCGCCAAGACTCAAGGAGGCAAACTTAGTGAAAATAGTTGAGCCGGGGAAAAAGGTTAATTTTTAGGCAATGCATTATCCAGCCCTATATGTACAGTCGCGAGCAAAAGTTTCGGGACCACGGCATCAGCAAAAAAAAAAATTGAAATATATTCAAGCGCAGCTCCGCGGTCTGGAATTGGTTTGCTGCATTGTATTGGTCAAACACGCGCACGCAGGCGTGCGCTCTTGATTTCAGCCGAAATGCCCAGTCTGCGAAATAAAAAAATAAAAAAAAATCGCGGCGCCTTTGGTCTCCAAACTTTTGCTCGCAATTGTACATCATGATCTGACCGATATGTCACAAATTCTAACACTCTGTTCGCAATGTACTTTCTGGCTGCTGGCAACAGGGTCCCGGGGGGTACGTGAATAAAACAAGTGATGCGCAGGAACGGAATAGGGCTGTAGTGCTGCCCTAATACGCAAGTTGTCGCACTGTTTCGGCAGTGTTGTTGGAATATATAGCGTAGGTACGCACGCGCGCTCGCACACATCACAACACATATTGATCGACTGCCTGCTTGAATGAGTGGCTTACAAGGGCTGCATACTTAGCTGTGGCAGCACATATGTAACATAACCGTGTAGCAGATGTAGCCATTTAGATGGTAATCTCTTTGGAAATGAGCAATGTGAATGCGCTTGCTCTCGCTGATTAATGTACGCTGTAGACAATCGCGTAAGCACACGGAGGTACTGCTCCGTCACAAGGGCAAAGGGACATGACGGGCAACAGCAGCACGCCATATCATGAAGAAAGCTCGCGGATGCCTTGGCCGTGAATATGCGACGTGCGTCTCCGCAGGAGATGGGCCTCAGAGGACGCCCATATGCGTTTCTTTTTACCGCTATTTATCTATCACGCGCTTGTTTTCTTCCGTTCTCATAGATACGTAATTACGCCACACGCAGGTTATATTGTGTGCCTCGATGATAACTTTTACAATTGCGACTGCGCGATCGTCCCTTATTTCCCCGTGTCCTCTACGTGCTTCGTCACCGTCGCAGGTGCTGCTAGAACACCGCCCCCATCGCCCGTCGGCCCATAAAGCGGTGAAGGCGCTTTTGTGTTTCTTAAGTACGACGGGTTTGTGCGACCATCTGTGACTATTAACGCGATTTCTGTAAGACCACACGCGTCAGCGAACTCGCCGCGATTTCCTTCTTTCCTTCCCTCCTCTCTCTCCCTGTGATCTTTGTTTTCCCCTTTCCCATTCCCCGGTGTAGGGTAGCCAACCGGACGTTATTCTGGTTAACCTCCCTGCCTTCTACTTTTCTCTTTCCTCCCTTGTCACCGTCGCGGTCCTAACCACGCACGTTTCCCAGACGAGCGCTTGAGCTTCCCATACATGGCTTGTTATCGCCGGTAACAATAAGTCGCAACCCGTCCTCGTGCCAGGTCTTCGCTCGCGCATGCTACGCTGAAAAACCCGTCACTTGTCGCCTAAACCTGCTCTTGGTCGACTGCATGCGCTCGCGACGCTATTCCAGGTTGTGACGAAACACGGCGTCGTTCCGAAGCTTTCTTGACCACGCTTATCAATTCGAAGCAGCGCGCTCTGCTTCCTCAAGTCACTCGGAACATGGAGTTCCCTACAAGAATCGCCAGGGGGAACTCTGGGGCTGGTGTCTACGGGAGCTGCAAGCAAACCGGTTTGGCTACCATGGGAATGACGGTTAATGCGTGGGGCTACTTAGGCCTCGTCCTTCTGGCTCCTACGTTGATCGTTTCCAACGGAATATTGCGTTGTAAGTGCCATTAGTCACAGCGATTATGCATGTCCACCGAGTCTTATTGTATTCTGCGTACAAAAAAATTGGACGTCGAAATTAGAGCTAATAAGGGGCAGATAAAGCGAAGTAAACATTATTAACCGAGGGTCCCGTCGCAGTCTTTGACTTTCGGACCCTCGTCTGCATATTGTAGCTTACCAATTTATTGTATTTAAAGAATAATAAACTGAAACTGAAACAAAGCCACGTGAGACGTCTGAAGTCACAAGCACGAAGATGAGACAAATCCACGTACTATTCCCCTTGCATGGTGGCTGAACGATCGTAGTAATTTTAGCAGGAAACGGCGACTCGGAACGCTTTCTCGTTTTATGCTTTTGGCTTGGCATCGAAGCGTCGATTTCGGAAGGCATGATATAGCTACGCGAATTGTGTGGAGTAGTGCAGCTACCCGCCACGGTAGCTGTGCGGCTGCGGCGTTGCGCTGCTGAGCGCGAGGTCGCTGGTTCGATCCGGGCCACGGCGACCGCATTCTGATGGGGGCGAAGTGCGAACAGCGCTTGTGTATAATGTGCATTGGGTGAAATAACCCAAGGTGGTCAAAATTATTCCAGCGTCCCCCTTACGGCGTGGGTCATAATGAGATCGCGATCTTTAAACGTTAGAGCACCAGAATTTAATGTTAGAGGAGTAGTTACTTGCAAGCTGCCTCGTGTAAAGCTATGTACTTGAACTGTAAAAAAAAGAAAGCACATAAGGCAGCAAAAGTAACCTCTTCAAATAAGTGGTCGATTGACTGTACGCATGTAGGAAAAGTTAGATTGCAATAGAATACAGTAAAATACAATGCGCTCTGCGGAATAGATTTGATCTGGCTCCAGTCACATCCTGGCACCGAGTGCGGCAGTGGGGGCACATGGCTCAGTTTCCAGCATCCTGTCTACGATTGAGCAGCAATAGGCAATTTCTAAAACATGGCGCGTATGGCGCGTATTCGGCTCTGCAATGGCTTCTGGTGAATGCATTGAGCAAAAGCATGGCCTTCGTGATGTGCTTCTGTTACCCAGAGAAAGCCATCAATAGGACGTGGGTCTGGACACCACCTACGTATGACAGCCGTCCTAGCAACGTGTGTTGTTGAGCAAGTTGGTAGATATTCGAAATATATGAGCGAGCATGAGATTAATCGGTACTAATAAGGACACGGGGCAGCTGTTCACTTATTACACTGTTTTCTTACAAGAAATGATAACTCAAAAGTGGGCCACCCGTCCTGCCTCCTTCCTCGTTCGTGTTGTGTGTTTCCAGACCACCATTTACAGGACAAATCTCCTCAAGAAGCGCTGACAAGATGAGACAAACTTTTCTTTCGCTTTTTTTCTCATGTCAGCAGGCAGTAGGTGTCTTACTTGACGCAAACCCTTTCGATTCATGCATCAAACAGTGCTTCTGTAAAAAAAACAAGAACAATTTGGCTATACGTCCATGACGCTTGTGAAAACAAATGTGGGCCAATACGAAAGGTAACACCTAATCCGTAGCACAGGGGACAGCTGTGGGCTTGTCCTACATGTGCGCTTCTATCTTCGCTTCTGGGGCCAAATTCACACGCGTTTCCGCTCATGAGAGCTGTTTGGTCATTGGCTGGCCGCCTGCGCCAATGCAAAGTCCGGCATCACGGTCGGCCAGCATATGTTCTTACGAATTGTTGCGATGCAAGACCTTCAATCAGGCCAGTGAAGTCAGAACCGCGGTCACAGCTGTTTGCTGTATACATCTCGTACCGAGAGTTCTGCTCGTGAAATTTTCGCGCAGGAACACGAAAAGTTACCGGCGTTAAACGCAAGCACGGTGCCCCTTTTTCATCTAGCGGTGCACCACGCTCGCCGCGGTTGCCCTGCAGTGACCATGGCGCTCAGCTGTCGAGCACTAGGTCGCGGATTGTAATCCCGGCCGCGGTGGCAGCATTTCGGCGGGGGACGAAATGCCAGACCGCTTGTGTACCGCACATTCGACCCCAAGTGCTCAATATTGACGTGGAGTCTCCCATTACGGGCGGGGCTCGTAATCAGGTCGCGGGTCTGGCACGTGAAAATCCCGGCACTTTATGATCAGATCGCGGTTTTTGGCACCTGAAACCCCACGATTTAGGTTTCTCGGCACTCTGCGTAGTTTATGTGCTGAAATGCTAGCACATTCTAACGGCAAGTGTACTGGACACCTGGGAAAATACGAGTCAAAATATTTCTGCGTGTGTGAGAGAAAGAAGGAAGAGGGAGGGAGGAGGAGATGTCATCAGGCCTTCGTGTAATGTCAACAGGTTCTCATACAATGGCCAATTTCTGGGACTTTTGAGGTATTATGAACATATGTGCGAAAAAATGCGTTCATAGAGTTGTATGAGACGCGCTTCGCATCCACGACGAAAGCCTCTTGAACTTTTTGCAACGACTGCAACAGCCGCTCCTAAATGCATGGAAGCGAGAGGTGCACTACGGCAGAACACAATGTTCCAGATGTTTTAACCAGACAAGTTACGCCAGATGTTTTAACCATGGACAAGTTACGCCACATTTACGCTTCCACGTGACACACGCGCAGAGAAAGTTGGCCCTAACCTCGCCGTATACTGGAAAGTGGAGCCCTCCGAGTGATTCCTCCCTTTGGCGTCATTGAGCAGGTTTTCCAATAAATACGGGAGGTTATATGGCGCAGTACGAGTTGAAACTAGCACACGAGCTCAAAAATGAGGACGTAGTTATCCTGGTAAAGAGCAAATTTTTTCCACCTCGAGACAAGATGTGCGCAAGGAACAAGCAGGAAAGAACGCTTTGTCTTAATTTAGCTCTTTACCGAGATCTGCAGCAACCACTGAGCACGCTAACTTTAGTTTCTCGTAGCGTCTGGCGCTAAATTTTGTCCTTTGACGCATTAAGTTTCGTACGTGTCTCCTTGACCACTTTCTTTTTGTTTTGTCCTTATTTTGTTCCTTGTGTTCTGAATTCCGAAATGTTGGATTAGTTGCTATGGGTTTGTTTCTGGCGTAATGACACTGCAGAAAAAGCAATTTACGAAAATATAGAGATGGTAGAAAAGCAAAGCAAGCGCAGTTTCCCCCTTTCCGTCTCGTGCTTCATTTTTGTTTTCTGTGGCGCCATTACATAAAAAATTGTTCATTCCGTGTTTTGTGCCGTGCTGCAAAAAAAAAAAAAAAAAGACTAGGCAATTACAACAGTGTACCAACCAGCCCAAACGAGCACGCTGTGAATAGTCTCATTATTTTTTTTTCTTCTTCAAACGTAACAACATACCTCATCGTGGTGTCCCTTGAGCACCAGGAAGTGCGGGCTCTGCGGCAGGAACAGCGTCCCCAGCAGTTCCAGCAGGGCCGGCAACGCGGCGACCGCAAACATCAGCTGCCTTCGAGAAAATACCGGGCACGTCGCTACAGCACATATCTACCGTGTTTTCTTACACGTAACGGGGTGGTGCGCTGGTGTAGCGTACCACAGGCGCAAACGGTCACGTGCTCGAATCAAAAGACGTTCGTTCTTTCTGCTTCCACGTGGCCGCCTGGGTGTGCGTGGGCCAGTTTACAGCTGTTCAGCCAAAATAGGAACCACGGGCGATTAATTTATTCGACTAAACTGCCTCTTCTCTGTCTCTCCTGCCTATATGTTGCTTCGAGCGAGCTTGTCAATCTTGATAATAACCTCCTCGAAGCTCGTTTATCACTGAAATTCTGTTTGTGCGGGAAGTTGGCCTCGTTTCGACTTTCGGTCTTTTTTACTTTACTGTGGTTTCTGAACAATGCGAACGAAAATAACCTTTAGAGTAAAGAAAAAAAAAATATTTATGCGACGTCTGATTGAACCATACGAATACTGGAGAGCGCGCAGATTCATTTGTGCTCTGAAAATTAATTATGCGAAGACTATTCTGTTAAGCCTCAAGCGTGCTCCAGACAAGAAGTGTGTTGTAGCTGGAACAAAGCACAACTGAACCACTAATAACATAAAAATAATATGCCATGCACTTTCCCAACAAATACGTATATTGCTTGACACTGGCTGTACGACTGGCTGTACGACTGCACCAACCAGATTTTCGTTAAGTATATATAGTAGCTCTGCTCCGATGGATAGATGAGCGTCCAGGTGGTTGGTGCCACCAAACCCGTCACACCAGCGCTTACCACAGTTACTGTACAGCACACATAGAGAAGCGCTAATGCTTACGAGAGAGCCAGCTGACCAGAGAGGACAGATGCAATAGGCGCTTCGGAATTTCGGAGGACGTGTATTGGAACATTACTGTTCTTGGTTTCGGGTACAGCTGTAACTGCGACGAGGTGAACATCTCAGTACACGTGTGCTTGCGTAAAAACGTGTCCCTGGCGATATAATGACCACGAAAGTATTTATTTTCTCTCTCTCCCTCTCTCTTTATTTCTGTAGTCAAAAGTTGTGCAGCACCAACGTTTCCAAGACGTCGCTGTCGAAAACGTGGTCACGAGATGTCGCTGGCAACGCTGCTGATATTACTTCCGCCGTTCCGTATTTCGGTCAATACCGTACAGTGCCGCGTACAGTCCGCGCCGCAAAGTAACACCGTTAACTGCGAGGATCGATAGTGTACGAACCAGCCATTCTCGTAGGAGATGAAGGCGTAGTTGATCATGTAAGCGAACAAGAAACCGGCGGTGATGCCCACTTCGCTCAGGGACATGAGCAGGCCGCGATGGACCTGCGATCATTGGAAACATTGGCACCTTTATTCACCGCACGTAGGAAGATTGGGTCACTAATAACATTCAAATGGTCCCAGGTACCAATAAGCGATGCTTAAGCGTGTCACAGTTGAGGGAGAAAAAGACGTTCACGTCACTGGGTTCCATAACTCGATCACTAGGGGCAATTCGGGTGCTGCGTCTTTGGGGACCATATATAGTTCCTATATACGGTATCCAAAGAGAGCATATGCAGAAATGCTAGTACGTGGTAAAGTGGATGCAAAGGACAGGAAAAAGAAAAGGGGCAAGCAAAAACATAAAGAAAGAACATTTGTACGATAACACAGACGGTGTTAAAACTAGGTGCCCGTTGGCCAGAACTGCCCTTGCGCTAATAAAACACATTAATCAACACAAAAGGTTGCCTCGATTTTTTTTAGGCACTAGCATAATTGTCTGATGACAAAAACCTACAGCAACAATATCTGCAACGGGATAAGCAATGTGACTGCTGGAGAAAATCACCCGGTGACGACTCGGCACGTCGTAATGAATTGCCAAGGTACCCACCCAGCCAGAGCCGCGGGGAACGTCCATGTTCCAGAAGCTTATGGGGTCGAAGTTTGTGGGAAGCGTTAAATGGTAAGCGGTCGAGATTAAGCGAGAGACGTTTACAGTATCGAAAAAAAAAAAACTAGTTGCAAGGACATGGAGCTGGAGTCGTTAGATGGATAGGCAATTTTGCCGTATAATATAGAGATATGAAAAATGCTGTACTGCAATAGGAAGCTGCTCTTTTCATTCTCGCCTTATTTATGACAAGCTTTTCTTATCAGCCGTGCATGACAAATTCAGTGCGCGCAGACTAGTCTACACGCGTGAAATAGTTACTATTCGTCGCCCATGTCTGTCTTCGCGCGTATGTTACCAAGTTGTAATAAATTGATATTTATCTGCTGGACCCCATTAGCCAATGGATAGGGATCCAGATGCACAATCAACAATTTCGTATTTAATAAGTAGAGGTGTACGAATGTTCAAAATTTGGAACACGACAGAATTCAATCCGACAATTCGCTATTCGAAATTGTCAAGTATTAGCTTTTGTTAAAATATAGAAATGGCGTCTCGAGTCAGAAGGTCGATGCAGATGAGGACTGCTGTTGTGCGCGATTCTGCTGCAGGAGAGACGATAACAGCCATCAGGTAACAAAAAGGCTTGTCGACCAAAGTCGACGTGAAAGAAGACAAGGTCGACGAACATGGTATGCGTATATATATGTACTGAAGTTGGAGAAGCGGACGGGGGGGGGGGGGGGGGTCATTAAAGATGATGCAATCACATAATTTCATGATATTTTCATGAGCTATTTTATGCGCCTTTTTTTTCCTTTTTTTTTTCGTGCATGCTCGTCGACGTTGTCTTCTTTCGTGTCGACTTTGGTTGACACGCCCTTCTTTCCTTTCCTTTCCTTTTTTTTTTTTACTAAGAGACCACGTGGGCTCGTCTCGAATATTCTTATTCGATTCGGAAAGTTCGCTGTTGACGCAATCTCGATAAATAAATTAATAAAAAAAAGAGAGTACGATAAATAGAAATACGATGACGCGATGATGACGAGTAAGAAGTTTTCCTTTAGGCTGCGTCCAGTACAAGCGGTATACTTACGGCTGGCGATATCTCCGCGATGTACGTGCACTGTGCCGTGGTTGACAGCGAGTAGGCGAAGCCCGTGACGAACCGGGCCGTCACGAACATGGCGAGACTCGTGCTCAGGCTCTGCAGCGCCGACCCGCCCAAGAAGAGGGCGGTGGCCAACAGGAGCGCCCTCTTGCGGCCCAGTTTGTCGACCAGGACACCTTGAATTGAATGGGGTCGCGCGATTAGGCACCCGCATTGGCGTTCACGTCGAACGAGGACGTAGTCGAAAGCTACAAAAAATGGGAAGCGTAATGACAACCAACTAAAGTGGAATTAGTCATAACTAACTTACCCAATTCCCAATCCGGAGTCTCGTCCCAGTACGAGACATAATTAGATGAGATCATGGAACTTGCAAGGATAGGCGGTGTCTAAAACATGGCGTCTTTGACGTGTTTCTGGCTTCCGAATCACTTTTCCGGTGCATGCAGTCAGCAAAAGAGTGGCCATTTCCATCTGTTTCTGATATCCAGAGAGATAACCGTCGTTTGGACGTGGATTTGGACGCCAGCTATTAGATGGCTCCATTTGAAGTAGGAGAATGGTATTGGAAAATTAGTACGGCCTCCGAGATGCCGGCGGTGCGACCGGGCTCTCGGAGATGCAATAGAAGCTGCCGTGGTGGCTCAGTGGAAATTACGTTCTGCTGCTGAGGGCAAGATCGCAGGTTCGACTGCTGACAGCAGTGGCAACAATTTCACGAGGGTCGTATGCGAGAACGTTCGTGTACCGTGACTTTGGTGCGCGCTAAAGAACCCGAGATCGCCAAAATTATGTAGGAGCTTTTCAGTGTGGCGTATTTCATAGCCTCTGTGTTCCTTTGGGTCGCTAGTCCTCCCCATCGGTGTAATCCAGGGCAGAAGGAGCAACGGAAGGGGTCTCACAATGGGTATTTTATTTACTTATTCACTCATGCTTAGTCCTCTGTGAAGCAGCTTAGAGATGAATCGTATGTGTACTTTGCTCTGATCTTAGTGCGTGCTTCGGGAGCACTGTACTGTCAGGGCTTTTCATAGCCGGTCGCCGTCCCTTACTATCGCTGTAGTCCTTTAGAGGGCTGCTAATTGACTAAGGATTCCAGTGATTACAAAACAGAGCCAGACGTAGTAATTGTTCTGGTAATTATCAGAACGTGGTCATAGTTCGACGTGGTATGTTTTCTTTCTTAACTCGTTTGGATAATAAGGTACCACACTTCACCTCCGTGATAAGAAGTTATAAGTGGACATGCGACGCCGGGAAGGATGTCGCAACCTCGCCAGTGCGAGTGAAGTAGTGCGTGTGGTGGCACTGGAGGTCACGCCACCAATTTCGGCGATAGTATCACCTTTTCTACAGCGAAACCTATTGTGCGTTAACTTGTGTGGTCGTTGTGATACCCACCTGTGTGCGTCGTTGTAACGCCAGAATTCTTTGCCGGAATACTAAAAGGAATTCTCGAAGTGCCCCGCGAGGTGTAGAACTCCGCTTTCCGGCAACAAAGTCAGAGGCGTTGCTTCTTTTGCACCGTTATTAAGCGAATGAGCTTGCATTTTTACGTACGGTGACGCACAAGTCACTGGTAACATCGTACTCTGGCGGTAAATTCTGAACCTACGCTCACGTTTCCCATTGACTCGTTAAAAAAATCGTTGATGCTCGCTGGACTCGGACCTTCTCTAATCAGTCTTATCATACGAGCAGCCGTTAGGACGACGATAATGTGTCACATTGAGTGAATCTATATTTGTGGATTGCACATATGGGTTTATTGACCGATTTACTGGTTCATTATTCTGGATTTTGACGTCTTGAAGCGACGCCTGGGCCACGGGGGAGGTGGTATAGTAGAGGACCCCGCATTAGTTCGAGCCATGCGTGGGCTTCTTTAACGGGCAGCACATGAGCCTAACCAAGGGAACCTTATTTCGTCACTTCTTTTTAATTTTTTTTTTTTACATTTCGCATCCGCTCGAAGAATGCGACAGAAGCTGAAGTCGTGGCAGCACCGTTTCCCAAGGCCGTTGACCGAAGCACTCGCCACACCAGTCAAGCCTCTGCGGAGCCCAGATTGGAGCAGCCCGCGCGGTCAGTCCCACCCAGGCAGACTTTCTGTTACTTCCGCGGGGCGGGGTATAGGTAATCGTTTAGCAGCAGTACACTCACCTCCGAAAAATGACGTCACGAACGCGCTGAAGAACACGCTTCCGACCACCAGCTGCTGGACGTCGCAGGAAAGGTCGAAGACCTCCCTGACTTGCAGCAGTGCACCGGCTATTATCCCTGCGAAGGAGAGGAGACCAAACCACTGTAAAATGAGAGCAACATATCTCGGAGATGCAGCCCAAAAGCCACACATAGGCTTGACAAAGTACTGTGCCACGGGGTACAAGGCAGGTTGGGAGGCAAACAGCACTGACTGTATATAAATATAGAGACCATGCAGCACCTAGATGGATGGATGGATGGATGGATGTTATGAGCGTCCCCTTTGGAACGGGGCGTTGGGTTGCGCCACCAAGCTCTTGCTATTATACTGCCTAATGTCCTATGAACTCCCACGACCAAATTTTCTGATACCCTATATTGCGAACTTTGCTTTTGTACGTCTCCGTCTTTTGTCGTTTCCCTACTTTTCTTACACCAATCTTCCAAACGCCTCTACAGGGGGCGCCGCGGCACGCCCTCTGGTGGCACCGCCAAGGCAAGTTTTCTACCGCGCTTTCTCCCGTTCGCACTCGCGACTATTGCGTTTACGATCGAAGGGTCACCACATTAATAAGTATCAACGTGTCTGACTTATTAAAACGCAACTGCGCTAATTATCAGCGTACATCTCGCGAAAGTTCGCAAAAATGCTTTGTTAGCAGCGCGTGCGATGCTTTTGCTCGCCGTCGTCAGCTACAACTGGTACGTGAGGCACCTCCACAGCATGCCGCCAGGGCCGCGCCACCATCTCGTTGCCCAGTACCCATATGCATGCGCACCTACAAGTGTACCGGTGAACAACAGGGAATTGTAAATTGGGTTTCCCGTGTTTCGGCATAAGGGCATAAAATTCACCCAACATACAACACTCACTGCACCAACCAAGATGTAGGCAAATACGCAATAATTTATTTTTATTATTCATATCATTTTTATTAGTCATATCATAAGAAGCCAACAAACACTGACGCCAAGGACAACATAGGGGAAATTACTTGTGCCTAATAAATGAAATAAAGAAACAAGGCGGCCGCATACCGACAGGTGCGGAATGCAAATACGCTCGCGTGCCTTGCATTGGGTGGACGTTAAAAAAAAGAGAAAAGAAACGTAGGTACGACATACTTAACCCGGCATTTCCATACAGCGTCTCTCAACGCCCATTCGATCTGCCACTTGGGAAGGTTATAAACCGCTGACAATTCAATTTAATCATCGCGCAGATTCCCCAGCAGGTCCGAACAGCATCTTACGAATGTTCTCCGCCTGCCCGGAACGTGCGTAAGTGTCATCCCCGCGGTTCCTGCCACGCGCCGTCAAGCAATGCGGACGTTCGTCGTACGCAGTAATACATACGCACAGGCGACAACCTTCGGGGAGCGCCGGTCATGCCGGAAGAGCGGAGACGAAGCGATTTCGAGGTCGCGTGAGTCGAGTGATTGCGCACTGCACGTGGTTTAATATCGGTGCCCACCGCGCGCGAATGCTTGTCATAACGTGCCCCGCCCCCCTCCCCCTCTCGAAGGAGAGTGCGCGCCTGTACTCCGAGCAAACATGTTCGATAACAGCGGTTGTCAAGACGCACGACTTCATAATCGTGCCCGTCTCAATGCGAATCGCGGCGCGTATGAGCTGCACACGCATACGCGCGCGCAACTTGTTATTGTTTCTCGCCGCCGGCAAGGAAAAAACACAAAATACCACGAGGAAAGTTAATGCTTCCGGAAGCACGCGGCCCCACAAACTTAAGTGGCTGTGTACGAAGGCAGCTATGCAAACATCTTCGACAGCAATCTGTCCGTCCGAGCGAAAGCTAAAAGCCGAGGGGAATACTTGGGGGGAGTGGAGGCGTGGGGGGGGGGGGGGGTGTTCTCCTTACACTATTTCAAGAGCCGTATGAGCCTTGCATCGTTTCGAAACGTGCGCGGTTATCTCCTGGGCAGGTAGGTGTGTGCGCGTGTGCTATTATCACGTCCCGGCGACGAGCTCGGACGCTCTCTAACAAGCCCGAACTTGACCGAGGCCGTGAACGGGTGCACGTAAGCCCGGGCGTCACGCGGACGGCCCTGTTTGTCGTTGCGCGGGCAAATCCCTACGATTATCATGCTCAGCGCCACTATACGATTTGAAGTGGTCTCGTGCATCGCTGCTTCCGTATATCTGAGACCTAAGTGCTTTTTTTTTCCTCTCTTCTTTTTTTTTTTCTTTTTTCTTTTGCGCGCGCTTGTGTGTTACTGCCAAGGTCCGCGTATCGTGGAATCACTTACCCGGGAGAGAGGTGCATAAGTCGTACTAGTTAACTTTCTACTACGATATTACGAGTCAATTTACCGGGATGCAAACAATGGACCAATTGCACAAGAATATTCCGCACGTGGGTGGGGGATGTATTTTCCAATCGAAGGTCCTAATCGGGACGTCCCGAGATTTTCTAAGAACCGCAATGAGTCGCCGTAGATTGGTGACAACGCTGTTGTTTTTGTTTTGTCTTTTTTACCTTGACGCAGCGTGAGCTGCTAACCATTTCCCTTAACCATTAATTTTCCCTTCATTAAGCTACTAACCTGTCGTCAAGGGTGCTCCTTCTAGGCGTTGTTAACGCTACCTCGTGAAACGCAAGAGCCCAACTCAGCTGGCCGAGAAGCGGTCGGACATCACCGATGTATCATGCACCGTCCGGGGATGTTTTCACAAGCGGCTTTTGTAGTTGGGCAGCAGCGCGGGAGAGTCTGCAGAAGTCTACTAAGCACGGAGAAATTCAGCAGGGTCTTCGTTCGGAGCCGCTGGGGTTGCTGTTAGACGGACGGCGAATGTTCTGTCATTATACTACAGCCTGGGTCGCTGTCACTACAGCCATCGGGGTGGGTATTATCGCCGACTTTGCCTATGTACGACTTCGCAGGCGCGTTTCTCGAAGAAAAAGTAATTGTGTAACCTATAGTTGCGTCACGTTACGTTGTCGGAGGCTTCGCAGCGTTCAAGTATGTATAAAACCAACACCGGACGCTGCGGGACGTCCGATAACCGCCCCTGCCTGTGGGACACCTTTTGACATTGCACAATAGTATGCTGTGTGGGTTCCGGTACATTGCTGTGGGCGAGGTGCAATCGGCGCATTCAGTTGACGCAAGATTACAGCGAAATCACTGTAGACGTAGTTGCAAATTCAATGCAGCCAGTGGGTTTTCGGCAAACATTTTTTTTTGCAATTAGAACACTCGTGCTATAGGCGTTACTCCAGACGAGGAATTATCACATCGTTCGTGAATAAATAAAAGTGGGCAAAAAAAAAAAAAAAGAAAACGACATATCAAACTAAAATGAGGACAAGGAAGACGACAAGATGAGCGCTGGCTTGCAACTAGTTGTTCATTCCGGAAGGTCCGCAAATAAATGCTACCTTGCCATTCAGACGAGAGCAATGGTTACTCGTCGTAACACGTGGGATTCCAAGTATCTACTAAGCATGATTATAGAAAAACACTTTCATACCACTTTCATTATGGACACTTTCATACCATCTACCAGTCACGATTACTAAACAAATTCATGCAAATTACTAATGATGATTAATAGACACTGGTAGACCACTTTCATTAATCACACGTCAGATGACAATTAACCATTGCACCTGCGCCTGACTGAATGGAAATACGATTTATTTGCGCGTCTTCCGGAATTAAAAGAAACAACTATATAGTTGTAAGTAAGCGCTCGTCCCGTCGTCTTCACTGTCTCCATTCTGTCATTGTGCTGTCATTTTTGTTTCTATTCATATCCGTTTAGCAACTCGCCTAACAGCTTACTTTGTAAGAACACATCGATCATTTCCCACTGCACAGTTACAACGGGGAGAAAGACGTGTTACAACGTCGCGTTGTTTGCCACGATCGGTGCCGATGTGCAGACGACGAGGGTGCGCGAATCGGGAGGATGGAAACAACTCCAGGTTCGGTCCTGTTCTGCACGCGGTTCTGTTTCCCAGATAACGCGTGCTGTCCCCTGTGCGCGCTCTCGTCGCGGAGACCACGTGGTCTGTGCTATTCGCAGGGCCTTGCTGCCTCGAACGCTAACTTGCGGCGTCGGCACTGATATGGTGGCAAAGAGCAGACTGTGGCGCCGGGTCAGTTCTAACCGGCGCATAGCGATGTTCTTGATGACTCCGCCATGACTCCGCAGCATAAGCCCATGTGGGCGCCCGAGCAGAAACTGCGTTCGAGATTTGCTGCTCTCTTTCTCGCCTCGGGATTAATGCTCGAAAGCTGACAAAAAAGAAAAGAAGCCGAGGAGATATCAGTGGGCTAGTTGCTTATCCCTTATTGATGTAAAGGCAGCGCACTTGTGGTATACAAGGACGACCACCGAGGCACACCAGCACGAGCTCTTAATGCCGAACAAAGCCTCACGGAACACAGCCTGAGGCGGCACTCTGCGCTCGAGTTTGCCTGCCATGGGGTTTTTCCAAAGTGCTCTGCCTTTACGACGTTAATGAGAAAGAAAGACCGTTATCTCTCGATTATTCAAAACACGAGTCACAATCTGTGGCAGACACGACCACATGAAGCCAACCCACAACGGAGCCAAGGAAAGCGCACGGGAAATTATTCACTGTTTTGATTCAAGCGTAGAAATGACGCGCGAATAGGCAACGACAGTGGGCGGGAAAACAACTTGTCGCCGCAGGGAGTCGAATTTGTTTTTTCGTCCACTTTTGTTTCCCACTTATCTTCTCATTTGTACACTTCAATCAAAACAACCAATAATTTCCCCTATGCTTTCCTTGGCTCGATTATTTGTTGGCTTCGTATGCTTGTAACAAAAGCTGGTCCGTCGACTTTGCCCTTCGTCTCGTTCAATCTATGGCACAACTACTTCTTTTTTTGTAACTTGCCTTAAACGTTATTCTCGCGCTAGTTGCGCTAATTGTACCAGGAAGTTCTTGTGCGAAAGGAGCTCAGCGGGAATCGCCGCCACTTTTGTACATAACGAAGTCGGCTTCATAGACGAGACGTTTAACTACTTGTGTATCATGCAAAGGGCGAGATCCATCGCGTTGTTGCGCTTAATTGCGGCCACAAACAAATATGCTCGTTGCACCGCGTTAAGTGCCTCAGTCCTCGCCTTCTGTACGGCGGAGTGCGCCATCATATATTAAGGGACTCCCGGATACCTGGCTAACCTCTGCGATATTTCAGATGCCTTTTTCTCGTTAGGCTCAAAATCAACACTAAAGGAAAACGCTGAATGGGTTCAGATTAATCAGTCCTCATCGAAAGACTCTTCTTTCGTTGATTTCGTGGTGGCAGGCTGATTATCAGAAGAGCAAATCGCAGTAAAAGCTTAATTCTTGAATTTCGAGACTAAACTTGTGGGCCAGGTATACGCCAGCGTGACGTCACGGATCGCAAAACATCTTTAAATCTTTCTTTTTTTGCATTTCGGCAGTTGTTGTTCGG
Organism: Dermacentor andersoni; assembly: GCF_023375885.2. NCBI lineage: Eukaryota > Metazoa > Arthropoda > Arachnida > Ixodida > Ixodidae > Dermacentor > Dermacentor andersoni. Next base: position 73,855,328 of record NC_092822.1, on the reverse strand, counting down.
TAGGGGTTCCTGAAACTTCCAAAGTCCAGTCTTTGGCTGTCTTAGAATACGGCGCAGTTCATTTTTACCGACACTAATTTAAATGGGCCCGAGCAGGCGGCGTCAAAATCATGACGCCGTCTGCTGGTATGGGAATTTCAAGCCGGCATTGACACCTGCTTTTCTTTTTGCGTCGTTTCTGGCGCACCAGGGCTCTTCTCGCGGTAATAGTGGCTCTATTGCTAATGTGTAAGGTTAATTTACAAGCACAACTAAGATTATCTTTTTTTTTATATTTAGTGATCCCTTAACAGATTTAGCAACAACAAAAAGAGCCTCTCTGCAGCAGACGGCACATTTTCGTCTCTTCAGTTCCTTTGCTTGAAGAAGCACACAGCACTTGCACGACAGATTTGCATTATGCAATTATAGGCACGCAGCGACGTTACCTGTGTGCTAAGTAAGGTTGTGTCATTGAAAGGCCGGTGAATGCTCCTGCTATTTCAATTTTTTATATTATTGATAATCCGCGGAGACAAGAAATTGGCCACATCGCGATTGCGCATTTGCCGCCACGTGTGCGCTGAAATAATTTCTTGGAGTTACTGTGCTGGTAGCTGCGCACGCTAATTGACGAATTCGCGCGTTCTGCCTACGCCCACAGTGACAAACACCTGGCTCCTCTGTCGTCGCACTCGATGCATCGGTGCGGGACTTCTCGCGATGATGTGAAAACGATGGCGTCGGCTTCGCTTCGTTTGCCATAATTATTTCGCTTATGCAACAGCTGGACATTGTAGGCATGCCGGCGACGCTGCCAACTTCCAGTTACCCGAAACATTAGTTACATTCATCGTATAACCATGGTCGCTGGGCATCACTGTTATATTGCTGTGATTTACCGGACACTGCGTCACACAGGGAAAGTAAAAAAAAAACGACGAAAGAAAATGAAAAGGCCCCGTAGAGGCCTACACCTAAATTTCAAGCCAAGCAAACATACTTCACGATATCACATGCAGCACCAATGAGAAAACCAAATTTAAAGATATGCACGTGCGGAAGGGAGTCATCTGTGGAGTCCGCCGCTTCGTCAACGTTCTCGCTTTTATTGATCCCGTCCTAAAATCAAAACTTTCAACATCAGCTTTCTCGTCACTTCGGGACATTGTATCATTGGCTTCATCTCAGCGCAGCATTCGCCGATTACTATACGTATGCCGTCTTGGATTGACCACAAACGCCTTACTGTGATAACTGTGGTGCGTTAGAAGCCAGGAAACACACTGGAATGTCCGACTTACAGACGAAATGACTTGTTATTTCAGTAGAGTGAGCCTCTGTTTCCCAAGGACTAGAGCTACCGAACACTCTACGTTCTAGGCTTTATCCTTCAATGTGGCGGTCAAGCTTTAATTTTCTCATGTCATTCCTTCAAGACGTTTGTTTAAATTGCGAATTCCTAGCTCACGTAAATCAATACCATCACTTTTGTCTCACCTTCGCATACCATGATCGCATATTCTCCTATCTTTTCCCTTTCCCGCCCTCTTCCTCCTCCTAGGGAGTTTCTGGACCCGATCTCCTTCTTTATGCAGAGTAGCGTGTGGGCTATACCAGAGTCCTTCAAAACACTCTGGCTATACCCATACGACGGCAGAATTCCCAGCATTTCATCAAACAACTTTCGCTCTCTTTGTCGTTTCCAGCATTTCCAAAACAATAAGTAACAAAGCAAAGCAAATCATGCCAATTAAGGACTGCACTTTCGGTGGCCGGACTCACCGGAATCGTAGCCGAAGAGGATGCCTCCCAGGGAGGCGATGCTAGCCGCCAGGAGGACGGGAAGGAAGCTCGCGTCATTGGCTTTGGCTCCGGCCGGGGACTGACGTGTGGCTCCCGGCTGGTTTGAAGCAGCAGCTTGCTCTTGGTTGGCATGCTGCTCTTTCTCGCTGTTGCCGGGCAGCTTCGGTGGCAGATCGCAGCACACGGACTGGGCCTTCGGAGTTGCCGCTGTAGCGAGAGAGAAAAGAAATACAATCAAACATCGTTGTAACGAAACGGGATGTACAGGAATAATGAACGTAACGAAGTAAGTCAAAGTACCCTTGGAATCCCAGCAGAGATTCAAAGTGGAGTACGTGGAATAATCGGTACAACGAAGTAATGAATATAACGAAGTAATTTTAGCGCCCCCTTCAACTTCGTTATGACGAAGTTTTACAAAGGTAGGCGCGAAACTGAAAACGCATAAGCAGTGAGTGCATTAATAAACAAATTTATTTGTGCCTGCGTAGACCAGTATAATTTTTATTATGGAGGAAGGAAAGAACTGGGAGGGCGCATTACGCAACACTATTGAAGCCATGCGAGTCGGGCCAACACGTGATCGATGCCTCAGAGTGCCAAGTAGGTTTCTAGCGCTCCCGTTTGCAGGTAGAAAAGCAACACAAGTGCGCATTGATTAAAAACTAGCGGAAACAAACATTATAGGTCAATGCGCCGAGTCTCAGAGGTCATGTGCTGGACCGACTTTTCGAGGGGAAAAAAGCCAAGAGAATGGTTTCACGGAAAGTTGGCTTGCCAAGGGTAGCTGTATGACGTACGTAATGCCCCATTCTAAGTTATATTTTTCCTCCATGATTTCAACAAACACAGGAAACCGTCCTGGGATGTAACAAAGCTGTGACTGAAAAGGGCTTCGCTCTATTAGTAGTGAAACTTTTCACTGCAACTGTGGGGCGTTATTTTTTTTCCGCTGAAGTAACGGTAACTTTTGTTCAATACAGACTGTCTTCTATTCATGGGCGAAGTCAGCTTGAGTCGAATCCTATTTGAATTAATGTGCATGGTTTTGTTCGTCCAAGTCAGCTGCGGAAGAGACCTCAGACAAGAAGCTCAATGGAAGTAGCTTGATGACATCTTCGGTTCAGATAGCAAGCACAAACAGACATTATAAAGTGGCGGCACGAATGCATTATTTATATTAGCCCCCTCTCCCTCCCTTCCTTCCTTCCTTCCTTCCTTCCTTCCTTCCTTCCTTCCTTCCTTCCTTCCTTCCTTCCTTCCTTCCTTGCTTCCTTCCTTCCTTCCTTCCCCCATGCAGGGACAAAATATTTCAGTTATAAGGCACATGACATATTACAACAAATATTTTGGAGATGAATTAATGACAAAATCACACGCGAGAAAATCGATAACAAATATTTGGATATTAGAAAACAGTATTATTGAATACTTTTAATAAAATGTACCTTAAAGGTAGTGGGAGGCAAAGTATAAACCATACCCGTAACCACATCCATACATAGGGGGTTGGGGGGGCAGCGTTTTTTTTTTCGGTGTTTGTGCGAATGCATGCATGCGTGTGTGCGTGTTTTCCTGCGCTCATGGATGCCAAAGAAAACTAAGCCCATTTAGATCGGCGGCGTAAAAAACTGCCGCCGAAGGTCCCGCTGCTGGGGCCAGTATTTCCGGACGATCACTTTCGTCGATATACTATTACTTTCGCATGACGTAGTACACGGTGCGTTGGATGATTCGAGTGGTTTTGCTCAACCAGCCAAACAGCCTGCATTGAAAGATATCTCCGAAAGTGACCGTTGATGAGTACGTCTCCTGCTCCTTAATTTGAACGCCCGCGCCAAAGACGAATGAGTTGACGTAATCACCACGTGACCTGCCCCTATGCCACCTTTAGATGTCCTTTAGAAAATCTTCATTTAGCTGCGCATAAGAAGCGTACTGCTTGGCGGCTGCAGCTGTTCCTGCTTACGCGAGTCGCTCAGCGCTCAGGAATGATACCAGATACGGTATCACTCATAGTTTCGGTATCATTCATATATCCATAGTTTCGGGGGTGAGAGCGGGTGAGGGCGGTGGCAGCCTCAGCAGTTGCACACAGAGAAAGCGACGCGGGCGGCTAGCAGTGGCGGGATATAGCGGCCATTCTGTGCGAAACAGCATTGCTGACGTCACATAGGAGAGGTTCCACAGTCCACAAGAGGTGGCGCCACTCCGAGTTTCCAAATTCATCGTACTCTCGGTTATAAAATGCCCTTTTTTATTACGAATGATGAATTCGTTATTACAGAAGCCTAATTTTTCAATTGATATTTCATACTTGAATTGACTCGTATTTCGCTTTAATGTCCATTTAAGCTGTTCCCAAGAGGCTTGGTAGACCGCGCCACCTATAATGGAAGCTGCAATGCTTCCGCTCCATATTGCGCACGGGATAACTGACGCTATTTCGGTTGACGATAGTGATTTTGGTGGTGGTGGTTATGCCGGTGATGATGATGGTGACAATGCCGGTGACGGCGGTGGCTTCAAAGACGGTGACATGCTCTGCGTATGTGCCAGCTGGTCATTCTAAGGTCAGACTCACGTGGGTGCACGAGACCAGTGCGTAGTCCTTCTGGCAGTCGCTTCGCGCTGATCACTAACGAAAACGTTAAAAGCCCGAACGGAAACGTAGATACAAGTTTTGTGAACGGAATAGCTATCGTGCCAAATACATAAAGGATACCAATCGGATATTTTCTCAGTACATTTGGAATGCCACGCTGGTGGTTGTCTTTAAATTACGCTCGGAAGATACAAAATTCAAGAAGAAATTTCTTTATCAGTTCAAACGACCAGACAAGAGCTATACATTGCCGGACGGATATTTTGAGGCTGATAGGCACAGTAATTGTGCGCTACAATATCATCCCAGATCCGACAAATAATAAACGTCGAACATTGTAGCGAGGGAAGAATTTCAGCTCAACTTGTGCAAATGCGGAACTGAATCTTGAACAAAACTGATGTCGAGACAACTTCAGATCAAATTATCCATTAGGTCGGTAAAGAATGAAAAAAAAAAAAGAAGAAAGCGAACATCTTTAGGCATGCCTATAGGCACGCCTCACATATTCATATTCATACGAATGGGGGATGCGTATATAGAAACAGATGAGCACCTCTTCAGCGCAAACCAGCTTCAAGGACGCGTAATGGATCTGATAACAATATTTAACCACATGGATTAAATATTTCTGTCAAGTTTCCTTCTTCGGCATGTGGTGAACGCTTCATCCTGCTTGCCAAGCCGTTGGTGCAAACATAAATGTACAAGTTTCCCACAATTCGTTTTTCTTTATGCGTGATCAGTTCACTCATAGGCCAGTGTTCATTATTTTTTTTTTATTCGCGCGGTAAACCACTGCTAATAAGCATCCAAATTGTTCGATCACGACCGAGACTACCCGCCGTAGTTGCTTAGTGGCTATGGTGTTGGGCTGCTGAGCACGAGGTCGCGGGAACGAATCCCGGCCACGGTGGCCGCATTTCGATGAGGGCGGAATGCGAAAGCACCCGTGTACTTACATTTAGGTGAACGCTATAGAACCCCTGGTGGTCCAAATTATTCCGGGGTCCCCCACTACGGCGTTCCTCATAATCAGATTGTGGTTATGGCGCATAACATCCCATAATTTCATTTATATTTTCAGGGCCGACACACCCACCTGGTGGCCATACATTTGTATGGGCCAGGACTTTCGTTATTTCGATCCTGAAATTTGTCTTCACCTGCGGGCTCTTAAAACTAGGCTGGTCAGCAAGCAACGCGCCTAACCCCATGGGATGCAGCGATTGCTTTGGTTTCTTTGCGTGATGGTGCACTTGAGAATAATAATAATAAAAAAACGGACGTTAAACCAGAAAAGCAGGAAAAGAAAACAGAACGGGAGAGCAGCAGTACAATAAAACGTAAAAGGATCTCGAATGAAACGTATAGCCACAAATCAGTCAAAGGGCAAACGCGAGTGCCAGATACGTCAAAATCAAAGGGCAAGGTATTCTGTTCCAAAATGTGTCACGGGGCTACAATTAATTGAATATCTCATTAATAAGAACACTCCGACTTATTGAATACTAATGAAGTGTGGATGGTAAACGTACTTAAGTGTTTCCACTAATATTGGATGGCGTGCTGCCGTTGTTTTACGCATTTCTGCTTCAAACTCGCGCTTTTAGTCTTTCCGTTAAGATGTAACATGATCCGGAAGCGATGAAATAATATCCGAGTTGCTAAAGAGAACTATTTGATCCCAATAGGACGAAATTGAATAGCACGAGATCTGATTAGTCGTCCAAATTTTTATATATTTAGCCGACAAATGACGTATTGACAACTTTTTTTTACAATATTTAGCTTCCATGGTGACCGATTAACTTTCGATTCCGATAACTTCTATAACTCGTGCGAACACTCAAACTACAGCGGAAACAACGATTTAATCTCAATATACAATCACGTTCGACGCATTCTGCCGTTTCATGTGCCGTTTTCACCTAATTAAGGCGCAAATTGGCATGAAATTCGCGCGACCGCGAACCATCGCCGTTGTTGCTCGCAAAACCAGAAAGCACGAATTCACGTGAGATCTTAAACCATTACAGCGGAACCAGCGAGACGGGTACAAAGTGCACTACTAAACTGTCCATAACCAAAGTAATCCCATCGGGAGAATAATTTCTTGCTAGTAGGTGATGCATCCCTACAAACAGCCAGAACTTGGAGCTGTTATGAGGATGTTATTCTTTACTTAAAGCCGGTCTACTTCGTACCTCCTCCCCCTTTGCCCTCGCTATATTTTCTTTTTCAATGTTTCAGTTAGTGCGTCCCAATTGAATGTCGGTTTCTAAGGGACTCCTTTTTCTTCACGCCACTCCGGCTCTGAGAACGTACCAACGCGCCAATTACGTATGGTGCGATGCATGTATAACGCATGCTGTGAAGAGCTTACGAAAACCTCGAAGGCCGTGCTTGAGAAATAAAACCTGCAGCGAAAAATAAAGGCCCCAATGTGCGCACGGTGATATGCCAACGACGACCTTGAGTCTCGCGTAAGGTGCACTTGAAAGCGTGCAATCCATTTACGCCAGCTGTTCCGACATAGAAATTATCATGCACGGCGACATTCACATCCATGCAGCGCGCCCATAATGACGTTCCGCAATCACGCTTCCCGCAGAACCAAGCAATTAGTTTTTAAGTGACGCAGGGTGAACTGAGATTGGCATGAACGTTGTACGTACGGTTTCCCACAAAAATTAATATACAGGTAACTCTGACACTCCAATCGTTCAAATCAAATTTTGGGGTTTTACGTGTCAGAACTACGAGCTGATGATGGAGCCCGCCGTGGTGGGGGACTCCGGAAATTTGCAACACCTGGGGCTCTTTAACGTCCAGCTAAATCTATGTACGCGGGTGTTTTTGCATTTCGCCCCCATCGAAATACGCGGCAACCATGGCCGCGGGATTCGATCTCGCGACCTCGTGCGTGGCAGCCCAACACCGTGGCCACTAAGCAACCACGGCAGGTATTTCAAACGTTCGGCTCTGCGGTGGGAAGATTGGCAGACACTTTCATTTGTCTAATCTGTTCTTTTGGTTAGATGTTTCTTGTGCCGTCGTTTGTGGCGCTTTACTTATCTAAATTTTCCGGCAATCCAATAATTTTCTAAACACGGCAAGGCAGTAAGTATCTGCGCGCATGTGTAATCGTCGCGAAAATCTCGAATTTATGAAGCGATATTTTCTCAACAATGATCAATTTACAGAGGCGCGTTAGCCATTCCAAGCCAGAAGGATGAATACTTCCGTAGGCACTCGCACCACAGTTCCGTTCAGTAATTTTTCTACGGAACTCTGTGGTTGTACTGTCAGCACAAATTCAGAAGTAAACAAATTCCTAAACTACTCCCATTCGTTGTTCCGCTCCCAGATTCGCCCGTGTTTGTAACAGTGGCCCAAGTCAGACTTCAGAGTGCACTCTCGGGACCATTCCGCGCTTAAGAGATTGGCGGCGGAGCCATTACACGTGGCACTTTCGTGTAATTGCGTGTAAAAGGCGTTCCGATTAGTTGCTGCCTGCTCGCATTGAAATCTATGCTCGTGTGCGGCGCGCTCTTCGAGCGACCAGCGGGTGTGGAGGTCAGTGTCACGCCCCACCCCCCCCCCCCCCTCGCCCCGGCGGGGATGTCACTCACCGCTGCCTAAAAACGGCTCGCTTGCCCGGTAGTCTTCGAAGACGAGCGGCGTCCCGGCGGCTGCCGCAGCCGCGTCCGCGCAAGCATTCATGTCTCGCAGCTGGCGCCAGGCCGCGACGTGCGATGGGGCCGCGGTTATGTCGCGTGGCAGCAAAGTGAAAGGCGACAGGCGAACGCAGTTGTCGCCAGCCACGGCCCTTCAGCGTCGACAGCGTCGCCGCGAGCTTTGCTCCCGAAGACCTCGGCGCGTGCAGGTGGCTTCGGGCGAAATAATGGGCACCACTGTCTTCGATCAATGTTGATGATTATTATTTTCTTTTAAGCTCCCGGACTCCTTCCTTGGTCGCTCGCCAGAACGTATACGGGAGAGTCCCCGACCTTAAGCGGCGGTGGCGGCGAGTAACTTCGTGGTTTGCCGCGTGGCTTGGCTAACCTTTCGTCGAGGTCTTCGAGCGCGTGATGGACGAGTGCGCGGCACTCGCGCTTCTCCGGCCTTTCTTCCTCCGCAGCCTGGGCTGTGACGATGCGACGTTATATGTCGTCACCTATAGCATTAGTCGAGATGCGAGTCGTGCAAGGCTCTTTCGCAAAGCGGGGCAGTCCAGCTGGGTAATCGACGGCTTCAGTCAGCCTCGGAAGCACGTTTCTTGCGGCGAAACGCTTGGCCCTTGAAGTATCTTCGTTCCCTACACTCTTGCGTCTTCACCAAACGCGACTGACCGCACTCGTGAATCCTGCTGTCTCGCTTTGTAGAGCGGGACACAGGTGGTGTGGTACTGTGTATTAAGAAGACGTAAGCACACCTTCCGAATCAGGTTTCCGCTGCGTATCCGTTGTTCGAACTTGTGTTTGGGTTGCACAACACGCTGTTGTAAAGGGGTTATGCTTTGTTATGGGCCAAATGAGCAACAAGAACACCCAAACAATTATTGCTCTTGTATCGTTGGCCTAAAGACATGCGCCACGAACGTTGTGTTTCCGGTGCCCCTCGGGGACCTTGCACATATCACCGTTTTTCGCAGTGAAGACGGCCAACCCTCCTCCTAGACCCTTCACACGTCGTCCCGTCGACCGTCACAGTAGTGCTGTCGTTCGCTCGGCGATGCGGTTCGCGGAACCCGAAGCCGTTGCCCCACCATCTAGTGTCTTCCTTCACTCCTCGGGTCGAGCACCTTTTCGGCGGTTGGAATTCTCAAAGCGGCTTCTTTTTCTTTAACGAGTTGCCCCGACAACAGTGTCTCTCTTCAACTGCGTCTCAAGGGCAATTTGAAACCCTACAGCTCCCGCTGCTGCTTTGCCGAGCCACTTATATTTCGCGGTCTCTCTTGCACCACAACCTCTTCGGTGCACTTCGTCCACTGGCACTCGAGATTCCTGCGGCGTTTTACGACCTTTCTCAAGGCGTCGCGACCATGGCGACACTTGGGGAACGTGACCGCCTGCTCTACGCTAGGCGACAAGGCTAATAGCGGAGCTCACCGTTCTGAACTTACTCGTTGAAGTGATCTTGGCTTGGCTAAAGTGACTTCCTCAAAACACGCGCGAGTAGCTGTCTTCACGCACGAGATTGTTCTTAGGCACTATACCTTGTGCGCGGGGCTTCCCCGAGTGTCTCTCTCTCTTCTATCACCGGTCACTCGAATATCGCGGTGCGCTTCTCCACCGATGTTCCACGTGTAGTGCTTTCGAAGCGCCTGCAGTCCTTGCCACGGCACGTGAGCTAGAACGATCTCGTCGTACTGAAAACTGACACTTGTTGCGTAGCGCACACCTCACTGGCAACTCTTCACCATATTCTTCTTCTTTCCTCACGCCACACGAGAAAAAGAAAATACGGTGTCAACAGCGTGTAACCGATGAACTGGCTCGGCAAACAGCGGTTCTCTGTGGGGATCGCAGTCAGCGGCGCACTCCCGAGCAGCTAGCCCGGTCATTCAGTAGCATCTCAACGGGTGCTCTCGGCGCTAGGCCGCTTTCACACGCTAGACACGCTCAAGCGCTGTATCGGCGCGACCGCTTTGGCGACGCATATGGAAAGGAAGTCGAGACGTTCTGGCGATGTAACGGTGCTCCCTGCACGCGTTCCTTGCGCCATATCGCGAAGGTCTCTTTCTTTCTTTCTTTCTTTCTGTCCCTTGTTATTTTTTCTCTCTTTGCTTCTTTGTGCTGCCTTCGTCCTTTTTTTTCTCTTGGCACTTACACGACCGAGTGAGAGCCCATATCAGCTTGGCGGAGCCGAGGACGAGGGGTCTCCAAAGAACGCGATCTTGGCGCGACGTAGTCAGTACAGCGGGGCATCGGTCAAGCGGCTGGAGAAAGGACGCCGCTCAAGGAGGTTGGAGAGACGCAGCTGGGGCGGAGACGTAGCATGCAAAGTGGGAGATACAGCGAGGCATCTGTATCGCTCTATATGCAAAGAAGAAGAAGAAGAAGAAAAAAAAACGTGTTGGTTTAATGTTGCGGCATCATCTGCGTTGCGACTTCGTTGACGACAGAGTTTGAACCACTGGCGGATCCAGAGGGGGGCATCCGACAGGGGGGAGGCCCTCCTCTAAAGTGCCGCCCCCCGCCTTCTTCGTACCCTTCCTTCTCCCCACGCTCACAACATGCTGGTGCTTATGCTTTGGCAAAAACTGAGCGCTCAATATAACGTACGTCCTGCTGCATACGACCTGGGGACATCTATCGAAGCAATATAACGACGTGCGAGGGTGAAGAGCACATATGACATGCTTTCTTATTTCTCTCTCTCTCTCTCTCTGTCATATATACATATATATATATATAATATGAGAGAGAGAGAGAGAGAGAGAGTTTAATTGGTGCATTGATTACTTTGCTTTTTTTTCTTTCGGAACGAGCACTAGCTAACCACTGTTTTAAGCTCGTAACATAGATCCCGTAAATACCCCACGCTAACGTTAGCCCTTCTTTTTCGAGAAGGGCTGGACATCACCCCGAGCAGCGTGCATGCCGTTTTGATAGTGGTGCTGAAAATCAGTTCAAGGCACCGGCACGAGTTGCTGCCCAGTAGGCCGTAACGTTGCTTTGAATAAGTTAATCCCGTCTTCGCGTCTATTCTTCACTGGGCATAACAAATGCGTGTATAACGAACGCGCGACAAAAGTTCGTCTAAGTTCGCTATAGGGTAGTTTGGTTACAGCGAGTCACTTCAGACGTCGAGCCATACTTTTCGCATAAGCCTTTTCCTTATAAGTGGGCTCAGCTGCGCACCGAGGCATTACTCACGCTCGCAAATGTAATAACACGCGTACGAGAAGCGCGTTTCGCTTCGCTTTCACTTGTCTACTAAAGGTGTCAGGCTGTTAGCCCCTATCGTGGACAAGCGTTAGCTACATGAGCAAGTTTCGTTGTCAGGATGTGTGACGCCGTCTTGGGTTGCTTCGTGCAATGCAGCGCTTTGCTGGTGACGGCTTTACGACCACCCTTGTCTGGGTGGCACAGAAGAAAGAAATTATTCTTACGACGGTCTGTGGGCCGAGAACAGGATGCGTTGAGTCACGTGTCACGCTGCGGTTTTGTAAGCTCCCTCTGCTATTTTTGTGTTACCGAACTTTGTAACTCATTCATTGTTTACTCAGACAGAAAGAGGGGAGAAATCGTGTATAGCGAAGGAGGCGGTCAAAGCCTGTCGAGCCTAACCTAAGTCCGGTTTGTTTGACGGCTGCCGCTTCTCTGGTTTGCGCATACATTTGCGGTTTCCGCAGGGCTTGCGTACACTTGAATGTGTTCGTAAAATATGTGCCTAGCAACCATGGTTTTGTGTTAGTAATGTTTAACTAGCAGGGACGGCAGTCCTTGTTCGCATATCCTGTAACGTCGAGAATCACGAAAAGCCGACGCGAGCATGAGGTGGAAATGTCGCTTAGCGTCCGTTCAAGGTTCGTAGAGTGAATGTGATTCGGTGATGGAAAGCCATCTCGATCACTCGGCGACTTCATTTTTCCAGGTTTTGACACCGTAACGTGCGTTAAAACCACCGAACAACCTACCCCTACAGTAACATGACTGGGTGAGCGACGACAAGACATGGCATCGTTCTCAGAAATGGCGTTTGCACACGTATAGAAACTTTTCCTCGTTGAATCGATGAGAATTGTGCAAGCCATTTTTTTGTTTGTTCGAGTGACGAAATTCATCGCGTTTGTGTCGCCTTTTAGAGACGGCAAACATGCGTACGTGCTGTTTTAGTATCGAAAACCTTTGCTGTTGGATTTATGCTTAAGTCCCAGTTCCGTTCACGATGTGCGTGCCAGCTTAACCAGTATCGTTTATTTGTTTTATAACAGGCTCCTCTACTCGGTGGCACGCGCTTCATATGTCGTCTGTTGAGAAGGGTACCCCTGAAGCTGAGCCGAGCTCCTGGTACTTGAAATACTTTCGAATCGTGAAACGTGATGTGCCACACATTGGCTGGTTTTTGTAGGCAGGGATAGCTGGGGATAGGGATAGTTAGAGATAGGGAATGTTAGGGATAGCTGGCGTTAACGCAGCCTAAACCTCCACGTGTTTCTACATTTACAATAAAATTACAAAGAAAAACATATTCATCGAGGGAGCCGTAATGGTAGGGCTGAACGAATCGCGGAAGCATATACCGTACAAGATTACGAAATTCTTGGTGCTTTCGATGCAGCCAGGATATTGAGGCGGTGAACGGGTGTCGCCTTCTCGCCACTGGATTGCCTGGCGTAGTACATAAATCCAGTGGGCCTTCTCCCAAAGTTCAGATGAGCAGTTGGAGTAGGCACAGGAAATGAATGAATGAATGAATGAATGAATGAATGAATGAATGAATGAATGAATGAATGAATGAATGAATGAATGAATGAAAATAATGCAGACTTGTGTTCATTCATTCATTCATTTCCCCTGCCATCTCCAACTGCTCATCTGAACTATAGTTATAGCGCGACCTATTGGGCAGCATTTGAAGTTCTGAACATCAATTCACATCGCGAGTGACTAGAATAGTCGCTATGTGTACAATCAGTACACGTAAAAAAAATTAAAAAAAAACCATGGGTATAATATACAACAACTGTATTTAAGACTGGGGCAGAGTGCACTGCACCAAAGAAGGCGCCGAAGATTTGTGCAAGTTCGCATGATCGTACGTGAAGTGAGATTACGAAAACGAGCACAACAGATGGTCTGTCAAAAAGATGGCGTGGTTGTGAGTTTGAGACTACAGTATCTTTGGAAGTGGAGGTCGCGGGGCACACCCACAATATGCGTTCTTCATTCGAGCGGTGGCTCGCAAAGTCGCGAAGAAATTCTTGAAGATTGTAATTTCTTCCATCCCATGTTCTCTGGAGAAAACATACCTAAAGAAGGCTTCGTAGCCGCAAAAACCGGCATTAGACATGGTAGGAACCAAGTATAGAAAGGTTAGCTGCGAATGTAGTCTGTTCCATTTTAGAGGAAACGATAAATTCTAGTGACTCTGAAGCAGAATTTTGATTTAGGTCTCGAATATTTCGCATGAATTCTCAAAAATTGGCAAGTAAAGAAAATTGAAGCAGGAAGTTTACAAATCCGTAATTCGGCACGTAAAGCAGACATCGCAGTTCTCTAACCTGAATCTATTAAAGCGTCAAAAGCGGACAACCTTGATATATGAATTTACAGTTTAGGTGAAATTGTTGAATGTTTAGCAGGGTTTCGCAAACGTCCCACTTCCAGTATCTCTCAGTATGAATTTTATTTGCTTTAGATGTACATGTAAAGTTTACAGAATTGACATATAAATTTTTGTTACAGGGTTGCCAACATTGTGCTACAGTTTCTCCAAATTTCCAACTTCCAATAGCTTTTGTAAACAATTGACCGCCTAAGTAAAAAAATTCGCTTACAGTCACGAGAGTTTACGCTTTTCTTTTAAATCAAACAGAGTTCATCAAATTTGGCGCAGTGCTTGCCGCGAGAAACGATTTCGCCGTTCCTATGTATTTAGACAAGAGTCCCCGAGCTAAGGCTTCCTCTTAGCACCCAAGCAATAAAATATATAAAAGCAATGGCACTCTGTGAATGAACTGAGAAATTGTGGCTAAAGTACAGATTGTAGTTTTCACAAATACACGAGCACAGGTGTCATTCTAGATACGTTTCTTGTGGCAATAAACTTGACAGTTTGCAGTTTAGTTATCTGCTGCTCTTGAATTCACGACGAAGTTCGAAAGACGGAGTACGAATCTGGACAATGAACGTGTGTCTTCTCATTTTATGCAACTTCCAATGACACATAACGAACAACTGAACTGAGCTGAACTGAACTGAACTGAAGACGAACGACACAAACATTCGAGATATATAGGGAGGACAACGTCGCGCAACCGAACGTCTGAACTAGACTGAAGACTAGCAACACACAACACTTGAACTGGACTGATGACCAACGACACAAAACACTTCAGCTAGACTGAGGGACAACGCCACGGAACGTTTAAAACTCGACTGCAAACCAACGATATATAGCCCTTGAACTGGATTAAAGACTAACGGCACTTAAAACTTGAGCATGACAAAAGGGCAACGTCCCCCAACAACAAAGATTTAGACTAAGACTGAAGATCAATGACACGTAGCATTTGAACTGCCCTGACAGCATTTTAACGGCATGTAACTAACACTTGAGCCAGACTGATGGCCAAGGTCACGCAATTAGCATATAAACGATACCGATGACTAACGACACGCAACGCTTGAGCTAAACCATGAACACTTGAACAAGACCGTAGACCAACGACATGCAACAAGCACTTGGTCTGGTCTGAAGGCCAATTACCTATCATAAGCACTTGAACTGAACTGAAGTTTCTCAAGGTGTAGCAAAACTTACGGCACAGTCGAAGCTCGCCTCACAAGGGTCGTCACGATGAAAATCTCGTTTACAAAGGCGCCGAATCATGGACAACAGTCTATCCACGCGAGTACGTGCATTGCACGGAAACCGAGACTTAAAAAGCATAAGTGCGCTAATTGTAAGGGAGCAAAACTGCGCCCTTTATGTTAAGGCAGTTATGAAAGAACTCTTGTTGCAGTTTCTTGTTTAGATTTCTTTGACTCTTTCGCGCGTATTCGTGATCGGAGGTTACAGCGGTGTCACACGGCGCACTTCCGACCGAGACAGATCAGGATCGAAATTCTCGACCGGAATCGATTCGCTCCCGCAGCCGGCGCGCAGGAGCAAATCGAAACCGAGAAATTCGATCGCGATGAAGCTCGATCGGGATGGAAAGTGCGCCGTGTGACACCCGTGGTGGACTTCGGCCACAGGTGATTGACAGGCGGCGATGTTAAAAGGCGTTTGTTTTTGGACACAACAGAGTTGCGAAGCGCTTTGTCGCCGATCGCCAACTTTTATAACTCTTCAACACGCACTTGCTACCGCAGTAACGGTTTAGTTCATTACGAAATCACCCTATGAAACAACATATTCTCACCACTACAAATATACACCGTAAAGGGCACCATTCCTTTAAACAAGTGAATAGCTATCTGGAGGCGTTCGGCTATCGATTATATTGACAATCATATTGATGCACCAAATAAATAATTTATTGTCTTCTATACCCGAAACAAAAGAAGAAAATAAAAGCTTAATGCCTGTGACAAAATAAATCGCTTTGGCCGAGACAACGACAACGTGGTCTTCATTAAAATTTACCTAGATGCTCAAGGTTCTGCCTGAAAACTTGTGACAGGAATGCAAACGTAATGAACAAGTGACATACGACAAGATGCCCAAAGCGGTTTTGCATAAGCACTTATTGTGCGTCGTAATTTAGCACTCCTGGCTCTTCTGACCGTAGCACGCTGACAACGGTCGGAACAACTCTTTCCAAACAGTTAAACAGCGATCATTTTGATTAGATAGCGACTTATAACGCTCTGTAAAAGCAAAACTTCTTTTAAAGCGTGAGCATCAAGAGTGTCGAAGTTGAAAGAAGTGTATGTAAAGTGTGGGAAGCCGTTCCCGTGGTAGAGATATATGTATATATACAGTGCAACTGACGATGGTCTGATCCGGACAACCCTTAGTTGCGCTTCGCTCCTCGAAGAGGCAGGACGTGTGACGAGTGAGTTCCTGGACAACACTTTGCAATGCGCTGAACGCGCTTAAATCATGCATCCGGGACCTCAAAGACGCGCGACGTTACGCTAACGCATTTCTGTCGCTTTAGACACCTGCTTGTCATGTTTTTTTAAATAAATGTTTTTCCTCCTCCTCTACCGCATTTACCGCTAAATGGCCACTGATTACTTTTTCTCAACTTTTTTACCCTTTTCTGCGCGGACATTTATCTGGCCGAGTAAATTGGGCCGATCTCGGAGGCACTGTGTCGGCCCACCAGGTGACCAAAGGTGGTGGTGACCTGGTGGGCCGACTCTGATAGCAGTGCACGGCATGCGTCTTCACAAGTGTTCTAATGCGGTTTGTCAACGGGCCGATCCCGGAGGCTGCGCAACTTATCAGGATTGCAAGTCAGGCCAATTTGGTAATCGAACAATCTTCAACAGCCCCGCTTACGACAGTTCCCTGTGGTAAGTGGGAAGCATGGAGAACGCGAGACATGCACTGTGCAAATGTAAATCAGGACAGCGCGTTTCCTCTTTTCCTCGCTCGTCCCTCTCGCAAGTGGGACTGTCGAAGATTGCTGGTTATTGTGCCTGGCGATCACTCGCAACCCTTTTTTCTTTCTCCCGGCACGTGGCACGGCACCATCCATGGAGCCTTTGTGGCCGCACGGACCCTCAAGTTTCACAATATTGTGCAGCGTCAGAGTTCCAACACGCCTCATAGCGTTAACCAAGGCAGTTCAGACAGCATATCTGAGCTAATTTACCGGGAAGCTATCGCTTGGCTTTGACCATCACCTCCCCATGGAATTTTGACAATTTGTTTTTTCAAGTGAGTCGTTTCACATAAGTTTGCGGGTTGAAATAAATTGGTCCTTACCAAGTCCTCGCCTGTGTGGAACTAGTACCGCACGCGTACCGAAGGTTCGATTATTTCTACGCGGCAACGCTTCTTCCTGCCCGTAGTAAGATGTAGGTGGTACCTTCGGGGATGCCTTCTCTACTCGAGAAAAGTTTTGTTTCAAACCTTCACGGTATTCTGTTTAACAAACATCGTCATCAATTCCGTTCCTTCTAATTTATGTTGTTTTTTTTAGTTGCGGTAGAGTGCTCGCGCAGTCGAGAACCTGCGTGGCGGTAAGGAAAGAAAAGAAAACCCAACGCACGAAACTCAACGCATGCGAATGTTCTGAAACATTACGGCATGGAACTGTTCTGGCTAGCAGCATCGGAGGTCCGTGGCTGATTATGCAAACTACCGCAGCGAGCGAGGCTACAAATTATTTGCAGGGCTTATTATATATTGGGCCCGAATGTCGTGAGTTGAAGCCAATGTGACAAAAAGAAAACACATTGCCGGCTTCGAACAGTCTTTTAGAGCGTTCTGAAGAAATGTATGAGCAATTTTCGTTCCCGCTATTAAAACCGCGCGTGCCCGTTTATCAGCCGAATTACCCTAATATAGTCTGGATCAGCGCCATTTATCTCAATACTACTCAAGTTCGGGTCACGCGTCTCCGTTTATCGTAGTCGTTATCATATAGCTTTCGTTCGCTCTGTTCGAACAGATTAACGTTTAAGCTCATCACGATTAGGGCTTGTTTCTTCGTGTAATTTGCCACAAACCACACATTTTACCTAACGGCAGATAAGTGGTGGATGCAGCGTGCACGCGTTAGCAAATGGTTACAAGATTGATTATCACATGCCGGTGTTCTTAACGCGCGGCCACCATTACGAAATGAGTTTCGGCGTGCAGCGGAAACCCCCTAAATATGAGAGGAACTCACACGCCAATCACGCGGCAGAGACACCTCAGAATGTCGACATCACAGGTTGGGAGGGAGAAATGAAAACAAAACGACCGCCAGGTCGCTGCATTTCGCCTGACGAGAGTAAGTAATCGTTGGGGCTGCAGCTACCATCCTGGTTGCCTCGCAGCAGCTCGAAGTCCGAGCAGGCTCGAAGTGAGGAGGTGAAGCTGTGGCCAGTTAGCCTAGATGCTTACAACCACAGCTGTCCTGGGGTCGTAATCTCTAACTGCAGCAGCAGATGCCGTTCTTGATTACAGAGCTAGCTTTGAGTGACCGTAAAGCTGGCTTTACGTGTTGCCTTGCCTCATGGCACGCACAGTGTACATGCGTGTTTGTTCTTAACAGCCTCTCGCCTCAGGGCGACACTGAGTCCTCCACTATTTGTTTCTTTTTGATAGTTTTACATGTCCACCAGCATTTTTTTTGTCAAGTAGTTTTTATCACCCAGAGCGCTTTAGCCCGCACAGATGTGAAACGAAGTAGCAGGTACCAATGTTTCCATGCCCTTCATTTGAAAGCATGCTAAATCTATCTATCTATCTATCTATCTATCTATCTATCTATCTATCTATCTATCTATCTATCTATCTATCTATCTATCTATCTATCTATCTATCTATCTATATCTATCTATCTATCTATCTATCTATCTATCTATCTATCTATCTATCTATCTATCTATCTATCTATCTATCTATATCTATCTATCTATCTATCTATCTATCTATCTATCTATCTATCTATCTATCTATCTATCTATCTATCTATCTATCTATCTATCTATCTATCTATCTATCTAATCTCGCCGACTACCTCAACTGGTTTTGGCGCTGTTTATAACGAACCGTTTCCCGTACGTACGAACCGGCCTTATCAAATCGTTCTCTCACTAGAGAAGGAAGCCGGTGCTGAACTATATACTCACGCTCCGGCGCAGTACTGCTTGACTAAGTATCAGTGAGAAAGTCACTCGTATAATCGAAGGTCACTGCGCGGATTTGCTGTCCACTTCATTCGGCGAATCGCATAAACAGCACACGTACAAGTCAGCCATTGCTTAATTATATATATACTGCGCAACATTCCATTACGATACCTTAAAGCGAGTTAGTCACATACAGCACTTTTGCACGGAAATGTTGCACTTTTTTTCTATTTGCAAGATCATTTCTCCTGCGTTAAGACCAAGGGCAGTCGTTTAATAACATTTTTTATACAGCTAAGCTGTTAAGGGCTAGTTTCCCGACTATCGTGTCCGTGTGTAGAAAAAAAACTATCATCAGCAGCAATGGCTCGAGCGTCGTCGTCGTCTTCTTCCACAGCTGGCCCGTTACCGCTCGTCATTCCAGCGTAGAATTTCACTTTTGTCGTCCTAATGGGGAGACCGCGTTTACTAGAGTATGAGCCATTGCTCGCAAGCTGTAATGGCAGGCGGAGGCTGCTAACCACGCTTTCGAGCAAGCTCCAGACACCTAACACAAGCGACAACGGCGGACTGCGGGTATACCGTCACTGACGTAGTTCTCTCCGTCGCAGCCGAACGTGTGTGTAAGCTCATTAAGAAATACAAAGACGTAACCAATCATCGGGAAAGACTTCAATGAACCTTCAGGATTTACCCAGTGATAAACACAGGGGTCGCATGTTTCAGCTTCGCTGGTTAACCATCTCTACGGAGTGCTTGGCTTTCTTTGGTTCTGACCCCCAGTTGGTGGTGTCAGGTTCTGGCCGTTTACAGCCAACTCGGGACACTAGATACCGCTAGTTGTCACTGTTTTCTTTTTGGGTGCGGCAACATGACATATCAGAGCTTTCAAGGGTGGCAGTTATGGTGTTGCTATTGGCTGAGTTAGCCTGGCAGACCTGGCCGGCAATTGCTCTGCGTGAGCGTCTCTGTCAGCGTCATGAACATGCGTCAGGGCGACACAGCAACTCCATTCTCTCGCAGATATATGTGAGTATAGAATGCACGAAACTGTAATGTGTATTTTTGTCCGGTCTTGCGCGTTAAAATAATTGCCCCGCCCGCTCGGGAGGAAACTCTATTTCTTCTCAGGTGGTCCAGAAGCACCTCCTTCCTCTCAGAGCAGAACCGGTTGCATTACCAGATGAAGGGCTCCATATCAACTCCAACTTTGCACTCACTGCAGCGTGGAGAGGCCCTCCTGTCGACCTTAAAGGCCCATGCCCATGGAGTGTATACAAACCAATCACGTTCTTCTGCTGTGACGAAAAGTGGCCGTTTATAATAACAGAGGGCCAGTGTGGCGTGTCCCAAGGGCACCTAAGTGGCCACGAATCATCCGTGTGGAATGATTCACAGGCACTCCCATTGTTGATTGGCTTGAAAGCGCTTCATGGGCAAGTGCGATTTACCAGCTACACCAACATGCGAAGACATTTACAATGGAACATTATTTTAGTCTTTAGTTGTTTTTTTCTTTTGGAGGGGTTTATGAATGTTTTAAAGTGGAGCCAGAAATTGATGGCAGAACTTATTTGGAGGCACGCCACGATACGTTGCTGAACTGTCAACTTGGAATCGGTATGCACGAGGGCGTTCTGTGGGAGTCTGTTCTCCCAGTTCGCGAGGAGAAGCAGCAACACCGGCACTATCTGCAGCAGTCCAAGAGATCAGGCAGTCCAAACGGTCAAACCGTGTAGTAACGAAAGACGAGACCCAACACGGGCGCCCGCGGCACAGCCCTCAAAATACACGCTCGTCGATTCGTCCGTGTGGGCATGAAGGAAGTTGAGGTAATTTGCATACAGTTGCTCGAGCATCAAACAGCGGACGTCGGAAGATGACGCCTGTAGTGCAACCCAGGAATATTAAGGTATAAAATGGCATCCTGGGCGGACCTATATTTCGTTTCGGGCATGTTGAGACCGAGTACGCCGAGAGTATTTGCTGCCGCGTAGAAGTGGGATCGATGAATATAGTGCCGAGCCTTCCGAGAAGGTCCTTGCCGAGGAAGCACTCGCCCATTCGAGTGAAACTGGGTCAACAGCGCTTGACGGGCCAAGGATGTGTGCATGCGTGTAGCGCGGCAGACACTGGTAGATAACAGCAGCAATGCGACACTCCGGCGCATTACTGGCGTGCGCACCCAAGGTTTGGGCCAACCTTACACACAAAATCTATGCTGGCGATATACACCACTCTGAGGACCAGCTGGACGCTGCACCAACTGCCGCTGAGCAAAAGACATGGGGGGAAGGAAAGGAGAATACGGCAATGCTTAAAGTCTGCCTTTAAGACCAGTTCCCCGCAAGGAGCGCAACAACGCTTTCAAAGCCTTCTGTGCTGAGGACGGTCTCGGTCAGTGTCCCAGGACCCTTTCCTCCGACAAAGGGTGTTTTTCAAGATTAACACTCTTGAAATTTCTTTCCTGGGCGCACTGAAGCGGGGACACTCAAAGAGAAGGTGAACGATTGTTTCCTCGCAGCTACAGTCACCGCATGTAGGGCTGTTGGCCATTCTGATACGAAATAAGTAAGCATTCGTGAAGGCCGAACCAAGCCACAAGCGGCACGGAAGCGTCTCCTCAGCTCTAGATAGTCCTGACGGAAGACATAGCCGTAGATTCGGATCAACGTTATGGAGACGAGCGTTGGTAAATTTTGTCGAGTTCTACTGTGCAAGTGCAAGTTCACGTGCGAACGAACGAAGCCATGTGGCTGCGTCTGCTCTGGATAACGATATAGCTACACAGTGGAGGCCATCATGAGCAGATGGGGAGGGCTCATCTGCACGGTCGTTTCCGTAAATACATCAATGGCCCAGTATCCACTGATAAACTATATTGTGTTTATTCTCTACTGCGTGGTGATGAAGAAGTCTTACGTCAGCGACTAATTGCTCATACGGTTCATGACGAAATGGCGACATGATTCACTGGAGAGCGGCCTTGGAGTCGGAGAAAATTGACCATGTATGTGACGGTTCTTCAATTACGAATTCTAGAGCAGCACTGAGTGCTGCGGATTCTGCAGCCATCGATGATGTAAAATGCGATGTCTTGAATTTTATGGTGACGGACCACGCGGGAATAACCCCTGCTCCTTCTGAGCTTGCAAAAGAAACTTGACCATCCGTGTAAATGTGAAGGCATCCGCTGTGTTTCTCATGCCGGAGCAGCAGTGTAGCTTGTTGTACGGCTAGAAATATTGTGTTTTCTTTTGGATTCCAGGATGGTTAGGAGTGCTTCGAGAGCATGTAGGCACCACGGCGGTAATGGTGGTCTTGCTGCAGGCGTGAAGTTCGAGGGAGCACTGCACGATGGGAAGCAATAATATCGCCGAACGCCAGAGTGTGGCCTAGAAGCAGGAAGGGAGGCGAGGCGGTGTGATGGAATTCGGGCGACAGGCCTGATGTGCATTCCTAAGGCATCGATGCAAATATAAATTGGGATTAGGTGATCACGCGCGATGACGACAGTCGCTTCTGAAGATGCACATCTCGGAAGGCCAAGGTATATTCTCAGTGCTTGAGCTTGAATGGACTGGCGGACGTGTACGTTTGTTCTTCGGGTCCTGCCCAGCACAAGTAAGCTGTAGCGCATGAACCCGAGGAAAACTACAACATAAAGTTGAAGCATCGCTCGTACAGATGCACCCCACGACTTTCCCGCAAGAAATATTAGCACGTTAGCGATCATGGTGAGTTTCTTTTTCATGTAGGCAATATGAGGGCTCCAGGGTAGGTCGCGATGCATAATTACTCCCAGAAAGTGGTGGATCGTCTCATAGCTAATAGCCTCTCCATTGGGTTTAATGTCGTATGGGCCCATCGCCTTGCACGTAAAGGCGACCATCGAGCCCTTATCAGATGACAACTCTAGTCCCCGTCCTTGAAGGTAGTTTGACATCAGTGTAGCCGCTCTCTGAAGCCTGGCATGTAGTCTGCGTAGAAGCGTCACCCCTGATGCTCAGATGCAAATGTCGTATGCGTATATCAACAGATGCACGGACCGCGGAAGCACATCTACAAAGTCGATGAGCGCAAGGTTAAAGAGACTGTGGCTCAGGACTCCACCTTTAGGCATACGGCGACAAGTACAAGGTTGCGTTGTTGTACCATCTTCTCTTTGGGCAAAGAAGGTTCCGCCCATCAAATAACTGTAAATCCATTGGCAGACACGGCCCTCAATCCAATGTTCGCAACGACATCCAGAATAGCTTTATGCGATTTTCGTATGCGCCTTTCGCGTCTAAGAACATCGCCGCATATTATCTCTTTAGGCTTCTTTGTTGCTGTACAGACGAGATAAGGTCAATCACGTTATCTATCGAGGACCGTCCACGCCCAAAAGCCGGTCATAGCATCAGGGTAGATCTCGTTATGTTCCAAGTGCCACTCTAGGCCAGTCAATACCATCTTCTCCATTACATTTCCAAAACACCTGGCAGGTGTGACGGGGCGATATGATACCAGGCCCAGGGGAGATTTACCTGATTTGAGCAAAGGAGCGAGGCGGCTGGACTTCCACGAGAGAGGAACCAACCCGTTGCACCACGAGTCGTTGTATATGACTAGAAGGACACGCCGAGCTGGTTGACCGATATGACACAGGGCCACGTAAGTGACACCATCAGGTCGAGGTGATGAGAAACGCTTGCATGCTGCCAAAGCTGCTTGAAGCTCCTCTGCAGAGAACAGATTGTTCGTCCGGGAGTCTCTTGACGTAAGCGTGTTCCATAGATTACTCGTGGCAAACGCTGGCACCCTCAGGCAACCCTCAGGTAGAAGTCTTCTGCTAGTTCAATTTCGTGACGACCTTGGTGGAGAGCAAGGCACTTGAAGGGGGCGATGTCGCTGTGGAAATGTTCGTAGGCCACGTACACTTCTCCACATTTGAGATAGAGGGTTGTGTGTACCAAGCGACTCCCAGAAAGATTTCCATTTTAGAGGCTGGAGTGCATTGATTTGACGCTGAATCTTCTTCTGCAGACGTCTCGCCTCCCTCAAGTCGTAGGTAGATTTTGTGCGCCTATACCATCATTCAGCACGACGACGGGTTGCTCGGAGATGCTCCAATTCCGCTTCATATGCGCAAAACTGTGATACAGGTGCAAAATTACAGGCGTTATATTGAGTAGCAGCTTTGATTATGCCTTCTAAGCTTTGAAGAGAATCTTCTTTATTTTCCTGCCACCTTTTCTCTGTGAGTGACCTGTACTTTGACCATTCGATGCGTGAAGAATAGGTGATATGCAACTTGCCTAGGCCCTTGATCTTTATATACGTGGGAATACGGCCGCTTCCATGGGTTTCATTGTCCGCAAACCACCCTGAAATGTACAGCTATTAGCAGGGTCCTTCAAAGTATTGAAGGACCCGGCTACTACTTCAAGAACTCCTTACTGTATACGGTGCGATTCCTACGTTATACCTGAGTTTAAACGCTTCATCATATATCCGCGCTTAGTGTCTCTATCCCCTCCGCTATATCCACCACATGACCTGTATAGTGCGTCGGCTCCGCTTAATACGATAATACCTCTATACGGGCCGCTCCATCACACGTTTTCGCAGCGCAAAACCGTAGCGGAACTCCTCCATTCATATTCGCCGCAAAAAAGCAGAAGAAAGAATGGGCATGCATCTTACCTCTTTCCAGCGTCATTTGAATGAACAGCAGCTTAGCCCGCCGAGCTTTATTTTACCGCTATCCGCCGCCACTCGCGATGGCACAGTTGAACGGGGAGAACGCGGGAGGAGCACCGATCCATCCATTGTGCTTTTTATTGCCCTCACTGAACGCTTCCGCAATGATACGCTGTGCCTAGGATCGCCGTCTCTCCCTCGCCCTCCTCCTCTCTATCCCGCCCTCCGCCACCCGAGATTCACTCGGGATCTCCCGGTACGCGAATAGCATCCTGCTCGTTGCACAACGAGCGCGACGTGGTGGCGTTGTTAGTACTCACTCTACGACGGGCAGAGCGTGTGCGCGCAATGGATTGTCTGCGCTGTCCCGACTAAGAAGACACGTCGTGCGTGTAGTAGCATCGCGCATGATCTCTAAGAGGAAACGAAGCAAGAACCCCCCCCCCCCACACACACACACAGGGTACGCGCGACACGCCCCTGTGCGGTTAACTCGCAGCTTCGACGACCCTTCTCCGAAACGAAAGAAATCCCCGGCCGCGAATGGCTGGGTGGATGCAACATTGCCCCTGCTGAATGGACGCGAGGTCGGCGGTTCGTTTCCCGGCCAAGGTGGCCGCATTGCGCAGGAGCACAATGCGAGAAGAAAAAAGAAAAACTAAATCGCTCGTGTTTCGATAGTTTGGTGCCGTGGAAAGATATCCCAGAAGGAAAAGGCTAAACGCTCGTTGATTTCATACGCACAACTCGGGCTTTACGGCAGGGATGGCGCGTATCAAGCGTGAAGTCATCAACATGATCGGCAGTGGTCGAACAAGGGGAGTCCCACACCGGTTCTTCCCTTGTTAACCGACTAACGTTTACTAACGTCCCCATAAGTCCCCTTGGCGAAACGTTGGCTCCGGTTGCACATCCTTCATTTGATCAAGTTGATGACTTCAAGCCTCCGTCTCCCTGTTTATCTCGTTCTTGTCGGGACGTATCAGACGCGCCTGATGGGCAGCTCCCATGGTTTTTTTTTAATCCATGGAAGAAAACGTAGAAAATTCGTGCGCGCATGCTGCTCTAATAATTTTCAATATTTAGAATCAGGTAATATTAACTTTACACACTTGAAAGGGAGCCCTCACAAACACTTGATAATTTTAACCCCGGATGAGCAGACGAAACTGAAGCGTGTGCAGATTCGGTATACGTAAAATCACAGGTTAAGCGAACGGGCTGATTGACCGGAGTGAAGCAGACTAGCGACGTTTCTTATTTCTTGTTATTTCTTTATGCGCCAAGTTTGATAATTCGAAGTTCTGACTTAAGTCCGGGAAACGTGGTGGTGTTTAATATGCGCGGCTTAGCGAAGTATCAGTCGTCAATAATGCAGAAAATAAATTATTGATCCTTTACCATACTAATTCATTTTTGTGCCTAAAGTGAAGTGCAACTGTTCTAATACGAAAATACTCTCCATGTGCAGTAATAGCGGTCAGCAAATTACTTTTATTTTCTTTCGTATGGAATTATGTTTAAGCTGTGTGGCGCTAAACGCGAACCTAGAACACTGCGGCACGTGACAAGTCGAGATGGCAGGAAAGGCTTCTCGTAAATAAAAGCAAGATGCGTCTGCTTTTCATTCCTCCGCACTTCTAGAAGTAGTTCCCTGAACTTATTTATTCATTTATTTATTTATTGAAATACTCTGAATGCCATTGTGGCGTTAGAGAGAGGAGTGGTATTAGAAGCTCGAAATGGCAGCCTTGAATGATGCATGCTCACGGTTGCTGGCGATGGAGGCGGGGAGGTGATTCCATTCGGATGATGTCTTTGGCACGTAGGAGTGGAAGTGTATGTTGGTCTGGCAGAACGTCACTTATTCGGAAATAGTGAGCATGGTATGGTCGTGCACGAATTATTTAAATCGTTAGGCGTGGGAAAGAAGACAGACCACAGCACGAATGGGTCTGTTGAATTAAGATTACGATAAGGTTTTGCCTGACCTTCCGTCCATTTGTCTGGCCTCCTGTGTGACCACGAACACTGACACTTGAAGTGTTGAACAGTAATTGAGCAACAATGCTCTCAAGTTGGGGTCGGCTTTTTGAGTCAGAGTTACCGTTTCCACGGACGAAGACGAGTCTTTATGTCCGAACGCTGACCCGCAGCTTGACCGGACACTTGTCCGTTCAATGTTGATGCCTTTTTTTCCTACTTCCTTACCATCATATCGTCTCCAGTGCACATGGGTTGCGATTAAGGGCGCGTGAATATTTGAAGCTTTCGGATTACGAATCGAACATCGCCCCATTTGATTCGGTCTTAGAATCGAATAGGCACTCTTCGTAAGTACGTATGTTTTTCGACGACTTGAAATCGCCAGCTGTTCGTGCGATCGAACACAAAATTCGAGCAAATGTGCAATCTGTTCAGTGCCGACATGTCATAGTAGACGTAAAAACACGAGACGTCACGAAGTGTAGCCCACTACGTCGCTCAGGCAGCCAGACGTTTATCGGCTAAACCGCCATCACGCGCACTAACGAAAGAGGCCTGAGTATGTTGGGTTGTAATGCTCCATTTGTGCTTTCCGTGAACACCCATTCATAATTTGCAGCGTAATGAATGAGAGAAACTTGCTAACGTTGTGAATGTGCTTGGAAGTGAATATAGTTTTATATTAATGGTGGAAACAGCTGATAATTTATAAATATATTCGAAAACTATTCAACAGGTATTCAACGTTGGATTTGATTTTCTTTCGGCACTATTCGATTTGTATTCGATTCGGGCTTGAAATTCGAGACAGAACCGTAAGTGAAAGAATAGCTGTTTGCACACCCCTATAGTTGCGATATACACTGCAAAAGTCTGAATGACCTGGTTGATAATTTTGCAATGCCTATCAATAGCATTCGACCAACAGGAAGCTCTCCTAGTAGGGTCAGAAGTATCACTGGCTGCGCTACAATGAATCCCCCAAAGGAGGAATGAATGAATAAATGAAGGAATCCTCGTTCAGAGTTTTGACAGTGAATCACAATGAATCCCTGAACCTCGGCTATGGCGAAGTAGTCGCTTCAGATACAGCGAAGCGTTTGCAAAGACAGCAGTGGATTTTGGGTAGTCTTCTAAGGTGTCTTTGGAACGGTTTAGACAAGGAAGGGAGGAAAAAGTGGAGAAGGAAAGGCAGGGAGGTTAACCAGTTTAGCTCAAGTGGTTTGCTACCCTACACATGGGAGCGGGATGGGGGGGATTTAAGATGGGGAGGAGAGAGAAATTTTGTAGACGCGTATAGGGTACAGCTGCAGTGGAACATTCGCGCCACAATTCAATCGAAGCGTCCCAATTACGAGAGCTACGGACGATTGCAAGTTACCGTCCTCCCAATAGGTAATGGGTTTTCTCCTCAACTCGTTCGCCGAGCGATCGGGGCGAAGCCCCGCCTCCACGGGCTCTGCGTAATGATGTGAAGTCGTGTCGTGTACTTCCGGTTGTATTGAAGCCAACGCGCGAAGCCTGTACAATTCTCCGTTAGCCGCCTGGCCGTCGATCTCGAGTGAAAGCTATCCAAGCAGCATGCGTTCGCAAGCGTTCTGTTTCGACCCCAGTTTCGAACCGTCGTTCACTTAATAGGCCCAGGGCTTGAGGAGCGGTTGCGTACCGATTCAGCGAACAGACGGGTTTTGAGCCGTACAGCGATACGCCGTTTCTCAATCCCCAGCTGTACGTTGATGACGGAAGAAATGATTCGCCCTCGCCAGACTCTCCGGATTCCCCTGGCGGCGACAACGATTACCGGTAAGCGTAAATACGGAAACTGACCTTGTCTATTCGATACGGCTGCAAAGGCGTAGATGCTGTCACCGATCGGGTATTACCGACAGCCCGATTCGCTGCAGCCACTTCGCTCGTCTGTTGCCTAGCAGGGGGACGCGACGTTGCAGGTTGACATGTCGACAGTCGCGAGATTTGCAGCCCATAACGCAGTAAGTGCGATTCATGGTCCTCGCAAACACAAACCTCGAGGCCAACACTGACTGCGCAGGTCGCACCAACACGGAGCACGTTGGAACACATAAGCAGACGACACTTGCAGTGCGCGGTAAGCGCTTGAGTGTGGTGATAAATTGTCCTTGTATACTATTTCTGTCACATTTTTTTAGGCAAGCATATTAATCAATATTCCAACTATCACGAAACACATTTTTTCACCATAAACTTGGAAAATATCAACTACGGGTTGCCAGTTGTGTGGGTAGCCAATCAGATAGCTCGCCCTACTGACGTCGCGCGCCTCCACTACATTGCAAAGGACGGCGCGGCTGAAAACTCGGGAGAGCGACGCCGCTGCAATCGATAGCGATGCACCTTTTTTAAAAACCTCATAGTAAATTACACGCTTTACGCGGACCGCCTAAATGTGGTCACCTAATGATCAGAAGGACCCGCCCCGGCAACTCAGTACGGTTTGTACAAAATCGTCAGAATCGTTTCAGGGTCCCTCTCAATAAATAAATAAAGCACGAATACACTGAATACAAGGAAAAGTTTCAAATGACCTCGGGTAGGGCTAGTTAGTTGCACAGGAAACACTGGAGCGTTTCAGTTCAATGAAGTCATTTCACTGTGGCAACCCAGACCCCCAGGCCTTCCGGCGTGTGTGATAGCTGTTTATGATGCATGATCGCACGCTGGCTTGTGTATGTCTGCGAAACTATTTCTTTTTCTCCGGTTTGCGCCGTAGCAGGCTGAAAAAGCCTACGCTAACAACGGCAATAGTAATTCCGCATGTGTAATAATAATAATAATAATAATAATAATAATAATAATAATAATAATAATAATTTCATTCAATGTGATCAGGTAGAACACTGAAGTCTGACTGCCTGTACGCAGAAAAGTCTGATCAATTTTCTGCTATACATACCTGGCAGATCTGATATTTTTCCGCGCTAGGTGGACGCTGTGCATAAAAAGCTGCACCTGAGAAAGGAGCCTAATTTGCGGAAGCCCATAACCCCCTCTGTTCTTTGTTTGCGAGCAACAGCAAACAAAGAACAACGTAAGGCATCGTTATTGTAACATAAGTGTTTGGTGAACACAATTTGCAACGCGAACTTTTGCAACAGTAGGTCAAGGAGAGCTGTCAGAAGGAAGGTTTATTTTACAACATAGTACATATAAAGTAAAACATAAAGAACAAGGAATTAGAAGAGATAGATTCATTTTAGCCTAGGTACTTGTAAGTGCACCACAAAGCACCCACCGGAAATCAAAACCCTCCCGGGGCCTTTCTAGTCGTGGCTGATAGGTGCTCTTGCCGAACAGATCATAAGCAGGACAGCGCTATACCATCTTAATTGCCCGTACAGGTATCACGGCGTATGGCCTTGTTTTCTACGGAGTCACGCAGTGCTAAAACAAATAATACCTAAATATATTCGTCGCAGCACATACATACGTCAAGAGCACAATTTCTTTAATAGAGCAACCCTTTCTATGCCTCCTTTCTTAGGGTTTTATGTTTGGCGCATCTACTTGGTTGATATTTCACTAAGCAAAGTGCAGTTAATTATCTCACAATCTCCACAAACGGCCCGCTCTGCAGTCCGCGCGCCGACCCTAGTTAGTGTCATAGCAAAGGGAGGCCGATTCCGCAGACAGTATAATACGCAGTCACGTGGTTCACGTGGTGGGGGTTTCCGCGTCTTCAGTGGCAGGCTGGTAATCGCTATGTGGCAAAATGTTGCGTAGACTATAATCGATTGCATGACATTTATTTAGGCGCTGCACTAAACCTTCGCTTCTCAGATTTCAACATGTCGGTTGGATCTGCGTAATTTATTCTTGCGCACATCGGATCACGTTTACCAACAAGGTTGACCTTCCATAAAATTAGAGAGTTTCTGAATAGTGTTTGCAATGAAACCGATCACTACGTACGTCACTGCGGATGCTGCCTACGTTATCGGGCTTCTGCGTTTCGACGACACTGTTCCTTAGCGTTGTCGAACATGGCGGCACCCATGGCTCCCGTTTCAGCGCGAATCATCGCGGCGGCTATGCTCTCGCTGTTGTTGATGGCCAGTAACAGTTGAAATGAGCGTTCGCTCCAGCTAAATTCACCTGAAATGTTAGTTATTAGCGCATTGCGCGTCCAATTTCTGAGATCGTTCGGTGGTTCCGGCGACTATAAGCCTAACGAGACGCGTAGATGTACATAGAAACGACAGGCCGGTTGCTGATGGATCGTCTTTCCTTGGACATGTTTGGCACAAAGCACCAAACGGTGACCTGTCTTCTAACGTTTTCCTTACGTTTGCGTCCGCTGAACTAAATGTCTTGAAGGGACGCGCACCATACTGTCCCGTCAAAATGCTTGCGTTTAACGTAGGTAAGTAAGGTGACAACCGTTCTTCTAAAGCTGTCAATTAACGAAGCCTTCACAAACATGCGTCGTACGACTCTCAGCCATCGATGCGCTCTTAACTACTCACAGTCTCTGTATTTGTTTCGGGTAACTGCGTGGGAATTACCCAAGTACTTTTTCAGAACTCTCAAAAGTCGTAGGTGTACGTTTTAGCGATAAGGGATTCTGCTGAACACACACTTCTTTTAACTTAATAACGCACTCGCCGCAAACCTGGCATTTTTATACGTGAAATGGCCTTAAAGAGGCAAAAAGAAGGATCCCTTGCTGAAACCGATGCAACGAAAACATGTTACAGCATTATCGCTGATATATTTGCAACCAATGCCGACCATGCTACCCACGCACTTAACTTTAATACCGTTGTGTAGAGGAAAGGAACCATTACTCGACCATACATGCGTGGCATGCGCTCATGGCGCCACTCTCGCTCCCCGCATAGCGCAATCGGAGCTAAATTTAACATGGCGCGCGGCGTCCAAAGAGGCATAGCTCGGCAGTACGTTTGTCCACCAGAGCAGGAGTGGTGGCATTGAAAGAGCGCAATCTCGGGCGACACCATGCCTCCAGGAGGGGGCGTCATTTCTTCACATTAGTGCCTAAACACCCTCTGCAAGTAATTTTTTGTAGGAGACTGTATGGCGGAGATGCGACCCTCCAACATCGCAACGGTGCACAAAGGTACGCGCGCGATCACTGAGGCCACGGCGGAGACCCCCCCCACGCGACTGCCGCGGACATTGTCTTCGAGGTCGGCCCGCGAGAACCCGATCGAGCAGACACTCCAAACTCTGGGGAACAAGACGCGGAAAACTTTGTTTCAATAAAGGAATTGTGCTCTCGAATGCATACATCTGCGTGCAGTTGGAATACGTTTGTTATATTGTTTTGCAATTCCTTAGCCAACAGAGCCGGTGCATCCGTATGTTGATGATGTGGGCACATAAACCGATTCGTTGAACGCGCGCTATTCGGTAAGACAGCGGCAGCAGCCATGGTCAGGCAAGTCCGGGAGGGAATAGCTAAAAATAATGTTGTTTTGCTTGAGTTCGGGGACATAACTCAGATTTCGCTATTCAAACATATGTAAAACGCGGAAATGCTTTGATGAGACAACCGCTGGTCCAATACGAATAAAGTTTATCGCACTTGAAAGGGAACCTAAATTATAGTGATTGTACAAAGCAGGATTTTTATTTAAAGCCCGGAATGTTTTACAGTAATTCCCGAAAATCGGAAACCTTACAAAAGCATAGAAGAACCAAGTTTGCAAATCATAACTCTGCACTCGGAACAGAAATCGAATTTTTCTGAACTGCATCTGATAAAGCATCTGAAAAGAACAAATACAACTTGCGAGAAGTTGTTACAATGTTTACGAGCGTTTTTACAAAGTACTACTCACAATATTATTGGCGTACATCGAGGTTGTGTACAATACATCAACGTTGCCCGGTTTAATGGCTCATTAGGGGCAGTTTACAAAATTGTGCTATAGAGTTTTACTGCCGAATTACAGACGGTTGTAAACGTGATACCTGAGCTTTTCTTTTATTTAATTTTGCAATGTTCAATAATTTATCGGTAAGTGCAAAATCATTGCGAATCGTTGAAATTCGTGACGAAATACTATTGTGAAAATGATCAATTTCCGAAGTCAGGAAGGCGTTTGAAACACGAAGGACGAAATTTAGGCGTAATCGTCGTACTAACCAGCACTGCCACGCAAGACACCAGCGCCAGAGTTCCCCCTATAGTAAATTTTGTAGAAAGCTCTGCGCTCGCCACAACGTCGACTGTCTTTCCAGCGGACAATAATTATACACGCCTCGCCGGCTCAAAGCAGGCTCGACCATCTCCCCCGTTTCGGTGCCAGCGAGTGACGTCTTCCTCTCCCATTGGCTCCGCCTGAAACTCCAAATTGTGACAGGAGAGACGGTTTTCTCCGTCGCACGTCGTGCGTGAATGATCGATGGCGCCGAGGGACCAAGCAATAAACACGGCGGTTAAGTGCGTCACGGTCGTCGGTCGGCGACGGCGTATTACTATATAGGAGCGAGGTTGCGTGCTATAAGTGCACTACACGGGCACTCGATCACACCGGCGCGGAGGTTACCATGCACGCGATCTGTAGTCGAACACCCGCGCACGCAGGAGAAAGCCACTTGAGCGCTGCTAATCGCTTCACCATCTTCGTGTATCGGCGCGCCTCCACTTCCCGCGTGTTGCCCCTTTGTGGTGCGGACGTCAACACGTCAACACGCTAGAAGGGGCCGCGCGCCGGCACTCAAGATTGTGCGCCTCGTGGGGCAAGTCCAGACGTGTAAAAGAGTTTCCCTTAAATGTTACCGGGGGCGCTGGTGTCTACGGGAGCTTAAAGGGCCTTACGGGAACTGAAAGTATGGCGGTTCGCATGCGAACATCGTTTGTGACGCATAAAATAGCGGCACTATGCAATTTTTTCCCTTCTAAAGACCCTTCTGAGGTAACCACACAGCTAAAGAACCCCAGGTGGTCGAAATTTCCGGAGTCCTCCACTACGGCGTGCCTCATAATCAGAAAGTGGTTTTGGCACGTAAAAACCCCATAATCTAATTTTTAAAATTTATTGAATAAGGAGGGGGCCCGGGGGGACGCTAGGGCGAAGTTGTGTGCGAAGTTAAATGTGAGTGGATCAAGCAGATCCTCCGCAAAAAAAAGGAAAAGAAAGAAAAGAGAAAAAGCCATAAGCAAGTGTTCGAAAACGTCACACGGTGGTTAATCAGCTACGTTTCCCAATGTCCCGAGGGAACTCTATGTTATAAGCCAAGTAGAATATTCCTTAACAAGTTCTGGAGAGTGCTATATACGGGCAAGGTTTCAAACGGGCTAGTCATGTGCGGGCAAAATGTTATATATATATATATATATATATATATATATATATATATATATTGTTTAATTACAGGCAGCTGAAATTCTTAACGCTTGCTCGAAAGAAAGAGCTTCGCTGTTGAGAATTAAGTTGCGATTTCACAATGGCGCCAAAGTCTGCTGTCTTTAATCAAATTTTTATCAATTTCTGTCTTCTCGTAGCAGTGCAGTCCGTTTCGCCTTCTACGCGGCACTTCAGTCACACGAGCACTTCATGCATGACGCCATATCATGCTGCAGGTGGCACAGGGTAAGGATGACAAACATGACTACACCTCTGCGAGGCCGGAGATTCCCGCACTGCATTTGAGAGAGGACTGGCGTAGCGCAAGCATGCGCAAGGAAGTAAACCGATTGCGCCGAGTTTTTGGAGCATAAAGGCCAGCAGAACTAGCTGGCGAAATAAATAGTTAGTACTCAGCCCAGCACCCCTCATTCGTCCCAGAAAATTTCGAATCGCGGAAACTATAGAACATCTACTGTGCTACTGCCCATCTTTTGAAAACAGAAAACGTGACCTCTGCGCAGCAGCTCTCAATCAGCTAGATAGAACACCGTTCACCTTGAACAAGATCTTGGGACCATGGCCTCGCATATCGCAGCTACAAAAGGCCACAAAAGCGCTGCTGCGATATTTGAAAGCTAGCTGATTGATTCAGCGTCTGTGATCCGGACTGAGTGACCGAACGATATTCCCAGTAGACTATCTCTTCTTTTAATCTTTCCGTCCCCTTTTTCCTTTCCCCAGTGTAGGGTAGCCAACCGAGCTCAGTCCTGGTTAACCTCCCTACCTTTCCATTATTATTTGCTCTCTCTCTCTCTCTCTTTTTCTCGAATCGCGGAATGGGCGAAAGTTAGGGTCACGCGAGAATAAACGGTTTTTGCAGCGAACATAAACTATGTTACAGCATTATCGCTTATATCTTTGCAAAGCAGGTGCAGCGTTCATTAAAGCCCAAATTTCTAGAAAGTGGAGTGCGAGTTCCAACCAAGGAGGCCCCCCAAAAAATCTGTTAATCTCTTTGGTTGTAACCGTCGCCATCTGCGTCTCGAGGGGACAACTTCTGTCAAGTGAAAAAAAAAAAGGAAGTAAAAAAAAAGCTATGACCTGGAACTACCTCCGGAAGTGGAAGCGACGTGATAATCTTATGCTCCTTGGCGCAAATCTCGGTTCCGACATTTCGACCCCTACGCAAGTTGTTAATTTTTCTCCTCTGAGCCTGCGGCTCACCTCGGCTTGCGGGGGAGCGTCACCTCAAATTTATTTCCCTGTACTTTCCTCAAGAATGTGAGGCACTAGCGCGGGGATGCGTGACTGTGCCAGAGAAGTTTCAAAAGCCATTTAATTTTTATTCGTCTAGAATTATGCGGCCAATACCTACACATGGCCGAACCAAATAATTTCGTCTCATTGGATGAAACGTGGCAGGGCCAACGTACGTTAACTCTATGTGAATCCTACTCACATAATCTTTTGACGAACTCACAATTGCGTGCAACAGCGTCGATACATATCAACCGTTGTCAGACAAAGCAGGGTTGTATCATTATATGATTTCAAAAAGAAAAGAAAAAAGAATATGTGGATCCAACGCACATGTTGGATTCTGTGTATCTATGTGAAGTGGCTGATGAAGTATACAGCTGACGGGGGCGATTGTTTTTAAGCTATGCAGCATGTAATCTCATGCAATGTTTATGTTTATCGACTGAAAAGGTCCCAAGCTTAATATCATGCAAATTTGGATGTTTGCGCACCAGAACGCTCACACGCTATGTAGAAATGCACAGCAAACCTGCTGAATGTGTTGGGAGCTTGGTTTAGCGGAGGCAAGGAACACGCGTTTTGACAGCTTGAGAACGGAGAGTCGACTGGCTTTATTCAAAAGTAAAAGCAGGTTCGCCGAGTGGCAGTAGTTGGTGGCCCCCCAGTCGGGTAGCCGATTCGGTTCGAGCAGGGGGCAATGACCCCTACGGCGAGGTAAACTGGATTTCCGGAACAAGGGGCAATGACCCCCACAGTGGGGACAACTAAGCGACGGACGGTCGCTACAGATGCAGTCTTTGATGTTCGTCGAGGGCGTCCAGCCTCTTCTTGCTAGAAGGCTTGTCGCTGAGTGGCGATATTGGTTGGTCGGTCGGTCGTGACATCATAACTGATTACTGACCCGACATCCTGATTGATTGATTGATTGACTGACTGACTGACTGATTGCTCGACAACAGGTGATTGCACCTGCCAACCCATTCACGTGCCCATTTCTGCCCTCGGTGACCTACAACTGGTGAGGGACGTCGGTAGGCTGTCCTGCTATACTCTACAATGAACTAAAAATCACAACGAAACTGTCGCGACCCTCCGCGCCAGACAGTCGCCAGACACCGCCCTCCTCTCCTTCCACAACGCCCCTTCTTCCACAGCGCTTACGTTCGGCAACCGTGCGTGATAAATACTGCGGCTGGAAAAGTACCCGCGCTCTTCGTGGCGGTTCCGCTCCGGAAGCCTGTCCGGTTCCTTTCACGCCCGCGCGAGCAGTGCGCTACTGCAACTTCTCGCGTAGACGCCGTTCGACCGTGCCACCGGTGCGAGGCACGGCACCGAGACCACATCGCGTTCGGGGCGCGCGTTAATGGGCTAAGGAGAGCGCAGCGCATAATATGTGGGCCGAGGACCGCGCGCAAGCTCCCGCACATTCCATTAACGAGGCACAGCAGTGCTGGCGAAGCGACGAGTTTGCTCTGACACCCCGCGTGACAGCGTTTCTAGGGAAACTCTTGCACGCTCGGCCGTGATCGATAAGCTAACGCTCACGCGCGGTGCTCCAGATGAATCCGCCGCAGCGACGTGTACGCGCGTCGCATTAAGTCGGGATTGGGGGCCAAGGACTTAAACTAACGACGGCAGAACTAGCAGAACGCTGCCTGTCGGGAGGTCCCGGAAGGACGGGAGCGACATTGATTGCGCAGACCGTGAGCACAGTGACAGTCGTTCGTCGCGCGCAAAGACCTTAGTATGCTCTCCGAGCAGCACGGATGCCAAATTTCGCATAACCTTGCGCCGCATTACCGAAGGCACTGCTGCCGAGTCAATGTTCGGCAAACACGTCCGTTAGTTGTAGCAGTTCCCTCTCTTTTCCTCTCTTACATTTCTGTGTCCGTCTCGCTATGCAGTTTCATTTCTCTTTCTCTCTCTCCTGCTTTCTTTCTCCTTCACTCTCGTTCATACCTTTCGCTTTCCACATCTGTATCTTATTGCAGTTTGTTTTGATTTTCATTTCAGTTTTTGCTCTTTGTCCTTCTATTCAAACTCACGTGATGAGAATGTAAACAAATATGCGTTTCAAGTAAACACCGCTACGCCAAATAGAGAGGGGGATAGGAAGAGAGATAAAAGCAAAACATATACAAGACATATATAGGTATCTTTCCACGAAATGTTTTGGCACTGCAAGAGCTTGCAGGTAGTGAAAAGATGTTTCAGAAGCCCCGAAGGCAGTCCACAGACACGCACGCAGTAATCCAGTGAAGTTAAACATTTGTAACGAGTTTCGACGACAACCAAGCGGCTACTAACGTTAATACGACAGACGCCCATTATCGTAACTCAGCATATGTCGTCATCGCCATGTCACCACCCGCGCAATCAAGCCACCAAAGTACAAAGACTTATCGCAGAAGCCTGAAACTTCCCTCGTCCTACGCTAGCCGAACTCACCATACGGCCAAGAACGTACCTCATCTCTAAACCTAATCCTTATCTGCCGCCATCGACATGTCTCCTCTCCATCGACCTCCACTGTGTCATGCAAACAAATCGCCAGTTATATTTTCTGGCGACTGCGTGGCATTCGCAACTCGACTCCTTCCTCTTGACCTCGGCTACTGTGGCATGTGCTGTCGTTTTATCCGCATTTCAAGCTACTGTTTTGTGCTTCTTAACGCGGCGCCAGCCACTTCCAATTCCACGTCTCATAACGGGTTTCTCAGCTCCTCACCGAGTCATTTGTCGATCATCAAGTTTCCGTCCCGTGGACGGAAACTTGATGGACTCCAAGAATGTAGTTATTACACGCACTTGTCTTCAATGATGCCGGTGGGTTGGTGTTCATTGTTTTGCGATGCTGCCATGCAATCTCTCTGACGTGCCGTCTGCTCAAGGCTATGACGGGCACCAGCATCAAATTTCCCTCCGGGAATTTGATACAAGCACGGAGCATCAGCTGTCTTATAAACGTCGAAGCTGACGGCTCATAATTCTTTCCGGCTCATCGGAAATAACGGGAACACGCAAGCGATCCTGCCTCCGGGAATCCCGTCCGTGAACAGCCGAACGGGATTCCCGGAGTGCCACCGGAAATCCCGTTCCTCTGAGACGCTTGTCACGGACTCCGCGATCCGTTGCGCCACTCAGTTGCACCCGCCAAGCATTTGCGCAACCTCTCGGCGCTGACAAGACCGTACCGCCCGCGGCCCCAAAAATTTGAATCCCATTTGTAACTCATTAGATCGGCAACGAAGCGAGAAGTGTACGTTTTTCGCCGCCGTGCGTTTTTCATTTTAACGGACTGCGGTAATGTATCACCCACGAATTCTCGTGTTAGACTGGCGCACAAGTACTGAAGGTGTGCTCGGCAGCGTGTCGCGATCTCCGCAATTTCCACGGTTGGCCCACGAAGCATCGCGTTTTTCAATGCGGCGAGCAAACAGTGCCATATATAGCTAACATGAGCGCAAGCTTGCGCATACAAACGACTCCTTGTCGCTCATTTGCATTCTGTCTCGTCGCTTATCGACAAGTCAGGCGCCTGCGCAGACGCCTTGTGCGTATTCGCCATACAAATGCGAGGAACCACAAATGTCGACGAGCACATTGAGGTTGCCTTGGGGGTAAGAGTGCTATGAGCTGGACCTTTTTTTTTGCATCATTTCTTAACTAAGTACCAGCTCTTTACGTTTTTAAGGTTGGTTGTTAATCTCTCTTTGCTTTGTCTAGCAGCTGACATATGAAATACGCCTGCAGACATTACTCCGCATATTGTACGGCGGTAAGATTGAATAGGACGCTGTG
The DNA here is from genome assembly GCF_023375885.2 of Dermacentor andersoni. NCBI lineage: Eukaryota > Metazoa > Arthropoda > Arachnida > Ixodida > Ixodidae > Dermacentor > Dermacentor andersoni. The sequence goes on along the minus strand of NC_092822.1, from coordinate 73,816,374 downwards.
AGAAGTATTGGTATACCGTATATCATATGCTAGTTGTGTGCTCCGCGCCGATATCTTCATACCATATCTCTCACATGCCACTATACGGTCGTTACCACCAAGATTTTGGGGCAAACATTTTTGTTGTTTTCGCTATTTATTTATTTATTTATTTATTTACTTATTTATTTATTTATTTATTTATTTATTTATTTTTGTGCAGTTAGACATACCACACATTGGTTGCTTCGGACAAGATGAAATGAGCCAGTGGAAACACAAGTATAACATGCTTTCAGAGGTACAATTTTGTGTGACGATACATCTCGGAGGTACAGTGCTCACGGAATGAAACACGTCAATTTAGGGCCGTGTCACATCGACGTAATTTTGGCGCGTACACTTAGATCGGAGTGCGCGTCACCTTTGGTGACCAGATTCCTAGCGACATGACATGGTACTTTCGAGTACGTTGCACATGTGCACGGTTCTACTAAATGCTGGCTGTCGCGTTTCATTCCACGAGCACTGTACAGATGACGCATATGAGGTGTCACACAAACTCTTCGCGAAACTTTGGAAACAGCAACTATAACTTGTCAGAAGCGAAAGACAACTATATATAAACATGTGTTGCCTCTGGATGTGATTGCACATACGGAAGAGGTATTTACGGTGTCAAGTGAATGCCGGTTCTCTAATAGAATAAGTTTTACAAAACAGCGCCATAACGCTTCGTCATCGCGGTTCTTATAAATGGACAAACTTTGTCTGCAAACCACGCCCAGTGTCATGTTGTCACGCGCACACTTACATTTGGCTGGTAATCACTGATATCAAGTTATCGTACGGCGCAAGAGGCGCCTACACTGCACTTGAAAATTAAATTCTGAGTTATACGTGCCACAACCACGATCTCATTATGAAGAACGCGGTAGGGGGGGGGGGGGGAGGAGGGAGGGGCTCTGCGTTAGTTTTGACCACGGGGGGATCTTTCACGTGCACCCAATGCGCGGTATGCGGGCGTTTTTGCATTTCGCGCCCATGGAAATGCGGCCACCGTGGCCGGGTGGCCCTGTACTGTATCCGAAGTTTCTTGCATATTGTCGCCGATTGTTTGGCGAAAGAGTGACAGTGACAAGAACTTTATTAGAGTGTCCTGAGGAACTCGATTGGGGGGACCGAAGGCTCCCCGATCAAGTTGGCGATCAAGTTGGCGAAAGAGTGTTGTTTTTTTATCAGGAGACGCGTCGCGTGCACTGTACACTCTCGAATGTAAGAGAGCACAATCAAATACCCTGTAAATACGGCCTCGTGCAACATGTATAGATACTAGTGGACGTGTACTTGACCCGTGATTCGAGATTGGATGACGGAGGACCGTTCTCGGCGCTATCGTAGTGGCTTGAGTGTCCCTCGTTTTACAGCGGAGCTGTTATATACGCTAGCTTCTGACGGTTTGTGTGCGTAGGCAAAAAAGATGGCTGCCACCCCATAGCTAAAAGAGCTAAAGCATAAAGCAAAAGCGTATCTCCAGGCATGTCCCAGTTGCGTTTAACGCGAGAAGTGCCAAAACGTACTGTGACAAAAAATGTTGCAATAAGAAAAAGTAAAACCGGAATATGCGCTGTTTAGTATGGATTGAGGTGTGACGTCATGGGCTCTATAGGCAAACCACGTAATCTTATCTCAGTTCCCTTCCACCCATGCAATGGGTAGGCCGCGTGCGGGGAGGACCGTGGAAGAACAGCCCGCCTACGAAGAACACCGTCGTGAATGCAAGCGGGAACGTGCGTGGCGACGGTGGGTTGCACGTTATACGGATGAAGATCGTGCCGCAAACGCCAAGCGCATGCACCTTTTGGATAACCCCTGCTGACTCCACTCCCATCGTAATTGCGGTTGATTTCAACATAATCATGTCTCGGCCAGACGGAAAGTGATTCGTGTCGTCTCTCTTGGAAAAGTTCGGAATTGAGTGTTACACAAACGTCAGCGTGCCCACGACGCGTGATCGGTCGTGTATAGACCTCACATCGCCCAAGAGCCCTTACAGTGTCGCTGCAGAACCATTGTCCGTACATTATAGCGATTATAGAGCGATATTCACCTTGATGACCAAATAATAAATCTAAAAAAGTAGACAAAAGAAGGTTAAAAACAAAAAGAAAGGCATTGAATATGCAATTTAATAAAACAACAAAAATGGCGAAAATCGAACTTCATTGTTGGTATGTGTCTTATTTTCAAGCAACATATCTATTATCAACGCATTTATCCCCATATATACAGCTCCACTGGTCATTCACCTCCGCAGTGAAATGGCTCTGAATATTTTCTGCGTACAAGTCTGCCCAATAAATATATTCCTGACACACACGTCTGGCAGTGCTTGCTGCTTCCTTATCAGCGTAACATTACAATACGCTACATTCCGTGCCCTTGGTATGACCAAAAACATCCACAACTGAGGCTGACGACCTCGCCGCGTGCTTCGAAGCCCTCTGAAAGTATATTCATCGGCGAAGAGAACAAAGCGACGCGGAATTTCTCCAGCCTTCGCTGTGCTTGTCACCGGTATCACTAGTCTGCCTCGTGATGTTACGACGGACGTCCGGTGCAGACTTGTTTTGCGTTCTCGTGTTGCTTGCGGGCAGCGATGTCACGTCTGACACGAGGAGTTGTATTACGATACTTCGGATTGTGCGGAGCGAGTCCACTGTTAAAGGGAACGCATGAGTGTAGAGTGCATTCAATTTTTTTCTCTCCCTCTAGCGGCGGTGGCATCGGCCCTCTTTGCAGCTACGGGACTCGGGGTTGGCGGCCCCTGGCACCTCCGTGCATACACTGCAGCAGTGAACTATACATTGGACTATTTGGCGTTGCCCAGCTCCCAAACTGCGAGATCATGACTGGGACAGAGAGGAAACATGACAACACAAGCGCTGTGTTATCTTCCTTCCTATGTGCACCCAGGGGGTGTAGCGTGTGTAAGCTGCACGAGCATATAATATCTAGTTCAGTGCATTAACGTATAGATTCGTCTTGCAGTTTCAGCACGGAGTGCCAGCAAAGCGAACGTCGCACATTCGATTGTTGCCTTTCACAATGAAACAACCCACTGTACACGGTACCTAATGTCTTTGCTTGAAGAAGGTTAGCTTAAAGTATCTTATCGAAGTTAAGATTTTTGAACGTGGCGAAAAACGCACATGACGGGAAGGTAAAGGGAAAGGAGCAATACATGCGCATGGTTACGAAGATTCTCCGCTTACCATTCTACATTGTTGAACGAGAGACATAGTTTAATAAGAGCTTAAGGGGTGAGCCCCGCTACATACAGGGCTTGGTACTTTAGGTGACGTACTTTTGACCGTCACAACACTCTGTGCTGCCAATAACTGCAGATGTGTCCACGGGGGGAAAAAAACCTGTTCGCCGCCGTGATGGTTCGCACCGGTGTTTTAGGTTTCACTCAATTTCATTCTTTCATTTAGGGTATCATAGCGGAGCGTCATCGTGCGAGGGTCGCTGCACCAACTCACGCAATGTGTGCGCTCCAAACTAAGTTTTCTAGATGAACTTATCCAGGGACTTTGTATCAAAAAGCATTGTGTCGCAATCTACGGTGCCCTAGCTTCGCATAGAGGCCAGTAATCCAGATTTAGCATGTTTGGCTAGGGTTAGGCGAAGAAAGGATTTTTTTTAATTTGGAATATGTCGCAGTAACTAGGGCTGCCGGTGAAGAAGAGTAGTCGTGCCAGCTGAAATTTATTCACAAAAGGCGCGCGGTCATGCCACAGAAGCGCAAACACCGGTTAAGTGCTCAATTAAAATAAAATCTACATACCTATCAGCCACGCGAAGCTCACCGATGTTAAAATAACACTTCGCTTCTACCTGTCCCTGAAGTCCACTCTTAGCACGTCTGCAGCGGCGAAAAAGTATATATGTGCCGTGTCGATGCCACGAATAAGTAGTTGGCTATTGGCGCCAGTGTTTACGTGTTGGGCTTCGAAACCCCTACCCCCTCTCATTTTCTGCGCAGTTAACTAATTCATTAGAGGGTCCCCGACGTTGGTTTGCGTTTATTGCCGTGTGTGCTTACAGCTGACTGTCTGCCCCACTCTTGCACGATACGCCTGCAAGGGAGTGGTGAGCGCCAGTCTTCCCACCTCTCGACCCACGCATTAAACATTTCTTTGTACCCTGAAGCATGTCGGACTTCTGACACTGTCCATGTACGCATTCTTTAGTCGAATTGAACACTTGGCGCTATGATGCATTTCCAGAATCTCCGCTATTGTGAAATCGGGGGTCCGTGCGGCCACGAAGGTTCCACGGATGGTGTCGTGCCAGGTGCCGGTGGAAAGAATGATTCCGAGCGACATTAGGAGAACAGAAAAAGGTTTGTGAACAAAAGTACACGATAAAGTTTAACAAAATCGGCTACAACTCTCGGAGCATGCTATATGATCGAGTATTTGCACGTTCAAGCCTCCTCCTTCTCACAGTCGTTCGGATGCGCTTCTTAAGCCCTTTATTTCCCTCTGTCCCTCGTTGAGGTAATTCACTGGCCAATCACAAACGCTGAACCATTCACCACTTCCTGTCCCCAACTTCCCACCCTTTAGTGGCTCTCCTGTCTCCGACGTTGCACAAGACGAAGCAACCACGTGGCGAACTGTCAACCGGCTGTCGACGCCTTTCTCTGGGAGTCCTCGACAATCGCCATGCCATCATTCAGTGACCTCTTTATGACAGTTTGGACTGGCGGCGTTGTCTTAAAGCGAGCTGCCATTTCTGTTCGCTCTAAAAGCCGAAGATCTGAAACATGACTTCCTGTCCATAAGACTCAGGTGACGCTGACTCATCTACCTTGAGTGAACGATGAGGCGTGATTAGCGCCCGTGATAGCCGCATGTCAAACATCGTCAGGCACAACAGCACCCCCGCCACCAGATGGCGCATCGGGAAGTTGAGTTGTTCGATGCAGCCGGCCGGCTTTATGCCTGCATTGCTCGAAGCCATGGGGCCGCAGCTTCTGAGAATGAAGATTTCCTGGCCAAAGGTGTCTTGATAGGTGGGCTCTGACTGGACTACTTAAATGGAAGATGAAAAACTTCAAGGAGCGACCTTTGTCAGCCACACAATGCCGCAAGCGCCCTATGCAAGCCACTCTCATCGCCAGACTGTACAAATTCATATAATCTGACGAACCCCTACCCAAAAGAAAGCCTTGAAACGAAAGGTGCACGTTAATCCGGACAAGTACCAAGAGACATTCAAATGTGTCCGCGGAAATAGACACAAACGGGGTTGTTGTAATGAACATAAGTAATCGTAAATTAGAGCTTCGACAGACCAGGAAGGCGAAGGCACAACTGGCCTTGAACAATTCATGTCCGTAACACTTAGCGCAAGATAGCTACAGGATCATTACATAATGCCAAATTGCGAAATAAACAAAAGGGAAAACCATATACAACCCTTATCACGTTCCTAAACTGGCTCATAAAGCCTTATTTCGACTTTCTTCTAGCGCACTTCTAAGTTGTGCTTATGTAAAGCTGCGCTCCATACGACGGGGGGGGGGGCGCATTTATGCGACAAACCTTTACATAATACGACGCCACGCGATTAGAATAAGTCACGAAATCTAACAAATAATAAAAAAAACGTATTTAAAAAATTGTGCAACCTATCCAAAACAAGTCGCTATCAAGATTACACTGCGGCTTTTTCTCTTCAGCCTGCATCTCCATGTAACTAAAGAAAACCAAAACACACGCTTGCCTTTCTCGAGCGTTCAGCTGTTACGTTTTCATGGAAGTAATCAAACGAACTGAAAAAAGGTCTACGATGTCCAACGACCAACGATGTCCTCTGTCTGACGCAAGCTCCTAAAACGTTCAAAATTTAATATCGTCAAAGAAATTAGAGCTCATGAACGCAATCTACAAAACGTGCGTCGAAAAGCACTCCTACCCGCCGTGATTGCTCAGTGGCTATGGTGTTGGGCTGCTGAGCACGAGGTCGCGGGATCGAATCCCGGCCACCGCGGCCGCATTTCGATAGGGGCGAAACGCGAAAACAACCATGTACTTAGATTTAGGTGCACGTTAAAGAACCCCAGGTGGTCGAAATTTCCGGAGTCCTTCACTACGGCGTGCCTCATAATCAGAAAGTGGTTTTGGCAGATAAAACCCCATAGCTTTTTTTAAAGCACTCCTGCCAAGTGAGACAGGGGCGGCTTGCACGACCGTTTAATAACGAATATAATGACGAATTTAAGAACGCGCTCTTAAATGTTCCTAGCGCGTACAAAAACGCATTCTTAAATTGGTTATTATTTTCATTAATAAATGTTCATGCAAGGCGCCCCAGGACTTATTATTAAGTTGCGCTAAAGCATAACTTATCAACTTGCGTAACTTGCGCAACTTGCGCGTGATCTTCCAAACTGTACGCAACACCCACCCTGTTTGCCTTACAATTCTACACGCTTCGCCACGTGCAACTTCCACTTGAAATTAGTGTTCTAACCTGAGCCGGAAAGGCTGACTACCTAACAAATATTTTGGGGTATTTCTTATGCTTGTCAAATGTTCAGAGTTTAACTAATCTCTAGAAAATGGGTACAAAAGAACAAAACCATTTTGCAACCCGTCTTTCTCATTTCATTATTCGCGGGTCTCAAAGGAATCCTTCCAGACGAGCTCGAGAGGGTCGTCCATTCTCGGGTTCCCGCAAGGTGCGCTCGTGAAGAAGGCAAAAGCTTCTAATTTGCCGGACGCAGCTCGTAGCTGCAACATTAGGACAGCAGCTTCCAACTACTGACAGAAGCGTACATTGACAGACTTACACGAGCGCTTTTCCCTTAGGGGCTATATAGTTGCCTTTCTTCTCCAGCGAGTGACCGGCTGTTCTAGCAGCTACAGGACCTTTTTTCCTTTACTTCCGTTTGTCCATATGCTTACCATGAGATGACGCATTGCCGTTAGGCCACGGTTACTACGCCTGAATCTTCACGAAACTCTCGTTTTCGCGACATGCATCCCGCCGATCCCCGAGCTCCGTAAATGCCAAAGCTTGGGATTTACTCTCTTTCGCTTTTTAAGTCTGTGGCTGGATTCTGGCCTTCGCGCATTTGCCTCTGTCGCCTTGGCGACTCGCACGTTTGATTCTAGACACCTCGACCGCGTCCGCGTCTCTCATCTTGGACCTGGACCTCTTCTTTGCCATCTGTTGTTACCTATTCGAATAGACATAGGTGAATTTTCCTGGCAGGCTGGCCGAACATGCCGCCTCCGTACACACTTGGCCTGACGGGCCCTCCGTTCCTTGAGCTTTATCTGGCAGGCTGACCGAACTTGCCACATCAATACACGCTTCGCCTGACGGGCTCTCCGTTTTTTGCATTTTTTTTCTAGCAGGCTTACCGAACTTGCCACCTCCGCACAAGCTTGGCCTAACGGATCCTCTGTTTCTAGTGCATTTTCTGACAGGCTGGCTGAACGTACCACGTCCGTAACACTTGACTTAAAGGGCTCTCGGTATCATGTGCTTCTCTGGCAGGCTGGCCGAACTTGCCGCCTCCATACACACTTGGTCAAACGGGACCTGTTTTTTCTGCTTTTTGTGGAAAGCTGACCGAACTTGCCGCCTCCATACACACTTGGGCTAACAGGCCCTCCGTTTCTTGTGCTTTTACTGGCAGGCTGACAGAACTTGCAACCTCCGTACACACTTGGCCTAAGGGACCCTCCGTTTCTTGTGCTTTTTCTGGCAGGCTGGTCTACCTTGCCGCCTCAATGCACATTTGGCCTAACGGGCTCACCGCTTCTTGTGCTTTTTCAAGCAGGCTAACCAAACTTGCCACCTCCGTGCCTACTTGGCTTAACGGGCGAACCGTTTCTTGTTATTTTCCTGGCAGGCTGGCCGACCTTGCTACCACCGCGCACACTTGGCCTAACGGGCCCTCCGTTTCTTGTGTTTTTTTCTGGCAGGCTGGCAGAACTTGTCGCCTCAATACACACTTGACATGATGGGCCGTCCGGTTCTTGTGCTTTTCCTGGCAGGATGACATAACTTGCCACCTCCGTACACACTTGGCCTAACGGGCCCTCCGTTTCTTGTACTTTTTCTGATGCGCGTACCGAACTTGCCACCTCCGTACTAACTCTGCCTAACGGGCCCTCCGTTTCTTGCGCTTTTTCTGGCAGGCTGGCCGACCTTGCTCCCTTCGTACACACTTGGCTTAACGGGCCCTCCGTTTCTTGTGTTTTTTCTGACAGGCTGGCCGACCTTGCTACCTTCATACACACTTGACTTAACGGGCCCTCCGTTTTTAGTGCTTTTTCTGGCAGGCTGGCCTACCTTGCTACCTTCGTACACACTTGGCTTAACGGGCCCTCCGTTTCTTGTGCTTTTTCTGGCAGGCTGGCCGAACTTGCCACCTCCATAAACACTTGGCCTAACGGGCCTTTCGTTTCTTGTGCCTTTTCTGGCAGGCAGGCCAACCTTGCCACCTCCGTATACACTTGGCTTATGGGGCAATCCGTTTCTTGTGCATTTTCTGGCAGGCCAGCCGAACTTGCCACCCCCGTACACACTTGGCCTAATGGGCCCTCCGTTTCTTGTGATTTTTCCTGCAGGCTGAATGAATTTGCCACCACCGTACACACTTGGCGCAACCGGCCCTCCGTTTCTTGCGCTTTTTCTGGCAGGCTGGCCGACCTTGCTCCCTTTGTACACACTTGGCTTAACGGGCCCTCCGTTTCTTGTGCTTTTTCTGACAGGCTGGCCGACCTTGCTACCTTCGTACACACTTGACTTAACGGGCCCGCCGTTTTTAGTGCTTTTTCTGGCAGGCTGGCCTACCTTGCTACCTTCGTACACACTTGGCTTAACGGGCCCTCCGTTTCTTGTGCTTTTTCTGGCAGGCTAGCCGAACTTGCCACCTCCATAAACACTTGGCCTAACGGGCCTTTCGTTTCATGTGCCTTTTCTGGCAGGCAGGCCAAACTTGCCACCTCTGTATACACTTGGCTTATGGGGCAATCCATTTCTTGTGCCTTTTCTGGCAGGCCAGCCGAACTTGCCACCCCCGTACACACTTGGCCTAAGGGGCCCTCCGTTTCTTGTGATTTTTCTTGAAGGCTGAATGAATTTGCCAACACCGTACACACTTGGCGCAACCGGCCCTGGGTTTATTGTGCTTTTTCTGGCAGGCTGGCCGACCTTGCTACCTTCGTACACGCTTGGGTTAACGGGCCCTCCGTTTCTTGGGATTTTTCAAGCAGGCTGGCCAACCTTGCTACCTTCGTACACACTTGGCTTAACGGGTCCTCCGTTTTTAGTGCTTTTTCTGGCAGGCTGGCCTACCTTGCTACCTTCGTACACACTTGGCTTAAAGGCCCTCCGTTTCTTGTGCTTTTTCTGGCAAGCTGGCCTACCTTGCTACCTTCGTACACACTTGACTCAACGGGCCCTCCGTTTCTTGTGCTTTTCTGTTAGGTTGGCCGACCTTGCTACCTTCGTACACACGGCTTAACGGGCCCTCCGTTTCTTGTGCTTTTTTCTGGCAGGCTGGCCGACCTTGCTACCTTCGTACACGCTTGGCTTAACGGGCCCTCCGTTTCTAGTGCTTTTTCTGGCAGGCTGGCCGACCTTGCTCTCTTCGTACACACTTGGCTTAACGGGCCCTCTGTTTCTTGTGCTTTTTCTGGCAGGCTGGCCAACCTTGCTACCTTCGTACACACTTGGCTTAACGGGCCCTCCGTTTTTAGTGCTTTTTTGGCAGGCTGGCCTACCTTGCTACCTTCGTACACGCTTGGCTTAAAGGCCCTCCGTTTCTTGCGCTTTTTCTTGCAGGCTAGCCGAACTTGCCACCTCCATACACACTTGGCCTAACGGGCCCTCCGTTTGTTGTGCCTTTTCTGGCAGGCCGGCCGAACTTGCCACCCCCGTACACACTTGGCCTAAGCGGCCCTCCGTTTCCTGTGATTTTTCTTGCAGGCTGGATGAATTTGCCACCACCATACACACTTGGCGCAACGGGCCCTGTGTTTGTTGTGCTTTTTCTGGCAGGCTGGCCAACCTTGCTACCTTCGTACACACTTGGCCTAAAGCACCCTCCGTTTCTTGTGCTTTTTCTGGCAGGCTGGTCTACCTTGCCGCCTCAATGCACACTTGACATGATGGGCCGTCCGGTTCTTGTGCTTTTCCTGGCAGGATGACATAACTTGCCACCTCCGTACACACTTGGCCTAACGGGCCCTCCGTTTCTTGTACTTTTTCTGATGCGCGTACCGAACTTGCCACCTCCGTACTAACTCTGTCTAACGGGCCCTCCGTTTCTTGCGCTTTTTCTGGCAGGCTGGCCGACCTTGCTCCCTTCGTACACACTTGGCTTAACGGGCCCTCCGTTTCTTGTGCTTTTTCTGACAGGCTGGCCGACCTTGCTACCTTCATACACACTTGACTTAACGGGCCCTCCGTTTTTGTGCTTTTTCTGGCAGGCTGGCCTACCTTGCTACCTTCGTACACACTTGGCTTAACGGGCCCTCCGTTTCTTGTGCTTTTTCTGGCAGGCTGGCCGAACTTGCCACCTCCATAAACACTTGGCCTAACGGGCCTTTCGTTTCTTGTGCCTTTTCTGGCACGCAGGCCAAACTTGCCACCTCTGTATACACTTGGCTTATGGGGCAATCCGTTTCTTGTGCTTTTTCTATCAGGCCGGCCAACCTTGCCACCCCCGTACCCACTTGGCCTAACGGGCCCTCCGTTTCTTGTGCTTTTTTTGGCAGGCTGGCCGACCTTGCTACCTTCGTACACACTTGGCTTAACGGGTCCTCCGTTTCTTGTGCTTTTTTGGCAGGCTGGCCGACCTTGCTGCCTTCGTACACACTTGGCTGCCCTCCGTTTTTAGTGCTCTTTCTGGCAGGCTGGCCTACCTTGCTACCTTCGTACACACTTGGCTTAACGGGCCCTCCGTATATTGTGCTTTGTCTAGCAGGCCGGCCAATCTTGGCACCCCCGTACACACTTGTCCTAACGGGCCCTCCGTTTCTTGTGTTTTTTCTGGCAGGCTGGCCGACCTTGCTACGTTCGTACACACTTGGCTTAACGGGCCCTCCGTTTCTTGTTCTTTTTTTGGCAGGCTGGCCGACCTTGCTACCTTCGTACACACTTGGCTTAACGGGCCCTCCGTTTTAGTGCTTTTTCTGGCAGGCTGGCCGACCTTGCTACCTTCGTACACACTTGGCTTAACGGGCCCTCCGTTCCTAGTGCTTTTTCTGGCAGGCTGGCCGACCTTGCTCCCTTTGTACGCACTCGGCTTAACGGGCCCTCCGTTTATTGTGCTTTTTCTGACCAGGCTGGCCGAACTTGCTACCTTCGTACACACTTGGCTTAACGGGCCCTCCGTTTTTAGTGCTTTTTCTGGCAGGCTGGCCTACCTTGCTACCTTCGTACACACTTGGCTTAACGGGCCCTCCGTATCTTGTGCCTGTTCTGGCAGGCCGGGCAAACTTGCCACCCCCGTACACACTTGGCTCAAAGGGCCCTCCGTTTCTTGCAATTTTTCTTGCAGGCTGAATGAATTTTCCACCACCGTACACACTTGGCGTAACGGGCCCTGTGTTTGTTGTGCTTTTTCTGGCACGCTGGCCGAACTTGCCACCTCCATAAACACTTGGCCTAACGGGCCTTTCGTTTCTTGTGCCTTTTCTGGCAGGCAGGCCAAACTTGCCACCTCTGTATACACTTGGCTTATGGGGCAATCCGTTTCTTGTGCTTTTTCTATCAGGCCTGCCAACCTTGCCGCCCCCGTACCCACTTGGCCTAACGGGCCCTCCGTTTCTTGTGCTTTTTTTGGCAGGCTGGCCGACCTTGCTACCTTCGTACACACTTGGCTTAACGGGTCCTCCGTTTCTTGTGCTTTTTTTGGCAGGCTGGCCGACCTTGCTGCCTTCGTACGCACTTGGCTGCCCTCCGTTTTTAGTGCTTTTTCTGGCAGGCTGGCCTACCTTGCTACCTTCGTACACACTTGGCTTAACGGGCCCTCCGTATATTGTGCTTTGTCTAGCAGGCCGGCCAATCTTGGCACCCCCGTACACACTTGTCCTAACGGGCCCTCCGTTTCTTGTGCTTTTTCTGGCAGGCTGGCCGACCTTGCTACGTTCGTATACACTTGGCTTAACGGGCCCTCCGTTTCTTGTGCTTTTTTTGGCAGGCTGGCCGACCTTGCTACCTTCGTACACACTTGGCTTAACGGGCCCTCCGTTTTAATGCTTTTTCTGGCAGGCTGGCCGACCTTGCTACCTTCGTACACACTTGGCTTAACGGGCCCTCCGTTCCTAGTGCTTTTTCTGGCAGGCTGGCCGACCTTGCTCCCTTTGTACGCACTCGGCTTAACGGGCCCTCCGTTTATTGTGCTTTTTCTGACAGGCTGGCCGACCTTGCTACCTTCGTACACACTTGGCTTAACGGGCCCTCCGTTTTTAGTGCTTTTTCTGGCAGGCTGGCCTACCTTGCTACCTTCGTACACACTTGGCTTAACGGGCCCTCCGTATCTTGTGCCTGTTCTGGCAGGCCGGGCAAACTTGCCACCCCCGTACACACTTGGCTCAAAGGGCCCTCCGTTTCTTGCAATTTTTCTTGCAGGCTGAATGAATTTTCCACCACCGTACACACTTGGGGTAACGGGCCCTGTGTTTGTTGTGCTTTTTCTGGCAGGCTGACCGAACCTTGCACCTCCGTACACACTTCGCCTTATATGCCCTCCGTTTCTTGTGCTCTTTCTGTCATCTCCAAATTATATTTGCACCAACACTTGACTGCTAATCGTATTAGCGTAGATGATTATCCGCAGAGGACGCGTTTTGCTTGTTTCCTTTTTCCCTTGTTTATGATTGCGATGAAAGAATCGTCTCTCAAGATGATAGTAGCGATCACGGCTTCGCCCGTTAAGCAAGATGTTGGGTTTCATGTAGAGCCACATGATACCTCGAGCAGGTTACGTGAATCGTTCGTTATAATCGACAGACTGCAATGAAACAGCAGAAGTTACCTCTTTGCTCACACAGGAACTTTCTCTCTCTCTCTCAGTTTCTCGTGTGTGTGGGCGCTCTTGAGAAATGTGCAGATAACGTTTGCTGAAAAGTGGTACTGGCTTAACCTAACTTCACGTCAGGTAACGTAATCTTACCTCGCCTACTGCGCGCAATGCCGTGTCATTACCGCTCGCTCTTCCTTTTAGTTCCCGAATTTTCGACATGCCTCCTCTCGTAGCGCTATTTCGGCTCCCTCAATATGAGCGTCGCGAGGAGTATCGCTTTCGCTTAAGAAAAAAAAATAGGAGTATGTATCTTTGGTTATAAGCCTGTCGCATTTTGCGGCGATTAAGTAAAAGGTTTTAATCACATAGCTAAAACATGTAATTAGGCCACCGAAGTTGCACCCTTCCGGGTTCAAGCGCGCTATGCCAACCCTTTGTGTTATTTATTATTTTTCGTAAAGTTTCCCCTACGGCTTAGATGTTTTATTAAATAAGAACGTGGAGGCCCTCGTCATGTAAAGATTGTGGTAGTGCACGCTTAGGGAGCTTATCGTCTATGAGTCAATGCCAATAATTGCCTGCCTAATGCGCTGCTAACTTGGCAGCTCTTATACTTTCTGGAGCATACCTCGTTCCTGGACAGAACCACAAGTGACGAACGTTCGCTGTAGATGTTAGAGCCGCACACTGGACAGGTGTTGAACCCCAGCCTATTGGCGTTCCCGATTTCGCGTATGCGCTTACAAACGAGATCACGGATCAAAATATTCTGTGTTTGAAGCTTTCACCCCCCTTTTCGCTTTAACCGCTGTGTATGTGCGTATGTTCAAAAATGAGCTTTGGATACGCCAAAAATGTCCTGACAGGTTAGAGGCTGGACGTGGGACTCGCGTAACATTCGGGACAATGCTTAAATATACGGGCTGATTTGCGTCCCTGTATTCGTGAATACTCTGAATGAAAGTACCACGCATCGATCACAAAAAAATGAAGCAGGCTGTAATGTACTGCATGCGCGTGTAAGTGCGAACGCGGCTTTGATCAATGAAATCACTCGACAGTGAGCGTGGGGAGCAACGCTGACGACGGCACAAATAAATGAACAGAGCAGGCGTTCTGTCCTGTTCATATAGGTCGGCGTACTCACTCGTGAGTACGATGACTCACACTCGCTCCGCTCTGGTTTCGCAGGCTCGCGATAGAGTGAGTTATAGACGATGGGTGTGATTGGAGGTATAAGTACGAAGAGTAATAAGCACCGGCGAATTTGAGTGGAGGTGGGTTTTTTTTCTTTTTGAGAAGGGCGTGCTGCGTAACGTGAACTTCAACGGAAGTCGGTGACGGTGATTTTTTGGGGACGTGAGTCTGAAGGTCAATGACTGTCGGGCGACTGTGAGCGCACGTGATTAGGGACGTGTGCGTATGAATGTAAGTGCTGGTTAGTGTGAGTGCACTCGACTGTGAGCTTGAGTGGACGCCGGCGAATGTCAGATGGGTAGTGAGTACGAACGGGAGTGAATGCTGAATGTGTGTAGATACTAGTGTGTGGGAGGATACATACGCAAAAGAGTAGGGGTGAGTAAGTTTCAGTGAGAATGCACTTATTCTGTCGACCTGTTTTTGTTCGTTCACTTGTCCCGTCATCTGGTCCGTTCACCATGTTGGACTAAATTGACATCCCAGCTTACAACAGTCGCGCAACCCAGTCGTGCTTGCCTATAGTGAGGAGGTATATAACTATACTGTACCGACGCAGCTAGCCCGGCATTAGACAGACTGACGCAATACGTTAACGCGCAGTCGTGACTCCCATGTTAACATATGAGCGGAGTAGGCGCGCTTGCCAGCGCAGCTCGCGGCCTTAATGACACAGATGTGAGTAAATTATTCTTTATCCACGGTGGTTCATAGTACCATAAGTAGAGGGAGACTCGATAATCCAGTCGTTCGGCTATCATCAATTGGTGGTAGTGTAGTGCGAGGATTTGTCTACGATTTTGCATTGATCAGTTGACCCCCGCGTTTTAACCTGTTCCCTCCCCATTGCGCGTGCTGTCTTGCTGAGTAGGCAGCTTGTGGCACTAAGCCTGAATAGGCAAGCAGAGCAAGAGGCAAGAAGCGGTGAAGTCGGCAAAAGAAGCAGCCCACTGTGAAAAAAACAAGTGAGGTGAACAAAGTGGGACCTGGGCGGGCACTGAACGCTGAGCTACAGAGAAGTGCGGGAAAAAAAGTCAGCAACAGAATATTGAAGCAGTCGCCTACGAAAAAATATCTGAAAATGCACTCAATTTGCGTCATTTTGTACAAAAACTCCCGTCATTGGAATTACGTTTGTGTAACATTTGCTTCAACATTTGAGCAAACACCGATTCCGCGTAAGCGAGAGGTACACCCATTTTTCTTCTTTTATGTTAATGCTTTATGCGACGCACTAGGTGGGGAAGAGAGCCGAGTACCAAGCAACCCAGGTGGAGTGGTCTGAGTTTCCGACTACAAGGGAACGAAGAATATCGGAGGACATGTAGCGACGCGATGAGTGCTAAACCTTTGTCTGTGGCAAGCATCCAAATTCGGCAATGGAAACTGCATAGTATAATCGGCGTCGTAGAAAAGCAGCTGCTTTTGACGTCCATATATTCCTTTTATTATAATTGCACGCACAAATATAGAAGCCTCTCGTCACAACCCACCCAGAAGTTCAGAGAATAAGCTCGTGTAAGCGCGAACCACGCGCACCTAAAACACTGCACCATCTGCCGCAGATAAGCAGATTAAGTAAAGAACAAATCATAGACTTGCAGACAAGAGGAAACAACATGCAAAGATACTCGGCCCTATGACATACAGACTTGTACACACCGGAAACGCTACTCACTTAAGTGACGTTGAATCACAAGGGAGCGGGGGGAAATGAAAACAGCTCACCTCACTGTGTGACATAATGCTATTTTTGTTTGCATGCTTGCTTGTGTTCTTGCTTTCTTACGAGCTTGTACTTTCTTTCTTTTTGTGTGTGTCTGTTGCTGTGGACGGCATTACATCATTATTTGTGGTCCGTCAGTCTCGTGGGCACGTGTCATGTGTTGAGGCCATCATGTGTAGAGGCCGCCCGTCAACCTAATCTTCTCAGTTTTTTCTGTGCGTGCATGTCTGTGTTACTTCAATTTCACTTTTTCACTGATTTTCTTATTCTTTAATTCATTTTCTCAGACCGATGTGCCTATTCTCTGTATGTCGTTGTTCATTAATTTATTTATTTATTTCAATGTTTCCTAATATTAACTTAAAATCTCAGAGCTCCAATATCTTTGTAGACTCCTCCCGATTTTCACGATACATCAAAGGAAAAGACATCAGAGGGAACAGAAGTTATACGCAATCATATTTTTTAATAACCCAGTCTACTCAACCCAAGATGTCACAATGACGGTGCGAAATATTTACCAAGCGCGCATGAATACGTATAGTGACAGGCAGGACTGCGGTACAAAACTAGAGACTGGCGACGCAAACTTTGTCGCAGTTCAGACAGAAGAAAGAGAGAAAAAAAACAGAGAAATCAATACTACAGCATGAATGAATATTAAGGTCATTCGCAACTGAACACTGCAACCGCGCGGCCTTCTGTGATACGCAGGCCCATAGTGCCCCGAGCACCCGCCCGCTACGTGACGTAACAGCTACAGGCTCAAGTCGCGACAGTGACTACTCAACAGCGCAGACGCATGGTGCAGACTGCGCGGAAACTTATTCTTAAGAATACGAAAGGGACAACGCCTCCCAAATCCCAATTGTTTGAACCCGTGCAGTTTTCACGAGGACATACAACCCTTAACGGAAATTGAAAAAGAAAGGGTAAATAAAGAAAGCGAGGACTACGGGAGACAACTTTTGAAAGCGAACGAGATTTAGCGGTGATAGCCAAGGGGAACCCATTTCTCTTGCTTACAGATGTCCTCACGCAGACACTTCAAGAATGGTTGATGTCGTGTGCATTGAGATGACGTCATAGTACGACTTCTAGACGCTGCTCGTTGATTGACTTTTTTCCTCTAGCGAGCGTTATCGGTCACGAGTAATCTGACTGCGCACTCATAGAAATCTGCCTTCTCACTGTACGCATAGAATTTCACCGCGTGCAACGGTGGACTGTAGTCCTTCGCGAAGCACGCGTAGAATGACGCTTCTCATTGACATAGCGGTACGCGCCTCGAGCTGCATAGCTCGCTTTTACTGTTACGCTGTTTCAACGTAACTAAGTGCAGTTGCCGTGCTAAAGGTGTTATGTATGAATTCGTCAAAATGAAATGCTATTGACTTGTACCGTGCATGGTTGTAGTTAATACCTAACAGGCAGAATATGGCTCAAGCTATTACTATTACTAGACTTGGGACATCATTAACTTGCGCGAGAAAGACATCTGGCGACAGCGAGAAGCACACAGGACAGAACACTAGTTGTCCTGTGTGCTTCTCACTGTCTTCCGATGTCCTTCTCGCGCTGGTTAATGATGTCTCGAGTCAGTAACTAAACACCGACTAGCCGAACTGTCTTCTCTAATTAGCATTGCAACGAGCCCAACAAGAAGTACTCCTCGCTCAAGCCCTATCCAAACCGTTAAATTGGTGCCAACCCGATTTTTACTGTAGTTTCTTTCATTTATGTTATCGTGTGCCTTCTAGCAATACAAGAAGAAAAAAAAAAACAAAAGAAAATGGTGCGTCAGGGTGGTTAGATCACCTTACACGCCACCAAACAGGTGTGAGTTCAAAATCAAATGCCAACAAGATTTTTTTTTACAGCAACGCCTTTTCTTTTTCTTTTTTGACGACAGCCCGGCATACGCAACACCGCGTTGATCAATTAGCGATCCGTAGAGCAGCCGCCATCGTTAAAATGATGCATTCGGGCTGCCCTATGAGATATAATTAAATATCTTAAGAATAGCCCAAGCTGTCAAGTGTCTCTACGAAGCGAGAGCTGCGGATTTTCCAGATAACGCGGAGTCACGTGAGTGGTGCTGGTAGCAACACCACATGCTCGATTGCTATTCATAAAATATGCTAATGCGTAATGCTAAGAAAGCGAGATCCCAATTGGGAGGAGAGCTAAACACCCACGTAAAGCCATGGTTACTTTTTTTGTGTGTGCTCAACATTCTTCTTTGTGAGCAGTGTTATCACGTTCAAACCGACAACTCCCTCCTTAGAGTTCACCCTACGGCACCGTAAGTGAATGCCAGGTGG
The DNA here is from genome assembly GCF_023375885.2 of Dermacentor andersoni. NCBI lineage: Eukaryota > Metazoa > Arthropoda > Arachnida > Ixodida > Ixodidae > Dermacentor > Dermacentor andersoni. The sequence continues at coordinate 73,798,085 of NC_092822.1, read as the reverse complement.
GGAAAAAAAAAGAAAAAAAGAAAAGAGCGACACCAGGAAAAGTGAGGCAATGCGCCACTGTTCCATTCCATGATCAGGGACACGCCAACTTTAGTTTATACATAACGTTTGCTGCATTCAAGCGCCAGAACTTCGTGCCAGCGCTTTAACTTCATCGCCTGTCGAGGACCACAAGCTTTGCCACCAACCCTTTACCGCGTATGAAACTGTCATAGAAAGCGATATCACTCATTGGTTCAGCGTGAAACGACCAATGAAAGTGAGGCGCGTGCACAACGCGGAAACGAAGCAAATAATTAACCTGTCGAAGAAGACTGGCAGCACATCAGAATTTTTTTTTTTTTGGTGTCCTTCCAATACACAGTTAAGGAAGTGAAACTACAAGTTCTCCCATAAATACGCACGCACATGCCACAAATGCCCAAACATACTGTCTACAAGAAAATAATTGTAAGGAAAGAAAGAAACAGACAAACGAGCCAGGTGAAGCCACTCATATCCAGCCGTGTTAAGCAAGACAATGTAATGTCTATTGTGCACTAAAAAGTCCACTGTATGCCGTAACACATGAATGCCATTATTCGAATAGTCTTGACATCATGCACATAATATACGTAGAGTTCGTAAGAATCTACATGTCAAATCAAATTAATTTAGCTCGCTACCGGCAAGATAATGCCGTAAAAACTGTCTCCCGTTGCAAGCAGAGTACAAACGATCTTACTTGAATTTCTGCAGGAGGTCATTGCAATAGGAATCACGAAGCTCGTCGCCATCACACGCGTGAGAGGCGCAGACTGTGTCACTTTTCACCGTCGTCCAAGAGCCGTCTTGTCTCCGAGATCGAATAACAGAGTCCGAAAAACAAAATAGAAATGCCGAGAATCACAAGATGAGACACTGGCCCGTGAGTGCGAGCGCCAAACCGTCTCCGACAAGAACTGTCTACGAACTGAAGCCGGCGTCTCTGTGTTTGCGACCCTTTAAAGTCCCGCTCGCACTCCGCGCGTCACAACAGCAGCGCAGCGAACGATGCTACGCAGCTCCGGCGACAAAGGGTAGACGGCAACATCCATCAGGCGAACCGCCGACGCGAGACTGTAAAACCGCGTTTTCTCTTTCGCTCGGCAGCACGCGCCGGTCATTCGAGCGATTCCTAAACGCTCCCCCGTTCACTCTCCTCCATCACCCCGACCCCCAAGAAATAGAAGAAAGAAAGAAAGCCTCTTCCCGACGACTTTATACCGGCCCGGAACGTAGAGGGCCTCGCCGTATTAGTGCCAACCTGCCACTACACTTCTTGGCCATGCTCGCCTTCCCGAACCTGCGTCCGACCTCTCCGCTATAATACCACTCTTCCACGTTTCCAATCCGATTGCTTCATATTGCGGACCGCTCTGTGCACCTCCCCCTTGTGCTTCCTCGTGGCTCAGTCTCTCTCTCTCGCTTCATTTCTGTTGGCTCGGTGCACGCGGCCCGCATTGTGAACGTCGTCGCCGTCCCTTTTCTCTCTTCTCATTCTTCCTTCTAAGTATAGGTAACGCCTGGCGCGCCCCCCTGCTGAGGCCTCCTCGTGCAGGGAGGCGACGCGGGAGCTCATTGAGTCGCAGAACATGAACGAGAAGATACTATACTACGCGCCCCATGTGGTACACAGCCGTGCCCGCTGTTGCCGCGCCGGACAGCACAGTCTCAAGGTCCATTCGATTCGCCAGCACTTCGTGAGCTGGCGCGGTAGTTGCTGCACTTCGCTTCTCGTTTCGGGTGGGGGATGTTCTTCGCAGTGCAGTTCCAGCAAGGCCCGCTAGGCGTATGCTCCGCCCAGCTATAAACATGAACTTCCGTATAACGTTGAAATGGATATGAACGAGAAGAAAGGAAACCGAGTGCCCGATTTTTATTAGTCATATCATAAGAAGCAAACAAGCAAAGACACCAAGGACAGCAGAGGGGAAACTACACGTACTTATCAACTCAATTAAATAAATTATAAACTAATGGAAATGGAAGTGGATGAAAAAACAACTGGCCGCAAATGGCGCACGAAGCCACGTCTTCGCATTACGCGTGCGATGGTCTTACCAACTGAGCTACCGCGGAGCCGTTTTCCCATCCACTTCCTGGGGTATTTATGTTTATCTACTAGAAGTAAACCTGTGAGTGTTAGCCAGTGCCACCCCTCACGGCCTAGAGGGCGGATGCGGAACATCCATTTTTGTCGGAGTCGTCACGTGTACGGGATCTTTATCGGTGAAGGCAACTGGTTAATAAGTCCACACAGGCTACTTGACGGCAATGGATATGTCACAATAATACATATATAAAGAAAATATGGCAGTTGCCTGTAATTATTCATTGGCTAGCGGCCGCTAAATCGGCAAATAGCCAGCCGCCCCCCTCCTTACCAAGCTGCGTGCTGGGCCGTTTCGCTCCCCTTGGCAGGAACTGTTCGTGGCAGGCCTTGTGGTGAAGCAGAGGGAAAACGAACATGTACTGCAGAAGCCAAGGTAAAAAAGGAGGCTTGCGCAGGAGAGTTTGTGTTGACATGTTGCGCTGCCCTGGCGGCCATGTTGCAATTTCGGTTGACGTGACCACGGCCGGTCTCGAGGGGTGCGCGCGAAAGCGCGCGCTCCCCTAGAGACCGGCCGTAACGTGACTACCGCGGTTGACGGCGGGCAAGGGCGCAAAATAAAAAAGAAAAAGAACGAGAACGCAGGGAGCGCAGGTACTGCTGCGTTTACAAGTGCCACAACGAAGAGTGAAACGACCATAAAAACTTCTTTTACTCATTCCCATCGAGGCCGTGCGAGAAAGAGCGGCGGCAACGCTGGATCCCGGCGGTCGGACGAACGCGGCAAGTCGAACCGTGCCCGTGCTTCTCCGTGCGCGGAATAATTTATTCCGCCGTGGCTTCCGTCTCATGTTGTTAGTAGTACGTAACCTAACGCACGGTTCACTGTTGTGTGCAGGCCACACGGCCAACCGTGGCAGCCAACACCGAATGCCAGAATATGTAGCCAGCGTTTCGTGGGAAATAAGAAGAGCGACACCATGCACCGCCCGACTTACGTCGATCCTTCCATCCGAGTACCATCGCGGTGCTCCCTGTGACTCCACAAGAGCAGTGGCTAGAGATAAAATCAGGGAAGTTTTCCTTATGCAGAGCCATTAACTACGAGCAGCACGCTCTGTGCAGTGGCGAGAATTTATTGATGTATCATCGCGTCGGCTGCACGCTTGTTGCTTTGCACTTCTTGCTTTGCACTTGTTGCAACGGAGCAATTTTTCTTCATTTACATTCCTAAAACCTTCCACTATTTTTTTTTAGTTTCGATCTACTTGTTGCTAGTGCTTAAAGAAGACGGACACACTTGCTATATTTTAACAATATTGCGCCAGCGTCGATTGCCCGGTGTGTCAGCGGACTTGTAGCGGTGAAGCCGACGCAGCGGAATACATTCCAACTCGAAATCATCTTTCGCGCCAGCACACACTGTCGCCGATCCCGCCACTCCTCTCCATTACAAGGCCACTGACACGCCGTGCGGTCAATCTTCACATGATATTGTTACAAATTCCAAGGGTGCATTTGTGCAACAACTTTTTTTTTATTGAAATAGCAATCGTATGAACACTCCAAGCACATTTTTGCCATCGGCGTCTGCATCGCCATGAAGTTCTCTATAAAGTCCAAGGGCGGCAAAATTGTCACTGCGCGCCGTGTGCTGTATGTGCGAGTGAAAGCGTGCGAGGATGAGCCGGCGATTGGTGCTCAATCTAGCGCACGTAACGGCCGAAACCGGAGAGGAAGCGCGCCGCCTTCCGCCATCGGGGGGAGGGTAGGGAGGGAGGGGGGGGTCGCGTTGTACTCCGGGCGGCCTGGGCGGCCGCGTGCCCCCGGCCGGGCTGCTGTATCTTGAAGGCATCTGCGACGAGTACAGAGTCCGCGCTGCGCTGTTTCCACGGCTAAGTTCGCGTAGACGCGAGCGGTAGCACGAAGGTCAGTTCGCTCGCTGCTGCTGCCGCGTTTCTTCACTGCGACGTTTTGAGAGTTTCCGTGGTCATCGAGTGAGACGTGCTCATGTTTTCTTGTGCGCGTGACAGTATGCTTGTTAATTTAGTTAGTATGCTTGTGTTTACAAATTTATACGGCCGATAAAGCTACTATCCTTACTTCGTATAGCTGCCGACAAATTTGCTATTGAAATCGATGCTTCGCCTTTCGGGCGAAACTGCGACTTTCTTACAGCGAATTTTGATATGGCTACCCGATCGGTCCGTCCGTCTGTCGCCTGTCGCCGAAAGCAACTCCATCGCAACTCCAATATGCGCATGCGCAAAAATGAAGAGAAAGAGAGGTGCGCGATTGGCTGTGCCAGTAGTGACGTCGTTGCTCTCCGCCGCAGCCGAGCGCGAACGCAGCAGTTTCCCTCCGGCTCCGAAATGGGTAGGCCACGCATCATACATATTCCTGAAGAGCAGGCAGCTTTCGATCAGCAACGCCGCGAAAAGAACCGGGAACGAGCTCGTCTACATCGTACCGAGGCTTCAGCTCGGGCACAACCACAGGCTCGTGCTGCCGAGCGCAAGCAGCAACTGCGTACCGAGGATTCGGAAGCCTACCAAGCCGTCGTTTATGAACCGCCTGGATTAACCCAGTGATGAACACCGGAGCCGCACGTTTCAGCTTCGTATCAGGACGTGGGGTGTGAAGAGTCACCGACAGCTGATCCAGCGCCAGCAGCATCGGCCGGCTCAACCCTGCCCCATCAGACTGTGGACGCAAGGGCTTGTTACTTCGGTGGCTACGACACCTTCTCGTTGACAGCTGGGACAATAAGGAACCTCTCTGGGGTTGATGACACTGTCTTAAATGCGTAGGCATTTCTGTGCCTACCCAACGAGAGGATCCGTCTGTCCGTCACGCAAGACGATCACTTTCAAGTTAGGGCCTGCAGCAGCGAGCGAATTTACCTTCGTATTGCCTCTCGCTTCAACCCGAACTAAGTGTCGAGAACATAGAGCTCACGAAGCTATCAGCGCTCGGTGCACTCAGTCCCCGTTGCAGATCGCTTTCCAGATAGGGCGCGCGCGGCGGCGCCAGAGGCATCCGCCACCGGAGTACAGTTGATCACGGTTGATAATGGTTCGCATAGAGGAGGCAGCGCCTTCGACCACGTCTACGTACGAAGTTAGCCAAACGCGACAATGTTCAATTACGTCACGTACTACATAGAGAATGCGTGTGCCATTGCTCATCTAACGAAGCAGCGGGATCATCCAAACGCATTATCATATAACATGAGTGAACATGGCTACTACTCGCCTCTTCTTTGTCGTGTCACGGTGGTCTCACCTAACGTTTAAGTGTTTTAACCGCGCTTCTCCGTTTCACTATTCTTTCGTAGTGTTTCTCGAAATTATACCAAACACAGCAGCATACGATGACAAACCAGCAGGTGATTAGGAGCAAACGCTTACGCACCATTTAGATAACTCCCACAGAAGATTCTGCGTCTATTTGTTCCTCTGCTTCGAAGTCTTCTTACTCGCATGAGAGACAAAGCAAATGTCGGGAGTCTCCCGAACAAACTGACCATTTTTCTTTTAAAGCTTAAGCATGGTCTACCATTCAGTGCGATTGCATTATTATTTAGTGTCCACGAGACAACTGCATCCAGAATCTTTTTCGTAGTTTTGGGCACCTTGGTGTATGCAACAAGGCGCTGGATATTAAGCCACCGTTGCATGTAATACGAGGCAGAATGTCAGAATGCTTTAAGGTAAACTACCCAGAATGCACTCTTGTCATTCATTGTACGGAAATACGGACGGAGATGCCTTCCGAAGTTAGGCAATAGCACGTGCTGTTCTCAACATACAAGAAGGGATTTACTTTGTAGTTTTTAGTTGCTGTAGCACCATCTCGACTCAATGTTTCTAAATCAAAATCGTTTGGTGGACTTTGCTCAGATACACAAAGCGTTGATGATAGTGGTTTTTTGTGTCTTGTAGAGACAGCCTACTTGATTATAACCGACAAAGGCTTTCTGGGTATTAGAGCAGCTTCGGCTGGAAGAAACGTGGTGCTCACCGTGCCGCCATTTTCAGTTGGCAAGCAACCTTTTTCTGAGCAGCAGCTAGAGATTATTTGTAACATCGTTTAAGTTAGAATACATGTGGAGCGGGTCATGGCATATTGGAACAACGTGCTCCAGCGTCTCTCATCTCAGCCATGAGTGACATTTTTCACATGTGCTGCGTGTTAGCTAATGTTCAAAGCCCGGTGATTCAGGACAATGAAAAGTGACAATTCCTAGCAAGCATGTTGATTTGATGAATTCTTCCTGCAGTACAAGTGAATGTTGCATTCAGCGCTTTTTTTATTCTATTGTAGCGTCTCGCCACTGCGCTGTACATTATTTAGATTTTTTGAATTTGGTTTGTGTGAGGCTGTCACTATTCTGGACTGGTTTGTTCAAGCGCCTTCCAATGCATTCACATAGCAAGTTCATGCTGGATCATGATTTAAGTGCTAATAAATTTGATTGTCTCTTGTATGCTGACTTGTGGGTTATGCATTTATATGCGGGGTTTTATGTTTCTCTTTATTTTGTGTTGTGTTGCATTCTTACCAATGCCTTGTACCTTGCCAGCTCTAACACACTAGGCGGCATATTCTGTGCGATTTTTATATGTTAAATCTTGCATAACGACATGCACATTTTAGTGGCACATAGCAGAACTCTTTTGAAACTAAACATTTATTCATACAATTTTTGTTGAATACACAAAGATGATGATGAGTGGTTCCGGTTCACAAGTCTGATGAAAGGCAACATGTTGTAAACTATCGGCCAATTTCACTCACGTGTGTATGCTGCAAGCTACTTGAACACATAGTTTCAAAGTCAATCTACACCTACGTTGAAGACAAGAAAGCTTTCTTTCACAACCAGCACGGATTTTGACTGCTCCTTTCGACTGTCACACAGTTGATAGAAACGATCAACGATTTTTCAGCTTCCTTGAACAATAGAAAGCAGGTCGACGCTATATTTTTAGATTACTCGAAGGCTTTCGATCTGGTCGTACATAATAAATTAATTGAAAAGCTGATGGAAATGAATATAAATTATGATGTTGTTTTGTGGATCCGCTCATATCTTACAGATCAGACACAATAAGTTGAAATAAATGGTAACAAATCTAACCAATTAAAAATTACCTCCGGTGTTCCAAAGGGATCCGTTTTAGGGCCACTTCTTTTTCTAGTTTACATAAATGATATTGCTCATCACATAAGTAACGACATAACCATCCGGTTATTTGCAGACGATTGTTTATTATATTGTGAAATCAATAACCAAAACGATCAGGCGTCACTTAGTCAAGCCCTTAAAGCTGTAGGACTCTGGGCCACAAAAAGTAATATGAAAAATAACGAATTTAAATCAGTCATGCTCAGAGTTACAAACAAAACAAAGCATGTTACTGAGTGTAATTATGAGATGAACTCAACAATTCTAACCGAAGCTGAAACGATAAAATACATAGGTTTAACAATTTCGAAAGACTTAAGTTGGAAATCGCACATAGACAGAATTTGTGGAGCTGCAGAAAAAAAAGTTATGGTTCCTTCGCCGAAAATTAAAGCTAGCAACGACATCCGTCAGACTACTTGCATATTTAACTTACATTAGACCGACGTTAGAGTATGCCAGTGTCATTTGAGATCCGTTTCAATCAGGATTAATAAACCGCATTGAGAAGATACAGAGAAAATCTGCAAGGTTGATTCTTTCCCGGTATTATCGTACTGACTCTGTTTCCGAAATGCTTCGGTTGCTTGATTTGCCTCCAATGGCTCAACGGCGGAAGTTGGATAGACTTAAATTTCTTTTTTTGTTATCAAAAGGCCACTTCTATGTTGAAACCGCACCCTATCTTGCTCCCAGGCAGGCTAGAAACGTCAGGTCAAGCAATCAGTGCATGTTCTCAATTCCAAAGGCATATCTGGACATGTACGCTTATTCATTTTTTCCGTGAACGATTAAGGAATGGAACAGTTTGCCGGCGTCTGTTTTGCAGTCGAGTAGCATTAAAATATTTGAGGAACGCGTTAAAAACCTTTTATGAAATTGAACCTTAGTAGTGTCGTGCAAACATTGTCACACTATTCTAGAAACACATACAATAGTCTTTCTTTTATGCTGCTTCCAATATCACTGTAACAATGTTACAAACATGTATTTCTTAGCCAAACTATTGTATTTATTTTTCGTTATTTGTTTTGCATTGTATTTTCAATATTCATTGCTTCATGTCCTATTTACGTTTGCAAGGTGTTTACATTTTTACGCTATGTGCCAACTTGCTGTGCCCACCCTGTTACGGCCAAGACGGCCAACAGTATTTGAAAATAATAAAAGTAATAATAAAACATGAATATTTTAGCTTTGAAAGTATAAGACGTAAAAAAAAGTTTGGCTTGAGTATCGCATCAACTAGCATGACTAACTGCAATAATAGTGGTTAAATAGGATCAAAAGCGATGAAACACTGCACTGTTTTCCCTCCACACTGCGCGTTCGAGATCGCGAAGGCGTGCATTCACGTACCTGGCTTGACCACGAGAGACACGTACATTCCTCCAGTATAATCAGGCATAGTAATAAACAAAGTTGTTGATGAGGCATACAACAATATTTTTTTCTCTGCCCTCTCGGCTGCACGAGGTTTGACTGACCGTTCGCTGGGTAACGCGTCCTCTCCTGGCCGACCCGAGCCTCTCTGCTCGTACAACGAAATCTGCAAACATAATTATCTGTCAAGAAGACTCCTACGTTTACCGCACTCCTCGCTGTGCAGGGCCCAGGCAGTCACTCTCAGACTTCTGCAAACAAACACTTACCCGAGCCGCGCGGCGCTGCACACAATGTACCCCGAACGGCTCCCAAGCCCGGACTGCCATCTGTGTGGTGACTATGCGGACTTCGAACATGTCCTGTGGGGCTGCGCCTCTGCCGGTCCCCCTTTCACCGAAAAGGAAACAATGAAGCTAATTAGGGCCCAGGATCAGACCTCTCAAATCCTGGCAGTCGAGAGGGCTCGCGAGAGGGCCGTCAGGTTTCACCTGATGGTCCCCGAGTGGGCCTAGCCAGGTGACGCTGAGTTTGCTTACGTCCATAGTGGACCAAATAAAGTTGTTTCACTCACTCACTCTGCGCTCTGCTTTTTTTTTTTATCCACATGTCCCTGACTTGAGTATCGTATACATTAGCATATGCACTTGTTCAATGTGACTACCTGGAATAATAATGTTATGCGAACGAAGGATTAAAACCGGAGACTATTTACAAAATATTTTTACAAGGAATAATGCAGCGCTGGCCAGTTCAGACGACAACTCGAGAGCCAGAGAGCGTTCTTCCTCCTCTTTTCTCGAGTGATGGTTCCCACGCGCCTCGTTCAAACTAACAAATACCACACGCGTCTAGCAATAATAATAAAAAGAAAGAAATGAGTAGGTTAGGTAAAACAGCGTGCTGTTAAGAACTTTCTGGAATGGTTTTTTGCTGCCAGGCATATGTGCATCATGGACCCTGTATGTTAGTCATGCATTCATATGGTAGCCCTGTCCAGGCGAAAAATTGTAAACTGTAGGTGACTTGGCCTACTTACAGGAGTGACAAGCAATATATGGCTACTAAAGGACAATCAGGTAGATGTAACATACACAGTGAATGACTTTCGCCGCTGTTCTCACATTTATAGATAAAGAAATGTTGTATCTTAGGAATTTTTTCGCTAAGAAAGGCTTGGTGTCGCTGAACAATGATGACACTCGGCTTTTTACTGTAAAAAAGCATTCCTTCGTATTCATGACATACATAGCAACCTGCGCTTGGCAATAATACTGATGGCTGCAGGCAAGCTTCAAGCTACCATCCTGGCAAACAATATATTTTACATAACTCTACTGCAATTTGTGTCAATGATATAATCGTCTCTCCGAGAATAAGGACATTTAATTTCCAGCGGCGTCGCACCACTGATGGCCTCGAAGAGCCCTTCAGGACCTGCGCGCAATCAAGGTTGAAGCGGACTGATGACAAAGCAAACCTGCACAACAATAACACAGCATAATTTATTCTTGTTTAATATGAGTTAAGAATGCATCATTCTACAGTTCCTTTTCCTTGCAAGGGTCCCACTCCATGGCGGTAAGAAAATGGCTGGATAAAGCCAAAAATTGAACTGGCTAATAATCATGCACACAGAAAAGATAGGGCAACACATGAGAGGAAGTGAATAAAATAAGACCTTAGTGTTTACTTTCAGGTAGTGATAGCGTTAATGGTGCGTACTAATATCGTCTTCAGGAAAGGACATGTCATACTTGTTGAAGTCAGTTCAACAAAAACTACCATATGTTGGCACTAAGCATGCCACAGCGTCATTTAAACTGCAAATGAACATGAATTACCAAGTACATCCACAACACTCTATCGCAGGTGGGCACTAAAAAGCCTACAGCTTCATTTCAACTGCTACTGAACAACACTATACATGCCAGATGATGGGGTGTTTCACATGCCGAAACCACAAGAAAAGAATTGTGGCGTTTCACATGCCGAAACCACAAGCTGATTATGAGGCATGCCTTAGCGGGGCACTCCGGATTATTTTGACTACCAGGACATCTAAATGCAACCAATGCACGTCATGGGGGTGTTTCAACATTTTTGCCCCCATAGAAATGCGGCCACCCTGGCCGGGATTTGATGCAGCAACCTCCGGAGTTATTTGTGTTGCCTGACATTAGGGCGTTTTAAATGTTCTTGACCGAAATGTAGGGTACGCTATCGTCTGCGAAAACAAAAGAATACAAAGAGAGTACAACGCAGAATGCATATAAATAAATTTAGGCTTTTAGGTACGCAAAGCCACTTGTGGACATTATTTCTAAAACTTCCTATCAATAGCTGCCCGAATAGATTTTGCAGCAAACCTGTGTCACTGTGGTGCCAACTTTCAACTCGGAATTCCTCCTCGCCTCTGGTTCCAAGGCAGTGCCCGTACGAAGACCCTGCAGGGGCGCCTGCATCAGCAGGTGTTTGGTGTGTTGCGACAACACGTACCCGAGCACATAAGGGTGGGACCCTCCAGCATGTAGTCGTGCGCGAATTAGCAGCGTCATGGAAAAATAGGATCCAGTGGGTTGAGCCGAAGACGGGTGTTTGGACCTTTATGATCCCTCGGTGGAGGCAACACACCTACCTCTTTGGTCTCCGCTTCATGTAGACGACAGCCCTCGACTGACCCACCCGGGGGAAATTGGCAGTCGCCTTTTGCTGTCCTTATCTCCTTGCTCGTTTTATTTACACTTCTAATTCATTACTGTCCTCTCTCCTGTTATCCTCTGTTTACTTCCTATTTTCCTTGGTGGTAACGGTTAACCTTGTACGGCTAACTTGTTTTGGTTATGTCGTATTCGGTTATAGCAGCGGTCTACAGCCGGCATTGGCAAACTGTCGACTGACCTGTGTGAAATGTGAAGAAAACGAGCACAACTCTGACAATATTAGTGGTACACTCCACTGTCCTAACTGCGACGGTGAACATGCAGCACACTCGCGTTCATGTAACACGTTAAAAAGAATAATAATAACTAAGAAAATAAAGAGTACATTTCTTTCCAGGAAGCACTGAAGCGTGTTTCATTCCTTCATACCTCAATGTATGCTGATGCGGCACGTAATGGGGCAACACCGCAGGAGACTCCGGCGTCTCCCGGCCCACAAAGAGTGTGGCCGCGGCCGTGCCGCCAGCCCCCTTGGTGACATCAGCCAGCGCTGCTCTGCCTTCCCTCAAGCAGTGTTCATCGATCTCCGGGTTGGTAGGCTCCACGGCTCCGTCTCATCAGGCGAGGCGTTCGCGACGAACACACGGCTGACAAGAGCGGACGTCCAGCGCCTTGCAAGAGGCAGTGAAGACTAGCCCTATCCACCCGGCGCGGCCAGCGCCGAAACACCGCCGTGAGTCTGAGGACCGCGGCAAGAAAGAAGAACCCGGCATTACGCGATCCGGAAAGGGCCCTGTAAGCTAAGCTACATTAACCTCCTTGCCTTAGACACAAAGCGCAGACTTCTTTTTAACATGGATACTGCAATTATACAATGGAACGTAAGAGATATTGTCCGGAACCTTGATGACGTTAATGATCTCTTACATAGGTTTAACTCAAAGGCACTGTGTACAAGAGACACCTTAAATCTACGCGCGCGAACTTTCCCCGACAATACGCCATTTTCCGGACAGACAAAGAAGACACTGCCGCATCGTCCGGTGGTGTAGCTATAATAGCCGACAGAGGGGTTGCCTATCGCTAACTAAAACTCCGAGCCCCGCTTGAGGCAGTTGCCGTCCAACCAGTGCTGTTCTGTAAACTGGTGAACATTACGTCTGCATAACCCCCCCACCCCTAGTGATAAGCTAGGGCAACATTTCAAAGCTTTATTGATGAGATTCCCCGCCCTTACGTAGTCGTCGGACATATAAACGCACATAGTACACTTTGGGGAGGCTCTGGTTGAGATGCGAGATGTCGGTTAATACAAAACTTCCTATTCTCTTCAAGTGATTGCTTGCTTTACAAGAAGGAACCGACACACTACGGCTCTACAAAAAAAAAAAAAAGTGATCCGCAGATCTAAGCACAGCGTCTGGTGCACTTATGCCGTATTTGGAGCGGAGCGTGACTAATAATACATATAAAAGTGACCATTTCCCTGTCGTTTTAAACCTTACAAAACAAGCTGAATGCTCTACACATGTTCCTAGATGGAAAGTCGACTCAGCTGACTTTACGCGGTTTCGTGAAGTAACACATTTGCCCTGGGACGATGTCCGTGCACTTGGTATTGACGATGCAGTAGCATACTTTGTAGCATTTGTAACTGGCACTGCATGAGTATGTATTCTCCAAACAAACGGATCGACTTAGAAACGACGTATTCCATGGTGGACTGAGGAGTAAGTGTAAGGAAGCGCGGGAGGGGCCAAACAGAGCTTGCAATCTCTTACGTAGGTCCCCAACCACAGAGACTGCACTACAGAATGCACTACAGAGAACCTGATTAACTTCAAGGCGATTAGGACGCAAGATCAACGCGCTTAAATACATTTAATAATAAAAAAACACGCCTGCTGTTGCCAAACGGCAAAGTTGGCGAAAATACATGAGTAGCATCAATTCTTATAAAGACGAAGGGAAAGCATCAAACAGAGTAAACAAATTAAAAGGCAGACAATTTCATCCTGTGCCGCTAGCAAATAACCAGAGAGATACCCTCAGAAATCAAGCTGATTTTCTAGGTGCAGACCTCGAACATATTTTTAGTTAATCCCACTATTCCAACAAGTTCTTAAAATATCAACGACAAGCAGAGCGACTTTCCTTAGATTCGAAAGGCACACTAAACTAACCATATAAGCGCCCATTTAGCATGGTTGAATTTCAGACTTCACTGAACTGTTGCAACAAATCTTCCCCAGAAACCGACGGAATCGTATACGAAAGGCACTTAAACGCTGAAACCCACAAAAAGGACTCCTGTCACTTTCCATGCCATGTAAGTTGGCGGATGAGAGTAGATTTAGTCTAAACATACAGAAAATACCTGCATGCTCTTCTCGAATAAAAGAGTAATATTACCGTATCCCGATATTTCTCTGAATGGAGGAAGCCTTTCTATAAGCTGTCAGCATAAATCTATAAGTGTAACCTTAGATCACAAAACAACTTTAATTCCTCAACTGAAACATCTTAAAAAGAAATGTCCCAAAACGGTGAATCTACTGAAGCTTCTGGGAGGCCAATCCTGGGGAAGTGACAGACGATGCTTCCTGAGCTTGTATAAAAGTCTGATACGATCACGCCTTGACTAAACGACGCAATACTGTATCCCTCTGCTGCGCCTAATGGGTTAGAGATTCTGGATCCTGCTCACCATCTGGGTATCAGCCTGGCTACAGGCGCCTTCAGGACTAGTCCTGTAGAAAGCCTGTATGTTGAGTTAAATCAATGGTCCCTACATCTCCAAATTACATATTTAGGTTTCTCGTACTTTCTGAAAGCATAATCAGATGTGGAACATCCATGTTACTCAATTATTTACGACGTATCCACTGTCAGGCTTTATCATAATCGCCTAGCTGTGAGGACTCATTTGTCCCTGCGTTTGGAATCAATGACAGAGGAACCGGGTGTCCCACTTAGAAAAAAAACCGTAATCATGGCTCTTACTCGCTTTCCCCCACCCCGAAAATGGCAGACCATCGAGTGTGTTCTCTTTTGTAGAAGTATCAAAACATGCACCTGAAACGCGTACACGTTCTCACTTCCTTTAACTTCAAGCGGAGTACTGCTGCGAAGAATTTAGACAGATGCTTCTAAGCCTCCCTTTGATGTGTCTTAAGTAGCTATGGAAGCGTCCTTTTAAACATCAGGTGCATTATATCCGTGCACCAGTATATTCACTGCGGGAGCATACGCGATACTCACGACCGTCAAACATATACAGCAGACAAATATCACTAAGGCTGTTTTGTTCACAGACTCGTTGATGGTCGTTAAAGCCCTAGCCAGCTTATCAAAACATAAGGACCCTGTTTTTAATGAACTGTACTCATTGCTATGCACAGCGTACGTGTCCAACCAAGTCATTACTTCTTGCTGGGTACCAGGCCACAGAGGTGTAAAAGGCAATGTAGCTGCTGACGAAAACGCTACCTCAGTAGCTTTCAGTGATACAGATATAAATATACACATAGCAGCCTCAGGCTCAAACCCTTCATACGGCATCAGTTGAGGAAGTATTGAAAAATCCAGTGGGATACTGAAGCGTCAAATAAGCTGTGCATCATGAAGCCAAAACTGTGGAACTGTATATCCCAGAGGACAGAAAGACACAAAGAAGTGCTTCTTTACAGATTAAAGATAGGTCATACTTATGGCACTCACTCTCACCCAGTGACTGGAAGTGATCCTCCAAGATGCTAGTAGATGTGGTGACAGCTTTACAGTTGTTCGCGTTCTTCTCCGGTGCTCTGAAATACAAGCAGACAGGAAAAAGTACTTCCCTTCCCTCTATCGTGGGCACGTAACTCTCCACCGCAGCTTTCTTTCTGGGCAATTAACAGCTTTTCAATTTTAACACGGTCTTCAATTTTTTATATAAACCGGCACCTTAAAAATCATTTGGCCGGGTTATTTGTAGCACTACCTCCCCCTTGTAGGTTGTAGCTGCTATGCAATCATATTTGTAGAGCTCGTACCTGCCTACAGGCCCTTTCATCTAGACGCTTGCGTCCAAGCGCTTTGTTGAGGTACTAAGGTGCTACTGCCTTCTGTAGGCATCAGTTAATCATCCTTCGTTGCAAAGATTTTATGATCATAGCACACACCACTAATCATTTCTATTATTTTAGTATATTTATACTTAAAGCAATTTACAGATACTTATTTTAGGCCTCCTTGCGGCCTTCTTGCGACATTCTTTGTTATCATTAATACCTCCTTACATCATGCATTTGGCGCTCTTTGGGCAGAATTGGCTCTTGCGCCGTTAAAACCTGTTAATCAATCAATCAGTACCTATACGAAGGCAAATAGACATTGAGGTAAATTTGTCTGGTTTATCAAGAACTAGTCATTGCACAATTAGTGAAATTTAAAGAATTTTTTTACAGATGCTCAGCGAGTGATTAGAAAATTTTTCACACGAAAAAAGACAAGCACACAGGACGGGAAGACGACAAGCTCTCAATGAGTGGTTCTAGGTCACACTGTCATGTTTAGATTCAACAAGCAGAATCTTAAATAACCACAAAACGGAGGTACAGCCACTTCATTCTTAACTGGTACAGCGTAACGCATAACGCAGTGGTTATGGCTTCAGTCTGTGGCACAGGTCAGTGAACTCCCTTATGAGTCAATACAGACCGACCCGCGAGTCTGAGGGAACTCGGGTGTGTAGAATTCTGGTAAGTCAGACTCTGAGAGAGCCTGGCTGACTAAAATTTTGGCGAGTCACAATCCGAGTGAGCCAGGCTGATGAGTATTCTGGTGCGCCTGAGCCTGAGCGAGGCTCCAAGCAAAAGATATATTTCGTGAGTGAGGATGCGGGAGTTCCAGTTATTTTGCCTATATATGACCTGCAGGGCTGCCTATCTTTCCTGTGGCTCTTCTATTTTCTTTTATCGTGGACATGATCAAGGCTGAAGTTAAGAATCAGTATGAATAAAAAACAACTCAGTTGTGTTTTCCTTGGGCTGATTGCTAGCATATTATAAAAATGCTAGTGGCGTAACGTACAGGATGGCTGGTACACCGGTGTTTGATTTCTGTAACTTGTCCGCTAGCGACTCGAAAGATAGTTTTCTGGTGACACGATGTGCAAAGGAGCTTGAAATAGTGAAACATCTCTCTTTGTACCCCCTGCGATTCCAATCAGAACCAGCACTGCACATTTGCCAGTTCTGAGAAGACAAGCGGGCATGCATACTGAAAGCGCTGAGCGATGTGCTGCTCAACAGACTAACTGCAGTTCCCTTGTGTGATGGTCCCTGCAGCTATGCTCTCAACTGCAGTGGACGCTAATTTTTTAAAAAAGAATCGCCGTTCATCAGCGCTGAGCTTTCCAACAATGCTGTCTGTCCCACCATACATGGCAGCCACATGCCTTTTGGCAGTCATTGTAGAAAGGGGTAAACGCTAGACCCCCCATCAATACTTCCTCTACAGAGCACAGGTCTGCATTCAGTGCAGCCTTTGGCACTATGTCAGCTAGCACTTCACGAACAGTGTGTTCAGTTTCTCCGGCCCGTTGACTCCCTAGTGCTACATGTAGGCATTACACGATTAGTCTACGGGAAATAATCCAGAACATAGCCTGAGAATTCTTCTCTTGGTCGCTTTATGCCAATGTACAATGGTTGATACTCTGTAAAACACAAGAAAACTTTTACTTAGCAAGCACGTAACACCTTAGGTATATGTAAAATCACATTTTATTTCAATACATTGCCACGTATACAGTTCCAGACAGGTTACCAAGAAGGTACTGGTGAAAAAATCTCGTGGGCAAAGCATTCCACCCCATTTCACACACACTGTATCTCTTCAACGCATGGCACGGCGGCCTATTATGATTTTACCTCCAAAAAGTTCCTCAATGGGCTCTTTTATTGGCGTGTCAGGTTTAGACGACGACCGACCCCATGCTTGTAATCACTTTGCTGACGGCGCTGAGTCAGCATCTCTGGCCCAAAGCACGACCGCTGCAGTGCATTTG
Source organism: Dermacentor andersoni (assembly GCF_023375885.2). Classification (NCBI taxonomy): domain Eukaryota; kingdom Metazoa; phylum Arthropoda; class Arachnida; order Ixodida; family Ixodidae; genus Dermacentor; species Dermacentor andersoni. Next base: position 73,780,725 of record NC_092822.1, on the reverse strand, counting down.
CAATTTCCACTTATGCTGGCCTTACATGTGCAGGTTGACGCGGACACCTCGCGATTCGCCATCAGCTTCGAAGAAAGTGAAACGAATATTGACTAGGTGGATACTGTTTAAAACATCGCAAAGAAAAGTGCGAAACAAAACGACTTCTCTCCTGTGAGCTGACACGCTACGAAAGCTGTAAATGCCGGTTACGTAAGAGTGATTTGATTTTAGAACTCGTACTCTGTTCGAAACATCGCAAAGAAAAGCGCGATACGAAACGGCTTCTCACCAGTGAGTTGACGCACTACGAAAACTAACTACCCATTACATAAGTAATGTCAGCTGCCACTTGGCCGAACGCATCCTCAGCTATGAAAGTGGCAACTATGGCAACTATGAAAGTGGATCTTTGAAAGTGGCAACATGACGTGCAGACAGCAGAACGAGTCAAGCTTTTGCGCTCGCAAGCTGAACACAGACTTAGCCGTACCTTAACGCCGTACGATACTTGTTGTACTTGCGAATGGCCCTTCGCTGCAATCTCGAATTCCGAGTTGCTACCATACACAGTTTCGTACACATCGCAAAGATAGTCTGCCGTGTAAAGTTTGCGTCCTTTCGACAGCGCACGGTCGCAGAAGTGCCCCTCCGCGAACACGACACTGCTGAAGCTGTATATTGCAAGATGACCGGTGGCAACGTTACTCGTCCGTTAAGCCAGTCTGCCCCTGAGTGGCAGCTCCCAATCTGTTGCCTTCGACCCTGCTCGTAAAATTATTGTTCTGTGCTATTAATTTCGGGAAAAAAAACACATGGAACAGTAGCAGACACAACCGCTGTCACGTCGCGGGACGTTCCGTATTCGTTTCAACGTGGCCCATTAGCCCTGTCCTACCACAGGTTTTTCAGCCAACTGGCTTGGCGGCGCCACGTGTCAGGTTTAGGCGCGTCATCTGATCTGACTAGTGCTAATTTTCTATAAAGATATACAGGCGCAACCCGCCTCCGTTGCTAAGCGACACCTGGCTGGACAGAGCATGCGCAGAGGGGCACATTCCGTGATGTACTGTAAATAACCTTTCCCGTTGTGGGTACTCAGCCGGTCCGCTTAACCACAATCCTGGTAAACCTCCCTGTCTTATACATTTACCCTTTTCGCTCTCTCTCTCTCTCTTGGCGGTTCAGTATGGCATTGCCTGTACCCATAGCCATTCGTTCCACGCAGCATGCAGGCTTAATGCTGGACGAATTCCCAGCATATTCTGCACTCGTGGGAAAGATAGCGCGAAGGGCGCGTGCAGGAGGCGTCCGCGGCCAACTGTTCATGAACGAGAACCGGCATTGAACTGGCTTGAATAGTTCACGAAGTTCAGAGTTGAATGATCAAATGGACCTGCTGATGTAACGCCGACATGCAGAGCGTTGTCCATTTAAAATTTTAGAAAATGGTTTGAAACTTTGCCACCTTATATGCATTTCTATATCGACCAGCGGTGTAACCGACACACCAAGAAAAGCAGTGGGAGCGAGTCCTTCCCTAGTCCCCGTCGTTCGGCTTATATCTAACTTCTTTTTTAATGCTAGTTCGCTGTGTCTCCCTATCTTTATAGTTTTCTTGATACGCTGCGTACGTGACTTGGCTGCAGCGAAATACCAAAGCTTTTGCTCCAACTTCCGTTTGAAATCAGATCCTACAATGCATGTATGGGGCAGGTCTTCTCGTTCCTTTGACGCGCGACCCTGGCCTTTGGGGTTAACACTGCACACGGTCGCGACGAGCACAGCGTGTCGTAAGCTGTGGTTGCAAGAAGGTCCGGTTTTGCACAATCGTGCTCGTTGTGACGCATAGCGATGTCAGCGATGTTGCACTGGATTCGCGCGCTCTTGTTTTAATCGTGTATGTGGTTCCCGAGTCCCAGCGTGGCTTAATAAGAGGCAGCCGTATGGGACAGGAGCTACAGCAGCCCCGCTCCTTAATGATTACAATTGATTCATTAATCGAGTTTAGCCTGCCAAAGCAATCACTCGTGAGAACACACAAAAACAAATCAACCACGAACTATCGAGGTTTGGTTGCTGTACACAACGAAAAAGGATGCGGTGCGATGGTGGACCTTCTCATAAACATCGATGCGGCTCAGACAGCTGCCTACAGACAGAGATCCGACCAAAAAAGTTCAGCATTGTAGGGCGTATAGTAAGATTTAGAAGAATCGGATACTGACATAGAGCTCTCGTACATGAGAGTCAATAAAGTTCTTTCAAATGCCTAGGACCAGACTTGACTGTCAGTCTGAAGTGACAACAATGATCTGGTCACGAAGGGCAAGGACTATGGGGCATAAAAATTCTGAAAGAACTAGATACAGATATGAAACTGCAACCGGGAGGGGGAGGGGAGGATTATTCAAGTGTTGCCCAAACAATAGAAACAATATAGGCGACGAGAGATTCGTAGTGGAGGGATTCGGATAAATCTGGGCCTAATCAAGGTGTTTTCTTAACGTGCACCGAAAACTCGGTAGACGAGCGTTTTGTTTTTCATTCCGCCTCCACCAGAATGCGGCCGCAATGACGGGCGATCTAACCGGCCACATCGTGCGGAGCAGCAGAGTGCCACCGCCGCTAAGCCAGCGTGATGTGTAACGATCACGCTTAATTGGTTATCATAACGTCAAGCGGAAGCGCTTCTCGGTTATTAGGTTGCGACCATTACGGTGGTTGAAGCATATTCATCGACGAATCCCGAAACGGCCCGATGACCAATGAAATTTAGCAGGGATTAATCGGAGGATGATTGCTTAAATATAAGTGATTACTGTATTTACAGTTTCAGCGCATGAAATTGCGTCGCGCGCATGCGCACTTTGACTGCTGGCGATGTTGACCTGAGCAAGTACCATTGTCTTGCTCAACATAAAACGAGAGCAGTTGTCTGACCCTCCCCGTGGGTCCGAAGAAACTGCGATGTAACAAGCAATCACGGCTTATTCGTGTCCATAAATAAAGCTTCGCTGTCGGCGTAATGTCCTTCCTGGTTCGGCGACAGTTTCTGCTATCCTGCACATCTGGCTCATTCTGACACGCGCCTGTGTATGGCTTCACTAGAATTCATTTTACACCGAGTTACTGGTGAGATATATGGTTACGCCATAGTCCAGCGGCTATGGCGTTGCACTGCGGAGTTCGATGACACTAGTTAAATCCTGGCCCAGGCGGCCTCATTTCGATGGGGACGAAATGCAAAAACGCTTGTGCACTTAGACTTATAGCACACGCTAAGGAACCTTCCTGCTGGTGACAACAAATCCGGAGCCACCCACTACTGCATGTGGGCCTCTTAATCACATTGCTGTTTCGGCACGTATAAAGCCTCCGAACTTGTTTAATTATAGGTGCATCGCAAATAAAAAGAAAACATCATAGCTTTTGAAGCACGGTCCTGTGAGGACAATATTCCCGTAATGTCAACGACTCATAGCTGCTGATGTTTGTGTGTGTGCTTACTTGCCCTTTCACTGAGGCTGCGAATGCATGATTGTACACCTGCGTACAAAACCTTTCGGAATGTAGGAAAAGGGAAAAAAAGTTGACCTACTCGGACATCGACCCATGCTACCTGAAGAAAACGTGTGAACTGCATATAGAGCACGGACTTAGGTCCAAAATGCAACCAGAAATTGCAGAAGGCCGATGCTTACGATCACGAAAATGTTTCAGCGCTTTTGCAATTCAGTTCCAGCCACTTCCTTCGAAAACATCTGCGTGAGCAGGTGTGCATGTCATCAGGCTGTGTCATGTCAGCAAAGACCGTCAGCGTCTGCAGTGTCAATGGCCCACGCCGTCGTCTCGTGCGCGACAAAACAATGTAACCGCACGGCAAGCTCACCCGTACTTTGACGGACGGTTCAAGGTTGTGCTGCTGTTGCTCTGGCGCACGCAGTGGCTTGTGACAATACGCTTCCGAGCGCGAGGTTGCGGGTTCGATTCCAGACGGCGGCTGCCACATTTCCGTCGGGGCAGAGCTCAAGAACGCTGGCGTATCTCGGCTGCTTTTTAAGACTTTTCACGCGCACGTTAATAGCAGCAAGACTGCGGCCCAAAAAACTTCCGATACCGCAAGAAGGCGCATTTTTAAGTTGTTCCCATGCATGGAACGTGCCTTTTTCTGCTTCGAGATAAGAAGGAAAAGATGCGTAATGCCTCTATATAATAATGTTTGAAAATTTTCGTATAAGTTGCGGCGACGTTGACTTGTAAAATTGTGATTATGTACGGAGTTTTCGAGAAGGATTGAAGGTCTGCGCGCTTCTGTTTCGACGTGCTCCCGCCACTCATTGTCATTTTTTTTTGTCCGCTGAATTTAGCGGGGTATGTGAATGGGCAAAACCGGCCAGAGCCTATGCTTACCCCCCCCCCCCCCCCCCAAAAAAAAAAAACGATAGGGTGTCCTGCTTTGAGTTCACATTTAAAGAAAGGGTCCCAAAAATTACCCCCCAGTCCTCGACGACGCGGCGCCCCTGATAATGCACTGTGCGGTAATTTCCCGTACATTTTCAAAAGGTGACATGTTTTCACTATAGTTACTGTATAGGCTGGGTAACTTTTCTGCTTTTGTGGGAATGTGGTGTAGGTTACAACTACGGCCATGCCACGCAGGATGCTCCCGGGCCGTGTTGAAGCAATCCGGTCAGGTGGTACAGTGTCTGCATGCACGCTAACGACGATTACGTAGTGTAGCGCCTGCACCGTAACAAATACGTGTAGAAACCACGGACGATGATTGTCAATGTAAGCGAGTTCCCGGACACTTCAAAAAGCAGTTCATCATCGTCATCATCAGCCTAGTTACGCCCACTGCAGGGCAAAGGCCTCTCCCATACTTCTCCAACTGCCCCGGTCATGTACTAATTGTGACCATGTTGTCCCTGCAAACGTCTTAATGTCATCTGCCCACCTAACTTTCTGCCGCCCCCTGCTACGCTTCCCTTCTCTTGGAATCCAGTCCGTAGCTCTTAGTGACCATCGGTTATCTTCCCTCCTCATTACATGTCCGGCCCATGCCCATTTCTTTTTCTTGATTTCAACTAAGATGTCGTTTACCCGCGTTTGTTGCCTCACCCAATCTGCTCTTTTCTTATCCCTTAACGTTACACCCATCATTCTTCTTTCCATAGCTCGTTGCGTCGTTCTCAATTTCAGCAGAACCCTTTTCGTAAGCCTCCAGGTTTCTGCCCCATATGTGAGTACTGGTAACACACAGCTGTTGTGCACTTTCCTTTTGAGGGATAGTGGCAACCTACTGTTCATGATTTGAGAATGCCTGCCAAACGCACCCCAACCCATTCTTATTCTTCTGGTTATTTCAGTCTCATGATCCGGATCCGTGGTCACTACCTGCCCTAAGTAGATGTATTCCCTTACCACTTCCAGTGTTTCGCTACCTATCGTAAACTGCTGTTCTCTTCCGAGACTGTTAAACAGTACTGTAGTTTTCTGCAGATTAATTTTCAGACCCACTCTTCTGCTTTGCCTCTCCAGGTCAGTGAGCATGCATTGCAATTGGTCTCCTGAGTTACTAAGCAAGGCAATATCATCAGCGAATCGCAAGTTGCTAAGGTATTCTCCATCAACTTTTATCCCCAATTCTTCCCACTCCAGGCCTCTGAATACCTCCTGTAAACATGCTGTGAATAGCATTGGAGATATCGTATCTCCCTGTCTGACGCCTTTCTTTATAGGGATTTTGTTGCTTTCTTTGTGGAGGACTACGGTGGCTGTGGAGCCGCTATAGATATCTTCCAGTATTTTTACATATGGCTCATCTACACCCTGATTCCGTAATGCCTCCATGACTGCTGAGGTTTCGACTGAATCAAACGCTTTCTCGTAATCAATGAAAGCTATATATAAGGGTTGGTTATATTCTGCACATTTCTCTATCACTTGATTGATAGTGTGAATATGGTCTATTGTTGAGTAGCCTTTACGGAATCCTGCCTGGTCCTTTGGTTGACAGAAGTCTAAGGTGTTCCTGATTCTATTTGCGATTACCTTAGTAAATACTTTGTAGGCAGCGGACAGTAAGCTGATCGGTCTATAATTTTTCAAGTCTTTGGCGTCCCCTTTCTTATGGATTAGGATTATGTTAGCGTTCTTCCAAGATTCCGGTACGCTCGAGGTTATGAGGCATTGCGTATACAGGGTGGCCAGTTTCTCTAGAACAATCTGACCACCATCCTTCAACAAATCTGCTGTTACCTGATCCTCCCCAGCTGCCTTCCCCCTTTGCATAGCTCCTAAGGCTTTCTTTACTTCTTCTGGCGTTACCTGTGGGATTTCGAATTCCTCTAGGCTATTCTCTCTTCCACTATCGTCGTGGGTGCCACTGGTACTGTAGAAATCTCTATAGAACTCCTCAGCCACTTGAACTATCTCGTCCATATTAGTAACGATATTGCCGGCTTTGTCTCTTAACGCACACATCTGATTCTTGCCTATTCCTAGTTTCTTCTTCACTGTTTTTAGGCTTCCTCCTTTCCTGAGAGCCTGTTCAATTCTATCCATATTATAGTTCCTGATGTCCGCTGTCTTACGCTTGTTGATTAACTTAGAAAGTTCTGCCAGTTCTATTCTAGCTGTAGGATTAGAGGCTTTCATACATTGGCGTTTCTTGATCAGATCTTTCGTCTCCTGCGATAGCTTACTGGTTTCCTGTCTAACGGCGTTACCACCGACTTCTATTGCGCACTCCTTGATGATGCCCATGAGATTGTCGTTCATTGCTTCAACACTAAGGTCCTCTTCCTGAGTTAAAGCCGAATACCTGTTCTGTAGTTTGATCCGGAATTCCTCTAGTTTCCCTCTTACCGCTAACTCATTGATTGGCTTCTTGTGTACCAGTTTCTTTCGTTCCCTCCTCAAGTCTAGGCTAATTCGAGTTCTTACCATCCTGTGGTCACTGCAGCGTACCTTGCCGAGCACGTCTACATCTTGAATGATGCCAGGGTTCGCGCAGAGTATGAAGTCGATTTCATTTCTAGTCTCACCATTCGGGCTCCTCCACGTCCACTTTCGGCTAACCCGCTTGCGGAAAAAGGTATTCATTATACGCATATTATTCTGTTCTGCAAACTCTACTAATAATTCTCCTCTGCTATTCCTAGAGCCTATGACATATTCCCCCACTGACTTGTCTCCAGCCTGCTTCTTGCCTACCCTGGCATTGAAGTCGCCCATCAGTATAGTGTATTTTGTTTTGACTTTACCCATCGCCGATTCTACGTCTTCATAAAAGCTTTCGACTTCCTGGTCATCATGACTAGATGTAGGAGCGTAGACCTGTACAACCTTCATTTTGTACCTCTTATTAAGTTTCACAACAAGACATGCCACCCTCTCGTTAATGCTATAGAATTCCTGTATGTTACCAGCTATTTCCTTATTAATCAGGAATCCGACTCCTAGTTCTCGTCTCTCCGCTAAGCCCCGGTAACACAGTACATGCCCGCTTTTTAGCACTGTATATGCTTCTTTTGTCCTCCTAACCTCACTGAGCCCTATTATATCCCATTTACTACCCTCTAATTCCTCCAATAACACTGCTAGACTCGCCTCACTAGATAGCGTTCTAACGTTAAACGTTGCCAGGTTCAGATTCCAATGGCGGCCTGTCCGGAGCCAGGTATTCTTAGCACCCTCTGCAGCGTCACAGATCTGACCGCCGCCGTGGTCAGTTGCTTCGCGGCTGCTGGGGACTGAGGGCCGGGGTTCGATTGTTGTATTCATATAGGAGGTTGTGGCCAAGTACTGCACCAGGGTGGCCAATCCTGCTCAGGTGAGAGAGTGCGTTACCGGTTCTGGTCACCGGGATCAGGCCGCACTCCAGGCCTGTTTGTGCAATTTTCTCAACACACGGTTTTTTTTTTTTTGTATTTTCCGGTGGAGAATAGCTCGGCACCGGGGTTTGAATCACGGTCCTCTTGCACTGGAGACGGATACTCTACCGTCCCCGTAGAAGTTAAATTAAAAATTAATTTATGGGGTTTTACGTGACAAAACCACTTTCTGATTATGCACGCCGTAGTGGAGGACTCCGAAAATTTCGACCACCTGGGGTTCTTTAACGTGCACTTAATTCTAAGTACACGGGTGTTTTCGCATTTCGCCCCCATCGAAATGCGGCCGCCGTGGTCGGGGTCCGATCCCGCGACCTCGTGCTCAGCAGTCTAACACCATAACCACTGAGCAACCACGGCGGGTCCCGCAGGAGTTGTACGCCTCATTTAACCTACAGTGGTGCCCTACTTGGTCAGTCAAGGTGGACCAATCTGAGCTGTTCACTTTATATCAAAGGAACGGTGTGCTTTAAGACGTGTGATTGGTAGAAACGCGGTGGGCCCCGCTATGATTGGTAGAAAATCGAGCAGCGCTCTGTGATTGGTATAAATCTTTCGCTCACGGTCAGCTCGCAGTCAGCTCACGAACGACGCCAACGACACCGGATTTTCTCTGCCACGGGGGCCTTAAAGCTATCGCTGTAGAATGCTCGAATCGACGTCATATTGCTCACGGAGGTCCCTGTAAACGAAGCAAATCAATAGCCTTGCAAAAAAAATCTGGGAAATTTCGGTTTGGATGGGTATCCAACCCGAGCCTCCGGGGTGCGAGCACGCTTAATTCCTCGACGCCACGGCGGCTTTCTTTCTTTCTTTCTTTCTTTCTTTCTTTCTTTCTTTCTTTCTTTCTTTCTTTCTTTCTTTCTTTCTTTCTTTCTTTTTTTTTTCGTCCTTCCTTTCTCGGCGCCAGGCTACACGGTTCTGGTTGAATAAAGTTGTGCCTACTGCGTGCGTCATTGCACACGTCACGTCGGGAGGTGTGGCCTAGTGCGAGCGTCACCCTTGACGGCGCAGCCGATGGGGCGAAGGTGGCGCCACGTCATGAGTGTATAAAGTGAGTGTTTAAAATAAAAACCATTATAGTCAATTCGAACGCAATTGAATGGGTCCTTCAAGTTACGAACTCCTCGCGGGCAAGCGAGCGTGTTGAGACGCTTTTCGTGTTTTGATTTGCCTTCACCGAGGCGCAGTTAGAACGCAGGCGGGAGCGGGAGCGGACAAGGAGTGCTCGAAAAAAAATTAACGTTTCACCAAACGGACTATAATGTTTTTGCATTCCCACACGTACGCAATCTTAAATGTCAACTTCATCTATCTTTTGCGAAAAGATACACCAAAGTATGCACCATCCAGCCCAAATGAATGTTGTCCTGAACCATGTTTCGAAAACACAGGGCCCTTTTTTTATGTGGCAGCATATCGTCGGAAACTCCCGTATTCAGAAATGCATCTTAATTTGAAGCCCATGCTTGACTTGATTTAAACGACGCCTGTCGTCAACGCACCAAAAGAAACGCAATGAGCGTCTTCGGCGCGTTCGCAGCAGGCGTCATTTATATCAAGTCAAGCATGAGCTTAAAGTTAAGTCGCATTTCTGAATACGGAGGACCCTAATCTTGTTTTTACCGCATTGCTCACTTAAACCATATATTTGTGCCTAGCATATTCCTCATAAAAAAAAAAAAGTTACAGAAGCACTCAAGTTTCCCTACGTGCACTGAATACGACAGCATTATGACTCTTCCGCGCGACACTTTTTACGTTCTTCTTTGTCGCATTTTTTTTTTTGTTTCTGTACTTTCGTCGGCCACCAGACACGTGGTTTATTTTTCTATATTCTGCTATTTTTTGCGAGGCCCCGGCATGTCTGGACACGGCGCATTTGCATGTGTCGACTATATACTATTTCGACGTTCATGTCCCATACTACGACGATGTCCATACTATTTCGACGTTCATGTCACGTGACATTGTCACATTACGTAATCACTTGGCCATGTCACCTTGCAACTTAAGGTTCTTGGTCACGTTACTATGTCACATGACGTGATCACTTGGTCATGTGCTCGAATTGAGCAAAGTCAATTTTAAGGGTGGGCCACCGAAATTTTGAGGGTGGGCCAGGTCGATTTTGAACGTGGGTCAACTCAATTTTCAAATTGGGCATAGTCAATTTTGGGGGCGGACCACCCAAATTTTGGGGGTGGGTCAAGTCAATTTTGGATGTGGGCCATGTTCGTCTTAATTGATATTAAGGGCCGCCGGATTTTCCGCTTTATGGGGTATATGACGCTTTCGCATTAAACATATTTGTCAGACTCCACTGAAGCTTTTACAAGCCCAAACCACGATCTGATTATGAGACGCGCCGTAGTGAGGTGCTCCGGATTAATCTGGCTACTTCGGTTTCTTTAGCGTGCAGCTAAGCATGGTACAAGAACGTTCAAGCGTCATTTGACGTACAAGCGTCAAATGGCGGCGTCTGTAGCAGAGAAATGGCACATAACTTCCCATTGGCTGCGAAGCCATGGCACGAGCGCGCCGCGACGGAATAAAGCGGGCGAAAGGAACATCTGAATTCCAGGATATTACGCACCAAAACCATCCGATTAGGTTATGAGACATGCCGTAATGGGGGACTGTGGATTAATTTCGACCGCTACGGGATCTTCAACGTGTCCCCAATGCGCGGGACACGGGCAAAAGGGAGCGGCCGCTGTCGCAGTAGCGCGCCAGGTATGAAGGCGGAAGCCTTTATAATGGCTCATTGTCAAGGTCATCCGCCGTTAGCAGAAACTGTCACAGCTTTCCGGCCTCCTGATTGGTCTCCTCTGTGTCATGACGTCACTGCCGCTAAGCACAGGTGTGCGCCCCCTCATTGGCTCGCTTGCGTGACGTCACTCTCGTCAAGTGCGGGTATCGGGGTGGTTGGGCGCCGCGCGGGATGACTCATCAGATCGGCACGCTTGGCGGCCGTGTGTTCGACTGTGCGCCCTGACGTCACTGTCGTCAGGCGCATGAGGTGGCCTCCCGATTGGGCGCTGTGTGGCCTGACATCACTGTCACGAGGCGCGCGTGGCGACCCTCTGCTTGGGTGTGGTGTGGCGGCGGTGGTGGCGGCAGTTTACTTTGCGGTATCGTGTGGGAAGAATGCATCCTCTCGCCAAACCAGTGTGTCCCAACACGCGACGTGCGGCAGCCGCTGAACGCAAGCGGCGCTGTGTGTGAAGTGACTATAGAGAGAATGGAAGAGATAAGTGCAGTGCCGTAACTGTCTCTCACAGGAGGACATGTCAACAATACTGCACGGGCAAATGGGTGTGGGGAGAAAAAGATGAGGAGAGAGGAAAGGAGAAGGCGACAAAAAAAAAACGTAAGAAGCGAATGTGGGGCTCAGAGCCGTGCTGTTAGTTGCGCTGAAGAGAGGCTGAGCGTATACGTCGCATGCATCAGGGTGGCGAGGCGCGTCCGACACCACAGAGTCCAGGGACGCGACGGGCCAACGCAAGAGAGGCAACGCGTTTGAAGCGACTCGCTGCATCTCCGTGTACCAAAGCAAATGAAGCTCGGAAGCGCCGTGACCGCCATCTTGCCGCGGCAAGCCGAGCAAGTACAAGTCAATCGAGCGAAGTGGATGATGAGGATGGCCAACTACATCCCAACACCGTCATGGAAGACGCGTCCCCTCCTGGTCCACAAACGGCGCTGCAACAGTTCCAGGCGGCCACAAACTACTTTAACGGACACTTCGTCCAGAACGACGTTGCAGGCATTTAATAAACAAACAAACATTCACATAACAGTGTACGAGTTGTGTGCCTCCGAGGTGTTTCCGACGCAACAAATCGCCATTGGCAGTGGTGTCAGGCTTCCGCCGTTTCGCACTTTAGTCTCGACAAAGTTTCTTCCGCATTTTTTTTTTTTTTTTACCTGAGGGGAGAGGTCATCGCCGCGACGCCAAATCACCCTCGTTCTCGCTCTCGGAAGCCCGTGTTATACCTAGGCGGCTTTGGTTATCCGCGCCTTCCTTGCATGCCCGTGCAAGCTGCCGCCTGTGTTTGAGCTGCGCCTCGGTAAGGTGAATATCAAAACGCGCCAGGCGTCTCAACGCGCTCGCTTGCCGGCGAGGGGTTCCTAACTGTAAAGGACTGCTCAGCGGCCTTCAAGTGGACATTAATGCTTCCGCATTCACAACTGATAAGAAGTGCTTCGGTGTCCTTGGTCTCCACCCCCAATAAAACGCTGGCGCCGCGGGCACGATCGAACCCGCGACCACGAGCCCAGTATAGCGCCGCGCCGTAGCCACTGGGCTATACCGAGACGGGGCAAGCGGATAAGACGGATAAGCGCAAGAATCTTTAAGGCAGAACCCATAGAAGCGTTTCAGAAAACCCCAAAAAGAAGTTTTAGTGATAGGTGTCCTGAAAAAAATCAATCACTAATTAATTCATTACTATACGGGAATCATTGAAAGTTGGACTAGTCGGTATGTATTCATTGAGGCTATAAACTGCGCAAGGGACAAGGCACGTCGCTTTCTGTGTGCTGCACTGGGCCTGGTCGTTACATCGTTTGGACGAGAATAAACAGCGCTTGCACTGGACGCAAAGTCGGGGCGGCAGACTATAGGCGCTGAACTAGCAACGACTGGTTTATTGCCGGGAATGCGCAGATGCCATATCTTTTTTTTTTTGCTGGTCTTCTGCGCCGAGTCTGTGTTTTGCATATATTGCATTCCCCGCAATAAACCATGCGGTTGTTAGTTCAGCGCCCTGTAGTTTGTCGTCCTCGCTACTCGTCCGGTCCGAGCGCTGTTTGTTCCCGACCCAAAGGCGCTGAGTTCCGGCTAAAGTTTTATTGGAGCGTGCAACTACATCCAATCTATGGGCACGATAGCACCGTTATCAAGCAGACACACTATAAACGACGAGAAATAATAAAGTACATCATAACGTACGAAGACAAAAAGAGGGGGCCTTGCTGTATGCGTTAAAATTTCCGTTTTCTCTATTCGTGTTACATTTATTTTTTGCGTGTTAATAGCACTGTCCAGCCTGTGGATTGGTGCCCGTTTCAATAAAACTTTAGTCGAAAGTCAACGCCTTATTGTCTTGTCCCACGTGCTTCCTTGCACTGTTCAGTCACAATGGATGCTAATTACGTTTTAACACCAATAGCAATACATAGCTTTTTTGTGTGTGTGTGTGGTAATATCGCGGCCAGAAATCACGGTGAACACGTCCTTCAATTTCTTTTGTTTTTTCTTGATGTCGAAGCGCTTGGGTTTTGTGGGGTTACTCGGGACATTGGTATGCGCCGAAGAAGATGCGAAGCGATGGTGGCGGTTATGTGCAGAGGAAGATGTCCATAATGTAATTGCTCACAACATATATATATATATATATATATATATATATATATATATGTGTGTGTGTGTGTGTGTGTGTGTGTGTGTGTGTGTGTGTGTGTGTGTGTGTGTGTGTGTGTGTGTGTGTGTGTGTGTGTGTGTGAGAGAGAAAGAGAGAACGGAGGCGTACGACGAGAACAATCTACGCACACTGCAGCAAATATCCAGACAGCCATTACCGGGCATGCCGTTGTACAGGTGACTCCGGCGACCCTCCACCGAGTGTTCACTAATAGGCAGCGTCGCGTGCAAGACACCTCTTCAAGCCGATGGTGGGCATTTTCAGCGTCTCCTGTAGTGATCACTGCACTGCCGCAAGCAAAATCTAAGCTTTAAATTTTAAGACGGCCGTTTACGCTGCACACTCACTTTTCGGGCAACCTGTATAACATGGAGACGCATACTTGCACACAGACGCACACTTACTAAGCCTACAAACAAAAAGTAAATGTAGAAAACACACCCACACACACAATAAAAGCAAAGCTAACCAGAAGAAACTAAACAATGTAGCACATTGGGCAGTTGTACTGAGACGCCGCAATAGAAGTCGACCTTTTCTCTGTTTTTTTTTATTTATACAGCCCTTCTCGGTTACTCACTCACATCCATATGAAATTTGCACGTGAGACGTATACACGACTGGTCTCGAATGCCAAATGAATCATCCGTCGTACCCATATAACTTATAGGCGCTCCGCCAGCGTGCCAGACGCAGTGCCTCCTTCCTCTCAGAAGGGACGCGGAGTATTCAGGAGGCATTTGAACAGGTCCACACTCGTAGAAAGAAACCGATTTCATTTCGGTTTCTCGATAAATAAATGAATGTATGCTTATCGCGTACGTCCCGCCTACGCCTCTCTGTCCGGTGCCGATATATAGGCTTAGTATGCGAGACCCGGTCCGCACGAGACGCTTCGAAAGAAGGGTTACCGACGAGGAGGGAAGGGAGGGGGGGGGGGGGCGGGGGGGATTGCGTGCAGTATGTACCACACACGCCTCGCTCGCTGAGCCAGCCAAGATTATTAACTAGCGATGTGAACCGATCGCGCCGAGTCGACCGCAGTCTCGCGCGATCTTCGTCCCGCGGGGCACGAGGAAAAAAAGAAAAAAGAAAGAAGACGGTTGCGTAATTCTTGGACGTCGCCCAAGGCCGCCCGGAAGCGTAACTGCGCCCTCTCCCCACTCCGCCTTTTCACGGTCGCCGTAGCGTGCATCGCGAAGAGAGAGAGAGAGAGAGAGAAAGAAAAGACGGGTATGCGAAATAAACTCCACTTATGTTTCCGTGACATCCCATGCAATGAGCGTTGCACGTCTCCGCGCTTGTTGTGACTTGCCCGTCGCGCGTCGAAATAGCGTCGCCGAATGGATCGAACGCTGTCTTGAGGCGCGCGCTCGTCGTCGAAGACCGACTCTATCGATCAACAAACACTTGGCGGCGCGACAAGGCGGAGGCGGCCTGTGAGAGACAACGGCGCTAGCGGGTCTCGTCGGGCTGTCAGGTGCCGGCTTTTTAAAGCCTGTTATGCGTCATTGTAACAGTCACAGACGATTTAGCGTCAGTCTTTGTTATTACTACTTTTGTTTTTTCGGGTCTCTCAATACTGGCTGCCAGACCTGGCAGCTTTAGGCTTAAGTAAGTGACGACACAGGAGCGCGTTACAACGCAATAGTCGGGTGGGGGCGCGCGCCGCCTTAATCCTCTTTTGGTTCCCAATCTCGAGAATGAACGCTCGAGGTCTCTGGAGTCCTCCACGTTGACGCTGACAGCGCGTTTCCTTCTTTCGTCCTCGGGAAAGAAAGCACATTGAGGCTCGAGAGAAAGAAAAGAAGAAACAGCGAACGTTCGTTAATCGCAGCCCATTTTAATAGCCTGTGGTCTTATTCTAATGAGCTCGAAAGAATATTTTTGCGCTTGCCGCTGTTGGTTCTCGTTCAGATCTTGCAGCAGGATCTCATTTGCCTCTGTCACCGTTAAATATATAGATTACAAAGTTTGTATGTACGCTGTCAAATGCAAACACAACTTGATACGCCAGCCAATTGAGTACATTTCCTATTTACTTGCCGTCGAGCGTTCTCTCATGTTTAAATGGACACTAAAGCGAAACAATAAATCAGTTCAGACTAATAAATATAAAGCATTGTTTGAGAACTCTGCAGGCAGTCATTTCAAAAGAATGGTTTGATTATTAGATGAGAAAATGAAGGTCGAAGTGTCAGTATTTGAATTTCGCGCCGAAACCCCGACGCCGGTACGTCAGTGGGACGTCAGGGATTCCAAAGTGTGCTTTCGCATTTGGGCCGCGTTGGCTGAGTAAAGGTTCCCGAAACTTGCCATGTTTAACATTTGGTTCCTTTAGAACACAATGTAGTCAATCTGTACCGCCATATAGTTAAGTAGGCCCAAGAAGATGCCATAAAAATCCGTGACGTCACAGCGACCAGCTACGGGAGCTTCGAGGAGGCGTCGCCACCCGTCTTTCGTTCTTCCGCTTTTTCTGGTTTACCAATAGTCTTATCGCGGTTAGGGTGAAGTTTTTGGTGTCGTAGAAAGGTAATTTCCTGATGCACACAAAATAACGTTTCTCTTTAGTGTCCCTTTAAGACATCTGTTTTCTCCGTACAGATCGGTCTTTGCGTCACTGGTTTCACTGGTTTCAAATTTTAAGGGTGTTCCTGATATCAGTACTTAGCCATAGGCAACGTTTTAACCTGAAGCAATCAACCTTTATTTTGCAATTAGCCTAGCGTTTACATTACCAGAACAAAGTCATTAAGCTGCGGCAGGCACGTACGCAGGACTTTTTTTTCGGGGGGGGGGGGGTAACTTTTCTATGCAAATGAGGTGGAGGGTCCTTTTACTAGTACAAATGAGAATAATGCCCGCCATTTGCCATAAAGACGCGTAAAGCCGCAAAAGGGAAGTGAAACAACGTGTATCTCACAGGTACGCGTGTGAGATGCACCTCTTCTTTACTTGGCAAACAAAGAACCACACAATACGGACTCGCGCATGAAAGATGCGCAGGAAGAACCTTGCCAAGAACAAGTTAACAAGCGAAAGTGCAAAAGATTTCTAGTAACGTTTCTTCAATTAGCTCTGGAAGAATTTTAGAGGGATGTATATTTGCGGTAGAGTCACAGTTCTTTTGCATCTCTCGTCTACTCCTCTACCAAGTATAGCATAAGCGACTCGTGTTGTTATTTGGGAAGTTGCGTAACGATGCGTGGTCACCAGTCCCGTACAACCGCGTAGAGCGCAGGACGCTGCGGTCCTAGAGGTACTGCGCCCACCGCGGAAGGTTAGGAACCCAACAGGGATACGCGTGACCGTTGAATAGATGGTGACATAAAAATTGTGTTGGGCATTATAAATAAAATAAAATATTATAATTAAAATAATAAACTACGTCCTGCCTGCTGCAATAGATGGCGACAACTGAATCCATCTTGAGTTAATCGCGCGGGCACCGAATAGATGACAAAAATGGCCTCCGCACCCCAGGAGATGCCAATCACTATACCGCCATCCAAAAGGAGTGAAAAAACTGACAATTCCACGCCGTGAAGATGAAATGGCAGCGAAAGCTCACGACAGTCAAAGCTCTCAAACGAAAAGCAGTGTTTCACATCCGCTGCGGGTCGGCCTGAAGATATTGCAATACCGGGCCTACCCGCAGCGGGGGTGAAGCAGGCGTTAAGCGCTCCCCACACCTGGATCCATCCCGAAGGTAGTGCAATGCCGGGCCGACCCGCGGTGGTGGTGGAAGCAAGCATTAAGAACTCCCCATACGTAGGCCGATCCCGAAGATATTGCAATACCGGGCCCACTCGCGGCGGGGGTGAAGAAGGCCTTAAGTGCTCCCCTCATGTGGATCCATCCCGAAGGTAGTGAAATGCCGGGCCGACCCGCGGTGGAGGTAAAGCAGGCGTTAAGCACTCCCCATATGTGGGTCCATCCCGAACATTCTGAAAGGCGCGTTATAGGTTCCCGAGTCCACAGGGGTATGTGCCGTTGATCTTGGACCCTTTTTGCATTATCACCAGGATCGGTCCACATGATGATTGTTTTTCTGTTAACGGACGCCAAAAGAAACGACGGAAGTTAGTCATACACTGCTTTCGCTGTAAAAGGCAACAAAATGTTGACCGCCGAGTATATTTATTTGTCGACGCTTTAGGAATGTGTGTGAGGAATGGTGCCTTGGGTGGATTGGGGGGGTCGGGGGGGGGGGGGGGGGTATGCCGCTTAAGGGTGGGGCCCGGACCACCCCAGGCCCCCCCTTGGGTACGTGCCTGAGCTGCGAGCGGAATCAAGCAGGCTCGACTCTCTTTCCGAGATGAAGAGCAGGTGCACCGTGTTTTAATGCGGTAGCATTAAGGGCCCCGCGTCGCAGAAAATCCGCCTTCGGCGTCCAGCGCCCCACGTCCGGCGTTGGACGTCGCTTCGGCAAAGAGAATATCGAACCACGCACACCCAACCACGCAGGCCCTCCACGTGGCGCAAGGAAATTACCGAATTGAATTTCTCAAAGTAAGATGCGTCAGATAAATCGCAAAGTACGACTTACGGACGTGATAGCGTCGGATTGTAATTTGATATACGGTAAAGCATAATTCTGTTGCGCGGAATCTCAAACACAAGCCCCTTATAATGCGATAGCGTTTTCCAGCTGCCATTTCAGGTCTTTCTTATTAGGACCGGCAAGACACTTTCGGTTCCTTCGCGCACCATTAAAAAAAAAAAAATCTCGTCTTCGTGCATAGCGTTCGCCGCCAGCGTTTCCCGGTATAAGCATTACGGTTACATAAGCTGCAATTGCCGGGAAGCGTTAGGCGCACTCGGGGATCTTTGAATGCTTTCCCGTTTCGCTCTTAAAGGCGAAGCTTAAGCGTCCTCCAAATATTTTGTGACGGACGCTCGCTTGCAATTCATGAAGTTGTAATCGACTCGGCGCAGTTTGCTTCCAAGCCATCGTTGTGGTTCTGCGAGTACGCGCGTTCCGCTGTTTAGCGCGAGGTCTGGGGTGATCGATGAAAGGCCAGGGCGGCAGCCGCATTTCGATGAGGCCGAAATGCAAAAAAAAAAAAAGAAAGAAAGGTGCTGATTTACTCAGATTTTAGGGCGCACGCTACATAAAGAACCCCCGGGCGGTCGCCATAAATGCGGATGCACCTCGTAAGCCATGCTGTGCAGTTCACCGGACGCATAAACACTTCGCGGTTTAAATTCAAAATATCTTGCCATGCGCGCAACGTCGTCTCCCTCCGAAATGCATTGGCGCGTGCACGCACTCTTGAGTATGCGTGGCACGAAGGCGCTGTGCGAACTTCCTCGTGCAGTATAGACTCTCGTCAACCCCGGTTGCTCCAAAGACAATGCAAAACGATTTACGCCCTTAGGAGTGAACGAGGGTGTAAAATCTGTCTATAACTCACCCTTACACTAAGAAAAAATAGAAGTTATTGACGCATATACGCCCTTTTCTCGCTCGTAAAGGCGTCCCTTATTTTTACAGTGCAGTGCGTGGTGTGCCGGAGTCAGCTGACAAACTCTCTCGAGGAAGTCACTCCGTAGGCGAAACGTGGGTAACGCGTTTACCTTTGCTTACCTTTACTCTTAGCTTTGTCGTGAATGTGTAAATAGTTCTCTTCTTTATCTTTTCGGCTTTCCGGTATCGTTGCCACTTCACTCGCTCTCACCTCCTTCACTGCTGACCACCGTTCAGGTGTCAGCAGACTCCGCTCTTTCTCTTCGTCTTTTATTCATTTATTATTAATTTATTCCTTTCATTATTTATTTGTTCGATAAATAAACAACCAAATGCTACTTCCAGTGCCAGTTGAGCTTGTCCTGCACTGTAGCTCAACATCTATAGCCCCGTCTGGCTCCCAACTTCTCATTGCCGCAGTTCACAGTGCTTCGAACCCCCGAAGTCAGTTTTCCCCTAACTCGCATGCGAAAATTTCCCTAGACTTCCCTAAATTTTAGAGAAATGTGGTTGTTCAGTCTGCCAGTATAATTTACGCAATAAAAGAAGTACATTCGTGCTATGCAAAGCGACTGTAAATCTTGTAGCCTTAATTTAATTTATTCTTGAAATATGTAATTATATTATTTCTCAAGCTTGTATTTACATATAGTGAAATAACGAAGTCACGGGACTCAAGCAAGAAATGACGTCGCAGTGCAAGTTGTCGTGCGAGCAACACAACCTCTTACTTGAAGCCATTGTCACAGAGGAAGACGTGAGCACGTACGTACACTTTGTTTTTCGTCCGAAGTTGTTTTGCAACTATAGACCAAAGTGCCAACATCACACGGGACCTTATTAAAATTGTGAATAAGATGGGCACCGGACCGGCCTTTACAGAATGTAACATTGTCTCAACCGTGCGCCCAGCTTCACGACACAAATGTGAATGCCGTGTACCGACGTAACAACGCCACACTTACGCGTCTGCGCGTCATTTCCAGCGAAGCTTCAAGTTAAGCGGCCAATTTTTATCTTCCCTCCAAAAGTAAGACTCTCGCGAGCACGTGTACATTGGGACTTTGTCCAAGGTTGTTCTGCTTATGGGCATTCCCCGGTTAATTTTAGTATACGTGAGTGCTGTCCGCTGTTTAGCGGCGCGGCCTAAGTGTTGGGCTCGGAGCTATAGGCGTGCGTCCGCTTACGCCATGATTTGCCCGTCTTGCTTCTCGCTTGGTGTCACAGCACGCGCTTGTTTCGCCGGTAACAGATAGATATTTTATTCGGAGTGCGCCGAGAGAGAGAGAGAGAAAACATTTATTTGTCGTGAGATTGGGCGACTTCCTCGCAGGGTGGAGCCCTTAGTTCAGCCCAGTTGTAGCAGTACGAATGGCAAGATCGCAGTACCAGTACTTCGTTATACAGGGCCCGTATAGAAATCCACACACTGTCGTCTGCTGGGCGAGATGCGTCTACAGCGCTGCCGTTTGATCAAAAGTAATGGGTAAAAATTCCGCAGTGGGCTTGTTGGTTATACATAGTTAAAGCTGCTGCGCAAGCGATGAAGAGACACGACTTAAAGGGAACCTGAAGAGTCTGTCGAATTCAATAAGACGCTCATATACAGACGCGGGAACCTTATAAACCATGAAGGTAAAATTTTGGGGAGGGATTTTTCACTTAGGAGCGACGCAATCGTCGGTTAAAATTGCGCTGTAGCTCCGCCCCCCGTCGAGCGCCGCGCGCTGCTGCTGACGCTGACGATGGGAGCGGAGACCGGAAACCGCGGCCTAGTGACGTCAACACTGGTGTTCCGCTCCTTCGCAGTCTCCGCGACCGTGCCTGACCGGGCTTATTTCTGCGTGCGTGCCGTCCTAATTTGCTTCGCTCGACCCTACATTCCTTTATTTGTGTGTATATAGGAGTGGTAGTTGACGTGCGCAGCATGAATTCAACTTTAGGCCGATCATGCCGGCGTTCTGTGCAGCCTACGCTTACACGAACACCAGCGGCCGCGACGATGTTCCGATGTTCCATTAGTTCCTGCAAGACAAGAAGCTTTCAGCTAAGTGGGAGGCTGCTGTGAAGCGAAACAACTTCAAGCGCTCAAGAACAATAGTGTTGTGCTCTAACCACTTCCGTGACGATTACTACCGGAGTTTATCAATAATGCGTGCTTTGGGTTCTCTTAAAAAGAATAGTTAGCACGCTGAACGGAAGGTGCATGTTTATCGCCCACCCTTGGCGCAGTTTTCATCGACAAGCGCCGCGAATTTTCTATTCGCACTTGTGTTGTGAAACAGCCTGCATGCAGCTACCATAACGTAGTGCAAGCGTAAAGTTTGCATGTGTTGCAAAGCCTGCTCACGCCAAGACGCTGCGCTCCCTCTTCTCTCGCACACATAAGAAACCGACCATATCACGTAGCCGACGGAATTCGCCGGTTACGAGTAGCGTGCGGATGACGCACTGATGAAGGTTCTATACTACACGTGCTACAACAGCCGATAAACTTTTCCCGCGATTAAACCGTCTGTGTAGATTGCCGACAGCTTTGGGGCAGCGCACAAATGCTGAAGATCGCATCACCGCTTACGTTCTACGAGGAGGCATGCAGGAACATAACACTACAGTTGTTTGCCCGGAAACGTACTCACTGGAACGCTTAATGCAGCTTAGCAAAAAACATGCTCGCCAAAGAACATTTCCAACACAAGGAGATGCTAACACTTCGCCTTCGTTCGCGTGGAAAGCAGTGCTTGCACCAGCATTTTTTGCTTCTTGGAGAGGCCGGCTCTTCGCAATCGGCTCGTACATGTAGTATGTACAAGTATGTACGTACGTGTAGTATGTACAAGTATAAACCCCTTACAAGTGATCTTGCACGCGACAGCGACAGCGCTACAAGCGAGGCGATGGCTGTCGCGTTCACTCGTCGTCTGCAAGCCGCACTCCATCGTCGCGCGCAAAATCGCTCTCGTAGAGTTTGGACTTAACGCCGAACTCCTCAGAGAAACGCAAGCTCTCGAAAATTTCCATGACCGTCTCAGCAAAACACCACCAAACTACTTTGCACCGTGCTTCGTGTGTAGCGGCAGCACTCGGTCCGGACGAACGCCATTGTTGACGTCACGAGGAGCCCGACCAATCACAGGCGGAAACGAGGCGCGTGAGTGGGCGTGTCTGCTGCTGCACTTTTCGTCGAAATAAAATATGTTTGCGCTTTCTTTCGCTCAATTTCGATGCGATTTTCGAATTCAGAGGGTTGAAAACCACGGCCAACTGCTCTTCACTCATTTTTTTTGGAGAAGCTTTCAGCTTCCCTTTAAGCAAGGAAACAAAATAGGAGCGCTCAGGTGTCGTGATTTTTTTTTTCTCTTGTCGCTTTGCGCGAAAGCTTTAGCAAAAACTAGTGGTTAGCATGCTAACGCGAAGATAGTCACTGTAGTGAAAACAAGCCGTCACGTCACCAGCTTTTACCATTCCAGCGTCGTGGCGCGAAATTTTCCTATATTTGGACAAATTTCCCTATTTCTATAAACAATGCGTAAGAATCCCTAGATCTAGGGAACTTTCCACGGGATTTCACAATTTTCGCAGTTACGTGATATACTCGAGGTTCAAGCTTGCTTGTTCTTCACCATATGGGAGTTTCCGCTGCAGAAGAAGGACCTTGGCGAGGTGGTATACGTGCACCTGGTATAAGGGAACAGGGTGCGAAAAAATACGTGAACGGAAGAGTGGGCACCACATGCTCCGACTCGCAACTGAAGCTTTCTTGCGCAAAAACGCGTGGTGGATATACAAGGGACTATATCATCGGGTAAAAAAATAGTGAAGAAAGTATGAACGGCTGTAGCACACTAAATCTCCCGTGCAGGGCAAACGCTCAGTTGCGAGCCGGTCCTTGTGGTGTCTGCCATTCTGTTGTCCGTGTATATTTTTGGCGCCTTGTTCGCTTACGCAACGAATGCGCATACCATCTCGCAAAGCTTTCCATTTTGGTCCAAGTTCTCCTTTATAACGTGCTCGTTACGTTTATTCCGCCAATTCTTCTAATGCAGCTGTAGTACCCCGATTCGCAACGTGCCCAAACTGCCTATAGGCGATAAAACTGAAAAACTTTTGTAAGACGTCACGCCATTCGTAAAGCAACTTTTTGAGTATTTGGGAAAGCAATAGCAAAATCGAGATAGGTATGTATTGTAGGCGTTATCTTTCTTTGCCTAGTTATACAACGAAGCGGCTTTACAACAGCGATCTAAAAATTCAATTTGGGGATCTTACGGGCCAAAAGCACGGTGTGATTATGAGGCAGACCATAGTAGGAGACTCCCAGAATAATTTTTACCGTATGCACCTAAATAAGTATACTAGCATTTTTTTTTTTTTTGCATTTCGCCCCCATCGAAATGCTGCCGCCGCGAGGGGGATCGAACTCGGGACCTCGAGATCACCGGTGCAACGCTAAAGCCACTGGGCTGTAAAGCTAAAAGCTGTTTTTCAAGGTCTCTGGAATAACAGCGGCTTCCAATAAACGTTTAGCAGAAAAAGAAAGCAACACGTTTGAAAGCGCATCGAAGTTTCGTAGCAGAGTGCCAATTGATTTGCTGGCCCTCTGCGAAACGTCGTAATTCTCGAAGTGGCGCGCTTAGTTCGTCGAAGAGTAAGGAGTAATGCTTTTTTTAGGTTAGACTTCGATACGCCGGGCAGAAAAGCGAACCCCCGACACGGCAACGTGCGCTGGTTTTCCTGCTGTGACAAAGCGTTCCAAGACTCATGCCATGAACGCGAAAAAACGTGAAAAAAAAAGAAAAAGAAAGATAGCGAGGACGTGCGTCAACAGCAGCAGCAGCAAACAACAACATCATCATCATCATCATCATCATTATGAACAACAACAACAACAGTATAATGAATATTAATAGGAACGATCTACACGCTTCTGTCACATATGCCTTGAAGTGACAATTATGAAGGTGACTGGTGAATTTTACTTTGGAATAGTGACTGTCGATCGCGCAATACATTATGTTCGTCGGCGCGTTAACGTGTCATCGAATAAAAAAAAAGATAACTTGTTTATCTCTTCGGCAGTGTATATGATAATTCATTGAAGCATTCGCTAACACTCCTTGTGATATATACTGTCACATTGTCGCGATGGCGAAGAATCGGATCGTGGTACAACTGAGCTTCAGGAAACGAACTCTTTATTGGGCGTACCTGTGCCCCTCACAAAAGGGGTCATGCTCAGCGCCACGATATATTCACGAGCGCAATCGTCTATCGTCGAAATCTGATCTGCGGGTCAAGCGCGTCGTGGCTATCTATACACGACTCGTCGAAGATTCCAGCGTTATCGCCAGTGCTCTTAGAATGCGTTCTAAAATGCGCAACTATATTCGTGTCGTGCGAGCAATCATATTACACAAGGTTCGGCGAGAACGTGCACAACAGATAGAAGCAACGATAATGTTCGAGTAAGTTCCAAATTGTGCAGGCGCGTCTTGGCTAAGCGGCAGCTTTAAGTTGTTAGCGACTGAAATCCGGTCCCCCAATGAAGCTCGGAAAACGCATAAACAATGTGCGGATCTCAATACATATAGCATGTGTGTACCCCGCAGAGATGTAAAACATGTGTTGCAGGTGGCGGTATTCTTTAAAAAATGACCACCGCGCGTGATAACATTGCTATGGCAAGAATACGAGGGAATGAAACAACAGCAAATAAGTTGAAAATAAAGTAAAAAAAAAGAATTGCATTTCATTGGAACCATGTGACTGCGCAACATATGTGTAATAACGAAGCTGCGCAATTGCATCATAATGTTACTAGAAGAAAATTTGGTGCTTCATTTGTTCAGCGACATCGGAAATATTGAGCACTGCATCATTAATTAGTCCGCCATTCGTGTAGTTAAGAAACCGCATTGGATTTTTCAATCATTGCAATTTGTGGTTGAATTCCTACGTGTGCACCATGGCCTCCTCAAAATGTTTACTTAGAGTTGCTGAGTATTTCGCAATCCCAATTAATTCTTTTTTATCACGTAATTTGCAGCGCATAAATAAGCCTTCCCTTTCGCGGTCTCCAAATTTATGATACCCGGGCATGTAAATATATGACATTTCAAATAATCTTAGAAGAAGTGCGTTTGCTAAATAGCAGTGCGATAGAAATAGATTAAATGAAATGTGTTTGAGTGCTAAAAAAAAGAGATAATTTGGCATGACAAATTAGCTTCAAAAATGTCGTTTGTAGCCAGAAGGACATAGTTAAGACAAATGAGTGAACTATGTCCACTAATCTAACACCGGCGATGTACTCGCACGATAGCGGCACATTTAAAATATGTTTTTTTTTTCTGTAAAAGCATGTATACAACAAAAGCACCCACCGTTGTTTTTATCAGAGTTAGTATCGTTTATCTAGAATAGTTAAAGCAACTTCTTTTTCATTTGGACGTTCGGCTATCGCTCAAGGTGACCTCGAGCTTTTTGCGTCATCTTTCGATAAGCGGCGCCCACACTGAACGTGCTCTCACGATGTAAAATTGCTTCCGTTGGAAAACCTTCTTGGTTGTAATCGCGAAAAAACGCTATCATTACAGCGGCGAACTACCCCGTGCAAACACAATTGCTCAGTGGTTAACGGGCACCGCTTAGTGTATAAAGGTGGTCATTTTGTTTCTCAAAGCAGCGTATACGTCAATGTAAACGAAAGAAAAACAAATAAAGCTGTCATGGAGTAATATTATGGATGATGTCGCCCAGATTGGTATAGACAGGACGGAACATGCTTCACCACTAAGTCTGTGTTCCGGCTTGTTATAGAAGAGCCGAAAGATGAGCCAGTTAAGGGATGTTGAGGGGCCAATTTGTGACGTCTGCAAGCCTCGGAGCCGGTAAACCTGCTCCTGAATGGTAATATTTGTAAGTAAGCTGAGAGCAGCATAATTAGTAAGGATACTTTACTCGAAACGTGATTCCTTCAGGCTACAAAATGTTCTGTGGAAGTCGCGTGTTCTCCACGGAAGTGGGCAATGGAAAGCTTTCGCCTTTTGAGCGTTTATATACACTTTTGCGAGATAGATAGATAGATAGATAGATAGATAGATAGATAGATAGATAGATAGATAGATAGATAGATAGATAGATAGATAGATAGATAGATAGATAGATAGATAGATAGATAGATAGATAGATAGATAGATAGATAGATAGATAGATAGATAGATAGATAGATAGATAGATAGATAGATAGATAGATAGATAGATAGATAGATTTAGCTATAAGATCAGGTGGAAAAGTGTATATTAAAAAAAATAAGATAACTAGAAAAGAGAGAGAGAATGAACTTTAATGAAAAGGATGGCTGAGTGGCCTATGCACGGGCGCGGATCAATGGCGATCATAAAACAAAGCAACAAAAAGCAATAGAAAACAAATGAAAAAACACAAAAAAACACTACAGGTTCATGCATACTAGGAAAGTTCGTACTAGGAAAGTAGTACGAACTTCAGCCCTCAAACTTTAACAAAGCAATAAAAAAAAAAAGCCTTTCCCGATAACAAATACAAACTTCTCACATATATTCAGACGTTTTTGCTATGACTTGAAAAACGTCTGTTTTCCACGAGATTTATATTTTTCGTTTACATATTGCTCAAGGTTTAGACAATCATGCGTTTGCTCTGAAATGTCTTATAGTTGTTTCGGAGCGTTTATACTTAACGTCGCCCTTTGACGTTCGAGAAGCATACGGTAGAGTTTCTACAACTTCTCAGTTCTCCTTTATTGTGGCCACCTGTACTTTTGTATCGAAAGTAGTTCTGAATCTTTCCGGCTGCTTTCGTTTTTTTTTTTTTTTTAATCTGCCGGTGCTTCCACGTTTACACGTCATAGTGTTCGATAGCTTGCACTTCCCCACGCTTTCTTTCATCTTACCATCTATGTTTCTATAGTGTAAACACGTTTCTTATTCACCAGCAATATACAGTTTTTAGTCAGCGCTTGTGCTCGTAGTACTTTCCTTTAAAGGCCGACCGTGGGCTTCCCACAGTCCGGTACGTAGAGCTACTTTTTTCAGTCGTCCCCTTCTTAACTATAGGAGAGTGATGACGCTGATTAAACACGAAGCAAGGTCAGTTTAAAAAGAAAGAATAGATAAATAAGGACAAACAAATATCATTATATAATTTGCGAAACTAGACTCCATAACGAGGTAGAGCTGCCAAGAACAGAGCCTTTCGCAGATTAGAAAGCTTTCATCCGAACCGTCCTTCCGTGTTCGCGGCGATGAAACGGCGCGTGATCGCCAGGGCGGAACAGTTGCGACGTTTGCGCGAGGTGGGCAACAATTAGAGGAGAGCGTTCGCGCGCTACCGGCTTATTGTCCCGTCGAAGAAGAGTTGTGGATAACGCGCGCCTGTTTACGCCGGTCGGAGATTGACGTCATCTCGAAACGACGTGAGTCGAACGGCTCGCCATTGTGTTCGGTTCGCGATTGCCGCCGAAGCGTCGATTGCCGCATCTGTGGCGACACCTGCCGGTGCGCGCCTGCACCGTTTCCCGAAGTTGTCGTTTAGGCCACTTGCTGTGACTGGGGTGTGCGAATAGACGAAACTTTTGCATAACGAATCGAGCAGCGCCCCATTTCGATTCGATCTTCGAATCTAATAATTACTATTCGCGTATGAGAATGCTCTCCGAATTTTTCGAATGTTACAAAACGTCAACGTCAATTGAACGTAAAGTTGGAGCAAAAGTAGCGTAAATTTTCATCCCCGCAGGCGGAGTATCGGTGGCGCAGCCAAGGGGTGGCACACCGGGCAGCTGCCCCCTGCCACACCCTGAAATTTATGTTTATGTGGGGGCCTGCCCAACCTCCTTCCTCTACCCTTACCCTCTCTGTATCCGTTCAAACTACCTCCCTCTCGCCTCCTTTCGAAAAAAAAAAAAATGTCTGGCTACACCACGTAGTATAGACATAAAACATGAGAACCTGCCTAGTGGAGCAGGTTATGTTGCTTAGAGAGCCATACTGGCCATACTTTACCGGCCATACAGTCATCATTCCCGCTCTCTGTGCACGTCAAGAAACCGCTTGTTTGTTCCTAGTGCTCCGCTTGCACTTTTAATAGACGACTCATCACAGCGTGCTATGAATGGTAGAAACTCGCCAACGGTAAGGATACTAGGATGCAAAGATCGCTTTGTAATAAATGTGGAAATGGCTGTTCATAATTCGAAAATTATTCAAAAATTATTCGAAAAAAAAAATCGATATTCGACTCGATTCGCTTCTGGCGCTACACTCTAAGAACAGTTTACACCCTTTGGCGTGCCTTTTCTGCCACACAACAATAATCTTCATCTACCTTGATGCGTTTCCTTTTTTAACGCTGCGAGCCCGGAACTTTCCAGTAACGAACGGCACGCGCGTTATCAGAAGGGGCACTCCAAAGGGTGTAAACTGTTCTATGCTGATAACGCGTGTGCCGTTCGTTACTGGAAAGTTCCGGGCTCGCAGCGATAAAGAAAGGAAACGCATCAAGGCAGGTGACGATTATTGTTGTGTGGCAGAAGGGGCACGCCAAAGGGTGTAAACTGTTCTTAGAGTGTACCTAGAATAAAGCCCAATGGAGCTGCAAGAAAAAGAAGAAGAAAAAAATATCTTTCAAGATAGCTCCTCGATCCAAGCGCCACCGCCGCTGGTCGGCGGAAACGTGTGTGTGGAACGGGTATATTAGTGTGGGATGAATATATTGAGTATGCGCGTTAAAGAGACACGAAATATGGAAACAAGTTAAACTTTATTAATAAGCAAAATTACTCCAAAACAATATACAGTGGCGATTTGGTGGTTTAATGCGAAAGAAATGTGTTAGAATGACGTCGCACCTCTTTGAGGCCCCGGACTCATGACTTAAGCCGCGTTCCCCAGATTTCAATATGGTGTTCACGCACTCGCTCGGCACACGTCCTGTGTCTTCCAGGAGCAAAGTCGAACTACGGTAGTCCGGAGGAGGCCACATTCAGCTGAACTAAACCAGCTGCTTTTCCTTTATTCTACCCCAAATTTAAAAGAAAGCCTGTGGTGATAGCACAATTCTAACCCTCCAGCTAAATTGCTCGATGAGGCGGCCATTACCCCTTCTAGAAATCAAAAGGTTAATTAACTGTTTAAGTAATTACATTAGGGGAAATATTTCAATTTAATAATTGTTTAAGAATTGCTAAGTTTGCAAGGCGTGTACATATATATATATATATATATATATATATATATATATATATATATATACGAGAGAAAAGGGGGTTGTGCTAAGGTTGTGGGATTGTTCCCCACCTGCGGCAAGTTGTTTATTCATCCACTTTCATTTCCATTAATTGATCTTTTCTTTATTCCTTTATGTACATAGTATGGGAACGAAGGAAGAAGGGAAACTGAGGGGTTCGAATTTTGTTAAACACGGCCATGTAATATCAACAGACGATGGAATCAAGACAGCTCGCACCGGCGAAAGTTATCTTTCCGTCCACTTTCATTTCCCTTTTAGTGCGATAGATGGCGATAGCGTTAAGGGTCCCGAGTCGAAGAAAATTCGGCGTCCAGCGTCGGACATCGCTTCGGCAAAAAGAATTTCGAACGACGCATACCCAACCACGCAGGCCCTCCATGTAGCGAAGGGAGTTACTGAAGTAACTGAATTTCTCAAGGTAAGATATGTCAGAAAAGTTGTAGAGTACGACTTGCACACAACCTAGAGACATGATAGCGTCGAATTGTAATTTGAATATACGCGAAAACATAATTCTGTTACGCGGAAACCCAAACACAAACCTCCTTTAGCGCGATAGCGTTTTCTAGCTGCCATTTGAGGTATGTATTAGTAGAAGCGGCGGGGTCCTCTTGATTCCTTGCGCACGCACGCACGCACGCTCACACGCACACGCACACACACACGCACACACACACACACACACACACACACACACACACACACACACACACACACACACACACACACACACACACACACACACACACACACACACACACACACACACACACACGTGGATAGCGTTCCCCGCCAGCGTTTCCCGGTAAACGTCACCAGGGATCATTGAATCCTATCGCGTTCCACTCTTAAAGGCGAAGTTAAGCGTCCTGCAATTTTTCTTCATTATTTTCTACATTTCAATTTCAGCCAGAGCTTATGTAACATACATTGTACAGATATGTTAAATTATATATATTATTACGATATCATCGAGCGATGCTCAAGGAACGAGCGGCCGCGAGAACGACGACGAAGTGGGTCTGTGCACTTGGCGCGAGCGAGTGTGGGCCTGCTGGTCTGGCTCCAGTGTAAATAGCATGTAAATAGCCTCTTTCGTCTGTGTCTTTCCACACATAACATTCTGGTGGAGGTCAGTGATCCCCGTCCTCACCATGGAACTGAGGAGTGGTCGGTACATCGAGCTTGTCGCCATGCATCCCGGTGACGGACCGCCTCTGCAACGGCTTCGATTTGTCCGACTGCTCCAATCATCACGGTTGCCCCACATCGCGACCCAGGTGTGTTGTCTGGCCTGGAGGGCCAGGATGTTGACGACTGGATCAAACTCTATGAACACGCCAGTGCTAATAACAGGTGGGACCCAACGATTATGCTCGCCAATGTCATCTTTTATCTTGGCGGCACCCCACGCGTGTGGCACCAAACGCATGACGACGAGATAACCAGTTGGGACAATGTCAAAGAAAAGCTACGGGAACTGTTCGGCGACCCCATTGGGCGCAAGGCTGCCGCGAGAAAAGCTCTTGCGTCTCGTGTTCAGACATCTACAGAGCCGTACGGTTGATGCATCCTCGACGTCTTGGCTCTGTGCCGCAAAGCTGACGATACTATGTCTGAAGCAGATAAAGCGTAGCATGTGCTAAAAGGCATCGCCGACGATGCTTTCAATTTGCTTGTTTTCGGCAACGTCTCGGCTATCGACGACATCATAAAAGAATGCCGTCACCTTGAACAAGCTAAGAGCCGCCGTATCGCACACCACATCACGCGGCTACCCAATACTGCTGCTACGTCGACATGTGAGGGCCGACCGCGTCAATCTACCCCCTGTGACGACGTAACCCGTATTGTTCGCCGCGAGCTCGAGCCCGTCTGTTCGCCAGCTTTATCCGCGACGCCTCCCTATCCGCCAGCAACCACGATTGCGATGATTCAGGCCGTCGTCAGACAGGAATTTCAGAACATGGGTCTGAACTCCGTGTGTTCCACGTCTTCACCCACGGTTCCCCAGTTCTCTAGCAGCCCTCCTCGTCCCCAGCAGTTCCTTTCTGCCACATCTCGCCGCAACCCGTCCGAATTGCATACCTCTGATGACAGGCCAATCTGCTTTCACTGCTGTCGCATCGGCCACGTCGCTCGTCACTGCCGCAACCGATGGCCACCACCTCCTCGCACATACACCGCCGCTTATTCCCGCACCTTGGGACCTTCTGTTCCCTATGCCACCCGCCATGAACCCATAACCGCTGATGCTCCTGCCCCGAACCTTCGCTACAGCCGCTCGCCCTCACCTCGACGCCACCAGTCTCGTTCGCCCCAACCCCGTCGCTTCTCTTCGCCGCCTATTGCCTCCCGGATCCTGCCGGAAAACTAGGCACTGCAGCTTTTGGAGGTGAAGCTGCGTTGTCCACCCTGCCCTCAAATCCTCTGCTCACATTACCTACAAACCAAAACCTTCTTGACGTTGACGTTGACGGATATCCTGTCACGGCACTCATCGATACCGGAGCGCATCTTTCTATTACGAGTGCTGCCTTCCGACGACGACTGAACAAGCTCCTCACCCCAGCGTCGGCACGCGTCGTCCGCGTTGCGGATGGCGGTACTGTGCCTATCATCGGCATGTGTACGGCATGTGTTAGCATCGCTGGCCGCCACATTCCTGTCCTCTCAACCGTGATTGCTCATTGCCCCCACGACCTCATTCTCGGCCTCGATTTTCTCTCCGCGGATTCTGCTCTTATTGACTGCTCTGCCAGTACCCTTCGCCTTGAGTTGCCGATTCTCGCAGAACCTTCTGACGCACCCCAGTGCCGCCAACGCCCCACCGGCTTTCTTTGCCTGCCACCAAAGTCAATAGCCTATATTGAACTCTTGTCTCTCTCCCCCCCTCCCCCAGTCCCTGATGGCGGGTACCCCGTCACTCCTCGGCGTGACATTCCACTACAGTATGACGTTACCGTGCCTTACAGTATACTTACTATTACTGTGAACCGCACTTTCATGCCCATCTTTAACTTTGGATTGGCAAAGCAAATTCTACCGCAGGCTATTTGCCTTGCCAACGTTGATTGTCTCGGCGACCACCACGTGGCAACTTTATCGACCAATGCTTCTTGCGAGCTTAGCAGGCCCATCGTGCCAGCATCGGCCGCCGATCCCAACATAAAGAAAATGATTGCGACGGACCTGTCCCCTGCGCAGGCTGAAGACCTTTTGCAAGTATTATCATCCTACCGAGATATTTTCGACTTCGACGATCGCCCTTTAGGCCAGACGCTCGCGGTCAAGCATCGGTTTCTTACTGGCGATGCTACACCTATACACCGACGACCGTATCGAGTTTCTGCATCGGAACGCCGAGTAATTCAAAGTGAAGTGAAGAAAATGCTAGATAAAAACATAAACTGAGCCTTCTTCGAGTCCCTTGGCGTCACCTGTGGTGTTGGTTACGAAGAAGGATGGCACGTGGCGCTTCTGTGTAGACTACCGGCATCTGAACAACATTACTACGAACGACGTCTACCTGCTCCCACGTGTAGACGACGCCCTTGACTGCCTCCACGGTTCCAGCTATTTCTCTTCTATTGACCTTCGTTCTGGATACTGGCAGATTGCTGTTGACGATATGGACAGAGAAAAAAACGCGATCATCACACCTGATGGCCTATACCAATTTAAGATCGTGCGGTAATTGCCAGACCCCTCACTAATCTTTTGAAGAAAGGCGTACAATTCTCGTGGGGTACTTTAGAAGCCGCCGCCTTCTCTCGTCTCGTCACTTTTCTCTCCTCACCACCCATTCTCCCCCACTTCGACCCTGATGTCCCTACCGAATTACGTGCAGATGCCAGCGGCCATGGCGTAGGTGCCGTCTTAGCCCAGCGTCAGCGTGGCAAGGATCGCGTTATTGCTTATGCGAGCCGCCTCCTCGCACCATCGGAGCGCAACAATTCCATTACGGAACGAGAATGCCTTGTTGTTGTCTGGGCGGTTGCGAAGTTCCTTCCTTACCTTTACGGTCGCCCTTTTTCCGTAGTCACTGACCATCATGCTCTCTGCTGGCTCTCATCGCTAAAAGATCCTACAGGCCGGCTTGGTCGATGGGCTTTGAGGCTACAAAAATTTTCATATTTCATGGTGTACAAGTCTGGCCGCCTGCACCAAGACGATGACAGCATGTCGTGTTACCCTGTTGACGACTCTGACTCCTCCAATATTGCCAGTGCTGCTTGCGTATCCTCTGTATCACAGCTGCTTCATTTCGCCGACGAGCAACGTCGTGACGCCTACATCAGAGCACTCATCGACCGTTTTGAACACTCTCCAACCGATACTGCTCTACGCCTCTTTGTCCTCCGCGACCGTACTCTGTACCATCGTAACCTTCATCCAGACGGCTCTGAGTTCCTATTTGTAATACCTAAACACCTCCGCTCAACCGTTCTAGTAGAGCTTCACGACGCACAAACGGCAGGACACCTCGGCGTATCTCGAACCTATGACCGTGTACGTCTCCGTTTTTTCTGGCCGGGCCTTGCCCGTTCCGTACGACGTTACGTCGCCGCTTGTGAACTTTGCCAACGACGTAAGAAGCCTTCCCAGTTCCCTGCTGGTTACCTGCAGCCGCTCGACATCCCTGCTGAGCCCTTCCATCGTGTCGGCTTAGACCTTCTCGGCCCATTTCAGGAATCTACATCAGGAGACAAGTGGGTTGCAGTCGCGGCGGACTAGGCGACCCACTACGCCGTAACTCGCGCTCTTCCGACCAGTTGCGCAACTGATGTTGCGGACTTCCTCCTACATGGTATCATTTTGATGCATGGTGCTCCGCGTCAATTGCTAACAGACCGTGGCCGTACGTTTTTAGCCAAAGTCATTGACGACATCATGCGTGCCTGCTCAATACAGCATAAATTTACCACCTCCTACCACCCTCAAACGAACGGCCTCACTGAGCGTTTGAACCGCACCCTTACAGACATGCTATCCAAATACGTTTCAGACTACCACCGTGATTGGGACCTGGCTCTACCTTACATTACCTTTGCGTACAACTCTTCCCGTCTCGAAACTGCTGGCTTTTCGCCGTTTTACCTCTTGTATGGCCGTGAACCGACGCTACCACTGGACACTGTGCTTCCGTCCACCACAGCTTCAGCTAGCGCTTACGCCCACGAAGCTATCGCCCATGCTAACCATGCTGGCCAACTTGCGCGCGCTCGTCTACAAGTCTCTCAAGACAAACAGAAGCAACGCTACGACCTCCGTCACCATGATGTCTATTTTGTGCCCGGCACCCTCGTGTTGCTTTCGTCACCCCCGCGTAAAGTTGGCCTTCGTGAAAAACTGCTTTCCTGCTACACAGGCCCATATCGCGTGCTCCGCCAAGTGACCAATGTCACCTATGAAATCGTTCTAGCCACGCCCACTACGTCCTCCGCTGTGACAACCAGTAACATTGTCCACGTCGCCTGACTCAAACCCTAGAACTCCCCACGCGCCTTGGATATTTAACAGCACCGTGACGGCGCTTTTGCCGCCGGGGGGTAGTATTACGATATCATCCAGCGATGCTCAAGGGACGAGCCGCCGCGAGAACGACGACGAAGTGGGTCTGTGCCCTTGGCGCGAGCGAGTGTCGGCCTGGCGGTCTGGCTCCAGTGTAAATAGCCTGTAAATAGCCTCTTTCGTCTGTGTCTTTCCACGCGTAACAAAATGCACAAGTTATGCAGGCATAGTGAAGTCGCAATATTGCTGCAGACCAGCATGTTCGGTGACGAGTCCGACGATTTCAAAGCCAGCGCGGGCTGTTGACCTTTGACCAAGTGTAGCGTATCTGTTTGCAAATATACTTACGTGTAGCTTCTCGTCTGCGTCTTTCAACGTAACATATTTAATGGAGGTGGACGTTCCATGCTGCAGTACGTATAGAAAACGGGGTATACATGTATATGCAGCAACAAAACATGTTCAAGGACGTAGGTGCATGATTACTTAAACCTTAAAGCATCAAAAAATTATCTTTAGCAGCTGATACTAGCAACGACTCCTGTATTGTTACTTTTGTATCTACTTGTTAACAACGCGTGGAGTGTATGCTATTGGATATGGTGGTTTTATTCATATTGTAATCTACACTATACGCCGAAGGCACATATTGTCTTTCTGTTAGGCTTGTATGCCGTATATAATATTGCCGTGTTTAGCGACGGCAAAGAACCACAGTGACACAACGCCAGTAACAAAATTAACTGTTTATTGGGCGAACCTGTGCCTGTAGGAAAAGAACGACAAGAACCGAGTGGTTAGCCGAGGGGCCCGATTTTTATTAATCATATCATGAGAAGGCAATCCCACGTCTCCGCATTACGCGTGCGATGCTCGATGCGTAATGCGAAGACGTGGGATCGTTTTCCACCCTGTGGCAATTGTTTTTTGATCCACTTTCATTGCCGTTAATTTATCATTTCTTTAATTCTATTCGTAGGTACAAATAATTCCCCTATGTTTTCCTTCGTGTCTTTGTTTGATGACTTATCATGCAGTAAAACAAGCAATACCCAGCATAATTGTAACGGTGAGCACACTCGTCGATGGTCTAAAAATCCGATCTGCTAATCAGACGCGTGGGCTCATCAGGTAGTTATCTCATTAGATAGTCATGTCTCAGCAGCTTTACTGGTCAGCGAGCCCAGCGAGCGAGCGGAGACTCCAGCGGAGCGTCGCACGAAAGCAAGAGTGATCCCTCTTCGATCCCTCGCTCGGACGAGCGGAATTAAAGCGGAGTAAAAGCGGAGTGCTTTGTGGCGCCACCTGTCGAACAAGGCTGGACTTACGGTGAAAAAGATCAGCATTCTCGCCTCACCTATTTCACATCATCGCCAAATGGCCTCGTTGCTGAAACCTCTCGCAGGACACAGAGGTCCTCTTCAGTGATGAAACATCTCCGAGGGTTTTTAGCTTGCAGACGAGCCAGCGCGTTGTTTGAAGACGACGCCGACGACATGCCGCTGTTCGTGCCGGCGGTCGCCATGCTTGTTTCGCAAAAAATTGCGCAGTTCCACCCGAAAGGCGAAGCGCCGATTGCGATAGCAAATAAGTAGGTAGCTGTACGAACTAAGGGTAGTAGTTTTATCGGCCTTATATACTTGTGAAAATTCGCTTACTAACTAAATGAGCAATCATAGGATGTGCAAGCGTGACTTAACGAGGACAGAAAGAAACAGACGCACAGAGACAGCGCTTTCTTTGTGTGTCTGCTTCTTTCTACGTCATTGTTCAGTCGCGCTTACGCGTTGTATCATGGATTCAAACAAACTAGCCCGTCAACGCGTTTTAACTAAACTAACCAGCACGGTGTCACGCGCGAACACGCAAGCATGAACACATCTCGCTCACTAAGCTCGGAAACTCGCTGTAAAAATACTGGAGTTAGGAATCGCTGCAGCAGCAAGCGAATTGACCTTCGTGCATATATCTCGCTTCAACGGGACCGAAACGTCGAAAGCACAGCGCATACGGAGCTACCGGCACTACATGCATTCTGCAAACATCGCAGATTGCTTTTAAGATGAGGCCCACGCGTGCGCGCACTTTAGCCCCGTCGCAGGTCGCGTTCAAGCACACGAGCGCCGGCAATGCGTGCCCTACGGCGTCCGCCAAAGTATAGTGCCTAGAATATAGTATATTCTAGGCACTATAGCCAAAGCGTCTTGTACAGTGTCCGCCATTCGCGTGCACATCGCCGTGGTAGACGCCGCGGATGACTCCACTCTGCACGGAGCGGCGGACGAGAACATCGAGGCACCCTAGCAGCCGCCAGAGAACAGCCGCCACACAACCGCCAGAATGCGATACTTGTGCTGGCAACCCTGTCCAAATGAACAAAGATGGCTACGACATCCAGGTTCGCGGTAGCTCTTTCGCGTGGTGCTGTTGCTCACGTTTCTCTTTTATGGCGCACAGTCGAGGCGATTCGTCGAAGCCGAGAAGGTCTTTGCTGCCGATAACCTTAATTAAATCGGTTTCAAGGATTTCAGCGTCGAAATCGCGCAAATAGCTGCGCTGTGCGTGCAAACGTCCGGCCTGCCCAGCGAGCAGCGTCAGATTTTTTTAAAAGGACTAGTAGCCTTTCAAGCGAACCGGAGACAAAAGAAAGTTCTTGCGCGTACATAGCGGGCCTCCGAAAGAGTTCAGGAATTTGTTCGCGGCGTTGCTGCCCTTTGACTCGTGTTGCAGTATGTCACATAGCACCCCACAATATATAGGCAGTAGCGTCTGTTGTGCTTTCAGAAGCCAAATGTTGATATTTTGCACTGATATAACGAGGCTAAATACTGTTAAGTTACCCGGCCAATGTGTCTTGGGGTAAAAACGAATGGGAGTTTCGTTTATGAGTCGGGGTGCACCTTCATCTTTATAGCAAGCTGATCCGTGTGATAAAGTATGCGTCTGATGACTGGCGCTTGTTCGTGCACGCAGTTTGCACGTTCCAGGTAGGCACCAGGCTTGGGAACACGGTGCACAACTGCCGCACGTAGAAATTCTCAAACCCAGTGAAACTTGAGAAGGGATTAACAGCCAATCGGACTAAGTTAAGTTTCTTCCAATAGGTTTCCAACAGGTCTCCGTTTCAAAGGGAACGCCACTAAATCAGTATCATCATCATTACCATCGTAATACGCCATTTGACATGCGCGTCGCGTAGCGTCGATACGTGCAAACTTTGCATTTCAGTTCCGTTATATCTCACAGGGTATCCAGATGTGTAGAAGTTGCATATAGCAGTTGCATGCTGCATGTAGCTGACCCTGGGTGAAGCAGGCTAGGTGACTATTTGTTTCGAAGGGGATGCCATCATTATAATCACCATCCTCAACAGCAACGTACCGTGCCATGGGTCAAGGGATGGGATGTGCGCCACGTAGTCTGCATGCATATGTTTACTCTTCGGTACACGTTATGGCGCCTCCTCGCAAAGTATGAACCGCTCCTGACGAAGGGAATCGTAAGATAAGCGAGCGGCTGCAGCTAGGCAACATGAGGCTCAGCAGACCGCTGCGCACAGAGCAGAACAAGTCACAGCTCGCCGCGAACGCCTGGCGAACAGTTCAGACCGTCCTCGTGCAAACGACGCCAAGACCTGTAGTGCGTGGTGCCGGAAATGGAGGTCCTATGTAGCAGCTCCTCACGCAGTGACTGCGCTGCGTGTGCCGCACAGGGCTGTGTCTTTTTTTGCAGTTGCTTCTAAATTTCTGGCGAGCGAATAATCTGACATCTCACCGCGTTGAATGAGCAAGTCGCATCTCTCCTGCTTGCACCGCTGAACTAAAAGTATGCTATAAAACCGATGTCACCTAGTGGCATGACGTGTGTCATGATGAACTTCACACTTTCCGAGGCAGTTATCATCCCTGCTGCCGTGCCTGCACACACAATCACATTAGCGAGAATTTTTCTGCTGCTTAAAGCATTAGCAACACTAAGGCTGGGCCAGAAAGTTATCAACGAACAAAACCAGAGTAAGCTTAAACGTGCATCTGTATAATTTATTAACGCGCCTCCTAAACACAATCTGCGACTTGAAACGCCGGCAACATATGAAACGCAATGTTCTGCTCGCCGGGAAGGAAGAAGTCCCGAGTGAAGTGTTTCGAACAAACCGGTATATTATTGGTCGCCTTTTTCCCAATGCGGGAGTTTATAGTCCATGCCGCTCTCCAATGCGCATCGTCGGCTTCCTTCTGGAAATGATAAAATCATACATTGCTGTCTTTCCACCGCGATGGCACGCACAATGGGGCTGACACGCATAATATTTGTGCTTCTGCGCGGTGGAATCACGACGACTTGAGCTTACGAGGCATTCAGTGGACAGCCGCTTTCGCTTCAAGCCTGAACCTGCATAGGCTGTTTGTGGATGCGGCCGCTAGAGGGCTAGCATTTACCTGGAGTCGCATAGTGTTTTTTTTTTCGTTTTTAACCTAGGTAGGACATTAGGCAGTATATTAACAAGAGCTTGGTGGCGCAACCCGCCACACCGTTCCAAAGGGGACGCTCATAACATCCATCCACCCATCCATCGCGAGTAAGGCCGTGTGTTGGCGAGGGAACGAGTGAGTGGGGGTAAATTTATTAGGGAAGCTCTAAAATAAGACGTGCGTGAGGGATAGGAGGTGAGAGTGGGAGCAAGGTAAGTTTATTAGGGAGTTTTAGACTCCCTAACTTGGCGTTCCTAAAGTTCGGGGACGCAATCAGGCGCACAAGTTATCGAGTAGATGATACAAAAAAAGACGGAACAAAAAGAAAGCGTACAAAGGAGTTTAGGTTATTAGGTAAGGAAAGTCACTTGAGAGGGACACTTATAAATCTCCGTATTTGTGAATTTGCAGTCGAATAGTTACGCACACGCGTGCGCATGCGCGTCGATGCCGTCCATCATCCCGCCACTCGCATCGTTATCACGCCGAGGGCGCCGAGGCCTGAAACGCAAGCGCCAGAACGCGGCTGGTCTGTCCGGCCGACAGAACCCTGCGATTCCTTCTTTTCTATTTTCCTGGCAGTTGTGGAGGGCCCGCATTAAGAAAGGTTTCCGTTCGCAAGTGTTATTTGCCATTGGTCGTTCGCCTTCGCTGATAACGTGTCCAGCATCAGGATTGGCTAGAATTTTCTCTTACGAACAGTTCTAGCATGAGAGGTTCTTGTGAATACTGGCCCAGTACTCTACAGTAGCCATAGAAATTACGACAATACTTCATTGGAGCTATGTGTCAGCAAGCGTTGTGCAAGGTGAATCCATAATCTAGACAGTAATAGAGTTACTGTTGAGGCACACTAAAACGTAATAAGCCTCCTGGGTTTAGAAAGTAACAGCTTGGTGCGCCACCTTTGGGCGGACAGCTAAACTAGCACGTCCGCCAGTCGTTGATGCAAGATTTCAATACGTTTTGTCGTCTGCCTCCCGTATTCGACGCTTGCTAACCTCCCCCCCCCAAAAAAAGAAAGCACGCCCTTCCAAAAGAGAGATAGCCTAATTGTGATACGGCATGTTTCGAAACTGGCACAAATTAAGGAGCTGCCGTTGCTATACGAACGCCTCTGGCGACGAGCCATAAACCGCTCCCACGCCAAATACAATTGTTTTCGCCCATTATGCAAAACCGAGACTCGGAATTTACATCGCTGCGTGTGCGAGTCCCACGTGCGTTCACCGTGGCTCAGAGTGAGGCGCAAGACAAAGAAAGCGGCACGTGGGTTTGTCCCGGTTTCCGTTTGCCAAGTTTCGCTCTCCTCGTAAGCGCAACCGCTGCGGCAGCCGTCGTCGTCACATTATGAAATCGAATGTGCCTGAGCCATTCTAGGCGCGGAAGCAGCATACATTATCAAACATCTGAGCTGCAAAGACAACGCCTCGGTGCAGGAAAATTCACGCGGCGAGTCTGTTGTGCTCCGAACTAAAGAAAAGAGAACAATAAGAGATATAATTTCGAAAAAAACATAAGAAAAAAAAAGCAATAGTTTCGAAACGTCGGCGGTGCAATTGGCGGTCCCGCCCTCTTATTAA
The DNA here is from genome assembly GCF_023375885.2 of Dermacentor andersoni. NCBI lineage: Eukaryota > Metazoa > Arthropoda > Arachnida > Ixodida > Ixodidae > Dermacentor > Dermacentor andersoni. Next base: position 73,740,083 of record NC_092822.1, on the reverse strand, counting down.
AACATGAGAGACAGCAATTAGATAGAAATATAGATTCGAAGAGAGAGATTGTTTATGGGTTTGTCTGTTTTCCTGTCTGTCTGTCTGTCTGTCTGTCTTTTCTCAATTTTTTTTTGTAGCCCAAGTACTTAAAAAATTGTTTATGGCAAGGAACGTGGTTCTATATTTGCACACAGTGTTGCAGGGATGCAGACTCAACTCCTAAGGAGAAAGGCAAGGAGTATTCTGCTTAAGCTGGAGTTGCGATGATGATGATGATGATGATGATGATGATGATAATAATAATAATAATAATAATAATAATAATAATAATAATAATAATAATAATAATAATTTTCTTCCGGTCACGTAAGTGTTGTCCGCACTATTTTTTTTATTGCTGCTAAGAAATTCCCTGGGCTGTTTCATTACAAGACGCTGTTCTTTTCGTTACAGTGAGCTACCACGACAACTGTCATGCTGATCGATGCGTCTGAACTAAGTGGTTAGCAGACCTCTTACCTCCGTCAACGGTTATGACCGTATTCAATCCGCGTATTATGTGCAGCTTCTGTTTACTTGTCCTGTCATGCCAGTCCGCTTTTGTTTGTCCATTAATGCAGCGGACTGTTTGTCCATTAATGAGGAGGGAACGGAAGAAACTGATACATAAGAAGCCGATCAATGAGTTAGCAGTAAGAGGGAAAATAGACGAATTCCGGATCAAGCTACAGAACAGGTATTCGGATTTAACTCAGGAACAGGACCTTAGTGTTGAAACAAGGAACGACAATCTTATGGGCATCATTAAAAAGTGTGCAATAGAAGTCGGTGGTAACTCCGTTAGACAGGATACCAGTAAGCTATCGCAGGAGACGAAAGATCTGATCAAGAAACGCCAATGTGTGAAAGCCTCTAACCCTACAGCTAGAATAGAAATGGTAGAACTTTCCAAGTTAATCAACAAGCGTAAGACAGCTGACATAAGGAAGTATAATATGGATAGAATTGAACATGCTCTCAGGAACGGAGGAAGCCTAAAAACAGTGAAGAAGAAACAGGAATAGCCAAAAATCAGATGTATGCGTTAAGAGACAAATCCGGCAATATCATTACTAACATGGATGAAATAGTTCAAGTGACTGAGGAGTTCTATAGAGATTTATACAGTACCAGTGGCACCCACGATGATAATGGAAGAGAGAATAGTCTCGAGGAATTTGAAATCCCACAAGTAACGCCGGAAGAAGTAAAGAAAGCCTTGGAAGCTATGCAAAGGGGGAAGGCAGCTGGGGAGGATCAGGTAACAAGATTTGTTAAAGGATGGTGGGGAGATTGTTCTAGAAAAACTGGCCACCCTGTATATGCAATGCCTCATGACCTCGAGCGTACCAGAATCTTGGAAGAACGCTAACATAATCCTAATCCATAAGAAAGGGGACGCCAAAGACTTGAAAAGTTATAGACCGATCAGCTTACTGTCCATTGTCTACAAAATATTTACTAAGGTAATCGCAAATCGAATCAGCGACCACCCTCACACAGCTCATAATATTCGGAGCATTGTCTTTGAATCGACATGTTCAGATGCCAGTACTCATTACGGTCTTCTTTTAATACACCCATGATGTGTTTAATATAAAAATATGCCTTATTTGTCTGCAACACAGAGGCATATGATCTTAATATGGGTGCTTTTGTGTTCATTGTGCGATGTACCTTTTCGAAAGCATGTTGATCACATCGCCAACGATGTGGAACTTTCTGATCAGCATGGAATGATCTCGGACATAGTTCAACATGAACATGTACTGTAACTTAGTCCTATTCTGAAAAGTTACTTTTCTCCCGTGATCTGAGTATGCTGAAGGTGGTTATCAAGGATCTTCAATAAACCCCGCCAATGTTTGCCTAGTTCACTGGTGAGCATGTTGATAACGACAACTCGTCACGCTCGAGTTGCCTACCAAATATCTCAGAAATCGTTTCAGGTTTTCGAGAAAATGACCAGAGGTCATCTTAGCACGACACCTAACGGCACTTTGCCTTGAAGGGGTAACCTACTGACCTTGAAAGATTAACATACCAAAAGTCGCAGAGCAATATGTCATCTTGTGAGGGGTGGGGAGGAGGGGAGGGTTCGAGACGTCTCGAATGCGTATATCGCGAGAACGTTCTCTACAGGTTGAGAAGACATATCTTGGCTTACATACGTATCTGTAATATACCTGTATCTGCAATATCTGGCCATCGGCTAGCCTTGGTGTAGGCGAGGAGTATTTTACTGGATATGGCTTCCTGTTCAACGAGTTTGGCTGCTCTTTCTCGTGAAGTTTAACGTTGTTTTTTCCTCAGCACCTTAGTGCTTCGTGGTAGAGCCACATGCGGGAGCAAACGCATACCTGTCGAAGGCCGCACAAAGGTTGTCAGCATCCGGTTGCCAACTGACGATCGCAGCGACCATTGGGACATTTTCGTGAAAAAAAAAAAATGGACGCCTCGGCATTGATGAAAGAGTCAACTTTCGTGAGAGAGAAGGAGTTTAAAGGAAACTGAAGATGCTAGGCCTGCTATATGTAGGGCTTGGATCCTACTTCACTTGAGAGGTTTGAGATGACATGAAGAGGAAAATAATGCAAGAGATGGCGAAGAACAAAACAAAAACGAACAATAAATAAACAAATCGCACTTAACTGACTAAAAAAAGAGCAAATAATATCTATCACACCTATCTATGACTAGTTCGGATTGAGTTTCCCGTGTTGTCCTACTTTTGAATACACCTTTCATTTAGTTATTTCCTCGAAGGTCTCTTGTTGAGACATTACGTGAGGGAGAGGGTGGTTAATGGCAAACAAAGATACTACAAGTTACAATGGGATGTTTTCGACGAGCCGCTTGAATGCACGTGGGTCGATGAGAGTGGCAACTTCGGTGGGCAGGCCGTTGCAGTCTCGTGCTGTGCGCAGGAAAAATGATTGCTGAAAAGTCACGGTATGGGCATGTGGGGGTTATACTGTGTTAGAGTGACTCGTGCGGGCAATGCGATGTGCTCTATTCATGTGCGGGTTGTCAAAATGCAAAGAATAGAAAAATTTGCGAAAGGGTTAGGACATGCTGTTTTACGGCGTGAGGCTAGAGCGGGTAAGCTTATTCGGGCTTTTGTTGCTGAGATGTTTGAATTGTACGAATAAATTGAATAAAATAAATAAATCGACAAAATAAATCGTGTCGCGCGGTTCTGAACCGACTCGAGGGCGTCAGAAAGCATCACGAGAGCACAGGCATGCAAAAAAAAAAAGAAAAGAAGCGCAATTGCCGCAGGATGAAGTAACCAGAAAATGGGAAATGTATCGGGAGAAAAAACCTATGGTTCAAATGCTGGGTCAAGCAAAGACAAACAGTGAAAGTGAACGTTGGCTGAGAGAAATACGTGAGAAAATGAAGGCCACGCCTAGAATATTTTGTAACCACATAAGCTTATATTAGGCAGGAAGCCTGGCACAATGCAAAAATGTATCCTAGACGAAGATGGAAGCAAATTGGAAGGGGACGCGGCATTAAATTACATCTGGAAAATAACAGCCGAATCTTTCCAAGGCAATGAGGAGGTTGTACTTGAGGAAGAAAAGAGCATGAAAGAAAGATAACCTGATGGAAAAGGAGCTGGTGCTGACAAATTTCAAATGGAAGAAAGCTGAAGAGAAAATTCCGAAGCGCACAGTGACAGGGCTAGACGAGGTTCCCGTTAGGCTGATTAATGAACTAGGACCAAAAAGTAAGAAAGCTCTGGTGAAAGATACGGAAGAAAAACCTTAAAAGACAGACGAATACCGGGCAGTTGTCGACAGAGCAGAATGAAATTAATTTATAATGGTAAGGGTGAAAAAGTTAGAATTCACTCATATAGACTGTTGACAATTACATCGGTAATATGCAGGTTAGCAATGCAGGCGAATAAATTAAAGCTGCAAGCATGAGCAGAGAATGACGACATATTGGGAGAACTTCGGTATGGCTTCAGAATCGGTCGGCGTCTGGATGATAACTTATTTGTTCTTACTCAGTGTATTGAAATATCCAAAGTAGAAAGTAGACCGTTATACATGAGTTTTTTAGGCATTACAGGAGCATATGACAACGTAGATTGCAACATTTTGTGGGATATTCTGAAAGGGGAAGGCTTAGGTGACGATTGTATACAGGTTTTGAGAGCGATTTACCTAGAAAATGCCGTTTGTGTTGAATGGATAGGCATGAGGAGCAAGCAGAAGGTTGATATCAACAAGAGACTGGGCAGGGGTGCCTTTTATCCCCACTGCTGTTTATGATGTACACTGTGAGGACTGAAAGGGCGCTAGAGGGAAGTAATATCGCGTTTAATCTCTCATACGAACAGGCGGGTACAGTGGTAGAGCCGCAGCTTGCAGGTTTGTTTTATTAACAAGCAAAGTGATATGCAACGTACGGCTAATGTCCGAGGAAAGGAAAGCGAGAATTTAGGTCTGAAATGTAGTGTTAACAAATCAGATGTTATGGTATGCAATGAAAACATTGAACAGGCAGTGTCACTACAGAGTCAAGTAATACCTCGGGTAACAGAATATAAATACCTTGGTACGTGGATAAACGAAGGCAACAGATATATGGAAACATAGGAAAAAGCAAGCGTATATGGAAAGAGAAATGCGACCAGTATGAAACACAGAGCGCTATTTGGGATACAATAGGTATGGGTTGCTACGCGATATTTGGAAAGGTGTAATGGTTCCAGGACTTACATTTGAAATTACGGTTGTTTGCTTCAATTAGGGGTGCAGTCAGGACTCGATGACAACCAAAGGTCAGTGGGACGCCTCGCATTGGGTGCTCACGGGAAAACTACAAATGAAGCTGTCCCCGCAGGGGCGTCTGCGTCAGCAGGCGTTTGGTGTGTTGCGACACCACGCACCCGAGCACACGAGGGTTGGACCCTCCCGCGTCTAACCGGGCGTGGCATAGGCGTGTCCGGGGAAGAGGGGATCTTCAGGGTTGAGCCAATGCCGGGTGTTTGGACCTTTACGGTCCCTCAGTGGCGGCAACACACCTCTTTCGCCTCCGCTTCACGCAGACGGCGCCTCCGAACTGACCCACCCGGGGGAAATCGGTAGTGGCCTCTTCCTGTCCCCTCTCCAATCTACTCACTTCATTTTACTTCTCATTTTCCAGGCAGCAAGGGTTAACCGTGTGTATCTACCCAGCCTTGGGTACATATATTATGTTATAGCGGCGTTGTGTAGCTGACGTCTACAGGTATGTTCCTAACCTCGTAGCGTCGACTTGTTGGGCTCGGTGGTGGTGGCTACCATTGCCGCTGATTATTCTAAAAATGTCATGTCACATGCATTCCTCCCCCCCTTTCAGATAGTCCTTACAAAAGATGGCGCACCAAAGCTATTTTTGATTTCACCTTAAGAAGCAACGTAGAACCATTCCCACGCTACCATATGATGCACAGTGAAGGATCCATACCAACGAGAAAACTATCTCCATTCCTAGTGGCGAAATGCCTCGTAGAAAAAAATTGGAAAGCAATACAAAGCTTCAAATATGTCAAGTGGGGACCTCCTCCTTGAACTCAAAACCAAAGACCAAGTAGAAAAGCTCCCTGATCTCACCAGTGCCGGTGACATCAAAGTCACAATCTCAGCACACCGTTCTCTAAACACAAACAGGGGCGTGACATCAGATTTCTTGAACCTGAGCGATGAAGAACTCCTGGGAGGTTTCCAAGAACAAGATGTAATCAAGGTTCAAAGAATAACTCTCCGAAAAAATGACGATCAAATCCAAACCAAACACGTTATACTTACCTTTGGTACCAGTATTGTACAATGTACACTTGATGCAAGGTATGTGAAGATCAACGTGAGACCGTATATCCCAAACCCGAGGCGGTGTTTCAAGTGCCAGAGGTTTGGACATGCACCGCAATCATGCAGAGGTAAATCGACATGTGCAAAGTGTAGTGCCAATGATCATCAGTCGGACAACTGCAATGCTCCTCCACAGTGTACAAACTGCAAAGGAGATCATCCAGCGTATTTGCGATCTTGCCCTTGCTGGAAGAAAGAAAAATAGATAATTGCACTTACGGTGAAAGAGAAGATCTCCTTTTACGAAGCAAGAGAGAAGGTATCACACTTACCTCAAACAACCTACGCCAGTGCTGTGCGGCAGGGGGCAGCGCCACAGTGGTCTCAGGGATCTACAGGGACCACAGTCAGTGGCCCAGTAGTAACTCTATCCGCCCCCTACATGACAGCAGCCAGTACTGCTCCATCATCATCGAAGACGAGCCTGCAGACCCCGGTTTCACAGGGCCCTAGGCTAAACTGAACTCCAAGGTCTAGGACGTGCGTCACAGCGCCTGGTTCGCGACCGTCCAGCGCCTCGGAGAAGGCTATGGAGGTCGACGCAAAAACTCTGGCGTCACCGACGCCAAAAGATCAGCGCTCTCTGGAGCGCACTAAGAAAGATAAGCTCTTAGTAAGTGTGCCAAGAAAGGAACCGGTAACCTGAACGCTTACCTTTCTTTCAATAGTACAATACCTTTACCACATGTCACCATGTCACCTACAATTGTTGAGTACATACACATGGATTAACACTCTCAATTCCGCCACTATGGCTTTTATCATACACTGGAATTGTAGAGGACTGATTCACAATTTAGGCGACATTAAAGACATAATAAATAAGTTTTCGCCAGTCGCATTTTGCCTAAAGGAAACAAACTTAGGCCCTAAACAAAGTCAATTCCTTGAAGGCTTTGCCGTTGTCCGAAGGTACCGTCAATGTTCTAGCCGCCTGTCAGGAAGAGTCGCTAAAGTCGTGCAGGGAGCACTCCTACACGAAATGTCCAATTGAATACACCTTTCGAGGCCGTAGCCGTCACTATTCTGTCTCACAAAACCATCCCCATTTGTTCATTCTATATTACACCGCACACCCATTCTGCTACTAAAGAAAATTTAACAGATCTGTTACCGGAGTCATTTTCAGTAGGAGATTTTAAATTCTCATTGTACTCTTTGGGGCAGTGTCAAAAAACTGCCCAAAGAGGGCAACTCGCTGAAGATTTTATTCTGTCAAATGACATCTGCCTTTTAAACTCAGGTGCACCGACCTACTTTTCACCGACTTCCCGCACTTTTAGTTGTTTAGATTTAGCTTTTTGCTCACCATTTCTTTTTAGAGATCTTAAATGGGAAGCTTTCCACACGTCATATGGTAGCGATCACTTACCCGCAGTCATCAAACTCCTATCATCACCACAAACCTCAGTAACTAGGCCACGCCAGTGGAAATTACAGCTCGTTGACTGGCCGGTTTTTATAGAAAATGCGAAACTGGAAGTTGTCTTTCCGCCAGAACTAAGCGTTTACGAACTTAACAAAACAATCACTGAGGTTACAATCTTAGCGGCAGAAAAGGCAATACCCCACTCATCCAGTATTGTGCACAAGAAGCTAAATCCTTGCTGGACAAACGGGTGTACTGAAGCGAAAATAAGGCTTGGGGAATTCTACGCAGGTACACCACCTATAGCAACCTTCTAAATTTCTAACAGGCCAAAGCCAAAGCACGATTTATTCGAAGAAAGGCAGGAAAATCATCATGGCAAAAATACATATCGTCAATCAATAGTACAGTCCCGTTAAAAGGAATGTGTGACCAGGTGAGGAAATTTAAAGGAGAGTACCCATCATACACAATAACACTACTTACATGTCAAGGCACACAAACAACACTACAAGACCAGGCCAACCTATTAGGCAAGCACTTTTACAGCGTATCCAGCTCAGCGAACTACTCACATACATTCTTAAAATACAAAGAGTCGACGAAGAAACAGAGACTGCCCTCCACAGGGGCTTCAAATGAAATTTATAATAACCACTCACAATTCAGGAATTGAACAGGGTTATTTCTGCCGGTAAAAAAACGGCAACAGGTCTTGACCATGTCCACTACACAATGCTGGCACACCTATCTCAAGCATAGGTAGAGACACTTCTTAAATTTTTCAACAAGATATGGCAGTCTGGAGTAATGCCTACAGATTGGAAAAACTCCCTAGTAGTGCCTTTTTTAAATCTGGTAAACCCGCAACATCCCCTAGCAGCTATAGACCCATTGCACTAACAATTTGTCTAGCCAAATGCTATGAGAGCATTATAAACATAAGACTCACATTCATCCTTGAAACAAGAAGCCTAATAGACAAGCAGCAGTGCGGATACAAAAAGGGCTGCTCCATCACTGACCATCTCGAGTGACTAAAACATGAAATACGTGACGCGTTTCTACACGAACAACGCTGTCTCGTGGTTTTCTTTGATTTAGAAAAGGCGTATGATATCACGTGGCGATATGGAATTTTGAGAGACCTGGCTGGCCTGGGAATTCGCGGCAGAATGCTAAATTGCCTATGTGATTTCATGTCAAATAGAACATTTCAAGTACGTGTCGGCACAATACTTTCACGCAGATTTACACAAGAAAATGGCGTTCCACAAGGTTGCATTCTGAGCACGACACTCCTCATAGTCAAAATGAACTCTGTTAATAAGATCATCCCATCATATGTTATGCACTCAATATATGTCGACGTTTTGCAAGTGGCTTGCTGCGCCTCAAACTTACCCACCTGTGAACGACAACTACAAATAACGATAAATAATCTTACATGATGGTTTGACAAAAATGGTTTCCTGTTTTTAACACACAAAACTGTTACAGTTCTCTTTTCCCAGAAGCGAGGGTTACACTGCAGTCCAGTTCTCACATTGGATGGTACAACGCTGCCGGTCAAAGAAGTCTACAAATTTTTAGGCGTAGCTTTTAACACAAAACTGAAGTTCCTGGCCCACATTAGCACGACTAAAATTAAAGCAAATAAAGCACTAAACATCTTCAAGGTTCTATCGCACAAGCACTGGGGATCTGACCGAACATGTCTAGTACGTATATATCGGTCTCTTGTGTAGCATCTTCGACTACGGTAGTGTAGTTTATGGTGCAGCAAGGCAGTCCTACATTAAGCGACTTGATCTAGTTTGTAATCTCGGCCTACGACGGCGAGCGGTGCCTACAGAACATCGCCTGTCCAAAGTTTATACGTTGACTGCAATGAGCTTTCCTTACAGCACCGCAGAGCACTACTTACACTTTGCTATGTACAGAGAATTCGGTAATCACCACAACATATATGCTACAACATCGTAACACAGTGCAAATTGCGGGTGCACTACCCAAATAAACCAAACATGATTCGACCATTTATCTTACCACAAGAATACTGTCAGACTTATAGTGTTCCTCATGAACTACTACAGGTTGCTGAAAGGCCACCAAGATTGCCCCCGTGTGCAATTTTACATAGCTATGTGACTGGACACTAACACATCTAAAGAAAAAAGACATTCCACAAGAACACATGTAATACAAGAGTTCCGAGCTGTTCAAGAAAAATATAAAAACTACACGGAATTTTACACTGACGGCTCTAAAGCACAATACGTAGGTGTCGGAATCATAATGAAAAATTGGGAAAATAGTATTCGGATAAATAATTTTTCTTCAGCCTTTACCGCTGATGTTTATGCAGTGTGGATGGCAGTTAAGAAAATCACTACCGACAAGCAGAAAAATGCTATTATTCATACCGATTCATGAAGTGCCCTGAGAGCTCTAAACTTAAACTCCGCGTCTGAACCCCTGCTTAGCGATATCTTAAACATGGTCTTTAATAAGAAATACGGAAGAACCATACGATTCTGCTGGGTCCCAAGCCATGTTGGGATACCAGGGAATGAATCAGCAGATATAAGCGCATCCATGACAGCGCAGAAAAGCATAACTCACATAACACTTAGTTCCATACAAATACAGTATCCGAGTGATTCGTAAGGTCCTATAGCATCAAAATGGCAACAGAAATGGAACTCGTGCATAAATAACAAGCTACATATGACTAAACCCCTGCTTGGCGAGTGGAAATCATGCAGTCACCACGAACGGTTCTATGAGGTGATGTTATGTCGACTTCGAATTAGACACACGCATCTAACACACAAATTTCTATTTCGATAAGAAAACCCACCAACCTGCGAGAAATGTCATGACTCGCTTGCAGTAAACCACGCCATTATGTCATGTCCACATACAGAAACACAGAAGCAGAAACATTTCAACAATTTGTATCACTGGCATATACCTTTACACCCTGCCTTAATATTAGGCGATGGGCCGCTAGTGCCATTCACTAACTTGTTCGAGTTTTTAGATGAAACTGGGTATTTACATCGACCTGAAGGTAACGCAGCTAAATCCGCCTTAACATTAGATCTTGTACTGTCCTGTGACTGGCGCAGAATGGCCCTAGTCTCTTTTGCGCCATTAAACTCGAATTAACTAAATACAAATGAAGCTATGCAGGGTAATATGGGCTGGGCAAGCTTTGAAGTGAGGGAATTAAGTTCAGAGTAAAATTGATTATGAAGAACGACCGAGGAATATGGAAGAAAGTTAATTGACTGGAAAAGTGTCCAGATATTTCTACAGAAAAGCATTGATTCACACTGGAGGAAAATAACTACAGGAAGCTTACCAGCAAGTATGCGACCGGTATGGTGAGCAACATGGCAACAAAGGACATCAAACGGAAAGTTAGAGAGGCTGAGATAATCTCATCGGTTTCGGCAATGGAAAAGAAACTTGTTATGAGTTACTACTTGAGAGGAAAAATAAAATCCGGAAGGAAACAATTTATGATCACTCGAAGAGAAGCTCATTACCTTTCGAAGCGAGATGAGGATGCCTTAGAACACGCACTTATAAAGCAAGATACAACAAGAAAGAAGAAGCGTGTGCTTGATGCTGTTAAGCTTGGGAAACGATGGAGCTTGTTTTCTTAGAATGTGAACATATCTGCCCAGCGGTCGATTTAGGCACCTCTGGCTTTCTTGAAGCACTTGAGTTCAGGGATAGTAGGGCGAAAGTAAACATGTCCGCGAAGGAGAGTAGTAAGAGGCTATTGGAAAATTGGTAGAAGAAAAGTAGGCAAGCGACAAACAACAGAGGCGTACAAAAACAAAGTTCCCAATAGGGGCTCAGAAAGTTTGATGACGAGAATTCTTCGGGGGTTTTGCAGCGAAGTTGTTAAGGGCTAGTTATTTTGGGATCGTGTCCATGTGTAGACACAAAACTGTCATCATCAGGATTGGCTCCAGTGTTGTCTTCTTCTTCCACAGCTGGCTTGTTGGCCGCCTTCGGAGCTACCGCGCGAACGCGCTCGTGCCATCGCTCTCGCATTCGTCGTCGTCATTTATTAACTAACTAATCAATTAAGAAACTCAAATACGTAACCAATTTTACAGCGAAGCTGTTATGGGCTAGTTCCCCTATGATTCTGTCCATGTGTGGGCACAAAACACAACACAAGTCGGCCGATCCCGAAAATAGTGAAATTCCGGGCCGACCCGCGGCGGAGATGGCGCATGCGTTAAGAACTCCCCATACGTGGGCCGATATCAAAGATAGTGCAATACTGGGCCGACTCACGGCGGAAGCTAAGCAGGCATTAAGCATTGCCCATACGCGCGCCGATCCCGAAGGATGGTGCAATAGCGGGCCGACCTACGACGGAGGTGCAGCTCTTCATTAAGGGACCCACATACACAGCTTCGCTGGTCATCCTTTTTGACAGGGTGGAAGGGCACTAAATTGTTCTTTTCCTTCTCTTTTTTTACCGTGGGTAAGAAATTAGGCCATATAATGACAACAGCTAGGTGGCGCAACCCACCGCCCCGTTCCAACGGGGACTCTCATAGCATCCATCCATCCGCGGCAGCGGCGGCGCCGGCCATGCGGGGGAAAGACAAGAAAAAAAAAAAAAACAGAAAGCCCGCCTTCGCGCATAGCGTTCGCCACAAGCGTTTGCCATTAAAGATTGGGGTTGCATTAGCGGCAGTGGCCGGAAAGCGGCAACTATTTGGCCGGTCTATATTAACGCCGCGCGTCGCGGCGGTGCCAGTCGGTCCGGTGATTTCGGTGAGTTCCATCGCGCGCTCCGATGGGCGAACCTTCGATTTCGACTTCTCAGTCAGTATCTCCGCCCGGCTCCTTTGGTCGTCCACGCAAGTGCGCGAACAAGGCCGAGGCATCATCGCAAATATGTCGCAATGGTTCCGCATTCAACCACGTATAGGGATGCCTAAGTGCGCTTGATTTTTTAGGCGTAGGGCACCTGCTATATAGATGCACACAAGGACATGGCGCAATATAGTGCGACAAGCTTGAAGCTTGACAGTTGATGAAGACTACTTGATTTTCTCCTTAAAAAGCTAAGTTTCTTTTAATGCTTTGTTGCATATGTTATGGATATGGGTGTCGCATATGAGGTTGTTGATGCGAAATTCAATTGGCGCTCAAGCAAAAAAAAAAAAGACAACTATTTGCCAAGAATATCTTGAAACCGCATTTCTCCAGTGTGGTACCGCAAGTGTGGTATTAAACCGCAATTTTCTGCGAAAAGAAAAAACCGGACAGTGTCAAGCATATCTATTTATTTATTTTTGGTGGCGCGTTTGCCATGGAATGAGCCAACACCAAAATGCGCACGGTCAGTCAACTTTGCCTCCCAAATGTCGTCTATAGATAGAAACGCACGCACAGCGACACGCTCTTTTATTTGCGCGCTTGGAAGTGGCACAATGGTAGTATTTAACGGTGAATGTATATAGCTGCTACATAAAGGCACAGCGCCAAGCTACCGCCAAGATTTAACCCGCTGAGTGAGCTTCGTCAAGTTGCTCGATCTGCTATCTACGGAATTACGCAACGCAATTACAAAAAACGCTTTACAAACCGCAACAACTAAATATAAGCCTTCAAGCGCCATCCTTAATTCTTTTGAAAAATCAATTCTTTTCCTTCGCTTTTAAAGTTATTAGCTTCCTTCAGTTCTTTAGCCAGTGTTCGTATTCGAACGGTCGCGTTCGACGTTGAACGCAAATCAAAAGCGCGTGCTTTCGCGCGAGACCCTTGCGGCGTTACAAGGATTAGACGATGTGGTAAGTGGTGGCGCTGTGTCGCGTTTCACAACCGAATAAATATTTTTAAGCGTCTGGTCCATGTTCTAGAAACGTACATATACTCTTCTTCCATGGCTAATGTGCGTCTTTATGTCATATACTAGAAAACCTCTTTGTCACTATACTTTCCTTGCTTCTACGCAATGCTCACCGTCCACAGCACCTGCGGTATTAATGCGACAGCGATAAGGGCGCCCTGCCGCAATATATCCGATGTCTAGTAGAACTTGTTGCTGGGCGAGTTGGTTGGGATCTAATGAATACATTGCTGCGCCAAAAAAGGAAAAATAAAGGCTTGGGACGGAGAGTACGAAACGACAGATTGAGCGCTCAATCTGTCGTTTCGTACTCTCCCTCCCAAGTCTTTATTTTTCCTTTTTTTTTTGCGCAACGATGTATTCATTATATCCGATGTCGGCGTCGGACATCGCTCGGCGAAAAATCATCCCGAACCGCAGCCACGCAGGCCCTCCGCGTGGCGCAGATGCGTTACTGAACTAACTGAACTCCTCAAAGTAAAATACGCCAGAAAAATCGGAAAGTACGACTTGAACGCAATCTACACACATGATAACGTCGGAGTTTATATTTGAACATACCAGAAAACTTTATTCTGTTGCGCAGACACAAAAGTAGAAACCCCTTTGCCGAGTGGCGCGGCCCGCTCGGTTCCTTGCAATAACACCATCGCGCTCGGCTCCGCGCATTGTTCCCCGCAGGGGCGTCTGCGTCAGCAGGCGTTTGGTGTGTTGCGACACCACGTACCCGAGCACACGAGGGTCGGACCCTCCCGCGTGTAGCCGTGCGCGGCCTAGCCGTGTCTGGGGAAAGGGGGATCCTGGGGGTTGAGCTGATGTTGGGTGTTTGGACCTTTAAGGGCCCCCGGCGGAGGCAACACACCTCTTCGGTCTCGGCTTCACATAGACGGCACCCCCCGACTGACCCACCCGGGGGAAATCGGTAGTCGCCTCTTCCTGTCTCTCTCTCCTCAAACGTTCGTCTTTATCTCTCCCTTTTTGATCTTTCCTGTCTTCTTCTCTCTTCCATGTACTTCCTTTCTCCACGGCGGCAAGGGTTAACCTTGTGTATGTGCCCTCCCTTGGGTATAATATATTAGGTTATAGTGGCAGTGTAGGTTGGCGCCGGCAGCCTTACCCGTTAAGTCCTGCAGCGTCCCCAAGTTGGGCTCCATGGTGGGTGGCCGCCATTGCTGCTGAAAACATACCAAATTACTATGGGAACACCCGCATTTCCCCGCCTACTTGATCGTCACCCTCAGAAGAGGGGACGCACCGAAGACTTAAGCACTTGTTTCAACCGCACGAAAGAGACCTACCCAAAATACCACGTAAGAAAACAGTGAGAATCCTGAAAAACAAGCTAGATTTATTTCTCCATTCACAGTAGCAAAATCTTTGACCGAAGCCTTAGGGTCAGGTTATAAGGTAAGGAAAATGGCTAGCGGAGACCTTCTCCTTGAGATCCCTCAGAGACATCAGTACGAGAAGCTTGGCAGTCTTGTGAAATTTGGTAACATACCAATTTCTATTTCACAACACCGAACAATGAACAGCTCACGGGGAGTCGTGTCAGAGGCAGATCTCCTAGACTTGACAGAAACTGAACTCCTGGAAGGGTGGAAAGAACCGAATGTTACTGACGTAAAACGTATTATAATTAGACGAGACAACAAGGAAATCCCCACTAAACATCTTATCCTAACATTTTCATCCAGCGTACTGCCAGAAACAATCGAAACAGAATACATCAGGTTAAATGTTCGACCATTTATCCCCAACCCTAGACGGTGTTTCCAATGTCAGAAGTTCGGCCATGGCTCGCAGAGCTGCCGTGGTCAAACAACTTGTGCAAAGTGTGGAGTCCAGGGCCAGCCCTGCGACAACTGCAGTGGCACACCTCACTGTGTGAACTGCAGTGGTGACCATCTAGCCTACTCACGCTCTTGTCCGAACTGGAAGAAAGAAAAAGAGATAATCACACTTAAAGTCAAGGAAAATATTTCGTTTAAGGAAGCCCGTAAACGGTGCTCACCTTTCCACAACACACCTTATGCTGATGCGGCGCGTCGGGGGGCAGCGTCGCAGCGGCCAATGCCAAGTACCCAGCCCGCGTGCAGCGAGCAGGTACCTTTGGCTCCTGCCCCCAGGGTGGAAGTAGGTAAGCCTACTCCATCCAACCAGCAACCAGGCCAGGCTACCCTTGGGGTTGCCAGCCCCACAAGAGTTATCTGCAGCAACCTGCGCTACACGCAGCGATCCCGCAGTACCGATAGCGGCCACGAAGGCAGGCGCAGCCGAGGCTGCCTCGACCTCCCCGGCCCCTCCCAGCGCTGGCAACAGCCGGCGCAGCCTAATCCCACAGGGAGCCCCATCGACCTCCGGGCTCGTGGGCGCAGGGTTCTCGCCTTCGGAGGTGAGACACTCTCGAAAAACTTCTCGCTATCAAGAGCGCGTGTCCGGCGCCTCACAAGAGGCAATGGACACAACACCTATCCCCACGGCGCACCAAGCGCCTAAGGAGCGGCGAGGCTCCCTCGAACGCTCCAAAAAAAGGCAAAACCCCGGTTACAGGGCCTCGCAAGAGCTCTGTAATCTAATTCATTTCTGTTTCCGTATACACAGCACCAATTTACATTAAATATGGATACACAAATCATACAATGGAATGTCAGAGGTCTTCTGAGAAACCTTGATGATGTACAAGAACTCATCCACCAACACAATCCAAAAGTGCTGTGTTTACAGGAAACACACCTAAAATCAAAACACACAAACTTTCTCCGACAGTATATAACCTTTCGTAAAGATCGCGATGATGGTGTCGCATCATCGGGCGGTGTTGCCATTGTCATCCATAAAAGCGTTGCGTGTCAACATTTACAGCTACAAACGCCTCTTGAAGCAGTGGCGGTTCGAGCTGTTCTCCTAAACAGACTCATTACCATTTGTTCACTTTACATACCCCCAAATTACAATTTAAACAAACATGAATTTCAGTCCTTTATAGACTAATTGCCTGAACCTTACGTTGTTCTTGGCGACTTCAATGCGCACAGTTGCCTGTGGGGCGACTCTCGTATAGATGCGCGAGGTCGTCTTGTCGAACAGTTCCTTTTCTCTTCTGGTGCGTGCCTTCTGAATAAGAAGGAATCCACATATTATTGTCTCGCAAACAAAACCTTCTCTTCAATTGATCTCAGCATAGTTTCTCCATCCATACTGCCCGAACTCGAATGGGAAGTTACAAACAATCCTTACGGGAGTGACCACTTCCCCATACTGATAAGAACATGTAAAGAAAACGAATATCCTCCACAAGCTCCTAGGTGGAAGATAGACACAACCGACTGGGAGAAATTTCGAACTCTCACCAGCATCTCATGGGCCGACATTCCTTCTTTAGAAATTGATGCTGCTGTGGATTATCTTACATCATTCATAATAGATGCCGCAGCAAAATGCATATCCGAAGTAAGTGGTCTGGCATGCAAACGACATGTACCGTGGTGGAACAGCGAATGTAGGATCGCCCGTAAGAATCAGAACAAGGCGTGGGGGTTGCTACGCACTTCTCCCACAGCAGAGAATCTTATGAACTTTAAAAAAGCAAGGTCCCAAGGCAGGCGAACCCGCCGATAGGCCAAAAGAGAAAGTTGGCACAAGTTTTTATCGAGTATTAACTCGTTTAGAGATGAGGCTAAAGCCTGGAACAGGGTTAATAGAATACGAGGGCGGCAAACATATCCACTCCCTCTGGTAAACACACAGGGCGATACACTGCAAGACCAGGCAGACTCACTTGGGGAGTATTTTGAGACCGTGTCAAGTTCAACAAATTATTCACAATCCTTCCTCAAATACAAACAAATAGAAGAACGTAAGCCTTTCAACAGAAAATGTCGTCAAAATCAACCATACAACCGTCCTTTTAGTATTGCAGAGTTTAGAGCTGCCTTGAGCGCATGCAAGAGCTCTGCACCGGGATCTGACAGAATCATGTATGAAATGCTAGAAAACTTACACAATGACACGCAAGTTACACTACTTGCACTTTTCAACACTATCTGGGACGCAGGGCACCTTCCGACCGCATGGAAAGAAGCCATTGTGGTCCCTGTTTTAAAACAAGGCAAGGACCCTTCCTCAGTGGCAAGCTACCGCCCGATAGGCCTCACAAGTTGCATGTGTAAGGTATTTGAAAAAATAATAAATCGGCGCCTCATCCATTTCCTTGAACAGAACAAAATGCTTGATCCCTATCAGTGTGGTTTCTGAGAAGGGCGCTGCACAACCGACCATCTTGTACGTATTGAAGGAAATATCCGGGACGCGCTTATACATAAACAGTTCTTCTTATCTATATTTCTCGATATGGAAAAGGCGTATGACACAACGTGGCGATACGGGATCTTGCGAGACTTATCGGAAATGGGCATTCATGGTAATATGCTAAACGTAATAAAAAGCTACTTGTCCAATCGCACCTTCCGGGTAAAAGTTGGCAATGTGCTGTCACGTCCTTTTACACAAGAAACTGGTGTACCTCAGGGTGGCGTGCTCAGTTGCACACTTTTTATTGTTAAGATGACAACACTTCGTGCATCCTTACCACCGGCCATTTTGTATTCCATCTATGTGGACGACATTCAGATAGGTTTCAAATCCTGTAACCTCGTAGTGTGCGAGAGACAGGTACAGCATGGTTTGAACAAGGTGTCAGGGTGGGCAGAGAAAAATGGATTTAAAATCAATCCTCTTAAGAGTTCTTGTGTTTTGTTTACAAGAAAGAGAGGCCTGGTCCCGGATCCTTGCTTAGAACTGTGTGGACAACAGATACCTGTAAACAAAGAGCACAAATTTTTAGGTGTTATACTTGACAATAGACTCACTTCCGTCCCACACATTAAAAAACTCAAAGAAAAGTCTGAAATCAATGAACCTAATGAAACTTCTATCCCAGACTACGTGGGGTAGTGACAGGAAGTGCCTAACGAATCTGTATAAGAGCCTCATCCGGTCACGATTAGATTATGGTGCCGTGGTATATAACTCTGCCGCCCCAAGCGCGCTAAAGATGCTAGACCCGGTTCACCATCTAGGCATCCGTTTAGCCACGGGCGCTTTCAGGACAAGCCCGATTGAAAGCTTATATGCCGAATCGAATGAATGGTCTCTCCACTTACAGAGATCATACAACAGCTTTACATATTTCCTTAAAGTACGCTCTAATCCTGAACATCCATGTTTTGATACCGTTACCGATATGACGTGCGCTACACTTTTCAGCAATCGCCCCTCTATAACACAGCCTTTCTCGCTGCGTGTGAAAGAGCCTAGCGATGAAATGCATGTCCCACTCCTCGAGCATCGCTTAATCCACCTAACCAAGCTCTTACCTCCTTGGGAGTGGCAGGTGATACAATGTGACATATCCTTTATAAAAGTTACAAAGCACGCTCCTGAGGCAGAAATCCGGATGCATTTCCTAGAACTACAGCACAAGCACTCCTGCGCAGAGTTCTACACAGACGCTTCGAAATCAAATGCCGGGGTATCCTATGCAGCCGTCGGCCCATCGTTTTCGGAATCCGATGTACTGCATCCGGAAACAAGTATCTTTACAGCCGAGGCCTACGCATTACTCTCTGCTGTGAAGCATATAAGAAAATCAAAACTTCCAAAAGCAGCGATCTATACTGACTCTCTAAGCGTCGTGAAAGCCTTAATGTCACTCAGCAAACATAAAAATCCCGTGTTTAATGAACTATTTTCGGTCTTGTGCAAAGCGTACTCATCTAACCAGAATATCATAATATGCTGGGTCCCTGGCCATAGGGGAATCGAAGGTAACGTTCTGGCGGACGGGATGGCCACGTCAATCACATTGCAAGCTGTTAACCCTACCGCTGCGATGCCTGTCACAGATCTGAGGCCTTTCTTGCGAAGGAGATTGCGAGACCACTGGCAACGCATGTGGGACGCGGAAACGGATGATAAGCTCCACCTGATAAAACCACAGTTAGGATTCTGGTCTTCTACTACAAAATCGCGCCGAACAGATGTCCTGTTATGTCGTCTCAGAATCGGACACACGTTTGGCACCCATAATTTTCTACTCACCGGAAGTGAGCCTCCAACCTGTGGTAGATGCGGGGAGAGGCTGACCGTACTCCACGTCCTCCTGGAGTGTCGGGAAGCCGAATCTGAGAGAAAGAGTCATTTTTCATTAGCATACCGACAGCACATTCCTCTTCATCCTGCAATGCTTCTTGGTCCAGAACCGCTTTTTAATACAGACACAGTGCTAGGTTTTCTTAGAGATGTGGTCTTACATGTTATTAGTCCCATGAATTCGTAGCGCCTCCTCTCTCGAGAGGATGCCACTGCGATATTTGTTTTGCATAGCACATGCCTCCAGGCCCTTGTATTTCAAGGGCTCCAAGGAGGCAGTAGTGCTCTGGCATTTCTCATAATCTGATATATTTTACCTATCGTATCATTCTTTTTATATGCATCTAAATGTTCATAGTACAAGTCATACGTCATCGCCATAATTTTATCATACAGACTTTACGCACTTTAGAGCGTATATTTTAAGGCCTCTTTACAGCCACCTCACACGAACTTCATAGTAATCATAATTACACTGCAAACTCATTAGCACAGACATGGCGCTCTTTGGCCATACCTGGCCCTTGCGCCACAAAACCCCATAAATCATCATCATCCGCGCATTGTTAAAAACGGCCAGCTGCAGTGCAAAGTTTTGCGAACCCGTTGCGACTGTGGAAGCAACATCTCGGGAGCATCGCCGCCAACCTCTAGCCACAGCGTGACTAAATCGACTTTGTGTCGGGGAACAAGATGCGCATCCCCCACTCTCCGTCGCTTCAGCTAGGATGCGTTCCATGAAGCAGGCTTTGTGCTGAAACCGCCGCCAACCTCTTGCCTCGTCACCGTTGTGACAGAATGAGTTCGGCAGGCCAACTATTGTTCCCAAACTCCCCAACGCTGACCTGATCTGCTACGGGTGCGCGAGTTGCCGCGGGAACGCCGTTTTGCGCTGCTTCCCACGCACCGACCAAGACGCAAGACAACGCGCTACCCGGAACGGCTCCGAGTTCTACGGGGCCCCTCTGACGTCGGCTCCGGACCTTCGCACCTGTGTGTATGCGTGTGTATATGTGTGTGTGTAGACCGTTCTGCGGGGAGGCGGCTAGTTTGCGATGACTAAACGAACGTTCGCACCACCTTGTATCGGGAGAGGACCGAATGTTTAAAAACCGCTGTTGCGCGGCGGCTCAGGTCACTCTCTCTCAAGCAGTCATGTTAGACTGATGTACTTTCTCAAACAGTCATGTTGCACTGATGTAAATACTGTAAATAAACCCATATTCCTCGTTCTCGATGAGAAGCAGTCCTTCCCTTCATCAACGTCCTCAGCGTGGATAAGTTGGACAACGGCATGGGCCAGCTACCTTCGAATTCATGCCGCACTCCAATCTTGACAACGGATCACGAGCGATGGGATTGAGCCCCCAATCATAACAGCATCCGCAAGAAAGCTACGGCTGCCGGGGAGGCGTGGCAAGCAGTCGTCGTTTTACTCTTAGAGGCGAAGTCTGAACGTCCTCCCAATTTGGAGGTGAATCTTTAAAATGAAATTGTTGGACACATCACTGTTGCTTCTGCAAGAACTCTGATTTACAGAAAATCTCACTTTGACCCTTTCTTGAATGGAATCACGTTATTATGTACAAAGGCATCCGCAAACGGTGAAAATCTTCATCATGGATTTTTCAGCTTTGAAATTATGGCAAAAGATAAACGCAAATGTTGTGAAACGTCAACTTTCCGGCCTGAGTACAGGGAGGCTCCGCATGAGGCTTATCTGCAGCGTTGTTACGTCAATGATGGCTCCAACGTCGAGATGTGCAATAAACGACGACTTTTGTTGTTATTGTCATTAGTACATGAATTAAATTCCAATTGTACCACACTCTACACTGTTGTTCCACACGGATTTACCAGACTTGAGCGCTACGACGGAGCTTTAGCTTGGGCCCAACTCCGATGCAACCTATTGAAATACATGTAAAACACAGAAAATACTTATCTGAATTTCTGAATCTCAGTTTCCAATTTTAATGGAAATTGTTGGATTTGAGAGAGAAAGATAAATTATAGTGACTTTTGAAAGCAGCATTTTGGTTTAGTGCCTGAATGATTTTACGAAAATGGTCCAATTCCGATAAATATGAAAAAATAAGACCACGAAGTTTACAAATCTATAACTCTGTACCACGAACAGATATCACAGTTCTGTAAGCTGCATCCGTCAGAACATCCAATGCGGACAAATTTGATATAATGTATACCTTAAGTGAACTTGTTAGAATGTTTACATGGGTTTTGGAAGAAGTTCTACTCACACATTAGTGGTACATTATAAGCCATGTAAAATACATAAATTTTACTATTAGATGCAATTTACAGAATCGCGATATCAGTTTTGATCGCTTAGTTGTAGAGCTGTAAACTTGATTCGTTCATTCACAAAACTTTAATAAATTAGAGTCTTGAAGCCCGGTCTTTTCAGCCCGAGGCGAGCCGCGTCCACGTCGGCACCGTCAGGCCGAGCCTTATGGCGCCATCGTGGACCCTCTGGACAGCCCGTAGTTGATCTTGATACGAAGAGCTTGATATCATCTTGTGCCAGTAAAGCCATTTTTCTTCGGGGTCGGCGACAGTCGCGGGACATCCCGCCAGCATGTGTCTGATGTCAATGATGCCACCGCACACGTTACATTCTTTCCTAATTTCTCTTTCGGGGTGAATTTTATTTATGAAATACTTGATGGTCTTCTGAAAATTTGCAATTTTCAACAATCTAAAGAAAGTGCGGCAGAACAGATCTCACGGTGACTGTCGACGGTAATGCCTTAGCATTAAATCAGTATAGCGACACAACGCATTGCCACTGTCGAAACGAGTTATGTATGACGCGTGAGCTGCTCCGATACTTTTTTCGCTCATCTCTAAGAACACTCGGCGCCATTTGGCGTGGCCTACGAAATGAATGGCACGCCCGGTGCGTTGCAACACTGAAGAAGAAGAAATCAACTTTATTATAAAGTGAAAGGATTGATGTGGTTGGGGGCGCTTAGTCCTGGGTCCCAATGGTTGCCGCCACCACTCGTACTCGTCGTATCAGGTCCAGCCAGAGCTGAGGCTCGGAGCAACGCAGGATAGCCTCGCACTGTGCATATGCTGGTTGGGGGGGTTTTAGAACAGGGATAGCCGTTGTTATTTTTTGGCATTCAATCGCGAAGCGGAACGCCGTCGGTGGTGCACCGCCGCCTGGGCAGGTGGTGGAGTATAAGGTTGGGGAGAACTTGTTGAGGAAGAGGAAGTTGGGATACGGGTTAGTTTGAAGCCGTTTCCCCCGCCTGAGGGAAACGGCTTCATTTGTGTGGAGGATCATAGCGCAAGCGCTTTAGTCTGCAAAAGTCTGGAGGGTCGCGGTGGGTGTTGGGCAAATTGTGGGAGGCTTGATCTGGGCGGCTCGCCTTGCCAGGGGCCTGGCAGTTTAGCTCTCGGGCCGCCGCATAGGCGCGGTCAATGCCCGACAGTGAGTCGTGACAAGGTGTCAAGATCAGCCTGATGCGTGATATTGAGGGATCTGGAGTTGTGGGGAGCTTGCGTGTGCTAGTGAGAGCATGATTAGCTTCCAGAGGTATACATGACCTCTGAGATAGGCTCGGCATGTGTCATGGGAGTCATGTTATGGGAGTCTGTAATGATGACGCCGTCGTGTTTTTGTGATATCTTCCTGTAAGTAATGATGTGGTTGATGGTGAGTGCTATGGCCAACGTCTCTCCGTTGTACTTAGATTTAGGTGCACGTTAAAAAACCCCAGGTGGTCAAAATTTCCGGAGTCCTCCACTACGGCGTGCCTCATAATCAGAAAGTGGTTTTGGCACGCAAAACCCCATAATTTAATTTTTTAACGTCTCTCCGTGAGCGTAGCCTCTGTTTAGACGCTACACGAGGAGAGGATATCACTCTGATCGTCCACCACCATCGACACTTGCCTTTCTTTGCTCCAGATCGCAAGAGCGTAGTGGGCAGCGTCGGTGCAATAGACGGTGGCCTCCGGCTGGGCGTCGAGGAGTTTCCGAAGGTATCTAGCACGTGCATCCACGTGACCATTATGATGCTCTGGATCCATATTGCGCGACATGGGTGCTATAGTGAGTAAGGTTCGGATGTTTGAGAGCACGGGGCTCTCGCGTATAAAGGGTGAATGCTGTGGGTAGCCCAGCCATGTTAGAAAATGCCTGCCTGTGGGGTTCAGTCTTAATCGCTCGAGCTGCGCCCCTCTGTGCTTCGATGTGTTCCTCGATGGTGTTGTGTACCTCGAGTGCAAGTAGTCTTCCCGTGGAAGCATAGACAGGAATTCCGAGCGCTTGCTTAACTGCTCTTCTAATGGTGGTGTTTATGCGGTTGGTCTGCGAGAGGGTCAGGCTGTGGTAAGAGAGGTGATAGGTTAGAAGGCTGATAACGGATGCCTTGACCAACCGCAGGATATCGGCTCCCTTGAGTCCTGAGCAGCGGTTACTGACGCGCCTCATCATGCCTATGATTTGCTCGCACTATCACCAAAGATCTACCGTGAAGTGAGCTTTGGCATTGGGTTGAAGGTGATAACCAAGGATTCGGACCCTTTGTGCAGTGGGAATTGGTATGCCTTGGATTTTCACTTCAATCACAGGAACTGGTGTTTCGTAGCTCTTTCGGGATCGGATTAATAATAGTTCTGACTTCTGTAGTGAACTTTCGAGGCTTCCAGTCGCGAGGTAGGCTGCCCTATATGCACCGCCTTCTGTAGGCAGTCCTGAATTTCTCCGTCTGAACCGGTACTTGTCCAGAGAGTCAAATCGTCGGCATATATCGGGCGGCATAGTGCCTCGACCACCTCCAGGAACAGAGATAGTCTCGCCATAGCTATGTTGAATAGCGTTGGTGAGAGCACCGATACCTGAGGTGTCCCCACTCCGGTAATTTTAATATCTGATGACCCGTATGGGCCCATTCCCACTGTGGCTACACGGTCTTTGAGAAAGGCTCGTATGTAATTGCACATACGGGAGCCACAGTAGGAATGATCCAGGTTCTCAAGGATGGGACTACGGGAAACGTTATCGAAAGCTCCCTTGACATCAAGTGCCAAAAGAGCTCTTGTTTGCGCCCTGATGGGTGGGGGGATCAAAGAGATTCTCGTGGACCTCAAGAAGAACATCGTGAGTGGACAAATGGGGGTGAAATCCAAAAGGTGTGCGGCAGAAGAAATTTTGCATCTGCAAGAAAGGTTGCGGCCGTTCTAGGATTACATACTCAAGCAGCTCTTCAATGCATGATGTCAGGGAAATTGGCCGCAAATTTTGGATCAAGAGTGGTTTTCCGGGCTTGAGCATGAAAGTGATTTTGGCACGCCGCTATTCCAGAGGGAGAGTGCCGTCGTGCTAGCGCTGATTGTACATAGCACAGAGTGTCTCCAGGCCCTCATCCGGGAGATTTCGCAGTAGAATGCATCGTATCCCGTCCTCACCGGGTGCGGTGTCCCTGTGGAGGTCTGCGAGTGCGGCTTTGATTTCGTTGGCAGTTATGTCAGTGCCTAGCGGGCCACTTTCTTCTGTATACGGATAGTCCTGATAGCTTGGCTTAGAGCAAGCTATCAGGTTCTTTAGGAGCTGGTCTCCGTCTCCTCCGTACTGGTGGGGGAGTATTTGAAGCTGCCGATATTTATGGAACTTCGTGTTTCTCGGATTTATTATAGTGACCGAAGGATGGCCCAGGTTCTCGCGGTGCACAGCGTAGTACTTATCTTACCGCAAAGCGTATGCCAGCTAGCACCTGTCAGCTGGTGCGCGTATTCCCGGGCTGCCCTCGTTATTTGGGATATTCTGATGCGCAATTTTTTATTCAGTTTTTGCCGCTTCCACCGTTTCGTGAGAACTCGGCGCGCGTCCCACAGATGTAGGAGATGCGGACCAACCTCGTGGGTCTCTCTCGTGGTGGTTATGCGGCTAGTTATGTTTCGTTTAGATTTTCGCATAAATCACTGAGCCAACTGGCATAATTTTGGGGGCTTTCGTCTCCTGTGGTTCGATCCCTGCGAGTTTTGTCCAACTTGTAATGCAAGTTTTCAGGACGTTTGTAACTTGTTCGAATGATGCGGATGACGAGCATATGGTGATCACTGCCCAGCGTCTCGCCGGTGTTCAGCCACTCACCCTGGACCCCTTTCGTGGAAACGAGATCCCGGCAACTGTCCCTCTGGACGCTATTTCCATGGCAACTAGGCTGGGTACGATCTGTTATGAGGGTGAGTGGGTGATTATGTGCGTGGTCCCAAAGTCGGGTGCCTTTTGGTGTGGTATTGCGATACCCCCAGGCCACATGTGTGGTATTGAAGTCACCGCACACTACCGACTGCGGGCCCATCTTGATGACTTCCGTGAGTAGGTATTGAAAATTGTCTCCCCGAGCACGAGGTTCATTGTATGCATTTAAGTTGTACAGGCTATTTGGTCACGCGTCCGCGGGGAGAATCTCTATGATTTGATGAGCAAATGCCTGACGTGCGGGTAGTATGTGTTTAGGCGAGTTTGCTCGACACGAGCGCGCACATTCACGCCCCACCTGAGCCCCTTCTGGTCTGGTAGTCACTGATAGGAGCAAGTGTGGTGCCCGGCTCTTGGAGAAGTATGATGTCCGGCTGTACTTACGCTACGGCAACGTACCGTTGCCGTGAGCCCAGTTTAGATCGGTATACCTCCTGCAGTTTCATTGCCACAGCGTTAGTCCCGCCATTCCATTTTGCATTTGCATAGCAGGAGCCATCATTCTCTAGCTGGGCTAAGCGAATGTATGGGCTCGCGGGCTCGTTTGTCGTTAGTGACAGGTAGGTGTAGCGCGTGCGACTAGGGTGGATGAGGAGGAGCATGATGATTTAGAGGGAAGGGGTGGTGCCGCGAGCTCTCTCACGTTCTGCTTGAGTTCGCTAGTAATTTCATGTAGCACAGGCTTCAGCAACGTGTTTTGAAAGTCGACGAAGGCGGCTCGAATCATTTCCTTGACCTCTGTATGAATGCTTTTACGTATCTCCTGTTTAGCTCGGTGTAATTCTCGTCGAAGCTCATGCAGGAGGTCGCGGCACATTGTAGCTATGGACTGTTGAGGGATTTCGTAGGGAGGCGCCTGTGACTGGGATTGGGTTTGTGGTAGGGACTGAGCTTGAAAAATGTGGCAAGCATCGAAATTCGACTCGGGAGACGTTACTGTTCCGATACGCAGTGTTTATTTCCCCTATTTTTTTAACGGGGGGCTATGTTTTTGGGCGATTGGGAGCGCACGGCGGCTGCACGCAGGGTATGCGGTGACGTCATGTGTGCCGAATTACAGCAATAGAGGTGGGCAGCCGGCGCTTGCTTGCCCGACGTCCGCCTCGCAGTGTTTCGTGAGCGCGCAACCATGCGCGGTGCGAGTGAAAGCGACTGCAAGAGTGGTGAAATTAAAGTGCGACGTGAACTTGCCCTGCACTCATTTTCTAACGTGTAGTAGTCCAAGTGTACAATTCGAATAATGAATTAAGCCGCTGTTTCGAACGCCGTTGAAGCCGGAAGTGAAACAAGGCGTTGTAGTTGGTTCGAAATTGTTCGCGCTGATGTTTCTGAACGCTGCAAAGAAATAGCGCGGCGATATGCACGTTGTTTCAGCAACATTCACACGCCGATACAGGCAGTCCACCCTTGCGCAATAGCGAGCGTGCGCACAGAACGCCTTTGGCGTCCGTTCGGCGTCTGCTCCCTGCAGCAGTCCACCTTCTACTTGCGACAGCGCTGTGGTGCGTCCACTGGGGACGCTATATGAAGCTCTCCCATAGCGTTACGCGGACGTTTCACGACCACCATCCCTTGCCCGTATCCTTCTTGCATGTCGCACTGCAGAGCAGTGGGAAGGCGTCCTTCGCGACGGCACTTCCGAGGTCCACCGGGCACTCATCCGACGGGCACGGGTCATCGCCGAAGACGTCACTAGAGCCCCGGACCCCCTATGGGCCCCTTCTCAATTCGCCTTTACCTGTCAATAACGAATGTTTTTTTTATCATCATCATTTTTATGACCGAAGGGAAACTATTGGAGAACCCTGCTACTATGATGACATAGTGAACGCCGCCCGAGAGAGCAGCAGTAGGAAGACGGCGGGATGCCTTTGCTCATCGCCCGCCAATCTCGTCATCGTTTTTTTTCGCTGTGCAATGAAGAACTAAAAAGCATAACTCTTTTTGTCTCCTCGAATGCACCTCCACTTGCTCCGTTTTTTTCTTAATTCCGCTTTCTGGAGAAAATGGAGGGGCGCTGCCCTATCGCTGACACGCCGCAACTCTGCAGCAAAGTCTGACAGTCACTGTCCTCGAAGTGTTCGGAGCACAGAAAGCCACGCTTTGACGGTGCCCATGAGGGCTGAGACAAAGCACCTTTCTAGGTGGCTTTGGCTGAGATGAGCGCGCAGCGCGAATCCATGTCTTTGGAAGCTTCGGCTCTGCCGGAAAGGTATGACACGGTTTGTCTCGCCCGACGATACTTATCCCACACCCTTGCGCATAGCAGTGTAGAGCCATTCTCCTGCGTTGTGCCAGGTGCTCCATTGATCACATTACGAAGCAGCACACAACACAAATGGCGATTTTTAAAACTTCGGCGCAAGCTCCGCTTGCTGAAACAAGTATGCGGCCGAGAGCAACTCCGCTGTTCAGACGTCATTTGCTGCCGTCCGGTGCCGTCCTAGCGGGTGAAGAAACGCGGGCGATGGCGCGAGACGTTCATTTGAGGGATCGCCAGTCGTTTGTGCGCAGGCGCGAGTAAGAGTGGGCGCGAGAGAGAAAATTTGGGGTCTTTTGGTCCTTAAATATATCATAGAATAAAGAACCAACTAGAATATATGACTCTGCCTAGGCACTATGGAGGAGGTTTCTTAGCTCGTGTTGTAGGCGTTTGTTCCTAGGCGTGCCGGCATTGCGGAGTGGGGTCGAGTTTGTTTACGCTCGGACGCTCGCTGCCCGCGCGGTGAGGCAGTGGGCACGGACACCCCATTTGATGATCGCTGTGTCTGAAGGGGCAAGGTTCTGACTGTCGCGGTTCTAAGTCGCGGGTCGATTTTTTAGTCGCGACTATAGATTGCATTATTTAAAAGCACTGCTCCAGGAGGGCACATGTAACCGGCAAGCGGATGCCTCAGGAGAGCACCTGAGGTTATAATAAAGCAGGCGGCGCAGGATATTCAGGGCACCCAAGGGGTAGCGGGAGTACCAAAGCTGGAAGCAGGGCGGCCCGTGGGTTGGGGCCGCGGAGGCCGAAGCGTGCCAGGGGATGTTCGCATAAAAAATTGGCTTTCCGCGATAGTGGATAGCCAATCTTAAACACCCCTGGCACGCGCAGGCCTCTGCGGCCCCGACCCGCGGAACAGTCCGGGTTCCTTCTTCGGTGACCCCGTTGCCGCTTTAGTGCCCTGGAGTCGCCGCCAATAATGCGAAATAATGACACGTTGTTGCAATTAGCGAAAAAACACGATTGAGTAAATATAATTACGCCCAGTCGCCAACCTGTGACGCTGAGTTCAGTACTACGGCACCCCGCGACTTCTGCAACATCAGTCAGAACTTCGCCTCTGAAGGTACGTCGTTCCGACGTACCTTCAGAGGCGAAGTTCTCGTCATAGTTCAGTCATCGTCACCGGCGTCCTTTCACCCACTTGCGTTCAACGGCGGTTTGCTAAGGCGCTCTGCCTTCTATATTTCCAATATACGCGGCCCGGGCTCTACTACGGTCGCTACCGCTCCAACAGAAACATCTGTGATGTTATTTACAAGGTACATTGCCGTAATTAAGGCGCGAGAAAGCTATGATCCACCACGATTGAGTTAGCACGAGCGCCGCAGGTGCGAGACAGTCTCTCCCCCACAGCGGTCGCCAAATCGGCTGTCAGTGCCCGCTGCTTCACCTATCTTACTGGCGCCGGCGGCCAGCGTCCGAGCGTAAACAAACGACCCCACCCGCAATGCTGACACGCCTAAGGACAAACGCCTACGTAGAAATCTCCTCCGTAGTGCCTACTCTCTTAGACAAAGTTACACCCTTTGGGGTGTATCTCTGTCACGCAACGATAATCATCATCTGCCTTGCTTGCGTTTCCTTTCTTGAAAACGCCGCACCCGCTACTTTCCTGTCAGGAATGCTATGTCATGCTGATAACGCGCATGCCGCTTGTTACTGGAAAGTACAGGGCTCGCCGAGTTAAAGAAAGGAAATGCGGACAAGACGGATGACGATTATTGTTGTGACAAAAGGGTGTAATTTTGCTGAAGAGTGTAGGCAGCGTCATATATTCAAGGAGCAAAAGGCCCCAGATTTTCTCTCTCGCGCCCGCTCTTACTCGCGCCTGCGCACAAACAGCTGACGATCCCTCAAATGAACGCCTCGTGGCGATGGCTGCCACGCCGATATCCGCCACAGACAACGTCACAGAAACGTCACTTTCTTTGGTTCACGGAGCAGCCGCTAGACGTGGTATTTTGCGAAAATGCACGAAATTCATTGTTTTCCGCTAGTTCCTGCCTGAAAACAAGATTGTGTCAACCAACTTGCCACCGATTCTTTCATTTGGCCTAAAAATCTCGGCGGCAAAAGTCTTGTTCGGCATCCTCTTAAATATATAACACGCCTACAGGGCAGAACTCATTTGTGCGGTGTTTTATTGCGATAAATATTATCAAGACACTCGAGGCATAGAGAACGAAATGCTCTAGGCATCGTAGCCTTTAGCTGACGTAGTCAGTTGGTACCTTCAGCTGACGTCACTCGTGCCGTTTTCAGTGCACTCGAGCAGTGCCGCACGTCCGGCTGAGGCGAACACGACAGAGATCCTAAATACGGGCATCGTATGTATGCTCCCTAGAACACGACACGAGTGCGCAGTGCGCGCCAAGGTGTACCGCGAAGATCGACGGTGGAGCGCGGGGCGATACCGTCTAGTGTTCCTGCATATCATCATCATCAGCAGCAGCAGCATCATCAGCCTGGTTAAACCTACTGCAGGGCAAAGGCCTCTCCCATACTTCTCCAACTACCCCAGTCATGTACAAATTGTGGCCATGTCGTCCCTGCAAACTTCTTAATCTCACCCGCCCACCTAACTTTCTGCCGCCACTTGCTACGCTTCCCATTCCCTTGGAATCCAGTCCGTAACCCTTAATGACCATCGGTTATCTTCCCTCCTCATTACATGTCCTGCCCATGCCCATTTCATTTTCTTGATTTCAACTAAGATGTCATTCACTCGCGTTTGTTCCCTCCCCCAATCTGCTCTTTTCTTATCCCTTAACGTTACACCCATCATTCTTCTTCCCATAGCTCGTTGCGTCGTCCTCAATTTGAGTAGAACCCTTTTCGTAAACCTCCAGGTTTCTGCCCCGTACGTAAGTACTGGTAAGACACAGCTGTTATACACTTTTCTCTTGAGCAATAATGGCAACCAGCTGTTCATGATCTGAGAATGCCTGCCAAACGCACCCCAGCCCATTCTTATTCTACTGACTATTCCAGTCTCATGATCCGGATCCGCGGTCACTACCTATCCTATCACTATTACTATCATCACTGTCACTGTTACTATCATCATTATCACTGTCACCATCACTATCCGCGGTCACTATATAACTGCCCTAAGTAAATGTATTCCCTTACCACTTCCAGTGCCTCGCTACCTATCGTAAACTGCTGTTCTCTTCCGAGACTGTTAAACATCACTTTAGTTTACTGCAGATTAATTTTTAGACCCACCCTTCTGCTTTGCCTCTCCAGGTCAGTGAGCATGCCTTGCAATTGGTCTCCTGAGTTACTAAGCAAGGCAATATCATCAGCGAATCGTAAGTTACTAAGGTATTCTCCATTAACTCTTATCCCCAATTCTTCCCAATCCAGGTCTCTGAATACCTCCTGTAAACACGCTGTGATTAGCATAGGAGAGATCGTATCTCCCTGCCTGACGCCTTTCTTTATTGGGATTTTGTTGCTTTCTTTATGGAGGACTACGGTGGCTGTGGAGCCGCTATAGATATCTTTCAGTATTTTTACATACGGCTCGTCTACACCCTCATTCCGTAATGCCTCCATGACTGCTGAGGTTTCGACAGAATCAAATGCTTTCTCGTAATCAATGAAAGCTATATATAAGGGTTGGTTATATTCCGCACATTTCTCTATCACCTGATTGATAGTGTGAATATGGTCTATTGTTGAGTACCCTTTACGGAATCCTGCCTGGTCCTTTGTTTGACAGAAGTCTAAGGTGTTTCTGATTATATTTGCGATTACCTTAGTAAATAGTTTTTTTTTTTTAATACGTCTTTATTTCTGCGTTTAATAGGCCAAGCCTTGCGGCAGAAAAGGGGTGCTCTATGGTAAATAGTTTGTAGGTAACTGACAGTAAGCTGAACGGTCTATAATTTTTCAAGTCTTTGGTGTCCCCTTTCTTGTGGATTAGGATTATGTTAGCGTTCTCCCAAGATTCCGGTACGCTCGAGGTCATGAGGCATTGCATATATAGGGTGGCCAGTTTTTCTAGAACAATCTGCCCCCCATCCTTCAACAAATCTGCTGTTACCAGATCCTCCCCAGCTGCCTTCCCCCTTTGCATAGCTCCCAAAGGTTTCTTTACTTCTTCCGGCGTTACTTGTGGGATGTCAAATTCCTCTAGACTATTCTCTCTTCCATTATGGTCGTGGGTGCCACTGGTACTGTATAAATCTCTATAGAACTCCTCCGCCACTTGAACTATCTCATTCATATTAGTAATGATATTGCCGGCTTTGTCTCTTAACGCATACATCTGATCCTTGCCAATTCCTAGTTTCTTCTTCACTACTTTTAATCTTCATCCGTTCCTGAGAGCATGTTCAATTCTATCCATATTATAGTTCCTTATGTCAGCTGTCTTGCGCTTGTTGATTAACTTTAACAGTTCTGCCAGTTCTATTCTAGCTGTAGGGTTAGAGGCTTTCATACATTGCCGTTTCTTGATCAGATCTTTCGTCTCCTGCGATAGCTTACTGGTATCCTGTTTAACGAAGTTACCACCGACTTCTATTGGACAGTCCTTAATGATGCCCATAAGATTGTCGTTCATCGCTGAACGCGTACATCGCTGAACGCCGAGAAGACGGGCATGCTTTTACGCAAGAGCTTTGTGAAATGTGGAGGTTTAGATGCTGAGGTCGGTGGTGGCGCTGTGTGACGTTTCTCCGCTGTTAAATACTATTTCGAATCATTCTTTGTATAATTTTAGGCAAGATAGGTGGTATTGGAATCAAACCCGTGCCTTGAAGCACAATTAAGAGCCCATTTCACAAACCACTAGGCCTCGATCGCAAAAATATTGCTCTCGCTCCAAAGCATACTATCTGTTGCAGACATCAAGTGCGTAAGCTCGAGGGACTTTTTGCAGTGGCTGTGTTCGCGCTCGTAAATAGTCCCTTGTTTCTTGACCGCAATTGTGAATGAAGTTGAATTTTAACCATTTTAATCTCCAGAAACACACATTGCAAACTGTAGTAGACAACTGCTAATGCGTTGTTTTAGATCATTTTGCTTTTGGTTGTTTTTAGCTTGTTTAAATTTTTTTTTTACTTCCAGCTGTCGCGGGTGGCCTCACGTCCATGCTCAAACGAGTAAACGCTGTTTGCGAGCAGCGAAGCATGGACGGAGCGAGCGGAGTGATATATTTTATGACCGAACTTCTTGCGTAGCTGCCACATTGATGCAGCTGGTGTCTGAAATGCAGTACAGCTCCTTGACACTTTTGGCGCGTGTGTCCCGTGCCTGTTTATCATGTTCTTTCCTCGTGACAGCTCATCGTGTTGAGAGGTCGTGTTAGGTTGCAACCGTCTTAGGGATCGGCCCACATTTCCCAGTTCTCAGTTCTCTCCTAGTAGCAAGTAACGCTATGCAGAAACTGTGTGACGTTTACCGTCTTGATGACCGATCCAGGTTGATTACGTCTTAACGTTTCTTCGCCGGTGTACAAATGCCACCGCCGTTCTAACACAAAACAGATGACATAGACACAGGTGCGTACGATTGCATAGCGCTTTGTCACTGATCACACCACCAAACCGAGAAGTGCGTGAAACCGCAAACCATAGAAAAATAGGCATAAGAAGGGTTTGCTTTATTAAAGGAATTGTGTTTTTGATTACGCATACTGACTGCAGTGAAAATATTTAGGTGCCATTTGTTTCATCCCGGAGTTATTCCGTAGAAAACAAGGCCAGCAACCACGACATCTTTAAGGGTAGTAAAGATAGTAGTGCTGTCCTGCACAGGACGTATTGGGTAAGAAACCTGTACTCAGTGACAACAAAAGGAATTGCAGGGTTATATGTACAGTGCTCACGGAATGAAATAGGACACGGTGCATTTAGTACAACCCTATACATATGTGCAAAGTACGCGAGAGCACCATGTCATGTCGCTAGGAATTTGGTCACCAAACGTGACGAGGACTCCGGTGTAAGCGTTCGCGCCAAAATTACGTCGATGTGACACGAACTGCAGCCGGTTGAAACGAAAGTATGCGCACTACTTAGCCCTAAATTGACGCGTTTCATTCCGTGAGCACTGTACACTGTCCAACTAAAGCAAAATTTTCAGAGATGTACCAGCCAATTAGATTTGCTTATTTAGCCGACATCAAGCAGTTTTGCGCGCTTGAAACAACTGTTTTCTCCGTACAAATCGATCATTGTGTCACTTGTTTCAGGTTGAAACCTTAACGTCTAGACATATTTTATAGGGCATCCTCATGTCAGTGCTCAGCTGGAGAAAATAGTGTAGCTCGAAACAATTAGCTCTTATTTTATAAATAGCGTAGCATTTGCATTAGCCGACCAACGCTATTAAGCTGTGAGCGAGCACCAGGTGGTTCAGCTCTCTTTCACAGGTGAAGAGCAGGAGCGCTACATTTTTGTTGGATTTTTGTTGGTGGCATCTTCGTAATTCTTAGGTTGACACCGACTATAGCAGCACCCAGCAGCCATGGTCAGGAAAGGCCGGGAGGTTTCGCAAAAAAGGCTGCCTTGCCTTCGCTCTGAAAAAAAAAAAAAGAAAGAACGCCGGGTGGTTTAATTTACGAATCACTCTCATCTAGTTAACAGTATGAGTGACGTGCGCATTAACCCGCAATTGATGAAACACACGCTTTAGCATGAACAGATGCAATCACTTAGGCGGGCTTTCCCCCTCAAAGCGTCTTATTGTGGGGAAACCAGCTTCGGGGAGAGCCGACAACCAGGGCAGCTTTCGAGGCACGTCATAGTTAAGTGCACTGCGACTCGTTCTTGCTCCACTGTCACTTCACAGGCGTGAGTGGGCGAGAAAGGGTGTGAGTTATGGACAGCACTATCCACGGGAGTGAGGTTGACCGGACGCTAGCGACTGTCGGCGAGTGTGAGTACGTATTTGAGAGAGTGCCGGTGAGCGGCAGTATGGAGGCTAGTACATGAGCGTCAGTTATTGGTGCCTGTAAGTGTGAATTAAAGTGACGATGAACGCAAGTGAGTGTTGGTGAATACGAATGGGCTCTAGCGGGAACGTGAGCGAGGTTCCGACGAGTGTGGGTACACGTGAGTGATTACATAGCCTGCAAAAATGTTGGTGAGTGAGTATGAGGGACCATCCGTTTAACACTGTCCATCTACGCAAGGGACAAATGCAGGCCCTCATCAGTCATTGTCTGAAAAATATCTTGCACTGTATCTGCAGCAATATCATGAACTTCCAGGCACAAGAAACGTTCGCAGCAACACCGTGTTGCTGCACAACACCGTGTTGTGAGCAAGTTGCTGCCTGACTTTATCGGACTTGGCTCAAAGTCAGCTGCCATGCGAGGACCAAGCGTGGGCCGCTGGCATTATCTTAGCGTTTGCCAACGTTTGACCACCAACGTAGGGCCAGCCACATCGGTAAACCTGGCGGTCACTGCCATTGTAAGATAAATTGGGCTGATAAATTGGGCGCAGGAAAAGCTTGTCTCGTATGCCGGCAATGCGTTCGCAACAGCAGTTAGTAAAGGTAGCATTAGTAAAGTTTTTAACTATGAAAAAAGCAGTATACAGCCGTTTGTAATGGGGCATGGTTATCGACTATAAGACTTTGTAAGCGTCACTATCCCAATTATATTATCATGATCAGCAGATTATAATTATGACAGCGCTGCAGAGACGACGGGCAATTACGACTAAATGTTTATACAGCGGAAACCGACATAATAGCCTCTTCTACAATGTTCGCAGGTACTCAGAGCACTTGCAGGCCCGTCACGTGTTTTTTACCTTAGTGATTACTAATTACCAACGAAAAGTTTCCGCACTCACGCAATTATGCATAACCTTTCTTACCTATTTCTTGTTGTTGTTTTCCTATACCATGTCTTACCGTTTATTGTAAAATTCAATTAGCGCACAAGCGGACAGAAAAAAACGAGTTGCCGAAAAATATATTGGAAAATAATTTCTCTGAGTTTAGTATTAAGCCGCAAACGCCAAATCAAAGAAAAAATACAGCGCACTGTACCTACGGTAAGCCCCAGTGGCTGAATATAATTGTAAACCCGCCGCTGGGGAAGCGTGGCTCATGGCGTGGCACTGCTGGGCACGAGGTCCCGGGTTCGATTCCCGATCGAGGCGGCCCCATTTCGATGGGGGGCGGAATGCAAGCACGGTCCGTGTACCCTGCTTTTGGACGTACGTCAGCCGGACACTAAGATGAAACACAAATCAGTTTAACTGATAATGAATCATTTAAGACACTCATTTTGTGTTGATTTCGCGGTATATAGGTTGAATGTTAGTAGAGAAAGTGAAGGTAGAAGTTCCGCTTTATCAGATTTCGCACCGGAATCCTAGGAATGGTATGTCAGTGTGACATTGCGGATTTCATTTGCTTTTTTTTTTTCATTTGTGTCTTTGTGGCCAAAATTAAGCTTTTCTGCAGTTCAGTCTTTGGTTTTAGAGCGAACTATCCGTCGTGGTTGCCTAGTGGCTATGGTGTTGGGCTGCCAAGCACGCGGTCGCGGGATCGAATCCCGGCCACGGCCACATATCGATGAGAGCGAAAACACCCGTGTACTTAGATTTGGGTGCACGTTAAAGAACCACAGGTGGTCCAAATTTTCGGAGTCTCCCACTGCGGCGTGCCTCATAACCAGATCGTGGTTTTGGCACGTAAAACCCCATATTTTTTTTTTACACAATGAAGTCCATTTTCAATTGTAAAGAACTGAGTCGGACCAAGCAGATGCCGTCAAAACCTATGACGTCACAGCAAGTCGGTGCAGGAAATTCAATATGGCGTCGTCACCCATCTCGCAATTGGAGGTTTGGTGGCAGAATAGTAGGGGCACCACAAACAACGAAGGCGCAAAAAAAAAAAAACAGTTCCCAGTAGTGGTTTAGAAAGTTTGATGCTGGGAATGGTTTGTTAGCGTGTGAGTTTTTTAAGATAGGCGGGACATTAATAGACTAAGTAAGAACAATCTTTTGGTGGCGCAACCCGCCGCTACGTTCCAAACGGGATGCTCATAGCACCCATCCATCCAACCCCTTTTGCGTCTTTTCTGGCTTACGAACCGTTTTCTCGAGGTAAGAGTGGCACCTTTTTTAGTTTAATATAAGTCTAATTCAAATAACTTTTCTCTTTAGCGCTCCTTCAAGAATGCTTTCAACATTATTTTGGTTTCCTTTATTTGGTGGAAAAGGTTTGGTTATTAGCGGAGAAACTGAAAGCAAAATATTTGCTCCTTAAATATCGCGCTGAAACAGCAGTGGCGGTACGTGACGTCCCGGCACTGTATGCGCCGTTGGCCTCGGTACTGTAGCAGCCATAGTGTGATATGGAGCAGAAATCCAGGGCATAATTCTGATTACATTAGAAAGTTTAGCGTTTCGGATTGGTAGACCACTGCAACGTTCAAATGCATTCCTAGCATGTAAACCGGTACACGAGTTAACCTTCTGGAGCGATATACTAGCCATAGCTTACCGGCTAACAATAGGGTCAAAAGATATGTTCTGTAGCATGGAGAAGTGCCGACTGTCAAATGAATATTATTACAAGTTCTTGCACGCGTTCCTATTGCCACCGCTGGCAGTGAAGAGAAAGCTACAGAGCGTATAGCTTGAGCACGTGTTACTGTGCCAAATATTTCGGCAGCATTTGAAAGCGCTTTGGGTTTAGTTGGAACAGATACAGAATCAGCGTAGATTACATGCATGTGCGACGATTGCGAATTTGCACAATCGCGGAATCGGAAAGCATAAAATTTAACGGAGTTTAACACTGAGTAATGTATTTTGTCTTGTATTGTAGCTTAAACAACTTGTTTATGTTTTTGCTTCCCAGCTTGAGCTAGTGTGGATGAGAATGTCTGCATTGTTTCACGAGCATTTTTTGCCTCCGCAGTTTTCGCAACATTGCCAGATAAAGCTTTCCATGAGTATAGCAAAAATAATGTGGCTGAAGGGACAAATCTGACATACACCGGAAAGATATGCATCTCGCCAAGTAAACTCGATCATCGTCGCGCCAAGCCGTGGTCCCAATGGCACCAATGCATTGTAGTCCAAGCTGTCGGCACTTGTAACAAGTCATGTGGTACGTTGGGGTTCGGAAAGTCCATGAGTTTTCAGAGGATTGGCTTGTGTTTGGGTCAAGTGGTCAAACATGTCCATAAAAGGCAAAAAATGGGCCAGAAGGCAGGGGCGGTGTAAATACGGCGAGGATTTATCGTCGGGACATGTCCAGTAACTGCATCAAATGTTTGATAGCCCTACCACAGGCGTGAAAGCTTCACAAGGGCCAAGACTCCCACGTATATATATGATTGTATTCTGCCCAAAACTTTTGAGCCTTTGTGAGTAGGTATACAGATATAAGATTATGGCCACTTTTTTAAAGTGAAAGCCTTAAGTGGTTCATGCATCGAAAAATCTGTTGTCCGGTGTTATCGAAAAATTTACTGTCTGGCGTTATGGCACCATAATTGATGGTGCCACCCACGACCATTGTGGGACTCGAACCCACGATCGACGTTTGGCGGGACCAAAATTGATCGGGCCACCATTAATGGTCGAACCCACCACCTTTGGTGGGTGTCGAACCTTTGACCTTTGGTGGGACCAAAATTCAATTGCAGCAAAATTGATGGTGCCACCATTGATGGTCGAGCCCACGAGTTTCGATGGGAGTCGAACACACAACCCTTGGAGTTAACGCGAATTAAGACTCTCTAATCTAAGACCTTTGGTGGCAGTCAAACCCTTGACCTTTGCTGAGACCGAAATTCAGTGGCACTAAATTGACGGTCGAAGCCACGACCATTGGTGTTAAGGCGAATTAAGGCTCTCGAACTCACGATCTTTGGTAGGAGTCGAACCTTTAACCTTTGATGGGACCAAAATTCAATGGCACCAAAGTTGATGGTGCCACCATTGTTGAGAGTCGAACACATTACCCTTGGTGCTAAGGCGAATAAGGCACTCGAACCCATGACCTTGGTGGGAGTCAAACCCTTGAACTTGGGTGACGTCAAATTTATAGGGCACCAAAATTCATGGTGCCACCATTGATGGTTGAACCTGCGACCATTGGGGGGAGTCGAACCCACGGCATTCGAAGGGAGTTGAACCCTCAACATTTGGTGGGACCAAAATACAATGGCAACGAAACTGATGGCGCCACCATTGATGGTAGAACCCACGACCTTTGCTGTTAAGGCGAATTAAGATCGAGGTAAATAAGGAACTTGAACCCACAACATTTGGTGGGAGGAAACAATAGGAACAATGCTTATGAATGAGAATGTCAATTTAATGAATGTCTCGCCAGCATGCAGGCTTCCACCTTCATCCTCTTTTGTGCATGCTAAAGTGAATGTCACCTTTTCTTTTTCTCCTAAGCCACACGTGATCCTACCTAGATCTGTTAGCCTCCTTTATAGTCTTCAGAATGCCTTCAGAAACGGAGGCAAATAGGTGCAGCAACTACTCTTCACTTTTACACTGTACCAGACATGAAGGAACTAGGTGAAAGCTTAAGCCTCTATGATGATTGCTTCATCATTGCTTAAACAAGGAGCCAAGATAGATTTCACAGGAACCATGACTGCGGAGTTTCCTTGACAAGTTCCATCTTTCCTATGCTTTCTTGTGTTCCTTTTTGCTTCCGACTGTACAGTTTGCCAAATGACATTTTAAGTATGTCTTCAGTGTTAAATATAATTCACATCAATATCAATGCTTGACTTTGTGATGGCATCAGCTAGGCCCCCGTTACTTTTGTGCTGGTTATGCTGTTATGAATAGCAAAATGGACTGCAAACTAGCCCAAACCTACATTTTGTTCTTTGATCATTTCACATGCACTAGCAGAACAAAGATAACTGGATCATAATGACAAGTTTAATGCAATGCAAAAAGTACACAAAATTGTCACTTAATACACATAGAGCTTCGCAACTTTGTGAAAAGATTAAAATTAAACATAGCAGCTTTCATGCAACGCATGCTGCTACAGAGCACAATGAGCAAATGAAAACATGATAAACTCTGCCACCTGACTTGCTTGTGCTTATCTTCTACTGCCGAGAAAAATGGCGATTACTAAAAACTGAAAAATAGAGGCTCACAATGAGCCTGGCACATCACCTCAGAATGCTAAAATAAAATTAAAACACCTTTACAAGAATAAATAAAACAGGTAAAGTGCATCCACACTTGCATAAGTGCTCTTGCTTCACAGAGGTAAATAATAATCGAAAAGCAATGCGTCACGTATGGCTGCTTTCTCCCGAAGTGCAGCTGAAGTTGGGCACAAACTTAAAATGCGCAATCAATGGCATCAGACAACACCGAAGCTGCTGCTGCCATGTGGACGTACACAAACATACAAGCGCAATTTCACCACGCTAGCATCAAATGCTTCACGCACCAACTTTACCAACATGTCTGATAGGCTGCCATGCAATGCACATGAACGATTGTATGAAAAAAATAAACAAATGAACATCTCCTCTTGGCTGTTTAAAATCAGTACCGACATAAACACCTCTTGTACCAAAGGCAGTACCAGCCTTTGCACTTCAGCAATGCCTGAACGGCCAAATTGAAAGCCTGGACACGTGTATTTAAATAACGCTTGCAGGAGGGATCCATTCTCTTTAGATGTAAAACAGAACAGGCAGTGCTAAAATCTATGGCACAGGCAACCAATGACTGAAGCAGCCAAGAACATAATGTACTGTAGTTAATTAAGCCACATGCAGCAAACGAGCACCAGGCCTTTGCCAGCCTTCAATCTTCAGGATGTTTCCGAAGACAGTGCGCACACCAATAAGTAGTAGTGAGCTTGATTATTCACCATGAGATGCGAGCCACTTGAAAAAAAGAAAAAAGGAAAGCTCTTTGCACATTGAAACAGTGATCATCGCCTTGACTGATCACTTTCGAGGACACTTCGCTTTTGCTTGGCGTAGAGGCCAAAGCAATGGGCATTCCGTCCGCCGGCTCAACCAATCAGCACTCGCTGAAAGTGACCCAGCTGAAACATGGCACCTGTGCGATGTAGTACTCCTAAATTTGAGAAGTGTGGGCAGCTTAGCACTCTTGCTAGAAACAAGTGTATAGCACTGCCCCAACTTGAATTGTGGCCAGTCTCCAACCAACTGCACTGATCCTTACATTTCGTATGACTTCCCATTGTTATGCCTTTCAAGGGCATAACACATATTTGGCCAGTTTTAATAATGGCACTGCGCATGCATGAGCAAGGGCATTTTCCAACCAATAACCTCAACTACAGGATAGCAGAATAAACTATTCTTCCCACTTAACAGCTTGCCTTTACTTCTGCCAAACCCCTTATGCACCTCTAAGCTGGCAAAAACCTCGCTGCCCTTCTTTTAATTTTTATATATATATATATATATATACTCTGCCAGAGTTTGGCTGTGCCTATTGAATAGCAGCATATACTTGGTGACCAGCCATAGGATATGGAATAATTATGAGAGCATGGAACTCTTGCAGTAATTTTTGAAAAGCCTTTGTGCTCACACTTCCTTCTTGGAAGAGCTAGGAGGCTTTACCAAGAAATGTAAGCATGCAGGTTCAGCAAGTGCTGGTCCGGTGAACCTGCAACATCGCCATGGTCATTGGAGAACTGGACTAAGGGGGAGGGGGGCACACTTCAAGGGTGAGATGCAGTCTCTGATGAGAGTTCTTGATTGGAAAACACCAAGTGGAGGGTGCTCACTATTTTTTAAATTGTCAATTCCAGCCCATTTTCTACCCCTGTGAAAGTGCCCTGGCAGGTTTTGCATATTAACACACTCCATCCACCACAAGGAACATGGCTACCCCACTGCAATTCCACTCCTTATAAACAAGTTAACTCTCCAAATTCAATTTGCTGTTGCAGCATCCTCTAGGGCACCCTGCAAGTGTAAAATTATACAAACCACTATTTCTATCATGCTGTTTGGTGACATTTTGGGAAAACCTATAGAAATAAACAAAACACTTGCTACTGTAAATTCTAGAATGAAACAATCCACGTATCCTTTCACAGAGCACCTTGTGCTACTTGATGCTGCTTAATTGTCTCACAATCCTCTACTTTTTGTGTCACGCCATTTGGTGGCATCGTAGAAAAAAAAAAAAAAAACTTCATGGACGCAACTGCTGTTGCAAATGCTAGTTTGAAACTATTCGCACCAAGCCTTTTGCAGAGGACTTGATAATGGAGCAACATTGCTTATGCCTCGCAATCCCTCCCTTTGCTCATGCTATTATAGAGGGAAATCAAAAAATGTTTTTAGAAAGAAACGACAATCTTGCCATTGCATACGCTAGTCTGAAACAATTCACTGAGCACTTGGTAATTGAGCAAAACTGCTTATCATTATCCTCATGGTCCCAAGCCACTGAATGACAACCAGTCAGCAGCAACGGTTCGCGCCACCACGTCCCAACAA
Source organism: Dermacentor andersoni (assembly GCF_023375885.2). NCBI lineage: Eukaryota > Metazoa > Arthropoda > Arachnida > Ixodida > Ixodidae > Dermacentor > Dermacentor andersoni. The sequence goes on along the minus strand of NC_092822.1, from coordinate 73,697,795 downwards.
GCACAAACGTTGTTACACTTGTCCTTCCACTGCCTACCAGCGTGGCAAAAAGGCATACTCTCAGGTTGTCCTGTTGGCATCATCACAGGTAAGCGAGCAACATTCAGGGATGAAGTAAAAAGAGCAGGGAGCTCAAAAGAGCAATCCATCAAGATCATTTTCTTAAAGGAACATGTCGGCCAAGTAGGAATCAAACTCTTCCTCCTGGCTCTTTTCTTCTTCGGCAGTGCTCGGCTTGCTCCAGATGGACTCTTCTGCATCTTTGGCTGTTTCTTTCTCATCTACTGTGGGTTCTCCGCCGGCTTTCTCACCCTCAGTCTGGTCCATCTTGCCCTTCTTCCTCTCCGAGCCACCGTCATGCTTAGATGACGACCTCTTCGTCGCATTCTTGGTGAGCTCCTTCCTCTGGAACCGATAGTTGAGCTTGAACGAGCACTCCGCACACAGCCTGAGCTTCACCAGGGCATTTTTCTTTTCGTTCTTCTCGAAGTAAGCGAAGTTCACTTCCCACGTACGCAGCCCCGAGGGCTCTTTGCACTGCCGGTCGCCGCAGCTGAACTGCCCCTTGCCCGTGATCACCTCCTGCTCTGTGCGCCAGCGCATGGCGATCTTGTTTGCCTGGTAGTACGTCAGGTCGCAGATGCAGTACTCCTTGAACAGTTTGTCGTAGTAGCGCTTCGCCAGCTGCTTCTCCCACGTCGGCGGCTCCTCGTCGTCCGACTCGTCCCACAGGAACTGGTGGTTCTCGCGGATGATGTCAAAGTCGGTGCGATCGCGGCTCGTGTCTCGTTTCAGCTTGGACGTAGCGCCCGGGTAGCAGAGCAGGTAGTCGTTGATGAGCTTCTTGTGCCTCGTGTAGGCGTCCAGCGCCAGGAAGCAGTTGCGCTCACGTCGCTTCTCCTCGAGGCTGTATTCCTTGACCACGACATCCCGGTGAGCCTTGGGCTCGCGTCGCGGCGGAGACGCCGCGACCAGCAGGTCCTTGCGAGAGCGTTCGTCGCCCGCGACCACCGACTCCGAGTCAGTCTCAAAGTTGGAGTCGTACTCGTTGCTTCCTCGGTGGCGAGCGAAATCGACGACGCTGTCGGCGTCCGCGTCGCGTCCGTCGTTCTCCATGGCCTGCGGTTGCACAGAGCTCGAGCGAAATGACAGACCGCTACGCGAAGCGCACCAGGGGAACGCGCGCGGCACAAAAAAGGGTCAACGAGACGCCATGTGCGTTTCTTTAAAAGTCATTCATGAAAGCGCGCAGTGCCACAGGTGCGTGCTGATCACCAACGTGCAGAGGTGCTCTAAATGAGAAACGCAGGTTGGCTGGGTGTCGAATGTGCGCTTACTCTGGCATCAGCAGGACACAACGCGACAAACCGCACTTGCTTCCCAGTGACGACGCTCCACACCAGCAGTACTGTACCAAAAACGAAATCCCGGAGCCGGCACTACTCACTTCCACAAGGACGACACGCAGATGACTAGTTTGCAAATCAATTTAGAAGCACCGAAAGTACTGCATCAAGTAAACAGCGAGCAAAAGCGGTCTGCACGACGCAACGTTGGCCAGCCCATGACTAGACGCCAGCAAGAGGCCGAGGGCAGGACATAGGGCTAATGGGGTTAGGAGGCGCTGGCTCTGTTAGCTCCGTGGTGCTGGTGGCCGCGGCCGCAGCGCGAAGTAAGAACCAATCGCGCATGCGTGAGGTAAAGCGAGAGGGGACAGGGAAGATTGGGAAATACTGGGGATAGAGCTATGCATAGAGTTGTTTATATTAACCATTGAGTTTCTATGATATTAACCCTATGACCGCAAAAGACGGTATATAAAGGCGGATGAGCAAGACTCTGTCGGTTCTTTCTGTTTGTACACTCTTGTGATTACGACAAAGTTAAATGAAGTGCACTTGAGTGCATATGCAAGAACATAAAAAAAATGCACCAAGAATCTTGTTTAATAAAAATATTTTCCAAGTGGCCGATGATGGCGGTATAAGAGGAACAACTTCATGCAATAAGTCGTCACCATGACATCACTAATTTTTCACTCCATTAGTTTGCGCGCTTCTTGAACATTGGTCGCGCTGGTAGCGACCTCTCTAGTGCAGACATGGCGGGCGCAGCGGACGACGTGATAGCTCAGGTCAACGAGACGCTCAAAGAAGCCGTCAAAAATGAAACTACCAAGTTCCAGCCGACTCCCGCAGGTCAGGCAGTCGCCTACACCAGCATCATGCTTATGGCTTTCTTCCCCATCGTCTTGGGCGCTTTCAAATCCGTCACACACCAGCGGAAACAAAAGGCCAGTATGCTCGCCCCTTGCTCTCCGCAACATATGTCAGCGCCGTGTGTTACACGTAAGCAGCGAAACTGGCGTCATTTGGCGCCGGCGACAGCGTCTGTATGCGCTTGAACTTGATACGTTTTCTCTCGCGTGGCTCTGACATCGGTCAGGGTTTTCCGCTAGTAATAGCGCGCCGTACTCCAAATACCTGTCGTGGTGCTAAGGAGACGTGTCAGTTGGGCTCATGCCTTGCGACACATCGTTACGGGTTTCTTATTGCTTTCACTGTTTTCAATAGTTGATAGAACTGTCGGCAAAACAGTCTTCTGCCGAATTCAATTGCTTGTTCACACACGAACACACTCTAAATGATACCATGTGCGAAAACTGAAACATGTGACGCACAGTAAACGACTGAACGGCACGCAGAAAACATTGCCGCTTTTCTCTTTGGCAAGTTGAAATTGCTTTAAATGTTCGTGCGGTCTTACGTCAATGCGAACTCGCTTCCCGTTACACGAAACGTTCTCTTGTTTCTGTACATTCATCGTCTCTTGAATGAAACGTTGAAGCTCTCCCGTCGGTCACGTTGGGGCCTTTCGCAACATCTTTCTATTTTACAGGAGTCTGGCGAAAAGCCCGAAACCATGACGAGGAAGGATGCTGCCATGTTTCCAGTCATAGCCAGCGGAGCACTGTTTGGCTTGTACATATTCTTCAAGGTACGATGAAGGCGTTCGAGTACTCAATTGCACCTTTAGACCTTGAATAGCCGTGTAATTGGGGCCGTTTCTTGTGCCTCGAGGTGCCGAATTCTATATTGTGCGATGTTGATTTTCCAATAGCTGATACGGATTGACAGGTATGTGGTGAATTTTATGAATAAATTCGACTCTTGCCTTAGTTGACACAAGTTAACACATATCTATTCGTGTAACAGTTTCTGCCCCATGTACACAGCCAGCTAGTTAACAGTAATTTCATCACTTCAATCTTCAATGCTTTAGGTGCACACGTAAGTCAGCTTGTCTGCTTCACGACTGCTTTCCAGTAGTGTGGGAGTTTACAAAACATGCTCATTTCTTGTAAAGCACTCCCCATGAGCTGTGCCTGCGAAACAGTATACCCTGTGCCTATTAGCGAGAACGGCAGCCTAGAGGTAGTTTTCGTATGCAGCCATGTGGACGAATGCGTGCCACTCTTGGGATTAACGCAGCTGCACACAACAGCAAACAGCAAATTAAATTGCTGTGCATGTACCTTGTTTTCCTGTGCTTAAAGGAAAGCCTGCAATGCCTTTAGACAGATCATGCGGTCCATAGTTTGCGCACACTTGTGGCTTCCCTTTAAATGCAGGAAATAACAGCTGCAAACAATTCGAAATTATAAGGACAGCAGCTAAAGTTTGTTAATTAGTACTGATTACTCTATTAACAAGAACAGACATTTACTGCAGGCTTATCCAGGAAGTTTCTGAGAGCACAACATACAGTAGGTTTGCAAGATAACCTATGTTGGGGGGAGTTGGTGCTTACTGGGAGACACGATTTCGTAGCGCAAAAATTTTGAAAAGGAAAAGAGAGTGAAAGAGCGGACAGAAAGACAAGCACTACTACTACTATACTAGTAGTAGTAGTAGTGGGTGTCTTCTATGAGCTCTTTCCATTCACTGGTTTTTTTCCTTTTCTAAACTTCTGTGGTATAAAACTGTCTTACAGTATGCTGTTGGTTTCACCTGCACTGAATGCTTCACCTTTCTTTTAAAACTTGCCCTGTGTAAACTGGGACACCTGGTAGCAGAATGCAAAAAAAAAAAAAAAGAAAGCCATTGATGGTATGCTCTGTTGGTTGGCTAATGTTCCTGCTGGCATTGAGGTTCAATGCACAAGTTTACATAACTACGGTGCATGCACTGCTAAATGCATTGCAGCGCTCTGCATTTGGCTGTGAAGGACATGCAGCTGCTGAGTGAGTATGACTAGTTAAAACTTCTGTGAGATGTTTTCATTTGTCTTTTAAGCAGTGCTTTTATCTTCTCTTCTGTAAGGCAATATGTGGGGTGTTCACGTAACAAGCACTATTTTTGTGGATCTTTTTGTGTGCAGCTGTTCTCAAAAGAATACATCAACCTCCTGCTCACGGGATACTTCTTTTTACTTGGAGTATTAGCTCTCGCTCACATATTGAGGTGAGTGTTGGTCATTTTGTCTAAGTTTATTTTCTTTAAAGGAGTACTGAAGCACCTTCTTGAAGTTATAGAAACTTTACTAAACTCCTCTTGCATGTAAATAAATGGCACTGTGCAAGTACGAAAATTAGCCTCATAAGATAGTTTTATTTCAAGTTGGTCTTGATCCACCACACCTGGCGTCATCAACATTGTTGGCCATGTCATGAGTCAGGGTTTGTACACCTCCTTAAAGCCTTGAAAACCCTTGAGTTTGGAAAAGGAGGTTCAAGGTCCTTTAACACTCCTCTAAATACGTGTGCTCCTTGAAATCCATGAAAACTGGGGTTGGGGGAGACATTTCAACATTCAAAGTAACAAACTCTGCATAATGGCTATGCTACAAGCACTGTCTGTAAGCAAACAATCCTACATATTTTCTTTCGAGAGTGTCGCTAAACAAGTGCAATGTGGCATGTCCACAGCCACAAATGACAGGCTTGTTTAAGCACATGATACGTGGCTTGTGTGTGAGCAAAGTACGTTCCAGGTCAGCTATTTTAATGATGTTCGGCACATTTAACTGAATGCACACGAACAGCTTATTCTCGCGGGGTGTAATTCACGGACAGCTTTTATCTTGCCGGTGATGTGGAACCCGAACGTTTCATTCCTCATCCTATTCAAACATGTCATTGTCTTATTTTACGTTGACTTTTTGGCCATTCCTTTTGTTAGAAGCGGCACTGTCCCACAGTTGCTTCCTTCTCTTTCTTGTGCTTATGGAAAAATCCTCAGAAATAGATATGTTTTTGTTTTTATCTTGAAGCAGTTATATAGAGCATTAATTTTCTCTGTGATCATATAATTTTACGATTACTGGTCACACTTTGTCAGTTTGTTTCCATCTAGTTCTTTGTATCTGTTCAGCCGAGCTGGCATGTGCACCCAGCATTTCTATCGAAATACCTTTGAGGGCAGATTCTTTGGGATCTTTATGTGTCTCATTTGCTTTCTCCTCAACACCAAACACAGGAAGGTTATTACGCCGGCTGCAGTCTTCTAAATTGGCAAGTTTAAGTTATAAGTTCTGCACCTTCTTCTCCAAGCTGCGAGCTATAGAACACGCTCCAGTTATAGCTGAAGCAGAGTCTTCAAACATTTTAAACCATGATTCAATGTCATCTAGCCTAGTTTTTATCTCTTTCTGCCCCTGTAGCAGTTCGCCTAGTAGCTGCTCAGGTGATGGGCCCGTGTTAGGCTCGACATCGCTGCAAAGCATGAGTAACGAATAAACAAAGCTGGAAACAGTGGTACACAATGCACACATACACTTGGGGCATGTCAGCTGGAACAAGTAGGGATTGCTGGATTTAAAGGTGGAAGTAGGTGTACTAACCTGTACAAGAAACGTGAACGGGTTTGAGACTGAGCTGACCGAAGGCCAGCTGATGTGCCCCCATGGTTAGAAGTGTCAGACTTCAAGCCAAACGTACTTGTGTTAAAGCAAAGTGGCTGAAACTTACTTTCCATTAGGCACTTCTAGCGACCAGGGCTTGCAGATTGAGCCACAGCGGCTGTGGTGTGAACCAACAAGCAAAGCAATAAAGTGGTGTATCCGGCTTGGTCATTTGATCTGGCTTTGTTTAGCTCCACAATGAAATCGTTGTTTAATAGCATATAAAACTTCAGTTCGCCCTGAATATGGATCAATTGTTTTGGATCTGTACACTCGAGGCAATCTAAACAAGCCAGAATCTTGCTCAAAGTCCCGAGTTGATGTGGGTACAGAGATTTCAGAATGTGTGCTTGCAGCACCGAAGCAGTTTTTCTGTAGGCGGTGTCACCTGGTGTCCACGTATTTTCCATGCGTTCTTGTTAACTTTGGACTTCTTGCTTGTGCAGCCCGGCGTTCAGCCGCGTCCTGCGAAGTCTGCTGCCCAGTCACTTTTATCGCTGGGAGTACAGGATCTCCTTCCAGCGGTGGTCGACGACACAGACTGATGAGTGCGAAGGTGAGACGTGATTGAGGGCTGTGAGAAAGTGCAGAAGGGTTTTACCTTTTATTCCGGCTGAAGAAGTAGCAGGTCAAATGGATGCTAAAGAGTTGTACTACATCAGTTTACATTGGCTATTCAATCTTTCAGAACTCCTTTCATTCACTTTAGGTTTGCATTCACTATTACGGAAGAAAACGAAGACCAAACTTAACTTTGTTGAACATTGCTCTGAAGCCTCATCATCGGTACGTAGGTGTGATGTCGCGTGCCTACAAGTAATGTTTTTTTTAGTATTTTGGCTTCTTTGGTGCACTTAACGTTTCAAAAGGCTGACTCTATGATTCCTTTAGAACGAAAAGTAGTAGTTCATCGACGATAAACAGTTAACTAGACCTGACCAGATGCCTCAAATGCCTGACATCAAGAGGTACTGGCACATGAGCTTCGGAGTGATGTAGTCTCTAGCCCTTCCTTCTTGAATTTCTTTTTCTAGCTTGGGAAGCCTCTTCTCACATTAAGTGTGGCTGCTTTGCTATTGCAGAGGCATCGTTAACAAATAAAATTCCTCTGCTGCACCAAAAGGGCAGGTTACCGTATTTACTTGCATAATACACACTTTTTTTTTTTTCAGAAAATCCGGCTCAAAGTTCGGGGTGCACCTATACGCGGGGTAAAATTTATGAAATATTTTTAACTCGCATTCTTGCACTTTAAACTTGAACATATGTCAGGAATATGGCTACTCTCACATAATTTACCAATAAATCTAGTATAAAAGTAAAAATAAAAGCTACCTACTTACCTTTTAATGAACAGGCGAGAGATGTCGACTGCACACACACACAAAATTTATTAAGACTATTCCGAGTCCGAGTAGGAGAGAACATACTCATCACCGTCGGGTGGAGACTAGTATTCTTTGTCTGAGCTCCACAACATGTCGTCTGAGCTCGCATCCAGTGCGTTGGAGATCCCAGTTTTCGTGAAACATTTCCTGACGATGTTATCGGAGATCTCTCGCCAAGCTTCCACAATCCATCCGCACAACATTTACATAGGCGGCCTCTTAATTTTGCCACCTGGAGTTAGTTCACGCTGTCCTCCAGCCATCCAGTTAGTGTACAGCCTTCGAACGTTGTCCTTAAAGGGCTTATTTAAGGACGCGTCCAACGGTTGCAACACGGAAGTGAGGCCTCCTGGAATCACGGCAATATCTGTACGCAGCTCTAACAACTTCTCTCGTACACATTCTACAAGGTGCCCGCAAAAACTGTCCAAAACGAGCATGGCCGGATACAACAGGCCGCCCAACCGCCGGCCCCAGACGGTCTTGATCCAGTCCACCATCAACTCTGCGGACATTCAACCTTTCTCCTGGACCCTGACGTAGATGTCTCGAGGGAAATTTCTCTTTGGGAGCGTCTTTCTCTTAAAAATAACGTAAGGCGGTAGTTTGTGCCCATCCGCATTCACTGCCGACATGACAGTACACCTTTTGTTTTTCTGCGCCAGATGTTCGAATAAGCACGCTTCGTGCACCTTTCTCCTCTACAGTTGTATTCCTCAGCATGTTGAAACAGAGAGGGGTCTTATCTGCGTTGGGACAAAGTGAAGTTTTTTTGCTGCCGGAGCCATATAACAAAATGGTGAAACTCCAGTACCTTGTCCTCGTATGCTGAGGGCAAGCGCTGGCACAACGTTGTGCACCTTCTCAGGGTAAGTCCATGGCGTCGCATGAAGTGCGTTGTCCATCGGGAGCTTGCTTTGAAATCTTTCGCTTCGATGCCCTGCGCTCGGGCAATTCTGTGCGCCTCAGTCTGCACTATGTTGACAGACACTGCACAACCGTCCTGTCGAAGGCCCCGTATGTGTTGAATGAGTTGCTCTTCCACTTGCGGATACTTTCCGGACTTTGCACCGCAGAAGGCCTGTCGTGACTTTCTTGTGGCCTGCAGTTTTTCTTGCTGACCTCGCCAGTAGCGAATGCTTGTTTCTCCAACACTGAAATGTCCGCCTGTAGCACGGTTCCCATGCTCGAGTGCATACTGCACAGCTTTCATTTTGAATGCAGCCGTGTAGCTGGCATACTTCCCCATTGCGAAACGCGCGACCACATGAACTGCATGCCGCTTGCAAAATGGCGAAATGTGGCGTTTTGTCTTTTCTTTGCCTGTGTCAGCCTGTGTGGAGCATTGATGGCGATGGCACTGTCGCTTGTGTCGAGTCGCCCAGCTTTCCGAGCTGCCTCAGCGAAGGCAGTGAAAAGCTTACACATCGGCGGTTTGGAGGGGAGGGGGGTGTTATCGATAGTTGATGGGAAGAACTGTTTTTCGCTCGTTAATGCGTTTTTTTTCTTTCTCTCTTTTTACGTTTCTATGGCCACGTTAGGTCGTAGTGCTTGCTGGCTTCGCGGCGGTTCGGGGAGGGGGGTGTCGGTAGTTAATGATGGTTAACGGAAGAACTGGTTTTCGCGATGTTGTATGTGCTGTGGGTTCTCAGCAGCTGCGACGGCAGCAACACTAATGAGAACTAGTACAGCAAATACGTTAATGAGCTTGGGTTGTGGAATGTGCGTGCATTTTTTTTTTCACCCGAGATGGAGGGGGAGCAGGGCGTCGGCTTGCAATCATGTAAATGTGGTACTGATCACAGTGCCAAGTTCGGGGTGCGCCTATTATGCGCGGAAATAAAAAAAATCTGATTTTCCGCGACCAAACTGGGGTGCGCCTATTATGCGAGTGCGCCTATTATGCGAGTAAATACGATAGTATTGTGAAGCATGCTTTCCATATGTCATCTCATCCTGTGTTGGTGTTATATAGTGCAATTTTACCAATAAAAGAAATAACAGTTGAAGCAAAAAACTTCCCTCCATAAAAATTTGTCTAACCCTGGCCTGGGGCACCAAAGATGTCATTATGTAATATCTCAATTTTGCATCAGTCTTCTCTGATTTCAGGCTTCTTATTGCATTAAAGGTTCATAAGGCTCATTTACAATTTTTTTCTTTGCTATGTTGTTGTTTTGCTTTTTCCAGTTGGTAATCATCAGTTGACTATAGTTGAGTTAAAGCCAATCGTCATAATCTACTATGAACTTGCCGGAAAATGTTAGCATTGGCAGTCGTTTTTGACATTGTGTTGTTTTCCAGCATTGCGTTGTTTTCCTTCGGTATATTATTCTTTTGTATAACCTGTAATCTATAATGAATAAATCAATTTCAATTACTAAGTGTTAGCTGGTGCCATCTCTGTTGACGTTGCGCAGAGTACTTTGACTACCGCTTCAGCTACGACGACATAGCCTGTTGGATCTTCTGCTGCTTATTTGGAGTCTGGTATCTCTGGAAAAAGGTAGGCATTCACCACTCTGGGAGATATGATAGTTTCAGGTGGAAGTGGTGCTTACTTAGAGAGGATTGAGGTCTAGGCAAGCAATGTTGCAAATACAGGGTGTCTACCAACCGGGAAAACTGGGAATTCTCAGGGATTTTGAGTAGTATGGAAAGACTCGGGGAAAACTCGGGGAATTTATGCTTCTATCAGGGAAAATTTGCTGTAATTTTATTGAAAGGGAACGAAAGTCCTGGTAACGATGGCTCGAGTAATCGAGGAATCATAACGAATGATCTTTGACGCTGTGTTGTTGGCTGGAGGAGTTGCCAGAGTACAGTCAACAAGCGACTTTCCAGACGGACGGCTTCGCAGCACCACTACGTACCCCATTGGGTCAATGTATAAGGGGACATTGCAATTGCGCGTAAAAAGGGACACGGACAGGAACATGAAAAAAAAAAACGCACACACCGAACGCTAGTCTGCCAACTAGCCCAGCTTTCTGCCTTAAAAATCAATGTATAAGAACGTCTGAAATTTCTGACATAAAAACCATTCGCCGTCCGATTTTCTGGACTTTTTACCATGACCGCAAGTCCGAAACGGCATTAATAAAAACCACAATCGCCGCCATTTTGATAACCTCGCCACCTCGAACCAGCACGCTTCGCACGCAGATCCGCTGGTAGCCGTAGCCTTCACCGTGGCAATGCTAGGCCTAGCTGCTTTGAGGTTCGGCATTAAGCTCCTTGCCGTTCTGTGCCGTGTTTTTCATTGAAAGAATTCGCCGCTGTCAGCGATGGCACCGACACCACAAACTGGATTAAGTTGTTCTTTTATTTTTTAACATGCTTACTAGAGAGTGACACCATTGGGTGACATGATGTAGGGAGCCTGTCTTGACATAAGACAATGTTCTGTGTCACTCAGGGAATATTACAAAGGCACTCAGGGGAAAGCCTGGAAAACTCGGGGAATTTGGAAAGGTCAACTTGGTAGACACCCTGAAATAGAACCAGTGTTTTACTCCCACCATGCAACCTTATTCACAACTAGTGCAGATGCTGGAAGCATTGTCACGGATACGAGTACATGCTTCCGATGTCAAGCATTTATGATGTTAGCTGCTTGCACATGGACATGCTTAAGGAGTACTCCGGCTTCGCATTCGCTGCTTTGCTTATGCAGCCGGTTTCAAGAAGAAATCCTACCAAGTTGGAGAGCATGTGAGGGCTTAAATACTATTATAGTCATCCAGACACTGGTAAAATAAAACCCCACCCGATGGCACGTCATAACGAATGAAACTGCAACGAAAATTTAGAGAAAATTGAGAAATTTATGCCTAAAAAAACTTCACAGCAGTGAGCGAGGGCACTGAGGGATGTGCGGTACATAATGGACTTTCAATCTCGAGGAGCTGCTGTCAACAAATAAAGGAAAACGAACTTCAAGGCACTGACTTGGGCTAGTTGGATGTGTTCCATGCTGGAAACGGCTCAGAAGACACAGACAAATCAGCAAATGACGCAGGCATTTGGGTTGTCTGCTCCCTTATCCATGTCTTTCTTGCACTGTTTTCTGCATTCAGGTCGAGTCTGAAAATGAACCTGGTTGCTTCTATAGTACGTATATAGTGTTTATGGGGCAAATCCAAGGGAGATTTCCATCCCGTCATATATATGCCAGGCCTTCGGTTACTACTTTTTTGATCATATGTTTGTCATTACGGGCATTACGGGCTGGCGAGGAATACGCACTGCCACTTGGCAAGCTTTGCTCAGCAACATTTTCCTTGTTGCCCATCCACCCAACCTTGCAGCACTGGGTGGCCAACAACCTCTTCGGCCTGGCCTTTGCCATCAACGGCGTCGAGCTGCTGCACATCAACACAGTGTCCACTGGCTGCACATTGCTGGGCGGCCTCTTTGTCTACGACATCTTCTGGGTGAGCGGGCTCTGGGCCGGGAGACCGGGAAAGACCTTGCCTCTGTGAAGGTCGGGGTCGTCTCCTCCCTGTGTGCTCATTTGGCTGCCACGTGCGCTTGCTAAAACCTTTTTCTCTCTTTCTTTCTTTTTTTCGTGGGCTTCTCTTCATGCGCAGGTCTTTGGCACTGACGTCATGGTAACCGTTGCCAAGTCTTTCGAAGCACCCATCAAATGTGAGTTACCTTTTGGCTCCACTATTAGAGGGAATGACTGCGTGATTGCAACGTTGAGCGAGGTTATGGTGCTTGTAGAAAGATAGAACATCACAGTTGTTAGAACGTCATCTCTTAAACATATGCTAAAGCAGAAAGACAAATAAATCACCCAATAGCGGTATTTTCGTGCCAAGAAGTGGCATTTATCAGCTGAGAAAGTGAAAGGTGTGCATTACTTTTTTCTAATCTCACCCCCCAAAACTGAGAACAAGTGAAATCATTGTGGCGTCACCAGCTCGGCATTGGCTTCTCATACCTACACGGTACGACAGCAAAGCTGTTCTAGAGTGTCTACATGCGGTATAAAGTGTCCCTCGCAATATGTCCACTTGATGATTTGAAAGTCGCCTACATGTAGGCTCGCTGTGTAGAAATGGCAAGGAGACCCACATACTGTGCATGTGTTCAATTTCACGTTAGCCTTGTTCGTTTCACTGTTGTCTGGCTCTAAAGTTGCCCTAAATGCTACCTCGGTGTTAAAATTGAAAGCAGTGTGAGGAAGAAGTGCTGTCTCTGTATGTGAGTTGAGAGCTTGTTTAACGGACACCTCCTCCGTTTGCTAGTGTTGTGTGGCTTCAATAAATTGACTGACAGCAGGAATAAAAATTAAGCGAAATTTTTTTGTTCTCCTTAGTGTGAATTTTGATCGCCTCCAAAAGTGAGACTGCTAGGGCATGCTTGTAGCAATGGCATCCCAGTCACCCAGCAAGACGGCAGCCTCGGGTATCACGGTTTTATTTTGATCTACCCATATGTATATTGCTGGGTTCAGACCATGGGCTAACAAACTTGTTACCACGTGCACGGCGGAAGTAGCGGCACGGTCACTTTCGGCCAAACCAAAAAGAGTCGCAACACAGCCGATCGGAATGCATTGTGCGAAACCAGAGTGACACACACGCGGTGTCGCATTATACGGAGCTTTATTTGGCAGGCAGATGATGCTTTACGTGCCTGAAAAATGTGCTGCGTCCATTCCCCTTCATATCATGCCCTATGTTATCATATCATGCCGTATGTTACATCTCGAGAGAAAGACATCACTTACCGTGCTGTGCGCTGGCGGCGGTGCACGCACAAATTGTGCAGGTTGTTTGTTCAGCATGATGAGCTGCTTGTAGAACCTGCTGCTCACTGAGGGCAAGCACTTGCCGCATTTGGGCGCGTCGAGCCACTCCAAAAGAGGGACAAGCTTGTCCTGAAGAAAGTTCCACCCACTTAACTGGGGACAAAGAGAGAGAGGAGTCTGGGAAAGTTGCATATCAGCGCTGAAATTTCAGGTAGGGGGAAGGCCCAGGGTGCCACCCCCTGGATATGCCACTGGAGAGGAATGACTCGAACGTTGCATTTGTCATGCTGCCTTCGCGTCGGTACGTGGCAAGCGTGTTATTGCTACACGTGAGAAAATACGCCTGCGCTAGAGCAGGTACGGTGAGAAGCTAGTTGGACGACCCACCTGACACAAGATTAGCAAATGCAATGACGTCGTGAGAGACTGCTTGGTCAGACACTACTACTGTGGAAAAGTGGGTAGGGGCAGGATACTGCACATTTTTCTCGTCAAATTTAGGTGAAGTGGCAGCCGCTAGAGGGGTTGCTTACTGGTACAAGGTTCATTGTGGAAAAGGGGGCCCAGTTCTTGTGCAGGAGTATCTTTTATGTGAAAATAACCGACGTTTTTGTATCTGTTCACTTCCAGTGGTGTTCCCCCAAGATTTCTTGGAGAGTGGGTTTGCAGGCAGACACTTTGCCATGCTTGGCCTGGGCGACATCGTCATTCCTGGCATCTTCATTGCCCTGCTGTTGCGGTTTGACTACAGGTGTGCTTGAGGAAGAGTTTCAGTGAAGTTTGTGTTTGCGTGGAGTTTCTTACTCCTGTACTATCCGCTTCCAGTGTGGCCCCTGTTTACCTTTCCGTTTTTCTCCTTCAGCCGAGGCGTGCATTGCAAAAGGACAGTGTTGTTTGCACAGTCGAGTGTTGGGTGCTCGTGGCTGCAAATTCTCTGTAAAACCTTACTAATTGGTTAGGTTTTAGGCCCCAGAACTGCCGAAGAGTGGGCCATGATGGACGCCGTAGTGCAGCTCATCAGATTAATCTTCACTGCCCGATTTCTTTGTCAACACTCGTCTGTGAAACCGTTCTCATGCAGTTCAGATGGAAATTTGCGAGCCCAAGGAGTTTGAGTTGGTGTGGGTCACTTGCTTGCATTACCACCAGGAAAGCAGTTTGGGTGTCAATACAACCTGCCACACTAGCAGGCTATAGCCAGGTTATAAGGTTGAACTTATAACCTGGCTTTTCTTTGTAGCTTTGTACTTCTTTCAGGAATTGTCCTCTGTATCGTCGATTTCTGCAGAGCCCATTTCCTTATTAAATGCCTTGAGAATGAATTCTATTTTGACTCCAAGTCTTTCTGAGTTAATCCAGAACGTGTTTATACGTTGTATGTTTGTGCTACTTGAAGTTGGGTGACAGCTTTCCTTTCGGTAATGTAGTGCCAGCTTTGCTGTGCCATCCTCTGGAGATTTGGGTGCCTCAATCTCTTCTTTCTTTTGCAGCCTCAAAAGGCAAAGGAATCTTTACTTTGTGAGCAGCTTCGTCGCGTACGTGCTGGGTCTGGCGTTGACCATCTTCATCATGATCTATTTCAACCATGCGCAGGTGAGGGTTACTACGGTTCATGAAAACACCAGTGTACTTGTTATTTTTATTGTGCAAGCCAGCTCAAGCAACCGTTCTCACTTGTGTAAGGTGCCGAACTCTTTGAGAACACTTTTTCTATGTCGGAGGTGGTACAATTGCAGCAGTAGAGGTAAAGAGCTGGCTGAGAATTTAAGACCATTTCTGAAACCTCTGCATCTTGCTTACCATGTCCACATAATTGTTACAAGTCTTTTTTTTTTTTTCTGTTTGGCTTCTGTACATCATCAGTGTTAGTATGCTTTAATTTTTGCATGGAATGCGCTCTGCCAGTTTAGGGGGCTAAGTACATTGTTGTGGAACTGTCATTTAAAAAGCGCAAATGATGTACAGTGAAACCTTGTTGCTATGGACACCACTTTAACAAACTCTTCCGAAATCCCCTGCTGACTGCTTATAGTTTCCAATTTAAGAATATTTCACTACTACAAATTTCAGAATACCGAACTTTTCAGAATAATGATCATTGTTCAGCTTCTGTGTCATGTTAACAATGCCTCAGTACGACAAACTAATATTCCGAAATCTGGCCATTCTTAAGATTTCAGTGTATCCTTCACAGCAGCCGGAACAGTAGGCTAGCGGACAAGAGAAAAAGCAGATGCCACAGTGCATGGGTTCGGAAAACTTGAGATTGCACCGGAGGAAAAAACACGGCAGGAGGGAACTCTTTTTTTTCTTTATCGCGGAGGCGACGACTCATCGGGTTTTGCAAGTTCACGCTCCACCCAAACAATTGTTGCCTACCAACGTAGGCACGTCTCTTCCTTCTTTTGCCCTTCTTTCTGCCCCCGCCCCTTCTTTTCTTCTTGTTTCTGTCGAATTTCTTTCTGCGTCTGCACGGAGAAATGCAGCCTACATGCATAAGGGGATGTCCCACGTTGTTGTTTATGCGCTCTTGGACTTTGGAATGGTTCAGGTGTCTGCTTTGAGCGAGACAGCTGTGGTGTCCACGGCAAGGAATGTGAAAACAAACAAAAAGAAACATTAAAGAAACATTACGCTTTATAGGTGACATGGAGCTGCTGCTGTGTCAGTGGTTTCGTTGGTGTTGGCTCCACTCTCTATACAGTGCAGTGCTTCGGTGATGCATGGCAGCAGAATCTGCGGAAAATAGCAACAGCGTGGGTTGAGAGCCAACAGGAACGTTTTCGTGGATAGCTCATAAGGTGACAACTGATAAACTGTTGATGGGCGAAATGGTCAATTTTGCAGCTTTCACTGTAACGACCTTTCAGAATAACAAACTATTTGCCGCAGTCCCTTTAAGTGTGTGTATAGAGATTTCACTAATAATTATATTTTATATCCCCAAGATTGCTGTGCATAATGTGATTAGTTTATTCGAGTACAGAAGCTGCTTGTAGCACACAGTGGTACCACCATGGCAACCACAGCTTTTTTTTTTTCCTCCTCGCGTGACGGAACAGTTGAACCCAGTCATAACTAAAGCCCAAGTTAGAGATTCTAACCGCAATGAAATATTTTCGTATTCCCGGTGAACATCTATAGAATTCAATGCAGCACGTATCATTTGAAGATGAACCATCACTGTGCTGCAATGCTGCATTAACGAAACTTGCTGCAATAGTAGTCCCCATCTTATCCACCTACGTGATGCTAACAGAGTCCGAAAAAGTGCTCAAGTGCATTTCCTGCCCACCTAAATTGCACAAATGTCGCAGCACGCTTGCGTGGCCACTGCCATTTTTGTTTACAAACACAGCTGCACACTGGAAGTGATTGCAACTGCCAGAAACACATTGTGGCTACCTTCCTGTTTGACTGCCCATTTCAAACGGCATGGCCGCATCACCATCGACTTGTACTGACATGTGACGATTTGTATACCATGTGTAGTGCGTGCAAGCTGTGAAACTTGGATGTGCGTTCACTTGACGCATCAGTGCCTGAGTGACAGTGTTCCACGGACACGGGCAACAGCGCTCTGGATGCTAGGGCCAACGTACTTAGCACTGCAGGAGCTTTATTAAGATGTCGACACTGCCGGGGCAGAGTCATGTGAACTCTTGCAAAAGTGGTTGTATCCCCGAAAGTGATTCAGAATGCCACTCTATGCTAGTGCTGCATTCGCCAACTGACACACGGCGTGTGCATTGTGCTACCAACAATGCGTTTCATGGTAGCCTTGAGCAAGGCTCACTAAAGTAGGCTAACGAAATTTTTTCGCTAAGCTTTCGCTTTTCAGCTCATTCCCTATCTGTGCTGTCTCTTTTCATAGCAACGAAATTCTTGCGAAAGTGAAATTTTTCGTTGCTAATTTCATTATTGCAGTGTTCGACTGTAGTTCCAGATAAATCTTGGGTCCCTTGTCAGTACTAGCTGGGCGTAATGAATAGACCTGAATATGTGAAAATGGTTCGTTTACCACCTCTTTCTGCATTTCCGCCATTCTTTCACTTCACGAACAAGCCTGGCACGGCTGAACGGCAGCAAACTGCCCTGAAAGTGGCTAGCCTCCGCTGCTCTTTTGCACAGAATTCGGTGGCACTGAGGCACGTCGTGCTTGTCCATGCAGTGAATCAGCAATTTGCTTCATCGTATGAATACAGAGGTCATATTCTCTGATAATCACTTTCGGGGATAGTGTCGCACAATATTTTTGCATGACTGGTACAAGCGTCTACAAGCTACAATAGCACAGTGCCAAGCAGAGACCATCTTTATCACAGTGCCGGGAAAGCTGTTGCACATCGATTTCGTCTGGTGCAAGCCACACAAAATCAAACGTATTTCTTTTAAGTAATTGTCCAAGAATGCCACCCCAGCTTGAGCTGTGTTCCCCTCGATTTAACTCCAAAGACTGCTTTTGTTGTGCTGTTGTGTCCGCAGAGATTTTGTAACCTCGTCTAACTCGACCCCCACGTGGTTGAAGGTATGGTACTACACTGCGGGTGAGGACTTACCTGGTTGCCTGTTGCTTACAGCCAGCTCTCCTGTACCTGGTACCAGCGTGCATAGGCGTGCCACTGAGCGTTGCACTCGTCATGGGTGACATCACGGCCATGTTCAAGTGAGTATTTTGAGGCGACTCGTCGACTGCAACCACACTCAGCTGGTATATTTTATACAGTCGACTTCCATTACTTCGACCCTGACAGCGCTGTCGAAAGTGATCAAATTACACGGCTGCTCCAATCAAAGAAGGTGCAGAAAAAAATGCCAGAACACACCAATGATTCATTTTGCAGTATTTGCTCGTACTTAACACACTTCTAAATCAAACGTGCGCCAGATTTCTGTGTGTCCAAAGTAGAAAAGTAATGTAAAAAAAGCTTAAAGCAAAGTGGCAAACTGAAGTGCTTATTGCGTGCCAACTGTTCGAATTGTATTGTGCTGACTGCTTAGAATTGTATTTTTCTCTCTTGTTGTCACTACCTCGTAGTTATACTTTTTCCGTCAAATGTTCTCGTCACATGGCGCTTGTTTTGCTTCTATATTTTCATTATTTATTCACCTGGATAAGTCATGTAATGTTATGTAACCCCCTAAGTAATGCCTGTAAAAGGGCCTTAGGGTACATGAATAAAAAATAAATGAAATCTCGCACTAGATTTTTTTGAGTATGATAGCCGGGTTTCTAAAGTCTGCTTCACTGCACGGCTTATAATGTGCCTTTGCCGTTATACAGCCACGCAAATCAGTAAAGCATACGAAAGCTGCGAAGGTGGTTTTGGTTCCTTATCCGATTGCATAGCGCAGGCAATTTTAGGCCCATTTTCTTTGGAGAACAAAAGGCGCCCGTTGGAATTGGGTAAATACCTTAAGGACAATTGTGAGCTACTGTTATTGCTTGAAAATATTCCTAGGGCGGGCCAAAAATAGGTGTTTTTGACAGATGTTTGTTCAACACATTCACTGTCCTATAAGCTCCATCGAGAAAGACTCTGCCACTTAATGGGTTGTTATTGCGGTCACCATACGGTGTTAAGCACGTGTGTGCGTACTGGTCAAGTTCAAATTATCCGGCTAATGTCAGTTTTAGGAACAAAATAGTGGATGTTTAGGCCCATAGAAACGCATGAGCACTAGGGGGCCTCTGGTCAGGATCGTATCAACTGAAAAATAGAAGTAACTGGAGACGAATTAACGGAAGTCCACTGTAGTTGAAACGGTACTTTCATACAAATACGATAAACCAGCACTGCGGGAATACGCAAGGTGGAGAAAGGACATAGCCTAATACTACTCTTGAGGAGCTGACTGTCTTTCCTTTTACCTTCCACGGTAGACAAGTGGCTGTGTCTGTGGCCTTCTGCTCTGAGCATGTAGTCACGGGTTAAACTTCATACCGTCACGGCCAAATTTGGAGCAGATTTGGACAGAATACAGAAATGCTGGCGTGCTTTTAGATGCACATTAAAGAACCCCCAGGTGATCAAAATTGTTACAGAACCCCCTCCCTCCATTATGGCGTTGCTCATAGTCTACTTGTTGCTTTGGGGCATAATAAGCACCGTAATTTTATTTTATTATGATTTCATGAAACTTCTTCACCTTGTGGATTACCGCAGAACTTATTCGCCATATTTCAGCATCCCTGCATTCAGAGTTCTTGAATAGTTCGGCCTCGCTTTGCAATCTGCTGGCCCCCTGGTTAAATCAGATGATAGAGCGACTGCTGCGGAAAGGTTTTAGTCCCATGTCTAAATCAAATCAGTTCAGTTTATTTCGATATGTTTACAAAAGCATTGCTGCAAAACTGCCTGGGCCCTCAGCAATACCGTTTGTTCTGGGCCTATGCAATTAATACAAAACATGATGCAACTCAGGTTGAAAGGCAGTATGAGTTGAAAGCACAGATTCGAATGGCACAAAGTTGTTATTCCACAAAGGAAAGAAACCAGCAAATAGCAAAATCACAAGCGTTACACCATTGAAGCATGTTTCTTGTGAATTGTAGCTTGCGGTATTCACACGAGAGAGAAATCTGCCTTGCCACTGTAAGGAGAGCTCACCATGTGACCACTGCATCATGCCTTCACAGCGCGGTGCGGCCCTCGAAGCTCCCCTCGACGGCAGGGGAGCGTTTGTTTGAGCGCTACAAATGCTCCCCCATCCCCACATAGGAGGGGCGAAGGGGGAGGGGGGGCTGGGGGGAAGCGCCCAGCCTTGGTGCACGCAGGGGAGGGAGATGCAGCTCGCCGGAAACTATGTTATGAACGGCCCTGCCCATTGTCCTTGAAAGAAGTCCGTCGTGTTAATACCGCTTTGAGAACATGTGAAAATTTAGGCTCTCTTTTCTCATCTTTGGAAAGTTATTTCATATCTTTGTTCCGATGTAGGCTGCCTGAGTCTACAGTACAGTATGTTAAGAGGTGGAATGCTAACATTATTGTCCGACTGTGTCCTCATGGGTCCAAGTGGCGTCATGATAATGGTACTTGCCAAGGGTGTTAGTGTCCAATGCTATATCATGAACTGAACACGCTCTTTTGAAGCCCCTGGCAATGACAGATAGCGTAATGTTTAATTTTTTTTTAATAGAGGTCCTGTGAGTTACGTATACCTAGAGGAAGACATAATTTGGAGTGCTCTTTTCTGCAGCTTTGTCCACGACTTCGGGTAAGATGAATACGTAAGACTTCATGTCTCTCAGTACAGTGACTAAGAAAAATGCTAATGTACAGTAAAGCTTCATTACAATGAAGTTTCTATTCAAATTATCACTCTAATTGAAGGATATATCACTCTAATCTTGAATAATCTCGGGGATTAGTGTACATCATTCTTAATGCGCATGCAGGAAAATGCTGATTCACCCGATGTAAGGTAAAACATGCATGACTGAGCCGGCTGCAAGCATTCGTTATACAGTCGAACCCGTTTATAACGAACTCGATTGTTCCTCGAAAACTGGGCATTATATCTGTAGTTCGTCCTCTATCAACTTGCCCTTCAAGGTGCTCGAAAATTAACCGCACTGAAGCTGATGTCAGTAGCTGCAGTTCACCAGCACTGTGGTCCGAATACCAAATTTTCAGTGTCATATTTGTTCCCAGTGCATTCCGGCACCTGGCTGCAAACGTCCATTAGAAACGACCATCCAAAGAATGAAATTCGGCATCGTGTAGCTCTTTTAGGACAGCGCCCGATTCCGATCACCTGTCGTTTCAAAACTGCAAGGGCAGCTGCCATTTTTTTCAGAGCTTGCGATATATTTTACTACCAGCAGAACATGACTGGCACATGAGAGCGAAGCATTCTAGTTGGCTGGAAGCATAAACTTCGGAAACTACTGCAGCATGCAGCCATTCTGCGAAGGTCTTTGACATGGTCTCGGCATTACGACTATGCGTCAACCGAACAAGCGCCGTGAAATTGCCCTATATATGTCGCTTCTGGCGAGAAAAAGAAAAATTCGATGTTCAAAAGGTAAAACGTCACCACAAACCTTTATCAGTAATCGGCAAATGCGTAAACGAAGTGCCACTGAGCCGCAGTCTCCTGATAATGACGTAATAACTGCTGACCCTTTGCAACATTGCATGGAGGCAGCGCGTCATGCAGTGTTCTCACTTTGGCACTTTGCGTGTGCTCTTTTTACTGTGACCAGATTTGAAGCATTCGTTGTGGCAATACGGCAATTTAAAGAAAAAGATTAGTTAAATCTGGTAGCAGTTTCCATGGGGAGAGTCGGAAAATCATAAATGCACTGAAATGCGGTTGTTATAAATCATAGATCGTTATATTTGGGATCGTTGTACAGTAGCCGACTGATTTTCCAGACCTGGAGGGGACCGAAAAATAGTCAGTATAAAAGAACAGTCCGAAAAATCCGTGAGTCGCAAAACCGAACTTTATTCCAGCTAAACTGGACTGGAGAAAGTCGCGGATGGTCTCTTGTTTTAAGTTCCTGCTTTTTGTAACGACATCTTGCATCTGTGCAAGCGTCATGTTCTCGTCATATGCACTAGACAGCAATATTAGAGGATTGACAATGTCTTGCATTGATGGTTGCGGGCGGCCAGAGGTGTCGTCGTCGGAGTCCGAGTCGCTTTGCGGCGGTGCGGTCACTTGGCACACAATCTCATCGTCCGTAAGCTTCGTGCACAACTCTGTTGTTGTCGATCGCGGCAAACTCGTGAAAAGTAACAGCACCGGGAAGGTCTATCCCCCTGTTGCACAAGTCGGCAATCAGCGGCTCGCCGGTGTTGATGTCTTCAGTGGTGCCATTTGCCTCTTCGGTCGCGGTCTCTTCGGAGTTGTAAAATCCAGCATGCCTAAAACAATTTCCAATCGTTGAAGGCTGACCAGCCTTCCAGGCATCCGCTAGCATGCAGAGTGCTGAGAACGGGTTAACGGAGTACGTCTTCGCGTCATGAAAGCATGCGAGTGCGCGGCCAAGTAAACAGGCCCAGTGGTGCATCTTGAGGTTTTTAATGACCCCTTGGTCCATCGGCTGGAGCACGCTCTTTGTATTCAGCGGTAAGACCTCATTAGAAAAGGAAAGTGAACGATCCGGCAGCATTATGAAGAATAGGCCTGTCTCGTCACAATTAAAGGGACACCAAAGGCAAATACTAAGTCGACACGGAATGTTTAGATACCATTCCAGAAACTGCTCAAAGCTTGTTTCGTGCCAAGAAACGACTTAGTTTACGAGTAAAATAGCATCTGAAGGGTCCGAATACCCTTTTCGAAATTCAAATCTTCCGCCAACCAACCGGGGCAGTCTTCTTGCACAAAATTTGGAAGCATTAAAGTTTGTGTCAAGTTTACTGATATTCAATTTGATATTCGGCTTTTTTTTTTTCTTGATTCGATTCTATATTTGATTCAAAATCTACTGTTCAGTATTCACACACCCCTACTTTTTTCATTCGATGTAGCCAAGCATTTCATACAATGTGTATTTTTGCTGCAGCTTCGCAAACTGTTCAAAAGTTGTTTGACACAGGAGGTAATTCTATTTAACTGGATTTGGTATAGTACCGTATTTACTCGCATAATGATCGCACTTTTTTGTCAGAAAAATTGCCGCAAATTCAGGGGTGCGATCATTACGCGGGTTAAATTTCCCGCAAAAAAAAAAATTTTTTTTTCGTCCCGCGTTTGCTGCGGGATGCGGGTGCGGGACACCAAAACAAAAATGGCGGCCGGCGGAGCAAGCCGAACGCGCCGAGAGAGAGAAATAACATTTATTTATATAGCCGGCAGATTGGTGGGGGGGCCAACCCCGCCTAGATGGCGGCTAGAAGCCCTTGAGCTCTAGCGGCATCCTCGGCCTGCTGGACAGCCAGAAGTTGGTCTTCGGGGGCCGAGCTGAGCACCCGAACGCGATTTTTTTTTTTCTTCTCGTGAGTACATTACGTGCATTGAAACAGTTTCTTCCGTATCAGTGATGCATAATATCATTAATATCGGCAAGTTTGCGGCAATAACGTAGCCATGTCCACTTTGAGGGGACAGAAACAGATGGGCGCACTTAGCTGCCAGTGACAGAAACGCATGGCCGGCGTGTTGCGGAAACTGCGGCATCTGTCTTCACTACTATCCTAACACGGCACGTTTCCACTAAGGCTGGGCAAATATCTTAGCTGTGTTACAAGTGTCAACGTATGAATAGGGTACAGTTTTAATGTATCAGTGTAAACGTGGCTACTATCATTGCCGCGCGCGATTTGTTGCGTGCTCACGAATGCAGGTGAAAAGAATCGAAAGGCGCCTTTTTTGTTTTTGTTGACCACAACCATTATAAAGCCTACCCATAATAAAGGAAAGTTTGGTTGTACCTCTTTTTGTCATGGAAGTGCGGAAAGGGATGAAAGTAATGAAATGAGGCATCTACTTAAGAATGTTTGGTGCGTGCAGACGAGTCGTTCGTGTAGCTTTCGACAGATGGTAAGCGCGATCATTATTAGCTAGACTTGGCACACGACATATCGCTGCGGCAAGTTCGGGGTGCGATCATTACATGGGAAATAAAAAAAATCGAATTTTGACGACAAAATTCAGGGGTGCGATCATTACGCGAGTGCGATCATTATGCGAGTAAATACGGTAGTCAGGTTTCACTTAGGCGTGTGACCTGCCGCCCGGTGAAGTGACCCCTGGTTTACCTACTCCAAACACAGCCGTAACTGTTGTGCTGGCAGTCTGAAAATTATGTTCCTCGTTTTTCTCTGACAGTTTTCCTTTTTTATTCGCTTTATAGCATTGGCACCCATATTTCGATTTACACAGCCTGTTACACTTAGGCCTAATTGTGCTACTGCCAGCCGGCTACTATCTTTAGTCCTAAATGCCCTGAAGTTTGATTTTTTTTTTTTTTTTTCGTGGCAGGTATGAAGACCACCCTGCTGAGGAAAAGGCCTCGGGCACTGATGAGCGGCGGGAGCACGAAACTGAAAGTGACAGTGACCAGAAAACACCCAAGGCTTCGCCAGTGTCTGCAAAAAAAAATACTAGGAAAGACAAGTAAAGTGGATCATCGAACTAGGAAAACAGGGCCATGGAAAACGCTTTGGAAGCTGTATTTAATTGAGGACACTCTTTTCAAAGTTTCAGCGGTGCAGGAAGTGTGGCCACCGCAAGTTGTTGTGCTGACACATTTCAAATCACAGAGGAAAGGGAATCGAGACTAAAGTTTGCTGAGCGGTTGCAGTAGGAATATTTTGGGGATTCAGTTCGTTCGACCAGGTTTGTTTCCATCGACACGTGGGAGCATGTGCTTCGATGCAGACAGGATGCCACGTGCAGCAAGTGTCCCTGTGCATGGCAGTTTTGTGAAATCATTGGTTGTGGAACCAACTTGTGAAGCTGAAATTGCCCTTAAGAGGGGTTTGTTTTAGCTGAAAGGTCCTGGCATTTGGTTAAATGATTGGAAACGTGTGGCAATCTTTGCCTTAGTTAGTTGTATCCTTATTTGCATTCTTTTTTTTTTTCGCGTTCTGGAAGATTCTACGCTTTGTAAGGCCCGGTCTCGACAACTGTTTGTGTGTTCTGTTTTACGCCATTCTGTTGACCTAGCAGCTGATGAGAGGCTGTTATAAGCAGAGCCATATCTGAAGCTAAGGAGACAGGTCTCAAAGCCTGAACACTGCTAAATATGCATTTGGCTCATAAGATAATTTATTAAGACATTCAGGCTCAGTGAAAATAAATTCCATGATGAATTTGGCTTGTCCACATGTCTGTGAAAGCATTCATTTCATAAACAATATGTGTTCCATCGAAACATGAGTATTTCGACAAGTCCGTCATCTCTAGGTCGAATTTGTGTTCTCGGTGCATTGTGTTTACCGTTCATAAATAAAATACGATTTCGTTGTGGAACAGAATATTTTTGTACCTCAGTCCAGAGTCTAAATGAAACCAGAGGTTGGAATAATTGATGGACATTGTTGTCTTATTACTTGATTTTGTAAGAAAAAAAGAGGGTGATGGTACCACTTGTCTTTTTTGGTTGTGTGCTTTCCGGCCAAAGAGAATAAAAGATCTTTCACACCTGTTGGCGACTTTGCATGTCAGTGAGGCATTTGTTTCTTTGACTTAGAAAATGAACATGTGAAATGCACCAGGAAGAGTTTTACACTTATAAGAGTAGCTTGTCCTTATACAATTGAATTTCGCTAGCTTGAACTAGAAGGGGCCGATAAATTTATTCAGATTAAATGGAGTCCAAATTAAATGAAGCTTATTGAATGGAGGACCTGAGTGCAATGCTGCATTAGGCAGCGCATGTACAATGAGGAAACACCCGAGTGACAAGTTCCGGAAGTGTGGCTTCACGGGAAGGTCGTGCATGCTGCCGTAAAGTCGGTTACAGGCAGTATATTTGCTGCTGTGAAGTTGCACCTCCAAGGCAAAATTTGCATATAGCTCTCGCTTCAGCATTACTGTTTCATTTCTTAAAATTTTGTTGCGGGTTGCTGCACTGGATGAAGCCCCTTGCACTGCTGGGTCGGAAGCGCTGCCATGCGAGTTGCTGAGAGCACGGTTGGCAGCACAGTATGTTTGAATCGCCAGGCATTCTTGCACATTGATGTACACATTATTTGGAGAAGACCGCAGCGTCGGTTCTAGTAAGCTGAAAACTTGAAATAAGGGATTTCAATTTGGCGAGATTCCACTGTATATGGTGCTCTTCGTGGAATGCCATGTTGCTGGGGGTATACTGTGAGAAGCCATGTTGATGGTGCCATCTTACGGTGTCGAACGGTAAACGGAGACTGCATAATGCTGAAGCAATTGCATTGACTGGCCACATTCTTAGCTGCTGCTGTAAAGTGTCAGCCACATCAAGTTCACCAGCAACACTTGTGTAGCTCAATAATGTTTCTAACGCTTTGCAATAAAGTATCGCGAGATGTATAGCTACGAGCACTGTTACTCCCCATCCACCTCTCCGGGATCTCGGTACTCTGTGAAGGGTGACGTAAATGGACAAGCTAAAATGCCCCAATCACTGGACAAGACTGGCCATTTCCGTTTCACCATGTGGTGTTACCTATAAGATTTTGGAAGATTTGCCGATTGGTTTGTAGAGTTTCACATCACAAAGCAGCAATGGGGCTTTCCCATTCATCATCAGTGTACACTGTGTGCGGAGACATGGTCAGAATCAGTGCAGTGATGCGGCTGACCGAAGTACAGTAGAACCTCGTTCATACATTTTGAAAAACCGTGAGAAATGTACTAACTGGGAAAACATACAATTCGAAGTAACTAAAGAATTTGACAGGCTCAACTATTCTTGACATCTACGTAATGTGAAGCCTCGCGCGGGACGCCGACGCGCGTCAAGCTGGTGGTGCTCTGGCGGCCCAAGACATGTTTTGTTTTCCTATTGCGTGTTGTTTTAAGAGGTCGACGGGAAACCGAAGCACAGTCGAGCTGGTGGGCGATGCTGGATGCCGCCGAAGCGAAACGTGATGCCCACATCACGCCGCCTGCACCAGGGAATGGCTGTGCACTTGGATTATTGCCTACTGAAAGCTTGCAGTGCGCTACCAATGGCACTACGCACCACGCGCTATAAAACAGATAGGTGATGATCCTGATGGCGATAGGTTCAGCAGCAATAGCTGTGAATGCGGCGTGCGACGACCTGGCTGGAGATTTGGTGGTACCGGAATAAGAAACTGCGCGTGTCATCGTTCTCATGTGAGCCATTATCAATCGCGCACGCCTTGCACTTATTCTTGTTCACATGGGATCTAGCTGCCGGAAAATGTATACGGTCGCAGTCTGCAGTACGGAAGGGCAGCGCATTTCAGTTATCGCTCATTAAAACCATGCGCTACGCTTCTGACGGCATCAGGCGCTGCGAAACAGATAGGCGAAGATGCTTGTCGCAATAGGATTGGCGAGGATAGCTGTAAATGCCGCATGTGACGACCCCATGGTATCTAGCAGCCGGAAAACGTATCATACAATTGCACTTTGGCGATGTACTGAACGTTGGTGCCGGAAAATCATGTTTCCCAGGAACATATGAACCGGTAAAAAATGAGCATAGCTCTATTGGGTCATTGTAACGGGAATGTATCATGTTTCTACTGTACTCACTTTTATCTCCACACCGGAAATATCAATGACTTCCCTACCTTCAGACCCCAGGCTCACCAGAGAGAACATTACCAAATGTGAAACCTCAGTACAGGTCAGTGGATAGAAAGGAGGCTGCCATGGCAAAAGTGTATGAGCAGTGCCCTTGTTATGTCTGGGGAATAAGTAATCTGCCTGTCACTCTTCTAGGGTCGCAAGTTTATGTGTAGTAGGTACGTAGCAGATTTTAGCCAACAAATCGTTTTTCCATTTAGACACACGCCTCAATCACTCCGTGTGTTTACTTGCTTCCATGCAATATCACTCGGGTGTAGGAAGTCTCTCCCGGGACTGCAGCCCGGGCTGTTCCATACACCTGTCGCGTGAGCCTGAGGTCAACACTTTGAGAGACTGTGAGGTGTGTGAAGTGTTATGCCCCAGCATCTGCAGCATACATTCATCTGCTGTGCCTCTGCTCGGGAACAAGGGCTACTAGAGATGAGATTCCAACAACCACCATCCTATGGACTGACCAAACTGACAAACCTGCCATGGTGGCTCTGTGGCTATTGCATTCTGATGCTGAGCCCAAGGTTGCAGGTTTGATTCCTGCCCACGGTGGCTGCATTCTTGCAGGATTTCAGACTGAGTTTCATGAAGTGGTGTTTTGAATGCCCACTTGGAGCCCAATATGCAAGAGTTTTTGCAATCGGCTCCCATTGGAACACGGCCGCCATGGTTGTAAATCAAGCATACTACCTTGTACTCGGCACCACTTCATTGATTTCAGTTTGCATGATGTGAGGGAAGGGGGAGAATGGAGGGAGAAAGACATGCATGTCACATGTGGGGGAGGTTATTCTGTCAAGATCCAGAGGGTCTTGACTTATTAACCTTTGTTAGATGGGTTGCGTGACCGTTTCTGGCCTTCCTGGAGGATGCTTCCTTTGCAGACATGCGACATAAGGAGTCCAATTCCCAGAGAGCGTTGCCTGGGTGGGGCAAATGCCAATGTCAGCTTGGAGAAAGGAACTGCTGCCTTTGAAAGAGTGTGACTCTTTTTATGATGTGCGGGGAGGAAAAGCAAGATTATAAAATGTAATGCATTAGAGAAAGCAACACGCGTGCCATGTTTTGTGACCACTTATTCTACAAGCGTCTCGTTTTGCCACAGTATGGGTGCACACCACAGCTATGGCATTTCTTGTAGTACTTCCTTTAGAACGGCAGGTGTAACAGCTTGCCTCAGTGGAAGGGTTCTACTGAGCTTTTCTGTCGCCTCCTGCCCTATGCGTGGTCTTAGCCCTTGCAATGTCTTCCTTTCCCAAGAGCACAGACTGACGGATTTTCACTGAGGACATTGCTAATTGTCAGATTAAAACTGTATTTCTCATGCTATAAATGCCACCACAATTAATGTCATAATAAGGGCTAGACAGTGCTATTCAAAACTTCACATTGCTTGCTCTTTGCAAGACCTGACTTATTTGAGGATAAAGTTGTCATTGGAACAAGAAAAGAAAATGCTTTCAACCACAGTCGCCATTCAGTCTGCTAAGGACTGCCTTAGTGAAACCATTTGAAGCCGCATTGACATAGTGGAACTAGCCGTACTACCACTCTGCTTAAATTGCCAGAGAATGGGGGAGCGTGATGATAAAAACATTAACTTTGGAGAACGTGGTATAGGGGAAGAGCCCTTAGTCCAGCGCCCCTATGATGTCTTTGGCAGGGGCCTTGCCCTGGTGCATAATTGCCTGCCGTGCCGCAGGAGTCCCACCACGAAGGGTCATCTCCCACTGCTCCATGGTGAGGGTGGGTATGGGTGAGTAGGAAGAGAAGATGGAGGTGAAACACTCCACCGGGATGTGAAACGTCATTGGCGAGGCTCCACACATCGAGCAGGTGTCCGTGTACCGTGTCGGGCAGACGAGGTCTGAAGTTGTCAAAGGTGTGTGGCCTCGATCTTGTGAAAGATGTTGGGGGTAATGAGTATAGGCTCCGGTTTGTGGTATAGTGTTGTGTAATGTGTCAGTGTGTCATTGGTGAAGTGTACCTGTCTGGGGTAGTCACTTCATCACATGGGGGAGCTTGGAGCCTGAGTTCGCAAACAGCCACATGAGCACCTTCATTGCCTGGCAGTGAGGCATGACAAATTAAGGCATCCAGACTATTACAGTCACATTCAAACATGGGGCTTCTTCGATTTTCCACTTCTGGCTACCCGCGGGCTGCCAGAGCCAAGAGCGTCTTCATTTTTCTCTGGGTGCTCCACCCACTGCGCTACGCCCTTCTGCCGGGCGTTTGTGTTGCTCGGGCTGGGCAGTTCTGGCTACCTGCAGGCTGCCAGAACCTGCCAGGACTATTTTGGTCTGGCTGCTCTCTGGAAGTTCTCAGGCTAGCAGATGACTAAAAGAGGCGATGGGCGCTTGACGCCACCTTTGCTGGGACTCCACAGATTGCAACGCGGGGGCTCAAGGACTTAAATTTACCTTGCCCAGCCAACACAGACTCCCAAGCAGCCGTTGGAGCGTTCGCATCGGGATTGATAGCCAAAGAAGCAGCCAGGATTCTAAATGGCAAACCCCCCTCTGACATTGTTCACCACATAGTCTGGTTCCCAGCTCACATGGGACCAGACGTATTACCAGGTCACCTGAACCCCAATGAGATAGCCCACGACCGTGCGCGAGGTTTCGTATGCAGCGACGGGATGGTGCCTCGGGTGAGTTCGGGGGAGCTCGTCCACAGTGATCCACTAGTTACTTTTCATGAAATCACCTCTCATTACAGAGGGAATAGGCAGAGTTTTCCTTTCCCCCATCATAAGCTCAACAGGCCACAAGCTAGCATGCTCCGCATGCTCCAGACGGGGTCCTACCCCTCTAGGGGCTTTCTGAATATGCTGCACCTGGACATTGATCCACTTTGGCCAGGTTGCGGCACTGAATTTAGCTCATTAAACCACATGCTCTGGCAGTGCCCTGTGTTACAGGATTGTAACCGAGAAGACTGGACGAAGGCCATCACAGACCCGAAACAAGACGTCCAGCTCCTCGCTGTCCAGAGGGCCCGTGAAGGAGCGGAGAGGCATGGCCTCTCTGTTCCGACATGGGACTAGCCAACGGCTGGGTAGGGACCTGCACGCCCCTGCTTAGCTCCTCAAAACCCAAATAAAGTCGTTTGCTGCTGCTGCTGCCCTGCCAACTGTCTATGGTCACGTTCGGATTTCCTTACTTCTAGCATTATCTTTTTAGGTGCTAACGCTCCGTTCCGCATTGTGAAGCGGTGTGATACGAGCAGTGGTGAACCGTTTGAAGCTTGTGTGTGTATGTGTCCTGAAGGCTTCTTCGCGGCGGTGATCAGCGCGCCGCGCTCTCATGCGTGTATGTTATCTGCATCGTGTTCCACGCAAGTTGTAGACGCTCATTCACACATTGCGGTACATTTTGGGTTCGTCTTTCTCTGGTGACTTTCCTTTTTACATATCTCGCGTATGTATATATCACCTTCTTCTGCAGTTAGCGAAGGCTTTGCAGCTAGCCCGTGTTTTCTCCGTCGTATGCTTAGGTGGCTGCTCGAAACCGTATGTGTTCGCCTGCAGGCAGTTGATCTAAGAATGCACTGATTGCACTCGGTGCATTAGACACGCGTACATTGGCTTATTGCTCTCATGATCGCGACCAATGTGTGAATCGATCGTTTCGCTGTCATAGGCGGCGTGCATTTTCATGCGCCAGCCGCGTCCCCAGCTTCTTAAAATGAGAAGCAGAATCAGCCACAACAATTTTTCTGAAATCGAAGCCCAAGCAGGTCGGCATGAAATTTTGAGCGTATGAGACGTACCCGATAACCTGCTTTTTCATGTTTTGTGATGACACAACGCCAACTCATCAATGTCGCCGGTGGGCGACTTGATCGCTGCGGGCAGGGATCCTCGAGGTATCGCTTCAATCACTTACGCGCGATTTCGCGTCTTGTCATCCGCCGCGTCGGAGGCCATCTGTTGCACTGCGCGCAAGGTACGTGAGGTTGGCCCAGTGCGCGTCCTGCGCCGAGTCGCGCGAAATCGCGCGAAAGTGATCGTATCCCTGAATGCAACTATATATTTTCAAGCTGGCAACGCATCAATGGGCCGACTACGCCGAGCGCGCGCCGGGCGCCACAATGCTGGTAGCTTGTTTACATTTGGCCAGCTGTCCCGGCGTTCGATTTTGGAAACTTCGGGCAGGTTCGGTTTCGGTTGAATCCCAGCCCACGTGACTTCCTATCATAACCGGAACTAGCTGGCTTCCAGCAGGCTGCCAGAACTCCGAAAATCGAAGAAGCCCCATATGGTCGAAAGGGCTGCAAGACTGCACGAAGGCACTAGCATATTAGAAATTGATTTAATTAAATAACAGTATTTTGAGTGGTGTACAATCATTGCAGAAAAGTGCACAATCATTGCACTCTACTGGTACTATGGTGGCATACCGGTACTAACATGTGGGCCATAAACTTAATTATTTGGAGGTTAACAAAAACGTTTGAGAGAATGTTTAGCACTCAGCAACAGCAATGTGGATTGAAGGGCAAACAGGGGTAGCCAATATTCTAGCTGTGCGGCCCTTGTAATGCTTAGGGCAGATATCTGCAGGTGTTTCATGATCACGATGATCAGGTATCACGATGTTAAATAATGCTAATCTGCAGGTGGGCTACTACAGTTGCAGAATGCATGTCAAGAGAATGGAAGTGTGGTCGATGACGGCTGAAAATTAGATATGATGGGGTGAAACTTGGGAATTCACACTCTTAGGATGGGGTCAGCTGAAAGTTCTTCGCCTTGCAGTTTACATAAATAGGCTCATTATGAATAGGAACGATGATTAGTTGTCCAATTTTCGTATGTTGGCGCTGCCATGCAGTCTTTTAGCCCCTTCTTTCATGGACTCCATGCAGCTCATATTGATCGCGACTGTACGTTATTCAAAAATTATAGTCGTACGGCCATGGTACGGCTCCAAACATTGGAGTTGAAGGACGAGCGCTGCGACCTCTGTCATGGCAGCAGCGCAACTTCAAGTCGTACGGAAATAGAATCGGCCGCGTTGAAACCAGCCAGCGCTGGTGATGTTGCCATGTGCACACTGAAAATTAAAACCGAGACCTTAGTTGAAACACTTGTTGGGCGAGGGATCGCAGTCGTGCGGCTGAACTTTCTGTTTTGCGGTGGCAGATTTCAAGTATTGCAATGCGTGTCACATAGCACCCTGCACAGCGGCAGGGATTTACGCCACTGTGTGGCGCCGACATTGCCCCAGAATAATAATAACTGAGAATTTACACGCATATAATTTAGTTAATAGTTAAATTTGGGCCAGTAGTGCGCGCGCACAGCGCGCAGTAACAACAGGTAACAGTTCGTCGTGCATTGTGACCGCCGCGCAAGCCTAAATTCTCTCGAGCAATAGTTTCTCATTACATGACATCCTTTTTGGCTTTCTTAATTTTTCTGTAGGGGCTGAGCTGATACAACGGAGCGCATCGGACAAAATAAAGCAAATCCCTCCGCGACGTAGCGAAGGAGGCATCGTTATCAGGAACATGGCGTCATCGCCGGTGTTTTTTATCCGTCACCCGCAGCTGGGAGGGCGGCAAGCTGTCGGCGATATTGCGCTCGACCTCGCCCCCTCTTGTTCACACGTGGATCGCCGTCGTGGCACGCTGAGAAAAATGCTGAGTTGAGCACGGCTTCCGGTGAGTACCGAATCTCACATTCTTGTCGCTGCAATCGTGCCGTAACGTCGGCCTCCCGTCGCGGACGGTGATGCAACTTTCGGTCTCTGACAGTTTCGACTATATTGAAAGTTGCCCGCCCGCGACAATGTCTGATCTTTCCGTTACATTACACCGGCGACGTGAACGTGGAAGCCGTTGACGTGCGCAGGTGATGTGTCTCGAAACCGGCGCCTTCGCTGACGTGACAGTTGTCACGCGAGCACCGTCGGCGAAGTAACCCGCGTGTCCTGTCTTCTGTTGTTGGTTTGTTGAGTGTGTTTACCGCCCTATTTTATTATCTATTAGTTACGTAGAAAGCTGAGCAGACGCGCAGCGTCTTAGCTTTACATGCATAGATAGCTATTAAGATGTGTACACTGTCTTTTCTATGCATGGTTAGCATAGGGTTACTCTTCAGCCATCTCTGGCGAAGTAGAAAGATAAGGCGTGCATATTATTGGGATGATGCGCGGCACTGTGCAGACAGATCATCACGCGTGCAACTTGCGAACCGTTCGTTGGTATCACAACACGTGCCCCTCAATTTGCGTGCGCCCGGTGGTTCTCTTTTGCCTGGCGTGTGCATAGTTTTCTGCCCTGCTCTTTTCCAGAGGTCACTAGAGGTGAAAGATGAAGGCCCTCATATTAGTCGGAGGCTACGGGACGCGGCTACGGCCGCTCACGTTGAGCAGGCCAAAGCCGCTGGTCGAGTTCTGCAACAAACCCATGATGATGCACCAGATTGAGGCCCTCGTCGAGGTGAGTTCTCTGTTCGCGAGTTGCCGGACTGGCGAACATCTACCAACCGCTTGCCGTTCCCTGACCCGCTCCAGGCCGGTGTGAGCCATGTCATTTTGGCCGTCAGCTACCGCGCCGAGCTGCTTGAGAAGGAAGTCAAGGCAGAAGGGGACAAGGTACGAAGTTTTTTTTTTTTTTTTTTGTCAAATGTTGAGCAATGACAGTGATTTAAGAAATCTCCAGCATGGCGTAATGCTGCGCATTCATATCCACTGTTAGGACCTAAAGATGGGCGGATGGGCTGTTTAATTATGTAAAGCAATGTATACGTAATGTTAAAGGCAGTGCGAACATCTTGAGAAGCAGAGGAATAAGGCCTCTAGTGGTCGCTACGGCCAGTGCCGTAGTGACCACTTCTGTGTGACCTGATCCACTAGGCTTGTCACTGTCAATGAGTCGCTTGCCAAATTCTCCAGTGGCTTATTGCAGGTCTTTTTGGTGGTTGGTTGACGTTTGAAGTGTCTTAATTCATAAAATGTCAGTTTTGTTCATAATCGTGCACTTCAATCACTTGGCATAACAATGTTCCCGTTTGGTTTGGACTAGCTAGAGCACTCACTTGCACACATAATCCTTGCTGCAAAGGAAGAGTGCAACCTAAACCTCATTGCCATAATTGGTTAAGAAAAGATATCTTTGTGATCAATGCTCACAACTGATTTTTGATTGCCTTTAAAGGTTTACCTCTTTCAGTGGCTTTCCATAAAGTGAGAGTATTATTTATAAAGGTTTTTTTAACTTGAAATGGCAT
Source organism: Dermacentor andersoni (assembly GCF_023375885.2). Classification (NCBI taxonomy): domain Eukaryota; kingdom Metazoa; phylum Arthropoda; class Arachnida; order Ixodida; family Ixodidae; genus Dermacentor; species Dermacentor andersoni. Next base: position 73,663,288 of record NC_092822.1, on the reverse strand, counting down.
GCCGCATTTAAAAAGAAATTCCTTGAACAATATGTTGGGCGTGTTTTGGGCTACTTTTGAGCGAGGCATGCCACAACATTTGAGCTTATTTTTTTTTTCAGAATGCTTTCTAACCATGTTCATCAGGTCACACTGGTTGTTACTTGAGATATTGCATAATTGAGTGGCTTGCTTAAACAAAACAGCAAATCGGCTTTACATGGACCTTGCAAAAACAAACAAACCTTCATAGGAGAGTACCACATAATTTGTAGAGTACTGTTGCTGATGTGTGTAGCCTACAGGGGTTAGTTGCAGCTCTAATGAGCCTCTAATTGTCTGGCACCTGGTGAAATCTGTAATTTGGGCATAACAAACCGTCTGCATGTGTACATCCTCTTCAGTTCCGAACCTAAACTTTTTGAAGGATTTGCTTTAAACTTATTTGACGCTTAAGCATACAAAAAGACTAAAATAGTTTTAAAAACTAAGTTCCAACAATGGAACAGAGTGTTGAAACCTGCTTGTCCCCAGTTGGGTCCTGTGGGACACGACAGGTATGAAACTCAACAAAGCAGTTGCTGTTCTGCAGACGTTCTACACTAGGCATTTCACTCGAGGATTTGCAGTCACAGCCAGGATTTCTAAATTTTCTACAGGATTCAAGCTTCATGTGGTCCTGGAAGTGTCCTTCCCTGTCACATCTGATGGCGTCAATCGGCATTGGAATTCATCATAATTATCAATGGTGATGTTTGAAAACCTGATAGGAACAAAAAAGAAGCCAATGTTGAATTTGCAACTTGGTAGCATTGACCAGCCAAGCTCCTCCAAAGTAATTTGTTTCTCCACTTGGAATGTGTACTTGCTACTGGTTGCGGGTCATGTGTGTTGACTTCAACGTCATCACCACTGTGTTCATTCCCATTCTCTACATCATTACAGCCCTTGGCATCGTCAACAAAAGTTGGAAAATTTTTTGGATCCAACAGATTGGCACTGCTTTCTTGCAAAACCATCTGAATCTCTTCGTTGGTAAAATATTTCGTTTTAAGCCATGAAGTAGTAATTAAGACCCATGGACCCCAATTGGGGTCTTCCAGATTAGTCTCCTGAGGTGCAAATTGCAGCCTAGCTTCTTCATACAAATTCTACACGTCTCATTTATGAGCTTTTAAAAAGTTTGCGTCAAATAAAAAACATGTTGCAAAGGATGCTGTTAAGACAGAATTAGTTACTCAACTCGAAGACAAAGGCACGCTCTTTTACTGGTGGAGTCCATCTATGAATGCAACTGGTGTCGCTTGACTGGAAGCGTGAACTCGTGCGCAGTGTACAAAATAGAACTTAAAATTGTGGCCTATTCAAATTTGAAAAAAGGTACCCTGTTTGAACAAATTATTTCCGCTTAAACCAATGTCCCCTCCCATTTGGGGTCGCAGGTACTGAAGAGGAGATAGTACTAGCTGCCTTGCCAACACACAAGGCTAAAGGGAAAGTGGGTAGAAGCGAGACTATGCAAAATAGCAACTGTTTGCAAATTTTTCAAGTCATAATTACCTGAGCTGCGAGTGCTAATGTTATGTTGCTGCTGCATTTACGAAAGGCTTATCGTTGTCTTCCTCTCTCCGATTGTTTTCTTCAATGCAGCCTTGCTCTGGCAAAAACAGTTTACAATACCTTTACCTTCCAAGGTTGTTCTACTGGTTTGCACACTTCCACCAGCAATACTTTGCAAATTCATTCATTGGATGCATATGTGTCACCCTTTCTTACTGAAGTGAGGGTGGTTGTGTCTAATTACAGCAAGGCATCTGAGACTGGTGGCGTTGATGTACGGATGATGTACTAACGCCAATTTTCCTGAGCAACAGAAAAACGGACGTGTTGTCTGTCGATGGGGTTTTCCCAGTGGTTATGCCTTCCATTGGCACAGAACAAGCTGTCGGAGATTCTCGTGGCTGTTATCTATCACTCTAGGTAGATCCCTTACGGTGTCCATTCGTATGTGTACAGCCTACAGACTGTGGCCTGGAAGGTGCAGCACCTGAGTGAGATTTTTGCCTAAAGCTTAACACAGGACAGAGTAGGTGAGCCAGCATCAGTGAGTGCTCTCTTGTATCTGTATTCTTCACAGCTATGAGAAGTAGAGGTGACTGGAGATAGTTCAAGTGCATGGCAGCCAAACATTACAACTGGAGATAGGCCAACTGCGTATTGACAGCTAAACATCGCAGAGGCAGAGTAAGGCAGGGATGGGGACTAACATGCATCACACAGATAAGACAGGGTCAAGTGGCTGTTGTTTCCTTGCATATCATTTGGTAGTTTACACTTGCTTTGCTCTCATGGGTGTAGGGAATATTATCGTAGACTTTTGTGTACTTTGAGAGGCACTCTTCGCTGATATTGAAATTTGATATTCGATTGATATTGATATTTCTGTTGAATATGAGAGATAAACTGCACAATTAATATTTTTTTATGAGAACATTGTAGCAGCCTCCTATTCAGTTAAACCCCAAGGAATTGTGAAAATCTGTGCAATCGGAAAGTTGTCTTAACATCCTCTAGCCGCAAAACTAAACATTTCGTCTTCCTAGTGCACCCAAATAAACAATAAATGGAACAGCATTGAAACCAAGAGATAGATGTAAAAAGATACATTTACTATATTTTCATGAGACTAAGCGTTACTTTGTGCACTTTTGTTTAAATTATTGAGTAATATTTTGCGTGTTGTCACTCTGAAAACCTGTGAGCTGTCACAAATGACAAAATTTCACTTAGCTGGGTCATAAGTTTGGCATTGCATTCATGTGGGAAAACGCTAGTGTAGTACTCAAGGTATTGTTAGCTGCATCATGTATGAACACTGCTGGTTCTTGGTGACTCCAGGCAGTGACCTCACCATCATTATCAGCCTGAAGGAGAACCTCAGACTTCCTCTCTTATTGTCTCTGTGCTGTCGGGCTTACAGGTTCCCACGTAATTGTCAACCCTGGAATAGTTGTTCATATCCATGAATACATCATTTGGTTGTTGTGAATCTAGCAGAGTTGCCTCCTCCAAGACTTCTGATCTAGGCTTCTGCCAAGCTGAGTAGCAGGCGTCATTAGCAACTGTCAGAGTTGAGCTTAACAAAATTCGTGGTTCATGCTAAGTGGAATTTTTTTTCATCGAGTCTGTGCAGAACTGATTGCTCATGCATTGTTCCACATATCCAAATATCTTGCTTCAGTGGGTTCGCATTAATGGAGACCTCTGCATGCGTGAAAAAAAATCTGCAAAATAAATCTGTTCAGGGTTGACTTCTTTGTTTGGGACCTGGAAGCCCCGTCTGCAATTCGCACAGACCTCGTTGGGGAGACCTTTCTCAGGAAATGTTCTTTTCATTTTTTTTTTTCTCGTAGCTGGGCGTGAGGATAACACTTTCCCAAGAGGACGAGCCTTTGGGAACGGCTGGCCCTCTGGCCCTTGCCAAGGACCTCCTTGCGGACGAAAGTGAGCCCTTCTTCGTCCTGAACAGCGATGTCATCTGCGACTTCCCCCTCAAGGAGATGGTGCAGTTTCACAAGCACCACGGCAAGGAAGGCACGGTTGTTGTGAGTCATCCCTCCTCACCCTGTTTTGTTGCTCACCTCAAAAGCACTCTTTGGCAACAAGTCTTCCATGCAGTGTTTAAATGAAGTCGATAACATTACGAGTTGTCCACTGAGGCTATCCATAGCATAGCCTGCCCTCAGAGGCCATTGAAGTGACTCTGAAGAGGCAGTATTGATGTCTAAAAAGAATAGAGAATTAAGAATGCACCAAATTTTAGCTTTTCAATTTACCATAAATTTGCAGAATGTCTTTTGGTCATTGTGTGCATCATCACATGCATGGTCATATACATAATACATATATATTTTGTGCACATTGCAGCCGATGCATTTTAAGCCCTCTTACAGTGACATTACTACATTAAATGTTCACGGCCTGCTGACAACTCGTTACCATGTCCCTGGCGCTATTTGGTCATACCTGGCCCTTGCTCCAATAAAACCCATTAATAAATAAATCACTTGTTGAGTTCCCCTTTCACTTATTTGCAGGGACATAGGGATAGCTGATGACAGTGTTTTGCATGCTGTGTAATAAATAAGCTAAAGGGAAGCAAAAAGGGGAAGTGTACTTGAGGCCCAAGAAATATCTTAAAAATTCAATTTTGGAATGTGACTGATTTCAGCATCTACAACACCGGAATTATTTAAATTGAATGATATAACAAAACATAGTTGAATGTTTAGCATGCAATAAACTTCTTTTTATTAATGAAGAAAACGAGAAATGAAAGTTCTTGAAAAGAATTTCTCCATGTGATGCATGCGATGCCTTTCCAGTTGAGCGGTGGAAATGACTGTGTGTCTATAGACTTTCCTGGTGTGTTTATTGGTTAAAAACCTAGCTCTGGGAGTGCGATACAGTGCTGCTTGAAGTTATGGTAGCAAGTGTAGAACATCAGTTAAATTGTCAAGTTTTTTTTTTACACAAGTACCTTGAGAAAGTAGGTGTGAGCATGACTGTCACACTAATGTAGTTGGTAAAGCACTGTATGCATAATGTGGAATATGTGGATTGGGTCCCCACCTGCTGCAAATTATCTTTTTACCTTATTATTTCTACATTTCAAATAAATATATAAATTACCTTCCTCTATGCTTCTTTTGGCTTCAATGTCTGTTACTTCGTATAGTTATAGCTAACAAAAGTAACGGGGTCCTTGGATCCTCTTATCCATCTTGCTCATCGCATGGTATTTCTGCCATGGAGAGTGCCAGTCGAACCTTGCCTGTATCAAATCGTTTAACCAAGCAGCCAACTAAGCGTCATGAGAGCACCCTTAAGCTTTTGTCTGCACGGTTAGGCTACAGAGGCATTTAGCAATTTCAGTGCTTCCGCGTCATTAAAGCCCACGTGGGGTACCTGTGCTGCATTGCACGAATTAAACCCGAACAGCAAAATTTATATTGGAACATAAAATGCCTGAATTAGCTTTGACATTAAAGGGAGCGTGAAACAATTTCGACGAATTGGTACAAACGCATTGAGTCGTTATCATTGGTCCTTCTGATCATTAGGTGATGCATTTAAGTGCCCTGCGTAAAACTTGTAATTTGTTATGAGGTTTTAAAAATGTACATCGCTACCATTTGCAGTGGCATCGCTACCGTGAATTTTCAGCCAACTCTGACCAAGTGACGCGTGTGATGACCATACGACGTCAGTAGGGCGAGCTAGTCGATTGGCTGCCCAGGGTGCATTTTCGATCATTTTTTCAACTTTATGGGGAACAAATGTTGTTTTTAATAGTTGGAGTGTTAGTTAATTTGTTTCTATAAAAAAAGTATGTAACAGAAAGAGAATGCACATGGTCTCACTACACTCGAGCAATTCCGGCCCACAGCAAGTGCTGTATGCTTGATTTACAACGTACTCTGTGTTGACGCAAGCTGCACGGTCTGTGTTGGTCTCGATCTGTCTTTTTGTGGGCACCACCCTTGCGTTGTGAGCCACAAGCGTAGTGATCGGCGACAGGTCAAGCTGCAACATCATGTCCCTCTGCAAGGCAGTCATGCAAGCAGAGCGGCTGCAGTGCTGGTTGTCGATATCTGATCGGCACCGGTGTCTACGCATGCATGGCCGTAACCTCACGCCAAAATATTACTACCACAGTAGTGTTTCACGTGTCCGGTATTTGGGTAAACGCAAGCGCAAGCGGGACTGGGCTTAGGCATTTTACGGGATGAGTGGAGGTGCAAACGTGAATGGCCTGCATGGTGCAGCCACCTGCTTTGCTGCTGGTGTAAATTTTTGGCAGAAGTGTAATGGTGAACGCATTGTTTTTCTAAATGTATAAACTGTTTTGCACCTGGTTACAGCAATATTAGCTCTCTGCTTGGCTGGTTAAACTCTGCGCCACAACTTGACTGTGCAGACCGATGAGGCCACTCGTGTACGTCTGCGCTAAAGCTCCTTCATCACAGAATAGCACTATGGAGGGGCTTTAGTTTGACTCCACCCTTGCGTCAAAACACCCAGCTTGCCTGTGGTTACCAGAATACCGGACATGCTCAGCACTGTGACAGCATGCTCACAGCGTACGCTGCTTTGATAGCTCTCGCTTGGGATCGACTGTCAGGCAGCTGGCATAGAGGTTGGAGAGACTTTGCGCACTGGCTCCAAGACAGCTAGAAGTAGGTGACACGACATTCCATCATGACAGAGCTAATGAAGGTGGCAATTAGCCCCAGTCACTCTGCAAACGAGTTGAGGAGAAAAAGCATGGCTATGGAGGAGAGTAACTTGTAATCGCCCGTAGCTCCTTTTCTATGAGACGCTTCACGCAAATTGTGGCGTGAATGTTTTATTGTAGCTGTACCCTACGGCATCTACAAAATTTCTGCAAACCGTTTCAGGGACCCTCTAAGAACATATATTAGTACGTCTTGCTAGAACTTGAACATTTGCAACAGCATATTCTTTTAGTAGCCACAATCCACCCATATAGAAAACTGTTGAATGTAATTCTCACGTCTTTACATTAGTGCCCTGCTTGCATTTCATATATATGTCTGTGATACTACATACATGGGTCTTCTATGCAACAGCAATCTGCTTAGCTTGTCAGTTGTTGCTTGATTCATCTGTTTGTATCTCCACTATGCCTCTTTCTCGTTTTTCTCGGCAACAGACGACATTTGTGTGCAATTGGCAGATGGCTTGCCCTTTGCGTAGGTCACACGAGTCGAGGAGCCTTCCAAGTACGGTGTGGTTGTGTACGATGAGATGGGCTGCATCGAGCGGTTTGTGGAGAAGCCGCAAGAGTTTGTGTCCAACAAGATCAATGCTGGCCTGTACATTTTCACACCGGACATACTGAAACGAATTGAGGTAAGGAAAGCTGCATGCTTGTTTGGGCTTATCTGGCAAAAATGGATCAATGTGAGCCAAAGTGGTTCAAAGCACAGGAGGCACCTTTTACGAGGAAGTATTGCCGGGGCAGGGAGGGGGGGGGGGGGGGTCAGATAAGAACTGTGACCTTTGGCACATGCAGGATATCTTTATATCAGTGCACGGCAGCTTTGAAACAGTTTGGCAAATAAAGCTAAACTCTGTCGTGAAGTCTCGCAAACCAAAGTTGTCTTCCATGTCAGTGCTGCTTTAAAATTCCAAAAAGGCTCATGTAGATTCATTGAAATAGGTGGAAATGCGACGTTTCCATGCATGAGCGGCGCGGGGTGTTTATGCCATTTTGGAACCTAAGAGTACCCATCACGTTGACCATACCCCTTCTCCAAAGGCGCCTTAAAGATCTGTGCACGGTGGAAAAAGAAAACCAAAATTGACTAAACTGTTTCTAAATAGCCTGATAAATGGCGCTAGCTGTCCGCAAGCTCTTGGAAAGTGGCAAAAGACACATTTGCAGTCGTTGATAGACATCATAGACAATCGGGAATAGACATGAACAGGAAAGCGTTAACAGCAGTGGTTAGAATAATGCTACAATTTGGTATTATCTGTTGCTGTCTAGTCTGTTCGTACAGTACAATTTCAGAGCATAAGACCTATGGCCACTGGAAATTAAAAGGGGAGGGGACAAGGTGAATGCTAACTTCCAGCTGTAACTCAGTCAAAAGTTAGTCTTCACTTTATCCCTTTGCATTTTTATTTCCAATTTGCACCTATAGGCCATAGGTCTTACGTTCTGAAATTGTTCCGCTCCAATTGCTGCGATCTGTTACATCCATTCTACAAATGAGAAAAACTGTTCTAAAGCTGCTCCAAGACAAGCCGCACCACGCAGTCACGGAGGATACTGTGAAGAGAAGTTGGCAATGCTAGGTGGTGGTCACCACCAACCTATGCCAACAATGCTGTCACATCTCCTGTCGTTCATTAACCTTAATGTGCTAAAGGCTGACTTTGCTAATCAAATAATTCAATCCAATCCAGTGAATGCTCACGCATGTTCACGGTACACCATATTCGTGGGTTGTGCATAGATGACGTTCTATTGTCTTATATTGCGCATGTGGCCTGTTCTGCATTGTCGGCGTGCCCCACATTTGCAGTTCCTACTGGTGGCGTTGGGAGAGGTGTCCCTTAACTGACAATGTGCACTTTGCATTGTTGTAGCATTCATGTTAGTGGTGTTTTATTTCGCGATTCTATTCTATATCATGGTTATTGCTGCTTCTAAAGGCCACGTTGATGCCCTTCTTGCAACCCTGGTACTACAGAAGTAATAGGTATACGAGTCGGTTTCTGTGCTTTATTGCGACAGCAGTTGTATAACTACACTCCGGGCAAGTCTTCACTCATGAGGTTCTGTATGAAGTCCAATGCTTTATTGCGACAGCAGTTATATAACTACACTCCAGGCGAGTCTTCACTGTTGCCATGAGGTTCTGTATGAAGTTCAAGGGCGATAGGATCCCATTGCACCCTGTGTGCCGCATGCTGTCGGTGCGAGGGAGTGTGCAAGGGTGAGCTGAGCTCGATGTATGTTTGATACATGCTCAATTTAGGGGTCACATAATGAAATGTTTGCAAGATGCGGAATTGGGGCGAGGGGAGTGCGAGGTACTGCAAACAAGCATGCGCTAGGGGCACAAGTGAGTGCTTGTCGACTTTGCTAGCCCGGCCATGGCTGCGCATGGCTATCCATGCCTTATCTCGAAGGTAATCTCTGCTGAGTACAAGGTTGAGTAAGCCGAGATGGCTGGTGGCCGCATGTGTGCTCTCTTCCTGGGCCCCTGGTGCTGGAGGTTGCGTAATCTCAAGCTTTGCAGGCACATTGAAGCGAGCGGCAGCAAAAGTGTTTAGTCCCACCTGTGCAGTCTTCATCGCAGAAGGGTTGTGACAGCAAGTGTTCGTAGTCATAGAGTGGGATCTGTTCATGTATACCTGTGCTTGCATGACACCATACTTTTTTAATTTAATAAGGAAGTGAATGTTTACCGCAATTTATCTGGCTGATAAAACTATGAACCCTGCTTTGTGTGTTGTGTAATACTTTGCTATCGGTTTCAGTTCTCTGCCTTTCTGGCGACACTGCAACTTTTTATGTGCTATACAGCATTACGTATGTTGTGCTTATGAAAGATACATCTTCTTTTATGACAGCAAAGTACTGGGTGCTGTACTTTTGTATTTCCTTGTATGCTGTGTCATATATAGTTTCTCTGCTGCTGACTGAAGTCCCATCAGAGTGGCAGAGTTTTGCCCATCAGTTTGTTTCATGCGTTCTGTGCGGTATTGTTTTGGTGTCTGGCTGTTTGCTGCTTGTCAAGCAGAAAAACAAGTGCACTAGAGTTCGTGTGCTCTTTTTGTCATTTTAGCACAGTTCTAATGACAAGCTAGCATTTATTGATTCTAGACAATATTAAAATTTTTCTTACATGTGTAACAAATGCAATAAACATGGTTCTTGTCCTCTGTGTTCCTTCTTTGACAACCTGCTAATAAACTAAGGGCAGCTGCTACAAATAATTTTTCTCCTCTCTGCTCCACAATACTCATGGCCAGTACCACCACTGCTGCAGTTGCTACAGTTTTACTTTCTCTCTCAAATGTAACAAATTTTATTCAGATCGGCCAAGAGGTTTTCTCGTGACATTTATGCATGTCATGTGCAGTACTTGAATTGGGAAGTCAGAGTTGACCACAAGCTAAAGCTTCTAATTAAGATGAGTGTCAAGAAGCCTTGGAGGCCTGCTAACTTATCAAAAACGCCCAGCTTATCAAAAAAAAAGATAACCTTGGGTAAATTTGTGCAACTTTTGCCAGCAACATGCCATACATATCATAGACTGGGAAGAGTTGACAGTTTTTTTTAATACATATAGACTGGGAACAGTTGACAGTTTTGTTGAATACTCTTTCACCTCACGGATGGTTTATCTGCTGCGGTGGCTCAGTGGCTGTAGTGTTCTGCTGCTGCTGAACACAAGGTTGCGGGTTTGATTCCCAGATGCAGTGGCTGCATTTTGACAGAGCAAAGTGCAAAACGCTCATGTGATTTTGCATTTGCTGAGAGGCACATTTTGAAGAACCACAGGTAATTGAAAATAAGCCAGAGCCCGTTACTACAACACCTCTCTGGTAACACCAGTGTTGATTTAGGACATTAACCCTTTCAGTGCCAAGGATGAGTCCGACTCGTCTAGCGATTTCATTTTATCTACTGAATGCCGCAGACGAGTGGCAGTGTTGCGACTTTGGTGTGGATGGTGTGCAACTAGATGGTGCCAGCATCCCTGAAAACTTGCTACTTTACTTTTGCACAGTTGGCAAAGACAAAGCTGAAGTCTGGGTCCTTTGTGTTTTAGTTACTACTAGAACTTTCTTCATTACGGTAGCAAATATGTGGACACAGTCATCGTCAGCATCTCTGTGAAGTTTCGCACAAAGTCCAAGTGCAAAGTCATCATGGCTGCACGCTGTATGCTGTGTGTGGAGGTGAAAGCGTGCGAGGGTGAGCTGAGGGTGGTGGCTTGATGTCACGTGCACAAGAGAGGAAGTGTTCAGTCTTCCATTGCGTGCAAAGCACTTATGGGGAGTGGAGTCCTACTCCGCCGGCGGCTGCATATGGCATGGGCCCTATCTTAAAAGCGATCTGCGATGGGGATAATTTAGGTGCGCTGAGGGCTTCATGTGCTTCTGTTCTCGCCTTTTAGCTCGCGTTGAAGTGAAAGGTAGCATGAAGGTCACTTCACTCGCTGCTGTGTTTGCTCACACCAAAGTTTTGACAGCGAGCGTCTGAGGTCTTTGAGTGAAAGGTGTTCATGTTTGCCTGTGCACGCATGACACCATGCTTGTTAATTTAGTTAGTAAGCCAATGTTTATAAGTTGGTATGGCTGATAAAGCTACTATCCTTACTTCGTGTAGTTGTTTAATGATTCGCTATCACATTGGATATTTCGACTTTCGGGCAAAACTGCGACTTTTTTTCACAGCTGAAATTATGCTGTTTTTGGATATTTCTCCATCTCAAGTAAACAGTTAGACCTGGAAAGCTCTCTAAAGGAGTGTTTGGAACTTTATTCTGGTTAATTAGATGTCTCAGTTAATCCGGCTGGTGGTCTAGGCCAGCGGCCACACACAGGCGAGGAAAGGTTGGGCCATACAGGCCCAAGGTTTTGTTATCCTGATTTAAAATTCACCTTGGCCGTGTAATTCGAACTTGACTCATCAATGTCCACGCCAGTCTCCTGTCGTGACCTAATTGGTGACCCAATAATGGCACCTATAGAGGCGGCGTTTGTCTTGGCTGCACTTAGGGGACAGCAAATACGTTGAACACACGTCATCTCCCAAAAACACCTTTCTTCGGCCGACCCTAGGCAGATCTTAAAGTGAAAATGGTATCTCACCATGAATTATTACAATATTTACCCCATTCCTAGCGTGCGCCTTTTTTAGAGTGCAGCTCTTGGGCGCCCATTTCTGTATTGAGTGTCGGCGTGCCTTGGCATTGTACCTCGCACCAAGCGAACAAGCGCAGTGAAAGATGAAAGTGAACGCGGAGCACAGCAGGAGATGGAAGAAAGGCGATAGGGCAGGAAGAGGGTGCAGCAGAACCACGAGGCAGAAAGCGGAGGGGAGATGGCCTGCGTATGCAAGGTGTTGCCGGCAGCCGCGGGATCCGCAGCCATGTGGGCGATCTCATCTGTGATTCCAAGAGGGGGGGGGGGGGAGGTGGCATGAGGTGGGGAGGGCCACACTTGTCCGTGGTGTCAGCTGTTGAGGTCAGTCCGCGGTATGAGCGTGTGTGACAGTGATCGCTGCTCCTGCAGTGGGCGATGTGGAGTGGAGCGGCTTGATGTGGATGCTCCCTTGATTGTTGTTGTCTGACACTGCTGGCACGATTTCCCCGCAACGAAGGGCCGCTCTCGTCGTTGGTGGAATGAAAGCGCGAGAAGTGCAGTGCCACACAAGATGGGTTGTGTCTGTGGCGGCTGCTGTGAATCGCGCTCACGCATCACCCACGTGCTGCCTCTCGCGATCTCCCAGTTAGCGAGGCACTCGTGCCATTCTTTGCTCCATTTGCAATGCGCCACACGAGACGGATTGTCTGCGCCAGTTACGCTACTCATAGTGTTCTCTTCCTGATATGAACAATGTACCTATATAATGACAATACAGAATATTGACACGCAAAATGAAAACACATAAATTTCGCATTAGGGAGTATTGTAATCATCGGTGAAATTTTTTCAAAAGAATTGGTCGGAGAAATTGCCTGTGTGGTGCCATTCAATACGAAACCAAAACCGTCTTTGCGGCGTTTGAAACAGCCTAACAACAACATAGGCATCATCAGCAGCAACAGCAACCAATCGCAGACATTGCAGGATAGATTATTGAAGTGGCTAAATTAAGCATGGATGACCATTTCGTTTGATTGTTGTGGAGTCGTTGGATAAGGGCAGAATATCAAACATGCAATGGACTGTAAAGAGGGCATGTAGTGGTTCATAGACAGCTGTAAAGTGCTGAGAATGATGATCGACATTTGGTGTAAATGAATTTCTACACTGTGTTTTTCTTGTTGCCAGAGTCGGAGGCATGCTAGCACATTTTTCTTGCATTAGATCCATACTTCGTTTATGAGCTGTATTGCCATTTCTATGTTTGTGTTCTACTTTGAACACATAAAAAGGGGTTGCTTGTTTCACTTGAGGGTGTGTTAGAATTGGACAAAAACTTCCGAATGGATTGGGGGTGTATTTTGCCGTTTTTTCACCTATGGTTATATTCACCCCACTGGATAATTGATGAATTTCGTCAGTCCTGTCAAGATCGAATTAACGGAACTTGACTGTACTACCTGGTACACAGAGTACAGCACTAAGACATCATCAACTGCTGCACACTTGAGCCATGTAGTCATTTGTGCGGTAAATTGCATGTAAATTTAGTTTATCGAGATGTTGCGTGGCCTTTTAGTGTACCATGGTCTTCAGCTCGAGTATCTGGCAGCAGAGCTTATTTAATTTGTGGTGGAGGTTTGACGAGCCGAGAGATGTTTGGAGGCTTTTCTGCCGCAGCTTCCCCATAGAAACGCGCACACACATTTTTACGTCTGGTGACCTTGTACTTTCCTCTCAGGTGAAGCCAACGTCCATAGAGAAAGAGGTGTTCCCTGCTATGGTGGCAGAGGGCCAGCTGTACGCCATGGAGCTGCAGGGCTTCTGGATGGACGTGGGACAGCCCAAGGACTTTCTCACCGGGATGTGCATGTACCTGCAGTCGCTGAGGGTCAAGAGCCCCGGAAGTTTGCTGCCGCAGGGGCCAGGCATCGTGGGCAATGTGCTCATGGTGGGTGTCTCTCGGAAGAGGTCGCATGTCTTGGAACAGTTGGCAGCGATTACAAATAAAAACGCGCAGGCTAGACTTCAGACAATGTTAGAGATGAGGACAGCACTGATTCTTAGCTGGTCTAGAGGGGCTCTAAAGAGAATAACAATTTGAGCTATCGTTGTAGGTTATCCACCCAAGATAACAGAAATGTCAGTTTTACTGTGGGATGAGGCTTGGTAAGTGAGAAAAAGACTCGAAAATGAATGACAAGTGTGGGCACTGCCTTGAAGTTTCTGCCCCAGCTCACCGTAATGTCATGAATTTCGACAGCATTTGCTAGGGCCTAGATAATTTTTTGTTGTACTTTTAAGGAGCCAAGGAGTGAACTAAGCAAGTTTCAAGAGCTTTTACTTATTCACAGCAACCTAAATACGGAAGAACACTTTGAAATCCGTGATGTCACCCCCACATAACGGCTCTTGTCGTTGGCGTGAAATTGAAGAAATGGAACTTTGACTGGCATTTTCTCTTCTAAGAATTAACATGTTGCCACAAAATTAAGGTATACTTGAATTTTGAATGAATACTTTATTACTCTGAACTCGCACGTATGTTTCTCTTTGGTGTCCCTTTAAAACTGTTGGAATTTTCAGTCACCAAGTTCATTCATCTCAACCTTGCCACACTCACTGCAAGGCTGTCAAATTGAGAGCATTAAAGTGCAGTCCACTTATAATAAAACCACATATAGTGATGATATCTTTTATAACAATGAGTTGACATATCATGAACCTATAGGGCTATGAGGAAAAAAAAGAAAAAAAGACCATATATAACGATATGTTCTGACTGCACGTCGGATACAATAATCAAAATTTTGCCTTCTGTATGGCGTTTTCCATGCAGACTGAGCATGACATTTGTGTTGCTAAGTTCCCCTTAAACAAATGATTCTGAGATGGGATGACAAGATTTCCTCTGAGAGTTGCCATAGCCACCATTACCGCGCAGTGTGTCCTACTTGTGCGCCAATTGTGAAACCCATGGGAGAGCATTGCAAGCTGGCGCAGCGCGCCAGCTTGCTATGACGCTTTCTCTGGACGATCATGCTCGTCTAGAGAAAGCAAGAAGTGAAAAGCAAAAGGGGGCAGTGGCTGCGCGCTTTTTCTGCAATCTCTCTCTCTCAGCTGGTGTGGAAATATGCTGTGGAAGCAGTCCCAAAGCAGCAGACAGCCCAGTTTTAGAAGATGGCACGGACAAAGTGTAAAGTTGTAAAGCTGCAAATTTTGCAAGACTAAAGTATGAGCTCGTGCAGTCAACGATTTCGACAATTCTGAAAACCAGGAGTCTCACGATCATGACTGACTGGAACCAATGGCCATGCTGATCAATGGAAAAGGTGGGCTTTGTGCACCAAGGCGAAACCCCCCATGATAGTGAAACCAAAAGGGTGGAAGCTGCTGGCATTAACCAAGCTCTGGGAGCACATGGCTACTCTCGATGAAAGAGGTGGTGCTTTGATGGTGGAGTTTCTTAAATGCAGATAGTGCTGCCTCATTCTTCAAGAAGGTGATCATTGTTGCGACATACGGCGGCGTTGAGCAGTGGAGGCGATGACAGCAGCGGCAGTGATAACGAGATTGACAATAGCCAGTCCTTGGCACTGAACCCGATGTCCAAGCAAAGTGCGTTTTCGATTGAGTCGCTCATTGATTTCGTGCACGCTAAAGGATTGCCGCCTATGTTCACGTAGCAAATGGATGCGGTGCACACAGTGGCTGTAAACCTGAAAATGCCGCAAAAGCGAGAGCATATTTCAGACTACTTCAGCGCGCCCAACGCTTGACACGCTGTTTACAGGTATAAGAAACATTTTATTTTTCACAGCATACTTTCTAGTAAGTGTATTGTTTAGCACAAGTGTCAAATTTGGGTTCGGAGCTACGTAGGTATGTTTGACAGCTTTTTTTTTTTTTTATGGCAGTCTAGACACAGTGATCATTGGTTATAACCAACGGATTTTTAATTCTTTTTGATGTTGTTATAAGTGGACTGCACTGTATCTATCCACTTGGAGGGTTTATTAGCTCCAATAAGGGGGTGATCCTGTGCCTGAAAACTTTGTTTTAAATTCTTTGTTAATTTTAATGAAACTTGTTGAGTTTATGTATTTCAATGTGCTAGTTCTACATATACATCCAGTTTTCTTGCAGAGTAAATAACTTTCCAGAAATTGAAGAAATTCAGCTTTAGTGCATAATTTGCTTGGAGGTGAGCTATCTACCAAACTATGCATGGCATTATAAATATCGACATATGAAAATGATGTGGAAGAGTGCAAATAAGCAAGTATGGTGTTCTAATGCAATTATATATCGAATGAGAACATTGCAAACTTCAGTGAGAGAAATCCATCTAACTGCTAAAAAAAGAAATTTTTAACAATTTTTTACTAAATACATTATTATTTCATATATTTGCACTCTACGCTGCTTTGCCGTTCTGGAAAAAAACAGAATTACAGTGATAGCACAATTAGAAGCAGAGATAATGCACCTCCAATACGGCATCATCAAAATTGTGGTTTTGAGAAAACAACAAAAAACATTTCACACCTAATATATTGAAAGAAAGTTTGAAAAAAATGGCACCAAAGTTCATCAGTAGGCACTAGGCATAATTCATGGCTGTTTGGCTGTTGCCGGCCGACGACATAGCATGTACTGCGAGTACGTTCACTTCAAAAGAATTGCACGTTTTCAAAGCCCTCTGAGCTCCATCCCAACACAACTTCACCGCAGATCTCGCAAACTACAGTCAGCAAGCACCAGCTATGCAGAATGAATGCAAGTATTACACGAGGAAACACCGAGATTGTTGTTCACTGCTGCAAGCCTGATGACAACATATGGAGTAGCAGGCTTCGCGACCGAGGCTGTTGCACTATCGGCGGTCAGTGCTACAAAACGCCGAATCTTTTGCTCCGCGGCTGTCGTAGGTGCAATCTTGTCGAGAGTAGCCTTCTCATGTGCTCTTATCCACTTCCTCTTCAGCTATGAAAGCCGTGTTCAATTCTTACGCGAGTGTAACCGGCATGTGGATATGTGTGATCCGGAAAAGCAGTTGAGGCACCAACGTTCGGCAGCAGTACAACTTCAGCGGCAAGCTGCCGGGTATCCTGTGCTGACTGCGACAACGGAATTGCTTTCGGAAGTTTATTGCGTCTTGTATGTTTTTGCCCGTAACGCAGTATATTCAGCGTTGCAGTCGCGAGACTAAGACAAAATAGCAGATGTTTTCGACGTTTGAGTGCTCACGGTCCTTGGAGCCAATCACAACTCGCCATCTTGGTCACATGCTCAAACTGGCCAATAACAGTCTGCGTCGCAAATTTCTTTTTCTGTTGTTTTTTTCATGACCGCAGCGCCGGCAATGTTGCCAACTGACAAATGAAGAAAGCCAGAAACGTGAGCTTTCGAATGATACCAAATTGGCGCTGGCAGAGCACGTAGTTATCGAGTTGTGCGCAACGCAAATTGGCCGTGATCTGTCCCCAATTTAGAGTGCAACGCTTCCAAATTCTCATCTTTAGATCACGATAATGGATGAACTAAGTGGTATCTTGTAACCAAATTTCGGAGATAGGTGCGGATACGCGTCAGGAACGCGGAAAATAAGAATTGAAAATTAGAATTTTGGCCTGATTTTCAGTCCCAATGACCCGGGTCCCCCCTTAGACAAATGATTGATGATTACGATACTCTCTAACGAGAAATTTGAGTGCAGCTCTATACGTGTTTTCATTTCACTTTGTATCGACTGGTGCGGACACTCTGTCTCGTGTGGCACATTGCAAATGGTGCTAAGTGCGGTGCAACTGTCTTGCTAATCTGAAGATTCCGAGAGCCAGCGTGTGGGTGATATGTGGGTGCGATTTACAGCTGCTGCCGCCGACAGGCCTCCCAGATGACACGCGCCACTTTGGCACCATCTCATGGCCATCGTCGCTGCACTGCGCTTCTCACGCTTTTGCCATACCCTCCTCCGCTGTCTGCCTTGTGGTTCCCCTGCACCCTCCCACCGCCTTCCTCCTTGCGTCTTTCATCCCCCGCTGCGCTTTGCATTCACTTTCATCTTTCACTGTGCTCGTTCGCTCGGTTATGCCGATGACGCTTGCCGCAGAAACGGCACGTAAGAATGGCACTGTAAATCTCCAGCAGGGCTCTTTTTGAGTAGTGTTGAGCCTTATGTCAGTGAGACATGTTGAGCAGTTCATCAAGAATTTGTACAGTCACACCTTGTTACAACAAAGTCACATCCATCATGAAAACACCTTCAATTTATTCAATATTAGTTATAAACAGATATTCATACATTCTAATCTTGGCGGGAACATTTAGATTTACTTTATTGTTGATAATTTGTTATATCCGTTTTAGTTGTATCGAGGTTCAACTGTGTATGCATAGTTCGCATGCCACGAGGAGCTAGTCCTCAGAGCCAGATATCATTGCTCTTCTAATTTTCTGCTTCAGGACCCAACAGCCAAGATTGGCAAGAACTGCCGTATCGGTCCCAACGTCGCCATAGGACCCAACGTGGTGGTTGAAGACGGTGCATGCATCAAGCGGTGTACTTTGCTCAACGGGGCGACGATCAAGTCCCACTCGTGGCTTGACTCCTGCATCATTGGTTGGCGCTGCACTGTTGGACAATGGGTCAGCAATGCTTCTGTCCTCCTCTCGCAGCCTTAGCTGCGTGCGTGCACTGCGACCACAGTTGTCAGTGGCACCATGTGTTGAAAGTGCTTCAAAGCTGTGAATTATGGGCTGGCTATCCTGCAGTGTGGTACCTTAATTAAGGGCAGAGAACATAAGAGGATGGAAAGCCGAGATAGTTGGTCGGGATTACATGACGCAGTAAACCCTCGCTATAACAAACTCATCCATGATACAAATGGACAATTCTGTAAGCAGTAGAATTTTATTTATTCAGTTATTTCTAAATATTTTTAAGGCCCTTGCAGGCATTACAAAAGGAGTGGTAAGGCATTCTTGTAAGTGCAGGAAACAACAAACGTAATCAAGTAGACAATGGTGCAACATTATTCATTGAAGCTGCATTATACATAATTGCATTGGTGAACATTGGTGCAACAGTGTGCACAAGAAAAATGGTGAAGCAACAGACAACTGAACAATAGAGACAACGTAAAGAACATTCTCTACAGCGGCCTTGTAGTTAGAGAAGTGTCTTGAATGGCAGCAACGGTGCTGGTAAGGCGGTTCCAGTCTACGCAAGTTCTTGGAGGAAGAGTCGCTGCAGTTGAACCCACTTATAACAGTATTCAAATGCCAAGAAAATCCCATTTCTGTAACCAGTAATTGTTATAACTAGGTTGCACAAAAAAAAGCATAGGGTACAAACATTGACATTTTTAGACAGAAAGAAGCACGGTAGAACCCACTTTAACATTACTGGCTTTAACGAGGGGCGAGTGAATACCCAATAGAAGATTTCAAATTTAATTTCGAATTCAATCAAGAAAAAAAAAGCTGCATATCGAATCTAATATCTAAACAGATATTGGCCAAGAAAGCACTTCAGAAGCTCGGGAATATTCTAGCACTGCATAACATGAATGTAGCAAGTGATCAGTAACATAGGTACATTGAAATGAAGGTATACAGTACAGTGTACTCTTATTGAAGGGAGCTCCAAATTAGCATGCCAGCACTGATTACAGCTCAGTGCTAGTGTATAAAGGTCTGTTGCATAGAAAATTTTGCTTTCCATTTTTCTTCAAGATACAGAAGGGCTATTTCAACTCTTATGTCAGCTGGGTTACCTCGTAAGTGTTACGTTTTGCGCCAGGCGTGTCGAAAGGATCAGACAAGTTCCGGGTGAACGACGTTTATTAACCCATGCTTGTGGGTTGAGGCTCGGCAAGAAAGAGAGAGGCCGCTAGCAAGGGGCACTCTGCTTTTAACACTTAGTGCGCCTGCGCACTTCGCAGAGTGCTCTTATCAAGATGAGCGCCAGCCGACACAACACCACCTCCCCTTTTAATGGAGCACACAGTCACTCAGAGTCCAGCTTAGAATCGATCCGGTGGGCGACGACTTCACATGGGGTAGCGTCTTGCCTCGGCGGGTGCTGGTGTTGCCTGTTGCGCAACCGGAGTTACCATGGGCGGTTGTGGACTGGAAGGAACTGGTGCGCCGGCAGTCTCAGGATAAAACAGGAACTCGCTGGTCGCAACTTCGCCAGCTGTTCCATGCCTAGGGGTAACGTCCTCTGCAGGCCTCTGTAGCAGCTGATCCTGGTGACGACGCCAGGTGAAGGTGCCCCTCGGGGTGGTTGCACGTACTTGGAAAGAGACAGGTCCTGTTTGAGCAACAATCGCAGCGGGAGCCTACTTTGGTTTTCCAGAATAATTACGTGCTAACATGCTGTCGCCTACCAAGAAGTGACGTTTGCGACACGGACGACTTAATGCCTGAGTGCACTGTCTGTGTGCTACTCTTTCCCCAACGGAAGGCTTTACGGCATCTAGCCGACTGCGTAAGCGTTGTCCTAGGAGCAATGCCGCTGGTGATTCACGAGTCGTCGCATGTGGCGTGTTGCGATACGACAGCAAAAATTTATGCAGCTTTACCTGCAATGTTCCTCCTGTGCCGTCTTTGCGCAGCGCATTCTTTAAGGTCTGGATGAAACGCTCTGCCAACCCATTGGAGCTGGGGTGGTAGGGAGCCGTGAGGACGTGGCGCGCTCCCATTGCCTGCACGAAGTGCTTGAAGTCCTGCGAAACAAACTGAGGTCCATTATCGGAAACAATTGTTTCAGGGTAACCAAAACGTGCGAAGAGCTCAGTCAAACAACGAATCGTGCTTTCTGTAGTTGTCGATCTCATTTCGAAAACCTCTGGCCATTTAGAATGTGCGTCGACCACCACTAAAAGCATGGTATTCTGAAAAGGTCCCGCAAAGTCTACGTGAACACGCTGCCACGGTGAAGTCGGCCATGACCAAGGGTGAAGAGGTGCGTTGACTGGAGCGTTACGTTGCTCTTGACAACTAGCGCAGCTTCTGATACGAAGTTCGAGGTCCGCCTCAAGAGTTGGCCACCACACGTAGCTGCGTGCTAGTTCTTTGCTACGCACGATGCCGGGATGGCCGTCATGGAGTTCGTCCAGCACGAATCCTTGCAGCTTTGCAGGCACGACTACTCTTGCGCCCAGCATGACGCATCCCTGATGCACCGTCAGTTCGTTGCATCTGCGAAAAAAAGGCTTCAACTGTTCATCCTTGATCGACGCGGGCCATCCCACATTTGTGAATTCCTTCACTCTACAAAGAATTCGGTCTTTACATGTGGCAGCCGCGATATCTCGACTAGAAACAGGCAACGAGTTCAATCGCAACGAATAAAATGTTTCTTCTGTTTCTTTGGTTTCCGCTTCAAGATCTGGCAGCGGCAGACGCGAGCAGAAATCGGCTTCCGCGTTCTCGCTCGATTTCTTGATGATAAGATTGTAAGAGTAGGCTGCCAACGTAACGGCCCAGCGTTGCAAACGAGCAGCCGCGATGGTGGGGATCCCGGTTGTCGGGCCCAATATTGTTTGAAGAGGCTTATGGTCTGTGACCAAGGTGAATGAGCGCCCATAAAGATAGAAGTGGAACTTCTTTACACCGAAAATGATGGCTAACGCTTCTTTCTCCAGTTGACTGTATTTCTTTTCCGCTTCAGATAGCGTTCGTGAAGCGTAAGCAATGGGCCGTGCCCTTCCGTCATCGTAGACATGAAATAGGACTGCTCCTACACCATACTGAGACGCGTCGCATGACAGCCTAAGTTGTCTTTCAGGGTCATAGTGTGCGAGCGTAGGTGGTTGTGCCAATAGCGCTTTCACTTGGTTGAACGCTTTTCTAGCATGCTCGTCCCAGTGCCACGCTACCTTTTTTTGCAGAAGTCTGAAAAATGGTTGAGCTATCGTTGCTAACTGGGGCACGAACTTGCTGTAATAGTTGACAACGCCCAACAAAGACTGAAGCTGCTTTTTTGATTTCGGCTCTGGTGCCTGGAGAAGTGCGTCAACTTTATCTGACAATGGGGAAATGCCTTCAGCGCTAATTTTGTGCCCAAGGTAGTGAAGTTCGCTTTGAAAAAACGAGCACTTCTCTTTGTTTACCCTGACACCTCGGCTTTGAAGACGCTCCAGCAGCGCTTCGAGATTAGCTAAGTGGTCTTCTAGTGTTTTCCCAGTTACCAAAATATCATCTAGGTAGCAGCAAACACCCTTGAGGTCCTTCAACATCGTTTCCATTATCTTTTGGAATATCCCCGGTGCGGAAGCGATTCCAAAAGGTAATCGGTTGACGACAAACAATCCCTTGTGGGTGTTCAAGGTTAGGTATTGCTTTGAGGCATCAGACATGACCACTTGCTGATAAGCGCGGTTCAGGTCGATCTTTGAAAAATGTGTGCCTCCAGACAGAGCCGCGAATAAGTCATCGACCTTCGGCAACGGGTAACGCGTGACGTCAAGGCACGGATTCACTGTCACCTTATAATCGCCACAGAGGCGTATGCCACCGTCTTTCTTGATAACGGGTACCACTGGCGTTGCGTAATCTGATGTGGCAACGGCCGTTATGATGCCCATTTTTTCCATCTTCGAAAGTTCAAGCTCAACCGCCTTTTGCAGTTCGAACGGCACGTTTCTTGCTTTGAGAAACTTCGGTGCCTGATTAGGCTTGAAATACAGCTCGGCCCTTTCTTCTGTAATCATGCCTAACTCATCTTGAAATAGAGAGTCGTACTTTGCGATCAAGGCGTGCAGCCTTTCCTCTAAACGACAAGAAAAAGGCAGCTCTGACCTTGGCAGATGGTGGACGTTCCAGATTTTGTTCCACTCCAGCCTAATTGTCTGAAGCCATTCCCAACCCAGCAACGGCGGCCCCCCCTGGTCGACGACGTATAGAGGAAGGCTCGCCGTGTTGCCACCGTGCTGCACCTTGACTTGCAGGACGCCTTTTGGGATCACCAGGGCTCCTGTATAGGTGCGGAGCTTCACTTCTGTCGGGTTGAGCCTGGCTGATGAAAGAAATTGGCGGTATTGTTTGAAAGGCATGACTGTGACGGCAGCACCTGTATCTAGCTCCATAGGGATTGTCACATCATTTACTTTCATCGGTACCATGATGGGCTCAATACTGGGAGCAGATACGCCCCTTACGGCTACCACTTCCGAGCAGGATACCACTGATAGCGTTTTTACAGTGTCCTTGATGGGGCGTTTCCCACGCGACTGGCCGGAGGTGCTACGGCAAACTCGTTGCAGGTGTCCCCTTTTGTTGCACTTATAGCATTTGTCATTTACGTGAGGACACGCTTTGCCGGAATGTTTCGGCGACCCGCAGCGAAAACATGTCTGCGACTGGACACTCGAAGTCGCCTGTACCTTATGCATGGGGTTGGGTGTAGACACACCTGTACGGGCTTCCGCATTGCTTTTCGTTGCCGCCTCCATAGCCACAGCGCGCTCTACCGCTCTCTGAAACATAAGCTTGCTATCCTCAGTGAACAGCACTCGCTGTATATCCTCTCTTAACAAGCCGCAGACGAAGCGATCCCGGAGGGATTCATCTAACGCGCTTGCAAAATCACAGGTTCGTGCTAGCTTCCGTAGCTCGGCAACGTAATCAGAAATGGACTCGCCTTCGACTTGCTGCCTCCTGTGGAACTTTGCTCGCTCGCCAATGACCGATGGTTTCGGCGACAGATGGTCCCCCAGCATCTTCGTTAGTACCTCGAAGCTCTTGGCTGAAGGCAGCTCCGGGGCAACCAGTGATTTCAGAAGACTATAGGTACTGGGGCCTATGATGCTCAGGAATGCATGTACTCTGTCACCTTCGGGAACGCGGTTGACGATAAGAAACGACGTCAGCCGTTCTTCGTACGACGCCCAGTCATTCGTGGAAACGTCGAATGGTTCCATCTGGCCCAGTTGAGCAGCAAACTGCGTCGAACCTGCACTGGCTTCTTCGTTCATGATATCAATCAGCGAAGAAAAGAAAAAGCAGCACTCTTCAATAGTCGATACTGAACAGAGGCTGAATGCCGAGAACACTTGCCTTCCTTGACGCTGCGCAACTCCTCAAAATCCCATCTTCGTCGCCACGTGTTACGTTTTGCGCCAGGCGTGTCGAAAGGATCAGACAAGTTCTGGGTGAACGACGTTTATTAACCCATGCTTGTGGATTGAGGCTCGGCAAGAAAGAGAGAGGCCGCTAGCAAGGGGCACTCTGCTTTTAACACTTAGTGCGCCTGCGCACTTCGCAGAGTGCTCTTATCAAGATGAGCGCCAGCCGACACGACAGTAAGGTCAATCTACGCGACAGACCAAAGCGTGCACTGTGCATCATGTGACTCGACCACTGCTCCGTGTGTAACCATTGTCGGCGCTGTGCAGGTTAACTGTGGTCGGCACTGACGGTAAAGAGCAGGTGCTGTTTGATTGTCGTGTTCAGAGTGTGATTAGACACATGTCAAATATTCTGAAATCGACAGCTTCCTTCTCCCTCCCGTCCATCTGTCATCCGTGCAAATGTTTGCTGCCCGATGTTCAGCGCACCTTAGTTGTGTCACACTTATGTGCCGTGTAAATCCAAAGCTATTCTTGTGAAGGGGGACTCGAGGCTACAAAAAGATGTGCGTCTAAGCATGGTGTTGGGAACAAGAGGCCACCATACGGTGTGTTGCAAAGATGGCAACCGTGAGCAACTTTGTTGCCTTCCCATACATTCGCTCTCGTGTGCAAGGTGAACCGGGCGGGCGGCGGTTTCAGTTTTGTTCCGTGGGCTGTTTCGGCTTCTTGCGCTTGCAAAACTGATGGCTATCTCGCTCGTTTAGTGCTCACAGGTGTGTGCATAGGAAGGATGCCGCCGTGCATGCGTTTCCTTTCCTTTTTTTTCGGGGAGACTCGCGATATCTAATTGCCTCTGGTAGGTGATAAGATGAAGATTAGCGGAAGTTTGTCTGAATGAGTCGACTCGTAAGTGAGCCTGCTGACCTACATGAGCCAGTTTGTCAAGAAATTTTTGCCTTTCATCACTGGTACTACATGAGTGGCAAGACTTATAGTTCTGTGAAAATTGGGAATCGGCGCTTTTATAGTCAAATGGAAATTCTTGTAAGTCAAGTGCTAAATTTCGCTCCTCGTACAGATTCTCATGTCAGCTGTCTCTAAAGATGTGTTGTAAAAAAAATATAAGCAAGCCGCTTTTCTTTCCTTTTCACAGCTGTAATAGAATTTTATAACCCAAGTGAAATAGTGGAAAAAGAATGCACATAATCTGGTTAGCGTGACACTTGTCAGTATGCTCTTACAGCATGTTTTTTGCAATGCTCTCTACGTAGCCTTTATTCGCACATAAGGTTGCCATCAGTTCAGCAATAGACTGTAGATGCTAAGCTCTAGCCACATGTCACATGTGCTGCAGTTCCTGTGGGAATGTGTGCTCACAGTAATGGCTTTCATTTCCTGCTCACAGGTTCGAATGGAGAATACCTCTGTTCTAGGGGAAGATGTGTTCGTCAAAGACGAGATCTACATCAACGGCGGCAAAGTGCTGCCCCACAAAGCCATCTCTGACTCTGTCACAGAGCCGCAGATCATCATGTGATTGCAACGCGTTTTTCATTTTTTATACCATATTTTTTTACCTGTAAGCTTTCTTACTGCAACTTTTTTGCATTAAATGTTCTAAGAACGTATCATATGTGGCATTCTTTGTTGCTCAGCATGTGTAATTAAAAACACAGAAGGGGAGGAACAAGTTTCTTTGTAATTACATATCCAGCCAGATGGTCTGATACCTCGGCTGTAAAGGGAAAAGCGACACCTTTATACATTTAACCTCAGCTTGTAGTCCTAGCAGAAATACAAAATAGTCGCTCACCGATTGCTCTCACACCGATAATTAAGACACGCTCAATTACAGTAGAACCTCATTCATACGTCATAGAACAAATACACTAGGCGAAACATACGATCCGAAGTCACAAAAAAATTTTCTGCTGTAGTTGGCATCTACATAATGCGAACTGTTGTGCGAAGCGTTGCAGCCTGAAATGCCAACCAGTGCTGATAAGGTTGGGCCTGAGCAACCCAAGATGTGTGTCGTTGTTCTTGCAGCTTTCG
This sequence comes from Dermacentor andersoni, assembly GCF_023375885.2. Taxonomy (NCBI): domain Eukaryota; kingdom Metazoa; phylum Arthropoda; class Arachnida; order Ixodida; family Ixodidae; genus Dermacentor; species Dermacentor andersoni. Next base: position 73,637,753 of record NC_092822.1, on the reverse strand, counting down.
CTAACTCACATTCACGCTCCTCGAATTCAACCTGGATCAGCAGCCTCTTTTGGTGTGAATTTTGGCGGGAAGTTTTGACTTGGCCAGTCGGTAAAGAATCGTTGCACTATGAGATGACATACGTTGAGCTTGTGGGGTCCGAGTGATTCGAGACGCGCATTTTCGTATTAAGACGGCAATGGGAAACCGAAGCGAAATCCACCTGGTGGGCAACACTGAAACACAATGTTGCCCAAGTGAAGCATGGCACTCGCTTCGTGCAGTCTTGTAGCAGGGAATGGCGTCGCATTTCCGTTTATCACTTATTAAAAGCGTGCAGTGTGTTTCCTATGCCACATGCGCTGCGAGACATGTGAAGATGCTTATCGCAGTGGGTCAGTTGCGATAGCTGTGACGACTCGCGAGGATATTTGCTGGTACCTCAATAGTAAACCCAGTGTGTGGCGGCATTGTCGTGAGACATGGGCAGACGGGTACTTTGGGGAAAATGCCGTTAAAGGCGCCTACTGCACTTGATCGCACATACTTTGCACCTTGTGTACAGTGCTCACGGAATGAAACGCGTCAATTTAGGGCTAAGTAATGCGCATACTTTCGCTTCAACCGGCTGCAGTTTGTGTCACATCGACGTAATTCTGGCGCGTACACCTACATCGGAGCCCTCGTCACCTTTGGTGACCAAATTCCTAGCGACATGACATTGTGCTCTCGCGTACTTTGCACATATGTAGGGTTGTACTAAATGCCCCGTGTCCTATTTCAATCCGTGAGTACTGTACATGTGACCTGGCGGCCAGAAAACATATATGATTGCAGTTTGGGACATTGGTGCCGAAAAAGTGTGTTTGCCACGTATGTAATTAACTTGCAAAAAGGAAGCTTAACTGTATTAGGTAACACATCTTTTGTTCTCGATTGCTAACGTTGGTGCTGGTAAATTGTATGAAATGGTATCGTATCAATGAGATTCTGCTGTATTTGGACAACTTTGTGGCGACACCACTCTCACCATAGTTTTAATGTACAGGGTATGCCAGCTGTAGTGCACCAAGCCTTAAAGAAACAGGTTATTGCATGTGGATAGAATGAAGTGCATATTGTCTTTAGAGTCGCATTCTCAAACGGCCAAAAAATTTTTTCGTCCCTCACATACAGTAAAACCTTAATTCGGATTTCACTGGTCGAAATGTCCGAATTAACTATATGTCGAATTAACGAGGTTATCGAGAAAACAAATGCTTACTACATCAACACGCCCTTGTTTGCTGAATGGATCAGCAAATCCCGTTTATACTTTGCACATAAGCAGTGCGGAAGCTGCAATTCTCGTTATCTCGTGACTGATAAGCGCTCTCAACGGCGGAGACCTCGCGATAAATTTCTTTGTAAGCACGGGCGCGGCGCGCGTCTTCATCAGAGTCACATTTTTCATTACCGTGCGCCCATCGCGATATAAACGGTGCTCTTCATCCTCGATACCTTTGCACTGAGTAAAAACGAAGCTACTGTTTGCCGCAACTACTGCGGACGAAACTGCGGCTGTCGACGCAATCATGGATGGCGACTACGCAGTCATGAAGGCACGCCGCCGACGCGGTGCTGTACACGGCGGTAAACGCAAGGACAAATGCGCAAGAACAGTAGCAGAAATAGACACGCAGCGTTCTGGCGTTGCTGTCATTCGCGTGCGATTTCCACTGATGACTACGGCGATGCGAACTCCGCCGCTTCGTTTCGGTGGACTCTGAAGCCGTTTTTGCTCATGCGGCGCTCGCGGAGCTCCGAGAGTTGTCCGAATTAACCGATGTGCAGCCAAATACGTCCGAATTAACGAGAGGTTAATTGCATTAAATAATTAGTGCGCCGGCCGGGACCAAAGGGCGAGTCCGACTTTTCAGGTTTTCCAAATTAATGAGGGTCGAATTAACGAGGTTTTACTGTAAAATTAGTTAATTTAATGTAATCACATAACTTTAATGGTTTTAATTGCCGAGATGTCAATTAGGGGGTTGTAAAGAATTGTAAGAGACGCCAGAATGACTTGTTTCTCACAAGATACACACCACATGTTTACTTTTTTTTCGGTGAATAGAGAAAGCTTGTGAATTAAGAAATTGGCTGCACACCTGTGCACACTAGGTAGTAGCGTCGTCAGTCAATCTCAGTGGGGAAGCAGACTGTTCATTTCAGCATCAGCGCTCAGAGCAGCGCCTTTCCTTGGCTTTGATGTGCATGCAATTATTGGCGGGAGCTTTTGGTGCACCGTGAAAGGAACGCTAATGTTATCACCGCCGCTTGACGCAGTAACAAATGAGCAGCTTGCTTTCTCACCGAGTCTGTTTGATGACACTGCTATCCCGTGCGCGTGAGTTGGCAGTCACATTATTTTTCATATCTTGTGGTCTTGCCCTCTCCGTCGGAAAAAGTGAACGCGCGTTCAGTACTTTTCTATAAACATGTCGTTTTGACGTCTTACGATTCTCTACGACCACCTAAATTTGACACCTCGACAATTAAAGCAACCCAGATTTTGTGTGTGAGTTGACGAAGGCGACTCTAGCCCACATGGCAGCGAAAGAACGATTTGTGTTAAAGGGACACTAAAGGTTAATATTAAGTCAACGTGGACTGTTGAAATGCCATCCCAGAAACCTCGAAACGCTTGTTTCATGCGAAGAAGAGACTTATCTTAAGAGAAACTGCATTCTGAAGCGTCCGCGTACCTCTAGCGCAGTTCAAATCGCCCGCCCTCCGATCGAGGAGTGGTGACGTCATGGTCTCGTAGTGACGTTGCGCCGTCGGTGAGTAAAACGGCGCCCGCAGACGGCGCTACGGCTTTCCTGCGCTAAACGCAAACGCGCGGCCAGAAACAGAGCCAAGACAGATCCGACAGCAGAGCGAAAGCGGAACTATGGTGGCTAGCGGAAGGGAAAGCGCGCGACGATAAGCTGGTTGTTCATTTTAAGGACGCCAACTTTGACGCTCGTTGCAATGGACGACCCTGACAAAGACACATTGGCTCGCGATGCTGGGCTCGACTTCGGCGATTTCAGCACTGATGAACGTGACCTGCTGCTGAGGGCTCGCAAGCCAAGCTGTTAATCGCGAGGCAATGAGCGTCATCACTTGCCTTCCCCGCATCACCGTGATCGTGGCTCTCCAAGAGAATGCACAGCTGAACACACTAGATGAGCTGGTGCAGCAGCGACGTGGTGCTCGCAGGCTTAAGGCCAGCCTTCCGCACGCAACGTGCGCTCTCAGAGCTTACGCTTCATCGCCGCACTCCCTTCTACCACCGCCATTGCCAGTTCTTCCTCGCTGGAGTTTTCCGCAGCTGAGCGATAACAAGCCAACAGATACACGTCGCCCGACATCAACTCAGGCGGCGGCGTTGCTACGTGACCGAATTATATCTCAAGCCGCCTACCTACCGCTTGGCCCCATCGTTATTTACTTTGATGCAAGCATCCAGGACTGTGAAACGACCAGTGCACTTTATTGCCCTTGCGCACCCGCCCTGAATCAGACGTGCCGGTTTCAAATCCAAGAGCCTCCTTTTGTGTTGAGCTTCTTGCTGTTCGAGAAGCGCTGTGTTCTCTGGCCGCCGTTCCCATGGTCCCCACGGCCCGCATCGTCAACCGCACTGATGCCCTTCAGGTGACGCGGCTCCTGCTACGCGTCAGTCACAGCCCTGAAATCTGTCAGCAGATCCATCTTCTGGCAGCACGCATCTCGCAGTTAATGTCTATTGAGTGGATCTCACGCGACATTCTGACCTTCAAAAGCCGTGCGGATTCGGCGACTCCTCTAGCGACCTCTGCATCGTCATTGCCCCAACTCTTTCACCTAGATGATGTTACCCTCCTTTTAACAAGAATGAGCACCTCCGGCGCCGCACACGTGCTATAATACCTCTGTGTACAGTAACCCTCCCGCGCGGTCATACACGTGCAGATGAGGTTGCGCTTCGGAGGATCCGGGTCGGGGTTGCCCTCACTACTGCCACGACTCGGAAGCGGCCGCACTTTCGCCAGTTTTATCCCCACCCTGGGTGTCCAGTCGGCAAGTCACGCAGTGCTGAAGTTGACATCCACCAGCTGATTTTTTTTGCCCTGCGTTGAAACCGACGAGGCTCCGGCACCTCGGAGCAAGGGACTTTCGCCGCATAATTCTAGCCACTACACTGCTTGGATGATATTGACACTGCTGATGATATTGCCTTGCTTAGTAACTCAGGGGACCAACTGCAATGCATGCTCACTGACCTGGAGAGGCAAAGGCGAAGGGTGGGTCTAAAAATTGATCTGCAGAAAGCTAAAGTAATGTTTAACAGTCTCGGAATAGAACAGCAGTTTACGATAGGTAGCGAGGCACTGGAAGTGGTAGGGGAATACATCTACTTAGGACAGGTAGTGACTGCGGATCCAGATCATGAGACTGAAATAATCAGAAGAATAAGAATGGGCTGGGGTGCATTTGGCAGGCATTCTCAGATCATGAACAGCAGGTTGCCATTATCCCTCAAGAGAAAAGTATATAACAGCTGTGTCGTACCAGTACTCACGTACGGGTCAGAAACCTGGAGGCTTACGAAAAGGTTTCTGCTTAAATTGAGGACGACGCAACGAGCTATGGAAAGAAGAACGATAGGTGTAACGTTAAGGGATAAGAAAAGAGCAGATTGGGTGAGGGAACAAACGCGAGTTAATGATATCTTAGTTGAAATGAAGAAAAAGAAATGGGCATGGGCAGGACATGTAATGAGGAGGGAAGATAACCTATGGTCATTAAGGGTTACGGACTGGATTCCAAGGGAAGGGAAGCGTAGCAGGGGGCGGCAGAAAGTTAGGTGGCCGGATGAGATTAAGAAGTTTGTAGGGACAACATGGCCACAATTAGTACATGACCGGGGTAGTTGGAGAAGTATGAGAGAGGCCTTTGCCCTGCAGTGGGCGTAACCAGGCTGATGTTGATGATGATGATGATGATGATGACACTGCTTGGACCCATGGAGCACATTATCGATCCCTCCTGGACTGCATCAATCTTTTTTTTTCATTCATTTAATCATCCTTATTCACCCGGATCGCATACCCGTGTATGCCCTGAGGTATTAACACTTGCATTAAAAAAAACAAAAAACAGAATGCCTTCTGTTCTGGGAAAGATTTCTTCGCACCCCAAGAGGATTATCCAGCAACGAGGACCAGCGTCCTTTCTTTTGGAAGATGGTCGAGCATGGAACGCTTCCAGGTTTCTGGAATTACACACAGAAGCTGTCAAGTTCACAACGAACCGTCCTGGTTTCTCAGAGTGGGCTCTACCTCCGCTCGACCCGCCTCTTCAAGATAGCGCCTTGCCTCCGGCTGAGCAGAATGCTGACTGTCCATCTATATCACGGCAAGAGATAACACAAGCGCACAACAGTGAATCAAGTCCAGGGCCCTCTTCACCGCATGATAAACAGACCGTCCGATCACTACGGAGGAGCGTTCGAGTTAAGAAAACGCCCTTAAAACTAAGCGGCTACGCGCTACGCAAGCGATATGCTTTTTTATCAGCCGAGGAATGTCACATATGGAAGAAGAAGAAGAACGAAGTAGCGTGGGCACAATAAAGAAAGGAAAATGATGTACACGCATCGATTGCATCGTTCTTCTACCTTCTTCTAAATACAAGGCTATAGCCCACAAATTTTTTTTACGAAAACGGTCAAACATTTTTCTCAATATCGATGCCACGACGCTTACAGAACACCATATGAGCCTGCTCACAGAGATTTACGCGAAGTAGGACTGAATACGCGCAGATTGACTTGTCCGAAAAAAGGGAATTTTGCCGCAGACAGGAGGAGGAGGAAGAGGAGGAAATAACTTTATTTCGTGTCCTGCGAGTTGGTGGAGAGGGCCAAAGGCCCCGCCTAGGTGACGGCCAGGAGTTCGTGGGTCCTGGCGGCATCCTCGGCCCGCTGGACGGCCCATAGTTGATCCTCGAGGGCGGGGCTGAGCAGCGCAGCTTCCCAGCGCGTGCGAAGGCTGTTGCTAGAGGCCACGTTTTCGTTATTTTTATGTATCCCTCGGCATTCCCATAATATATGCTCCAGAGTGGCTCTGGATTCGCATGTGTTGCATTTGTCCGTTTGATATATATCCGGATATACGATGTGCAAGAGCGCAGGATTCGGATACGTCCTAGTTTGTAACTGCCACCATGCGACAGACTGCTTTTTTGTCAATTTTGGGTGAGGTCGTGGAAATATGCCCCTCTGTAACCTATCGTGTTTCGCAATGTCATTATACGTTGTCATTCTGTCCTCCCACTCCCACTCATTTACTGCCCGTCACGTCCGGAGGGTGTCGGGGCGTCACTTGCGACTGCGGCTCGGTCCGTAAGCCCTCGAGCCGCGTCGTGTGCCGCCTCGTTGTTGCCGTCCTCCGCGAAGGTGTGAGCCGGTGTCCAGGTGATGTATATCTTTCTTTTGTAATATTGGCCTCCTGCAAGAAGAATGCGTAGTGCCTCCGGGGAGATTCGGCCGTTGGCAAAGTTTCTTATTGTCGTCTGAGAGTCGCTGACTATCACGGTTGCGTTAGTCTGAGCTACTGCGAGCGCTATGGCTACTTCTTCCGCTGTCACCTTGCTTGTGGTGCGTATCGTCGCGCCCGTCTTACACTGTTTCTCGCTATCAATTACGGCTGCCGTAAACCCTCGTCTGCGACTGTATCGAGCCGCGTCTACGAAGACTGCGTCCTTGTCTCCGCCGAATTTCTTTTGTATCTGCTTCGCTCTGTTTTCTCGTCTGTCCTTATTGTGTTCTGGGTGCATGTTCCTTGGTATTGGGGTTATTACCATTGTTTCCTTCGTCTCTCTCGGTATGTCCACCTTGACACCGTGCTGTGTGTGGTAACCTATGTCTAGTCTCTCTACGATGTGTCTGCCGGCTCTAGTCTTAGAGAGGCGTTCATATTGTGCTGTACATTGCGCTTTAATGAGCTCGTCTATCGTGTTGTGGAGGCCTAATTGTAGCAACTTGTCCGTGCTGGTACTGATCGGTAGCCCTATGACTAGCTTGCATATTTTCCGAATGAGGCATTCAATTTGATTTTTTCCGCGACCTGCCATTTTAAGTACGGCGCTACGTATACTACTCTACTTATAACGAAGGCCTGTATTAACCTGATCGTGTTTTCCTCTCTCATCCCGCTATGTTTGCTATCCTTCTGATTAGCCTCATGATTTGCGCTACAGTTCCTTCCAGTCTTCTGAGTGTTTCTCCGTTGTTGCCCTTGGCTTCGATGAGGAGCCCCAATACCCTGATCCTGTCTACCCTGGGTATGGGTTTTACATCGGCCGTCTTTAACTGTATCTCGTCTCTATGGGTGAGATCTTCCCTGTAGTTGCCTGGTTTGCGACCTCTGCGAGTCGGTCTGTACAGTAACAGCTCCAATTTCTCTGCCGAGCAGGTTAGCCCTGTCCCCTCTAGATTGTTTCGACCGCTGCTTGAAGCGTTTGTTCTATTTGCCCGTCACTTCCGTTTCTCACCCATAAAGTGATATCGTCCGCGTATACGGTATGGTTGAGTTCCTCGATTTCTTGTAGCTTGGCTGGCAGCCCGATTAGCGCCAGATTGAATAGCATCGGTGATAAGAACGAGCCCTGTGGCGTACCTGCGCTGCCTATCTCAATCTCCTCCGAAACTAGGCCGCAGACAGGTCCAAACATTTTTCTCAACACCGATGGATCGGCACATAAATCACTTCCCATGAGGGTCATCACGCAGATTTACGCGAAGTAGAAACCGATACGCGCCGATTGGATGGACAGAAAAAGAAAGGGTAAAGCTTTAGCCTGTTAAAATTTTGGCCAAGGCAGGTTCAAACATTTTTCTCAACACCGATGGATCGGCACATATATCACTTCCTATGAGCGTGCTCACACAGATTCACGTGAATAAGAAACGGATACGTGCAGATTTGCTTGTCCGAAAAAAATGAAGAAAGTGGTAGCGTTGTAAGTTAGCACGCGGTAAGTGGTAAGGTAGTAAGTGTACAGCACATTAAAATTTTGGCCCAGAGAGGTTCAAACTCTTTTCTCGAAATCGATGGATCAGCTTAAAAATCACTTCCTATGAGCTTGCTCATACAGACTTAGCGTAAGTTGAAACAGATATGTGCCGATTGACTTGCCTGAAACACAAAAATATAAGGTTAAGTCTATAGCCCCCCAAAACTTTGCGCCAGACATGTCCAAACAGTTTTCTAAAAATTGCTGGTTCGTCACAAAGATTGCACCCCATGAGCGTGCTCACGCAGATTCACTGAAAGTAAAAACGGCTACGCGCCGATTGGCTAGCCCCCCCCCGCCCCCCCAAAAAAGAAACAAACGAAAAAAGGTAAGTCTATAGCCCACTAAAATTTTGCCTCAGAAATGAAACAATTTTCTCAAGATCACTGCTTTGGCGCATGGCTCGCTCCCCATGAGCGTGCTCATGCTGGTCTATTGCGAAGTAGAAACGGATACGTGACGATTAGCTTGGCCGAAAAAATGAAAAAAGAGGCGGAGGCTGTAGCCACTAAAATTTTGCCTCAGACATGTCCAAACATATTTCTCAATATCGTTCATATGGCGCTTCGATGGTTCCGTGTGAGGGTGCTCACGCTGATTTACGCGAAAAAGAAACGGATACGCGCCGATTTTCTTGCCCGAAAAAGTGAAAAAGAAAGGTGAGGCTATAAGCCACTAAAATATTGCCCCAGTGATGTCCAAATATTTTTCCCAATATGAATGGTACGCGGCATAAATATATTTCTATAAGCCTACTCACGCCTACTTACGCGAAGTATAAACTTACGCGCACCGATTGACTTGCCCGAAAAACTGAAAAAACGAAGCTATAACCCACTAAAATTATGCCCCAGAGATGTCCAAACATTTTCCAAAATTTGATGGTACGTTGCGTGGATCACTTTCTATGAGAGTACTCACGCCCATTGACGCGAAGCAGAAACGCATAGGCACCGATTGGCTTGCCTAAAATGTGCAAAAAAGGTAAAGCTATAGCCCACTAAGATTTTGTCCCAGGGATGTCCAATAATTTATCTTAAAATCAATGCTTCGTCGCATAGATCACTTCCTTTGAGCATAGTAACGCCCATTTACGCGAAGTAGAAAGGGCTACGCACCGATTGGCTTGCTCGCAGAAAGAAAAGAAAGGTGTGGGTGTAGCCGAGTAAAATTGTGCCCCGTAGATGTCCAAATATTTTTCTCAATATCGATGGTGCGTCGCTTAAATCACTTCCATTCAGCGCACTCAAGCCCATTTACACGAAGTATAAACGGATACGCACCGATTGGCTTGCCCGAAAAACTGAAAAAGGTAACCCTATAACACACTAAAATTTTGCCCCGAAGATGCGCAAACATTTTTCTTAAAATCGATGGAACGTTGCGTAGATCACTTTCTATGAGCGCGCTCACACGTATCTAGCCGAAGCAGAAACGGATGCGCATCGATTGGCTTGCGTGAAAAAATGAAAAGAAGGTAAGGCTATAGCCCACTAAAATTTTGCCCCAGAGATGCCAAAGACTTTTCTCAATATGGATGGTACATGGCTAGATATATTCCTATAAGCCTACTCACGCCTAAGCATGTGAAGTAGAAACGGATACGCATCGAGTGGCTTGCGTGAAAAAATAATAAAAAGGTAAGGCTATAGCCCACTAAAATTTTGCCCCAGGGATGTCGAAACATTTTTCACAAAATCGGTGGTACGTCGCATAGATAACTTCCTTTGAGCGTACACACGCCTATGTACGCGAAGTAGAAACGGATACGCACCGATTTTCTTGCCCGAAAAACTAAAAAAAGGTAAGGCTATATAGCCCACTGAAACTTTTCCCCAGACATGCCGAAACATTTTTCACAATATGGATGGTACGTGGCATAGATGCATTTCTATGATCGTACACACGCCCATGTACGCGAAGTAGAAACGGATACGCATCGATTGGCTTGCGTAAAAAAATGAAAAAAAAGGTAAGGCTATAGCCCACTAAAATTTTGCCCCAAGGATGTCGAAACATTTTTCTGAATATAGATGGTACGTGGCATAGATGCATTTCTATGAGCGTACACACGCCCATGTACGCGAAGTAGAAATGGATACGCATCGATTGGCTTGCGTGAAAAAAATGAAAAAAAGGTAAGGCTATAGCCCACTAAAATTTTGCCCCAGGGATGTCGAAAGATTTTTCTGAATATGGATGGTACGTGGCATAGATGCATTTCTATGATCGTACACACGCCCATGTTCGCGAAGTATAAACGGATACGCATCGATTGGCTTGCGTGAAAAAATGAAAAAAAGGTAAGGCTATAGCCCACTAAAATTTTGCCCCAGGGGTGTCGAAACATTTTACTCAATATGGATGGTACATGGCATAGATGCATTTCTATGAGCGTATACACGCCCATGTACGTGAAATAGAAATGGATACGCATCGATTGTCTTGCGTGAAAAAATGAAGAAAAGGTAAGGCTATAGCCCACAAATATTTTGCCCCAGGGATGTCGAAATATTTTTCCCAATATGGATGGTACGTGGCATAGATCTATTTCTATGAGCGTACACACGCCCATGTACGTGAAGTAGAAACGGATACGCACCGATTGGCTTGCGTGAAAAAATGAAAAAAAGGTAAGGCTATAGCCCACTAATATTTTTCCCCAGGGATGTCGAAACATTTTTCCCAATATGGATGGTACGTGGCATAGATGCATTTCTATGAGCGTACACACACCCATGTACGTGAAGTAGAAACGGATACTCATCGATTGTCTCGCGTGAAAAAATGAAAAAAGGTAAGGCTATAGCCCACTAATATTTTTCCCCAGGGATGTCGAAATATTTTTCCGAATATGGATGGTACGTGGCATAGATCTATTTCTATGAGCATACACACGCCCATGTACGTGAAGTGGAAACGGATACGCACCGATTGGCTTGCGTGAAAAAATGAAAAAAAAAGGTAAGGCTATAGCCCACTAACATTTTGCCCCAGGGATGTCAAAACATTTTTCCCAATATGGATGGTACGTGGTATAGTTGCATTTCTATGAGCGTACACACGCCCATGTACGTGAAGTAGAAACGGATACGCACCGATTGGCTTGCGTGAAAAAATGAAAAAAAGGTATAGCCCACTAATATTTTTCCCCAGGGATGTCGAAACATTTTTCCCAATATGGATGGTACGTGGCATAGATGCATTTCTATGAGCGTACACACACCCATGTACGTGAAGTAGAAACGGATACGCATCGATTGTCTTGCGTGAAAAAAAGAAAAAAAGGTAAGGCTATAGCCCACAAATATTTTGCCCCAGGGATGTCGAAATATTTTTCCCAATATGGATGGTACGTGGCATAGATGCATTTCTATGACCGTACACACGCACATGTACGCGAAGTAGAAACGGATACGCATCGATTGGCTTACGTGAAAAACTGAAAAAAAGGTGAGGCTATAGCCCACTAAAATTTTGCTCCAGGGATGTCGAAACATTTTTCTCAATATGGATGGTACGTGGCATAGATGCATTTCTATGAGCGTACACACGCCCATGTACGCGAAGTAGAAACGGATACGTACGAAATAGCTTGCCTGAAAAAGTGAAAAAAGGTAATGCTATAGCCAACTAAAAGTTTGTCTCAGAGTTGTCCGATCATTTATCTTAAAATCAATGCTTCGTCGCATAGATCACTTCCTTTGAACATAGTCACGCCCATTTACGCGAAGTAGAAAGGGATACGCACCGATTGGCTTGCTCGCAGAAACGAAAAAAAAAGGTGCTGCTATAGGTGAGTAAAATTGTGCCCCGTAGATGTCCAAACATTTCTCTCAAAATCGATGGTGCGTTGCTTAAATCACTTCCTTTCTGCGCACTCAAGCCCACTTACACGAAGTATAAACGGATACGCACCGATTTTATTGCCCGAAAAACTAAAAAAAGGTAATGCTATAGACCACAAAAATTTCACCCCAGAGATGTGCAAATATTTTTCTCAATATGGATGGTCCGTGGCATAGATGCATTTCTATGAGCGTACACACACTTATGTACGCGAAGTAGAAACGGATACGCATCGATTGGCTTGCGTGAGAAAATGAAAATAAAACCGGTAAGGCTATAGCTTACTAATCTTTTGCCCCAGGGATGTCGAAACATTTTTCTGAAAATTGGTGGTACGTTGCATAGAAAACTTATTTTGAGCGTATTCATGCCCATTGAGGCGAAATAGAAACGGATACACACCGATTGGCTTGCCCGAAAAACTGATGAAAGGTACGCCTATAGCGCACTGAATTTCGACCAAGAGATGGCCAAAAATTTTCCTCAATATCGATGGTACGTCGCATATATAATTTCTTTGAGCATAATCATGCCCATTTACGCGAAGTAGAAACGGATACGCGCTGATTGGCAGCTTGAAAAACTGAAAAAAGGTAGGGCTATAGGCCACTAAATTTTTGCCCGTGCTATGTTCAAAGATTTTTCTCAATATGGATGGTAAGTGGCATGGATCCATTTTTATTACAGTACTGAAGCCCACTGACGCGAAGCAGAAACGGTTTCGCACCGATTGGCTTGCCCGAAAAACTGAGAAAAGGTAAGGCTGTAGTTCAATAAATGTTTGGCCCAGAGATGTGGAAACATTTTTCTCAAGATCGGTGGCACGTCGCATAGATCTCTTCCTTTGAGCGAACTCTTGCACATTTATGCGATGTAAAAACGGATGCGCACCGATTGGCTTGCCCGAAAAACGGAAAGAAGGTAAGGTCACTGAAATTTGGCTCTAGACAAGACAAAATATTTTACCAAAATTCAATGGTACGTCGCATAGATCACTTTCTATGAGCGTACTCACGCCCATTTATGCGAAGTAGAAATGGATACGCACCGATTGGCTTGCCCGCAGAAAGGAAAAAAAGGTGCCGCTATAACCGAGTGAATTTCTCCCCATAGATGTCCAAAGATTGTTCTCAAAACTGATGGTGCGTCGTATAATAGATCACTTCCTTTCAGCGCACTCAAGCCCACTTACGCGAATTATAAACGGGTACACACCGTTTGGCTTGCTTGAATATAAAATAAAAAGGTAAGGCTATTGCCGAGTAAAATTGTGCCCCATAGATGTCCAAAGATTTTTCTCAATGTCGATGGTACGTCAGATAGATCACGTGCTTTGAGCGCACTCAAGCTCATTTACGCAAAGTGTAAACGGATACGCACCGATCAGCTTGCCCGAAAAACTAAAAAAAATAAGGCAATAGCCCACTAAAATTCTGTCCCAGTGATGTCCAATCATTTCGTTTAAGAGCAATGCTTCATTGCATAGATCGCTTCCTTTGAGGATAGTCACGCCCATTTATGCGAAGTAGAAAGGGATACGCACCGATACACACGAAAAATAGAGAGAGAGCGCGACGAATTTCCAATGCGAGCAAAAAGGAAACTTGTGCTGTTTCACTGCAGTGCGTCCATTATAACTAACGATTCACGTAACCTCTTCGTGGTACCATGGTATCATGTGGATCTACAAGAAATCTAACTTTTTTCTTAACGGGTCAAGCGGTGATCACTACTATCATTTTCGGAAACGATTCTTTCATCGCAACCATAAAAAAGAAAAAAAGGAAGAATCAAGCAAAACGCGTCATTTGCGGATAACTATCTTCGCTAATGCGATTAGTAGGCAAGTGTTGGTGCAAATATTGTGTGGTGATGCCACAAAAAGCACAACAGAGGGTATGCACTTGCCCTAACGGACCGTTAGGCCAAGTGTGTACGGTGGTGGTAAGTTCATTCAGGCTGCAAGAAAAAGCATATGAAACGGAGGGAGCAAGTTTGGTCACCCTATCAGAAAAACACAAGAAACCATGGGCCCGTTTGGCCAAGTGTGTAGAAAGGTGGCAAGTGCGTACGGAGGTGGCAAGTTTGGTTAACCTATCAGAAAAAGTCCGAGAAATGGAGGGCCCTTTCGGCCAAGTGTATACGGAGTTGGAAAGTTCGGCCAGCCTGTAAGAAAAAGCCCAAGAAACGGAGGACCCATTAGGCCAATTGTGTATGGAGGTGGCTAGTTTGGTCAGCCTCCAAGAAAAAGCACAAGAAACGGAGGCCCCGTTAGGACAAGTGCGTACTGAGGTGGAAACATCGGCCAGCCTGCGAGAAAAAGCACAAGAAACGGAGGCCCCCTTAAGCCAAGTGTGTACAGAGATGGCAAGTTCGGTCCGCCTGGTAGAAAAAGCACAAGATTCCGTGGGCCCGTTAGGCCAAGTGTGTATCGAGGCGGCGAGTTCTGTTCAGCCTACCAGAAAAAGCACAGGAAATGGAGGGCCCGTTTGGTCAAGTGTGAACGGAGGTGACAACTTCGGACAGCCTGCCTGGAAAAGCACAAGAAACGTTCGGCCCGTTAGGCCAAGTGTCCATGGAGGTGCACAGTTCGGTCAGCCTGCCAGAAAAAGCCTAAAAACCACGGAACCCTTTACGGCAAGTTTGTACACTGGAGGCAAGTTCATTCAGCCTGCCAGAAAAAGCACAAGAAACGGAGGGCCTGTTAGGTCAACTGTGTACGATGGTGGTAAGTTAGGTCAGCCTGTCAAAAGAAGCACAAGGAATGGAGGGTCGTAAGGCCAAATCTGTACAAAGGTGGCAAGTTCGGTCAGCCTGCCTGAAAAAGGACAAGACACGGAGGGCCCGTTTGGGTAAGTGTGTACGGAGGTGGAAAATTTGGTCAGCGCTCCAACAAGCACATATGAAACACATGAAGCACATAGGCCAAGTGTGTACAGAGGCATCAAGTTGGGCCAGCCGGCCAGAAAAAGCATAAGAAATGGATGGCCCATCAGGGCAGGTGTGTACGGAGGTGGCAAGTTTTACCAGCCTGCCAAAAAAGCACAAGAATCTGAAGGCCTGTCAGGCCAAGTGTGTACGGAGGTGGCCAGTTCGGTCAGCCTCCCAGAAAAAGCACAAGAAACAGGTGGCCCATTAGGCCAATCGTGTACGGAGGTGACAAATTTGGTCAGCCACCAGGAATAAGAACCAGAAAAGGAGGGCCCGTTAGGCCAAGTGTTTACGAAGGTGGCAAGTTCGACCTGCCTGCCAGGAAAGGCACAAGAAACGGAGGGCCCGTTAGGCCAAGTGTGTACGGAGGTGGCAAGTTCGGCGATACTGCCAGAAAAAAAGCACAAGGAACAGAGGGCCCGTTAGGCTACGTGGGTACGGAGATGGCAAGTGCGGTCAGCCTATCAGGAAAAGCACAAGAAAGCACGACATCTTTGCCCAAGTCTGGACGGTGGCGGTAAGTATGTCAGCCTGCCAGGAAAAGCACAATAAACAAACGACCCGTTATGCCAAATGTGTGCGTTGGGGGCAAGTTCAGTCAGCCTGCAAGAATAAGCACACGAAAGGAGTGCCCGTTAAGCCAAGTGTTTACATAGATGGCAAGTTCGGTCAACCTGTAAGAAAAAGCATAAGAAATGGATGACCCGTTAGGCCAATTGTTTATGGAGGTGGGAAGTTTGGTGAGCCTCCACGAAAATGCATAAGAAACGGAGGGCCCGTTTGGCCAAGTGTGCACGGAGATGGAAAGTAGGGCCAGCCTGTTAGGAAAATATAACAAATAGAGCGCCCGTTAGGCCAGGTGTGTACAGATGTGACAAGTTCGGTGAGCCTGCCCGGAAAAGCACGAGAAACGAACGGCCCATTAGGCCAAGTGTTTATTGAGGCGACAAGTTCTACCAGCCTGCCAGAAAAAGCACAAGAAACGGAGGGCGAAATACATCAAGTGTGTACGGAGGCGCACAGTTTGGTCAGCCTGCCAGAAAAAGGACAAAACCAGGGAGCCCTTTACGCCAAGTGGGTACAGTGTTGGCAAGTTTATTCAGCTTGCCAGAAAAAACACAAGAAACGGAGGACCTGTTAGGCAAGCTGTGTACGGAGGTGGCAAGATCGGTCAGTCTATCAGAAAAAGCACAAGAAAGGAGGGCATCTTTGCCTAAGTGTGTACGGTGGTGGTAAGTTCTGTCAGCTTCAGGAAAACCACAAGAAACCAACGGCCCATTATGCCAAGCTTGTATTAAGGCGACAAGTTCTGCCAGCCTACCAGCAAAAACACAAGAAAGGGAGGGCCAGTTAGACCAAGTGTGTAAGGAGGTGAGCAGTTCGGTCAGCCTGCCAGAAAATCCCAAAAAACAGAGTACCCGTTACGCCAAGTATGTACGGAGGTGGCAAGTTAGGTGAGCATGCCAGGAAAAGCGCGAATAAAGGGAAGGCCCGTTTGGCCAAGTGTGTACGGAAGTGACAAGTTCGGTCAGCCTGCCCTGAAAAGCACAAGAAACGAACGGCCCGTTAGGCCAAGTGTGTATGAAGTCTACAAGTTCTGCCAACCTGCCAAAAAAAAGCACAAGAGAGGGAGTGCCAGTTAGACCAAGTGTGTACGGAGGTGCGCAGTTCGGTCAGCCTGCCAGAAACAGCACATGAAGCAGAAGGCCCGTTCGGCCAAGTGTGTATTGTGGCGGCAAGGTCGGCGAGCGAACCAGAAAAAGCACAAGAAACAGATAGCCCTTTAGGTCAAGTGTGTACGGAGGTGACAACTTCGGGCAGCCTGCCTGGAAAAGCACAAGAAACGTTCGGCCCGTTAGGCCAAGTGTGTATTGAGAAGGCGAATCGGTGAGCCTGCCAGAAAAAGCACAAGAAATGGAGGGCCAGTTAGACTAAGTGTGTACGGAGGTGGCAAGTTCGGTCAGCTTGCCAGAAAAAGCACAAGAAGCGGAAGGCCCGTTAGGTCAAGTGTGTACAGAAGCACCAAGTTCGCTCAGCCTGCCTGGAAAAGCGCAAGAAACGAACGGCTCGTTAGGGTAAGTGTGTGGAGGGTAAAGATTGGGTCAGCTTGCCAGAAAAAGTACAAGCGTGGAGCGTGTTAAGCTAAGTGTTTACAGAGATGGAAAGTTCGCCTAGCCTGTAAGAAAAAGCATAAGAAATGGTGGGCCCGTTAGGCCAAATGTGTACGGACGTGGCAACTTCGGTCAGCCTATCAGAAAAAGCAAAAAAAAAAAAAACGGAGGGAATCTTTGGCCAAGTGCGTACGGTGGTGGTAAGATCGGTCAGCCTATCAGAAAAGCACGAGAAATGGAGGGCACGTTTGGTCATTTGTGTACGGAGGTGGCAAATATCGCCAGCCTGCCAAAAAAAGCAGAAAATGCAGAAGACACGTTAGGCCAAGTGTGTACGGATTGAGAAGTTCGGCCAGCCTGTAAGAAAACGCCTAAGAAATCGAGGGCCCAATAAGCAAAGTGTGTACTAAGGTGGCAACTTCGGCCAGCGTACCAGAAAAAGCATAGCAAATGGAGCGCCCGTTAAGACAAGGGTGCACGGAGGTGGCAAGTTCGGCCAGCCTGTCAAAAGAAGCACAAGGAATGGAGGGTCGTAAGGCCAAATCTGTACAAAGGTGGCAAGTTCGGTCAGCCTGCCTGAAAAAAGACAAGAAACGGAGGGCCCGTTTGGGTAAGTGTGTACGGAGGTGGAAAATTTGGTCAGCGCTCCAACAAGCACATATGAAACACAGGGTCCGTTAGGCCAAGTGTGTACAGAGGCATCAAGTTCGGCCAGCCTACCAGAAAAAGCATAAGAAATAGAGGGCCCATCAGGGCAGGAGTACGGAGGTGGCAAGTTTTACCAGCCTGCCAAAAAAAAGCGCAAGAATCTGAAGGCCCGTTAGGCCAAGTGTGTACGGAGGTGGCCAGTTCGGTCAGCCTCCCAGAAAAAGCATAAGAAACAGATGGCCCATTAGGCCAATCGTGTACGGAGGTGACAAATTTGGTCAGCCACCAAGAAAAAGAACCAGAAATGGAGGGCCCGTTAGGCCAAGTATTTACGAAGGTGGCAAGTTCGACCTGCCTGCCAGAAAAGGCAGAAGAAACGGAGGGCCCGTTAGGCCAAGTGTGTACGGAGGTGGCAAGTTCGGCGATACTGCCAGAAAAAAAGCACAAGGAACAGAGGGCCCGTTAGGCTACGTGAGTACGGAGATGGCAAGTGCGGTCAGCCTATCAGGAAAAGCACAAGAAAGCACGACATCTTTGCCCAAGTCTGGACGGTGGCGGTAAGTAGGTCAGCCTGCCAGGAAAAGCACAATAAACAAACGACCCGTTATGCCAAGTGTGTGCGATGGCGGCAAGTTCGGTCAGCCTGCAAGAATAAGCACACGAAAGGAGTGCCGGTTAAGCCAAGTGTTTACAGAGATGGCAAGTTCGGTCAACCTGTAAGAAAAAGCATAAGAAATGGATGACCCGTTAGGCCAATTGGTTATGGAGGTGGGAAGTTTGGTGAGCCTCCAAGAAAATGCATAAGAAACGGAGGGCCCGTTTGGCCAAGTGTGTACGGAGATGGAAAGTACGGCCAGCCTGTTAGGAAAAATATAACAAATAGAGCGCCCGTTAGGCCAGGTGTGTGCAGAGGTGGCAAGTTTATTCAGCCTGCCAGAAAAAGCACAAGAAACAGAATGCCTGTTAGGCGACCTGTACATAGGTGGCAAGTTCGGTCAGCCTGTCAGGCAAAGCACAGGCGGAAGGCCCGTTAGGCCTAGTGTGTATGGAGGCGTCAAGTTCAGCCAGCCAGCCAGAAAAAGCAGATGGCCCGTTACGCTAAATGGGTCTTGAGGTGGCGAATCCGGTCAGCCTGCCAGAAAAAGCACATGGAATGGAGGGCCCGTTAGGCCAAGTGTTTACGAAGGTGGCAAGTTCGTCGAGCCTGCCATGAAAAAGCACAAGGAAGACAGGGCCCATTAGGCTATGTGTGTACACAGATAGCAAGTTCGGTCAGCCTATCAGGAAAAGCACAAGAAAGGATGACATCTTTGCGCAAGTGTGTACAGTGGTGGTAAGTTTGGTCAGCCTGATAGGTAAAGCACAATAAACAAACGGCCCGTTAGGTGGCGGCAAGTTCGACCGGCCTACCAGAAGTAACACACGAAAGGGAAGGGCCGATTGGCTAAGTGTTTACAGAGGTGGTATGTTCGGTCAGCCTGCAAGAAAAAGCACAAGAAAGGAGCGCCCGTTCAGCCAATTGTTTACAGAGATGGGAAGTTCAGCCAGCCTGTAAGAAAAAGCAGAAGAAATGGAGGGCCCGTTAGGCCAAGTGTTTACAGAGGTGGATGGTTCGGTCAGCCTGCCAGAAAAAACACAAGAAACGAAGGGCCCGTTAAGCCAAGTGTGTACGGAGGTGGCAAGTTCAGTCAGCCTGCGAGAAAAAAGCACAAGAAACGGAGGCCCCCTTAAAGCAAGTGTTTACAGAGATGGTAAGTTGGGTCCGCCTGACAGAAAAAGAACAAGATTCGGGGGGGGGGGGGGGGGGCGTTAGGCCAAGTGTGTACGGAGAGGGCAAGTTCGGTCGGCCTGCCAGGAAAAGCACAATAAACAAACGGCCCGTTAGGCCAAGTGTGCGTGGTGGCGGCAAGTTCGACTGGCCTACCGGAAGAAACACAAGAAAGAGAAGGGACAAGGCTAAGTGTTTACAGAGGTGAAAAGTTCGACCAGCCTGCAAGAAAAAGCATAAGAAACGGAGTGCTCGTTAGGCCAAATGTGTATGGAGGTAGCAGATTCGGACAGCCTGCCAGAAGATGCAGACGAAGCGGAGGGCCCGTTAGGCCAAGTGTGTACGGAGGTGGTAAGTTCGGTCAGCGTCCCAGAAAAGCACAGCGAACGGAAGGCCCTTTAGGAGAAGTGTGTGCGGAGGTGGCAAGTTCGGCCAGCCTGCCGGAAAAAGCATTAGAAATAGAGAGGCCGTTATGTCAAGTGTGTACGATGGTTGGAAGTTCGTTCAGCGTGTCAGAAAAACCACGAGAAACGGAGGGCCCGTTAAAGCAAGTGTGTACGGAGGTGGGAAGTTTGGCTAGCCTGCCAGATAAAAGCATAAGAAACGGAGGGCCCTTTTTGCAAGTGCGTACGGAGGCTGCAAGTTCGTTCAGAATGTCAGAAATACCATAAAAAATGAAGGGCCTGTTAGGTCCTGTTTGTACGGATGTAACAAGTTCGGTGAGCCTGCGAGAAAAGCACACGAATGGAGTGCCCGTTAAACCAAGTGTTTACAGAGATGGCAAGTTCGGTCCGCGTGCCAGAAAAAGCACAAGAAACGGAAGGCCCGTTAGGCGATATGTGTATGGAGGTGTCAAGTTCGGTGAGCCTGCTAGAAAGAGCGCAAGATTCGGGGGCCCGTTAGCCAAATGTGTATTGAGGCAGCAAGTTTGGTCAGCCTGCCAGATAAACACAATAAACGAACGGCCCGTTAGGCCAAGTTTGTATTGAGGCGACAAGTTCTGCCAGCCTGCCAGAAAAAGCACTAGAAAGGGAGACCTATTCAGACCAAATGTGTACGGAGGTGCACAGTTTGGCCAGCCTGCCAGAAAAAGCACCAAAAAGAGGGAGCCCGTTACGGCAAGTGTGTACGGTAATGTCAAGTTTGGCGAGCCTATCGGAAAAAGCACAAGAAACGGAGGACACCTTTGGCTAAGTGTGTACGGAGGTTTCAAGTTCGGTCAGTCTCCCAGAAAAAGCACAAGAAACGGAGGGCCCGTTAGGCCAAGTATGTACGGAGATGGAAAGTTCGGTCAGCCTATAAGAAAAAGCATTAGAAATGGAGGGTCCGTCAGGCGAAGTGTGTATGGAGGTGGCAAATTCGGCCAGCCCGTTAGAAAAAGCATAAGAAATGGAGGGCCCGTTAGGCCACGTCTTTACGGAGGTGGCAACTTCGCCCAGCCTGGCGGATAACGCACAAGAAATGGAAGGCCCGTTAGGCCAAGTGTGTACTAAGGTGGCAAGTTCGGTCAGCCTCCCAGAAAAAGCACAAGAAATGGAGGGGCGGTTAGGCCAAGTGTGTACGGAGGTGGCAAGTTCGGCCAGCCTGCCAGAAAAAGCATGAGAAATGGAGTGCCCGTTAGGCTAAGTGTGCACGGAGGTGACAAGTTGGGTCAGTGTGCCAGCAAACGCACAAAAACAGAGGGTCCGTTAGGCCAAGTGTGGTACAGCGCCCACATATCGCCTAAAAAGTGGTAAGGCAATAGCCCACTAAAATTTTGTTCCAGAGATGTCCAATCATTTCTCTTAAAATCAATGCTTCGTCGCATATGTCCCTTCCTTTCAGCATAGTCACGCCCATTTGCGCGAAGTAGAAAGGGATACCAACCGATTGGCTTGCTCGCAGAAAGGAAAAGAAAAAGGTGCGGCTATAGCCGAGTAAATTTGTGTGCCACAGATGTCCAAACAATTTTGTCGAAATCGATGGTGCGTCACATAGATCATGTCCTTTGAGCGCACCTAAGCCCATTAACGCCAAGTATAAACGGATACGCACCGATCGGCTTGCCTGAAAAACTATAAAAAGGTAATGCAATAGCCCAATAAAATTTTGTCCCAGAGATGTCGAATCACTTCTCCTAAAATCAATGCTTCGTCGCATAGATCACTTCCTTTGAGCATAGTCACGCCCATTTACACGAAGTAGAATGGGATACGCACCGATTAGCTTTCTCGCAGAAAGAAAAAAAAAAGGTGCGGCTATAGCCGAGTAAAATTGTGCCCCATAAATATCCATACATTTTTCTCAATATGGATGGTTCGTCGGTTAGACCACTTCCTTTGAGCGCACTCCAGCCCATTTACGCGAAGTATAAACGCATTCGTACGGATCGACTTGCGTGAATAAAAAAGAAAAAAAAAGGTAAGGCTATAGTCCCCAAAATTGTGCCCCATAGACGTCCAAACATTTTTCTCAAAATCTATGGTTGGTCGCATGGATCACTTGTTTTGAGCGCACACCCCCATTTACGCGAAGTAGAAACGGATACGCACTGATTGGCCTGCCTGAAATAATAGAAAGAAGGTAAGGCTACAGTCCACTAAAATCTTCCCCCATAGTTGGAATTTTGATTGTGGCGCAGCAAAACACTTTTTTCCTTTCAGTTAGATTTGCTGCCCGAGAACGTACATTCCACACGACGATAGGCTTGCCTCAGAAAAAAAAAGAAAGGTAGGGGTATAGCTCATTAAAATTTAGGCCCAGACAGGCCCCCAACATTTCTTTCGTAAGAGATGGTTTGTCGCATACATCATTCGTTATAAGCCTGTTCACCCCGATTTGCGTGAAGAATAAACGGATACGCTCAGGTTGGCCAGCCCTTCCCCCTCTCCCCCCCCCCAAAAAAAAATAAATGAAGGTAACGCTGCACCCTATTAAAGGTTTGGAAAAGGCTTCATGAGCCCCCTTCCCTATTCCTGCCCGCCTGTTACGTCCTTGTTATGCCCCGCTTGCTATGCCCTGCTGGTGCATAACAAGTTGGAATATCCGTGAGCCTGTGAATGCTTGCTCCTGGTGGGGCTTATCTTGTCCTCAAACAATAATCGTCACCTATATTGCGCGCCTTTATTTTAGGCTGATTGCCCGGATCCCCGCACGCTTGTTGAAAGCACACTTTGTGTGCAGTTATCGAAGAGCCGTGCTAGTGCACTGACGTCACGAACGGCACGTATGACATTGCGTTTATGAGAGGAAGCTTGAGAGCCCAGAGGGTTAATGGAAGAAAATGCATGCAATATAGGTGACTGTTATTGTTTGAGCGCAAGATATGCCTGAATGAGTGTAAATGTCTTGTATCGTATACACTTTAAGAAAAGCTTGCAACCTTTGAAGTTTATCTTGTACCCGAACAAGCATCGTTATCCATCTTAATTTGCACGCTTTTTCTTTATTAGGAGGGAATCCAAAGGAAAATATTGAGTCGAGCTGGATTGATAGATTATCTGTCTTTTTTTCCGCGCCATTTTGAGTCCTTGCCGTGAAATTCGCCACGAGAAGTGCCACTGCCACTCCTCAATTAGAATCGCTCGCGCGATATATGAATAGCGGACGTAATCGACGCACCACCTCGTCTGCCGCTTTCTGCGAATCAGCCACTGCTGATGTAGCGTCAGCTCTCAACTCGAACAGGGCGGCGTTCGGCATACCGGCCGCTTCGGCGCTTCGCTTGTACACATCTCGTAAACGTCTCTCGTTTACCGGCGACCGCCCGGAAGAACGAACCTCGCATCACACGAAAAATTAGGGTGGCGCCGCTCCGATTTTCCATTTTCGTCGTTTTGTTGCTTACAAAAGCTGTGTTCTCGCTTCGGTACTTCTCGGTCACGAATAGTATGTGCGTTATCAGCGTGGCATAGCATTCTGGCGAGGAAAGCAGCGAGCGCAGAGCTTACGAGAAAAGAAAAAAAAAACGCGAGCAAGACAGATGAAGATAATTGTTGTGAGAGAGGTATGCCCCCAAATAGTGTAAACTTAGTGTGTCTTAGTGTGTTGTGGCGGAGCATTTCTTTCACAGCCGTGGAATTTTTGTCCGAAACCAACAAATGTCGACGAGGTCCGTCCCAAACGCTCGTGCAATAAGTAAATAAAAGAGTGGGAGAGGGTGCAAAGGCACTGCTCTCTCCATTCGAAGGGGCGCTACTGGCCTCTAGTACGAACGGGACTGCTGCATGACAATGCAGAATTTCATGCATGCCCTTTTTGTGCAACCTATTTTTAGTGTTCGTTGGAATGGCGATGGACGAACATACCGATTAAAAGATCAATGTTAAATCTTTGGTGTCATTGGGCAAGAATGGTGTAGAAACTCATGAAATGTTGGAAAAGGCCTATGGAAATGATACCCTAAAGGGAGGAACTGTGGTCAGGTCGGTTCAGCGCTTTTTTTAGGGGGGGGGGGGGAGGCGGTGAAAACCACCAAAGAGCACGCAAGATCAGGACGCCCTTCGACTTCGCGCCTAGAAGAAAACACCAACCGCGACAAATTTGGCCATTTTGAGATAGAGCTGAAGTGGCAAAGCAAGGAGTAGAATAAAAAGAAATATCAGCGAAGGGAAACAAGAAATATATTAAATTTTGGGGCATTACATGCCAAAACCACGATATGAATATGAGGCACGCCGTAGTGGGGGCGTCCGGATTAATTTTGACCACCCCGTGGAAATGGGACCGCCGCTTCCGGGATTTGATTCCGAGCTATCGGGCTCAGCAGCGCAACGAAAAAGCACTACGCCAACATGGCGGATGGACCAACGCCACGAAAAGCGCTGAATAACGAAGCAAAAGTCCTACATGTTGATCGTGGCTTTTTTTTTACTGCCATAAAATTGGGCACAACGAATTTGTACGTCAAGCTTTCAATACTGCTGCTTTCTACGTGTAGGTACTGAAGCGTCAGAAAGATCGTGTGAGACTCGTGTGCGACCAAATTTGTCGCAGGAGGAGTCCTGGACTCTACACTACGATAATGCCCCTGCATACTCGGTATTGAATAGTGTGTCTTCGGCACGCAATGACATTACACTGTGCTGGAACACCCTCCTTACTCGTTATATTTAGCCACCTGCAAATTTTTCTTTTCGTTCCCCATATGCAAACTGGTGCTTCAGGGAAGGCTGTGTTTCGGGGATGCAACAATTCAAGCGGAAACGACATACGACATCGCTGTTAAAGCACCCAATGCAAGGGGACTTCCAAGGGCGCGCATTTTTCCAGCAATGAAAGAAAAGGTGCAACCAACGAATTGTGTGCAATGGGGAGTATTTTTAAGGTGACCACATCGATTTAGCTGACAGATCGTGAAATGATTTTTTTTAAAACGTACTGCACGATCTATTGAGATCAGACCTCGTAGAATTTTAATTTATTTATTTGCGCTGCCGAGGTGTTCGAACGGAATGTGACAGTTGCGGTTTTCTAGTTTCCGTTTCTTGTTCGTAGATGCTATGCGCAGGAAAGCGTCGAGCACGAAATTTTTTAGTAGAAACCAGAAATCAGACGTGAGCGTAAAAGTAAGCGATGGCTATACTGATTTACACAATGTTGTACTTGTCTATGACCTTTTCTTGCTGAGTTAAAGCGTCGTCTTCTTCTGCAATAAATACACGACAGCAATGTAACATAACTTACACCTTTAAATGTGTATGGGTGTAAATAGGTCGACAACTCGCGCCCGTACACAGAAAAAGAGGGTGTAATGGTGTGAGTTATAGACCGGCTTGCACAGTCATTCCCTTTTAAAGGCGTAAGTTATCATTCCAGCAGTGACAAAACAGTGAGGCGCGAGGCTACGCGTGAATTTCGTCGCGGACGTGCGTCGCTCTTCTCGAGTATAATAAATGTTACAAAAGAATCCACGGTTGGACGCGATTTCTCACCGACGTGGCCCGATCCCGAAGGTAGTCAACTGGGTCACTCCCGAAGGTGGTACAATGTCACATAGCGTCTCCGGCTGCGGTACAAATCATTCATCTCTTCATTCGGCGAACTATGCTGCGCTTGCAACGTTCCGTACGAGACCGATTGTCCACGCCAGCCAATAGACGCGAAATGAAAACACATATACAGCTGTGTTCAAATGTCGCATTGGGAACTATCGTAATCGTTAGTGAATATTTTTCTTACGTTTTTTACTTTTGCATATTCATTTAGTTCAACAATGCACTTGCGTTTGGTGGAGGGTCTAGAAGAACTTAATTTAAAATTTAATTATGGAGTTTTACGTGCCAAAACCACTTTCTGATTATGAGGCACGCCGTAGTGGAGGACTCCGGAAATTTCGACCAGGTCGGGATCTTTAACGTGCACCTAAATCTAAGTACACGGGTGTTTTCGCATTTCGCCCCCATCGAAATGCGGCCGCCGTGGCCGGGATTCGATCCCGCGACCTCTCTAAATGAATGAGGATGCGATTCACTCGCGCACCCGAGCGCGTGCGCGTGACGTACACCGCCTGTGGTGGTGGTGCTTGCGCAACTTCGTTTAACGTCGGTTATGCATGCCTAACATCGGCGACAGCTTTGCTGTACATCCACTTTCACATAGTGAAATGGTGGCTATTTCCTTTTTCGAGGTATAAGGTTACCATGCGCCTCGTACTACGTAAGCTACGTACGATACGCTTCATTACCTACACTGAAAGGCAAAGAGATAGGCACACTTTGCTGAGAGCGAGATTTCCTTGGTTTAGAAATGAAGATTACGGTTGATAATTTTCCACTCTTGCAGAAGAGTACCGCCGTTACGAACCTTGCGATTTGTTTTAAAGACAGTTTAGATGTGTTCCTGACATATCTTGGCGCTGCTTTATGAGTTATACCGGTCTGATCCTGGCGCCTTATTAAGCTTTCTTTTCGAGATTACCAGTGGCGTAGCCAGAAGGGAAGAGGTGAGGGGGGAAGGTGGGCTCACGGAGCAGTTGCCCCTTCTCACTCTCCTTGTCCACGGTCACTTGCGGACAATAGCGGAATGAACCGAGACATGATGAAAACCACATACGTGTCGCCTTTAATTGCACCTGGAGGCAGAAGAGACAGTAAATCAATGTTCCGGCGCGGCACCACATATTGCACAGGTCGGCACGCATACCCGGCCAAGCTTTTAGAAAAGGGGTAAACAGATGCGTTTGCCGACGAATACCACGACTTAAATAAAAAAGAAAATACAGAAGAAAGGAAAAGCAGACGATGTTCACACCAACAGGAAGAAAACAAGTTCATTAGTCGAACCGTGGGTAGCCATGCATACGGTGCACACACACACGCACACGCGCGCAAAAAGAGAAAGAGAGAGAAAACTTCATCTAACGTCTTTTTATACAAAAAAGCCTGTCGCCTCGCGCATATGTACAGTGCTTCCGCGTGAAGTACTTCCTGGGTGGAAGTGAAACACGAAAAGAGCAAAATAGCGACAGGGGATGAAAAATAAACAAGCAACAACAACAACACTAAAACTTAACTGTTCGTCGCCGCAATGGTAGTGTTATTAGGGTTCGCAAGCAAAAGTTAAAGGGACACTAAATATGACACTTGACAATATTGACAATGACACTGTGACAAAGCAGTTGAGGCTGGTAAAGCGTTATTTCAATGGCCTTTATTTCGATAGTCTACCTTAATTGACGGGAAAATGCTAATTAGTGGAACAAAATAAAGACGAGCATTCTTTTGAATTTAGCGCCGAAACAGATCACAAAACGTCAGTGTGATGTCATCAAATAAAAAAAATGTGTTTGTGCCGTTTTCGCCCCGGAAAGGTTCTCAAAAGACTTGCTATACATTGAGCCTTTCACTCGTTTAGATTGAAATGTGGTCATTCTTTACCGGAAAACAATTAAAAAGGGTTTACTGACGTCAACATCCGTGACGTCACGGCAAGCTGGTGCGGGAACATGAGGGTGGAGCTGCCACCTGTGGTTTTGGTGTTGCACTTTTTCTCCAGTAAGCGTGGACTTTCTGCCACTGCGGGAGTGTAATTCGCTAATATAGCCTAATTTAACGTTTCACTTTAGTGCCACTTTATAGAAATATGCAAAAATGTGAGGGAGCAGTTTGCAGAGTTTCACGTGGAGCTCGCAGAAAACTTGCATCGTCTGGAGTTACGACACTCCAAAACTGGAAACTCTCTCCGCGGATACAATTGAAAAGGGTGGTCATTCGCATATTAAGGTTATCTTTTTTGTATTCCTTGTTTGATCACCGAG
The DNA here is from genome assembly GCF_023375885.2 of Dermacentor andersoni. NCBI lineage: Eukaryota > Metazoa > Arthropoda > Arachnida > Ixodida > Ixodidae > Dermacentor > Dermacentor andersoni. Next base: position 73,610,149 of record NC_092822.1, on the reverse strand, counting down.
ACGTACGGTGCCAACCGTACGCGCACTTCCGAGCCCGCCATTCTGCTGAGACGGCCAAATATGGCGCATTACCTTCAGAAAACAGCGCCTGCAAAGTTCGCGGCTTAGGTTTTTCGCCCAGGAGTGGGTGTCCACTCAGCGCGATTGTTTAAAAAAAATTGCGATAGGTAGTGGGACGCAGTGACTCAGCGAATGGCTAACATCTATACCACTTCGGCTTAAATTATCCCTCATGCAAGCCTGAAGACTTTCTTTTACACTTGCTACTACACTTGAAAACTGAATTTCTCAGTAACGCCGTCAAGACGAACGGTCACCCTACATGCACTTAGTTAAAAAAAAAAAAAACGCCGTTAAAACGGTAACAGGGAAAAGCTAGGCTGTATATGCAGAATACGCGTTCTGCGCACCTGTGTCAATACCGGCGAGTGAAATCATTTCGCCGTCACAACAATCGACGAAACGCCGCCGGCGGGTAAGAAGAAAAGTATAGACAATGAACGGGAAGTTAGCGAGTTTCTCGCGTCACTTTTCTAAGCCCAAGAAGTCGGTTGACGTCACGAAACTTTCACGTGTGGAGCTCTAGCACATATAATTCGAAAACAGTCGACCTCATCACAGAAAAAAAAGCAAGAACAAAAAACGAAAGTTGAGGGTGGGAAAGGGGTCTAGGTGGTGCAGACAGGCGACCAGAGACAACCGGCAGCATTGTCAATATTAACTGTAACGCACCCGTTGCATCACATGAATACACGGACAACCGAAACGTGTCGTGTCGGCAGTTTAATTTCCTCCAAAAGGCGCCCAAGAACGGCTCCACCCTAGCAGTACGGCTAAGCTTTAGAACGCAGAAAGCTTGGTTTGACTGCTAATGGGAGCCCGAGTCTCTGCAGTGCATGTCGATGCCTTACGCGATTGGTCGATTAATCGACAAATCAGCTATGAGTACTCAACAGACCTTGTATGCAGAGGCATTTCGGTTAATAGCCTTCGCGAAGACGCAAGTGCGGACGCCTACAACCGTTAGCTGAGTTTTCATAAACAAAACCACTCGGACGAAGATTTGGATAACCACACGGAAGTTCCTGACGTGATACCATGTGATCCCAACTAGTACCTCCGCTAAAGTTAGAAACGATTGCAAGCAGGGAACTAAAGTTACCTGTGCACGCCCTAACAAAAATTATACAACTATTTAAATTACATCACAACAGAAAGTCGGCATGACGTTCATTGGCGAGCCACAACATAAAAATCCAACTGGGCGACTTGCGAAAAAACCCAACGTTTCATTCCTAAAAGTTGGCTTTCACACGTTCCTGCTCTATAGTAAGTGGCGCAAGTATTTCCCATACGGACCCTATTTGAGCGTCTTGTGACGTCAGAACGTAAACACGCCAACAGCGCCATTGCTGCAAGGGTGTGCCGCAAGCTGTCGCTAGCGGTGGCGCCTCTTGACAATCCGGTCGTGCTACGCGATGCACGTCAGCACTATGCTATGGGCGTGACGCTGAAATCCGAACGTTGAACAAACTACGCATGGAGTAGTGACATTGCCTCCGAGATCGGACGGCGTGCACTGCTTACGCGTTCCGCCCAATCTCGGAGGCCACGGTAGTGGATCGTATTTTGTAAGCGCTCCGCTACGGAGGCCCTGTTTCGCATGGGGCGTGTGTAAAGTACTACAGGAAAGAAAGTTCTCGAGAAGGCGTTATACAACTAACAGTTCAGCACCGTGAAAGTTGACGCGCAGTCTTGCTATCTTTCCCACCTCTATTCGCCGACGATTAGAATTTGATCAGTCACTTAAGCACTTCAGCATGCGCCATGAAATCTTTGGCGATCGCTATCCGTAGAACCACTACGTGCTTCTTGCACCTAACAACACTGCAAAAACGCTAGAAAGCGAAAAAGAGATGTTACACTCTTCGTCCGAGAAAATTCACCGACAATACTCGAAGTACACGCTCTATATAGTACACGCTCTAGAACCGGCGTCTGAGAAAATGCCGGTCTTTTGTTTTTTTTTTCTTCCCCAACAGGCGAGATGTATCTTGGGAAGCGTAACTGTCTGTACACGCGTGATAAGATTACAATATTTCACAACGCTGCGCGCCTCGGTAAAGTTTTATGCCGAAGCCCACCATTGCACAAAGACTTGCGTGAAAAAGATAGACGACGAACACACACAAAGGGCGCTATCACGACTTGCACATATCGCTTGAGCAAGAACTGTTCCAGTCGTCTTCCGTGACGCGATGCACAAGTCCGAGCGACAGGCGATCGCGACAACACACACGCGCACACACAGCGGCACACGCACAAAGAAGACCGCAGGTTCTTCGAGAACGGCGGGTGTGAACACATCCCACTTCGCACCGAATATTCCTAAGTACATTGGGGAAAGAAACGAGAAAAAGACGTATGTATGGCCTTTTCGGGAACGTCGTTTACAATGCCAATGCACATTCCGTCGTTTGCGGTCACAATAGGCAACGGATAATCTTAGTGTTTTTTCTGGTTGGCTTACGTACGCTACCCACAACTTTCTCTACTCAAGCACGGAGTTGATGAGGTGAAGTAGTCCCCTCACGAACCAACGGCATCGAGAAAACTGCATTTATTCTTTGCAACTACAGGGAACGCGTAACTTCTGGTTGGAGAAGCAAGGTCAAGATTGGCTTTCCTGCGCGGAACGTAACGCTGTCTGTTCAAGTGCGACCACTCCATACATTAACGCCTCCGCAAGGCCTAATGAAAGCTTAGTCAAGATGGAGGCTGTTCGGCTGTTTCGGTTCTACCGTGCATAGGAGGCGAGCTCTTGACGGCCTTGCGTGGCTGTCGTCAGGTGTCGGTGACCATAACAAGCTCATAACAGGCTCGCGGAGCGACGTCGCGCGAATGAGCTGTAACGCCGCTCGGTGGAGACAGAGCGGACATTTACCGCTGGCTTTGAACGCCGTACACGTTCATTCTTACCGTCTGCTCCGCAACGCTGCCACGTCCTCCCCGAGTAGTGCACTTAAGTCTGACCAAAGTGTGAGCGCCGGTAGCCCGTAACCTGACAACAAAAAGCGGTTAAACAGCTTTAACTTTTCCTGGACAAATGGGTGCTTAAGAAGGGCGCGGAACAAGGATGGTTCTTATACCTCGAGCCTACTTGTGCATATCATATTGACCGCAAATAAAGACGGGGACAAAGGGAGAGAACACATAAACAGCACGGGCGGTAACTTTGTTGAAAGTTACCGCCCGTGCTGTTTATGTGTTCTCTCCCTCTGTCCCCGTCTATATTTGCGGTCAATATGATATGCAGTAAATACCAACTAGGCCAAAGTGAAGGTCTCCTGGAGCCTACTTGTGTTTATTGGAAATTTCCCATAGCAGGAATTATATTTCTCGAGAAGCGGCAGCAAGGAAATGACTACCATGTTAGCCTTTCTTTTTGTTTCTCTCTCAATTACAGGCTATCAGCTTGCGCAGACCGAGCGTCCCGACACAAGCGTGTCGTACGCGGCTGTAAGGTTACGATGAACTGACAAGTGACAACTTGCACATTCCTTAGAAATGCGGTTTCAGTGACGTAGCCCGTCATTTCCACGAATACCGGTGTGCGCCAACGAAGCTAACTGTGTTCGAAGAACACATCAACGTACTGATAGATACAACTGGCACTTAGCCTCTCAATTTAGCGGGGTTTTTCTTGTTTACGACACCGCCGGATTCTTAAAGCACTGCCGCTCAACTAAGGGTTTCAATGTCGGCCCCTCGGTGATTCTTGAGCTATGGTTTCGTTATCCAGCACCTTCAGCGCTCACTCGAAGAAGCAGGAGCGCAAGTGCCTTCCTCAAGCAGCCCATCAAATCGCAGAGGAACGACGTCGAACCGTAAGGGGGCTCCTTGGACCGTGTGGCAGCGCCGTCTGCCACTCCAAAAATGAGGTAGCCCGCCAAATGGAAGAGTGAATAAAGAATGTGGGCATAATAAGCATGACTTCCTAGATCGAGCTGCGCGCGGATCTCCGGGGCCATTGTATAAGGCTAACATGCTCGCGCCTCTAGTCGGGGCAGCATTGAATGATGAAACAATACGGACATAAGACCGACCTTCGAGAACGAGCTGCGCGCGGATCTCCAGGGCTATGGTATAAGTCTAACATGCTGGCGCGTCTATCTATATTCGGGGCAGCATTAAAGCGAGAGAATGCCGACATGCGAGCAACTTATTTTTTGCAGTTTCATTTCCCGCGTTTTTCGTACCGGCTCTAGGCAGTGAAGAGTGCTACATGGTATGAAAGTGAGGTCGCCTCTGATCGAAATGTTGCAAGTGCCATCTATCGATACCCACAGCGACACTTCAACAATCGCTGCTTCACCTTTCGCGACCATGATGCGGCGAGAGGGACTAAAATAACGCTAAAGTAGCGACAGAAAAACTCCGTGAGTTGCGCGAGAAAACCGACGTAAGTTTGAGGTCATATACGCTAACAGGCGACGATAAAAGGGGAAGCTGACACGCACAAACACACGATCCTGTACAGTGAACTGATCCGCTAAAGACGACACCACAGGCACACGTACGCACGAAAAAAAAAGAGAAAGAATTCAGCAGTGATCCGGGACACAGATGGCGTTTCAAATCGCAACGTGCATTTTCAGGGGGCGAAGTCCGCGGGTGCTGAAGACAGAGATAACAATCGATTCGGAGTCATTTCACTGGTGCCACATGAGCGGCAGACTAGATAAAAAAAGGTCACAGCCACCGTTCCTAAGGGTAGTCCGGTTTTGATTCTTGAAGGGAAAGAGTCTGACGGTACTGGCTTGCGTCGGCCGAACGCACACTGATATGCCTTGATCGAGTTCTTTCTACGAGACTCGACTGGTTTCCCAAGCCGTCACGTGAGACGATCCTCCTCGGTCCATCTCGACTGCTTGCGCTTACTTCGGTAGAATCAGCAGGGGGCAACGACACCATGACATCTTTCAACAACATCCTCGCTTGAGTTAAGCGTACTAGCAGGTAGGCGTTCACAGAAATCAACCATCAGTGCGCTTCTCTTGTCGCTTTTGACTTTTTGTGTATCTGCAGCTCTTCATTTAGGAGCTACGAATCTGGAGCTGCCCATGACACAAGGTCGAGCTCTATTCTCCATAAAATGACTTTCGGCACTTTTCTGAAAGAAACTCAGGTCGGTGTACCGAAGCGACGGCTCAAAGCTGGCAGTAGCACTCGTGCTTATATTGCAGCCGCGCTTCTCGAGGCTTAAAGTTGCGGCGGTCGTAGAACCGCTCTCAGATTTGGAGGAGAGTTTAGTAGGCTTTCGCACTTGCAGCGTGGCGGTAACGGAATCGACGCCGAGTTTTATCCTTTCTTTTTCGAAGGCGTCTTCCCATCTAGGCGGGCAACTCGGGATGAAGGAAGCAAACTTGTATCAGGCGGACGTGTGCGTCACATCGTGGCGATGCAAAAATGGTGCGGCTTCTGCGACAAATCGCTGTATGCAAAGAAGCACGTGTAGCTAGAAAATGTCATACCGTGGCATGTCCATCGTTGCATGTAGTCGGGTTAAACGCGCCGCCCTCAGAGGAAAGCGCACCCAAACGTTTCGAAGCGACAGAGATTCGAAACGCGCACACACACAGACAAAAGGGCAGTCGCAGCGGCATAGAGGTTGTCACGTCGTCTGTTGCGAGCTTCGGTTTCCTTCTGCGCAGTTTCTTTTGTGCGTCCACATGGAAGCAGTGTCGTGCTCGTGCTTTTTTTTTTTTCACTTGCTCCAATCAGCGGTGGCGACTATGTTGGCGGCGGCGGCAGCGGCAGCGGCGGCGTGCGAAGCCTTTCAAACCCAAAAGCAGGACGAGGATTTCGCGAGAAGTATGGCGGCGAGCAGAAGAGCAAGTGAAGCGGTCTGCGATGCGCTGGCGCGGCCACATTGCCTTTTCAGTTCGGCCTCCTGCAAGCAGACAGAAAAGGAACACGTAAGAGACAAGCGTAAATGTAACATTTTTCAAACTACATGTAAATTGGAAAGCCCCAGCCACGACGGCCCAGGAATTAAGGTATTTTGTTTATTTCCATTATTTTGATGCGCCACAGAGTCATTTTGGCTTTACAGCAGTGGTTAGGGGGAAGTAACAGATTCAGAAACAAACGTAGACGGAGATAATTAGATACTGCACAATAAAAACCTCGGCAAATATGGCAACCTTGCGAGATACAAATAACAACCTCCTGCAAGCTCATTGAACACTAGGCAAACCACAGGAAATGAAACACTTCCAAGGTCTTGTAAAAAAGCTAAAACTGACACTTCGCGATCGTGTTCTTCAATATACGCCCTTGGCTGCCACAAAGTTTTGAGATGATACAATGAGTCCAAGCAGACTGCAGCTTTCCCACTTAAATTACCATTCCATTTGGCGGGGCATATATAAATGCGGCATCCTTTTTAAATGCACACATTCTTACGCTTTAAAGTTAGTCGGCACAGATTACTCTGAATATTCGCAAGAGCAGCGTGTGCTTGAATAATCTGGTTATTTTTCGTTACGCCTAAAGGTAGAATCTATGTTAGTAAAATCTTAAGGAGCAACGTGCAGTCAACTTGAGGGCCAGGCGTGATGCTAGGTATGTTATAGCTATATGCTCCTCAGTTGCACATTGTTGGCTCCAGCAAATCTTACGGGCACTGGCGCAAACGTCTAGGCTCACAATTACTTTAGGCCTAATGTTAGCGTTAGGTAGGGCAAATTACCATCACTCAGGGCCAGGAGTGCGGGTTACCACGTGAAAGGGCGCACATCTTTAAAGGTTCACGTGTTTAGCGTTGTAACATGTAAACAGGGCGGGTCACAGTTAAAACATTGTGGTGTACCGATGTTACACAGGTATCATTTCGATTGTGATGGAGCCCTATCAAGATTGAGCTCGATATGGATCGAGTGCTGCTACACGGACGGTTTCAGTCACTACTGTGTTTGATCCATATGCAGTCAACCACGATGGAACTTCTAGGCAAAGGTCGTATAGGCTGAAGTAAATGCCGAACGATTTACGCTGCGTATTAGGCGAACTTGTCAAAGTGCTTCAGACCCACTTAGCCGACCCCTGCTGATTTAGAGCTCACCCAACTTGATTGACATCGTCGGACCGTGTAACAGCGATCATTGTCGATCGCGTTCCAAAAATTCAGTGCCCAATCACGCTCGGTAACGATCCAATGTGCCAAATGTGACGCAGATATAACCTGCGGCTTCCACTTAGCAGCTGCTCTAGCTTGCAGTGTCGGCTGAGCCACTGCAGGAGAGTGCAGAGAAAGGCGCCACGAAACAGAGTACCGTAGCCTTCCGGTTGTGCACAATTACCAGAGGGGAAAATTCGCACTTGCTCTGTGTTTAACAGTGGGCCATACGGTTAACAGTGGGCCCCACTGTTGGCGGTTGGCCGCACTGTTAACAGTGAGCCGTACTGTCTTTGGCGCCGTTAAGAAGGGCGTCCGCGCGAGCTTGTGCATGCACACGTGCCTCGGCATGGTAGTTGATGCAGACGTCGGGCCTCTGTCGCGGCAGGCTGCTCTGGTTGCAGAAGATGGCCTCGTCGGGAACCACCTCGCGCTGTGCCAGCGGTGCAGGCGTGCTGGTGCAGTTGCAGTCGGTGAACACGGCCAGCATGACCAGGTTGCTGGAGGGCACCGGCTGCACGATGAACTGCTTGTCGCAGCTGCGGTCGCTGCACTTGGACAGCTTGCCCTTGATGGGCTCCGGCTCCATGGGCTGCATCTCGAACAGCTCGATCTCCATGTCGCAGGGACGCGCCCGCGTCTTGCTAGGGATGGGCGGCGCGTCGTCGGCCGCGTAGTCGCCGTAGTCGTAGTCACCTGCACGGGCACCGCAATAAGAATGCGTGGTGCTGCGGAGACCATCGTCGAAGTAAGCGAACAGCTTTGTGGGGTCCAAGGAACTCAAATGAACGTACTTGCGATATGGTAGATCAGTTCTTCGGAAGCGCGCAAAGTGGACGTAAGATCACGAAAAGAGAAAAATTGGCATCTACCCGACTGTAGCACGAAGCTACAAAGGAAACCAATACGGGTTTCTCAGGAAGAAAACTCTTCGCAAATTCAAGCCGCAGTCGGGCGGACGACCATTTTTTTCCCTTTTCATGAACTTTCCGCCTCCTTGCGGGATTCCAAAGAACTGTTTTGACATATGACTGCTCGACGACTACGACAGTATGCCGACGAGGGAAAAGATGACGGCACGAACATGACGGCGACGACAGAATCACGTGACGTCGACGGCGGCACGATGACAATGAAACGGGGACAGCATGACGACGACGGCATGACAACGGTTGCGCACCATGGCTTTCTTCTCCGCTCGTTGACTCCGGGAACGCCAGATACCAGTCGGACCATTCGCATGTAAGAAGGCATCAGCGTAGTCGTCACGTTGTTCTCAGAGCAGCGCATTGCCGCGGCTGTCACCCGGGCTCTTAGGTGAAGGGTGCGTTCCTGCTTTGAAAGTTTATCCTAGCAGAAGGGTGCGCACACAAAGGGTGCACAAACGATAAACCAGAAGCTCAGGACCACGCCACTAGATAGAAAAGAGAAATGAACAGGCATTACGCTAAAGGATAGAATACACTAGGTACTCCATGGAGACCAAGCGCGACTGTATGATATTTTAGTTCAGATCGAGAGAGGGGGAGAACTGGAGCGTAGATCACATAGCCTGTGGTCTAGTTGTGGAATGAGTGACAATGAAAGCCGAGGACAGAAGCCGAGTACAGCAGAAGCCTTTGGTAGCGTAGTGAGATCGAGAAAGATGCAGGTATATGAGACGGAGACGCGGTTGAGGTGGGAGATAAGTAATGGAGAAACCTCTATAGGAGACACCTTTGGCCGGCAGTATATACATCAAAGAGGCCCGTCATCCCGCGGACGCGCCGTGAGCTACGGGCGCTCGATCTCAGTGCCACAATACCTGGTCCCTCGGTATTTCGTTCATCTTCCTGAACTGCAAAATTCGACCCTCGTTAACTATAGCGTTGCCCGTTCTGCTGAACAAATGGCTATGTGTACATCATGCGAAAGTCCGCTTGCCGCGGCCCGTGCTAACATGAACTGGGCTTTCTCGTCCTCGAGTGCCCATGTGTATCGCGCCCTTTGTTGATGGCCGATAGCGAAGATGAGCCGAAGCAGTGCCTACGGCCTAATCGCATCGCACGCAACTGCTCCTGCTTGTGACATGAGCTGGCTGCAGGCGACGAAATAATACTGTTTTGCTGTTTTGAGCGTTGAAGTTTCGCTGATTTCTTCTACGCTCATTCTGAAACTTAATGCGGGTTTTGCAACAGGTGATCTATTTTCGTGCGTCTACATGTGGCTAGATGACTTCACATAACTTAAGCTTGTTGCTATCGTTACTAATACAGGTAGACGGGCAATGCAGAACACTCAGTAAACACGATGCGAAGCGCGCAAATCAAGGAACGGCATCAGGGAAACCGAATGTTCTTCTTTCTTTTGTATGTGTGCTTTGTGTTACGTGCCGTGTGTTATGTGTCGGTGTACGTTTCTGCGTCAAATTTCTTTCAGCAGCAGACAACTTTAAATATTCGCTAAGTGCACCGTCGAGCAACAGAATTCCTAGACCTGTTTTCAACAGATGCACGAACAACACACACGCGACGAGCTTTCTGACACTGTGAAGTAAAAAAAAAAAAAGGTATGGTGTAATTTTTGTTTTTTAGCGCTAGCGCTTTCTCAGTGGTGAACGCGATTAGATCAGATCCGTTAAGCGCTTGCTTACTTGATGTGACGATCCACTCTAGGCTGAACACGTTGTAGACCTCAAAGTGCATCACCAACCTGCAGTTTAGAGAGACGAAAACATCGTTTGGCAGTACGCTCATGAACGAGAATGACATGTATCAGAGATTATCGGACAGAAACAGCATAACATACACGACGAGTTTCTTCCAGACCCAGGCAAGTACGTTCCACAGTGCATGGAATGGCTGAAAATAAGATAAACAGGGACCACAGCTTAGTTACAAGTGTTTGGTGGCTCTTGTACACTGTAAACCGATTTACACCTGTAAGAGTCTTTACGGAGTTCTAATATTCCTTTCTGCCCGTAACTTGCACCTTTTACGGGTGTAATAAGGGCGTTAGCTTTAGACCGATTTGCCCCCTCAAGGACTCGTAATAGTCAAAAATAATCAAAAATATTTGATCTTGAATTACCAACTAGCCCAAGCAACCACCCTAATTCACTCGTAATAGTCCTTTCTGTCTAACTTACACCCTTAGACCCTTTACAGACGTAAGGGTGTGATTCTAAACCTATTTGCACCCTTAAGGATGCAAATAGGTCTAGAACTCGCGCCTTTATTACACCCGCAGATGGTGTAAGTCATAGAAAACACCATTAAGGGCGCAAATCTGTTTACAGGGTAGCTTAGGTACAGTGCAACAGCGCGACAAGCAGCCTATGTAGTCCTATGCGCGTTGTACGCGGTCTGCCACGCAAAATCTCAGCAGAACTGACAACTTGAACTGGATGCCTGCCGCGTTGCTTGCTTTCCCATTAGAGCGGCAGTCAAATCTGCTAGCTACCGGTACTACTTCCGGCGTAGTCGGGAATCTCGAGTCTTCTTATAAGGCAACATTTTGCTTCAAATTTAAAGTTGTTTTAAGTTAATACGCGACAACGCAGCATAGATTTCTAAGCCACCCAACATGTTGGCATCCGGCGCTTGTCGCTTTCTTTGTGACAGCAGACGAGATAATAATCTTGGTAGCAGCGGCGCGTGATTTAGGTTACAAGATTGCAACCCCCGCTCTCGCAGCGTACAATGATAGAGATAAGGAGAAGGAAGGTAGGGTTGGTACCAGACTTAGGGCATCACGGGAAAGTTATAGTAAAAGAGGCGCTGGATGGTAATCTGAGAGCTTACAAAGTTTGATTCCGTTCATTGTGGCTAAGCAGCACGACAGTCGATCAACACTTTAGCCGTACGTTGCACTGTTAATTAACCAGTATGAACTCATTCCGTCTCAGCCCAAACCCTCATACTTCTGCTGAGGTTATGTAGCTTGCATTTAATGCTCGTCACCAGGGGAGCGAAATTGACGGTCGAATCACTACGGCAGTTGAAATCTCGCCAGATACGCAATAAACCAACGAATTGGGAAGTATGTAACCAAGTTCCCCCCCTCGTTTTGTTTCTTTCTTTCTCTCTCTCTTTCTCTTTTTTACATCATGACTCACACTTGTGCGAAAGTTCGCCGGTCCAGACGGTGTTATCTTGTCCTTGCAAATAGCTTGGTAGTCATATATTCTCACCCTAAAGGAAGAAAGAAGAAGGTAAGAAAATGAATGAATTTTTTTCAGCGCTGAAGTCGCTTTTGGTAAGTGCTTTTGAATACTCACCTCTTGTAAACGTTGTACTTGACCATTGACAGGAATAGTGTGTCGTCTATCTCACCGAAAAATTTTCCTACCTGATAAGTGGTAAGAAAAAAAAGAGAAAAAAAATCAGTTACGCTTTTCAAGGCCTCTAAAGAATGCACTCAACTCATTTGCAGAGCCCCTACATACGCTTCTCAGAGATGCTTCAACTACACAACCGGTGAGTTAAACTGTACGTAACTTGCTACCTTTAAGAGACAAACCAAAATAAAGTTTAAATGTGGACCTCAAACTCTTTAAGCAAAGTGCGGATACAGGCAAAAAAATATACGCGAACAAAGCAGGGGCTTCAACTTTGAGGCTCCTAACCTGGAACCAAAAAATAAAACAGTTATCACGATTTCCTAAACTGCATCTGTGTCCTAATGATACTGAAATATGACGCATTAGTTGACAACATATGTGAAATCATTACATCGTTTATCGGTTCTCGGCAAAAGTCCTACAGATTCTTCGTTTATTCCACGATTTTGCGTACGATACATCAAATACCCATCGTGGCGGTTCATTGGCTATGGAGATGCGCCGCTGAGCACGAAATCGCGACATCAAATCCCGACCACGGCGGCCGCATTTCGATGGGGCGAAATGAAAAAGCGCCCGCGTACCAAAACCCCGCTATGATGGCGAGGCACACTGTACTGGGCAGCTCCGGAATCATTTTTACGACCTGGGGCTCTTTATTATGCATCGAATGCAGGTTACGCGCGCCTTTTTGCCTTTCGCCCACATCGAAATGCGACCGCCGCGGCCGGGATTCAATCCCGCACCCTCGGGCTTAGCAGCACAACACCAAAGCCGCTACGCCACCACGGCGGGTAGAAGATCCTGATGAAAACCATCATATATTTGCAGAATGCTTGCAGTCAACAAGGCTCTCAGCGGTGCAATGACACAGACACGTCACAGGAGTGCATCTTTGGCTCCCTTGCTGTCCAAGTGCACGTAAAATCTTAGCGCACAAACTCATTCGTGAAAGGGATAAAACTGACATCCACTGCTGCTGAAGAGAAGCTAAAAGGGAAAGCCATACGGGTCTCTCATGAAGAAAGCGTCGTACTTGAAGAATTCGTCCTGGTCCGGGGATCAATATCGAAACCCACGCTTTTCCGGGGCGGTTGGCCTCTCCACTATCCGAGCTAACCCGTAGGCTATAGCACATCCCGGCGCGAGGGCAAATTAATGGACGAAGCCCACGGACACCGCACAAGCGCTGTGGGCTTCCGCGGGACTAGTCTTGCGATTTGTGATGCGCCGACTATAGCAATGCACCGAAAGCTTTCGGTTCGTGCGCATGCGCGGATTATTGACTCACTTGACTGCGATTGCTCGATACGATGACGAAGCCGTTGTTGTCTAACAGGAAACAGTCCAAAGCCTGTGAGAAGCAAGAGAAAGAAGCTGTTAGAACGGCAGTGACTTTCGGTTTGAGCAAAGTCTATCGATATTTTTTTGTTTCCTTTCTAATATTTCGAGAATTTTGATTACACTTAAGTTTAGCTAGAAATTCCGCCTTGCTAGCTTGGGCTTCCCTTAAGTTCGCCAGCAGTTCTACACCTTAGCACTTCACTGGGCTCAGGATGGCTCAATTGGAATTCATAACCTTGCCGGTTACACAACCCGAGTGCCATAAAAGCGTCCACCGCTTCAATCGTTCCAACGTATTAAACTATTATGTTCAAAATTATTTCTTTTGAGATAATTCCAATAACTGCAATACTAGTCTCTTTCGAGTGGTTATGCACCCCATAGTTCAATATCCTAAGGTGTTAATTTGATTCAGATATGGTTTACAAGAAGGAAATAATTTCAAATCCACCTGCTGTTTGCCCAATAAAACGTATGCGCAAGCGCCATTGTTTAGGAACAGGAACAACACAGGCACTCACTACAGCGTAGTGGGGTGGGGGAGCTGCCATAATAGCCTATGCACTATTATGAAGGGACCCTTCACTGTGTAGTTGTTATAGTTAGGGGACCCCTTTTTATTCCATCACATGTTGTGTTCACTGAGTTGCGCTTTTCCGTTTTCAGTGGTTGGCCCACCTAACGGGGGACGCACAGTAACAATGAGTAATTATTAATTGGTCTGCGGTCCCTAAATCGGCATCTACAGAACAGCCCTCCCCTCCCTCCCCTCCCCCTCCCCCTAAGCATGGGCTATTGCACGGGTCGCTTCGCTCTCCTTAGCAGGAGCCCTCCGTGTCGTGCGCTGGGGCAAAGCTTAGCGGAAAATAACAAGTACGGCAGAAGATAGAAAAATAACACTGCATAAGGCTACGTAAGCCAAGTAACGTGAACATGTTATGGCGCACCATGAAACCAGACGAGAAGATCTGCTATTATACAGGTTCTGCATCGGTTGTACCTACACCGTCACGATAGTGTTCTGGCTATTGTGAAGGGCCCGTTCACTACAGTCAGTTCCAACAAAGTAAGCACACACACGATTCGGGTCAAATTAGAAGCGACGTAACCCGTGTTCAAGTATTCCGCTTACAAATTTCAGCCCCGTTTCCCTGCACGCACCCATATAACACGTACGTACTAGAATGCGAGGTGTTTCGGGCAGTGCTGATTTCTAATAGCGGGCACGTATACGTAGGCGCTTGCTGCGGCAAATTAGTGTCGAGCGCAGACTGCGTCGAGCGCTAATTGAGGCAAATTAGCGCCGAGCGCTGCGAAGTGGCAGCTGTGTCAACATACCTCGTTTCCGCAGGTGTACAAGCAGGGCTTCTGGTTCTCGCACTGCAACAAGGATTTCAAAGAAAGAAGAGAGAAAGAAAAAAGACAGGCGACAAGTTAGCGCGCTATTTACGGAAACTCTAATTACATTGCGAATTGCGCAAGAAGAAAGATAAACAAAGATGACGTTGGCAGCGAATGGGCGCAACGCATAAGACACGAATACGACCGAAGAATACGCAACCAAATTCCTTGTTCAAGTCCTGACCAGGGGCGTATCCAGGGAAGCCCTCCATTGGAAGCTGCCCATTTCACGCTCATTGAAATTTATAGAAAATGAAGGGGGGGAGGGCTATGTTGTTCAAGACTTCCTCAAGGGCAGCAGCATTGACATAGCCGTGATAACCTGACCATGGCTTACGCCGCAAATAGCTGACGATGAGCTTTTCGCCATGCTCACGCCATCATGCTGAAATAGGACACGCTTCTTGAGGAACTAAATAGTAAAGACCGAATGTGGCCAATCAGTTCAACGTAAGCGCGGAAAGGTGGATTGAGGTTCATAAAAGGAAAAGAAATTGTCATGTGCCCGATTGCAGCCCGAAGCTCCTAGGGAAATTCATGCGGGTATATCAGAAAGAAAGCTTTGCAGAGTCAGAAAATTTCGTCTTGGTCCGGGTGTCAAATCCAGGTCAAACGCCATTGAGACGAGGTCGATCCAACATCTGGCCTAAGCAGTAGACTAGCATATTCCAGGCCGAGGCCGAATGGAGATGACAATACGAAGTACAGGGTGCTGAATATGGCAACGTTCAGTGTCCCTGTGAAGCGCGATATGAATATTGCGGTCCTTTCTAGGATCGTGCTAGAACTGAGCGGATGACAATTTTGAATAGTAAGCACCTTCCGCATGCGTGATTTGAGGCACTTTGTGTACCCAGAAGTGCCCACCACAACCAGTGAGAAATTTCCCAAATGCTCCTTGCGTTTCTCGGCGACGCTAGTTTTTTGTCGGATGTCTCGTGACCTGCTCTAGTGGCATCGCAAGAGACGCCGAGACGGAACAACTCTACCAACCCCACAAAGTAACATCTCTACCAACCCCACAAAGTAAGGAAGGCAGCTTTGATACGAATGTTATACGAATGTTAGGTGATTGTTATTGTGACCGCAAACTTTTCGTTTCGACTGTTTCTCAGCCCCGGCCGTTTTCTTTCGCGTGCTGGTTGAGTGGAAATTTCGTGCCACATAATATCGGTTTTTCTGCTGTCTGTAGGTTCCTTCGTCCGTCGCAGTCCAGAAGAACGGGCCTGCCACCCTGGCCTTGGCTTCGTCTGTGGGCTATGACAGACGAAGCGATACCACCAACACCGCGCGCGCACGCACGCACGCACGCGCGCGCGCACGCACGCACGCACGCACGCACGCACGCACGCACGCACGCACGCACGCACGCACGCACGCACGCACGCACGCACGCACACACACACACACACACACACGCGCGCACACGCGCACACACGCGCACACACGCGCACACACGCGCACACACACGCACGCACGCACGCACGCACACACGCACGCACACACCTTGGACGAAATGTTGAGGAACTTCTCCTCGAAGACCGAGTGCTTGATCTGCAGTCCGACGACGGCCGCCGGGGCCTTCTTCTCCGTGCCGAGAAACACCGCGCGGCTACCGGTCACGTAGACGGGGCTGTTGTCGTTGGCCGCGTACCGGGTACCTGCGACGCGTCAGTGCGAAGTTGGGCGAGTGAGAGATTCAGGTTAAGGGTTACCGAGCGTCGGGGGACGCCAACCGCCGGGCATACGAAAGAACGCAAAGCGAGAACAAAGGAGCGCTAAGGGCCCGTTGGTGGAGGCTAAGGCCTGTGCCCACACCCAGAGTTGGTGGCCGGACTTTCACTGCCGATACAAGTGCGATGACGCGAACGGCACGCGCTCTCGCAGGGCGAGACGCGTTCGGCAAAGAGCGCCAGCTATCGAAGTTCTTCGAGACGCACGTGCTCTCCGCCTGTGGTACCGCTACGGATGCGCTGGTTAACGGCTCCGTACTCCGCGGAAATACGCAATCGAACAAGAAAGGCTACGTGAATGTCCTCGTTGCGCCATATAAGCGCCTTCGAGAGCCCGTCATTCCTTTAATAAAGTGAATAGCTTGCTTGTAGCGTTCGGCTATTCATTTACATTGGCAATCGTCGTTGAAGGTTTCTGCACAAATTTCGAGCCTTCGTAGCTTCATCGCTCCAGTTACAGAGCTGCCCTCTTCGACGAGTTCGAAGCAGCGGGTATCCAACAAGAACGCTAGCTGCTGCAAAGCGACTAGCAACTGATCGTGTAACTCTCGAAGCGGCTTCAAACAATATTTTAAACATTTTCGGCACAGGCCGTCTCGTTCGCTATGAAAAAATCGCGATTTTACGAAATACTTCGTGGCTGCCGTGACTTCGGTCGAGTTCATTAAACGTAATGTCAACAGCCCTGTCAGAGGACGCTGCCAGCAAAATAAAACAAAGAAAAAGTCGGAAGATGAACAAGTGACTGCAAGGCGTAGCGCTTACAGGGATGAATTAATGCACGCGTCACGACATGTGCCCAACTTGTGCGCGCATGACACTATACAAAGTGCAACCGAACAGATCGAGGTGCAGTTCGTACTTACCGGCGTCGAACGGAACTGAGTATATGAAGGAGGTGTTGCTGATCTGGTGAAAGTCGACTGCGCGTCGATAGAACAGCTCGTCGATAGCACGGGTGTGAAGCTCGTAGAATGGTCTAGAAAGGGAAACAGCCAAGGTACTCCAGTTACTTTACATAGACTTGCCGCACAGGCTTTTTGTTTCACGGCATTACGTGGACCTAAGGAGCGGGATGGGCGGAGGGGGGGGGGGCATATGTCATTCAGTTACAGTGATTGAGTTACAACTTATACAAATGCAGAAGTACCCATTATATTTGCTCTACAAAGCCCCTTATGTAACACGACCTGCCCAACTGCACCCTTCCTCCTAATCACAGTTGCAATATCCGGTATACCTGAACAGTCTGGACGATAGGCCATTTACAGAAGCGAATGTCTTGAGAGTACCCGCCGTGGTTGCTCGGTGGCTATGGTGTTGGGCTGCTGAGCACAAAGTCGCGGGATCGAATCCCGGCCACGGCGGCCGCATTTCGACGGGGGTGAAATGCGAAAACACCCGGGTGCTTAGATTTAGGTGCACGTTAAAGAACCCCAGGTGGTCGAAATTTCCGGAGTCCTCCACTACGGCGTGCCTCATAATCAGAAAGTGGTTTTGGCACGTAAAACCCCATAATTTAATTTTTTTTTGTCTTGAGGGCCCGGCCTCACAGTTCATCGCCCAGAAAGCCACTCGAGCGCTTCTTCAGTACCAGAACTGAACGGACTTGAGTGCCCAACCCGACTGTAGACATGCTGCACCTAAATTAGTGCATCTGAAAGTGCGATAGACTCATTTTTTCTCTCTCTCTCTCTTTTTCGCTCACATACCTCCCTCCCCACGTGTAGGGTAGCAAAGTGGACTAAGTCTGGTTACCCTCCATGTCTTTCCTTTCTCCCTCCTTCATCTCTCACTCTCCGGTGTGCATGTTTAATTTTTAATCAGCATCGCTATATTTGTGCCTCTTAGTTTAACGCCTAACATTTTCATCCCGTCGCTCGGTTGGCGGTCCTTAAAAAGCTACTTGTCGACTTTCAACGTTGACCTCAATGATTCACTACCTTGCAGACACCGAGATTTACGATTCCGCTAACCAAGTTCCCTACCCGTACACCTGCACCCGTTCACCCATTCACCGACTTGCATGTCCGCACCTTTACGCGTCCACTCGCCTACACTAGCGTACCCACAAATTTACCCATATACTCACTCACTGCCTGTCTATACGCTTACCAATCCACATATACTCCCTTCTTTACAGACGAGCTCTGTCCGTTGATTTGCCCAGCAACTGGCTCACTTCCATCTTTCACGTCCACCCTCTCATTCCCCTACGCTTACCCATCCACTCACTCGGTCAATCACTGGTATAACGCGTACTCACATGAAAATCCACTCACTCACTCACTAGGCCATTCACTCACTCGCTAACCTGCAGTTACCTGGTCCCTCACACTCGACCGCACGCATACCCATGTGCACCTACTCGCCCACGCACTCGTCAACGCACCTTTCGGAGTTGCTGTTCTTCTCCTCTTCGCTACGGTGGTCCGTGAACCGCAGCAAACCGCTCCTCGTTGCAACAAAAGTCATCACGATGCCGTTGCTCTTGAAAGTCGTGTCTCTGCGATTGGTCGCACGACCCGCAAGGCAGCATGCTTTCACACAAGCCTCTCGAGTGCGTTTTCAATGTTACGCACCATTCGGCAAACCTACATCTTGTTATCACGACATTGCATGCGCAGTTTATCCAAGTATTGCATAGACATAGCCAGACTCCCCGAGAAGGGAGCTGGATCATCACACACTAGGTCGGGAGCTGATTGCATCGCATATTAAGGAATGTGATTAAGAAAAAAAAAGAATAAAAATGTCCTTTTATTTCTTTCTTCCAGATTTTCTCCCTATACATTTCCCTTTATTTCTTAAAATGGAGCCGCCACCCACATGCTTGCTTTTACATGCAATAATTACATTTTGCTACATTTCCGACAAGTTAATCACGAAGTACGTACCTGCTTTCCAATATGCGTAATGAAGAAGCGGCACTGGAATACTGGCCTGTCAGAGCTAGTCTTGATAGTTAAGTGTCAGCGAGTTGCTTTGTACGTTGCGATTTCCGCACACGTCTTTCAATTAAAGGCGATAACTTGGCGTAAACCCCGTAATACTTGTAGTTCAGAGCTTAGCTGTCAAGCAACACGTGAAGCTATTTCTCTCTCGTATTTGAATCCTATCACAAGATTCAGAAACAAAGCGCACCCTGAAGAAAGAACGTTAAACTTCGCTTGGTTCACAGGAATTCCAACTCTAGGAATAAGGGCGGCGTGCAGACTGCATTCTCGACTCTCTGAAACATGCGTTACACACTGGAAAACGCAGTAGAAAGGGTCACGTTACCTGGGCAATAAGGCCAGTAGCCTATGAAGTGGGCTAATGCACACACACCAAACACATAACGAGAGGTTAGAAACATCAGGGTTCAGCATGAAAGTGGGTTTTGCCTTGGACATTGCGACTGTGCGAGGACGAAGGTTTCCTTCTCTGCGGTGGTTGATTTCAGGGTTGTGCGAAGGCTCGAGAGCTGCGAGTAACGAATTACCAGCGCCGAGTCATTTCCCGCAGCCATCGTAATGGGCGTACTCATTTCGAGCGCTTATTCAAGAGTAAGCGAAGAGTAGAACCAGAAATGTCGCCGCTAAAGAGGTTACCTTCGCGCGTAGAAGGCGCGGGTATCGTAAATATCCGATGACAGATCGACTGCTAGAATATTTGGAAAGTATATTCCGTTAAGGCTTGTTCATAGATTTATTTTGCACGCTTCCATCACGTGACCGCAAATGCACGTGGTAAAAATGAGCAGGTGGCTCACGTTAGTGCTTATTCATTACCGTTTGTTAACCGAAAAACAACGCAGGCATCCTCAAGTTCCGGCCTCGTACTGGTTTGATTAGGATTGTGCTCACTCGTCTTTTGACGACTTCGTAATTCGACCTGCATTTTCATTAACAGGCCACTTGCGTTCTCTGAGACGGCAGACGTATTGAATTTTCATCAAGTAGAATCGATACTTCACGCTCGATTTCTACTTCAGCAGCATGCGGTGGCTATTTAATGCTCAATGACTTCGCATTCAGTTTGCGTTCAACTGAGCTTTCCGCATTTACACCCGCTGTTATGTTCAATTCATCGGCCGGGAGCTAACATTATGAATGGAGCACTTTCAGGTGCCCGATACGCTAGCATGCATGCGCGTATTGATCAGCAGTGGTCGAACAGGGAATGTCGATGGAGTCAATGTTAGAGGGAAGTACCCTTGCCGAAACGCTGACTCCGGCGACATTGCTTCTTGGAATACTGCTGTTCACTTCAAGCCTCCACGTTACTGTGAAGTTCTGCCTCGTTTAGAACACATATTGTGTATTTGGCCAGTACATACGCCTCAGAGATGCGCACCTAACCGTTTCCTCCCCTGCGCCACAGGGCGGAGACGATCCCACGGCACCGCTCTCGGTCCATGGCCCGATTTTTCAACTGGTAGGCAAACGATAGCGGTCTTATTACATCTCCTACTTTGTCGAAGCGAACGGAGAATGACAGGGCCACAGAAAAGCACATTAGGCAAATTCACAGCGCTGTGCATTTGCCTAGTGTGCCTTTCCCAGTTCTTGACGTTCTGGCTGCGCTGCAAGAAAGTACAAGATGCCATACTAACAAGCCCATGCAGCTACCCTCATACGCCTTACTGTGATCCCTGCATGCGTGCCACGGGAATGGACGAATATGGTTTTAGTAGAGTCGTTGCGGTAAGGTACGCACGTACGCTTCAACTCCTTTTTTTCCCTTCTCCTCCTCACTCTTCATCTCCGTAATTTTCGCTCCGCTTTCCCTTTCCCGAGTGGGCTACGACAGGCCTACTCGAACCGTCCTCTCTGCCTTTCCCGTAAATACAGTCTACTTTGCTGGTCTCTCGAATTCGCTTTGTAATATTCGATTCGCATTCGGTGCGGTGCTCGTCACTACGCAGCTGCGTTCGAACGGTCCTTCGTACAACCCGTATCAACACCCTTTAGCATCTCTCCTTTTTTTTCTTACTTCAAAAAAAAAAAACGAATATTCAGGAGAGTTTACTCCAGCTCAAGTTCTAAAAAAACTGAGACACGACCCAGAGATCTAAGAAGAACGTATAACGCACAGGAGGGAAAGAAAGGTTATGGTCAGTGGAGTAAAGAAGTTTTCTTACCTGGCACTCCTGTAAGCATTTGATACTTACCGACCGGCAGCTTATAAGTTTGGTAAAAATTGGAGGGGGAGGAGGGTGGAAGCAGAGCAAAACAAAAACAAACGCCACTGCACACAGGCACAGAAGCCAGCGGCCTTTGCGAGAGTGCGACACAAACGCACAGACTGCCCTTGGGCACGTACGTTTGTCTTAACATCGATAGCATCGCCTCCATGCGGTCGGCAAATCGACTCATTCGCAGCAGCAACGTATTCGAAATTACGATATCATCGCTTGACTTAACTGGAAAACAAAATACGACCTAATTTATTTGATGTAAGTGAAAAAATATTAATAATAATAAACTGCTGCCAGTGGCGCCTGGATTGAATATGTAATTTTCGGTTATGAACAAGAAGGAACACTTGCGCTAGATGGCTGCATCGTTCTCGAGAGCCCGATTCGACGCGCAAAGCGACAACGGAATATCCGGCACAAGATAACCTTCCTCCTTGTCTAACTGCGTAAGAGAATCCGATTGCTAGCGCCTACGTAAGAGCGGCGATAGAATTCACAAGGGCAGCCCGGGTGAGACAAGTACACACCGCGATGAAGTTTCCAGGAAATATTTCCGCGTACAGGGCAAAATGGAATACGATACGGTAGGAAGCACACGTCGGTGCTTTTGTGTCACACTCGCGCAAGTGCCGGCTCAAGGTGGACCCTCAGAATTCAAACTCCGCGTCCGAAACTCAACCAAGTGAAGAGCGAGCCGGTTGGCTTATTTTACGATTAGTTACGTGCACAGAGAAACGTTCGGATGTTTACGTGTCTTTGACATTCGTGCACGACAAATGTGTGGTCCACCGGCTCTGTAGACACATTGTTGAGGCAATGGAATGTAACAACTATTCTTTTTTTATTTAATTGTGTGACTCTAAGAACGTTTGAGCAGTGTTAGTCGAAACCTTCGACATCACGGGTAAATAATATAGAAATGTCAGTGTTTCCCTAGTATTAGGGAATATGAATGTTGCTTATCGTGGCTCGTGCACGTTTCGTTTGAAACACGCGGCTCGCAAAAGACGCCACACATGAGAGCAGCATGCACACCGGAAGGACACCGCTAACGACAACGCACACGAACTAGGCGGGAAATTCCGGAGCAAGCTGTCTAAGTCAGTACGGTTCTCGGCTAAATGAACATGCTATAGCTACTTTTTCTGACCGTTTCCCTTTTGCATACCATCCACCTTATGATGTGAAATCTATTAAGCTATTTAATCGTCAAACAAAATCATATTGTTATCTTGCGTGTATTATTACCATACTATCACACTATGCTTATGATTTAAAAGGTATGCTGCTATTGTTTGTCAATGCATATAAAACTATGAGGCAGCTGTCTTGCACTGCCATGTGCAAAAGTTGTTCTGTTTATTCGGACCATACAAGAACGTCTCAGGTGGCCGGGGCAGCGACAGGCAAAGCTGTGTGCCTGTTGCTCCCGGCGCGTCTGCACATTTTTGTAAGGGTCGAATTTAATTACTATTCTATGCTATTCAAACATGTCTGCTATGTCAATGTTGTTTTCTTTCTCTGTCGAGTGCACGTACGTACGCTTTCACACAAATCATTACTGTTGTTATTATAGAGTTTCAATCCTACTTTTCGCAATAACAGGTCTAACACATTCGTTTTAGGAGGCAGTCTTGGCATTCCCCCCCCCCTCCCCCCCCCCCCCCGTCGTCAGGCAACTCCGCCCACCCCCTCAAAAAGAAAGAGAGAAAATGTAGACATTGGTTATTAAATCTATTATTCACTGTCAGATGAGCTTTATAGCCTGAACCAACGTAACATCGTGATTGCTGAAGAATCAGCTCCAGTGAAGAAAAATGCTTCACTCCGAATTATATATGGGCTGAAGCGCCGCAGCGCATACGTTCTGCAATCCGTTCATTCGTTGAAAGCAAACCGGCAATACGCGAAGTTATCGAAACAAAACTACAGTGACCGAAGAAATCTATAACGGTCAGTGGTACTGAGTTCCGGCCGCAAATTTAAAGCTAACCAATTCTCTGTGGCAAGTGCGAAAAAGGTGCGTGCCGAAAACTTCAGAATACCATAACTTAGATTTCGAGCGAAGCTGAGGCACTGACATCATCGCGGTTCGCCGAGGGGAACCAAATAGTGACAAACGGTGAGAAAAAAAAAAAAATGGCCGCCAGAACGAGCCGCTACCTCCATTTCGGTGCATGGGTATCGCGGAGGCAGAATTAATTTTTTTATGAAAAAAAAAAATTAAAGGAAACGAAGTTATTTGAAGTTTTTCCAGACTAGAAGGCAACCAACGGGCACAAGCACACGAAGCATTCAACAAAGAAGCATTATTACGGCCGCTCGATGAAAACACACTGTTTTGGTCGAGCGACCGTTACAGAACGCTGAATTATGGTCAACACTGCCGAATATCTACTGGTATCAAAGTGGCATGCAAAGCACATATCAAACAAGCTAAGTGCGAGAAGACAGCGCTCACACACAATGATGCCAAACAGTGTCTGTTGTCAAATCCTCTTTTTAGGCATATAATCTTTCAGTCTTTCTTTTTTTTTCTTTTCCTCTAAAACTGCTTTTCAATACTGACAAATATTCTCAAGGAGAGGTGTGGCACCGCTCTTACTTTATTAGTGATAATAACACGCCGCGGGTGGGCGTGGTTATATATGTTTAAATGACTATTACTAATAGGGCCACACTGCACATAAACAATTGTATACCACATTGCGCACGCTACAGGCAACGTCGTGTTGCAGCTGTCTTACTCTTGTTATAACACCCCCGAAAACGACAGATCGTTGCTTGGCAACGCAAAATAACGCAAGACAAAACGCCAGAAAACACTATTGGGTCATGTCTCAGTGCGTCCAAGGCAACTCCCTGACTTTACATAAAAAAAGAAAACATTACTTTACTCATCTTTGTTATTTATATTCCTGAAAACTGATCTGTATCAAGTGCTCACAGCAACATTCCTGCAACAAGTGCAGTTGATACAGAAATGTTTTCCATCAACGTTGTAGCTTTAAAGATACTGTTTTTTTACTGAGAACTGCTTAGTAATGGCGGCAAATGTATGTCGCGATAAATTTCAAAGAGCAGGAACATACGTGCCCGCAAAACTTTAGATTTTATCGGGAGAGTACGCGTTTTTTTTAAAACAAATTTTCGTTCATTATTCACATTTCAGAGTGACGCGCCGAATTTCGCTCTCCGTAGAACGTAATAACGAACTTTTCAAAATTTTGCCGCCATTTAGTTTAGAGCGATAGACAGATAACTTGAAGGCGCGCGTTGTGTCTGTTTTTTTTTGGGGGGGGGGGGGGGCAACGTCGGCGCCACAAAGGCGCTCCGAATGCTCCAGTCAGTGCGACAATAGCGAACACTGCGCTCAATTAAGCTGACACTGCTAAATGCGTGCTCAGTATGGCCTTGAACAAGATTTCACTCGTAGAAAGGGAGTTCCGTAACCGTCGCTCAATTACAAGCCGCCTTCAAGTTCTCTGTTGCCAAGCTTGCTTAAGGGAGCTAGGCCTCAAGGTCGGTTTTTACAAAATGACGCAGAAAAATAGGGTCACCACAGTGCCTGCAAATGTGGCCGTTATTAATGCAAACAAAGCTGTGATACGAACGAAAACGACCTTAAAATTTAGCTTTGTTTTTCGCAACGCCGTGTTAATGTGTTAATGTTAGTAAGTTAAGGTGACGTCTACTACTGGTTAACATTCAAATCAAGCCGCGCACGAACTTTATTAAATAACGCGCGATATTTTGCTACTGCTTGTTCCCATTTTTGTAATTATCTTATTTATGTAATTACACGAGGTCCATCCGTTAGCTTTCGCTAAACTCTGGCATTTCCTGCTGGAATATGCTTCAACTATGTGTTGATAACGACCCACCAAACCTATTGAAGTAAACCTGACTCGACCAAGTGCGGCCGCCGAAGGTCGGGGTTCGATCTGTCCACCCCGTGCTGCAACGGCCGTCTCATATCTGCTAAGTCACAGCGACCCCCACCCCCTCATAAATCGAGGTCTGTTGAATCGGTTCATCACAGTAACAACGATGAAGTAACCTTGAGGAGTAGTCCCTGAAGCCAGCTCAGACGCGGCCGCGTAACGACAGGCCGAACGAAGCGGCGGCGCTTACTTTGAAACATGGGAGTAGAGCTGCTTGGAAGGTTGGCGGGCCATGATCTTCTCCGGACTGGTCACCTTGGCATCGAACACCAGGCTCTGGACAAGGTCCTTGTCACCTGCGCAGCACAGAGGCACGCCGAATGACGATCGCTGGTGCAACGCTGTTGCTAGGGGATACGGCCGTGGTTAGAGAATCACGACGTGTAAAGATGAGCCTAAGGATACACTAAAAGAGGATAAGCAATAAGCGTTAGTTTGACGCTTTACTCGCAATAATTTGGCGGGGAAAATGTCGATCGTAACTGGAGAGCATTAAGGCT
Source organism: Dermacentor andersoni (assembly GCF_023375885.2). NCBI lineage: Eukaryota > Metazoa > Arthropoda > Arachnida > Ixodida > Ixodidae > Dermacentor > Dermacentor andersoni. The sequence continues at coordinate 73,584,544 of NC_092822.1, read as the reverse complement.
AAACTTCCGTTTTTTCGTTTTTTTTTGCTTCTTTTTTTTTTTCAAGTCGCGGTGACACCTAAGCGCTAGTTTCGCCATTGTACTGTCACGGACTTCTAGTTATCGTCTAGTATTGGGGCTCTTCGTGCAGACACGAGGAAAAGTTCTGGAATCATTTTAGATTGAGCCTTCAGTTCCTTTAAAATGCGAGGTAGTCTTTTAGCGAAAGAACGATTAACTATATCCGAGGCGAATCACTTAATCCGTGAGGTCACAGAGAGCTGATGCGAGAACGCCGAGGTGGCACTGCCAGCAGTCTTTCGTTTTCTGTCTTTTTGTCGTCTTTTTCTATCTTCTTTTTGGTGGGGGAGGGGAGCGTGGGGGAAGGGGTGACAAGTTGCTTCACGTGGTAAGCGTGACGTTTTGCCGTTTCAGGAGGGTAGTTTAGTTATAAGACTTCGAATTAAGCTGTAGTGCCCCTCTAAATTAACTTGTGGTGTTTAACGTAGCAAATTGCGCGGTTAGAAGGAATGTCATAGTGGGAGATCAGGATTAATCTTTGGCCACTTGGGTGCGTGTTTGGGTGTTTCTTTTTGTTAACGTGCACACAATGCCTGGCAGACGAGCGCTTTCGAAATCCGCACCGATTTCCCTTCCAAGGGTAACCACAGAGAAATGTGAAGCTGGGTTAGATTAGTTCATACCCACCATGGTTGCTTAGTGGCTATGATGTTGGGCTACTAAGCGCGACGCCATGGAATTGAATCCCGGCCACGACGGCCGCTTGTTGATGGGGGCGAAATGCGAATAGACCCATGTACTTAAATTTAGGAGCACGTTAAATAACCCCAGGCGGCCCAAATTTCAGGAGACTCCCACTACGCGGCGCGCCTCACAATCAGATCATGCTTTTAGCACATAAAAACCCATAATTTATTATTTTAAAGATTAGTTCATTTCACTCCTGCAAATGCGAATGATTCACTGCTGCTTCGAATGTAGATACAGTACGGGAGAAAAAAGTTCCCTGAGACGACTAGGGTCGACACGCAATATTGAAATTCTCGCGCACCAGTTTCTCGTGACGTCATAAACTTTCGCCGACTCCACTAGATGAATGACACCTCGCCTGCTCACTGCTAAAGAAGGTCTACGCTGTACGCTCGAAAAATGAGCAGAACCGCAACGTTGGGAAGTTCCGAGTTCTATTCGTGCACATGAAATACACCCAAATATGCTGGAAAGCCGTTAAACACGCGAGAACACCTTGAAATAGATAACCTTAGATCTATTTGTCGGCGCTGCGTTTAGCGCGAGAAATGTAAGAAGAGTTAAATTTAAAGTTAATTTTGTCAGAAAGTTGAAGCACCGTTTTTTTTTTTTCAAAATAATTTAGAATGCCGTCTTGAAAACCATACTGCCCTAGTCTGAACTTCTTAGTGATCTTGTTTAGCGTCCATTTGAGTTCGGAATATACAGTCATTTGCGCAAGCTTTTGGTGGTGTTTCTTGAGCCGGCCTACTTACAGACCATGGTGTTGTAGAACTGCCTCTTAGAGTCCGGCTTCCACTTGTAGCGCTCCGCTGTTTCGGAGGGTTCTTTCATGACGCGTTCGAGGAAATCTTTGATTATCGTTTCGGGCGTGTCGTACGTGCTGTGGATGTCCACGCAGTATTCCCTGAAACGCAAGACAGTTGCTTAAGGACAGCGGTCAGACGAGGCCTTGTATCCAGCCTTTCGAATTGTACGTTTGAATTTCGCGCAAGAGTCAAAACAACAAAAATACCAATCGGGATGAACCCTCCAGTTTTCTCCTTCGAAGTACTTCCTCCCTGCAAAGAACCGAAAGTGAAAGCTCAACGTTATACTCGTATCAACCGCAAATACCATAATCATGTGATAAACACAAAAAAAACACCTCTCGAAGTACTACTAGTAGTAGTAGCGCATAATGAAAGAGCGTTGGCGCACCACTGCGGTGATGCCAACTCCTTGCATCATAAACAGCACGTACTGTGCATTTGTACTACTATACACCTATTCACATGATTTGTGTATAAAAGCGTTCGTTGCACTTAATGCACACACAATGACACTGGGACTTAATTGTCAAAGCTACACAAGAGCATTACGCTAGAGCTCTCAAACGAACAATAATATTCATATAATGTGTACCGACAATACATGAAAACAAAGTACAAATAAAGAACGCTTTTTAGGCACAAATTTACTTAACAGGATCGTACGGTGCGGGCGCAGTTTCTAATGACGTCTGACATTGTAACACGAGCTGCACCGACATCTTAACGCGATTCACCGGTCGAGAGTGCGTAGCATGCAAGTTACCACACCGACATTCTCAGCGGTCGTTCAGTGGTGTCACCGCTGAACAACATGAAACGCCGTTTGTTGTAATCTTATGCTGCAGCTAGTGTTCAAAGTTTGAGAAGGTGGCTTGCAGGGCAAATACCGGACGTCCTGAGCAACCGGTTTCCTGATAGGGCCAACGTGGCTTCTATAAGGGGCTACGATCTTGTTTCCACACTGAACTCGATCGCTACTATTGCCGGGGCATTGGCCAAGAAATCTCATATATATATATATATATATATAGCGCGTACCCCGTGAACTCAAGTTGTCTATTCCGGCGCATATCCAGCGGCGTACACCTAAGGGCCAACTAGTTTTATAATCGGCCAGGCAGCACTAGCCAGTACCCGCTAAGTGGAGGGAACAGGCAAAAAAAGTTTCGCTGTAGAAAAAAAAAAAAGAGAACTTACACTTGTTTTCTCCTATACTTTCCTCGGATTGCATGTTCGTTCGCTTCATGCGGTAGATATATCAGGCCGCGTACTATGGATCACGCCGCTATAACCATTTCCAGCGGTCGGCACTCGCCCTGAGACGCCAGTGTGTCGTTATCAGCGCTTGTCTAATCTTGCGCTGTTCCAGTGAAACGACCGCGGAGAGAATGCCCGCGTGGTGTCGGTATCGCGCACGCTCACAAACGCGGGGAACTTACAGTCCTCTTCCCTTGATTGAACCTGCACCTCGCCCAGGATTTCGGTGGAGCCGTACGGCTGCGGCACAGCTATGCCGAACCTGAAACGAAAGAAGAAGCAAGAAAATAAATAAACATAAATCCCATGCCGGCAAACTTCTAGCGTTGCCATTCGTAATAGTTTTCTTGCAAACCAATTGACGGTTTTAAAGAATATATGCTCACTGCACTCGATAGATTTATAGTTCTTCTTTTAAATGCAGCGAACCCATACCTCCTAAAATTGGTACTTGAGAGAATCGTCAATCGGGGGGGGGGGGGGGGGGGCACAAAAGAAAGAAAGAAGTGCAACTTTTTTTTTTGGGGGGGGGGGGGGGGCGCTGAGCAACGTCAGCAACAGATCTGAATGGCTTTCAATGCAGCTGATATACATCTGGGTGCCAGTGCTGTGACTGGAGACAGCGCGTGCGCCCTAGTTTAATTAAGAAATGCGTGCTATGCCCCATGACAGCTACACCTTTACACTCTAAATATACTTCAGCAAAAACTGCCACTGTATAACCGCAAAGCTAACTCAAGATAACCGCCTGTTATAAAACACATATTAGACGTTTGCCTCACGCGCACTCCTCAACGAAATAGGTCTCGATATGAAGCGAACTGAGTTAGGCATACGCTGCCTACGCCAAATGATATGGATTTAAGTTTGACTTCGGCTAACTGCCTAGAACATAGTGACAATTACGGTGCGGCTATGCTTCACGACGCGGTTTCTTCTTTCTTTTTTTTTTCGGTGGGTTGAAACAGTTTTTCGGACAATTTATGGCCCTGTCCCTATAATCGGGAGAATCGGTCGCAACGCAGGTACCTCCTGTGCTAAGCAGAATAGTTGGCAGGTATGAAAACCTAATAAAATTGGGAGCAGTGGTTGCCGAACGAAACGGTTTCTCCGTCCCTACGAACTTGGATAGGAGATCCTGAGGGAACAAATCCTGCTACGCCGCCGCTTTTTCTCGCAGGTCCGGTTACCAAGTGGCTATGTACGCGCTTGATACCCAGGAGATGGTTTGGGCTTGTTTTCCATTGAGTAACTCGCACAATTATACAGCCACAAGTACGTGTTTGTTCTACTTCATACTAGTTCCTATATTGTGGCTTTTCGCGATACATACATACATATATATATATATATATATATATATATATATATATATATATATATATATATATATATATATATATGAAGTTTCGTGCACATTTCCTTGTTCGTTAGTGTAGCTGTTCACATTTTCACGACACACAACAAAAGGGCAAACAAACAGCTGTAGACAGTTCTAGCTAGCATTAAATGATCGACGCGCTGATTCAGTATACTCGTATAGAGGCTGGCCACTTAAAAGTTGTTTTTTGCGCTTGCCTATAATTTTGGGACAGCCGAACCTTCAATGGTCAAGCTTGTCGCACTGGGACATTAGAACATGCGATAATGACTACGACAAAACAAAAAGCAGTTCTTATTGCGTTTTAAATGTAACCAACAAAAAGAACTTCCATTATCTCTAAGGATATTTTAGGCACTGAACTTTATACGGATCAGGTAGCACCCTTTAATGAAGTGCCTGAGACAAAAGGTTCCAAATGATTTCGACTAGGATGGCTTCGAAGCGGCTATCGGAATATTCGCTCACATTTCTTTGGTCGCAACGACGATGTATACAATGCCATTGATAAAACCGAGGTTTCAGCGCGTACCTAGAGGACGCTAGCTTCCTTTCGGTATATATATCGGTATACTCACGAGAACGAGCTGTTCGGTACGGCGCCGTACTGGTAGTTGTGGCGTCTGGTCACAACCCGTTTCTAGAAACAATAGGAGAAGGTATCATCATCATCATCATCATCATCATCATCATCATCATCGGGTGGGGCCTTTGTTTATTTATGTCCACTGCCATGACGAAGGCCTCTCCCGTGCGATCTCAAGTAAACCACTGTATAAGAAGATGAAAGCGTGGAAAAAAGCTCGAAAAGTATTCGCGGCAGGATCAGTACTACCTGGTGCCCGAGGGTGCCGGACCCACAGCTTCCGAATAATGCCTGCGCTGTTCTACCAATTGGACTGTACCGGGACGGTTGCCTATATACCACTTCCTACAGTATTTCTGCTTGCGCACGGGACCTACCTTTTGGAAGTGTTAGGCAACTGCTCTCACGGCCATCATGGAAGAACGTTGAACATCATTTGAACCGCAGGTGAGGTTGTTCGCGTGTATCCATGCCAACAAGTGGCACTGGATGACACTGCCTCAAGTAGACTTAGCAAACACGCAAATACGCAAGCAAGGTGACGGCGGTTGAGGGCTCGGCTCCCGTCGGCGCCAAGTTGTCTTATACTTTCCTTTACCTCTTCATTAATGTTTTTTACACTTTTATTAGAAAAAAAAAAGAATTTCCCTTACTTTTATAAATCACTGTAGTCAACGTATGCCGTATTACGGTGAGTTACGTGTCATTTCACTTGCCTTTTTTTCCTGCGTTGAGGCATTATTACTTCCTATCTTTTTGGCTTCTGAGTGTGCATACAGGTATATTCTTGCCAGGTCCGAATCAAACTTCAGCTGTGGGACATCGCTCTTGTATTGCACTCGCTTCTTTGTCATTCGCCTCTGCGCTGAGTTTTGTTTGTTTCCGAAAATTTCAACTACAGGCAAGGCTTCCTACGCTTTCCTTGCTTTTATTGTTCGTTTGCTACAGATACTACTACTACTACTACTACTACTACTACTACTACTACTACTACTACTACTACTACTACTACTACTACTACTAATAATAATAATAATAATAATAAAGGACATCAAATCTCCTCGGGTTGCCATGATTACTCTTTCGTTTTATTTTTATAACAAGGACATAGACTTACTATTTTTTTGACACAATTAGCGTACGTGGTGGCGCCTTACCATGTCGTCGAGGTGCACTCTCATGGGCAAAAACTCCATCCACCCTCTTCTGCCGTCGATCATGTTTTTACGAATCTGCAAAGCGAAAGAGATATTCACCGTCCACGCGCACAAATAGCAAAGTACCGAAACACCGGTGTTTCTGCGCGTCTTTTCTTTTTTTTTAAATTTTAACAATTTACCCTAAAGGCTTTTTTTGGGCTTCATTCCTAGGGCGAATACAGAAATTCTAATAACTGGTTTAGTCACAATATAATATGGCATAGCACACGCTACATATTACATAAACGTAATAAACTACATAATACAAACAATATAAAAAACACATATAACATAAACCGAAACGGCAACTTTCTCAACAGACGATAGCTGACATAGCTATAGTATACGCAACGACACAGGCATGCACACATAGCCATTATAAATATATGCACGAAGAGGGAAGCTCCTTCAGAGACACATTGAGATTTAATGTAGTAGCTGGAAAAGCCGTGTATTGCGCAAGTACAAAATGTTTCCGAAATAACTACGTTTGAAATGTCCGCTCAGTGCATAAGCGTATAAAATACAACGTAGGTGATAAAAGAAACATTGTGCAAGTTCACAAGTTCGTTCCGGAGCTCCAACAAAACGAAAGGCTTACCTCGGCAAATACGTGGTTGAAGAGCTGGAGAGAGAGAACGAAAGAAAAGGAGGAATAAGGCAGGTATCATTTGCTAAGTTTATCGCGCAAAGTGTAAGGGCGCATTTCCACCTGCAACTGAAAGAGGTCGCGTGATACGAGACGAAAAGCAGCAACAAAAAGGAACGGTTCCAGACCGACGAGCATCTCCGGCCGCCAGTCGGCAGCCCAAAGTATCTCGAGATTGCTGCCTTTCGCGCCTGCTTTCGCAGTCAGCGAGTTCGCCTATACAGACGTCTCTGCTTGCCTCGTATTTGCATCAAACCCGACTGTGGCGAAAACGGGTACAGCGACTCACGCTCTACAACGAAAACGCGCAAAATTTGCTTGCGGCAAGCTCAATCTCGTCAAATGAACTCGAATTTGCATGTTTTTGAACTCCGACCGTCTGTAACCTGCGTTTTCAAGACCAGCCGCAGAGACTTTTCAACTTTCTTTCTTTTTATTTTTTTCGTATGCTTTTCGGACACCGTTACGTAACAGTCAGTTAGGGTGCGATACACCGCATAACTTGACAGGTTGCACCCGGTGTGACAGATTGCACGCGCTGCTGCGGCAACAGGGTCACCGTGGGGCGCTTAATTAGATATGCTCCGTCACACGCAACTCTGTTCTAGCGCGCATAACAAACTCGCAATAAGTTTTCGTAAAAAGTCGTTATACCCGGGTTCGGAAACACTGAATTGCATCATACACGAAACTATGCCTAGCGCACGAACCATCTCCTTATAAAGGAGTTTGACTGTACGGGACCTCCCGCAGAAGGTAATTATGGGAATTAACAAGCAAGTATGATTTGGCGTAATAAACTAAACCATAAATATGGAAAAAGGGGAACAAGAATCACACTCGGAATTGACTTCAAGTAATAACAGGGTGAGCGTCACTGGCTAACAATTCAAGGGCTAATCCTGCGTACAAATACAAAAATACCCAAGAAACGGCGGGAAAGCGTCCGCCGCGCTATAGCGTACATATAATTGGTTAACCACCAAACGCTCAATGCGGATCACGTGGGTTCGACTCCCGGCTTCAGCGAGTTGTCATTCCGTCCAGTTTCATTTCCCTTCAGCTTTGTATTTCCACATTTTGATGAAACACATAAGAATTTATTTCAATTTGTTCTCTAGCTTCACTGTCTGTTTTTTTCCCAAATGGTTGTGACTAATAAAAAGTCAGGCCTCTCCTACCTCCTCATTATCCTCGCTTAAGGGTTTAAACTGAGGGTAGCATGAAAGATAAACGCCACATCACTGCAAAAAAGAAAAAAAAAGAAAAAAAAAGACTAATACAGATACAAGCATTTTTTCCGAGGATTCTCAAAATACTTGGACGATTGTCGTCTTGTTTACACGGGGCAATGCAAATTTTCTGACGTTACGTGTATTTCATATTTCCCTTGCATTCGTCCGTGCATCGTTACGATAAAGTTACATAGTAGTTAGGAATTCAGCATAATTTCAAAACTTATTTTTTTAAATACGGTGATATACACTGGCCAATCTGGCTATGGGTAACGAAGTGTACTGCATTCTTTCATACATTCGACCTCCTCCTGGTCTATATATTGTAACGTCTGCCCATTGTCATCTACTTTCAATAAAAAGGCGAAATGTTGCTGTTGATACTTCTGATTATGCAACAGGATTTTCTTTTGTGTGTATGTCACTTGAAATTGTCGCGTAACAGAACTTAGTACTGTCTCTTTGAGGTACATCGGAACACGCGGTTAATCTGGAAAATGAACACTGCTGCCTTTGCTTGCACCACGAGCAGGACCCCTACAGGAAGGAAAGCACCTCCTTTTCTACTGACAGGCGGAAAATGCCAAGGAATAACAAAAAAATAAATAAAACAAAAGCAAGCAGAAGTAGTTCTATACTCACGCGGTCGGCGGTTTCGTTGTCAAGTAGCTCCACTTCGAGGAGATCCACATTACTGTAGTAAGGCTTGAGCATGTCTTTGTACTGCAGGGAACGAAAAAGAAAAAAAAATATCCAGGTATCACAGGCTGCGGTGATTCAGCGTTACGGGAACCGCTTTGCGGCTGTCTAGCGAGGAAGACCAGATTTGGGCTACTTGGCCGGACATGAATAAATCAGCAGCGCCAAAGCCGGACATGCCTAAACGAAAGAAGGGAAATGTTTCACCCCTTGCTCATACAGGGAAGCTGTTATCCTTTAGTTGGTCGGATATTTCTCGGCCTGTGTTCATCAAAAAAAGAAAAAACATTACCGCCACCACGCCAGCTGGAAAATGGCTTCGTGTTTCAGTTTCCGCCTAACAGAACTACGCTTTCCTCGTATATTCGAAAATCCGATGCTATCATATCTGCAGGTTGCGTGTGAGTCGTACTCTACGAATTTTAGGACGTATTTTATTTTGAGAAACTCAATTAGTTCGTAACTTCTTTGCGCTATACACGGAGGGTCTGCGTGGTTGGATTTGCATAGTTCGGAATGATTTTTTGCCGAAGCGACGGTAAACGCTGGACGCCGAAATTTCTGCGACATGGGCACTCAACGCTATCGCGTTAAAATCCACCGACGATTACGATACTCCCTAACGGGAAATCTGAGCGCAGCTGCACAGGCGTTTTCAATTGGTGATATATTGGTTGACGCGGACTGTCTCGTGGGGCACGTTGCAAATGTGTTTAGAAAAAGTTTATTTCAACAAGAGACGATACGAACACTGAGTCACGATCACGTCACAGTTCCACCAGGGCCATAACATGTACTAAAAACGAAGCGTTGTACACACGGCATGTTTTCATAGTAGTGTCCGAGTCCTCCCTAACTAACATATAACCCAACAGACTCACGGAAAGACACGATTACACAAAAACTAATTGTCACGGGTATAAAATGATGTTCAATACATACCGTGTACATAAGCTATACTTTTTCTTATGCTTACGCTAGTGTTCATTCTACTAATATGGAAGCGACCGTTGAAATGCTGCTGTATTGGTATTGGCTCTCTTAGTGGTTCACAAATATAACCACACTTATTTTCGCATAAAGAGATTTCATCGGGCGTAAACAACTATGCATGTCTATATAACTTGCACACACCAAACGCTTTGGGCCTCATGGCAAACTCTCGAATAAAAACAAAACAATCGAAAAAAAAAAGATGTTCGCGTTTGTTTTCTTTTCGAGCAGCAGCCTTTCATTCAATGCCGCAGTTGGGGGCTCTCAACAGTTATATAAATGATGACGCCGCATTGCCCGAACTGTCAAAGAGTCTTTGAGCCGACGCCGCAGAGACTCGAGCTTCGCCCTCGGCATTGCCGGAGAACCGATGAAAGCAGGACAACGTGCGAGTAATGCTCAATAAAACGCGACAGGACTTCGCTCACGCTGCTGGCGTTCTTTTTTTTTTCAGGCACGGCGCAATAAGCTGAGCAAGCACGATTGCTCATAAAGCCGTAACGACCAGTAAATCGCAAACCACTCACCATGGGGCGATGGTCCGGATGGAACAGGATGTGGCCGTTCTTGTTGATCATAAATGAGTAGGAGTTGACGCCGAGCTGCAACATAGCGTAGAGCAAAATAATATATATATAATGTCGTGAGTGAGCGAGCGTCCATATTGATATTTGAAGAGGTTTGCCTGGCGACGGTTCTGGCAAGTTACTCCAGTGAATGCGACGATAAACGAAATGATGCACACAGGACGTGCAGCACTTGAGACACACGTAACGTATAGCAATAAAGTATCTCGTCCATAGTAGTGTCCCTCAGGAATGCAACCAGTTCAGGTCTTACGCGTAACTATCGAATGCCCATAAACAGCTCGGTTAACACGAGGGGTCAGAAAAAATATGGGACCGTTAAAGAACGGCTATCGAGAGCTCGCACGCACTTCACAGTAGTAAAGTGATAACGAACATCAGCAAATACTTATAATTCGACAGAACCGTCCACGATGCGCATGCGTAACGGTTCGGCCAAAGCCCCTACATATAGTTGGCTGATCGACATTCAACAATATATCAACAGAATTTAGTCAACGACTTTATTATTGGAAACTACTCAACAATGGCTCAATAATACTCAATGCTATTCAACAATACATAAACAGAATTTATTCAACCAGTTTATTGTTGGAAACTGCTCAACAATGGCTAAATAATACTTAATACAATTCAATAATACATCAAAAGAATTTAGTCAAGGACTTTTTTATTCTGAACTACCTAACAACTTTATTGTTGAATTATTGCTCTGGTTTCAATAATTCTTGAGATATTGTTGAGAGGCTATTGAATCAACAATTGATCAGCAATATGCCAACAACATTTCAACAGTCATTTTCATAAGGGCAAGCGCAAGGCGTACGTCTTTCAGTACGCTTACTTGACTCGAATACCGAGCGAATTGACGCGTTTCTTGGTAAGAGTAGTTTATACAACGTTTCTAATTTCCTCCACGTTCCCGTGTCCTACTCACGCTTGCGCCATTCTTGCAGTCCTACAACCTTTCTCTTTCCGTTCTCTCTATTTTCCTCCGTGACCCACGGACTTGCGGGTTAGTGCTCTGCTACTTTGTTACTTTTGCAAGTTTGCGTCTATTATATACCTGGCACTCGACTCCGTAGTGATCACTTGATTGGTGCCCTGATTATCCAATGCCATTCGTTATTGTTAATTTCACGCCACACGCATGCAACTGCGGCGCGCAATTATACGCGCGCTGCAGTTCATCGCAAACGGCTGACCGTTCACTCGTGGCACAAGCAGGGCGACCTTGGCGCGTCTAGTCGCCGTCGATCGGGAGAAAATTTACGGGGCCGAAGTCGCGATGAGACCGCGGAGTGGCCACGCGAAATTCGGTATTTATTTTACATTTTATATTCCTACGCCGACAGCTAAATAACCGGGCTTATCCAGCTGTGCCCCCCCCCCCCCCCCCCCAATTCTGGGCACTGTTCGAAATCCGCCACACTGTCGAACTCGCCATATCTCGTCAACTCTGATTGGCCCAGACGGGCCTCTCTGATTGGCTCTAGAAAAAAAAAATGCCGCCGTTACCGAAATCGACAGCGCGGCTGAATTCGGCTAACATGCAGAATAGCGTCACGCTGTCTCGAATTCGGCAGCTGCCGCGGTTGGCGATGCTAGCTGGCGCAGTCGGCAGCCGGCCGCGCTAGAACGCTCTAGACAAGTGTGATTCGAACTGTAAGTCAGCGCATTTTTTATTGAGACCCCGAGTTATAAAATTAAATGAAAAAAAACATAAACTGAACTTCGGCGAGCGGACGCAGAGACGGAACAGCGCTTCGCTGCTCACACTCCCCCAAATGCTGCCCACCTTGAAAGGATGGGCGACCTTCTGGAATTCCCGCAGCGGCACATCGATACCGACGACGCCGAGCAGGTTGGCGGTTCCAGCCTGCAGCAAAGGGAGGCAAAAAAAAAAAATAAAAAATAGAAACACAGCGGTACGAGAGTCGCTCACGCTCTTTCCTTTCAAATACAGAAAAAGCTTCAACTATCAATCAATTATTGCGAACGATAACTGCCAATCACAAGCGCACTCTCAATAATTGAGTTGTCGAATTTTCTGCGGTCGTTTTGCCAGACGCTTCGATCCAGCTGGAGCCTCCATCATAGCAAAATGATTTGCGCAATCACTGAGGTGGCGTCGTCGGGCAGTTTTGGTCAACCACCTAAATCGGAGAGATTGTCTCGCTTACCGGAAGAAGTTCTTCGACGTGGCAAGCTTTGTTCGTGTGTTACGTTGACTGATGTTCGTATGGAATGTAAGATCGGAAGGGTTGCGCGAATTGGTAGAGGGCATATTGATGGTGTTTACGGCGCACACATATTAAGGACAAAAAAAAAAAGAGAAGACAGACGAAAGGAAAGAGTGCTTTGAATTTCACCACGTGCTTGAAATAAGACAGGTAACGTACATTAGTCGCTTTTTCTTGCCCTTTTTTATATCCACCAGTGATATGATCCGTTCTTTAAGAAATTAAAATTAGCTGGAAGTCAGTCCTCCTTCACTTAGTACATCCCTGCTTCCTTAGTCTGACAACGCCATCAAGTTTGGCACAGCTCTTCGGACATTCAGCGCGCTTTATTAATTGTATTTCTCAGTAAAGATACACTATATTGTATTTTAAACGAGCCAATGACTGACGTTGGAGAGTTTCAACAACTTTCACTACGTGAGAGCGGACAAATACGAAGCAATATTTCCAAACCCATCACGTCCCACTGACGCATCGACGCTGGGAATTCAGCGTGAAATTAAACTTTAAAGAAAATTATACTTAGATCTTGATATTTTTTTTCCTAATAAGGAACCAATCGCCGCAAATTTATCAGATTTAAAGTTCGGAAATAATACTTTGCTAAGTCTCTACCGATTTATTTTGCTTGTCTTTTGTTGTTGTTGTAGTACCCTTTCAATAACCCAATAATCCCGGTGGCTCAACAGTCATGGCGGTAAACTTACAGTGTCGTTGCTGGTGTTGTACACAGGGGCCGCAACTGTGGTGTAGAGCGGCGGATACTGCAGACAGGGTGGAAAGCGACAACAGGCGCGCTTTAGTAAGGAAACGGAGAAGGCATCCGTCATTATCACACCTTGCGTTACTTAACATTCGTTATTAACTGTGTAAGATTTTGGAGGATTGCGACATGGTTTCGATAGAGAGGGAACAAAGCAAATGCGAGGCTTAAACACCCGCGATTCCTTTTTTTAGCTCCTTAATACACCGACGAATTGCGACAATATTTAGCCTTTTGTTACCGACATTCATGACAATGACAGTCACTGGAACATGATTTACCCAATTGCGTAAGGAGCAATTGATAGGTTCCTTCTTGTCATTCATGAGATATGTGGCACCTTAGTGGAACAGACACAGGTAACTGAAGTCTGTTACAATTAGGCATAATTGTAACAGTGAAAAAGAAAGCATTGAAATGCCAAGTATCTCTTTTTTCGCCAAATCGCTGCCGTTCAAAAAGTCTATGGCCCCATATTGAGCGGAGAAGCGCGACATTTCTTTTTTACTAAATTGGCAATGACCAAAGGTAGATTTTTACACGACCTCCGCTTTGCAGAACGGTATGACCGGGCATCACAAAGGTGCTCTCATTACTACTTGTCATGTCTATGACACGACGGGTCCCATGACGATAAAAAGCAAAGCCGAATGTAGCAGGTGGCATAAGTACGATGCGGAAATTTTCTTTATTTCTCTTGCTTGATAGCGTGTAATCAACAGCGGTTCCTCTGCTCGAATATATGAATGCGTTTTTTTTTTCGCGGTGAACATCATACCTCATATCGCGCGTTCATTATAAGCTTAATGCATACTGCTGGCTACGAGAAAATGTGCAAATCAATCAATCAATCAATCAATCAATCAATCAATCAATCAATCAATCAATCAATCACAACAGGGTTATCACCAGTTCCTAAAGCGTATCCTGTATGGGCTCGATATTAGACGAGACCGCCCACTGTTGCACGGATGAAATACTAATGGCGCTAGTGTGATTCACGTAGGCGGATCAGCAGGCGAAGAGTCTTACCAAAAACAAGAATAAATATATAATAACGTTTTGAAAATAATCCTCTGGAGCATCTTATACTAGCGTTTCGTTCCAATCAAGTTTACACCACGATCGAAAATGAAAAAAAAAAGGATCAAATCTTTTAGATACTGTCTTGGCACTTCATTAGCTATTTTATTTTTCCTGTGTTCTGTGTAATATTTCGGGATAACCGGCCCATTCAACGTCCACGCTTGCCGACTTTCTCAGCTGATCAAGAAGACAGCGAATGCATTTTCGTTTTTCATCCAGAGGCTTTTCACGCGTCTAGATGCAAGCATGCTTTTTTTTTGTTTCCAGGCACGACATAATGCAAGGAGCCACATTCATTCTGGCTGCCATGATGTGTTAGTTAACGCAAGGCAAAGCTAATCCTACTACCGTTACCGTCGCAAAGCAAAGCTAATCCTACTACCGTTACCGTCGTTCGGCCACATTTTTTTGTTCGCCTGGTATTCGCGCACTCATTCGTGGCTCCGATAAAGAGAAACGGTAACGGTACGTTAGGTTAAGGTGACTGCGATAACCGTAACTGTCAATCAGGTATACGAACGATGCGAGGCTGGTATTCGTTGCATCATGGGAAAGCGAGGTGGACGCCGATAGACCGAGGTTATTTTTCTTCTCAGTGAATGAAAGAAAAAAAAAAAACGAGCAGAAAAAGAAACTGGTCCTCAGTCGTGCCATGGTTCGGTGACAGTCGTGATGTTCTGGAATCTTCCGAAATAGAAACGTCTTCCCAAGGTCTGGCTTGTGCATTTCTCAAGATAAGAACGAAGACACACCAGGAGCTGCGTTAGGCAATGCGGCCTAGCATAAGGGGGCCCTACACAAACGTTCTAGTGTGTGGCACCAATACGAATACTACTAATCACAGTGGCACAGGTTCAATGTATACGTAGCTCTGTCATTTAGAAGCAAGAAACAATCTATCTGCTTAGCAGACGGCAGCAACCAAGTAACTGCAGCATCCAATAGTTTCCAAAATGCAGGTATTACTCTCAGACGCCCGTCATGCAATGGCTCAATCGATAAACTAAATCTAACTTTGCCCAATCGCGTGTTCATTCTTGACGGACATGTTCTGCTTGCAGTGTTTATAAGTACTTTATGACATTCGCTTCAGAAGGTGGCGCTGCCGAAGCTCATGCTCAGGACTCAGGCTCATACTGGCTGTCCCACGTAACTTGTGCCAACATTTAAGACATATATAGTAGATGTCCCTGGCATCCCGTAAACATAATAATAACGCGTTTGTGGCGTGGATCTACGATTCACATTATACATTCCTGAAAGACATAATTGAAGATAACAAGGTATATGTACATATACAGGATGCTTCACCTGTTTTATGACGTAGGGTAAAATTTCGAATAATAGGAATAAAAAACACAGCCTGGAACGCTGGACTATTTAGAGTTTACTTTGGTAGGGAACTTGTAACCCGTATTCCGTATTAGGCGTGAATTGTTTCACGAATTAAGCGTAATTGTTACCGTACGCGCGCTACGGTGTGGTACTAATTAGGCTTAGAAGCACCGCCCGCGTTAATGCGGAGGACGAGGGTTTGACTCCCCCCTGCGGCAAGTTGTCTTTTCGTTCACTTTCATTTTCCCGTTATAATTACTTTCACGCAATACCTTAGTATTTCTAGGCTACAGTTAAATGTAATAAGTAACTTCCCTGCGCTTTCTCTGGCTTCACTGTTATATCGTATGGTTGCGACAAACCTAAATAGAAATTGAGCCCCTCGAATTACTTTACTTCTCTCACTAAATTTTAAATGGACAATTTTGCGCCTTGAGGGACCTTACTATGGCGAGTTTTTATGTGACGTCACGTATTTGGTCTCTTACTGTAACGGCGCCGAACATGGTGGCTATGGTGACGTCCGTGAACCGCACCATCGCGCGCACATTCTTTTGCCTCTTCGCGATGGTTGTTTTTCAGGGCATTATCGCTGCTATCAATTTGTCGCTCGGCGCAAGATGCGCCCGTCATCTCGTGGCGCTTCTCGTTTACGCAGCTTATCAAACGGCTAGAGCCCAAAGATGGCGGTCACGATGACGTCAGTGCCAACCACCTATAGACAAGCTTCACGTCTGTAAACAAGAAACCCACGATTTCGCTAACACGCAGGCTCACGTGCGTAATAAAAAAAGAACCACCTTTTATGCAGTCTCTCCTCGGACCACTTTAATTCGTGGCTGCAATAACCTGTAGATTTCACTTGCACTATAAAAAGGTTCAGGACAAATTGAACGGCCCACCACAACTATCCGAGATTCACGGTAAAGGCAACGGCACACGCCGCTGCCTGCACGACGTCGTTAGGAGCAACACCACACCGTTAATTAAGTGCACGCACTTTTTTCTTGGGCGGCCTTCGCAGGGCCTCGGCCTGCGAGGAGGAGCGGGCGTGACGCCTCAGGGTCGACGCGTCGGGCTGGTCGGCGGCCACGTATTCGGCCGAGGTGTCCTCGCTCACGAGAAGCGCGTCCCCGTCGCCGTAGTACGAGGGCTCGGGGTCCTTCTTGCGGAACAGCCGCTGCTGCAGGATCAGCTTGCGGACCTGCGCCTTCTCGCGCTCCTCCCACAGCCAGTCGGTCAGCTTCGGCTCCTGCGCCCGACAGCGTGTGTTGTGATGGCTGCAGAGCATCGGGGGGAGCGGGTGGGGAGAGGAGGTCGGGGGCAAAGAGAGCAACACCGAGGCCCCGTAACCTGCTTAGGTCCGTGGCCACAATGACGCACCGGCATTCTGAGCGGGGCGCACGCAGTTTGGCGACGGCAGTCAGAAGAAAAGCGAAAGCGCCATAGCTACGTTTACGTGAATGCGACAGCGGCGCATTTCTGACCTACCGCATCCGCTGTAAACGGCGGTAATGCACTAGGGATGGCGTATCACATTAAAGGGCCAGGAGAGCGAAAGAGTGATTAAAAGGGGCTAGGCATGTACGAAAACGACGGGGACAAGAAAAGAGAGAGAGAAAGAGCGAGAGAGAAAAGGCAAGGAGGTTGACCAGGGGCAAGTTTCCGATTTGCTACCCTGCACTGGGGTGGGGGATATTGGGGTTGGAAAGAGGGCAATGAGAGAGAGACAAAAAATGGTGAGCAAGCTTACAAGTGGTGTACTAATGCCAGATAACATTACACACACACACATATATATATATATATATATATATATATATATATATATATATATATATATATATATATATATATATATACATACTCGCACTTAAATCAAGGTGTAAAAGAAGAAAAAAAAGAATGGGCGAGGAGGGCGAAGATGAAGATTGCGGATGGGCACACAAGTCAGTCGAACACATTACCAGCGTTCGCGGCGCATTCTGAGCGACAGAAATTTTCGCTTCAGTTGGCTGTACACACGGCATGCTGACACTTTTCTTTTTCGGCGATAGTAGAAATTGCGTCTTTATCTTACATATTTGTGACAGCCCGCTGAAAATCTCGGGAGCAATGTGCTGGGGTTCGCGCGATACTTGCTGACCGCCCGTTCCACGGGTCGTCTGCTTAAGTGATCATTACGCGGTGTTAACCAGAAAATGAAGCGATTACTAGCCGTGCATATTTGCCACGTTTACTTTAATAATATATGCGGCTCAATCGTAACCAATTTAGCTAAAATGAAATTTTTTTGCTGTTCGCCTATAATCTCGACTTCACGCAAAATTAGTTTTGTCTGGGAGTACGCCGCTTAATGATACGAGCTGTGCATCCAAACGGAACAACCGATTATCTTTTAATTTCCTCGTAACTAACGTTAATTATATGACGTTCACTAATCAGTCCATATCGTAGAGTGCTATTGCTCCTAAAAGTAGGCATTTTGTTTGTGTTTTGGCAGTGATATATTTATACATTGATTTTTCCCCCACAACACAGTTCAACATTAGAACCTGTCACCCAGTTGCCCCTGCTCACTGTCGTTATCACAGTTGTGATAAACGATAAAAAAAAGACAAATACGGTTTGATTGCATGCCGTTTGAAGTTTCTCTTTTCTTTTTCTTTCACAAAAATGGGTGCTGCTAGATTTGTTATACCTCCAACGTTGCGCAGTGCTTGTTGAGATCCCCTTGTGTGTTTCTGCAATCGCAATCTGCAATCGCCCCAAATGCGTCGTCGTTTAGCCCCGTTTCTCCTACTCGTGCTATATAGCTCTTGTTGGCTTCAGTATATGCGCAAGAAAATAAGTAAATAAACGAATAAATGCGATTAATTGTTTAGGCTATGTAGGCCTTGAAGCAACACAGTGGGGGGATATATTAGGACACGCCCTAACAGAGAAAGTAAAAAAAAATAAAGATGTAAAGAAGAAGGGAGTTGGCGCATAGATCTAAGCAAACGAACGCATTATGCATCATGCGTCCGAAAAAGTGGAGGACACACGACCCGTGTTCAATCCCGCAACCTTGCGACGAGCTGGAGAACGCTTCGCAGACGTGGTCAAAGGGTGCAACGGCACTTTTTCGTCTCTTCTGCGCATCTCTCCCAAACGTCCTCCGAAAAAAAAAAAAAGAAAAACATGTGTCGGGAATGTCTCGGTAATGTCTCAGGAACATGCGCGCCACACGACACGCATGTAGTGCGCAATTACAGGCGTCCTGAGCCACACTTCGGTCTTAATGAAAAAAATAAAAATGGAAGACGCTCAAGCTTCGCCTTTAAGAGTGGATAGCAGAGATTCGCTTCTCACGCTTCCCGGCAACTGTGAACCGTAACGTTTACCGGGAACGCTATGCACGAAGGCCAGCTTTGTGGTAGAAACGCGCTCCCTTGCGTGGGCGGATCCCGGAGGTTGTGCACAGCCACTCCAAACCTCAAACGACAGCTGGGAAAAGGGGTTTGTGTTTGAGTTGCCACGTAAGAGAATGATGTTTTCCCGTATATTCGAATAAGAGTACAACGTTATCACGTTTGTAGGTTGTGTGTAAGTCATACTTTAAGAATTCTCCGACTCATTTTACTTTGGGAAGTTCAATTAAATCAACTAACGCCGATGCGCCACAGGGATGGCCTGCGCGGCCCGGGATGTCATGGTTCGGGTTAATTTTTCGCTAACGGTCAACGCCGCCGACGCCGATACCGGATTTTCTGCTACACGGGGCCCTTGACACTGACGCGCTAGAACACGGTTCGCGGATCGCACATACGCTGCTGTGAACATCTCGGCCGAATTTCGCAGTCGTGCATGGCGCGTGGGGCTCGCAAGCGGGGCGCAATTTCATCTTTTTTCTCCAACACTTGTTTTTCCAACAAAGCTTACACCTCACTCATTTCAAAGTTGCCGGCGGCTGCCGTATTTCGCCATTGAGCAAATGCCCAGAAACGGCTGCCATTGGCCGATAGCTGACACCAATCAAGAAGGGTGTTTGGATCAGGGCGCTTCTTCCTACTGTTGCTGTGAATATTTACAGACGCAGTTTGCTAAGCGTGCAGAAGTAGGCGAAAAAACTACGTTTCAAATTTTTATAATGCGTGCTTAAGGAAGAGAACGACTAATACCTGCTCAAGATTGTAGTCGCCAGCCTAGGAACTTAGCTTTGGCCACACTGCTTATCGATTAGTTCCGAAAACTCAGCCAGCCTAACCACGCCAAACTTAACTGTCAGACCAGCAATCAGGTGCGAGCGCGTGCTTGTGAGCACGCGCTCGCTCCTGACCGCTA
Organism: Dermacentor andersoni; assembly: GCF_023375885.2. Classification (NCBI taxonomy): domain Eukaryota; kingdom Metazoa; phylum Arthropoda; class Arachnida; order Ixodida; family Ixodidae; genus Dermacentor; species Dermacentor andersoni. The sequence continues at coordinate 73,564,643 of NC_092822.1, read as the reverse complement.
CTGGCTGGGCCTCCTTGGCAGACATCGCTTCGTGTTAGCCCTTCAAAACGCGCAATCTCGACGTGTCGTAGGGGCTAAAGTCGCAGTGAAGAAGTCTACGTGAACGTCCAAGATCAAATTTTAACTGCACGCCACGGTGACTCAACAGGCGGAGTATTCTGGGCACCGCCCTGCTCTGCCGTAGCCTTAGCAGTGAAAGGCACTCAACAAGGAGCGGGAGCACCGCAAGGGATATCTCTGAGTGCCAATAACTGCGATTCTGCTGCACGCATTGAAGTAGCTCTTCGCTGCAAAGTATTGGCGAAATAGCGCACTTCAACGTCAAATGCTTTTCCCGCCTTCGATAAAAAGTGTTGCAGGACCCCTTTAGGGAAAGCGTATATGGTTCTGTCTGGTCCGTTTTCTCTCCTTGAGTCGAGCTGCGTAATTCAACCTACGTAACACAACGTTTTAGGAAATCTGAAAGAACGCATTTTCTCTACCTGCAACGCCCCTTCTTCACAGTCTGTTGCTATTGGGACAACGCTATTGAGTTAGGGGAGAGAACGCGTTCCATAACCAACTTGAACGACTAATTTTCGTTCACAGAAGAAACAGACAGAAAAAATGAACAGGGCGAGAATGAATGAGAGAAAGGAAGGAAAGGAGAAGAAAGTAAAAAAAATGTAAGCAAGGAAGGAAGCAGGTAAAGATTAAACCAATAAAAAGGAAGACAAGAAAAAAAGGAGGAAAGAAAGGAATGAAAGACGAAGAAAAGAAGGAGCCGAAGGAAATTAAAATAGGAAGGAAGGATGTGGAATGAAGGCAAGAAATGTGTAGGGAATATGGGAAACATAGAAGGAAGGCAGGAACTAAGAAAATAGGTAGAAAACAAATAAATCAAAGAGAAAAGGAAATAAGGCATGAATTAAGGACGCGAAGAAAGAAAGTAAGGCCGTAATTCAAAAAGCAGGAACAGGAAGAAAATAAAGGAAAGCAAGTTACGAAGCAAGGAAGGAAGAAAAAATTAAGTAGCGCGCAGGAAGGAAAACACGTAGAAACGAAGGAAAATGTAAATAATGAGGAAAATGAAAGAAGGAAAGCAAGCGAGGCTGGGAAAAAATAAGGAACGAAAGAAAGGAAGCCAACGCGGAAATTCTAGGAGAGAAAAAAGATGAACGACAAAGACCGAGAACAGAGAACGCAGCAAAAAAAAAAAAAAAACCGTACCCCACGGGACGGCGCGATGACGGAGATGGCCGCAGTAAGGCAGATGCGCGATTCTCGCGGCGTTCGTCGCTTTTTCGAGGCCCAGGGAGCACAAAAGGAAGAACGGGCAGAGGGTGGGAGGCGAGGGAGGGGGAAGGGAGGGAGGGCGGGGACAAACGGCGGGGAAACAGAGCTCTCCATTTTGCGCTTCCGGTTCCTCCTTTCGCAACCATCCGAATCTCACCGCGCACACGGACAATAGGTATGCGGTGAAGGCCACAGGACGAATCAAGACAGAGACGAAATTGTGAGGGGGAAAAAAAAGGAGCGAGAAGAGTTCAGAGAGAGAGAGAGAGGGTAGTGGAAGAAAACGAACGTGGTGACTGAACAAAAGCAACGCGCGCGCGTGTGTCTGTTTGCGTGTGAAAAAGATAGGTACCAGTGTCGTAAACGATTCCCTTGTTTGACGTTGGGTAACGTGGTGGCGTGACCGAACCGAAGCAACGAGTGTGTGTGGCCCGTGTTTGTGCGTGTCTGTGTGAGAGAAAAATGTGCAAGTTTCTCAAACGCCTCGCCTGTTTTTCACGCTATGGTGCACAGTAGGTGCACGGGCTGTAAACTTGTCGATGCGCGCTGTAAGACGTAACAAAGAAACGGAAGCGAAATGGCGGACCCCAGAGGGAATCGTAAACTATAGACGCGATCTCGCCTGCATGCTGCATCTCTCTTTCGTTTCTGCTCATTCAAAGGCATTTTTTTACAGCTTGCTAACCGGCTGGGCTACCGTGTAGCAGGGATACAGTTGCTCGACTAGAGGAAAGAAAAGAAACGTCGCCGTCGTAGTTTTAGGTTGGATGGCAAGCCGTTTCCCAACGCAGAGACCAAAGGGCTCAGTCAGCTGCAATCGGGGCAACTGAATAGTTTCGAACGAATTATTGGAGAAATCGAAGCTGCGGTCCGAACGAACAGCAAATAGAGGCCACCGATGAGTCACCTATGCTTACGTGCGACAGCGAAGACTGGCAATGGCTGTTTAGTCTTTCGATTAGCACTGACTACGAAGAATTGATGTGCCTCACACGTTGAATACTGCACAATATATATTGCAAATTATGTTGCAATGTATATATATATATATATTTATATATATATATATCAGAGCCCTGCATCGAGCGGCCACTCCGTGATATCAGCTTTCGCTTCGACGCTTCTCCACTGCATTTTTCCACATTGCGAAAACATATTAACAGAAAAGGGAGTGAATTTCTCTGCAGATTTTTAGCACTTATTTCTCGAAACTGGCGCAATACACATAGTCCCCAGCAAAACGTTACGCCTCGAGCGCTGCCTGAATTCTGCGATTTTACATAAAGTTACATAAAGTCAACAATACAGTGGTTCATTTGTTAAGTTTCTTAATCGTAACGTTGGTGATTCATCACGGACATGTTGATGTCGACACTGATATTAAGTGTCGTCAAAAAATATTATTGTTTTGCTCAGAATTCTTTATACAATAACTTGAGATTGCCGGCACAGAAACACGTGACTTTTTTCCGATCATCACTCGCTGTATTTGTTGTGCGGGGCCTCCGAGGCGTTCACTTATAGGTGCACAGCGCGCTCTAGTGGATCTTGAACACTGACTTAGCGGAATCCTTACAAGAAAACGCGGCAGCACGGACAACCATTGCGTGTGGCTGGGACGATATGGACACGCCGTTTTTCAACATTAAAGCAAGCGGTTTCTATGACACTACCATAAAGTTGTGTACACCGTTGAACACGGGAAACACATGACGCTATTACTAGCTTTGTACAGCGACATCGTGGAGTTGTTTATTCTAAATCGCATTCAGCTTACCGGACAAGGGGCCCCCCTCTGTTGTCGAGCAAATGGCCAGCGCGCACCACGATGCATTCTCGAGTGAGTTTTCTAATGTCTAGGTCACGAGTCATGGCCTCCGAGATGGGGCCGTACAGCACGTGCCAGCCGATCTCGGAAGCTATGTACGAACACGCAGAGCAAACAGAATGCCCTTGCGAGCTGGCTTTCACGAGCATTCAAGAGGCATTGTGCAACGTAGCCACGAGAGATCACGAGAGCGAAACGTTCGAGGGACACTACACGTAAGCAAGCTGGCTGCATTCATCCTTGTAGAAAAAAATTTGTGCGTCCGCCATGGTTCAGAATTTACGCGCTCTTGTTAAACGGATAGCGAAGAAACATAGAAACACTACCGGATTGCTAAAAATTGAAAAAAAAAAAAGAAAACTGTATCAGTACGTTTCCAAGTGAACATAAACACTACGAATGCTAATGTTATCACCTTTTCTTAAAAGAACAGGCACATTCCGGACACTCGATCTATTTTTATATTGGTAATGACTCATAGTATTTGCTTTTGACCACACTGCGTTCTTAGAGGCAAAACTGGATAAGCACCTGTAACTCACAGTGCATACAACATCAAAACTGAGCAATAAATATGGATATCATAGTTCTGCAAACTGCGCCCATTGCAAAAACGGACGAAACTGATATCTAACACAACGCTTTAAAAGGTACTACCAAGTTCACGGTAACACTTCTAGTTTTTTCAAAAGCCTCTAAACAGTGCAAGAATACCGCACGAGCAATTCTGCGATATCCTGCAATTTTCGCAAAATGCCTGGGGCCCTCATTCAAATTTTTAAAACCTACGTTAGCTACAATGTTAGCTACAATTCGAATGAAAGATATTTCGTCGAAATCAGTTTTACAGTTGCCTCGTGAAAGCTTGCCAGCGTAAACGTATCGGAACAGGCAAACCAGAGTCCGTCCCGAGGCTAAGTGCTCTTAAAGTTTACCGCTTCAATTATAGGAACGAACGCATTGACGCTCTTTCCCAGGAAGGATGCTGGAGACCGACTGAATCCCGAAGCAAGCATGCACAGGAGGCGTTCCCTCGTTCGATCGTGCATACAGCGCATGCGCCTACCGTCATGTCGCCGTAGACGGGAGTCCAGACGATAGGATGCCTCCGGGACAGCACCATGGGGCGGCTCATGACGGGCACGTATTTCTGGGTGACCGAAAAGAAGGCGTTGAGGAATTCACTTTTGCTGACTGTATATACAACGTAATAGCATCGCAGTGTTGAGGCGGATCAGGACGCGATTCATGGCATTATGTGGGTCAACTGTGGGCACTCAGAGAGATTCTGGTGGCATACGTAAAGGATTCACTGCCGGTGACAGTGCGTATGAAACGGTACATGCTCACGTTTTCAACTTCTCTGTTCTTTTTGGTAATACGTAACCGGTTACCACTCTGCTCCTCGCGCTGAGTATGAAGTTTAACTTACATCGCTGACGAAGAGGTTCCATATATGCCATATCACCTGTCATGCGACCAATGAAAACCATTTTCTGAACAAGAAACAGTAAGGTTTAAAACAAATTTTTTCTTTGGCTTTTTCTTTGTGGGCAATGCAGTGTATTTGCACAGTTGTGCTGAAAGTGCCCGTGAACAGCCGTAATGTTCTTAGTCCGAGCCCAGCTAATAGAATGTCGCTTTCTTCTTCTTGTAGGAACAACCTCGTGGCAAGAAGGGTGGACAGAGCCAGGAAATAGTAAGACAATGTGCAAAAAAGGAAATGCTAAGACATTTAAATAAATGCGCTGAGGCGGCAACTATCTGCGGCCTTGTTGAAGAACAAAAAGATTTTCGCGACGCCGTCGGACGGGAAGTCGCATAGCTCACCAGTACTTGCTCCCGAACTTCCGCTAGCGTCGTCACGTGAGTGTAGTAACCTGCAACGAGAGCGACAGACAGAAACTTAGTGAGAAAAGAAAAAAAAAAGCAAGAAAGACATCGCTTTTGAGAGAAAACAAAGCTTGAGAGAGAACAAAGAACAAGTCCACGTTTCCTCCGAGAGATGCGGGAAACGTTCTTACCACGTCGCGATGAAAGGCAAAACAGAACTGACGAGAGACACACTTGGCAGTAAGTGTGTCAAGTGTATCCCGTCATCTCCCATGTCCTCACCCGCACCGCGCTACGTCACGCAATGAGTCACCAGCGAGCTGAAATCACCCCCGTTAGTGAAGCACATTCCCCTGAAAACAGTACTTACATAAGCACTTCACAACGCGTTTAAGCCACTTACAATGTGCTGACACCAGTGGAAACTGTTCATTCACGTACGTTCCTCGTAGCAAGTGTTACAAGCCTGCTAATAGCGTACCAGTGATTGCAATTCCATAATGTAGTCATGCGTGAAGCACCCGCGAGGTGGTCCGTCTAATATAGGTCGATGCGCATTGGTAGAGCTGCACAACGTTCTCCCTCAATTCCGGCGTCTAAATATTCACCACACGGAACAAGTAAGCGATATCCAGAAACGTGTCAACAATGTGCTGGTGTCTGCTGAAGCCAAAATGTTTTTTTCTTTTTTTTTTCTAGCATTACAGCTTCTCCGCTACCCCGTACAATCCTTCAATTAACGCGCGGCTTAGTAGACGTCGAACTCAAAATAGAATCTCAAGGTGCGCGAATTGGCACGGAAGCATTACATAACAGCGCACCATGTAACGGTTTTTCTACGTTAGTCCGTGTCTCCTGCGCCGTTACATCACGTTGAACTCAAATGCCGCGGGCTCTGCGGGGTGATCATATTTATGTTTTTCTAAAATTAAAAAAAAAAAAGATTTGGCTGTGGCATGCACATATAGCGCACTTCTTGCCGTTGAACTGAATTATTCGAAGAGGCGGATATTACTAACATGGAAAATCGAAACATTTATTCTACTAATGAACAAAAGTTCACTAGTCCCCTTCTTTATATAATTACTTTACGGCACATATTGCAATTTGCAGATTGTAGACTGTGAGCGTTCAAGACGTATCCACTTGAAATGTATCTCCAGAATGAAACCAGTTTCGAGATATTTCCCAAAGCGTGGGACGAAATACGTGGGCGTTGAGAGTGTCTTGTTAAAATAGTAAGTGGAACAATAGCGAATTTTTTTTTTACAGTGACTCTCATGGCGCACATCTACAAGTTCCAAGATAGAGTTATTTGGAGGTCGTTGGGAGAGGCCTTCGTCCTGCAGTGGACATGCTATAAATAGCCTGGTGACGGTGACCTACAAGCTGATGTCCCTCTGGAAATTCCTTTCAAGTGGATACGCCTCGCAACTTCACCGGCTACAATTCGTAAATTTCAGCATGTGTCGCAATGTGAATAATTAACAATTAAGGACTATTAAAAACAATAGTTTATTACGTGTTTCGATTTCTCGTGAAGTGATATTCGCCTCTCCGAATAATCGAGCTCAAGGACTCGAACTACGTTATCTGCGACAGGCGATATTTCGAAATTCTGGAAAACAAAAAAATAATCACCCCGCACACGAAACTGGACGTTGTACGCATACGCCATGCCGCAGCTTGTCACATTCAAATCTTTCCCACGACACCGACATCGCCTGGTTCGAAGTGAATCCGCACGAGTAAAATGCGCGAGAATTTCTTGTTCCAGTTTGCGAGGTGACATGTGACGGGTACTTACGTGCACAAATAGTATCGTGTTCTGTCACACTGCGTCACTTCTTGTGACCGTTGTTCTCCGGCTGTACATTTAACGTGCGTACTGCACGAAGTGTTTGAACGGTGCACAACACTCGCCATCTATTCAGGCGCTTCGTCGCTAAATGCTCGTTACCGTTCGGGCCTTATTTTCACATTTCGTGATGCCATTATTGTCCATTCCTATGACATATCAGGTGTTCTGAAAGCTTAGGTGGCAGCGAAGGCGGCCAATATCTATAAATAAATAAATAAATAAATAAATAAATAAATAAAGCTCCCCGCTTAGAGTTCTTTCACAACGAATAGTAACGATTGTCATGCACAGAAAAAGATTCCCGTGATCTACGCGAAACGTTCAGCAAGCTATACATCTTCTGCAGCGAACTGTTCTTTCTTCTTTCGTCTGTGCCGTGATGCGAAGGAGCTCGTTCCCGGGGCCCTAATTTCTAAGAGCCGTGATTAGAGTATAACGGTGACGAAGTCTCAGTTTCATTATGCTTAGCTTTCTATCTGTCATTACTCTTTCCTTTCTTTTTCTTTAGTTTCTGCTCTTTTCAGCAACGACACGTGCATGAACTTTGGCTCGCAACGGGCACCGTGCATCTGACTACATTTAAGAAAAAAGTAAAGGAAAATCTTGTTGCCTTTGCATATGTCATGTTCGGTGCAGTAATTTTGTTTCTTGTCGTATAGAACGCCGCATTAAGTTGCACACAGCAAGCAATGTACCCCCGGCTTACGGGATTAAGAGGATCAAGTCTGCTTGGCCTTCAAGGAGTTGCTTGCACCGCTACTTTCGAAATAATGCGAGCTTGAATTTTTTCCGTCTCGAAGCGATCTCCCTCGCCTGGTCGAAGGTCGATGTCACGCGCCAATTCGTTATACAGAAATTGGCAGTGTGAATGAGAGGAAGCGCTAATAAAGCGTGTGTGTATGTATGTATGTATATATGTATATATATATATATATATAGATATATACAAAGAAAGGGTATAGAATAGATAATATTGTCAGGCCAGATTGGCGGGCAAACATACGTACGGACAAAGATAACGTACTTCAGACGGAAAAAACTTTATTATGAGGGCTTGCGAACCAGCCAAAGTCCAACAGTGAATTGAATCACAGTGCATGTCAATCTTCGTAAAACACGAGGTGTATAGCAATAAAGGCACGGTTGACGCCAGAATGTCGTGCGAACACAACGATACGGTACTGCAGGAAGATAGCGCGGTTTACGGTGTTTCATGTATATATATATATATATATATATATATATATATATATATATATATATATATATATATATATATATATATATATATATATATATAGATACGACGAGTATATGATCCGGCGGCAAACAAGCCACGTAAAACTGAGGGAAAGAGACAAAGGAAGGTTCCATAAACGACTAAAACTGTCCCACATTGAGCGTGGGCCCTGCGATCTGCCCTCGAACTTTAGCGACACACCGGTACTTTTCTTTACATTTAATGTATTTGTAGGTTGCCGCACAAGTCTTTATGCTCGAGTAAAATAATATGTTTCTGACGTATTATTATGGAATGAAACAACATGTTAAATGCTGTTTCAGTGGACAATAAACCACTGTGACAGACTGTTAGGCATTATGCCTCGCTGTAGATAATAATAATCTATTTAGAAAGAATGACTTCAAACTTTATTGAAGCAGAGCGTTTTTGTTGTGATTCTTATGCATTTGCGGAACGACTTCGTACGCCAGAACAGCCAGATTCACGTTCAAGGTTTCCGGGCTCTCGGACAAAGGTGCTGATTCTTAACCCACCATTTCACGGCATTCCCGCGCATACAGACGCGTCGCAACTCCGGTTATTAATGCGAAAGCATTAGATGCCCCATTACTCGAAAATCCGTCGGCGTCGCCGTGACCGAGCGATGGCGCCAAAAATGGCCGACGGCGCAAGGAGTAAAATCACGCAAAAAAAGAAATGCTAGAATTGACGTCAAATTTATCAGGGAGCTCGTTCCCGCAAACAAAGTGAACACAACGGCTCTGGAAAATAAAATTTGGTACATTTCGGCCTATGTGAAAATCTAACCCGGGCCACCGAGACGAGGTGTTTTGCCCGACGCCACGGCGGCTCCACGGTTCTATAGCTGACTAACGGTGGAGCCTGATGAGTGCGTAACTGGGCACGTGGCGGCGCAGCGAATGGGGAGGAGGTGGCGCCACGTCATGAGTTCATAAAGTGACTCTATAAAAAAAAAAAGGACATTTCAACCAAAGGGACCGTCATGCTTTCGCTATTTCAACACGTAAGCCGTCTTAAGTGGCTCTGCCAAACGTTTTTCCCTTACCATATGCAATCATAACAAACTGTACGCCAACAATCCCGCATCGAAAACGTTCGTCTGCTCGAGCACGTCCGCTACTCACACATGCGTCGCGCCACAACTCTACAGGAGTCAGCAGTGCTCATGCAAATTCGAGAATGTATGCAGCACACCAGTGGTGGCGTGTGCGTAACCAGATTAAAGGGACACTGAAGGCAATTTTAAGACGACGTGGACGGTCAATATAACATTCCGGAAACTTCGCAGTGCTTGTTTCGTGCCAAGGAATTGAACTTAGTTTCGGAGGGAATTCGTCTCAAGGGTCCGCATGCCTCTAGCGCACTTCAAGTCGCCCGTCCGCGAGGGGCCAGTGATGACTTTTCATATGCCACCACAGTCCTTTACCGGCATCGGTGAGTAACACGGCATCCGACAGATGGCGCTACGGTTCTCTTGCGCAAAGCGCCGCCGTCAGAAACCGAGCCAAGACCGAGCCGAGAGCGCGAAAGAGGAAGGCGCGCGCCGAATCATTAAAATGCTCTTCGGCGCTCGTCGCGATAGGCCTCGTTTTCTGTTACTTGCAGTTTGAGCGAGTTTCGCGAGCCAGCGAAACCAGCGCAGCTCTACGCGATAGCGAAAGCACTCAAACGCCAAAGCGGAAGCGGCGCAGAGTCGAGGGTAAAGTCAGAAAGTAATCTCTTCCTGAGAAATAAAGTTTCTATTTATATATTTTTCGAAGTATCGAATAGAAGCAGAAGACAAGTAGTATTTTCCACCCTGCTATAACGTCACGCAATGATCTTTATGATAAGCAGTTGAGTGCCAGTGATATAATTGTAATGTGGAGTCTCTGCACCATTGGACTAGTACTTGAATGTCCCGGTGAAGTCTCCAATCGTATCCGGCATTTACCTCAATTTTTTTTATTACTAAAGCTCTGTTGTCGATAATAACGACCCCTTAGAGGTTCACGAGCATTATCTGTCACTTTAGCTTCACCCAATATTTGCTACTGGCGTCCCTCTAAAGGAACAGCTGACCGTGACATTTCTTACTTTATCCTATATATATATATATATATATATATATATATATATATATATATAGTGGCAAGCTTCAGAGCACCTTTTTTGATTTACTGTAATAGCTATTCTACGAACAGTTTAGGTGTCGTTTCTCGGGGAGTGCATCTATCATGACGTCACAACACAGAAAGCGGTCACGTGGGAGCAGGACATTGCGACATTTTGACACTCGCTCCTGAGGATGAATCGGATTGTCTATTGCGTTGCTACGTCGGTCTGCGCCATCACTAGCAGCACAGCAGATAACCGAGCGAGCCCGGGCGAGTACCAAGCGACGCAATGTCCTGGTATCACGTGATTACCCACTGTGCCGTGACGGTACGACACAAAGAACTCCTGGAGAACGAAATCGAAACTCGTCGTAAAAAATTATTACAGTAATTTATGTAGGGAACTCTGAGGCTCGCCAGTATACTTTTTTTTTACTCTTTAGAGATCCATGACTTTCACATAACGCAAAAAGAAATATGCAGTCAGAAATGTTCTGTCAGTACTCGTTTTGAAAGGCCGGTCTCTCTATAGGTGTAGCCCAAATCCACGCCCCAGGCCCGACGCTTTCTGGGCAACAGAAGCCAATCTCGAAGGCCGTGCTTTTGTTATTTGCATGCGCCGGAAGTGATTGAGGAGCAGGACGTACGTCTGCGCACCATGTTTTGAATACCACATATTGAAGGCGCGACAACGTTCGAAGTTTGCACTGTCCTAGTGCGACTCCCTGCACAATGAAACGCACATTACCTTCGGTTGTTTTGACATTTGTCTCGGAAGTGACTACGTAGATAATCCCGGACAGAAAGTCGGATGCGGGCGAAACTTGCTTGAAGTGATTTAAGCGTATCCATGCCGTCAGCTTTCGTGAAAATTGACGCCAACTGGACCTGTAGACCATTGCGAGGTGGCAGACGACGAAAATTCTCCTGACGTGCGTTTCGAATACCGCGAGTTGAGATGAGAATTCGGAGGGCGCCATGAAGAGTCTACGACACGGTGTTGCACTTTCAGCTCTTTGTTTGGGCGAAGAAAAACGGTCATTACGACCAGTACCACGAAGGAGCGGTAGGTTTATCCAAACATATGGATGTGCTACATTCAGGGTCTAATTGGGATATCAAAATTATTTTTTTATGCCCGTAACATAAAAGTCGGAAATAAGGACTAATTAGCAATGCGATCACGTCCTTGAAATGCATTCGGGTCTGAGGACGGTATGTAAAGCGCGTCTTGGGTGTGAGCGATAATTCGACAACAGTTATAACTTGGTGAAAAGCGACCACCGGCACAAGAAAGAAAATAACTGGTCAATGCACGAACGGCAGTAATACGAAACCCGTCTCACCTCTGTTGGCGCAGGCCATCCAATTCATTTCCCGGGTGTCGGTCACCTCTCGACCGATGAGATAGGTGAAGACACGAACCTGTGAGAAGCAGAGGATAAATTAAATTAAATTGTGGGTTTTTTTAGGTGCCAAAATAACAATACGATTATGCAGCACGCCGCATTGAGGGACTCCGGATTAATTTTTACTACCTGGTGCGGTTATTGAACGTGCAAATAAATCGAAGCACACATGCATTTATTTGTTTTTTTCCTTTCACCCCCCTTCCCCCCCCTTCCACTCTACCTCGAAATGCGATCGGCTCGGCCAGGTTCAAACCCGTGGGCACAGAAACGTAATACAGAGAGGAAAGACATCGTCGTCGTGTCTTGAAAGGTATGGAGTGACTGGCTAATGACAGACACAATTGGAAGACACACTGCTTCAATCCGCTGTTACTTTGCTTACATGGTTTCCTACTTCGTGTATAGACCTGGTTAGACCGAGCGGCTATGAAGCTACATGCACGTTACACGGTTGCCAACTGACTTTAGATACTTGGTTTGACATGGCAAATAAAGGCACTGCAACCATGTGCAAATGCCTCGTACTAGATCTCGATGAAGCCTGGCGTGAACATGCCCAGGAGCTTCAGGCATGAGCTTCAAGTTAACGTGCATTTCCGTATATGGGGGCGTGGGGGCAAGCGGGTGCGTCGATGACCGACTCACCGGGATGTTTGGCCAGTTGTAGTGCCTGAAGATCTCCTCGTAGGTGTAGGGAGCGCCGTCCGTGACGAGCATGATGGCTTGATTGCATTGACTGCCAAGCCGCGACTTGTTGTACTGTGCGAAACACGAGCGTGAGAGAGAGATAGAGAGGAAAGTCAGTGTGCGGTCAGCTACTGCGCGTTTCGTTTCACGGGATTGCATCTAGTGTATTGTAGAGATACGAAATACCTATTACAAACGTGCACACTAAACCGGTAATTATCGCCCAAAATAACGGTCAATTGCACTGAGGCCAATACGAGGCCTACGAAATAATACGCAAAAAAAAAAAAAAAGAAGCGGCAGTTTCGCCCGAAAGCCCAAGCTTTGTAGCGATAACAATGCATTAGACAACTATGCGAAGTAAGGTTCGTAGTTTTGCCAGTCATAAGCATTAGCTTACTGTTTCAGTTAATGTGCAGGGTGAATAAACACGAAAGAATATCACTCCATTACCGCGATAACCTGCTGTTACAACGCTGGCGTCGTGATGAACGCCGGCCTCGAGGAGCGATCGCTTGGGACTGCCTCTCGCTTAAACGCGTTTCGGACACTCGAGATCACGCCACCTACGACGGGCGAAGGCAGCGCACATGAAGCCAGCAGCCATCTTGGCTCGCCCAAACTTTGCACCCGCCGCAGGTTATCTACAAGGCACGGCGCTTGGCCCACGCGTGCGCTCTGCCGTGCGAACAGCCATGTGTAACCACAACGCACGTAAGCGCCCGTCATACCGCGTTCGAGCACGACAGCGCTCGCCGCGTGACCACACATGAGTGGTGGTCGCACTCGCCCGAGCTGGAAATCTAGGCGCTGGCACTCGGTGTCACAGAGTTTCTTAACAGAAAACTGACAGTTGCGCCCGCACGGGGGCGATAGAACATTCTAAGAAAATTCTGCATCCTTTCACATGATTGCGAAACGCATCTCCAGCTCTCATCCTTTGGTAGAAAAAATTGGTTTGGTAGAATAAAAAAATATTGCAGTTTCTCCTGAAAGGCGAAGCATCGATTGCGATAGCAAATTATTAAACAGCTATACGAAGTAAGGATACTAGTTTTATTGGCCGTATAAACTTCTAAGCATTCGTTGACTATCTAAATTAACAAGCAAGGTGTCACAGGCGCACAGGCAAAGATGGACATATCTTACTCGATGACCGCGGACACTAGCTGTCAAAAGAGAAAGAGAGAGATAAACGGGATGGGAAAAGCAGGGAGGTTAACCGGAGAAGATTACGGTTTGCTGACGCGATGAAGAGCGACAGCAGCGGCGAGCCAACAGCTCGTCGTGCTGCTTCTAGCTTCAACGCGAGCTAAGCGGTCAGAACACAGCGCACACAAAACAATCAGCCCTCGGCCCGCCAGGACACTGTACCCACCGCAGATCGCTTTCAAGCTGCGGCCGTTGCGCGCCCGTGATGGAGCCCCCGTTCATCTCGGCTCACCTTCACGCGGTTTCACTCGCACCCATAATCGCACTTGGACTTTACACTGAACATCCTCCTTACTCTCCTGAACGATGGTAGCCCCACCTTTCTTCGAGGCGTGACATACGGCAGCTGCCTCGACCTTGCTTTCGTCTCCAACTCTCTCGCCAGATGTGTGAAGTGGTTTCCAGACATTGATACACATGGGAGTGACCACATTCCCACCTATCTGAACATCAAAGGCTTGTCGTCTAGATCAGGCTTACGGAGTACCATTCGGACGATTCAATGGGCTAACTTCAAATCTGAGATGGAAGATGCCTTACGATGCAAAACGCCACTCGCATGATGACGATCTCTTCCACGCGAAATGACTTCGACATAGAATTAGAGCGACTTCGAGCGCTTCGTCGCCGGGCGGAACGTCGATATCGGCGTACAAAATCAATCCATGACCTTAGGGCAGCCAGGAGGATGCAAAAGAAGATTCAGCGTCGTATGGATAGATTAGCGTCGGAACGTTGGGCAACGTTTTGCCAGAAACTCGACCCCCGCAAGCCACTGTCTCATATTTGGAAAACGGTGCAAGGTCTGCGTTGCCTTCCGGAACGGCGTTTCCCATTCAAGGCGCTAGCGCTTTTCCAAGGGCGGCAAGACATCGATGTCGCAGAAGACTTTTGTGCACGGATCGCAGACCAAGCGACTCGTCCAAATCTTCCAGCCCGAGCTGACGTCCCCCATTCCCGTGATTGCCGCATGGACCTTCCTTTTACAATGGAGGAGCTCGAAGCGGCTCTAGCTCTCTGCAGGCGCTCATCATCTCCGGGTCCGGATGGTATATCATACCGGGCCTTGTGCTATCTCGGAGAGTCCGCACGGATAGAGTTGTTGAGCCTTTACAACTCCTCATGGCAGGAGGGAAATGTTCCTGACGAATGGAAAGTAAGCCGCCTGGTGCCACTCTTAAAGCAGGGCAAATCCCCATTAGAACTCACCTCTTACCGCCCAATAGCGCTGGCCAGCTGTGTAGGAAAGATAATGGAACGGATGATCCTTGGCCGCCTGGAATGGTACCTTGAATACTACAAGATTTATCCGATTTCCATGGCTGGTTTCCGACGTGACCGCTCTTCCATCGACAATGTAGTTGATCTCGTTTCATATGTCCAGCACGAAAGGTGCCGTAAGCGTATATCTGCAGCTTTATTCTTAGATGTGAAAGGGGCATATGATAACGTATTACATGAGGCCATTCTCGACGCCCTTGCGACGGTTGGCCTAGGTGGTCGAGTTTTTTTGTCGATTGCCAGTTACCTATCTGAAAGATCATTCTATGTATTAACTGACGATGGCCCAACTACGCGACGCTATACCAGCAGGGGCGTTCCTCAAGGCGGTGCTCTCAGCCCGACGCTATTCAACCTCGCTCTTGTTGGACTTTCTGAATACTTGCCAACTACCATCAAAATTTCAATATACGCTGACGACATCTGTGTCTGGACTTCGGCAGTCACACGTCCTCAGATACGTGCGCGACTTCAAAGAGCGGCCACTTTGACAGCGAACTACTTGTGTAGACAGGGTCTCAGCATATCACCAGAAAAATGCGCACTAGTAGCATTTACCCGCAAACCGATGACGCCTTATATCATCTCAATCAATGGGCGGACCATTTCCTATGTCCGAACCCACAGATTCCTTGGCGTAATTATTGACCGAGACCTCTGTTGGAGCCCGCACGTGGCCTACATGAAACGGCGCCTGACAGCAACTTCCCAGGTGTTTAAATACTTGACAGGAAAGACGTGGGGGATGTCAGTAGACGCAATGCTTAAACTCTACAGAGCTCTCTTTCTCGGTTTTCTAAGATATAGTCTACCTGTACTGACCAACACCTGCAAGACAAATATTCGTGTTCTGCAGGCAGCACAAGCTCAAGCACTCAGAGTCTGCCTTGGCTTGCCCAGATGCACGTCATCAGAGGCAACTCTTGCGATTGCTCGCGACCACCCAATGCGAACTCACATTACGGTGGAAGCCCTGAGAACGCACATCAGACATTTTGCACGTGCCACCTATCACCACCTTGCAGCACTGCCTTCAGACAGGCACCAATCATCATTCTCTAAACTATCATCAAATACAACGACAAACTTCCATCGGGCTTCACCGCTGCATCTAAACCATCGATACCCCCTTGGTGTCTTATCAGCCCCACAGTCCATCTCAGTGTACCAGGAATCGGGAAAAAGTCTGAACTGTCATCGCCTGTGCTGAAACAACTGTCTCTGCTTCTTCTGCACGAGAGGTACGCGGACAGAGAACACATTTATACTGATGGTTCCACAAACATGCAGTGTTCGTCCGGTGCTGTGGTTGTCCCAGCAAAAGCTATTACCATCAGCTTTAGGACTGACCACCCAACATCATCGACATCTGCTGAACTAGCTGCTCTTCGCGCTGCACTTCGTTTCGTCAATCGGGAGCCACCTCGACAATGGTCAATCTTCAGCGACTCAAGGGCAGCCCTACAATCTGTACTATCAGCTCTGCGACACGGGCCATTCGAACAGCTCGTATTCGATATTAGATGCCTACTCCATACATCACAGGAGAAAGGACACCACGTGACGTTTCAGTGGCTGCCAAGTCACTACGGCGTCACTGGAAACGAAGATGCCGATAATGCCGCTCGGGCAGCTCTTGAAGACGCACAAGAAGAGGCCATACCGCTTTCACGATCCGACGCAGCTAGCAGACTTCGAGTGCTTGCACAGGAGATCACGCTATCTCTATGGTGCACACCAAACAGCCAGACCAACCAGAGCAACCGTCAATACCATCTGCCCTCGTTGATGCATCTCTATATGCCAACTGGACTCCGCCGAAGAGAGGCGACTCTGCTTTATCGCTTATGGCTAGGGGTGGCTTTCACGAAATCTTACTCCTTCCGCATTGGAATGGCCGACAACGCTCTCTGTAATGCCTGTCTTTGCGAGGAGACGCTGGAACATATTCTGTGCGACTGTCCTGAATATAATGTTCAGCGACAGTCCCTGGCATCTGTTCTAGCGCACCTTGACAGTAGACCATTGTCCCTCGACACGATTTTCACATGCCGCTGACAGAAGACATCGCAAGTGAAGGCGACAAAGGGAATACTTCGGTTTTTGAAAGAGACTGGATTGGACAAGCGGCTGTGAAAGTGATGTCACGTACCATGCCAGATTGATGGACTCTAACGGACGATGTGTGTGTGCTGTGCTATGTGCTCTCTCCCTCTCCCCCTTCCCCATCTTTATCTCCCCCATCCCTCTCCCATGTGTAGGGTAGCAAACCGGTTAAGCTAAGCTAGTTAACCTCCCTACCTTTCCTTCTCCACTTTTTCCTTCCTTCCTTCCTCCTACACTGAACATCACGGCGACGGCGTAAAGTCGCCTGGAGTGTCAATGTGGCAGTAAAAAAAAAGAAAGGGTCAACCAAGTGTCCACGCTAAACAAAGTACACGTACGCACATGTTTGTTGAAATGATTCGATGATTAAATGTTGTTTATATGCCGCTAGTTTGTCTCTTCTTCATGTTTATTTTTTCACTTATTTGTATGTTGTATGTTAATCGTCTTGCATTTCACGCGCAATTACGTCGACCGCCATCGGGTTTCCTTAGCCGTCCTGCAACGTTAGGGACGCTCGCTGTATTCTTCAGAAGACTCGCCACCCACGCGTCTGAGTTGGGCGACTCTGTTTCGCTCCAGGGCCTCCAACTGATGCTCGACGACCTGCCGCTCTTGGCAGGCAGAATATGAGTCACGCATTTGGGCGAGAGGGAATCACTAGTTTTGGCCCTTTGTCTTGGCGGGAATGGCGCGCGCTTCAACACGTAACGGGTGCCTTTGGCCTGTAACGAATGCATTCGCTATGCTTTCTTCCCGGCAGTTTTCTTCCTGCATTTTTTGCTGCATTCTTCCCTGCATTTTTTCCACCAATACATTGAACGTGTCTTGCTTATCTCGACTGCTGACTGCTAATACTTCCATCCGCTTTAAATTCCCGCGCCTCTGGAAGGTAGACGTTTCGTACGGGTCTCGCTCGGTAGATGCCTTCGCATTCTTTTAATATGTCCTGAGTTGTCCCCAGATTTTCGATGTAGCACACGGACGACCCATCCTGTTGCGAATATTTGCTTCGACATGTTTTTGTCCTTGGGCAACCAGTCAGGCCCTCAAATAGCGAGACGATGTCCTTTGTGTTATCGTACAGATTTTTCTTTCTGCGCAATCGGGCGTCCACGTCGACTAACGGAGATGGAGGCAGTTGGGTTAGGTGGCACTTCGTCGCAGAACGGCACAGGTTGACAGCGGCACACACTGTCACATACCACACTGTTTACGGCTAAATACACATAAATATAGTCGATGATGATGGTGATGATGAGCCTCGCTTTTGATTATATCCTTAGCGGTGGCTACGTGCTGTGGGCATTGCGATGAATCATTTAATACTATTTTCATGTTCATACGACGTCTACAAGTCACCTGACCAACCGTCTCTTTCCTAAAGTGGTTACAACATACCCAGATCCAACATACCCGAAATCCGCCTGATGTAAGGCAAGACCTCGTCTTAAAAAGGAAATTAGCATTTGACAAGGTCAAATTTGAAATGGTCATCGTGCATTACAATGCACGATGACCCTTAGCGATTGCATCCTTTCTATCGCGCAGGCAACTAGGGATTTCCCTAACCGAGGGAATTAAAGAGAAAGCAAAATACGCCAGCATACAAGCGCCCCGTGTTCGTCGTTTCTTTCTCGCGTACCTCTTTTCTCGCGCAATATTTCGTAAGATTGCACAACAGCACGGCAGCTTTCCCTCTAGGTAATAAAAGACCCAGTCGGTGCATTGCCTCCGAGTTCTGGCGGCTCTGCAGGATTCGCTCGACCTCGAATGCTGGTGGCGCGTGCTTTTCATTCTTGCACTTGCAGCTAGCGCTAGCATTCATCGTGTACGACGGAGGGAAAACCACATCTGGCAAGGGTATCACATTTCGAAAATGAGTCTTACAGGAGCTCCACAGCCGTGAATGAAAGCATATATCAGCCGATTCTATCGGCCATGGGGGCAGCTGCCAACGTACCTGTGGCAATGTCTCGTATTAGTTCACTGTTGCCCTGATTTGTCGTCTCTTCACGTCTCGCTGTCGGTTTGCAAACGGGCTAAGGAATGAACCTTGTTAGGTGATTTAGTTCGTCCTAATGTTTCGTAACACTTCAATAATTTATATAGCTAATGAACGACAAGAGCATCAAAGGCAGCCGTATAAGCCATGATTGACGCTTGAATAGTTGATGCCCTAGCACAAGTTAAGATAAGTAAATGGTGCTAGGTAGGGCATGTGGTCTGTAGAACCGATATACGCTGGTCTGTTAGTTTAATAGAATTGGAGCAAACAGACGAGAAATGCGTTCAAATGCTGAATTGAGTAATATGGAGAGACGAGAATAGATTAGCGTAAGGGTATCCGGGGAATTATGTCCAACGAGAAAAAGCTGTTAATGTAGATTTCTGGCAGGCAGAGTTGTTTGTCCAACAGTTGACTCGACAGGGTTCACGAGTATGATTAAGCTGCAGCACACAACTCAGAAGGCGCGCGCGCACACACACACACACACACACACACACACACACACACACACACACACACACACACACACACACACACACACACACACACGCACACGCACACGCACACGCACACACACACACACACACGCACACACACACACACACACACACATACACACACACACACACACATTAGTGCCAGAGTTTGCTCTATAAACCCTTTTCATTGTCTTGTGCCAACACTGTCAAGTCCTACTGAACAACGTGGCACGCTCAGGCGACTGCCCCTCTCACGTGCAATCACCTAGAAAGATAGGGCAAAATAGCAACAACAAAAAAAGAATCAAGCCTTCCACTCACATGTTGCAGCATCTCGAAAGCCTGTTTTAAGGCTGCGGTGAAGTTGGCGATGTTCACCGTTTCCAGTTTGCTGAGATTTTCCTTGAATTCCTGAAAAAAAAAAAGAAGCAGTCGGCGAAGCTCACGGAACCGATCATGATGATAACAAATATCGCAGTCCCATGCAGTGCAACAGAAGCCAAATAACTCTAAAGCTAAAATTCTTATGCATGTCTCGCTGTGCTAAAGTTGAACGGCAGTATTCAAGCTGCGGGAATCCAGGTTATCATTGATGTTTATATATATATATATATATATATATATATATATATAAGAACTTTAATGATATATATATATATATATATATATAGCCTCGCTAGGTGTCGCAAACCGACGATAGTGTTGGTGGCATCGACTAGCACATAATTTCAGAGCACAGGTCGAATGCGAGGTGTATTGTACATGCAAGGCGTTATAAAATTTATGGCTTCAACTAAAGCTTATGATTTTGACGTTTTTTTTTTCTTTTTGGCGCACGGCCCCTGTTGGCGTACACCTGACGCCCTGACGCAGATTCTAAGCTGAGAGCGGGTAACCTGGGCCGGTTTAGTGCAACGATCCCATAGCAATTTTTGTTTTCTTCTTCGCGCTTTGTCAGTGGTCAGAGAGGTCTCCACGTTTAGATAACTTGCACGTGACGTTACGGATGCAGCTTCTCAGCCTGCTGGTCTTCCAGCGAGTTGGCTAGGTTGACACCATCGCATCTTATTCACCATCTTCCGCAAACTGCACCAATGTAGGAGAGTGACGCGGCCTATACGCTGATGGCGTTGCGCCAGAACCACGGCAGAACCACCGCGCGGCACGCCAGCCCACGCACCTTCTCAGAGTGCTGGTTCTCCGATATGGCGACTATAGGATGACGTCAGCGCAAGCCACCTATACGTTATCACAGGTATCGCGCCCATCGTGAGCGGTGAACGATAAAAGAAAAATGGCTGTGGCTTAGCTAAGGTTAAGCCCAGGATGCGAAGCATACTAGGCTTTATTTTAGTTGTTGAACCACTGTTTAGCCTGGTGAACTGCTGTTGCTTGGCTATATTTGGTTCGGCTAGACGAAGAAACAACTCATGCAGGCGAGCGCACGAGCTGAGACCCGGCTATGAGACGCGGCCCCAAGCGAGCGCACGAGTTGAGCCTCCGCTTTTGCAGCTGTTATGACGTCATATGGTAGCTACGCGGCCGCGCGCGGCGCAGCAAGGAAGAGCGTGGTTGTGCGGATAGTATGCTTCGCATAAAAAACGTACAGAATCGAGCGAAGGAAATCACGGCATTAGGCCAGCCCTTGTCACTCTAGTAGTCACGTCCCGACGACGAGGACGAATTTGGTCGCGGCCGAGCGTCCCGGCCGCGGTCGATGAGCGAACCGAAAAAGAAGGTGGACGGCCGGTGCCCACTCACTACGTACCCTGACGTTTCTGGCGTTGGCCTGCACCAAGTTGTAATGGAAGCAGCTCACAACGGGTTCGATCACGTTGGAGAACTGCGGTCCCGCCGGCGAAGCACATGGATAAAAGAGAGAGAGAAAGTACAGTCGGTACAAAACGATCGTTAGCAGTTGCCAAAGGCAGCAGGTCGGGTGTATACGTAAGGTGGGAGGAGGAGGGGAGGGGAGGGAGGTTGGGGCAGTGGAGGGAGGTAATGTGTCCGAGCATTCCTACGATTAGCCGTAGTCACGTCAGCGAGCAATTTAACGGGACCCGCGGGAATCGGGCACTTCGTGGACTCGGCGACGTCCTTGCGGGTTGGTGCGCTTGGCGGGAGCGCGACGAACACGGCGATGCGACAAAAAATACTCAAGGCTCTTAGCAAAGAACTGCTTTCGCAAGGAGTTGCGATAGCAAACTCGTGTATTGCGCGCGCGGTGCCACTGGCGTGAGAACCCTTCGTCATTTCTAATCAGATCGAAAAAGAAAGTTGCAACCTAAAAAAGCTTAATTTCAGATAGTGTCCATATAAAGGAAATTCTGCGCAACGTCTTGCGTGTGTAGCACCAGTCAATGCGTTACGGAAATCTCGCCAAAAATAGCCGTTTTTGTTACTAAAACTGAGAGTGCCGCCATGGAGTAGCGCTCGCCGGAGGTGACGCATGACCTAGAACGCGGGGCTTCTCGCCATGACCTCCGAAATTATGCGGCACCCGCGGCTACTCGCGGCGTGCTCGAAATTTTCGGAGGCGACGTGCTGCTATACTTATATATTGTACGTCTTATGCGCTTACCACGAGGTGCACGCTTCGCCGGCTTAGTTGCATGCAGTTTTTTAAAACCTTCCAATAAGAAAACTGGACGATTACTAGACATGCATCATTGCCAAGATTGCTTCAATTGCATAACCTATTCATTTATAACCAATTTATAAGTGAGTTAGGCGCGACGCGCTATCCCGACGCCTTCTAGCACTCACCTGGCGAGCGAAGGCTATTGCCCGCGAGATTTAGTTTTTTCATGCATCTTCTTCCGCCTTTATTTTCTACTTTTTTACCGGCACAGACATATGACGTATGTGGGGCTTCAGACAATGTGGCATGAACCGGTGGAAGCCCGAAGCACAATCTGACACGCAAGTAAAATTGCAAGCTGCACGAGGACGTCTCACCCCAGCGTATTCGTGCGCATGAGTAGGTCTAAAGTTAGGAAGGAGAGAAAACGAGAATTGGCACACGAAGCACATGCGTTTATGGCAAACTAGGACACGCGGTAGGCGAGCGGTGCCCTGTGACTGCTCTGCATCTGTGTCCTGCCAACACTGTCCGGCTGACTGCCACCATGTTGTAAAGGAATTGACGAGAGTGGGCTAGCTCCAACACTGTTAGCGCTAAAGAAACGCATACACATAACGAAGGTTAACCATGCCTATTTCGTCAGACGTTGACGCATGCTTTCTTCGTTCATGAGGAAAGAAAAGTGTACATAGAGTCTGTTATTTGTGTTTACCACGTGGATGATACAACGGCCAGCGGATCTCGGAGAGTGGCCTCGCGCCTAAAGCAGAGAAAAGCTGTGGAGCATTACGCCGAGAGAATGTGGCGACGCTACTTTCACATTTGGTGAGAAAAAAATGAAAGACAAAAAATAAGAATAGAGACTTTAATGCGGAAACTTTATATCTGAAAGGCCAAGGTAAACAGACGTGATGATAATGATTATTGGTGGAGTTTATTGGCGCGCAGGCAACCACGACCACAAAGCGCCAGTACAATAGTGAATGGTCGGCTCAAGGTAAGGATAATAAATAAACAGATGATCCATGTATTAGAGCGGCATAAAAACGATGGTGCTACGCTAGATAGGAAGTAGAGCAGTTAGTTTTCGAAAGGTTACCAGAGACAAAACCTATGTCTGACGGTCACACTTACTACAGTGGCGACAAAGGAGCCCGCCTAGACCCTTGTTTTGGCAAGCGTAGCGAGGCCCAGCGCCTAGTGAAATGTTACGAGCTGAGCCAGTCACCGTCTAATCTATGGGGCGTGACTACGTTTCTTTTTTTCACAAGTTCAAAGTACGTTTGAAACCCAATAGCCTTCGGAGAGTCATCCGTGTTTAAAAGGGACCGAGGGTTCGTGAGAGAGGAACATGGATGGATGCAGTGGTGTGTGTGACTTGTATGATCGAACCAAAGTGTTGGATCCTTTATTGTTAAGAATGATATGAGGAGCCACATTTCCAATAATTGCACTCGCCAAAGACTACTCGTCAAAGCCGCTAACATCGAAGCAAAAGAACCAGCGCTGTCAGAGCAGCCGTCTGCTCGTTTTGACAACAACGTGCATGTTTGACGGGCAAGCAAGTGGCTCCTCCTATGTGCGGGCACTCGCCGTCTGCAACACGATTGCGGCGACGCGGCGTACCCTGAGAATGCTGACGTAGTCGTTCTCGGTGAGCGTGTCGAGGATGTTGACGATGACGTTGCGCGCGATCTCCTTGCGCAGCCCCATCATGGACCCGCTGCCGTCGAGCAGGATGACCACGTCCTTGGCCGAGGCCGCGGCCTGCACGTACCTGCGCGGACAGTGCCAATCGTCACGAGATCGCAGACGGACGCGCTTCTCGCGTCGTTGCTCCGGTTCACATCGATGCGCTTGTCGTCGGGGTTAGGGGGAGCGGGCACATACAGAGTCTTTAACAGCAGAAGCTTGATGTGGGCGAGTTGGTTTTGCATACTTGAAGAGCGCTACGAAGACGCGGACTAAAAGAGGAACATGTACGACGGACAAGGCACCTTGTCCGTCGTACATGTTCCTATTTTACCCCCGTATTCAGAAATGCATCTTAACTTGAAGCCCATGCTTGACTTGATATAAGCGACGCCTCTTGAGAACGCGCCCAAGACGCTCGTTGCATTTCCTTTGGTGTGTTCACTACAGGCGTCATTTAAATCAAGTCCAGCGTGGGCTTCAAGTTAAGATGGATTTCTGAATACGGGGGTTAGTCCGCGTCTTCGTAGCGGTCTTTTCTTCAAGAGACTTTAACGCTACATTCTGAACAAAACTGATTCCGAGTTCTTGTGTAAGGCAGATCTTCACGACTTTCCATTTGCTCTCTGCGCCCTCCCTCTGTTTATTTACGGATTCGAATAACAAGGTCTCCGGGTCCTGTCGGGCAGGCTCGCAATCGTTATGTATGCGAAACGCGGCGCAAGAAACTGGACTGTTGCTTGCGCGTTACCGCGAAGCCGAATGACGCAATACTTCTGCGATCGAAGGGGAACAAGAACAGTTGCTCGCGCGCTCTTAGGCGTAACATAAAGTTGGAAGCATTATGCGTCTAATGTACGTGTAGCATTTGATTGCAACGAATGCTTCGCCTAATGAGACCCTAAGGAGAAAGATTGAGTCAGTATAAGTTCCAATTTTTCTTAAATTTTAATTTAATGTCGAAATCCCAGCGTCAGTACGTCAGTGTGGCGTCAAGAATTTCAAAGTATTTCAAGCTAGGCAGCCGATATGTGCGGTAGGTAACTTTCCTGTCACTTCCCTCTCAGTTGCTCCGCTAGTTCTTTCTATTAGCGCCCCTCTTGTTTTTGCTCCTCCCCGTCCGCGACTGCAAGCGGCTATGAGGTCAAAACTCAGGACGGCTCACCATGGCCTTGTGCGGCACTCGTACATGTCGGGGTCGTCGTCAGGCCACTTCCGGGCTGAAACAATGCGAAACAACAGAAGGTAACGTTTACCCCACTCCCATTTCCTTCCAAGAGCAGGTGTCACGAGAACGACATTCTTTTTTGACGGGTGTAGCCTACATTGCGAACGATATATCATCAGTGCATACAGCTGCTTATCAACAGAGGACACACTATAAAATATTAGACGCGAACGGCGGTAATGGTCCCGCGTTAATGCCGCAGGAAGCATCGCGCTATCTCACCCTGATAACAAAACGTTAGAGAGTCGGCCGCGGTCACTAAGTAATGCAAAATCAACGAAAGAAGCACAATCAATCAATCAATCAATCAATCAATCAATCAATCAATCAATCAATCAATCAATCAATCAATCAATCAATCAATCAATCAATCAATCAATCAATCCCATACGAGGAACCCGTATGTGTTTCTTGGGAACCCGTATGGAAACCCGTATGGCTTATTTCCCTTTATCAATCAATCAATCAATCAATCAATCAATCAATCAATCAATCAATCAATCAATCATCGTTGCAATGCGTGGATTCTCCCATAAAGGAGGGTTTTACTTTTTTTGCTATCACCTTGTGCAACATTTATCAGCGATTTCTTGGTGTCATCGAAGGATACAGGCGAGCTATAGAACGCTATTAGACGCGCAGGCAAGTGAAATGCCGTGAACTCACCAGGGAAGAGCCTGATGAACCCAGTGCTGCTGCAGAAGAACTGCCAGGCTATGAACGGGTCGACGACGCGGTTGTTCTTAAAGCGGGAGTTCATCCCCTCCGACCACTTGACGGCGTTGAGCACCGACGCAGCTGCACAAGTCACAGAGACGTCCGTGAAACACTTCGTTTATCCCCAGGTAAACATGCGTACCGTGTCGGCACATGATAAACGGCTTTACCCCCCATATGCACCTAACTATAAAAGGGCGTCAGGAACGCAGACAGAGAACAGCAACAGGACGTTGCGCTGACTCTCAACTGCAGTTTATTCAAGAAACGCAGAATAAGAACCTTTCGAAAACTCCACCCGGCGTTACACCTAACATAAACGGCATATAAGAACGAAAAGAAGAAACAAGAAAGAAAAAAATAGTTCCTGGCGCTGTTTCATAATTATGCAACGCCGCCAACTCGCCCAGCTGTCCCTAGCTTTCCATATACACTTTTCATTTATAGCCTGTACACTGCGCCACACTCTTACACGGAGTGCTGGAGCACTGCGCTGCAAAGCAGATAAAAATTCATGCCAAAAATAGATGCTAGGTTCAGGACATCGCCCTCACATCTAGGCGGTGTCCTGGAGGTCAATGTTAGTCAAAAAGGACGTGTCCAGGTGGCTGCCGATTCTCACAAGCCTAATCATTCCAGCCGAGTAACAGCGCAAGTCTATCGTTTTTTTTCACCTTGCAGCGCACAATTGAAGCGCTCTAGGCAAGATTGTCGCGGACCGTATACGTTCTTGATAGACATCCCTAATGATATAGTTCATCGAAACTGTATGTTCTCAGTCGACGTACCACAGTCTACGAGCTGTATATCTACGTACATAGGAAGGAAGGAAGGAAAAAGTAGAGAAGGAAAGGCAGGGAGGTTAACCAGTTTAGCGTAACCGGCTTGCTACCCTACACATGGGAGAGGGATGGGGGCGATGAAAGATGGGGAAGGGGGAGAGAGAGAGAGAGCACATAGCACAGCACACAAACATCGTCCGGTAGAGTCCATCAATCTGGCATTGTACGTGATAACACTGTCAGAGCCGCTTGTCCAATCCCGTCTCTTTCAAAAACTGAAGTAGTCCCTTCGTCGCCTTCACCTGCGATGTCTTCTGTCGGCGGCATGTGAAAATCGTGTCGAGGGACAATGGTCTAGTGTCAAGGTGCGCGAGAACGGATGCCAGGGACTGTCGCTGAACATTATATTCAGGACAGTCGCACAGAATGTGTTGCAGCGTCTCCTCGCAAAGACAGGCATTGCAGAGAGCGTTGTCGGCCATTCCAATGCGGAATGAGTAAGATTTCGTGAAAGCCACCCCTAACCATAAGCGATAAAGCAGAGTCGCCTCGCTTCGGCGGAGTCCAGTTGGCATATAGAGATGCATCAAAGAGGGCAGGTGGTATTGACGGTTGCTCTGGTTGGTCTGGCTGTTTGGTGTGCACCATGAAGAGAGCGTCATCTCCTGTGCAAGCACTCGAAGTCTGCTAGCTGCGTCGGATCGTGAAAGCGGTATGGCCTCTTCTTGTGCGTCTTCAAGAGCTGCCCGAGCGGCATTATCGGCGTCTTCGTTTCCAGTGACGCCGCAGTGACTTGGCAGCCACTGAAACATCACGTGGTGTCCTTTCTCCTGTGATGTATGGAGTAGGCATCTAATATCGAATACGAGCTGTTCGAATGGCCCGCGACGCAGAGCTGATAGTACAGATTGTAGGGCTGCCTTTGAGTCGCTGAAGATGGACCATTGTCGAGGTGGCTCCCGACTGACGAAACGGAGTGCAGCGCGAAGAGCAGCTAGTTCAGCAGATGTCGATGTTGTCGGGTGGTCAGTCCTAAAGCTGATGGTAATAGCTTTTGCTGGGACAACCACAGCACCGGACGAACACTGGATGTTTGTGGAACCATCAGTATCAATGTGTTCACTGTCCGCGTACCTCTCGTGCAGAAGAAGCAGAGACAGTTGTTTGAGGACAGGCGACAACAGTTCAGACTTTTTTCCGATTCCTGGTACACTGAGATGTATTGTGGGGCTGATAAGACACCAAGGGGGTATCGATGGTTTAGATGCAGCGGTGAAGCCCGAGGGAAGTTTGTCGTTGTACTTGTTGATAGTTTTAGAGAATGATGATTGGTGCCTGTCTGAAGGTAGTGCTGCAAGGTGGTGATAGGGGGCACGTGCAAAATGTCTGGTGTGCGTTCTCAGGGCTTCCACCGTAATGTGAGTTCGCATTGGATGGTCCCGAGCAACCGCAAGAGTCGCCTCTGTTGACGTACATCTGGGCACACCAAGGCAGACTCTGAGTGCTTGAGCTTGTACTGCCTGCAGAACACGAATATTTGTCTTGCAGGTGTTGTTCAGTACAGGTAGACTGTATCTTAAAAAACCGAGAAAGAGAGCTCTGTAGAGTTTAAGCATTGCGTCTACTGACATCCCCCACGTCTTCCCTGTCAAGTATTTGAACAACTGGGAAGTAGCTGTCATGCGCCGTTTCATGTAGGCCACGTGTGGGCTCCAACAGAGGTCTCGGTCAATAACGACGCCAAGGAATCTGTGGTTTCGGACATAGGAAATGGTCCGTCCATTGATTGAGATGACATAAGGCGTCATCGGTTTCCGAGTAAATGCGACTAGTGCGCATTTTTCAGGTGAAATGCTGAGACCCTGTTTACACAAGTAGTTCGCTGTCAAAGTGGCCGCTCTTTGAAGTCGCGCACGTATCTGAGGACGTGTGACTGCCGAAGTCCAGACACAGATGTCGTCAGCGTATATTGAAATCTTGATGGTAGTTGGCAAGCATTCAGCAAGTCCAACAAGAGCGAGGTTGAATAGCGTCGGGCTGAGAGCACCGCCTTGAGGAACGCCCCTGCTGGTATAGCGTCGCGTAGTTGGGCCATCGTCAGTTAACACATAGAATGATCTTGCAGACAGGTAACTTGCAATCCACAAAAAAACTCGACCACCTAGGCCAACCGTCGCAAGAGCGTCGAGAATGGCCTCATGTAATACGTTATCGTATGCCCCTTTCACATCTAAGAATAAAGCTGCAGATAAACGTTTACGGGACCTTTCGTGCTGGACATATGAAACGAGATCAACTACACTGTCGATGGAAGAGCGGTCACGTCGGAAACCAGCCATGGAAAGCGGATAAATCTTGTAAAATTCAAGGTACCATTCCAGGCGGCCAAGGATCATCCGTTCCATTATCTTTCCTACACAGCTGGCCAGTGCTATTGGGCGGTAAGAGGTGAGTTCTAATGCGGATTTGCCCTGCTTTAAGAGTGGCACCAGGCGGCTTACTTTCCATTCGTCAGGAACATTTCCCTCCTGCCATGAGGAGTTGTAAAGGCTCAACAATTCTATCCGTGCGGACTCTCCGAGATAGCACAAGGCCCGGTATGATATACCATCTGGACCCGGAGATGATGAGCGCCTGCAGAGAGCTAGTGCCGCTTCGAGCTCCTCCATTGTAAAAGGAAGGTCCATGCGGCAATCACGGGAATGGGGGACGTCAGCTCGGGCTGGAGGATCTGGACGAGTCGCTTGGTCTGCGATCCGCGCACAAAAGTCTTCTGCGACATCGATGTCTTGCCGCCCTTGGAAAAGCGCTAGCGCCTTGAATGGAAAACGCCGTTCCGGAAGGCAACGCAGACCTTGCACCGTTTTCCAAATGTGAGACAGTGGCTTGCGGGGGTCGAGTGTCTGGCAAAACGTTGCCCATCGTTCCGACGCTAATCTATCCATACGACGCTGAATCTTCTTTTGCATCCTCCTGGCTGCCCTAAGGTCATGGATTGATTTTGTACGTCGATATCGACGTTCCGCCCGGCGACGAAGCGCTCGAAGTCGCTCTAATTCTATGTCGTACATAACCCTACATAACGTACATAAGGATGCGGTTCAAAAGTTCTGCTAAGAAGAGCTCCCCTCGATGCCTTTCGTATCCATTCCTGACGAGTGCACTGTACATATATAGCAGCGAGCTCATCAGATTCAGGTTGATCAGTCTGAGTTGCGAAGACATTATTTTTTTCTTTCCTTCGCAGAGCGCCTAGTTTGCACAACTTTGACATTAATATACATAAATGGGTACAAAACTTGCAAGTACATATATACGGATAAACTCGACTCACTAAAGACAGCGCAGGCAAAACACAGATTGGTGATGTATTCGTGTGGTCGCCAGCAGTTGGCGCGATATGCATACGCCATAGCATTTTCTTTCTACCAAGTTTATCCCGAAGTCCACTAGGTTGTTGCAAAGTTTAAGTTCGTGCCAGAATTTATTTCTCTCTAGCTTTGTTTTGTTTTTAAGGATAAGCGAATAGCCATAGCACTCACTGTGTTACGATGTAACCTTTTCTTGTTTATAATAATAATAATAATAATAATAATAATAATAATAATAATAATAATAATAATAATAATAATAATAATAATAATAATAATTGTTGATATTATTATTATTGCTCGTGTCATCTTTATATTATTGATCAAGTTGAAGGGAGGAAGCATTGGTATCATAGGTAAAGAAAGAGACCGATACATGTTTTTGTTTTTACAAACAAAGAAAAAAAAAACGAACTTCGATTGCACGGAGCTTACATTTCGTAAACTCGACAAAGCTCACTTAACAATCAAATTGTCTTATTCCAGTAGGCAGTCGCTCGATTTTCGTGATTCTGGAGGCGCGAAAAAATCTGGCGAGAACAAATTTTCCACGAACCGAATTTATCGGCGCCCGATGGGGAGGGCGGTGGGGAGCGGGTAGGCCATACTCACACTTGTAGTATATGTTGGTCGCCACGTGAATGGCGCTGTAGGTGAAGTTGACGTCGGCGTCATCAAAGCGCCGGTCCTGGTGCATCTCCATGGGCATCCAGTCGTCCGGGTCCTCGTCCTCGGACAGCTTGGGCATCTTGTTGGGACGGTACAGCTTCTTGGCGTTGAAGTAGCGAAACTGCGGCGTAGTAACACGAAGGGGGGGGGGGGTGCGAACATACTGTGCGAGAATGTTTGAAAGCGAACCACTGTCGGATGCCGTGATCACAGCAGCCAGTCTATTCGTCCGCGTTCACTTAAATGGCTGCCCCGACCAGACTGTGCATCACGTGGGTGCGCCACCGTGCCCTCCCCTTTTCCCTCCCCTTCACTCCTGTCCCTGACCTTCAATTACCCCCGCACCAAGTCGACAAGTGACGCTTATGCCAAAACCCGGCAAGACACCACCACTACCTGGTGGGCTACATACTCGAATGCCTGAAGAAACGTTCACCAGTGTAAGCCCTAGACGAACGCTTCCTTAGCAGTGACTCCTTCAGAATCGTTAAACTTATTAATTTGTTCATTTAAGTCGCAGTAGAGCTGCGAGGTGCTGCACAGTATGGTAGAACAGCGACAACGCTAGTCGTAGTGGGCTGTGTGTTACTGAACAATACAACACCATTCACAAAGAAACTGTTCCTAAAAAAAAAAAAAACAGTTTTAAGAGCGTCAGTGACAGCGCGCTTCACTACGCCCATTGCCAATGACCACTGTTAGGCTGCGTTTCTTTTTTTTTTTTTGGCAAGGATACCATACGACTAGATTAAAACCAGAAACGTTTGGTTTTCGATTTTCTTAGGGTTGAAATGCGTGCGACTGTGTGATCCTGCTTTGTAATAAAAAGAAACTATGTTGAATGCAACAAAACAGTTCGTGCTGGTCACTGTGCTACTTTCCGCGACTAGACTGTTTATCTATGTACTGGTACCTAATAAGGCGCGCGAAAAATAGCTTGGTCAGGGCCACAATCACCGAAGAGCACCGCAAGCGTAGTGCATGCAGATAGGTGGTCAACGCGCGTAAAAAAATTACTGAAGCTCTCGTGGGCCAGCTTGAAGGTCATCTCGTGCACCCAAAGGAATGTCAGTCTTGCGAGCAGAGGTGTACACTTACGTCGATGTCTGTGCTGTACTTGTGGTCTTTGGCATTTTTCTCGGCTTCTTGTATCAAAACCTGCGTGAGAGTAGGCACGAATCAGTTCACGGTGAATTGGCAAAAGGGGAAAAATAAAGGAAGCGAATTCAAGTTAGCAATCTACGGATACAGCAGGATTGACATGTGAATTAAGTAGTCGTGGTTTATCTTTGGCTGACAAAATACAACTCTGGCTGATAGTTAAACTTGACTCAATGAACGGTAGAAGCATCCCTCGATGAAGTGCAGAGGTAGGTCATGTTTCTTCCTTTCGCCTGTTTCGATCGTATCGGGCACGTGGCTCCTGTCGCGTACATTCCTGTGGGAGTGCAATCGCAGTTCCCCCAACTTCCCTCGGGCAAAAAAGGTTCTGTCCCGTGTAAGGGCCGCACCTCGTCAAAATTGCGGAAAAAAAAGTGCAGTCCTTACACGAATCTATGGGTCACTGCCCACTTGAGACGAGCATTCAATCCTACTGTAGACAATTTCCATCTTGCCAAGCATTGGCTTCGGATCGACAGGTTGGCTTGATTGCGCGATCTAACTTATAGGCCGAGCACGAACGTCACCAGTCTTCGAGTGTACTTAACGCCAACTGTACGAACCCCGGAAAAACCTGTGAAGCGCAGGAGTTACTTGGCAGTTCAGTTGTCAGAGAGTGCAAGAGTGCGATTCCTGTTATGGTTTATTGGTAAGGTAGTTCGTTCTACACCGTGGCGACAGCGCGGAGAGACTAAGGACAAGACGAGAGGGCCACAAAGACGAGCGTTGTGTTATGTTCTTCGTCTGTTCGCACAGTTAAACAGACCACCGCCGTGAAAGCACTACTGCGCTTCTGGCCTGTGAACTGCGCTATTGGCTTGTGCGAATGCCTTTAACTGGAACACCCTCCCGGTTACTATTCTTCATCTTACTCTATTTCTCTCCTTTCCGACCCTTATTTCGCTTATTCCAGTAGAGGGCAGCAAACCGTAAGTGTTCACCTGGTTAATGTCTCTCTATCTCTATCTCTCTAAACGTCTCTCTAACTATATATCTCTCTAAACAGGTCACGCTAATTTTGACACTACCAGATTCTGCAATGGCAGCGATTTGAACCAATCGGAGAGGATGTAGGAACCCTGTGAGCTAATCAGAAATGACAACATGGCGGGATTCGATTACGTACAGAATAACGGCCCTGTTCCCGATTACGCGTTGTCATATAGTGGCGTAAGTTTGATTTCCAGCGCCTGTTCCCGGAAAGCTTGGCTTTCATTCTTCATTATGTCCCAGATGGGACTATGTAATAATGCAAAATTTATCTAATCTTTTCCGCGTTTCTCCTAATTCTCCAATGAACCAAACAGTCACCAATCTCAAGTCTGATTAATCATCGTCATTAGGGAGTAAAAAAAAAAAGAAGCCGAATCGATGAAATGGGAAACTGTGATTGATCTGGTGCCTGCATGGCTATCGTCAGTTAATAATACAAAAATAACTACTTCGATTCAAGCAGTCTGCTCCAACAACAAACCTCCAACAAACACGCCCTCTTTGTCAGAACCACCCAGACGCGTCGGTCCGACGAGGGCGATTCTGCCCAGCTACGGACACAAATTCCACCGACGTCCCACTCGTCCTGCAAATCGCTCATTCGTTCGCGTCCCAAACGGCACACCCATTCGATATTCAAATGCCATCGTGGCGGCGAAAGAGAACAAACAAAGCAAAAACAAGGACCTCAAATTTATTGGATGTTCCGCATCGGCACCGATGTTCCGCATCGCAGAGGCACAGTTTGCCGAGAACCTCGCTGGCCCAGCAGGCGCCATCGAGCGCGTCACCTCCTTTGCGGCGATCTGCATCACGCAGTAAACGCGCAGAGACGCCTGCGCTCTTCAGCGTCGAACTCTCTATGGTCGAACCGAACCGTCCTACTCCCCCGCCCCACCCCTACTCCTCCCTCCGTCCGCTCACCCCGCAAACTCTCCTCTTTCGTGCCGTGACGCAACATTACTGTGCCCCGTCTGGTTAGGGGTGGCTTTTACGAAAGCCTACCCATTTCTTATTGGAATGGCGGACACACCCATGCGTGACTCGTGCAACTCGCCAGAGATCGTCGAACACACGTATCGCGATTTCTTTTTCTTTTTTGTGGTCGTTATATACTGTCGGAATCGACATTCCTCGGACTGCACAAAACGGGCTATATATCGCAGACCATTTTCCGATACGATAGAAATATTTTTTTGTTGGACCACGGCACCGTGGGTCACAGGCTTAAACGAAGAGACGCGGGCGTTACTTCACTTTGTGAAATCAACTGGCGTCTGTCAGGTTCTGAATAAACGCGTCTTCGGCAACGCAGTGTGCCGCTGCGTTGCTTGAATGCCGATCGCATTACCGTGGACAGACATCGTGAGACGAGTACCGCCGTAATTTCCTTCTCGCGCTTAACACCCCCAACCCACCCACCGCCCCGCGCGCGCAGGCCAAAAGCTGGACACCCCTCTGGCAAACCTTTCCTACCTCTCCTCCTCCTCTTCCTCCTCTCAAACTCTGTCCGCGTCCTTTTATCTGCGTCCGGTGTCCTGGAAAGCGAGCGCAGTTAGCGCGGAGTCCGCTCTGCCCCCCCCCCTTCCCCCCCTGCGTGAACACGATCACAGTGCGCGTTGTTGCGCACTACCGGGCACGCCACGGCAAGGCAGGGCCCGCCAGTTGTTGGGTCAGCCGGCCGTGGCACGGCAGCGCGAGCAAGTGAGCTGGAAGGCTGTTTGCGTTGCCGCATCCCCTCCCCGTCCTTGTCGAACAGGAGCGCGCGCCCCAAGGCGGCTCGGATGCCGGACGTTCTGGGCGTGCCAGTTTGCCGAAATTAACGAGGTAATTCTCTCTCTCTCTCTGTCTCTCTCTCTCATTCTCTTTTTTTTTTTTCACCTTTTCGTTTCGTAGACGCGCATATGTCGTTATCCGGGGCGAATTCGTAAAAAATTCTCGTTCGTAAGCGCTCTTTGCCATCGGCCAGCGCCATTCCCTAATGTTAGGCCCAACACCAGGATTGGCTGAGATTTTCTCTCAAGAAAAATTCTTGAGTAAGAGTATTTTTCTTTAATTTTTTTGTGAATACGTTGCTGGGAAGAGATTGAGATAAAGAGTAGCCCGGCAACTCCACTTCTGTGTTAAAAATAAATAAATAAATAAATAAATGAAAAAAAATCAATGGAACCAAGACAATGAAACTGAAAAACATAACGCCCGAACGGAGACTCCGTTGAAACCTATCCACGTGATGAATGCACGGTAGGTCCGAACACGCAGCTTAGTTCGAATTCCGTCCACAGTACGCATCGTCGTCGCCAGGTCCAGCTCATCCTCCGTCATCTGTTAACGCCCACCCACCAGCACGGCAACGAAAGGTTCATGGTCCAAGACAACTCGTTTCCGTGCTGGCTGAGTCGTTCAGCGTGACTACTGCTGCGCGAGACCACCGGGTACAACAAAGGCAAGGTACTCGGGTTTATACTTCGGCGAGCGTGCTTCGTTCTCTCATTGCCGAAGTTAGGTTCCACGTATCGACACGATCACACATGCGTCCGTAACGCAGAATTGTAGACGACGACTACGGTGAACTTTCGCGAAGCAGCAAAGCGACACAGGGTGCGTGCCTCGCGCCATGCGCTGGTGGTCGTAGTGCTGAACCAACTCCCCTATATGTACACCCTACCTTGCCTTCCATCAAAAAAAAGAAAGAAAGGAAAACGCACTCCCCAGTTAAAATCGAAAAAAACAACAACCATAATTTGCAGACTTTAGCCATTCCATCGGCTCGAATCTCATTTACAGTGACGCAAGCTTTCTCCCTCACTGAAGACCAACATTGTTTTTGTTGCCTGTTTTTTCCCATCGAATAACACTTTTTTTTTCTGTTTCACTCGTTCGGTGGTAGAAGGTCCAAGCACACTCATGCCAGATGAGTCGGCAGCATGGCGTGTGAGATTGCCTTTAAGTACAAAGTTTGTTTTTTAAACACATTTTTTAAAAAGTCACTGTTTTTGTGAATCGATGCTTAAGCTGCTAGTCATGATGAGACAGTCGCTATGCTAGGTGTTTCTTGTTATTCATGCTCCATGAGTTATCCTGAAGGTTCGCGGCTTGGGCCTATTCAACTCTGAGGCCAATAATACTTTCTACAGCTGATCTCAAGACAGAAGTGACGCTGTGCCACCTACGAGATTGGAGCGAAGCTTTTTTTTTTTAAATCACCTTTTTCAGTGCTGATATTTCGAGCCTTCGTCAGCTGCTAATCATGCATTGAACCACGTAAGAACAATGATGTTGTTGCGACGTCGCAGTTGGAAGTAAGTTCGTAAGCGTTTTCGACGTTGTTTTTCCAGAAGCTGGCACATCTTTCATTGTGGGTATGCGTCATTTTTGGGGCTCATCACTATCCTCCTCACTGTCATTCTGAGCTTCTTTTGTGTCGTCGATGCTGTTTTCACGAGCGTCACGACTAATAACTGCAGGTCAGCGTACCACCACCTTTTCAAGAAATTTTTCTGTCTGTGGGAGGCAAAACACGCATTTTCCCTCAGCACCCACCATTGTTGGATACGCACACACTTTGTTAAAGAAGGTGTAACTTTAGACTGAGCTCACAGCAGCAGCAGAAAACTTGAAAAAAAAAAAGTTAATTCTGGGCTTTTACATGTCAAAAGCAGGATACGATCAAAAGACACGCCGTAGAGGGGGACTCCGGAAATATTGACCATCTGGCGATCCTTAATGTGCACCCCAATGGACGGCACACGGGCGTTTTTTGCATTTTGCCCCCCCACTGAAATGCGGCCGCCACGGCCGGGATTCGACCCCGCGACCTCGTGCTTAGCAGCGCAACGCCATTAGCCGCTAAGCCACAGCGGCGAGTCAACGAACTTGGAAAAACAACAAACAGTCTTCTTTAAATCACGGTGGGTTTTCGAGCGACTTTGCTGCTGCCGATTTTGTCTGCCTCAAAAGCTTATCCGAATAATCTTGATCGAAGCAAGCGCTCTTCGAATATACGGAATTTTGCGCTGCTATTAGGAGTGCATCTCAAGTGATATAGCAATTCATTCTTTTGTGCATTATCGCAATTATTAGCCTTTCAAGAGGTTTAACACATCTTCACGAACAAAATCTTCGTTTCGCAAATGTGCAAGCAACATTCCGAAAAGCGTATTCGGGAATGTTTGGTGGGCATGTACAAAAGCCCGATAGAGACACTCACCTTAAGAGATTCCGTTTTGGAGCTCACTAGGTTGCCCAGGTCCCTAAGAATCTTCTCTGTCAGCTGCGCGATGTCCTTGTGGTGAGGCTTCGCCTTGAACTCTTCGAAGTTCTGCGACAACGACAGCAACAGGCGGAACAGCTCTCATCGGAAGACGCACAAACAGCGACGACGAATTTATGCGCGGTCGCGCCGCGCTCAAGGCGAGGACGTTGCTATAGAAACGCCTGAAAGCGTAATGCAGACGCACAGACAGACGCACGCACAGGCACGCATGCAAAAGCGCGCACGCGCGCGCGCACACACACACACACACACACACACACACACAGACGCAATGCACAAACGAGAGAAAGAGAAAGGAAGCAATCACGACAAAACAATCACTCTGGATGCGAGACAGAAATACGACTCTCGACCGTACATATATTACCTGCCGCGTTTAGAGTGAGAAAGAGAGAGAGAAAAAAAAACAGAAGAAAACGAAATTTATCGCCCGGCACTTACACCTGCCGCAAGCCGCCGTACATTTTGCTTCATCGCAAGGCGCGGTTAAGAGCAACCCCGTTTTCTCGCCGCGGTTTCCATCAGATTCCGAGAATAATTTAATCCCCGCGGCTTCATATATATATATATATATATATATATATATATATATATATATATATATATATATATAGCGGCACAGAGCAAACCTCAAGGAAGTCCGTGGGCGGTACGAGGCTATAAATCGAAGCAGCTGTAGCGATGAAACGACTTGCGAGGTTATTCAACAAAAATGCTCGGACAGCCGCTTTGTAGCATGGTTTTTTTTTCTAGTTATACTCGCTACACGCTTCTCACGTGCATTATGCGGTTCATCGTAGGGAGGGAACGTTTTTCTCCTTCATACTTTCCTTTCCACCGTCGTTTGTTTCTATAGAAAGTGCACCGAGTCGTTCATTTCGTGCGGCGGTAATTTTCATCCAACCGTAATAGTTATTTCGCGGCTTCTTTTTTTTTCCTTCTTTTATTTAAATTCTTGTGCTAACGCGAAAGATGCCCTGGTCCCGCTCTCCAAGGCGACAATAAGAAGCCGCAAGTTTGAATAAGCGTTACGTTCGGTAAAAAAATTAGGGGTGTAGAAATTTTGAAATCTCTTAATCGGATGACCCACCACGGTGGCTTAGTGGAATGAGGCTCCTGTTTTTAGATTTAGGTGCGTTTTAAAGAACACAATGTGGTTAAAATTAATTCGGAGTCCCCGGCTACGGTGTGCCTCACAATCAGGTCGTGGTTCTGGCACGTAAAACCGCCGAACATAATTCAATTTGATTTGTGAAAAAAATTGTGCCACCAGGGTTTCTTTAACGCGCACATAAATCTAAGTGCGCGAGCCTTTTTTTTTTTTTTTTATTTCGTCCCCATCGAAATGTGACCGCCGTGGCCGGTATTCGATCCCGCGACCTCATGCTTAGCAGCGATACGTTTTACCCAGCACGCAACACCGGCAGGCAATTCCTAACCGAATGGAATACGAATACGTGAAAAAACCGACCTTCGAATACTTAAACTAAATGCGAATACTTTCTTACATCTCGACAAGTTACAATTTAAAGTGCTAATCGAGTACGCCTGCTTAAAAAAAAAAAGACAAAGAAAAAAGAAGCGCTTGTTGACATTATTTGACACATGCATGTACTGCCATTCACAACTGGACGTCCGGTCAACATGAATTTTAACATGAAGTGCTTTCAATTACAGGTGCATCGCGACAATGACAGCAACAAGACAACAAAACTTCGAATCATTAGATGCACGTATAGAGTGCTGTGTTTGTTGAAGGAGATAAGTGTCCTAGTACATATAAAGCACCGTGAAATCGTTTTTGAAAAGAAAAAAAAATTATGCATGGCGACGCAGGCTATATGATAAAATGCTTTGTCTAAATCGAGACAATTAAAAATTCGACGACACCTAAGCACTTCTTATGGGTTGTGGATGCGAAAGAATTAACATCTAATTGAACGACGTCGAGCGGTCCGTCAAACGATGAACTACTCGCGGGCAAGCGAACGCGTTGAAACGCTTGGCCAATGAGTCCCAGATAGGACAAGGCCGGTGCACTTAATTCCGTGACGTCACGCTACCCTCGCCGACTCTAATGTTGACGTTCCCGAGTAAGCCGCGGTGACTTTGACGTCACCACTCTCGTCACGCCGGGCTTGGCAATGAAAATTTCTCTCCAAGCAGCACTACGTCATGAAGCAGTGTGCACAGGCTTGCTCTCTAGGAGGCGCTGGTTTGGCCCTGTGGGTAAGACATCCGGCTTCTGAGCGTGGTGTCGTAGGCTGGGAACTCACTACCCCCAACGTTTTTCCTTTCGAATTTATGCTGTTTTTAATAAATTAATTGTCTCATAGGGATTACCGAGGCGAAGTTAAAATGTCAGCGACAGCTCGAGCGGAGAAGGAACGTGCGAATAACACAGGATTCCGAGAGCGAGGGTGACGTGGCGTCGAGGCGATGCCCTCTCCCCTCACGTGACACCTGGGGGGCCAACGAAGCCGGAGGCGTTCCCTTTCGCCCGCTCTGTTACGTCGAGGCGCGCACATGACCTGGCGTCGCAGCCAATGCGAATTTAGGCTCCCTTTCGCTGCCACAGACGCCGGTCTTTTCGCTCAACGGGCCATGTGACGCTTTCGCACCAATAAACTTGCAGGATGTCTAGAAGTGATGTCAGCCTTAACTAACCTAATTTAGCACTCTACTCAAGCTACGCAAATGCGGCTTGTAAATCTGCTTTACGCTTTTTAGTGGACCCACTGTGCACATAAGATTGAAGAATCCTTACACACCGCATCTGCCTGTCTCGCAAAGTGTTTTAAATACAATTGTAAGTCGCAGATGTGAGGGGGTTCCTTTTTATTCCATTGCATGTTAGCTGCGCCAGCTGGTAGATATGATACATACGTATGGATGCTCAAATATACCTGCTTCTTTCGTTTCTAACCTAACCTAAACTGCCTAACCCAGCAATAACTAAAAAAAACAAAAAGAAGGAATAGTTAAAGAAAAAGAACACTGAAGTGCACGTGGCTCGAACCGAGGACCTCGCAATCACTAACTCAGCGTTTTCCTACTGCGCCACGAATCACACTTTCTTTCTTTCTTTCTTTCTTTCTTTCTTCCTTTCTTTCTTTCTTTCTTTCTTTCTTTCTTTCTTTCTTTCTTTCTTTCTTTGTATTTATTACAGTAGCATGCAACCCGATAAAACATCAACTGGACTGGTACCCAATTTTGGTGAGGTACCTATCCTTGCCACCCTTCAAAAGTGGAACCAATGTTTCTAACGTATGACTGTCATTGTGCCCGTCATTATATGACTATGCACAACTGGGCAATGCTTTATCCGGCTGCGCCACGAATCACGAATGGGTCCAGTCAGTATTGTGTTGTTGCTTTCGTGAGGGGCCCTCTCACTATAGTTACTTCTAGTAAATTAGTGAAAGTATCACTTTGAATGAACTGCACAGAACGTTCGTCTTTAATGAATAAGTGAATGAATGAATGAATTAATGAGTGCATGAATGAAGGCTATTCAATGTAACTGCAGATGCGGGATACTTCTTCGCTACAGACTTTACCAAAGACGATGAATTATCGCTCTGAATTCTTCAGAGGGATAAGAACTGCAACAGCAGCCGAAATGAAGACATTACCAATAAAGCATGTTTGTGCATGTGTGCAGTCGACTAATTAAAGAAAAGGCAGCAATTTCTGCTGTTTGCGCGGCTAAATCCGTTTCACTGAAAACACTGTAGATTCTATAGATTCCACGACAGTCAAATGCATAAAGACTTTTTTTAAAAATTCGAGGCAGCTTAAGCACTTCTTGTGCGTTCTGAATGCGAAAGCATTAACGTGCACTTGAACGCCGCTGCGTGATACTTCAGGTTTTGCGCTGCGAGTAATGGTTGCGTTAATGCTCGTTCCGCCCGCCGTGTATTTTGAGAGTTTATAACGATGGTGGATTTTGCTGCCTGCCTCTTCGCTCGTTTTGCTGCGTTCTTCCGCTCCCTCACACTTCGTCTGCGGTGTGTTTCGCTACTGCCGTGGTTCCGGCTGCCGACGACGTCGATTCTTCAGACTCCATAGCGACACGTGCTGCGCGACCCAGCAAGCGACGAGCCAGCGTCACGGGCACGTGAGGCGCGCTCGTGACGTTGGCTCGTCCCTTGTGACGTGGCGTCGCAGCCAATGACAACTCCGCCGAAGCGCGCTCAAGATGCTTTGAAATCGCTTACTGCGCACAAAGGCGTCGGCGCTGCGCTTCGGACAATAAATTCGGAAAAGAAAACCTTCATTTTGGCGGCTAGCAAAGGAAGCTTTTGGCCCCCCCCCCCCCCCCCCCCCAATTAAATAGAAGGCAAATCTTGGAGACTTCACCCGCCCGAAGTAATTAGAAGTCTGTCTCTCGTATATCTCTCAGGTGAAGTGTACTGGTAAATAAAGTTAAACATTTTTCTAGTTTCCAGTTAACATATGTACGTTCCGTGTCACTGAACGAGAAAAAAAAGGGAATATAGGAATAATATTGCCAAATCAGTTTTTCATAATAGGCTAGAAACACGCGCCAAACTATGTATTCTACGTGTATAGCTTGTGGAGCTTCAAAACTCTAAATGTCCATCCCAACTGAGTGAGAAATGGCCGTAAATGAATCAAACATTGTTGTTATGTCGTGCCTACGAATGACCCTTTACATGCCTCAGTTAGCAGGTTCCACATATGGGGCTGGTAAGACAAATCTCATGATCAAGCCGCCTGCGTATTTTTTAACTTCTTTAAAATTTCCGGCATACGTAAATTTTATAATCAGCGTTGCGCGCACTCTGGTTTTTTCGGGGTCGTTTCGCCTCTTTGCACATTTCTGTGTCAAATACGCATGGCACTGCATTTTGACGTCTACAGGAATGACCGGACCAGGCAAAATTAGGTGAAGTTTGTCTCCAGTTGATCAGTTGAGGAGCGACTAAAATGCTAAAGCGAAGCACACCAGCGAACTGGGGACAAAGGAACGCAGGCTCACCTCTTTAATCTCGGTGAAATTCGACGCAAATAGACTCTGGTTGGAGATCTCGGTACCAAAACGCCACGCCCAGTTCCGGACACTGCAAGGGGAAAAAAAAGTAAGCAGACACATGAGAAGGCAGCTTTAGCACCTTACGCAAATGGCAGGAAGTATGATGACACTGGAAAACACTGTCTCGTATACGTAACATAAAAAGGTGAGTACAACGGGTCAACCGCAAAACGAAAGTTTGTTTTTCGACGAACTATCGAGAAAAGTGGGTCATAATTGCAAAAAAGGCAAGAACTTGCGCAAGGCAAGCCCTGTTACTGTTCTACAAGTAAATTATTTGGTTAATAAATATATGGCTGCAAACCAGTTTAGCACTTCGACGGGTTGACAGGAAGAGTCAGTCCTCTGAAGCATTGCGGCTACAATGGAAGACAACATTTGGCACTTAATTATGCGACAAGTTTTACGCTTAAAAGGGTTTGGACTAGCTGGTAACATTTCACGATAAGTGTTATTTGCGCTCGGGTCCATCGTTTGCTAGTGCTCGTTTCAGGTGGTGCCTTGTTTCACGCTGTTTACTACGCTTACGTTACATTATATTTAGAGCAAGTGGAATTTTATTGCAAATGACTGAGCGTATTATTATGAGATTTAGTGAATATGCCGGCTAAAATAAGTCTCGCAAGGAGGGGTCTGGCTTATGTAATACAAGCTGATGAAAAATTAAAAGATATGCTGAGGAAGAACCAGGATATAAAGCTTCAATGACCATCAAACAATAAATCGCTGAAGAGAAAAGAAAGAATTACGAGCACGAACACAGCACGAATTACAACTAGAGGCCAGCAATGATCAAAAAGCTATTAGGAAAGCTGACGTCAAATACGCGGGATGAATTGATTTCATGCTCGGAAATGCAAACCCACACTCGAAAGGAATTCCGAGCAGTTTGATTGACGGGGCGCGCAGCGTGGCAGCAGTCTCTGGCGCCCTTGACTGACGCCAGCCACCTCCGCTTGAATGAGACACACGAACCACGTGGGCCCCACACCACAAACCCCATTTATTCCTTAAAATAAATGTTTTTTC
This sequence comes from Dermacentor andersoni, assembly GCF_023375885.2. Taxonomy (NCBI): domain Eukaryota; kingdom Metazoa; phylum Arthropoda; class Arachnida; order Ixodida; family Ixodidae; genus Dermacentor; species Dermacentor andersoni. Next base: position 73,521,737 of record NC_092822.1, on the reverse strand, counting down.
TTCCTCCTCCTCCGAGTATGGACATGCGTTCTTGAGGGCTTACTGTCTTCAGATGCCATCTGTTCGCGTTGCCTTTTCAATGTCCGGATTCCTTCATTGTGATTTGGAACTTTATTTATATCCAATCACACCAATTGAACCAATCTGGTTCTCCCTTCTCCTCGTTATATATATATATATATATATATATATATATATATATATATATATATATATATATCAAGCAAACGACTGCCTCCCGGCTTGGTTGTGCGCCAAAACTCGCGTTGGCTATTCCCTTTCATCAAGATGCAAAGTCAAGCTAACTTTCAACACGTAACCGCGAATAGCAACATTCCTAAACTACAGTAGCGGTGCGCCGTAATGAAATGATTACAAGTTAACCTTCCCTTTCCGCTAGCACGGACACCATCATTCTCACCTCTCTTAGTAGAGAAAACGGGACAGCATCGATTCCGCTATGCGTAGCGTACGTGCAACAATGACACGTTTACGCGTGTACGTGCGAGTTTGTGCGCATGCGTGCGTGCGTGCGTGCGGCTGCTCCGTCCGGGCCAGCTTGATGTCGCTCAAGGCGTCCAGGAGTTATTTCCGCCACCAGGCTCGCACCGTCGGGCTGTGGTGTCGCCACGATTCCCCACGCCACAGCGTTGCGTACGCGCCTGCGGCGCGGCCTGGTTCACCCCTCGCGGAACCGGAAGCTGGAAGTGGGTATAGCCGCGGGCCTACGAGGCGCCGTCATTTCCGGCGACAGCCCGTGGCTGTCGCGACTTTGCGCGGTGAGCAACCATCGCGTCTGCCGGAGGGGACGCGCGACGATGCTGGTGACGCGAGTGACGATCCGCGCATTATCTTACAGGCTGCGAGGAAGAAGTGCGCGAGTACATACATACATACATACATACATACATACATACATACATACATACATACATACATACATACGTCACTCACTGTTCAGAAAGAAATGGCTGACGCAATTTTGTATTATGATTATGTTGTCACGTGCTAGCCGCGGTGCAGGACGACACAGTGCCGAAACTGTGAGTTACAAATTCAACTCTTTATCGAGCGAACTTGCGGCCAGCAAAACAAGTGACACTCACGCACAACGATAGCGGCGAGCTGAGCCGGCGATCGTCGAAAATCTGATCTGCGGGTCAAGCGCGTCGGCTTTTACACGTGACTCGTCGAATGTTCCAGAGTAATCGCTAATGCTTGCGCGGCTTCGAGAAAGAACCCGCCGTGGTTGCTCAGTGGCTATGGTGCTGGGCTGTTCCCGGCCGTGGCGGCCGCATTTCGATGGGGGCGAAATGCAAAAACACCCGTGTACTTTGATTTACGTGCACGTTAAAAGAACCCCAGGTGGTCGAAATTTCCGGAGTCCTCCACTACGGCGTGCCTCATAATCAGAAAGTGGTTTTGGCACGTTATACCCCATAATTAATTTTTTTTTTCAGAAAGTACTACATGATTCGCGTCGCGCATACAATCAACTTGCAAATACTATGGCCCCATCTCGTAGGCTCTAGCGGCACTGTGCTTCACTCTTTCGCCACACTCTCCTCCTCTCTTCGCCTCGGGCTTTCGCTGTAGCCTACTCCTCCTCCGCTTTTCTCCTCGCGCTCTCTTCGCTATCCCCTCCTTTCATCCCCCGCTGGGTTCCGCGTTCGCTCTTTTATCTTTAGCTGTGCTCGCTAGCTTGGTAAGAAGGGATGCCGAGGCACGCCGACGCTCAACGCAGGAACGCGCCCCTAAGAGCTGCGCTCTACAAGCGATCTGGCATCAATGCGAGCACTTGAAGTAATGAGCGATGGTTCCTGTACATTAATGCGTCGAGGACAGTCACACACAAAAAAAAAAACGAGTTCAAGGATGACCTCGCGGCAACAGTCATCACACGCAGCGTTGTCGATCAAACAGCGGGGAACTTCCCTCACTGATCACGCACGCAGCAAAAGGGAAAACGAAACAATGCGGTAACTAACGATGCTCGCAATGACAGAACGTGTTCGTTGACGTGATTTAGGTTGCGAAAGATTGTTAAACCCGTCAGGGATGCTGCTTAGCGGCTATGGCGTCCTGCGCAGCGGAGCACGGGGTCACGTGCTTGATTCCCGTTCGTGGCGACCAAACTCCGTCAAGGACTGAACGCAAAAAAAAAAAAAAATAATTATAAAGGCGCTCGTACATAACTGTTGGTTACTTCTTGGAAAGGGTCTGGCAATATGAACATCGACATCATAGTGAAGAAGGTAGGAACCCGGGTTAGATATATCACCGATTACGCGATAATTATTGTGTTTTTAGCGAATAAGACAGTTGCTTTCAATCAAACGTCTGAGGAACGCGTTAGGTTAACATGCCATAGCTTGGGTGCATGCTAAGTGCCTGAAGGAGGTGAGATTTAATTGGTAGCACTCCGATACGGCGTCTCACATTGCTCTTTTATTGTTTTAGTACACAAAACACAAATAATTACTTAATACGTGAGTCAATCAATCACTCAATCAATCAATCGATCAATCGATCGATCAATCAATCAACGAACCAACCAACCAACGAATGAATCAATCGATCAACTGCTTCTTGGGACTGACATCTCCCAACTCGTGGCAAGAGCCGTTAAGGCCGCGTTCATAAGAACAGGACATTAGAGCATCGCATTTCCCAGCGCGTCGCGGTAACACTATAAGATATCGCTAACGCGAAGCGCATATGACCGCTCACTCGACTTCCCGACTTCATATGATAAATTTTATACCTCCTTACGGCGAAAGCACGTCATTAGTGCTTCGACACCAAGAGCGCGGCACTGGCCATCGTCCCTTAACCCCCTTCCCGCAGCGGAAGATAGCGAACCAGAAGTGCGTCCTGTGACACCCCTGCCTCCCCTTCCTTATATCATTTATCTGTCTGTCTCTCTCTGTACGGAGAGGATGCGCGAGAGTACATAACAGTTGCGCTAATCAGGGTACTGTCAAATTCTGCCGCATTGTCAAATTCTCCCTCTCGTCAGCTGTGATTGGCTCACAGAGCGACTACGACCTCGTTGGTTGGTTCAAAAGGCCAAAAGTAGATCAGTTACACCCCGGGGCTCTACGGCGAGTATGAGACCTTTTTCTGCCTTTCTCGCGCGACTGGTCAGGAGTATCCACCTTCGCAGCTCACGGCCCAGCTCTCAAGCTCGCGAGATCGCCTAACCGGCGCGGGCGGATGATGACGCACGACAGTCCAAGCCTGCTTGAAGGACGAGTTAATAAAGCTAATGTAGCATTACTCAAGACAGTGTCTACAAGCGGAACGAGGTAGCTTTGAAACTCACTCACTCACTCACTCACTCACTCACTCACTCACTCACTCACTCACTCACTCACTCACTCACTCACTCACTCGCTCACTCGCTCACTCACTCACTCACTCACTCACAATCAAGACTACACATACAACTGTAAATTAGTATGATTGTATATGGTTCTACGGGATCATCTATAATGCTCAATATGACAGAGAGCTCATATATAGGACGCCATGCGTAAGGCAAAAGCTGAGTGGATTCTGGCGCAAAGACGCAGAGCCGTCCGCTCCGCGGGGACTTTCATATCCGCATCGCGGACTCATTACCAGAACGGGTCACGGGAACTTGCCGGGGACTCGTAAAAAGACTGCGGGAGGAACTAGAGCCCACATTGCTTCCGCTCGCCACGACAAGGCGCTGCCGGCGCATAGCGCGAGCTGTGTTTTTGTGGGCAGCGAGTGTGTCACGCAGCGCCTGTCTTTGCCCACACGCGTCGTTTATGCTTCTTTCGTATAGTTTATTTTATACCCTTTTCTCGTATTTTTGATGTCACCAAGTTGTTTGGCAAAGCGCCACGCGCGCGACGCAACGTCATCGTCAGCAGCGCCATCAAACCATCGCGCGTCGTTGATCAGGAGACTGTTCAATTCGGCCATTATGTAGAATTCTGCAATGGCGGAATTTCGAGCCAATCGGAGAGGCCGCAGTAGCCCTCTGAGCCAATCAGAGCTCACAAGATGGCGAAGACGAGAACATGGCGGAGTCTGGCAATGTCCAGAATGGCATCCCCGGAACCACGATGCATGTCTCGGAGTATACGCAGTACACACTTGTCGAAAAGCGCAGTCTAGCAGAAAGAAATGACGCTGCAACATCAGGTTTCAATCCACGATATGACACGAAATTAGACAGTCGCCGATGGTTGCGCGCAGGCCAGGCAAAAGTGAGAAATATAAGTTACACGATGTACAGGGCTCTCTTCGCTGTTCTTTGGCCCACTAGTAAAACTGGCGCAGTTTTCGTGTCCGTTACTTTTATACACGTAGCTTTCAGCACAATTATCTGATAACCGCTCAACGAACGGATTTTATTGTGGAGCGAAAAATGACAGGCCTGAAGTTAACAGGCAGGAAGGTGGCGCTACGGATTATCAAGCAAGCTGGTTTTGCTTATAGTCTAATTAGGATTAGGTGGAGGAAAATGAAGAAATGCAAATAGACAGGAAATTCAATGCGTTTCTCAGAAAACCTACGGTATACTAAAGCTATTGAATGGGTATACCAAGGGAATGGAATCACAGCCACAGGGCATCAGAGGATTTAGTGGTGAAATTAGGTTTCTTACGAAATTGGCATTCCTAGGACGTAGTAAACTGCCGCACGGCATCGGTACTTGGAGATCGCTTAAAGAGGTGTTCCTTATACCGTTTTTCATGCTGTGTAGTTCATCGTGGTCCTGTTGTCCCTCGCGGCATTCTACAGCTGTTGCCCGAGCTAAACGGTGTTTATTCCTACAGTTAATTTATAAGTTAAAAGGAACGAGGTTACAGTAGCATTCACAATGCCGAGCGCTGAACGACAGTGGCATTAGCCATACTACACGTATACTGCGGACCGAACCTTTAACACACTGAAAAATTCCAGTAAACATTCTTACCATCCTTGCCTCACATATTTATTAATTATACAGGGTGTCTCGACTATCATGCACCAAGATTTAAGAATGTGCAAATGCCACGTATCTGGACAGAATCGAGGTAATGTTATTTGCCGTCGCTTGGAGATACTGAGATTATCTTTTTATTCAGCATAATTACATGATTACCCTAAATTAATTAATCAACTTCTCAAACATTATAATTAGATGAAAAGTGTTAATGAGAAAATTGTTGAACAACACGAAAAGCTCTCGATGCAGCTTTCTGTTTCTCAATACGCGAGACATAAAAGTGGTTTTTCGGGCGTGAAAGAAGCCCGCGAATACACGCAAAATTGCCGCGCGAATGGCCGCTCGAGGCACTTTTGCGTGTATTCACGGGCTTCTTTCATGACAAGAGCTTTCTTCAAGTCAACTGCTACTGAAACGTCATCTGCAAAAGTTTTATCTCGCGGATGACGGTGGTATGCAGAGCATAGGGGCTATCCTGTGTGCCCAACTACGACCGGAATCATGTCTGGAAGGGGTGGGAGTACCCGCGCTCCTTGATATGGCGGGAGAAGCGTGTGGATACCATTTTTTTTTCATTAACTTACAAGTGGTTGAAGTGAGATGGTCGCATATTGTAGAATAGCGTTGGGTGTTTGCCGGGTCTCGGTATAGGTATGCCAACGGAATGCTCCCAGTGCTTAGGCAGGCAGCCGTCTTGCCATTGCTTGCTGATCAATGACACTATGTACTGGATGGTTTCTTAGCTGTCCTGTTGCTACGCCAGGTGTCAGCACATGTCTCACTGGTTTGCTCTGCCTCCTCATAGAGGGCGCGGGAGCTTTGAGGCACGGACATTGAAAAAAAAAAATATGTATGGGAGGGTAGAGATATCCAGCTCCGCAGTACAATGAAGACACATCCCTGAGCCATTCTTTCACATACTTCATTAGTACAACATAGCCGAACGCCAGTGAATCGCCACGCAGAGCATCATACTGACGTATGCGTAATTACCATGAAGGCTCTCTTCCTGATTCTGCGCAAACTCGATGCGAAGTGCACAAACAGGCGAGAGCGAGTCCAGCGGGGCAGCGCAAAGATTTTTTTTTTAATGCTCGGATAATGTGCGTTCGTATACATACGCCAGCAGGAAAGGAACTGAAAACAGCGACCGAGAATTGAAGTACGAATAATATAAAACATGAACAGGCACCGAGCGCCCCCTGTCATGCGGGTCACGCAGCAACGCTTTGATGAACACATGAAGGCGTGTCATTACAGGAACAACGAATGACCTAGCTGTTGAAGAACAACGAAGAAAAATAGATCGACAAGGGAAGGAGGGGGAGCGAAATGGGAAATGTCCGGCTTCATACATTGCTCGCTCATACGTCCCGTGGTAGCGCCGGGGCTCGGGGGTACGACCCGAGCGAAACTGTAACTATCGCGGCGATTAAAACAAAGCGGAAATGGATTTCAACAACAAAGCGACAAGAACAGTTCGGGTAGCAAGCGAGAGCGCAGCGGACGCAAAAAAAAAAAAAAAAAAAGAAAGGAAACGCGGCCGTTTCGATTGAACGATCGACGAAGCGAACAGGCGAAAGTTTAATTAAGCGTCATCGCCAGAACATAAAACAGGCTGGCGGGACCGTAACAGAGGAACACGGAGAACGCAGTGAAAGACAGAAAAAAAAAGAAACAAACGTCAGGGAGACAAATAAAGAAAGAAAAAAAATGACGGACGCAATAAAGGCAGGAAAGTCGCCGGATGAAATCGAACCACCATCGGGGAGCGCGCACCGCTGCAAGCTTCATTAAGCGCTGCTGCTGATCCCCGTTCTCTCTCTGAATTGGACTTTGAATCGGAAGGCGCCGTCGCCAGACAGCGGAGTGAGCGAAATGAAATAGAGCGGACACGGCCTTTTCGCGTAGAGGAGCGCGGGAAATCAATCCTTTCTCTTCGGGACAAGGAGAACGCTGGTGGCCGCTGTATGGCCGCGGCCGACGCCGGGCCATTCCAGTCGATGGCGATTGAGTTTCGCTGCCTTCGGTACACGGCGACGTGTTTGGTCGCGGGGGCGTGCGGGTAAAATGGTCGGGGGTGGGGTGGGGGGGGGGGGGGGGGGGCGCTGCGCTATTCGTCGGCGCTCGGCACGCGCCCCGCTAGCAGGAAGCTGGGCGCCGAGGACACGCCGTGACCGTTTCCCGAGGGAAGCCTGTGAAAAGCGTGGCGCTTAAGAGGAGCTCGGCAAGAACTTTTGAGCTCCGGCTGCGCTAGTTCTTCGCGTATCGGTGGTGTCCGAGTCCGCGTCCCGGCGACGGTTCTCTCCGAATACTAGACCCGGAGCTCGAAGGCTATGCTTTTTTGCTGCCTGCATACGCCGCAAGAGATACGGTTGCCGGAAACGCGCTTTAGACGCCATATTTTAAGCATCAACCATCGCGCATTCTGCTCGCATGGCGTCATGATCAGCGTTTTGCTATCACCAAATGTGAAGAACCACTATTGGAGGGTTTCTTTGAACGGCTGAGGCGGGGCCCATTCAACGTCTGATCGGCCGAAGTAAAGTTAACCGAGAGAGATAAGGTGGAACGAGGAGCTTGAAGTCATGTACAGTACGCGACGCCTGCGGTTGAAAGCATGTGCCATATATAAATAGAAGTAGCCGAAAGTGGCGCTGGCTAACACGCCCACGACTAAGGATCTAGTGAACACACAAAAATACCTCAAAAAGTAGTCGGTAGTGCGGCCGTTACGGTAGCTCTAATGGGGGTGTACCACACGCGGAACGTGCAAGATGCGGGGTCGACTCCCGTCTAGGAAAAAGAAACAGGGAAAAGCGCATTGTTTGGGCCAGGGAACGTTTCATTGTTCGCAAACGTCTTCACAGAACACAAAGGAGCAATAAGAAGACACCAAGGCGATAGCAAGGCTTACTTGACCTTATTGTTTTCTGGCGCCGCTTGCAAATCTGGGGAAAGTTGTGTGTTCGGCCACTTTAATCTGCAGTTTCCTTATGACATATACATATCAACTCATAACAACTGCAAATTTCTGCTATGCTTTTGCTGGCTTCCTTTTCTACAACTTTCAAATGAACCCAAAACGAACGAAGCAACCTTCAGTACCAGTGGTCAATTATCAGCAGGAGCTAGACCGAGCCTGGTTTCCTATAACTTAAAAACATGTCTACCTGTTTCTACTATAATCTCCTGATGTCCAATTTACGCAACCACCGACGCAAGCATCGGGCAGTAACCCGCAGCGTTGTTTGCACGCCCAATCAAACGCGCTCCAAGTTTACAGGAGGACACTCTCGTTCGCCTTTAAAGCGAATAACACCGCCTACATTGACAGGCTTTTCTGATCTACTTGGCTGACAAGAGGTGACGAGCACGCGGCAGTGTAGAGGGTTCGGTGGAGCCGAGCTAGCGCAGTAAAAGTAGATAACCGCATGAGGAGGAAGCTGCCGGCGTCTGCGATCGGTCCACTCCCCCTTGCTTAGCCTGCCATGGCTCAGCAGATAATCGGAAGAGGAGGGTTGTGCCGGCTTCTGCGATTGGCTCACTTCCCCTTCCTTAGCATTCCATGCCTCCGCAGATATCCGGATGAGGAGGGTTGTGCCGGCTCTTGTGATTGGTCCACTTCCCCTTGCTTAGCCTGCCATGGCTCATTGAAAATCGCGGCGGAGTGCAACTGACAGTTAAAAATGCGGCTAAAACAGGTTATGAGCGAGGAAGAGTTGGGAGCGCGACGTTATATACGTGCCCAAAGGGCTCGACAACGGTATACTGCTACGCAAAAAAAAAAAAGCGCAAATATATCCATTCTCCCTGGCAGCTCGGAGTAGCCAGTTCCAGGGCGATCGCCGAGCAGGCATAATCGATTTATTTCAGAACGAAGTAGCTACCAACTATTCCGAGAAACAAAATTAGCTTTGTTGGGCATATTAGTGCATCTTTATTGCGTATACGTCACTTTGACGTCATGAGTTTTCGTAGTTTTATGACATCGTGTGACAGACAACCGAAGTGGGCGCAGCCCGAAAATATTCTGACCAGTCGCGGAAGGGTAATGGTGAGAAAAGCCTACAATCGGAAAGAAATGTTTTTCTTTTGTTCCGTCTAACCGAGCATAATCACTCGGTACACGTCATGTCAGACGGGGAGTTTTCGCTGCTTTGGTCACGTCGCGTGACAGACAGGCTAAGTGGGGGTGGCCCAAAATATGTTTGACCAATCCTGGAGGGCTGATTGCGTAAGTGCAATAGAAATTGTTTAAAATAGATTTACGTTACAGCGCCTCTGGAAGAACACGTTTTACTCGCTACAAAAAAAGATGGCGAAACCAAAAAAGAACAGCGTAGTCGCTGACAGGTGGCGAAAAGCATATATAAAGGGTGAACTGCACCATTGTCACCTGTCTCGGATCTAAACCACGCTTCAGAGAGACATAGGATACTGCCTAATCAGCTAAACAATCAGCTCAACAGCTCCGAACCATCCTTTTGGATGACAGCATCCTTAGGTGGTCGGCTAGTGGAGAAACGAGCGAAAGAACTCTGAGATGGCACAAAGGCACGGCCAAATCGAGAGTCTGATAGCGTCGTGTCAGATAGAGGTGACGGTACTTCGTGTGCTAGGGACTGGTCTATCTTTAAAGCTTTTCAACGTATTTCCGAACGATGAGCTTGAAACATAGGGCGTGTCAAGCTATTTCTGGTACGATCAAATAAGTTCGACAATCAGATTATTTACCCGCGCGCGTCAGCAAGGTTGACGAACAAATGGCGCTCCTGAACCACGGCTTATCGAGGCAAATCTATTTTGAAGGGAGTGAAAGTTTAATCTTAACTACAGAGGTTAGCGTAGCGGCAGACCTGACATGCTCTTGCAAGTGAGATGGTGTGGAATTTAAAAAAGGATGTGAAATAAAAACAAAGGTCACACACATACAGCAGCTTGCGCGGAGGAAATATGGTTGGGAATATCATATTGCACTTTCTGTTTACAACTTTAGTATAAACCGCCCCACCCCTTATGCACACTCAACAGGGCTGCAGCCTTCGACATGTGCCATCTACTCTCAAGCCGGTGTCCTGAGCCTAGAATATTTTTGAAGCAATCGCCTAGGGCCGCTGAGAACTGGTGGTCTCGTTCGTCGTAAGGCCTAGCATGGATGCGCAAGTTCAGCTGGTGTGTTTAAACAGGGAATAGAGCATATGGCTTTTTTAAATCTAGCAGTTTCGAATGATCACATTCTGTACTTAAGTACTGGCAGTTGCTAACTTCTGCATGCATGCTAGGTTACGCCGACCATGCTCTTAACAACTGTCGCCTAACAAACAAACAGTTCTGCTTTTCCGCAAAATCACCCATTTCTCTTATTTCTTGGACTTAAAATGGTACTGGCTCTCAGTCCGCTTTACTTGCCTTTGATACGCCACTTTTTACGCGCAGCGCTTTCTTCTAGCGTCAATCAGCTTTGTTTCGATAAGAAAAGACAGTTTTTATTCTTTACAGAGGCCCGAATGTCATCTGCTTGGAAAGTTGATATCAATTTCTATGGCTTGTTGAGACGACAACTTAAGCGATACCTAAATAAATTAGCACTGATAACGAGTTCTGTAGAAACACCGGCTCAGGCATGAACGCATTTTACGCGTTGATAAATTGATTTTCCTTTATTCCTTTACATTGCGATTTCTCTCTCTCTCTGAAGTTTCCTTTATCATTTACCAGTCAGACGCATATCTTCATGTGCGTCTGACTACTCCGTCATACTGCTTATTTTCTTTTCTTCACTCACATACTGAGTCTTCAAAAGTACTTGCTAATAATGCATCAGTATCATGATCATGTGCCGAATTCTAGGACTCGCTTACAAAGCGCATCGACTTCTGCCCCTGGCTATTGCTTCCCGCTTGCTTAAGTAAATTAATCGTCGTCAGTGGCCAAATGTTGTACGGAAGCAAAATCACCTGTAAATATTTCATGCATTTTTTTTCAGGTCACTACGTCAGAGCCTAACGGTAAGACTGATACCGTCGACATAAGGAATATGCGATTTTTACGTGCCAGGCTTAAAATTAATTTTTATTGCCGTTTTGCAAATCACAAGAAATACATCAGTGAGTGAAAAGGTACTGCGCATAGCACGGCTCTTTTACTGTAAAAGTATCAACAAAAATACCTAAAAAAAGAAAGAGAATGAAGACTTCACACAGCACAAAGGAGAAATAAATAATTACACGAAAACGCGGGATTAAATGCACGTGCAGCTAACCAAGGCGAGAAAAGGAGACGACGCCGGAAGTAAGAAAACGAAGGAAGAAGAAACAAAAGTCATCGTTGTCTCTTAATTATTTTTTAATAACTGGCTGCGCCGGACACGGAACTGTAGCTCATTAGGAATACGGGGAAAGGGGGGGGGGGGGCTCGTGTTTCTACGGCGGATACAAAAGCTGCGCCTGTTTCCCGGCGAGTTCCATTCCGAGCACGCAGACTAAAACTAAAGAACAAGTAAAGAAAAAAGGCGATGAAACGGAAGAAGGACGTATCTGTTTCCAACGGCTTAATGAACTCGTTATTAATTTCGCCGGCTCGTTTCTCATTCAGAACCAGAGCTTTGCAATGTAGCGGAGAAAACGCGCGACGGCGATTTCATTCCGCCCTATTTATTTCTTCTTCATCTCCGCGTTCTTTGTTTCTTTTCCCCTCACTTTCATCGGGACGTGATACGAAACACAAAGGGAACAGGAACGGTTATATTACTGTTCTTTGAGCAACGCGATCCAAACGAGAGGGGAACAAGAAAAACAATCAACGTCAAAAGGGAGATACGCCTCTGAAGCGTCAGACGCCGCTAACAAAGCGCCTCGAGATATTCATCGTCCCTATGATGGATGGTACTCGCACGACCCCGAGTAAGACAAGACACGGAAAAAAAAGAGGAAAGGAACAGCCAGACCATAAGCCACGAACAAGACGTGTGGGTGCGAGCGCGTGTGTGTGCGCGCGCGCGCGTCTCTTCGAAAGCGCGACAGCGGACCTTCCCGGCGCGTTCGCGTTCGGACGGTTCTAACGAATGCGAGAATTACCATAATGAAGGCGAAATCCCCAGGATGGCGGCGGAGGCGGTGAATGCGGTTTTATTGCAGTTCCGCGGCCACCCGTTCTACTCCTTCGTCTTGTTTCCCCGCTCTTTACAAAAGCGGCCTTCCGCGCATTTCGCGGCCGCCTCCGCCGCCGCCTTCGGAGAACGCCCTCGTGCAAACGTTACGGTTGGGCGCGTAAAGTCGGCTTTGCCTCATTAAGACTTTGCGTGCGGCAAAGCACGCTTTACAAGCGCTCGTCAGGGAATTATTTATTTGTCTTTTTTTTTTTTTTCTTGAACACAAGGTGCAAGAGATTCGTAATGCGAGCGACGAAACGAGCCTCTCTTGGAAAGTAGAAATCAATGGGATTTGATTCGGCCAAGGAAAAGGAATAACGGACGACCCTAACAAGGCGCACCTGCAGGTGTCTCAAAACGCGGAAGGGCAGAAATACCAGAAAAGGAGTGCTTTCTTTTTTTTGTGTGCTTTTTTTAGTGAAGTTTCCTTTGCCTCTTGCCTTCACAATGTGTGTCCCGGCTGGTGCTATCTTCGAAATTGCATAACTAGCGCCCCTGGGCATGTGAGGCTAGGTAAGGTGCCCGAATATACAAGCAGAACAAGAGGCAAGAAAGGAAGAATTCGGGAACAGGAAAGAGAAGTTGCGTGCTGCACAGATATGGAGAAGTTGGCAACAGAAGCAGCCGAGTGGGGAGAAGTTTGTTGTACGCAAACGGACTGAGCCAGGAGTTGAGGAGCGCTGATCTGCATGTAAATCAAGGCATGCACAAGTCATGTACATATACAAAGAACGTGTACAAGTCAGATAATTTTACTTCGCGAAAATCGATTTGTTTTTCATTAAACTCATTTAGTAGACGTGGACGTTTGTTTTGAAGCATTTGCCTACTACAGCAAGTGTGACAATACGGAACATTCCATATTTCTGTTGCAAAGCACTGACTTTGTGGCTCGGTTGAGGGAGATAAGCGCGGTGCCCTGTGATTTCAATTCGCGTCCGCCTATGATCTCGCAGTACTCAATAATCCTCGATCGCAGTCTACATTGAAATCGAACGTCGCTCACAGCTCGATGGATGACACATTGGCATCGCTTGCTCTGGCTTCGTACGGCTACGACTGGGACGTTAGCTATTCTAAAAGTATGACCATCAAAACTTTCAATTCTCTTTCTTGTTTTCAAGGAGATGACGGTGTGTGCTACACGGCGTCAACAACTACTCTTAACTCAGAGAAAAGCTAAAAGAAGTGTAAAACAAGCAATAGTGGAAATACTACAGAGAAAGCATTTTAAAGTTCATAGACACAAGAGAAACAATAGTTTCTTAAGCAATTCCCAAGCGTTAAAGTGTTCATGTCGGCGAACGCACGGCCACGGTCTTTGGAAGGAGACACAGCGCCCACAAACACACGCAGAAAAGCCACAGGAACACGGTAATAAGAGTGAATACGTCAGTTTTACGAATCACGTCGACAAATACAGCGCCACGATGAAAGTTGGAACAATAAGAAATAGAAACCTTTTAATACTCCCGATTCTGCCTTTTCTGGCAAAACAAGCCTCAAATAAAATGCCTTAGACAGTTTGGAACAAAACAAATTCTGGAGTTGCTCTCTCACTACAATTGCTTCCGATTTAATAAAGAAGCCCTCCTTCATTTACAAGAGGCTCCATAAGTTGTCCTTAATTAAGTCTATATTATTTTCAGGCGCTTGCGCAAGAATCCTTTACGACTAGTTGTTCCGCCAGCAGGCGGCAGCGATTCCGAGTGGACGCCAGATTTGACGACTGAACGTAACAACGTCAAGCAATCCGTAGGTGGAGGAGCGCGAGAGCATCGGCAGGCTGGAAGGAAAACGAGAATCACATCCGGTTTCCATATACGACTATGAATCTTCTGTGTGCTGCTGCAACTGTTACAATACCTCATGGCGCAGCTGAATACCCGAGTGTCCTGTCATGGCCATGGTACTGATGATGATGAAGATTTTGATTATGAGTATTATTTATACTGACCTCTCCTTTGAAAGGGGGTAGCCAACCGCCGTGGTTGCTTAGCGGCTATGGTGTTGGGCTGCTAGCCACGAGGTCGCGGGATCGAATTCCGGCCATGGCGGCTGCATTCCGATGGGGGCGAAATGCGAAAATACCCGTGTACTTAGATTTAGGTGCGCGTTAAAGCACCCCAGCTGGTCCACATTGCCGGAGTCCTCAACTGCGGCGTGCCTCCTAATCAGAACGTGGCATTGGCACGTAGAACTCCAAATTCTTTTTAACGGCGTAGTCACACATAGACAGCCTGCTTGACCTAATCAGGTTTTACTACACCCCCCCCCCCCCCCCTCCATTGCCGCCTAAAATTTTGTCTATTTCTTCTTTCGATTCTTTCGCTCCATTAAAGCCCCCATCTCCATCCTGTACACCTACCTGTAACGATGCTGGTTTCATCAATATTTTCCCTGCTTTTTGCAACTCATACTTTAAAATTCACTTGCCTATCTCGAGCTCCGGTTTTATGCGCGCCCCCTAGTGCGCCTCGTATGCAAGAAGCAAGCCGAAAAAAATAATAAAAACAGTCTAAGGTGAAGTCTCATTCTTTTTTGGGTGACCTGTTAAACAAGTGCAAAGCAGTCGGATTCCTCGATCTGAACCAGCTGTGCCATTTGCCAATTTCCAATAATCCGCCTCCTCCTTCCCCCTTTCCTCGCCAGCCGTAATAAGCCAGAAAAAGCCAAAGCAGGAGGTCAGAGGTTCGCCTCTAGTAGGGCTGTGGTAGTCGCTATAAATGCGCAGCCTACAAAGTTTCTCTCTGTAGCGATGAAACTTTGTGCTGCTGAACGAAAAATCATATATTTGAGGACACAATAAAAGTTTGAAAGACAGTGCTGGAGCCCAGGGAGAGCCACGCAGATATGCGCACCAAATATTATTGAGTATAACCTACCTCGAAGCTACAGATTACGGTTTCTTTTCGGTGCTGCACAAGACTACAGCGTTCGACACCAACGTACCGCGGTTTACGCAATACTAGCAAGTTTTGTTTCTTTTTTTGTTTGTTTGTTTTTTATTCATTCTGCGCGGAGCTTCACAAAAAGTAGTTGCACGCCGGCTGTCAGTGGCCGGACGATGCGCACATTCGCCCCACTTGCTTGATTTTAGGTCGATGAGAAGTACCTACAAAAACGCATGACATAAGAAGAAAGGGGGGGGGGGGGGGGGGCTAAGACTCGACTTTCTCACTTTCTTTTCTCGCACCCGAACGTAATACTTCGACAGGCGTGCTTTGCTCTCTTCTCATGCGTAAGATTGGCGCGTGAGAATCGGGTGGTCTTTTTTACTTCCTCGTTCTATTCGCCTCGTTCAGCCAGGATTTGCGTAATCCGTGGAGCGTGTAGGCAGCTATCTCGCGACGTCAGTTGGGCCCCAGCGAAAGAAGAAAGAAAAGACCAGAGAAAAACACGGAAAGGCTAAGACTACAGGCAGTTGCAGACAACCAGCTACGCACGATAATTGTGCAGCAGTAAACACACACCGTACATGCGCGAAGGAGACAGATAAGAAGAGAACTGCAGCGCATTCCCGCATCGAGCTCTACGCTCTCTTACTTTTCTCAGGCGCGCCGTTATTCTTATCGGTTTATTTCATTCGCACGCGCTCTTGACAACGCTTGCTGCCAGGTCTGCTTTCTTAAGCAAGGCGGAGTCAACGCGAAACCCGGATTTCTCTGCGGGCACATATTAGCTTTTAGCTGTCGCGTGTATGGATACGATTGCCCAACGTACTTCCTCCAATCGCGCAGTGCTCTTCTAGGAATCCGCTCGGCGTGTCGAATTTGAACGCTAGGAGTCTCTCCAGGAGCACTAACGATAGGCTACGTCAGAGCGAACGAGATGAATATTGAAATGTACCAGTGAAATATAATTTCGGACATGCCAACCTGTCAATTCCATACTTGTCACGTTAGTGACAAATACTTTAGTTACAGGTTAGCAGACAGGTTAGGTAGCGTTAGTGGAAGGTTTCGGGTATTTCTCACAATAGTGACAAATACCCGAAAGGCGAAGTATCGGTTGCTAGTAGACAGTAGTAGTAGATTATTAGCTATATGAAGTGAGGACAGTAGTTTTATCGGCCGTATAAACTCGTAAACATTCGTTTACTAACAAAATTACCAAGCACGGTGTCACGCGGGCACAGGTAAAGATGGACACATCTCGCTCGATGACCGCGGAAACTCGCTGTCAAAACGCTGGGGTGAGGAATCGCAGCAGCAGCAGAGAGCGAATTGATCTTCGTGTATCTCTCGCTTCAACGCGAACGAAACTTCGAAAGCACAGCTCCACAGCTCGTACGAAGCTACCGGCACTACGCGCACTTTGCAAACATCGCAGATCGCTTTGAAGATGAGGCCCGCGCGGGCGCGCACTTTGGTCACGTCGCTGGTCGCTTTCAAGATAGTGCGGCCGCACGGGCGAGCCGTAAGCAGCTGCCTCCGGAGAAGAACGTCCCATACCCGCCTCCCTCGCCTCCCTTCACCCCCGTGCCTTGCACACAACAGAAGAGGCCTGCCTGCTGCTCCATCCTGCTGCTCCATCCTGCCTGCTTCTCTCGCGCACACAAGAATGAGCCGCGCAAGCCGACTTTCTCTCGCACGTACAGCATAATGCGCGCGGCGACAATTTAACCGCCCCTTGGAATTTACACGGAACCTCACGGCGACGGCGACAGCAGAAATGCGCCTGCAGTGTCCAGACAACTGCTATCGCAATAAAAGGAAACAATGCGTACGAAACGCAGACTCCTCCGGCAGAGAGAAACATGACAGAGAAGGATCGCTTGTTGACGTTTTCTGGCAAATCGCATTCCATCCCCCATCCTCGCTTCCTCCGCAACGTTCGGAGGAAACATTAGCTCTCTCTTTTTCTGCATCCGGGCACATACTCTGTCCCTCTTTTATAGTGTTGTGCTTCCTCCGTTTGCTTCGTGCTTTCTCAGCAGGATCCTTTCGTCAATCGGGTCCGGAGATGCGCGGGCGCTCGCATGGTGGACGGCGAAGAAGAAAGAGCGCGCGGTCGGCCAGTCCAGGAAGAAATGTTTTCCAGAACGTCGGCGGGTCTAGCTGATAGCGTCCAAACGACATCGCCAGGAAAGAGAGGGTGGGTTAGGGAATGGCAAACGCGCGTGCGTGTATATGTTGGACCTTGCATATAGTATGTGTTGCCCCCCGTATGTGTAGTGGCATACTCTCTTATTTCTGCGTTCGATTCTCGTCTAAGATTATTTCTATTCAAACTTCTCTCTCGCTCTCCTTTCTGCGAATCGTCGTTCCAGCGTTTACTTTCTCTCTCCGCAAACATCAGTTCTGCTTTTGATTTCTAGTTTCTTTTTCCAGGAACTCTGCGGCCGGCTACGCGCGAGAATGTTCATTTTTAATTTCACGCGTTCGTTCTTCGTCTTCACGTGTTGACTTTGTTTCTTTTTAGTGGAGCTGCCTACTTTTTTATGCGACTGGAGCTCTGCGTCTTCCACTTCTGGGGTTTCACTCTCTCCAGGTTATGCCATCCAGATGTTTATACTTTACAGCTTTACACTTTCACCCAGTGCAGTTTTACGTTGCCTCCCCCCCCCCCCCCCACTCGCCCAGCTTCTTCTATTGTACTTCTTGTTTCCGACCATGTTGCCTCGTGCCGCCACTTGCCCCTCCCTCTCCTACTCCTCCTTTCCTAAGGCCTTTCACGGCCCGCGGCTTCCGCGCTATCTCCCTGATTCAGACGCCAGACGGCGCTGGCCACACATCCACCGCGAGGCGGCGCTGACGATCCCTCTCTGCGCCTTCTGTAGCCGGCGCTTCGTCATTTCTCCGTCCCGTGGCCGGTTTTGCTGCTGCATCGTCTTTCTCCTTCCCGCGTGCATTCGTGCGTCCATAACCAGACCTTCGTTTTTGTTGCCCCGAGGTTTATTTTTTTTTTTTTTTTGCTAGCTCCAGTGCGGAGCCTTTCTCCCCATCCTTACCCACTGTTTTTCTGCCCATTTTGCCCTCCAGCTTCTTGCCTCGCCTCCGTTTGTTTTCTCGTTTTTTTCCTCCTCTCTCTCGGCTGGCGCCATTTCCGTCGATATTTTTCATCCTGCTCTAGGGCCCTGCCATCTGCCCTTTTTGTGTCCTTGCTTGTGCTTGTGTGTGCACTAGCGTACAGGTACGTATCTATGCGCTTTTTCGTTGCTACGCCTGACAGGGATGCGAGCTACCCAACGTGGTACTATTTTTCTTTTTCCTGGATTTGTTCTTCCTGCTAGCCATCTTTGTGTCAGAGGTTGCTGTTTATGGGGAAAAGCCGGCAAACGAAACAAACACAGTAACAAAGAAATGGAAAAATACAACATTGCTCCCGTTCTCTTGTTACCCATCTTCGCTTTTTCCTTGTGGCCGTTCGCTTGGTCGTCTTCCCTCGGCACGTAATGGTCTTTGTCTTTTGCCCTTTCTTTCCGTTTTCTGCTACCCCTTTTAGCGCGTCAAGCTGGACGGTCTTCCCTCGCACGCCCGCAGATAGCGGCGGTCCCGGGCGCTCGGCGTGCCGCCAGAGCCCGTAGACAGTTATGAAGAACCCGCCGTTATTGCTGCAATCAGGAGCCGAGCCCGTCTGCTCCTTCCGAGCGCGGGCGAAGGAAATATCGGGCGTAGCCCAGTAGGAAACAAAGGCGCCGGCGAAAAAAAGACGACAGCGGCGGCTCCTAAACAATAAAAGGTTGGCTGCACACACACACACACACACACACACACACACACACACACACACACACACACACACACGCACACGCACACGCACACACACGCACACACACACACACACACACACACACACACACAAAAAGGGGGGATATCCGCCGTTACAGCCAGATCCGTGACGAAGCTGCGTGCGTGTGAGAGAGAAGAAGCAGAGTCGTCTGCTCCGCCTTGTCGGAGCAGACGACTCGAAAGCGCTTGCAGACAACGAGGGACATGATCTGTTCCTTCCGCAGAGATATTAAAAGAAAGCGGCACGGACGGGACTCCCAAACGCTCGACAGTACGGGCTAGTCGTGCACACGCTTGATAGATCGCCAGAGAGTATACGCGGACGCCGTGAGAAACGTTGAGACCGCGATGAAACGGTGCGGCATCAATCTAAGTGATTTATTTGCTCTCGCTAACACTGGCGATCGGTGACCTACAGCGGGAAATAAACGATGGTAATAACTCTTTTACTTTCATCTTGCCAATTGAGGAGACTTGGAAAGAATAAAGCAAATATAAATGGCTTGACTGGCTCCAGCGTCGCCGCCATACCAACAAGGAAAAGGCGATACCTCTGACAAGCAAACGACGATTGATGTTGCAATGCGATGATTGCAATGCGATGATTGCAATGGGACGATTGCAATGCAAACCATTTCCAAGACAAACACTCTGTGTGGCCCGCCCTTTATTGCCTAAACAATTTATACGGCATTAGATTCATCAATAATATGCGCAGTAAAAGTGTCTATGTTGTAACAAGGAGCACTACCACGCCTAAAATGGGCGACACGAAAAGTGGTAGTGCATATAATATTTTGATTGTCCTTCTAAAGACTACAAGCGTGCCTTCGCGCAATGAGTTGCTTCGGACGATCATCACGGAACGCCACATATCGGGGGAAGCAAGATTCCAGCCAATGGCTCTGGTTTTGAGCTGGTTACTTACTCGCCGTGGTGGATTAGAAGTTATGGTGTTGCGCTGCTAAGCACGAGGTCGTGGGATCGAATCCCTGCCGCGACCTCGTGCTTCCGTGTCCCGTGCCTTGGGGAGCACGTTAAAGATCCCCCGTGTGGTCAAAATTAACCCGGAATCCCGCACAACAGCGTGCCTTATAATCAAATCGTGGTTTTGGCAAGTAAAACATCAGAATTCAATTAATTGAATTCGTTACTTCGGTTCCGAGTGAGGTGTTTCAGCATTTAACCACCGCAGTTCTGTCTTTTTAATACATGCAAGATTACAGGTGCAAACAGACATTAAAACGGACTCCTGCATCTTGCACCCAAAATGCTTGAAATTGAGGTAACCAGACGTTTGCATTGAGCTCATCCATCAAGTTTGGCGGCTACTTCCGAGTGGCATACATACTTCTCACATAGGCTTCACACTTAAGGGAAGAAAACAGAACTAGCAGATTGTGGCCGTTCAGCATTTCTGACGGACATCCTCTGCTACCAGCGGCTACACAAACCGAGGAGCATAATCATATCGCAAGGCATGCCGTCGTAATTTCTTAATGGAAGATGACGAATTGAAGATGGTGTGATGTCCATGTTTTTGTCTAGCGCCCTCTCTAGGATGTCTCAAAAGTACTACTACTACCCCCACTGCTACTACTACTAATAATAGTAAGCGGTACCCTGTTATAACGAAGTCTCATCTGACATGATATCGTCGTTATATCCGATATTCGTTGTAAGCATAACTTTTTTATAAGCTGATATCGGGGAGAACTACTACAGGATGGCTTCGTCGTGTCTGGTAAATATATATACACGTTCTTTATGTCGAGGATCGGCTTACTACAATTCAGTTACTTTAACATAACTGCCCTGGTGCACATTATAGAGACGACGCGCATCAGTGCAGTTGTATTAACGTCAATCAATAGCAGAAGCGTGCTACACAGATCGATCTACGTGCAGAGAAGCAATCAAACGTACGTCTGCTTTGGCCTAGCTAATTTCTTTAAGATGTGATACACCGCATTCCAAATGAGCCGAAGCATGAACTGCGCAAGTTTTCAAAACGTTCACCGCGCCACAACCGCTCAAGTACGAAGTAATGCTTTGAAATCCGTGACATCACACTGACGTGCCAGCGCTGGGGTTTGGGAGTGAAATTAGAAAAGAAAAAAAGAATGAAGAAAGGGACAACGGTGAAGTTTGGCCTTCTTTTCATATTCTAATTAATCAACTTCGCACTCGAATATTTAATGAAAACAGAGTCTTGAAAGAATAATTTATTAGTCTAAGCTGACTATTTTTTTCCTGAGTGTCCAATTAAGACGAAGCTGCAATCAGAGTCCCTGTAACAGCTTTCACTGCAGAAAAAAATAATAAAGGAAGTGAGGTCCTCTCACGTATATAGAGGGGCTCAACTTGCTCTTGACTTTCTAGTTTCTTTAATAGTCTCAACTGAATTTGCTTCTTGTAATTTTGAAGTGTTGCCGGTTCCATCTCCTCACGCAGCTGACTGTTTTCTTCAAGAAACCACGCTTCCTAGGCTCAGACCTTCGCCAACGGGATTTATCTAGCTTCGAGGGTGGGGAGGGTGTGTGTATGTGTGCGGAGAGCTTATCACTTTTCTCTCAATCACGTCACGCTTCGTCCCAGCTGGCCCCCGTTTTCTTTCTGCACGCGCTGCAGGACGACGACGGTGTCTCCGCGGTCCCCGCCTCTTTCTTATACGCTTAATTGAATTCGAACGCCTCGCCAACTTTCAGCCCCGCAAAATTCTGCACACACGGCTTTCATCTTTTTTTTTTCTAGCGCAGTTTCGGCCAGCCGTCTGTTCGTTAAAGCCACCAGAGACAACTCGAACGTATTGCTTGTCCTTACAGCCTCCGACAGTCACTTGTGTGGGCAGTGGAGATTATGAGTTAGCCTGCCCTAACCGTCGGTCTTTTCTTCTACCTAACGCGTGATTGGCTAGGTCACGAAGTTTTAATTAGGCGAGCCATCCGCTTCTTTACAAAGTTTAGACGGCTAAGAGAAAGAAGCGAGCTTACATGTGGCAGTATGTTTTCCTTCCTTTTTTTTTTTTGCACGGATGTGCGAAGAAGCTTAGACATTAGTGGCCTAACCAAGACGGCCATCCTCTGCCCTCGATCGCACCACTTGCGCAAACCTCTTAAGTACGCGAACTGTGCATAGGCCTTGAAGTATTAAGCATTTTTTATTCTAATTACAAGACACTGTAGACGTTTTCTTTGGAGAGGAGGAAAGGGTGCGCGGAGAGACTTTCCTCCTCTCTGACCTTTGCAAGCCGGCCGCGCCACTGCTTGAATGTGTTGCGGTTCCGTGTTGCAGAACGATTTGAAAGATGCTTTAGCTCGTTCTCCGTGAAATTTAGCTTACGTCAGTTCATACGAGGTCGTCGTAGAACCGCTGTGTAGCAGCTTTTCGGTGCAGCGGTAACTACAGTATTCGGAAATTTTTCTTGGCTGTGCAAACGTGCGACGTACATCATCAGCCACGGTGAGTGTACGGTTTGTGAACTGTTTTGGCTGTATCGGTTCTCATTCGACAAAAAAGACTTTTAGTCTTTGAAACGCAGGCAAGAATTGCGAAGTATCCTCGCCATCCGATCGCTTGGCGTGGGAACTAAAACACGAGCGTGCGTGCTCGTGTGCGGTCAACCCAGTGGAACCCCGAAACATCTAGATAAGCGACCATAGTTATAAAACATTTCCGTCAGCCACCGGCATCGTTCTCACGTTTTTAGTAGTTGGTAAACTTGAAATCACTACGCTACGTATGCGTTAGCTTCAGGTATGAGGACGATGGTGTTGCTCGAATGAGTGATCACTGCCGTTGGTAAACCAGCTTGATACATATCTAAGCTCTGTTTTTCGGTATTGTGTGTTTTGCTCTGTAGAGAGCGAGAGAAAAGGATGCGTAGAAAAGCAGGGAGGTTAACCAGGGGTAGTTCTGGTTGGCTACCCTGCACGGGGGAAAGTTAAGAGGGATAAAAGGAGAAAGAATGTGGAAGGGGGATATAGAGAGACGATATCCCAAGGGGACAGCATGAAAAAGAATCCGATGGCAATTTGTGAGGACAGAATTTCCGTAAGACGGGCGAGTGCATCATAGCTGATGAAAAGAAAAAAAATCTGTTTTCAATATCTTATTTCTCGAAAAAAAAACATAAAAGGAAAGCACGGGCTAACGCCGCAATAATACCTCGCATGGTCATTCTGCGTGCGCGGACCGTGCGTAATATAGAAAAGATTTATAACCCAGCATCTACAACTGCCTAGGGCGCTTGTGGAGTCCGCAGTCAGTCGCTTACCAGTCGACATGTGTGATTCGCTCTGTACAGTATGCTCTTATCCCTAAGCGAAACTATTTTTTTTTATGTGGGCGGAACCATAGCACTACAGGCGAGGTAGTCAAACAATGTACCTATAGAAAATAATTTGGAGGCTCGTAAAAGTAAACGGCACAACTTATTCGGTAGCAGAATGATATACGTACCCACAACATTAGGACCATCGTACGTTTGGTAACTACTCATTGCTGTTAAACCCCAGCTTATAACCACAGTGAAAATAATGCAGTAGGGTCACGGAAGTGAGACTAATTTTCAGAAACACTCAAGTGATCGCCGACGCTGATTGTATAGGCTCAAACAGGGGTGCACAGGTCAAGCTGGGTGCTGCGTCCACCTCATCGCTGCAGGAACTCCGGTCACGCTGACTTAAGACCAGCACGTCTCACAGAAGTGTTTCGCACAAAGAACACGCCACGCCATAATAAATGGACAGCGCGAGCGCGACCACAAGCACCAGAAACCTACAACCGAGCACATGCCTGGCATACGTCACGGAGCGGTCGGCCAGGCCAGCATCACGGCGCCACAAAAAGGGTCTATACGTTGGTGCCTTCAGCTGGCGAGGTCATTCTTGTTCTCTCTCTCTCACACGCACGCACGCGCACGCGCACGCGCGCACACACACACACACACACACACACACACACACGCACGCACGCACGCACGCACGCACACGCACACACACACACACACACACACACACACACACACACACACACACACACACACACACACACACACACACACACACACGCCCCGCCGTGGTTGCTCAGGCTATGGTGTTGGGCTGCTGAGCACGAGGCCGCGGGATCGAATCCCGGCCACGGCGGCCGCATTTCGATGGGGGCGAAATGCGAAAACACCCGTGTACTTAGATTTAGGTGCACGTTAAAGTACCCCAGGGGGTCGAAATTTCCGGAGTCCTCCACTACGGCGTGCCTCATAATCAGAAAGTGGTTTTGGCACGTAAAACCCCATAATTTATTTATTATTTACACACACACGTACGGCGAGGAACAGAAATTATCTGGAAATATAACTGCCTCAGTTTCTGAGTAGCGAAACTGGTCATGCGACGGACTTGTGCATCTGCGCATGCGCGTACGCGCCATGGTTGTCAGGACAAGGATCTCTAGATGCATCTAGAACGCCACATGTGGCGTTCAGATGGATGTGCATGAGGTCACGTGTTCGATTCTCCACCGCGGTTGTCACATTCCGATGGGCGAGAAATGCAAATGTGCACACGCGTGAACGCAAGTTCGGAAGCCCACTTTAAATGCCCCAGTAGTAAAAATAATCCCGGACCCCCCGTTCGCAGCTTCTCAATAAATAAATAAATAAATAAATAAATAAATAAATAAATAAATAAATCAATCGAGAAGTTCGTCAGAGGCTGTCATATTCATGCAATTTCAAAGGAACGCAAAATATTGCGCAGGCCGCATATCGGGAAGTGACGTCAGCACAAATATTGCGTAATGACAAAAAATAAAAAGGAATACACACTCATCAAAAGAACATGCGAAAAAAGAGCAATAAAAATGAATGATGAGTCGTAGAACATAGCGCGGAAGAAAGAAGCAAAACGCGGCAACTTAGGAGCGCCGTGGAATGTTGAAAAGAAGTATTAGCCTTATCGCCGGCTGGCGAAGAAGCTTCACAGCGCCGCCGTTAAGAGCGACGACCCGTATCGGCCGTGAAGCGAGGACGTGGCGGTGATAAGGCCCTTGCGCGCCTCTCGGTTTCCTTTTTTCTGTTCTTATCAATTTGAGAGAGCTGGCCCCCAGAGGTGCTGCCGCTGCTTGCGACGCAGCCTTCCACTCGCACAGACCCTCGTATAAGCCAACCCCCGCTTTATGATTATTTTTCTTCGGGCTCAGAATCACTTTCTCGATTTATGCGCGCTCTACACCAAAGCGCGCCGTTCCATATACGTGGCGTAACCTCGTGTTCCTACAGCAGGGCCACGCTCCCGAAGAGAGAAGATTAAGGGGGGGGGGGGGGGGGGAGGACCGTTGCACGCAGCGTATTTTCGGCGCATTTTGAACGTCTATAGCCGCTGGGCGTCGGCGCATGCATTTCACGCTGCGCGACTGCCGAGCAGTGATCGCAGCCATGTGGTTACTCGGTTGAAAGCTGATAACCCGTGGTGCGGGCGTGCCGGTCTGGATATAAACTACATCGCCGTCGCTGGGCGTTCTAAGAGGACGCGCTCGTAGACGCGTTGACGCCGGCGGACGTCTGACCGAAAGCACTGCGCAAATGCGTTTTTTTTTTCTTCCGGTTTAAAGACCGAGCAGATAAATTGCGTCTTCTCGACGCTGCGACTATGCACCGAGGGGAGAGAGAGAGGTGAAGGGCTCGGGGATTACTCCTGGCCATTTGGAGCTCATTTGCGGCATGCATGAGCCACGGACGCTGACTTTTTCCAGTGCACCTTTATCCTTTCCTTATGACGAGCGTTTCATGATTTTATAATGTGCATACAAAATATCAAAGTTGCAGTTCATATGGCGGCCCAAGGACCAAGACAGTGTACTTAATGTATAGAACGTACGATTAATGCTTTTTTTGTTTTTTGCAAAAGCCACATTTCTTTCAAGGTGGAGCGTAAAATCCGGGGCCACGGCTACAAGAGGAATAAATACCCTATGTTTTATCGCGAAAAGCAGTAATATCCTAGCAAAACGAGTTGGTGAATCCGTAAAGTAATTTTGTGGCGTAAAGTTCAAAGTGCACGCTTGAAATCATCTTCATAAGAAGGAAAAAAAAGCAGAATAATAGTCACTCGAACAACCGAACACGATATGTGCGGTTTGGCACTTTGAGATACCTATTTAAATATTTCCTTCTGGCAAGCGACTCATCAATGATCCTGTGTGCATTCGTCATTCTACAGTGCGTCATAAAACAACATGAGGGTGCCAGAGTGTCTGCACGTGGCATGCGATATGATCGACATTACGGGGTTAACTGATCGCTGTTACACGAACCCAGTCGAGGCCCGTAACGAGATGCGTAAAGGAGTCAGGGAAGCCTCACTGTACGGCCGGTTCCTCGTAACGGTTTGTTAAACAGAGGCCGTGACTCGAAAGCACGGTTGCCGTGCCGGAGTCGGTCTCTCCGCGGAGCATTAGCGAGATTAGTTCGGTAAGCCGCGTGTCACAGGTGTGTTCTCTGTTTAGCTCTTTCCTTTTTCTCCTTTTCTTCTACGTGCTCAGACATGCGCAAAACAAAGCGATCATCGAAGAGTTGCAGGCTCGACATGAATTTTCTTTCGGTGTCGTCTTTCATTGCGATCTGACACACCGCTCGGGAATTCCCCCCTCGGAGGCGACAAGGACTGGATAGACCGACTGGGATCACCGCTTTGAAATACAGCACTCAAGAAGGCCAAGTACAGAATGAACGAAACGAGGCAAATGGTGCGCAGAATTCCTAGTGTGATCCTCGAGGGAATTTCCAAGCGTCAGAATTGAAACGGGAGGAATACATAAGAGGCTCCAAAGAAAGAAAAGAAGAAGAACGAGAACTGTATTATCGTGTGAGAAATCATTTACCAATGAGGTAGGAGTTGGGCTTGACCGGAAGAACAAAAGAAAACCAGGATAAAAAGACGTGAAATATCAACGGCTGCTTTGGTGGTTATTCGACAATTGGGAGAAATATGTCGTAGGGTATTCAACCCAGGATCGACAAGTCTTCTTTTTGCCTTGAATCCAGATTCCTACAAGAAGCGTGCTACCATCTTTCCACGGTTCTTTCTCACTCACAAACAGACGCAAACACGCAACACAGGAAAATAACAAAAAAACGTATCTCAAAGCTTTGTTTCCTATTGAGGCCGCCGAAGAAAGCCATCCAGAGAAGGAAAAGAACGATTTCCCCACGAAATCCCCAATGTCTTACGCGCATTCGAAAGACCTGAGGGGTCCGGGAGACGGGTTTCCGAATGCGACACACACTCTCTCCCTCGCCCGTGTTTGGGTTTTTCCCCCTCCAACCGCATGGCGGGTGGCGTCGGCTATTATGCCGGGAAGGCGATCAATCGCGCTGCTGAACTGCGCTGCTGAACTGCGCTGCGCTTCGTCTCGTCCTCGACCAGAGGCACACGACAGCGCACGCTACACCAGCCGTCCCCGATCGTCCCCCGTAGGGTGCTGTGGTATAACAAAGACGGCGGCCGCCGCGGAAGACCAGAATGGTACGGGAGAGTAGGGACAACCGCGCAGTACCCGTCATGGGAGCATAACGTGCCCGTCCGTCGCTCCCCTTTCCAGCGCTATGGAACGCGCCCACGCATTTCTGTGCGCGTTCTCTTCCCTTTCCACAGATTCTCTCCCTGCGCGTTTTACCCGGGGCTTCTTCGCGCGTTCCTTTTTACTCGTATGTTCTTTGTTTCTGTAGATGACGATCGCGTGCACGGAACGCGTGCCTACATTGCGGGAATGTGGGAGTGCGAGGCAAACGAGGGTGCCTTGGGGTTTGTGTGCATATATATGTGTTTTACGCGAACGTAAGTGTGAGTCAGTGAGTGAGCGAGTGAGTGAGAGGGCGAGAGCGTGCGTCTGTGTTTGAGCGTGTGTGTCTCATCGATACTGAAACAAACAAATAAGAAAGATACGTGACGAACAAGAACAGAAGAGGACAATGCGTTTGGTATCGCCGCGTAGCTAATTAGCAGTTCTCTCACAGGATGATGCTAAGCGGGAGGCGAGCGCTAGAGGGATAGCTAAATATTCGCAACCTCATCGAGGGAAACCATGTCCTTTAAAGATGTATGGAACACCCGTGCTCTCCCCTCTAGCATCCGGAGACCGGTGTGATGGAATAGGTGCACGCAGTGTGGAAGGCAGGCGTGTTTCGGACGCATTCCTCCATCCTTTCCCTGAATACGAAACAAAGGAGGGTGCGGGGGATTATCTTGCAATTGTCAGACGATGCTTTCGCGTGGACTCACTACATGCCGCAGGACCGAATAACGCAATCAATACAAATACAGACAAACAGTGGCGGGCGTGAGCAGGACGCCAGAGAACGCACTACTGAAGCTGTTTTCAACAGATGAATTGGTGAAAGTTTGCGTTACTCGTATAGGTTAGATGACGAAACCTGCAACATAAAGAAACAAGTCTCTTGAAAAAGCGTAAGTTTGGGCATGTTGGTATTCGATAACTTTTACGTTTTTAGCGCAAGAAAAGAGTCGAGAGACAGAAGTACGACGCGGACATAGCGCTGTGTCCGCGTCGTACTTCTGTCTCTCGTCCCTTTTCGTGCGCTAAAAACGTGAAAGCTATGAAAAACAAGTAACGCTAGGTCCATACCGAGAAGAGTATCAAGGATGAAGTCTTTACAAGCAAAGTTTATGCTGAAACAAACACCAAGCGCGAAGCTAGCCTCTGACGCTACAATGAGGTCACTTCAGCGGAGGGAAAACGCAGAACGGCAAGGAATAGGCGAAAGCGACAAGAAATACGGGCGACTGCGTAAAAGCCACCGGTAAGTCGCTAAGCCTACAACGCGGCTGTTGTCAGGCCCGCCCCACCATATCGGTCTTACTTTTCTTTTTGTAATAATCGAAACCCGCGTATACTGGTCACTCCCACGAGAATCGAAATAACGCTAAGGACGGCACTTCGACAGGCGCCTCAAATTTGTCGAAATTGCAGCGGCGGTCGTACACCGCTTACCCGTCCACTGTCGACGTGATCTCGAAACAAAAAAAGACCTTCCCGACGATCGCCCTGAACGCTTGAGTTGCCCGGAAGCCATCAAAACACGCCGTCATGACCCAAAAGGGGCAAACCTCGGCGGCGAGCGAACTTCATGGCTTGCCAGGTGATTATCTGTATCTCCGGGTCAGGCATCGGCAGGCTGGGAGCAGCGCGGCGCGCGTTAGGAGGCGGCGAAATTACCCGCCGTTTCGATGATTGCCCGGAAGACGTGCTGAGAGGGCTCCCCGCCAACGAAGCGATGCTTGGGCCGTCGCGGACGTCGCTCGGAGGAAAACAAAATCGACCGGCGCTGGCGGAATGGGCTGGAGTGGCGAGCGCTGTGTCCACACACGGTGGTGCATGCGTTCTACGAAGAGGAAACGTCCTAAGTAACGCGCATGGAGGGCAGAATCGGTAACCTGCTGTGATGTCAAAAATGAGGTATACTGATTAGATAGATAGATAGAGATAGATAGATAGATAGATAGATAGATAGATAGATAGATAGATAGATAGATAGATAGATAGATAGATAGATAGATAGATAGATAGATAGATAGATAGATAGATAGATAGATAGATAGATAGATAGATAGATAGATAGATAGATAGATAGATAGATAGATAGATAGATAGATAGATAGATAGATAGATAGATAGATAGATAGATAGATAGATAGATAGATAGATAGATAGATAGATAGATAGATAGATAGATAGATAGATAGATAGATAGATAGATAGATAGATAGATAGATAGATAGATAGATAGATAGATAGATAGATAGATAGATAGATAGATAGATAGATAGATAGATAGATAGATAGATAGATAGATAGATAGATAGATAGATAGATAGATAGATAGATAGATAGATAGATAGATAGATAGATAGATAGATAGATAGATAGATAGATAGATAGATAGATAGATAGATAGATAGATAGATAGATAGATAGATAGATAGATAGATAGATAGATAGATAGATAGATAGATAGATAGATAGATAGATAGATAGATAGATAGATAGATAGATAGATAGATAGATAGATAGATAGATAGATAGATAGATAGATAGATAGATAGATAGATAGATAGATAGATAGATAGATAGATAGATAGATAGATAGATAGATAGATAGATAGATAGATAGATAGATAGATAGATAGATAGATAGATAGATAGATAGATAGATAGATAGATAGATAGATAGATAGATAGATAGATAGATAGATAGATAGATAGATAGATAGATAGATAGATAGATAGATAGATAGATAGATAGATAGATAGATAGGCCAGAGAGAAGTCTCTAAGATGGCAGATATGCTGCGTCGATTCATTCTTATCAAATCGAATAAGAAAAATAAACGCTCATACAATTCTCTAGCTTCGCCTCTGTTTCTGCGGGCCTGACCGACTCTCCCCAGTTGCTTTCGATTGAAAGTAGTCTACTGGAGATGTACAGACAATGTGAACTCATGTCTGTGAGCGTGTCTTCGCTTCTTCCCAGTGTTAGTGCGGGATTTAATCTTGACCGGCTCCGATCTGTTCTCTTAGATGGGTCGCTGTGTACAAAGTGAGGAAGAAGAGCCTTCAGCTACTCCCTTCCTCTCAGCGCTTCAACAAACTGAAATATTGTAAACGAAAAGCGGTAATGATAATGACAATAAGCTTGCCACGACCGAACGCACAATCAACATCTAGCTGCTGCTCATGTCGCTGCCCAAATGCGAGAAGCACTTCGGAGTATTCATTATTTGATGAAGGAAAAAAAATTATGGGGTTTTACGTGCCAAAACCAATTTCTGATTATGAGGCACGCCGTAGTGGAGGACTCCGGAAATTTCGACCACCTGGGGTTCTTTAACGTGCACCTAAATCTAAGTACTCGGGTGTTTTCGCATTTCGCCCCCACCGAAATGCGGCCGCCGTGGCCGGGATGCGATTCCACTACCTCGTGCTCAGCAGCCTAACAACATAGCCATTTGATGAAGGAGTGACCCATGCAATAACACGGATGGGAGGCTTCAAATCTTAAGTAAGGGCGAACATCTTCTTGCCGTCGGCACAGACTACATAATTTCGTTTTTCCAAAGGTGGATGCCCTTCTTCCGTTGCTCGTGCGATCTCTAAGCCTACCCATCCGTTCGCACGTGCCTTACAGACGGGTGAAACCGGTATACGCGCCACTTCTCCTCAACGGTATACCGTGTCTGGGTCCTCGCTTAACCGTAGAGCGCGCCCTTCCCTTCTTTTTTCGGCCATTTCTATCTCAATAGCTCCTCCGCGAAGACGAACGCGACGACGACGGCTCCCCCCGGGGGGAAACGCCGATTCATCAAGAGGACGCTGCCGCCAGCGGTCGGCTCTGCCGCCTTCCCCCGTTCGTTTCCTTCTCCTACTTTTTAATCTCGACGTTGCTCCGAGGCAGCGTGGCGTCGCTGCCTTACGCTTCTCGAATCCTTGCTCGTCCCGCTTTCTGACTGCCGTCTTTCGCCCTGAATTCCCCCTTTCTTTAGCTGTTGTTGACTCCCCGTTGCACGCAACAAAAGAAAGAAAGAACGAACGCATGAAAAAAGAAAGGAATGAAGAAACGCTTCTGGAATCTACGCTTTCTTGGGCAAAGACGATGCCCCCATTGTACCCCCATGCACCGACGGAATTTCTCCCGAAATCTCTTCTTCCCGCAGCAGCAGCAGCGGCGCTATTGTGTCAGACCTCCATTTCGCGACGTTCCTGCTGCCCTGCACGCCGACTTCGCGCTGGATTCTTTCTCGGGCACTTTCGAATCTTCGCGCAGATAGATGATACATGAGGCCCTGTGTGTTCTGCGTCCGTGTGGGTCTCGCTAAACAGGTGAATTGATATGCGAACGTGCACGAATGGGCGTGTATGCGCACGCGCATCCTCTCTGGCTAGATTACGGGCGACATGAAAGATGGATGCGGTATTCGCAGTCCCAGTCGAAATTTATGTGCGCGCAGTCGTAGCCACTGTCCTTCCCTGTGTTTGTTGAATTACAGTCGTGAGCAAAAGGAATATTAGACGGAGGGCAATGCACGTAAACGATGGCTCGAGTAACAGGAATACGTGACGCTGCGTCGATTTAATCACTCTGCAAACTGCATAAAGGTTCCGCACTGCAGTCCTCTGATTGGGATAACCACAGAGGTGAAAGTTCTGGATGCCCTTGCGGTGAGTAATCACGCCGCATTTTGAGAACAGTCCACGTACACTTATTCAATCGGAATTGCAATTCAAGCGGCTGGTAAGCGACGCAAAAACTCTGACGGACTGAGATATCGATCGGTGCACGCTTAACAACCATAGGTGGGCAAACGCGAGAGCCACTCCGACACGGCGTCATTCGAAACCGAAGGGCTAGACGTTGAAACGCTAAAACAAACCTGTTAACCATGTGAGTACAGTTTTTCTTTTTTCGACTGTTCCTTAGTTTCCACTGTCTTTTCCTGCCTGTTCGGATGCGCGCCCGGTTAACCTCTCTGCTTTTCCTCTCTCTTCTCTCTCTCTGTCTCTCTCTCTCTCTCCTGCCTGCTGGTTCAGCGGACATTTCGTGATGCATAGAAGGTTCTCCACCATCTGTTTTCTCCCTTACATTGTTCATCAACAGTTCATAACATCAACAGTACCCCGCAACTCCACCACAATGTTACGCGAAGGACGAGTCAGTAAGACGAGGAACCATTTACAGTTTATATTTACAACAGCGGTTGCAGCGCTGAACGGTTACATTTCCAGCGCGAGCCCAGTTCGTACTACCTCCTCTTTTCTGGAGTGATGGCGCCCACGCGTCTCGTTCAAACAAGAGAATACCACACGCGTGCAGCAATATCTTAGTCTGTCAAAGTGCCGACCAACCTGCTTCGCCAGGGCTGCCCTGCTGATACAGGGGACTCAGATAGTTGCTGCACTTGCCGCCAGGAAACTAACATAACTTTTTTGTATATTTACATGACCACACCAGGGACCGCAAAAGCAGTACACGATGTTTCTTTTTTTACTAGAGTTGCTCCTGGCGACGCAAGAATTGTGCTGAAAACACAAAACGAGCACACTCAGGAGTGACAAGGGCTGTGCGAGGGTGGCTGCCCGAGCTATCTCGGAAAACGGCTGTGAAAGTTTTAATGAAGTACTGTAATTGCAACGACCGGAGGTTGCTGTCTTCAGAGAGCGTGTTCGGTTCCTCCGGATATCACCAGCTTAAAGCTTACATTCTGGGGTTTCACGTTCCAAAACAACGATATGATTACATCAGGCCCGCCGTAGTGGGGGGACTCCGGAATAAGTGTGGCCATCTGGGGTTCTTTAACGTGCACGCGATGCATGGCACACGGGTACCCGTCGTTTTCAGAAATTACAGGCACGTTTCAGTGCAGCGTATGATACATCAATTTTGTCTGGTTTAGATTTATTATTAGCTGCTGTTTATAACTCAGCAATGAAAACGATGTCTCTTAAGACGTATCGTTTTGATTGCTGAGGTATAAGGTTGTATGCTTCACCGTAGAGCTTGTTGAAGTTTAGCAATTTTTAAGAAGACTTCTAAAGAATTCCCCGGGGTAAATAAACAAGATGCCTTCTGCAGTTACTAGATATTGTTTCTTTTGAATGAAGAAAGCTCATTTAAATTGGTACTATGGTTTCTCAGAAAAAAGATTCTCCGTTCCTGTGCATCTGCATAGGAGGTCTCGAGCTAAAGCCTACACCGAAGACCTTGGGCCTAGCATTTTAGGTGTTTTGAGAGCGTGTTCCATTAATCCAACTAATTCCATGATTAAGGCTCGTTGGACCCTGCGACGTTCCATTAGAACATGCCAAATGTTCTGTACGATTTCGATTCCCGCTCGAGATTATTGAGCCGCCAATTTCTTTTCGTCGTATTGGCAAAGCCAGAAAGCCAAAGTATCGAGATTACATCCGATGTTTCGCGCCTGCGCAGAAACGTGTACCTCACGCAGTGCAAGCGCGTGTCCCTGAGGTCATGCGCGGACAAGAAATTCTTCGCACATTTTGTTCATTTTCTTTCGACAATTTATCTTTCGTTGGCTTATTCATCGCGACAAGCCTGACGACGAGGCAACAAACTAGCCTTTCTTAGGAAAGAAAGAAAGGAAAATGTAGCGAAAGCTAAAAACATAAACGAGACCGAGTTTCGCGTCTCACCGTTTTAAGCATTCATGGCCGGAACCGGCGTAGTTTGCATATCTCGACGGGACATCGGCGTCCCTGTTGGTGTGTGCGGCCGCTGGTTGGTGTGTGCGGCCGCTGCACACCCACGACTCTCGTTCGCCCTCAACAAAGCTGGGAAAATGCGAATGCGAAGTACAACGACTGCGCACGCCTTGCATATTTTTGTCCCCTCTTTTACGGCACGAGCACGCAAACGCCGTGAAGGGAAGAAAAATGGCGGGAAACACGAGCCTTAACCCATGGCCGCTGCCACGCCCCCTACACCCTACCACGCTGCCGCCCTGTCGTGCGCGTCGCTTTTAAAACAGAGCGTTAACGCTCTTAAAATCGCAGACACACTCTCCCGACTCTCCCCCATCCGCTCCCGTATCGAGCCGCTACACTTTCTCATTGCAAGAACAAAATAACAAAAAAAAAAAAAAAATATAGGAAGAGAAATAGTCGTACGGGTCTGCAGATGTAGTCGAGCCTAAACATTACGAGGCATATATGCGCGCTGGCCAAACTCGTATAAAGAAAATGAAAAAGAAAATAATAAAAAGAGAGAGGGAAGTGGGGAGCAAAGGAAAGAAAGGGTCCGCGGCAAAGCGAGCTTCCTTGTTTTGAGTTACCTCCACGCTGCTTATTCCGCGAGCAAATGTAGACAGCGCGCGCGCGCGCGGGGATTTTGCACGAGCAATCCCCAGACACCGCTCGCTGTATCCGCCTAAGGCGAGGCTTACGTTCTCGCTTCCTCCGAAATTCTCGTGTCTGCCTCGCCTTTTCTTTTTTCTTTTTTTTTTTATAAATCGTACTCTGGGCCCCCGCGTCTCTACAGCTCTTTCCAGGAGCTCGTTTTGTTCTTCCTTTTCTTGCCTGTGTTATCTGCTTGCAGCGCTTCTCTTTGGGTGCGGCCCGCCTCCAGGGCTCCAGCTTCGCTCCACGACAGAAGCGTTACTTCCTACGCGCCAGGGCCTTTCTCTTTCCGCTCGCGCGGCTGTTGAAAGCGCGAGTGCGAAGCGGAAGAGTCTCAAGGGGGAATGAAGTTTTCTCTCGTCCGGATCGGGCTGGCGCGCCTGCAGCTCCTCGGTGGGGCGGAGACTAAATCTTTAACGAGCGAGGTGGCGTCCACCCTCTCGGCTCGAGCTTCCCGACCGCGATGCTCTCCGACTCGTCGAGTTGATTCCGCGCCTTTTTTTATCTCTCAAGGTGGCGCTGGCTGCTCGTACGTACCTTTCATCGCCATCAACCGATGAGGAAAGAGAGAGAGCGGTTGAACACGTCTTAATAAAGTGCAATTTCTTTCAGCCTCTTGAGCGGACGAGGCAAGCGTAGATGCCCGAGAAGTATCGGAACTGAGAAGTCACCACGGGGTGCTTGATATGCGTGCAAGCATGTGGAGGCGAGAAGGAGAGTTGGTTAAGAGGGGGGACAAAAGAAATGTGTCGGGGCAGGAAGGAAATTTCCATTTTGCCTCGACGGGAAGTTGACACGTTACGCAGCCAGCACGCCTGCCCCCCCCGATCGCGCACCTAACTTTCTAACATTCTATTTTCTAATTGCCCAACAAATACATCAAATCAATTTTTCATCACTCAGTTAAGGTATCAACTGTTGTAGCCTTAACACACACACACACACACACACACACATACAATTGTATTACGAGGATTGTACCTTGCTTCACACAATATCATCGCACGTACATCCGTCTGTCCGACCGTCATCTTGAGGACAGCATGGGAAAGGTAAATGCATAACCAGTGGAGACCTTTTTAAGATATGGCTGCATGACTAGTGTCGGAAAAGGTGGAGAAAACACGCATTATCAAATTTAAGCTGCACGAAATTACGAAGACAGTGGCAACACGTACACACATGACCACAGGTGAGAGCCAGCCTCTCGAATCGGCATAATGTTGCCGTAGCCTATCTTCAACGTCTCTGCTACGATGGTTCACCTCCGATGCTGTCTTCACGAAGCGGTCTTTTGTGCCGGTTTCGTCAAAATTGCAACGATACTAAAGATGGCCGCTGCCCATTTAGTGACCTATCTGGCCGTCCACGACGAGTATCAGAACATCGAACAGAGCTTAGGTTTTTTAGGTGTTGAGGTATAGGCTTAGGTGTTTAGAGGCTAAACAAAACCAATTCTCTGCCAGAACAACCCTCAAGAGACAGCGCGTACCTAAGAGAGATACTTTATGAGCTGCATATGAGTCATATGTTTCCTACATATGGATGCTCGTACATCACTACCGTGATTGGGGCACATCTATTCAAAATTCTAACTCTGATGATGCGCAAGTCAATGCGAAGTGTAAAATCTTATCATTCCTCAAACGGAAAATTAACAAGCAACTCAATGTGACACGAAGTCACACACACAAAAAATTGGCTCTTTAGAGATTTGCGCTATGATAATTCTGAGTATTATTCAAGAATCCTGCTCCGCTTTCAAGATTTCGTTAGAACTGACATCGTCAATGCACTCGTATTCAAAAAAAAAAAAAAAAAATAAAGGAATAACGAAGGGTTAAGCTTTTATAGAGGAGCTCGAATTGATTTCCCTGTCAAAGAGCCGGACTTCGGCAAAAACTGGGGTAAAATGCTATGAGTTCGCTTAACCATGAGCCAAGGAGCTGTTGTAAAACATATGAAAAAGAAATCAAATGTTCGAATATTTGCGCATTGCTATGCAGTTAGACTCGAATACAACGAACCTGAATAAAACGAATTAAGCTTCATATAAAATAGGCGAACCTTATTTACCGATACGCAAGGAAAACAACTCGCTCATAACGAACAGTGCAATGGGTACTGTCGACCTTTACCGGCCGTGTTTATTTAGTGTATATGGTGTTGGGCTTCCAAGAAAGAGATCGCGGGATCGAATCCATGCCACGGCGGCCACATCTGCACGAGAGCGAAATGCGAGAACACCCGTGTACTTCGATTTCGGTGCCCGTAAAAGAACCCCAGGTGGTCGAAATTTCTCGAGTCCATCCATACGATGTGCCTCAATAATAAATTGTGGTTTCAAAACGTTCGGCCCCCTAATTTAATCTTTTTAATTGTCGATTCCGCGGTATGCCTTCTCGGGCTCGCGGACATCGCCCGAAACATAATGACGCAATTTCTCCGCTGGATGTGTCACGCTGCTACTGTGCATTGGGACGAGAGGACTGAATTAAGCAGATATGCAAGATCTAGGAAACCCAGAAAGCCATTCCCTGTGACACTGAAGAAAAAAACCCTAGAAGGTGCCGGAAAAAAATTCCCGGCTGCTACGCGTAGTTTCGGTTTCAATGATTGCTTGACCCTTTGCTTCTTTTTTTCTATTTGAGACAAATCTGTATATAACGAGTGCTTCACAGAAGCTTGTTAATGTTTGTTGCAGAGGACGCTTGTTGGGTATAGCGAATTATCGGAGACAGCTGAACCCTGATTTTACGAGGCCAACGGGTAATAGTCCCATTTATTTGCGAACTATTTTTAGCGAAGAGAGCCAGCCTACGGTTTGTCACTAAGGGCTTTAGGCAGCCCTGCTATATCTTGACAGCGATGATAGCCCCTTCTTTTCCCTCTGGGGACTCAAAAAATCGTCTGAGGAGGCTGACCGCGTCCGAGACTTCGCTGGCTGTCGCCAAACGGTCTATGCAGGCATCCGTGTCGTCAATATTCCGACAGTTGTGCTGCATTGGCAAAGAGCCTCGCGGGGCCCTCGTCAACAAAATTATCCGTTGCGCCCAGGCCTGCGTCAGCCCTTTTCAGTGTCATTTCCCCGCGGAATGGTTTCGTAAAATGGAGTACGAACGTGACCACTTGCTTCGTAAGACCGGATTCGTAAATGCATCAAACCAAATGGCAAAACACATGAAGAATTTCGATTCGCTCGTAACACCGGGAAATTCGTAATGTCGGGGTTCATTCAACCGTACATCAAACTATATACTTAGCGCATTAGGCCTCTTCGCTACGGCCGGGGTGTGCTATACTACAGTGGTGTTCGTACAAACGCAGCTCCGTCTTCTCGCAACGCTATCGCGCTTTCGCACGACGTGGGCGCGTGGGCGCCCGAAATCACTAGGAGTGAGGAGATCGCCGGTGTGCGAGCGAGTCACTACGAGTGACAGAATACGAAATCCCGGCGAAAGAGAGACCGACGGACGGTCGGACAGACAGACAGACAGACAGACATGGCGCCGGTTTCGTTAATAATACAGAGCGGGCGCCGGAGAAGCGCGCGCCAGACAGTTGGCCAACGCGGAAAAAGGCGCGAACAACCGGCGCGCGCGAACCGTGGGCCGGCGCGCCGCGGGAAAGAACTAATTGAGAAAAATGAGCGCGCTCACCGTGCGCCTCCGGAGAGGCCGCTCCCTCTCTCTCTCTCTCTCACTCTCTCGACGCCGCGTAAGTGCGGTGGCGCGTTGATCGATTGGACGGGTTGAATAGCGTGGCTGATGGGGGAAAGAAAAAAAAGGAAATGGGAGAGAGAGAGAGAGAGAGAGAGAGAGAGAGAGAAGCAAAAGGGGCGAGTAGGCAGTGGTGATGGCGACGGAAAGCCCACGGACGGATGCCTCCGCGAGAACCACCGAGTTTCCTAGCAAAATTACTAGACGGAACTGGCGCTGCGATCCCGCCGCTTTCGGACGTTTCCTGCGGCGTTATTCATTAGGCGTTATCGTTCTAAATTTTGAAGAAATGGTAGCTTTTCAGACGCATAAAGGACGTTAGTTTAAGCTAAAGCGAATACTCGTCGCAAACAGTTTCGTTTAATAACGGAACATCTCGTTCGAGATGGTTAATCTGGAAAGCGACAGCGCCGATCGCAGCAAAAGAGAAAGAAAAAAAAAGAAAGAAAAAGGACGAAGCTTAGGCAAACTCAAGTAGTGCCTGTCGCTCCTAGGCTGGCTGCACAGCCATCCTTGCGACTACTGTAGACACCAGCGCCAGAGTTTCCTGTAGTGATCTGTCCACTTAAAAATCTGCCT
The DNA here is from genome assembly GCF_023375885.2 of Dermacentor andersoni. Lineage (NCBI taxonomy): Eukaryota > Metazoa > Arthropoda > Arachnida > Ixodida > Ixodidae > Dermacentor > Dermacentor andersoni. Next base: position 73,482,659 of record NC_092822.1, on the reverse strand, counting down.
AATGTACGCACGTTACGAAACCACCATCAATATACAGAAGAAACGTCCACCTTTTTGTTCTGAAACGTAATTTTCGCTGACTATAACATAAACGTTACCGTGCGTACCCCTCACAAAGATAGACAAGAACTTCGCGTTTTTCTGTTTTTTTTTTTCTTTTAGCCAGCAATGCCAAATTTTTGCCTCTCACGTGTTTTCTCGGCTACAGGTTGGAGGTCAGCTAGGAGTTTTTTCTATGGCTTCCAACCTCGCAAGCTGCGCAGAAGCCCCATAGCGGCCGTACAACCAGGGCGTCAATGATCAGTCATTACTGAGAACAGCCACCAAACAGCCGCAGTTTCGCCACATACGCGCTCACCGTCGCGTCAGATATGCTATGACGCCTGGTAGCCTGAGGGGTGCTATTTACACTGCTCAGCGGCACAGGCTATAAGGCCCTTTGCAACAAGTCTCGCGTGCTTGCTATCGCTGTCATTGCTTCGCCCTTCCAGCGAAACAGTAATTACTACGAGGCTGTGCCCATTTATGGACTTGTGACTTACGTGCACATTTATGGGCTTGTATTTGTGACTCTGCAGAGAAGCTGCCGTCCTGTGCTTCTTGGAATATATGTTTCATTTTCCTGTTATCCTTCCGAAAGACGGATCAACCAACTTTTTTTTTTTGAAGGAAGCTTCATGGCGTAGCCGACTGGGAAACAAAAATAAAATAAAAGGCAGTAAAACAACGGGAACAGAACGCCTGATGGCGGTAATAGATGGCCCGGATGCGTCGGCGCGAACCATTGAGTTTCCTACTAAAATTGCTGCAGGCCCTCCGGCGCTGCAATCTCTCCGCTAGAACGAACACGATGGGTACCACATGGATTTGCCTAATTTTTCGTACCTGTAGCTTCAAAAGTTTCTTGAAGTGATTATTTTTCAATCAATCTCAGTTTTCCTATCGCACGAAAGCAACAAGTTTCCGCGCACACGAATAATCATGGCGAAGTGTCTCATCTATAACGAAACGTCGCGGTGCAAGTTCTCCATTTGCAAAGGCACAAGGTTGTACGACGCCAAAACGATGAATTCGAGGCGACTTTGCGTAACTACGCGCAGAAAGTGAGCAAGCTAAGCAGCATGTCTTCCCGCGCATATAGATAAGAAAACTTAAGTGCTGCTCGAGGGAGCGTTTTGCAGTATGTTGGCTTCGTCCTCTCTGCGGAACGAAAGCGCTGGCTCCGGGCTCCGTTCCTGCGTATTGCCCGTCGCCACTCCTGAAGCCTCGCACGCAAGGACAACGAAGTCTGCCGAATTTGCACAAGGCAGCACTCCCGCGCTGCCTGAATAATCATGGCTGAACAAACAGCTCCGGCAGACATTTACGCCAGGTATCTCATCAGTAAATTTTGTAGGAAAGTGCGGCCGTCGGCAGCAGGGGAACGAAAAAATGACAACAAAAGAAAAAGAAAGGTGGAAACGGACGGGAAAGAGAAAGAGAGAGAAGGAGAACACACTGGTGGCGGTATAACGGAAAGCCCCGATGGGTCGGGCGCGAACCGCTCCCTCGCCCGCCCGTCCGTCCGTCCGCCCGTCTGTCGCGCACGCGTATGTGCTGTCCATTTCCCGAAAGGGGAAATATCGCGACCCGGCGAGTTTTTTCGCGGCACATTTGGAGTCGGGCGTTAATTGGGGAAGCGGAGAATCCAGCGACGTCGCGACGGCGGGCCGCCGCGCGCACATCAACGCTACAACAGGGCCGACGACTGCTGGCGGAAAGCCGCGGCCCACGCCGCGTCGCCTCAATTAGCGAACCGTTAGCAGATGAGCTCGACGGTGGCGCCGCACTGTCTCGTGTTAGAGACTGGTTGCTACGGGGGGGGGGAGGGGGGGGGGGGAGGGGGCAACCAGCCGAGCCCTACAGTTAGGTGTTTCGAAACTGCCAGTTTGTGAAAACTGATGGTATATGCGAATTTTACACGTGCCGCGACAGGTAAGGAAAACGAAAGCATACAGCTATTTCAGTTTGAGCGCCCAAGTAGCTGAATGCGGAAGTTTCGAGTTTGAACGATCGTTTTCGGGACACCTCGTTATGATTCTAGCGCGCCTGTTTAAACCAGCGCGAGAGTGGGCCGTTCTGGTGGGCATATTCGCAATTCTAGTGTACAGAGATTATTCAACGGACAGGGAGCAGCAGCGCAGGGGAAAGGTGCAATGCACGAACTTTTCGCAAGAAATCTTATTTTTTAATTACTAGGTTTAACGCCCCACGACGGCTCTACCAGGGGAGACTGGTTGAGTTTCTCTTTCCAAGAAAAGAGAAAAGAAAAGAAACGGTGAAGTCATCGAGGCGTTCATATCAGAAGGCTAAGAGACAGAAGCTTCACCTGGAAGTCATGTAACACTAATAGGCATCGCATTGGTGTACCTTCGAAGCACGTACCACTCCAGTGAAAAACAATCATGGCTCCTCGCTTCCTCAATTCCTCGCCTTTCTATATACAATGGAGCCGGTGACACACGTAGAAGGGGCCACCAGCCCGCACAACATGCCGTGCGTTTTGTTTCGATAAATTCATTTGCAACACCCCACCTATCGTTGTTAAACTCCTTACACTGGTCTCGGCTTCAACGGCGCAGTTTTGAAAAGCGCTGTGAGAAGCCGTAAAAGAGAGAGGAAGAGAGGGAGGGGAGGGGAACTACAATCACACATCTTTCTCCGATAAGCAAGCGACCCACGAGACGGCTGACACGCCATTAATGTAGAACACACGTAACGCAAGAAGGAAAATTGGAGAAATGCGCTCGTATAGAGGCTACGCACGGCCCGGATCATTTCCTTGGCGAACCTGTTAAGCCTTTCGGTATAGAAACGGATCCCGACCGCTTCGAGAGCAAAACAAGGGCAAACAAGCAAGAAAGTTAACTAGTGAACGCATCCCTGTCCTCGTAATTTCACGACGATTCTCGCTGCCACGATGCCGAAGCGGCGGTCCTCGAAATGAAGCTCTCCTAAAAAAAAAAAAAAAAAAGTTTCGAAACTGTTTCAACTGCAGAAGGAACCTCTGGTCAAAGCGAAAATCCCACACAGGCGCACCGCCCCATTCCGTGTCGCCAGGAAGCGCGAAGGAGGGGGGAGGGGGGGGGGACTCAATAACCACGGCAAATGACGCGGACCCCTTCGTGGAGATCAGTCGGCTTCAGAAATGAGAAGAGGGAACCGAAGAGAGTAAGAAAAAAAAGAATTGAGAGAGAGAGAGAGAAAGGAGCGGTGACACGAAGCTAGAGAGAAATCAATACAGGAGTCGCTCGAAACACGTGTTCGAAGCACCTCGCGCTTTCCTCGACAGCACAAAAAAAAAAAAAACAAAAAAAAAACAGCAAGACAAACTGACCGAGCCATTTTCGAGCCGCGCGGATATAAAAGGAGTCGGCACATATATACAGCGCTCGAGTCGACTTCGGGACGCGAAATTCCTCGCGAAGGAGCTTAGTCGTCAGCGAGTATTATGGCGTATGTAGCACACTATATAGAGAGAACGCGGACTTGTTATGGAGCTCCTCGGGCCACCCCGGTGTGGAGTGTGCTCACTATACGCCCTATCCGGCCGAACGAATGAACGGACGAACGCAGCAGGGAAGAAAACGAGCGGAGCTCACGGGTCTGAGAAATAGCTCCATCTCGGTTCCCACACGCTCTCACCTCGCTTCATCTCTTTCTTATTGTCTCTGCTGCCGCTTGCTCGCCTTTCTTTTTCACCCGTTTCCTGTCTCGAGCCCGGCGGTTTCCATTCCTTGCCCCTGCAAAGCTCAATGTTCGTGACACGTACGAGTGGCACTTTGACACTTTCTTTGTGTCTCCACATCTCTTAACTCGTACCACGGTGCTTTTTTCCCCTTTTCTTGCTTCTATTATCTCGCTTTCTTTCTTCACCTATCTCCTCCCAATCATCTGCGATAGTACTTTCTCCGTGTGGATTCCGATTCGAGAGCTTTTCCCGAAGAACCAACTGACGTAAACGACAGAACGAGGGAGAGTGTGTGTTAGTGAGCGAGTGTGTGCGCGTGCGTGCGCATCCACGCGAACTGAAATTTCTCATTCGTTGTCTGCCCCCCCCCCCCCCCCCCCCCCCATACTTCATAACACCAATTACTCGTGTGCTGTTCGCTGGCGGCATCGACATTCGCGACTCTGAAATGACCTCTCTTAGCGCCGAATAGGACAAAATGAGAACACAGCGAGTAAGTTTGTGCGTCGATGTGTAGCCGGTGAACGCGGTGCGATGCAGGCAACGGGGCAGCGCGCGTCTCCCTATATGGACACGGTCCTTTTGCGTGCTGCCCCAATAATGATCCTTCGTTGACACTCGTCCACCGACAGAACGAACGAACGAACGAACGAACGAACAAACGAACGAACAAACGAACGAACGAACGAACGAACGAACAAACGACCGAACGAACGAACAAACGAACAAACGAACAAACGAACGAACGAACGAACGAACGAACGAGCGAACGAGCGAACGAGCGAACGGGCGGGCGGGCGAGCGAGCGAGCGAGCGAACGAACGAACGAACGAACGAACGAAAGAACGAACGAACGAAAGAACGAAAGAACGAACGAACGAACGAACGAACGAACGAACGAGCGAGCGAACGAACGAACGAACGAACGAGCGAGCGAGCGAGCGAACGAACGAGCGAACGAACGAACGAACGAACGAGCGAGCGAGCGAGCGAACGAACGAACGAACGAACGAACGAACGAACGAACGAACGAACGAACGAACGAACGAGCGAGCGAGCGAGCGAACGAGCGAGCGAACGAGCGAGCGAGCGAACGAACGAACGAACGAACGAACGAACGAACGAACGAACGAACGAACGAACGAACGAACGAACGAATTCTTCCAATACTCATTATCTGCAGAAGCGTTATTTGCATTGGAAACGAGGGTCAGAACTCTGTGCAGTAGGAACAGCTGTCAAGTGTGTCTTTATCTACTCACGAAAGCATCACCTTACAAAGAGCCTAGCCTGGCCTGCAGGTAAGGCAAATAAACTAACTAAATTAGGAGAAACAAAGCCCCCTAACCCACGAGTTCGTCGACCTCAGCTTCATCGCATCACTCCTAGGGCTAGTCTCCTACAGACTTGCCCCGGTGGTGCTTTATGACCATATGAGGCACTTCACGTGGCGAGGACCAGGAACGGCCAAGAGATTCAGCCAGTCGCGACTCGACTACTCCTGAAAAGGCTGAGTCGGCACAATGAGCTGCAGTGGAAAGAAGCAAAATGACGCGTCACCTCCCCGCCCCACTTTAAGAATTGCTTACAGCGAATTATGTCTTAATTAAACGAGCGCGTCAGTGCGTCTTTCGCAAAGGTTTCAATGAAACCCCCGAGTGTCAAGGAATGAAGGCGTACGTTTACGTAACTCTTGGAACCTGAGGCTGCGCGGGCACGACCCACTCAATAGCATTTCCACAAACATTTCCCACTTATGTTGCGTCTGTTGAAAACGACCTTATGCGCTCAAAGGGCTCGGTCAAGCCAGTGCTTCTCAGCCTTATAGGCTGCGGCCTTAGCATACTCGCAAGCCGCCATGATTCCATAAAACAGACTCTTTGACACGCTGCGCATCAGCAGTGCAGTAACTACTCTGACGAGGCGACATCGCGCATTTTCTTCGAGACCCTGGTGTGCAGGGTCTCGAGACCACTGCACACCAATGCGAGACCCTGGTGTGCAGTGGCCACCAACAGAGCTACACTGCGAGCTGTTGTCCGGGACCTGTCTAGCCGCCGGATCCCGTGTTTGTTCAGCGGGATACCTCTCGTGTACTTCTTGCTTAGAGTCCAATGATATAGCTTATTGCAGGTCATCATGATCAGCAGCAGCACATTTTTTAATGTCCACTGCAGGACGAAGGCCTCTCCCTGCGATCTCCAGTTACCCCTGTTCTGCGCCAACTGATTCCAACTTGCTCCTGTAAATTTCCTCATTTCATCACCCCACCTAGTTTCCTGACATCCTCGACTGCGCTTCCCTTCTCTTGGCACCCATTCTGTAACTCTAATGGGCCACCGGTTACCCATCCTACGCATTACATGGCCTGCCCTGCTCCATTTTTTTCTCTAATTATAACGGCTACCCCGTTTTCTCTCTGATCCACACCGTTTGCTTCCTGCCTCTTAACGTTACACCTAACGGTTGTGTTCCATCGCTCTTTGTTTGAACTTGTTCTCGAGCTTCTTTGTCAGCCTCCAAGTTTCTGCCCCATATGTTAGCACCGGTAGAATGCAGTGATTACACATACACTAGCACACATACGAACACAAAAACACACACAAACACACACGCGCGCGCGCACGTGCAAGCACACACACAGACGGAGAGTGAGAGAGCCGTCCGAAACATGGTGCTGCAAACAGATGACCCACTGTTGTGGAGTGAAGTATTTCGCCGAATCAGGTAATGTTTTCACACGTTCTACGTATTTGTATCTTGCACTGACGTTGCAGTGCTAGTGTACTGCTCTCCTGAACTCGGCGTGTACAATTCAGCGCGCTCTAATATCTATCTACGCGGCGACTAACCGACAATTTCTCTACAGTTCGCTCTCTCACGCAATCGATCCTGGGTCTCCGCGCCAACTTATCTTCATCTTTTACTTTTAATGGAGGAGGGGGGGGGGGGGGGGGAGAGGAGCGGGATGGGTGTGTGGGAGTGGGTGTGGACGCTTGTTTGATGATCCGATCCTAATTGTAGGCTTCGGTAGCGGTCTTCAACTATCACCCTCCCGTGTAGGGTTTTGCTCACATTCGTCTCGCTTGCCAAGAAGGAAGCTTTACAGGAGAAGAAGAAAATGCTTTCTTCCGTAGTCCGTAGTCTGCGCATAACGATGGAAAAGGAAAGAAAGAGAGAAAGAAAGAAAGAGAAAGGAAGAAGGCAACCAGGGCAATTCAACTTCTAGCTCTGCACTTCTTTTTATTGAATTGAAAATAAAAGAAAGCGAATAAAAGAAAGCGATGAGTCACCTTATATAGGTTACGGCTTTTCCTTTTCGCATAACGGAAGCAACTATATAAAAAATATGTTAGAAAATGAAAAGAAACCACTTCACAGGGTCAGAAATCCACAGAACACTCTGGAATCATTTACTTCGAAGGCTGTTACATTTTCGGCTCCTTCTACAGCCAGAAACATTGTGGGAAACTCATGCCATCCTTTCACCGTATGAGACTAAAGACTAGTACAGAAAAAAAAAAAAAAACATTCTACGCATTGTAGTGGCTGATTTGCGCTGCTGATCTTTACAGACGGGCACAAGGTCGCGGGTTCGATTGCTTGACACGAGTGGCGCATTCCGATACTGAAGGAAATGGCCGAAGTTCATCCACTATAGTGTCATAACCCTGTGCGTAACGCATAAGCTTCGCAAACGCAACATCAGTAACAAGAGTTACCAGTTCGTGGAATGCGCGGAGCTGTTTGTCTACTGGCTGCTAGTTTTCGCAGGTAATGCCTGTGAGGTGCGCGAATGTTAGATTAACGAAGGTGGACCTGCAATATCGGCAAAACTTCTGGATCCTAAAATCTTGCCCTTCGCTGTCGCAAGTGCTCACTTTCATTTTTTTAAACATAAGTTTATGATCCAGCGTCTGGATAAGGTAATTATGAAAGCTTCGATCTTAAGTAGAAGGGCAACCCTTCATCATACTTATACGTAAATTATATGGGTATCTTTACGCATCATTGTGACTGGCGACCAGAAAGCCCTGGCCATTCCTGTATAAAAAGCCGATATTCGCATAAAGATTCACTTGAATGTCAGCGCTGTATGTACGCGGGTCTCTCTCTTTAACCCGTTGTCGTGCGTTGTAAGTTGTTGCAGCATTACCTGCGTCACACAATGCTGCTTGCCTTCTTTTGCGTGTGTCCCTTTTACAGCGAAGCCGGTAGCCGCTAGTTGGTCGGGAGTTTTCGTGTCCGTGTGCGCAACTTTTGCTGATACAAAAAATGTGGGCCGATCCCGTAGACAGTGCAAAGAAGCGGGAAGCGCACAGTGTGCTGCTTCTCCAAGAGGCATCACATGAAGTCATCAGGTGACCATCAATTCACAATGACGTCATCGCGTGACGTCACGTTTGATTGATGACGTCATCAGATTATGTCATCAGGTGATGTCGTCACATGACGATGCCGTAATCCCATCAAATACTGTCTGACTTTATGATGCCATCACGTGACCTTTGGTGTGATCACGTAATCACGTGACGATTGACGTTATTCCGTAATCACGTTACTTCATGATGGGCCGATCACGGAGACAGTGCAAAGCGGGAAGCACACAGTGTGCTGCTTCTCCAGGAGGCATCACACGACGTTATCAGGTGACGAACACTTCACAATGACGTCATAGCGTGACGTTATATTTCACGCGACGACGTCATCCCGTTACGTCATCAGGTAATATCGTGACGTGTCGGTGCCATTATCACGTAGCGTAACGCTTGACGTGATGATGTCATCAGGCGAACTTTAGTTTGAAGACATCATCTCGTGACGTTTGAGCTGATGACGTAATCACGTTCGTCATCATGTCAAACGTGATGCCGCCACTCGGTCACATGGCTTTTAGAACCACAGAATGTTGACGCCGGATTATTCTCTTCACGGGCCATATAATAATTTTGTATTAATACAAAATAACCCCCTTAGCAATTCTAGTGGCGGTTGTCCACATCTTCGCCGGACATCCACTTCCGCAGGGCCGCGATGGCGAGTCTTTTCTTGTTCACTTATTTTACTGCATAGGTACCGCGGGAAATACCCGAAATTAAAAAAAAAAACATATTTTACCATGAGCCAACTAGCCCGATGCATACTGTGAGTTTCGTAGCGCAAGACAAATCTCACATTTTATTTAATGAGGCCTCAAAAGGCCAAGCTTTCGCTCTTGGCTCGACTGTGTCCGTCGACGACATCTCGAGGCATGACGACGGCGATATGACGAGGACCGACGACATTACGACCGCGACAGCACGACAACAATGACGACGGCACTTCTTCGACTGAAATGTCTAGCACCAGCGAGAAAAATCTGCTTGGAACAGCTTTGAGAAGCGAAGGTTACAAACTGCTGGATCGAGCGACAGCTACGCCCCCAGCACAAGCATTTCACTGCTTACGAATGCACGCAAATCTTCGGCGGGCGGGTCGGGCACAATACCATATATAACTTGCCATACAAGATTTCAAAGACGGCGCCGAATAAAACAACACACGAAGAAGGGAGACACGAGACAAGCACGTAGCGCCTACGTGCTTGTCTCGTGTCTTGTTTTATTCGGCGCCGTCTTTGTAATCATGCTTAACCAACTACCCCACCAGCACATGCTCAGTTGCCATACAAGAAAGGCACCCGCGATTGCTCACTCGTTGGCTGGCTCGCCCACGGACAGCCCAATGCCCAAATGCGCAGCTGCAGGTCAGAATTGTACCATCGGCCAATCACGCATTATACTCCATCTCATAAGTCGATTGCAGCCCCGTGGAAGCTGCAGGACTCCTTAGCTGAATGCTGGAAGAGATCAGAAGGAAGGCTAAATGCCTCTCGAGATGTGCTCATCCGTACCGTGTCGTCTGCTCAACGGTTGCTGCATTCACGGTATACAACGTGCATGCGCAAAGGCCCTAACATTTCACATAACGCTGTAACGTATCATGTGCGGTACGAGGGAAAAGCAAGACATCCTACTCTTGTCATTTTACTCAGACAGCTAGGCCTGCAGAACTACATTCCGCTGTGCAGGAATGCTGTCTGTGTACGCCTAGTACGTTCGACACCACTGCAAGCGACTTGCGAAGTGGAAGTATGCGTGTAGCCTCGCGTCTATACTGGCTGCATATCAATACGCAAGCGCTGCGCCTTTATTAGCATGTTGTTGCATTTGGAGGCGATCCCACCGCTAGCAACCAGTTGTAGGAGTTGAGGAGGACGTCGGGATGAAAAACTTGGGAGGTTTATTTACATTATTTACAGTGAGAGTCAATTAAGTCTTACAGTCATTACGGGCCGGCAGCAACTCAGACGCTGCGGCCCGTGGCAAGAAGCTCGAAAGAGATGAATCAAGGGAATGCTCTAGGAATGCTCTACCGCTGCTCCCGGTCTGCGTCTTTTGAGCCCTTCGGTGTCTCGAAGGCACGTCACGTTCGGCCAATGGGAGATCCCGCTCAGGTGACGCCATTTTCGGCCAATGGTAGGCGCCCGTGCGATGGAGTCACACCCGGCGAAGAGAGTCGCTGCTCGTGTGTTTGTCCGAGGGCTTTCTTCTCCCTGCGGTCTTGCCTTGCTGACTTGCAATGCGCCGTCACCATAGAGGGATAGGGCGACGCCGCCAGGTTGTCACGGCGCATTACAGCCGTCAGGTTGTCACGGCGCATTATAGCCGTCAGGTTGTCACGGCGCATTACAGCCATCTTGCTTCGGGACCCACTCTACCCGCAACAGTGCCAGGCTCTCGTTTTACTTTCGGGAAGAGCCAAGCAGTGAATAGCTCCACCGGCTGCACACGAAGTGGGGTCTGCCAACTTGTTTGCACGTGCCGTGCCTCAGGAATGTGGTATCCGTGCTTCTGCGCTCCTCAATTAGCTGTGGTGCGATTTGATGTGGTCTGGGCAACTCGAAGTAGGCTCAGGAAACGGTCCCGTATCTAACAATGTTTTTCTCACGTGCCAAGTAGTAGCCAGCACCATTCTCCGGTCGCGACGCCTCGTAAGATGTTAATAATAAAAAAATAGTAATAAAGAAATGTAATGTAAAAATGTAAATCAAAGGCAACGTACCCGTACGATCGATCGTGTTCCCCCTCTCTGTAACGATTGGGAGGCAATTTCATTTCCTTTCGCCGATCCGAGCTGCGCGAACGTGTTCCATCCTGTAGACGTGAGAAAGGCGTCTCACGTTGCAATCTCAGCGCGAGCGCCGTCGCCGAGAAAAAGCACAAAGTCTCGCGCGAAAGCTCGGGAGGAACAACTCCTCGCATAAAATGGGCACACCGCGCGCACGAAAAACAAAAGAAGATAAACAAAAAAAAACAACAACAAGCAAACACGTAGAGCCCGGAGCTCCATTAAACGTATTATGTCGTACGCGGCCGCCTTTGTAGATTTGCTCGGTCCGCTTCCTGAAAGTACCGCTCACCAGCCCGCACTGTGTATCGATTCGTATCTCTCTCTCTCTCTCTCTCTCTCTCTCTCGTTTTATTGTCTGTTTAGCGGCGCCGAGCGGAGACGCGGGCGCGCGCCTCCAAAATTTTCGGAGCGCGCGGGAGAAAAATAAAAACGACAAACAGCGTTTGCGCGGGCCCGTGTGTGTGTGCGTTCTAGTTAAAAGGAAAACAATATTTGCCGAGTGCGGCGCAGTATAATCTCGTTTGCACCCCGTCAGCGCTCTGGAGCGTGGCCCGCTGTCGTCTGTTTCTCTCGGCGTGTTTGGAATCGCTAGTGTTCGCGTTCAAGCTGTATGCACGAAAGGGGAAAAAGAAATTGTCATCCACTCGAACGTATCGTGAGACTACAAAGGAAGCACTAACGGGTTTCATAGAAGCGCAGCTTTGCCGTTGAAAAAGAAACAAATTGGTCTACGTCAAGGATTCTAACCGGGGGCTAGCACCTCTCCGGAGTGGTAGCTCTAGCTTCATAGCCAATTTAAAAAGGATAACCCGCCGCACAGTGAGGCCGAATCAATCAATCAATCAATCAATCAATCAATCAATCAATCAATCAATCAATCAATCAATCAATCAATCAATCAATCAATCAATTAAATCATTCGCAGCATAGGGATGCAGGATATGACAAATCATTCCTGCGGAAGCCAGCACCGGTGAAACCGGAAGGTTTCATATGAGTGGATCACAGCTTTCATTCTTGATCTACCAGGTTGGTTGTATATGCCCGGCAGACACACGTGATAGTAGCCAGACTGTAGCACAACAGGCGCAACTGAAACACTGGACTGAAAGGTCGATTACGTTATGCTAGGTAAAAGTCGCTCAAATGACACACGTTTAAATGGATCGACGGACATTAACAGCATTCCTCCTTTGAAACTGGGTGGTGGTTGTCGTGAGCAATCAGGCAGTTATTGATGTCATTCCGCTGTATCCTATATTCTTATCTTACAAGTACCCCAACAACTCGACGTTCGATTCGAGTAAGAACGTTCGAGAGAGGGTACCTTCGATCATGGAACCTAATGCAGAAGATTGTCTTATTGTAACACAGGGTGAATTGCAAAGGTTGCATGCAGCCCATTTAAAAAAACGAAACAAAAAGAAAGCCAATTTATATATTTTAAACGCGTATCCTCATGAACGGCACGAAAGCCCGTGAATCAAATAGCTCGCAGATGAGGAACCACTGAGAGGATTGGGTTTTGGGCCATCACGATGAGCACGCTAGTGATACAAAGGAACATTTATCTCTTCTGATGACTGTAGGATTGTGCAGGGAGCAACTTGGCGCTACTGAAGCAATGCGCATCCTTTTAAATGGGAGCACATCTCTCGCGCGATAAGGAGAAGATAATGTTTGCAAAGCATAAATTTAGAGAACAAACGCGTATGCTGCCTAAAGGCGAAACGTCTTCACTAAATGACTGCAGTTTATTGCGCAAAAGTCGGTTGCATCCTGCGTTTTCCCGGTAAATGGTGCCTGTGAGTGGCTACCTGCTTTCGTGCTGGGGAATCATGCGAAGCAGTATACCCTTCCATGGGCTTTTTTTCTATATTTCCAATGAGAAATGAATTCTGCGCAAATCTGCGAGGTCGAGCAAAGTTGCAAAAGGGATGTTTTTATTTTTATCCTTTCATGAAGCTAGCACAACATGACGGTTTCCGGCAGAACTGACTTTACATATTCAGTGTAGCTGCACTTCGAGTTGTGAAATTATTCTAGCCTGCTGGTTATAGCACAGATGACAGAGCCACCACCCCGCTTAGGCGTTGGTACGAGGTTCGCATCCAGGACGAGAGCAATTCTTTTCTTCAACTACGAAGCTTTCTTTTGGAGAAACCCGATTTCCTTTGTAACTTCGTCCTACTATGTGGTAGGCACCAATTTTTCGGGTCTTTCTCCCTGTAGCATCCACTGGAAACACATATTCAAACATAAAACATCGATAATAAAAGACGTATATAGTAAAATGTTCGAATAAAGTGCGAATCTAGGAGGAATGATGTGGCATGGGTCAGTATTTAACCGCAACCGACGCAAGTTCGCTATCTCAGTGCATACGCTCTCTCCACTAGGTCAAAAAAATTCACCGATTACGATGCTCCATAAGAGAAATTTGAGCGCAGATGTACACGTATATTAATTTCACGTGTCAGTATATTGTATTATGATTATATAAGTGCACGGTTTATAGTAGGAAGAGAACGACGCGCGCTACACTCTGGCGCCATATCGTAGCCATCGTCGCCGCACAGCCCGTCTCGCGCGGCATCACGCTTTTCTTACGCTTTCGTTCCAGCAACCAAGAGAGCGGCCCTTCGTCGCGGGGAAATCGTGCCCCCAGTGTCAGCTGCGACAACACCCAAGGGAGCGTCACATAGAGCCTTACTCGCAGCCGCTCGCCATCGCCCCTTGCAGAAGCAGTGATGCGCGTCACAAACGCTGGTACCGTGGACTGACCTCAGCAGCCGACGAGCTGACACCCTCTCCCCCCTCACGCCAACCTCAAGTGACCGGCTGCGGACTGCGCGAGTGTTGGAAGGAGTGGTAGCTGCAGGGTTGCAATGCTGTTCGTTGTGTAGCACATGAGCCGAGCATGCCGCATGACGATGCCGGGCCTTATTGCGGCGTTAGGCCACGCAATTTTCTTTTCGCGACCACTCTACACAAGGTAATTCTAAGTTTAGAAGGCGCAAACGGCTCAAACCCTATTTCTTTAGTTCGGTCTTGCTGGAACCGTTATTTATGATGCCCTAATACGTTTTACGGAAATTATGTCCTTACAAATAACCGTCGCATTGTTTTTGCGGCGTCCCTTCACATGTTACTGCTCTACAGGGCAAAAAGGCAATGCCGAAGCACAAGGATTATATGCATTATGCTGGTCTACCAACAGCAGTGAACGCTGTCTTGAAACCTGCCATCGGCCTCGTACAGAAGGCTAACGTAGACATAGCACGGTAGATTTGAATGAGAACAACCGTAGCTGACGTAATATATATTTTATTGCAAATGGCGCTTAGATGTAAAGGCGTTGCATTGGATTGGCCGTACACAACTCTGACATATGAGTTTCCACGTCTAACGATCAGATTATGAGATTGTCCAATCCTCGCCGGCAATTCACGCACGCTGGTTCTCTTCGTCGAGTGAAAACCGATACATCTAAAATAGTTAACGACACGTGCTCGCACCGTGGCTGATGATGCGCGTCGTATGTTTGCTCAGAGAAGAGAAATTTCCGCATACTCTAGCCATTGCTGCACTCCAAGGCTGCAGAGTAGTTGCCCGACGACCATGTATGAACTGACATCACGTAAATTTCTCGGAGAACGAGCTAAGGCATCTCGAAATCGTTACGCAGCGCGCGAGGGCAACACATTAAAGCAGCGACGCGCCAGCTAGCACAAGCCAGAGAGGAGGAAAGGCCTGCAGTGCTCCCTTTCCCGCTTGCCCGACAAAAAGGCCTTTACTATGCCGGTTGTCTATAGCATCTTATTCCTGTTCAAGAAGTAGTGTTGATGTTGGGCAACTGATCTGCGTTGTTTCATTTGAATGTTGCAACCATGCCTTATCTGCTGTCTAGTTGACGGACTGCATGCTTAGGCTGACCAGCGAGTTCGCTGTGTGTAATAAACTTTAAGACGACTGCAGTGGTTATGGTCGACTATTCGCTAGGTCACCTTCTCATTGTTACCTTCGCCGTAGTTACAGTGTAAAGAAAAACGAACCTTCGCCCACCTCTACCACTGGCATTCGAACCCAGGTGCCTGCGGCAATGTGCAGTTTGGAGCCGGAGGCCGGAACTATGTGCTAATGCAATAACTAAGCATCTGCTTGTGAAGTATACATGCGCATTTTAGCCAATCAATGCTACATACGGACGTGTACAGCTACGTTCACCTACTAGCCGAGCCTTAGCTCGCCTTCGCCGGCTCTGCGAATGCTCCTCCAGGCGAAGCTACAGCGAGCCTAGCATTGTTAATAAAAGCGTGCTCGTACAACTGGAAGGCTGGTCCATGACGGCATGCTCCGCAACGCCTACACCGGCACCGAAAACGATGGCGTCTAACAAAATATGAGGGGAAGAATAGAGCTTTCCCGTCTTTTTCTTTTTTTCCCCTTTTTTTTTGTCTCGGCAAGCCAAGTCAAAAGAATGCGGAGTAGACCCCGCGCATGTGTGCGTCACGTGCCAGGAAATAACGGCGCCAGCCACCATGCGCGCCCCTAACCCACATGCGTGTATACTTGTCTCGTAACATTTTCACTCCTCGCTCCCCAACAGCCTCGGCAAAAGCCTGATGTCGCGATGACGCGCAGCGCCACACGCCGTCGTTCATCGCCAACACCCTATATATCGTGCGCGTTTGCCGCGATCTCGCGTGCGGATAGGGCGGCTGGAACTCGTCTGCCGAGGGGGGGGGGGAGGGAGAAGGTTAGATGGGGAGCGGAGGAGGAGGCGCAGGAATTTGAGACAGCCGCCCGCTTTCCCCTTGAATTCCCTTTCGTCCTCTTCACCCTGCCTTCGGCTTTCGGGAAGTCTTCGCGCTACGACAGACCTCGCTCTCCTGGTACTCCCTAGCCCCCCCCCCTCCCCTTGCCCCCCTTTCTGCAACTCTCGAGCCATTAAGTTTCGCGACGCACGCGCGCGGTCCACGCCCGCAACGACGCACCGGGCGCGGCATGTGCTCGTGCGGAAAAGAACCAGAGAGAGAGAGAGAGAGAGGAGGGGGCGTGAGAGAGTAATAAAGGGGGGAAAAGAAAGCGACAGAGAGAGGTAGGATTATAAAAAGAAAGATACGAAAATGAAGAGACGGTGAAAACAGAAAAGGGTAGGGAAAGGGAGTAATAGATTAGAGAGATGTGAAAGAGGAAGGGAAATATAGACCGTGAAGTATAGAAAGAATTGAGAAGGAGGAAAACTTAGAGAGATACAGGGAGGAATGAAGGAGCGAGGAGGAAAGAGAAAGAGAGATAAGAAGACGAGAAAAGGGGAAGAAAAAGTGGGAAGCGAGAAAAGCCAGGGCCGTCCGTCGGCCCACCGTCGGAACGTCAAGGCTGAGCGAGACGGGCAGCAAGAGTCACAGCGTATGCGAAAAAACAAAAACAAGCAAGGCTGTTGCAACCCTCCCGCCTCATAAGCTGCGGTCGCCTCTCGAAACGGGAGAATGGTAGTTATACGTACACAGTGCATCGCGCACGCACGCACGCACTCCTTCCCTCTCTCTGTCGTAGCTACGGGAACATGGGGATTCGAGATGAACGGACGCAAAGAAAAACATCACAATCGCAGCAGAAGGGCACAGGCATGGGACAACAAAAGAAGGGGTTGCATGAGGCGCTACCCAGGAGCAACGTAATTTATCCGTCTTGGCGGCTGCGCGCGACAGACTCGAGCAGCCCGGCGCTTTTCTCCGCCAGTGCTGCCGCTCGGCGGCTGCGCAACGGTGCGGCGAACAAAGTTGGGGTCAGCCTCTCTCCAAGGCTGTCGCTAGTTCCGAGCTCCCCCCATACCCCTTCCAATTTTTTTTTGCTTCTCCCAATGCCTCCCCTCGACATTTAACCCGAGCCTTTTCTTCCCCCCCCCTCGCCGTTTTCCGCTTGCTCAAGCCTTTGCCTTTGTCGCGCTCCGTTTGATTTATTTTTTGCTTTCCAAAAAGCAACCCTGCTAGGGCAGGCGCTACACGTACTACATCCAGTGGTTGTGTCTTATCGCTCCTGGTTTTTCCTCCCGACGGCGGTTGTTTGTTGCCAGCTGGTGGGATAAAAGGCAACGGGGTATTGGTCGCGAACGTATAGTGGGCTGCAAACCCGGATCTCGATGCTATGTATGGCGGACTCGAGGTCGGCACACAAGTGGCTCGAGCTCAAGGAGTCGCGCGGTCAGCGATAAATTCTCGGCCGCTGGGATTGCGCGCGTTTACTTGCTTCACGGTACTGAGCAGCCGGCCTGGAGCTTGTGACCACCTCTCGGCTCAAGGCGGCGTGATATGCTGTCGTTGTGTAATGTGCCCACTGGAAGTTCTTGCAGCAGTGGCACGGTAACAGAGATTGTCGGCTGAAACCTTGCACACATGCACACTGTTGGAATCGCACCGCTGGCACGAGTTGTTGGGGTCTCGGTGCTGACGCCCGTTATTGCGAATGGGTCGCAAGCCCCAAGGGTAGCGTTGGCCTGGCGGCCTGGGGCACTGGAAGCATCCGAAGGTCCCGGCAAAGCATGAGAAGACTGGTAACAGAACAACTTGTTTATTCTAACATAGCAAAAGAGCGGCCGGTCAGGTCGACCGAAGTGGAGAGACGGGAGAGCACGTAACTCAACAGTACAAATCGGAGCCTCTCTCCTGGCGTCCGGGGGCAGCTGCTCTTATACTCTCGGCGTCGCGGTCCAAAAGAGAAGGTCACGGGATGAAGGTCACGGGACGGCGGAGCATGAGCCCACGACGGCGCGCACGGTCGAGCCGAGAGACCTGCTGAACCGAGTGCAGTGACGCATCGCCAACCCCCCCACACGACGGCGCGAACGGTTGAGCCGAGAGACCTCCAGGCTCCTCATTCGGGGAACTCCGCTCCCCGGCTGCCGCGCTTTGACAAGCGAGGGCACACACACACACACGCACACACGAAGACACGTGGCACTGAAACACGCCTGGACACGCTTGGCGGGTAGGCGTTGCAGCGGCGTCGGACGGGCCAAAATGTCCGCCGCTTTGAACAAAGCCCCGGCGTCCGTTGCATCCGCGCCGGCATTACCGCGCGTTGTAGGCGAAACGTAACAGACCGCCCCGCCGGGGGAAGGAGATCCCGATGGTCAGGGGACTGCATCCGCTGCCCGGAGGGATGTCGCTCGATGATGCTCATAACCGAAGTCGGGCGTCCTTTGGCGTTTCTTGAGCGCAGTGCACAGAGAAGGCCACGTTCTCACGTTCAGGTGCACACAGGACACTGCAAAGTGACTTCGGGAGAGTTGACATTTTTGTTCTCGTTTCCGGCAAGCGTTAGAACCACGCCAAAAGTCAACCGCTCAGTCAGCAAGCACGGCACAACCCTCACTAAGCCCTGCCAGGCTCTTTCCCCTTTTATACTGCTGCCTAGTTCCTTACAGTAGTTTAGCAGCACTCAGAACGCGTCCACAAATCGGAAAAATTGCACTAAAAAGCACATCATCACTTTGAACCACTACACAAAAGCAATAAGTTAAAAAAAATCCTGCCTCAGGAAGAAAAACATCAGTAACAAGCAATTTTGAGGCTGATTCCCACGTTAGGGGCTTCGACTTAAGCCATCGGCGTTACCGTTGAGACTCCCCTTTTTGTAACGCACCTCAAAGGAATATTGTTGCAAAGCGAGGCTCCAGCGCAGGAGGCGGCCATTTTTGGGAGAGATGGTCTGCAGCCATTGGAGAGGGCAGTGATCCGTTTCAATGATAAACCTCGAGCCGGCTAGGTAACATGACAATTTCTGAACGGCCCACACGATACACGCACACTCTTTCTCGGTGGCGCTATACGCCTGCTCACGACTGGTCAGCTTACGACTAGCATACAGGACGGGGTGTTCTACTTCTCCATTTTCCCGTTGGCACAGTACAACGCCCATGCCTCGCTCACTAGCATCACACTGAACAACGAACCCTTTTGTGTAGTCGGGCGATCGTAGCACAGGCTGGCTTGTTAGGGCGCTCTTTAGGGCGCTAAAAGCTCTTTCCTTCGTCTCATCCCAGACGACTGTTTGCGGCTCTGTCTTTCTTAGAGCATCCGTCAAGGGAGCCGCGATATCAGAGTACCTGGGAATGTACCTCTGATAGTAGCCGGCGACACCTAAGAACGACCGAATATCGGTCTTCGTGCGCGGTTGCGGGAAGTCTCGCACAGCGGCCACCTTTATTTCAGAGGGGCGGCGACGACCCCGACCAATCACGTGTCCGAGGTAGACAACCTCGGCCTGTGCTAACTGGCACTTGGGAGCCTTGACTGTCAAGCCCGCATCGCGCAGGCGGGTTAGCACTGCCCGCAAGTGCGCCATATGTTCCGGCCAGGATGCGGAGAATATCGCTACGTCGTCTAGATACGGTAAAGCGAATTCTTGCTGTCCCCGCAACACTTTATCCATGAGGCTTGAAAAGCAGTATGGCGCGTTCTTCAAACCAAAACTCAAAACTTTAGGACGGAATGTCCCCATTGGTGAAATGAACGCCGCATACCTACTAGCCTCTTCTGTAAGTGGAACCTGCCAATAACCCCTGACAAGATCTAGGGTGGAAATAAACTGAGCGCTACTCACTCTCTCAAGGCGCTCCTCGATGTTAGGGATCGGATAAATTTGATCCTTAGTGATGGAATTAAGCCTGCGGTAGTCGACGCAAGGACGAGGTTCCTTGCCCGGTACCTCAACTAAAATCAAAGGGGAGGTATAATCACTCTCACCCGCTTCAATAACACCGAGCTGTAGCATTTTCGTTACCTCAGCCTCCATAATATCGCTCTGGCGGGGTGACACCCGGTACGCCTTGGATCGTACTGGCTCTGGGGAGGTAAGTTCTATGTCATGAGTAAGGACAGAAGTCCTACCAGGCCTCTCAGAGAACAGACCTTGAAACTCTTGTAAGAGCTGGTGTAGTTCGGTTTTCTGCTCAGGCGACAGCGATGCTTTACTTATTAAGTCACTAATGACTTGATCGGTGTCTTTCCTGTTCGTCACTGAGCCTAGTCCCGGAAGCTCGACCGGAAGCTCTTCTAACTTTCCCGCATCGGGAATTTCCTCTCCAGTATCTGGTGCCTTTAACGCTACAGGCTCAATTTTATCCCGTTCGGGCGTGCTCTGAATACTAGCTTGCTGCGCCTCTGACCCTTTCTCATCGTTCAACAACGTCGGCCCCGCAACTACCGCCTTTGCAGCGAGCTCCCGAACCTTCGATCTGGTTAAGGCCTGAACGCTAGCCTCACCAAACAAAAGCCCCTTCTCGCGCAGGAGGTGATCGGACCTGTTCGAAAATAGGTACGGGTACTGGGGGGGCAGCATAGATGACACTGCGGCCTCCGTCTCAAGTGCTCCGAAAGGTCCTTCAATAAGCACTTTTGCTACCGGCAGACACACGCTATGAGCTTCCACTGCTTGCTTGATCCATGCGCACTCGCCCGTGAACATATCGGGTTCTACGTAAGAGGGGTGAACTACATCCATTGTAGCTGCGGAATCGCGAAGCACTCGGCACTCTTTCCCGTTCACGAGGAGGTCTCGCATGTAAGGCTCGAGAAGCTTCATGTTCTCGTCAGTGCTGCCTAATGAAAAAAACACGACTTTTGGTTTTGTTTCTGGGCACTGCGCCGAAAAGTGACCCGGCTTCTGACACGTATAACACAGGCGCGCTTGCCTCGTCTCGAACCGCTTTCTGCGTTCGGCTTCGGCTGCCGCCGTCTCCTTAGGTTCGGTCGGACACTGCGCCGAAAAATGACCCGGCTTCTGGCACGTATAACACACGCGCGCTTGCCTCGTCTCGAACCGCTTTCTCATGGGCGTGAACTTCGGCCTCTCAAACTTGGAGCCAAATTCACCCTTTTGACCGTCCTTAGCTCCGCGAGCCCGACGCGTCACAAACTCCTCGGCTAGCTCAGCGGCTCTAGCCACCGTACTAACGTCTGGCCTATCCAAGACCCAGTACCGCACGTTCTCAGGTAACCGACTATAAAACTGTTCTAGCCCGAAACACTGCAGAACTTTCTCGTGGTCACCAAACGCTTTCTCTTCTTTGAGCCACTCCTGCATGTTTGACATAAGCCTGTAGGCAAACTCTGTATATGACTCACTTCTGCCTTTCTCATTTTCCCGAAACTTCCGACGGAACGCCTCCGCTGACAGCCGGTACTTTTTTAGCAGACTCGATTTCACTTTGTCGAAATCCTCTGCCTCCTCTCTCTCCAAGCGAGCGACTACGTCGGCCGCCTCGCCGGGTAGCAAAGTGAGCAAGCGCTGTGGCCACGTTTCCCGAGAGAACCCCTGCTTCTCGCACGTTCGCTCAAAGTTAACCAGGAACAAACCAATGTCCTCTCCAAGCTTAAACGGCCGCATCAGGTCAGTTATTTTGAACAATACTCGTTCTCCTGCACCGTGTGCCTGACTTCCATTACGAGCGCGTTCCATCTCTAACTCGAGACGCTTCATTTCCAAAGCGTGTTGACGGTCGCGCTCTTCTTTTTCTTTCTCTTTTTGTTCTTTAAGTTCGCGCTCATCTTTCTCTTTCTGTTCTTTACGTTCGCGCTCATCTTTCTCTTTCTGTTCTTTAAGTTCGCGCTCCTGTTTCTCTTTTTGCTCCTCCCTCTCCTCAATGGTCTCAAGGCATTCCGACAGCTCGTCATCCTCAGCTTCTAACTCAAGAATAGCCCTTAGCAGTTCTGGTTTTCTGAGTTTGTCTGAGACATCCAGACCCAACTCTCTCGCAAGCTCCAGCAATTTCGGTTTGCGCAACGACTTCAAATCCATGGCTGCTCTGAATGCTGCTTTCTCTACTGCCTACTATTGTCTTGCCGCAAACTAACCCGGCAGCAACGACAACCACAATTACCAGCTCTGTTTCTAACACTAACAAAAGCCTGGCAAAACTCAGAAGAAGAAAGTCCCGCACTCACCAAACCTCGCAGCCAAGACTTCAGCGCAGTCGTTCCGCTGCAGGCAACCAGTCGTCACACAGGGCTCGTTGCGCTGCTCCCGGATGGTCGTTGTGCTGCTCAGCATACAGTCAACCGCATCTCTTCGCTGCTGGCCTCCGTTGTCGCGATCTCACCGCTGGCAACCAGATGTAGTAATCGCACCGCTGGCACGAGTTGTTGGGGTCTCGGTGCTGACGCCCGTTATTGCGAATGGGTCGCAAGCCCCAAGGGTAGCGTTGGCCTGGCGGCCTGGGGCACTGGAAGCATCCGAAGGTCCCGGCAAAGCATGAGAAGACTGGTAACAGAACAACTTGTTTATTCTAACATAGCAAAAGAGCGGCCGGTCAGGTCGACCGAAGTGGAGAGACGGGAGAGCACGTAACTCAACAGTACAAATCGGAGCCTCTCTCCTGGCGTCCGGGGGCAGCTGCTCTTATACTCTCGGCGTCGCGGTCCAAAAGAGAAGGTCACGGGATGAAGGTCACGGGACGGCGGAGCATGAGCCCACGACGGCGCGCACGGTCGAGCCGAGAGACCTGCTGAACCGAGTGCAGTGACGCATCGCCAACCCCCCCACACGACGGCGCGAACGGTTGAGCCGAGAGACCTCCAGGCTCCTCATTCGGGGAACTCCGCTCCCCGGCTGCCGCGCTTTGACAAGCGAGGGCACACACACACACACGCACACACGAAGACACGTGGCACTGAAACACGCCTGGACACGCTTGGCGGGTAGGCGTTGCGGCGGCGTCGGACGGGCCAAAATGTCCGCCGCTTTGAACAAAGCCCCGGCGTCCGTTGCATCCGCGCCGGCATTACCGCGCGTTGTAGGCGAAACGTAACAACACACAAAAGAAATACCTGGGAATTTTAAATGCCTTTTCGAGCTCAACAATATAATCAAGGCTAAAAATTTGGAGGACTAACCAAGAATGGACACAAACCCAGTGGCAGGCACCGAATGGACGAATAATAAAAAACCAAACAAATCAAGGACACCGCAGTACATAATGGGCCATTCCATTGAGAAGTCGGTCAGAGAGAGAGAAAGAGAGAGAGAGAGAGACGCAAATGAGAGAAAGGCAGGGAGGTTAACCTGAGTTAAAGCCTCCGGTTTACTACCCTGCACTAGGGGAAGGGAAAGTGAAGACGGGAAGAAGAGTGGGGACAAAAAGAAAGGCGTGAAAGAAAAACAAAGGACGGGATCATTATTGTCTTTATAATCGGCGGTGGGCCTTCACGGTGCCTATGAGCCGACATTGTGCGTTCAGCTTTTACGAAGGAACCATCTTGTAACGCAGACCAGAGGTGCGCTTCTTCGCACAACTCCGACGGTCAGTATACCGTTTGCTGGCACTCGCATTCGGAGCACCTGTCAGATTCCTTTATGTAACCACAAATACATCTGAGGAGAAAACCCACGCGAAACCGCAACTAGCTTAGTGCAAGAAGTTTCTTCGCTTTAAAATGTCGCGCCAGCACGTCTGAAGTTGTCGGCATTCCGCTGAGTGTTATTTACGGCGTCCTAAACCTGGTGGCCGAGGTTATCTAACGTATACTGAGTCAACACAGCGGCTAACGGGGCGCACCCAAGTAAAAGGTTCGGGATTATTTTTGGGCATCTGGGGTGTTTAATTTGCAAGCACACGCGGGCGTCTTTGCCCCCCCCCCCCCCTACCAAATCGCAATGCGGCCGCAGCGAGGGGCACTCGAACACGCGACCTAATGCTTCCGAGCGAAGTGGCGCATCTACGCTAAGTCGCTCTACCAACCCCGTGCCGGTCGACGACTTCGGCCAGAAAAGAACTTGCAGCCTGGAGTTTATACCGCCAAATGTACGACAGCCCGTCCTACACACATACGAGAGAAAGAGACACCGACAGTTGCATTACTAAGCAGAAAAACGCAGGAGGAGAACGACGGTGATCTGTCAGACCATTCAAGGAGGAGCGAGCTACCGAGCTGTGAAACAGATACGTTTTCATCTCGAGGCTGTCGCATAGTTTTCTGCTTTGCTTGGTGACAGCTCTGCGTCATATCTCTGCGTGCGCAGACAGCATTTTTCCCTCTTTCTTTTTCAAAAGTGAAAGCGACCAAGAAAAAGAAACGGACAGGCTGGCGTAGTTTAGAAGAAAAATGATCCGAGCCTGAATGTTCAGACTGAACAGAAGAGGTTCGGAAGTAGTCAGCAAAGCTTAGTTTTGTGTTCCTTTCTATGTTTAAAATCTCACGCCTGTGCGACGCAAATCCTCCTTACCTCGTCTGCAAGATTTTGACATACGTTAGAAGGATACGCCGACAAGAGTCGCGAAAGTAATTCAGAAAAAAGAAAAACCAAGACTGGTCTTGGCTTTGCTCACTTTGTTGAGAATAAGAGTCCGCAGGTTATTTACAACTCAGCAGGTGGCACAGACAGCGTGGGTAGAGAGACGGCTTACGGTCTAACTTTTTGAACGTTTCAGAATTGATCCCTGAGCACACGCCTAAGCGCAGTGCCTGCTTCTTCTATTCGTTCGCTCTTGTTACATAAAAATAATTAAATTCTAGGGTTTCCCTCGGCAAAACCACAATAACGACGATGAAGATTTATAGGCATCCCACTTGAAACAGGGCAGTGACAAATAGTCACCTAATCTGCTGCAGTCAATGAGGTGTGCTTTGCGTACTTTTCACTCTAGATTTTTTTTTGTATACATATCCTTAATATTTTTTTCTCTTCATCAAAACTTCTCTATCTACCTTGTACCTCTACTTATGCCTGTAACGGTTCCTGTCGTATTATTCTCTCCGCTGTTTTCTTCGCTGTCGTATTATTCTCACCGACACAAAGCTCTCATCCGACGAGTCATCGCCTGAGACTGAGTAAAGTTCAGTGTCTTCGCTGGTGTTGCACCTAGTGACTCGCTTCCTTGAAGAGGTTATCAAAGTAGACCTCTGGCCTGACGGCCTGGCAAGCTCCGCGTCCATGACCACGAGAACAGGAGCCTCAGTGGAGTCTTAGCTGCTGGTGGACCAGGCGGCATGTGTCAATGAAGAGCTCGCTGCAGTAGTCCTCTGGCAGTTCGGGCCTGTGGGAGGCCCGAACGGCCAGAGGCCCGAACCAACCAGAGGCCCGAACGGCCCGTTCTGCCTTGCGTCCATAGCCGCAAGGCAGAACGCACCAGAAATGTGTAAATTGGACGAAATATAGCCAGCCGAGAGAGATGGGTTCCAGCAAAGAGTAACTTAGTCGTCGTCTCCCCCTTGAAATTCCTCGTAATGGTAGTATAGCATAGTAGCCGTGGCCTCGCCCAAAGTCAGGGTTTCCATTACATATACATAGCGTGGTGCGTGCTTACACATGAGCTGTCGGTACACCACTCCCTGGTCCAATTTTATGAGGTTAGACTATAAACAACAGCTCGCACACTTCAATGAGTGCGCGATAAAGCCAACGTCTGTGCATACGATGACGGAAGCGTGCAGGCGCCATTTAACCGTTCATTTCTCGTGCACCGGAACAACGGTGTGTGGCGAGCCGTCACCGCCAGGTTGTTGAAGGACGACGAAGTCGCGCGAACACATGATCCGAGCACTCGAGGGGGCCACGACACTCAGGACAACTACAACAATAACAACAACAACGAGAACAACAACAACGATGGCAACAACATATCTGCGCATCTCGACAGCCACGTTAGCAGCGCACCGGCTGGCGGCCAGAGTCGTTTGAACAGCGGTTCAATAAACGTGCGTGGCTCAGTTCACATCACTCCTTTCCACACGTGCAAAGTGAATGACTCGAGAAAATCTGCGATTACCGGTTAACGCGCCGCAATTAGAGAGAGAGAGAGAGAGAGAGAGACTCGTCTGCCCCGTACGCATCAAAAGAGCGACTACGTCTCCCACCAGCAGCCGGCATTCGAGCTCTCTCGCGACTCGAGCTGCGGAACCCCTCGTTAACCCTCCGACAGCGTTGCCCCCAGCTCCGGCGGGGCCGACTGCTCATAACCTCGAACCGACTAGCGCCTGAATAGTGCTCGCAAAAATGTGTCCGCAACTCTCGCAGCGTCGTTTTTTTTTTTCGGCTTTCGCGAAGGCGGCCCCCACCCCGATGACCGCGATATTGCTTAACGCGCGTTCGAACCTACACGGCGACGCTGCTGCCGCGTGCGTGTGCTGAAGGTAATAAACGCGCGGCGCGTTTTCTTCCGCGCAAATGGCGCATTTGCCAGCGCGTTGAACGCCGGATGTGCACCACAGCGCGTGTCGCACCGTAGCTTCCGGGGCAGGGATGGGGATGGGGGTA
Organism: Dermacentor andersoni; assembly: GCF_023375885.2. Classification (NCBI taxonomy): domain Eukaryota; kingdom Metazoa; phylum Arthropoda; class Arachnida; order Ixodida; family Ixodidae; genus Dermacentor; species Dermacentor andersoni. The sequence goes on along the minus strand of NC_092822.1, from coordinate 73,456,498 downwards.
GGGATGGGGGTAGGGATGGGGGCCGGGGTGAGGAAGGAACCAGGGAGTGGGAGGAACGCTATGCCCCGTCGACTATTTATCGGGTGCTCCGGCGGCTTGCATGGATTGTGGCAGTAGCAGTAGCCACAGGGTTCCTTCATCAACAACGCAGACTGGGAAAATAAAAAAAAAAATGCATGCCCGCGTATTCTTTCTTTAAGCACAAGGAAAAAATTAAGAATAGACTGCACTTCCATTTAATGATTTTACGCGCTTCGAGAAAGAAAAAGGAAATGAAGCGAATAAGGTTGAGGGGAGAAAGAAACGAAAGAAGATGTAAAACAGATTTTCAGAGTTTGCCAACACCTTCTGGTTCGGCCTCCTGACTTGTCGTCTCTCGCTTATGAAGCACAGTTTTCATTCTTCCACCGTCTTCTTGACGACACCCCCGTATAAAGCTTGGCGTGTTTTTCTAAACCCAGGAGACGCGTCGTTCTCGCCGAAGCGATCGCACTCCCTCCGTCCCCTTTTATATTCGCGCTGATCCTCTATCCATCTTTCTTTTTTGTTCCTTAAACGGGCTCGACCGCGCGTCGCGTCCCCCTCTGCAGTCCCTAATTACAAACTTCCGAGCACCCGCGGCTTCTCCAGAGGCCCTCGAGCTAATCTCGTGGCCTGCTTGCTTGCTGCTGCCATGCAGCGGCTCCGCGCGCTCATCTCCAGTGTTTTCCCCTCCGCGGTTCGGTGGTCGCCACGGCTGTCGTCTTCCACCCCCTCCCCCTCTTCTCCGAGAGCGGCCCCCTTTCCCGCTCCGCTTAAATTATTGCCGAGATTCGAGACTTCGCAGAGCGAAGCTCCGGACAAGCCCTTTCGGGAGACACGTCGGAAGACATGTGAGGGGTAAAAACGCTCCCAGACCTTTAAAAGCTGCATGCAGCTGGGGATAAAAGTTTGAACACCGCGGCCGCAGAAAAAAAAAAAAAAACGCATAACTTTGTTCCTGCATGTGCACTAATATTTCTTTACATTTTACTTTACTGCCTTAAGGGCCTCCAATAAAGGGCTACCACGTAGTGGTGGGCGCACAAGTTATGCAGACGCACTGACACACTTGCAACCGTAAAATGCTTCTATGGCAAGGAATTTCCGACTGAATGGAGGCAACTAAATTTTGTCTTTGGGGAATCTCAGTGCATCACGCGGTTACTAATTGCACATGCTGAATCAGACGAGCATCTCGCGTTTTATCTTTGTTCTTGCTGTACGAAATTTTCTCCCAGACTACGAATCTTGCAGCAGCCAACAGTGACATTTTTTCCCCGTTTACTTCGCAACGTCTTCCGCTTGCTCCCAGATCATTTAATTTCTAAACGTTAATGTTAAGGTTAAGAGAAATGAGAGCAGTGTGAATTAGAGATCAAGCGGGGGTAGCTGATATTATAGTTGACATTTGGAGGTGAAAATGGAGCTGATCAAGCAATGTGGTGCGCGTGGAAGATAACCGGTGGACCATCAGGGTTACAGAATGGGTGCCTTCGGAAGGCAAGCGAAGTGGAGGACGGCAGAGAATTAGGTGATGTGACGAAATTAGAAAGTTTGAAGGCACAACTTCGAATCAGCTAGCGCAAGACACGTGTAAATGGAGACCTCTGGGAGGAGCTGTCGTCCTGCAGTGGACATAAAATAGGATTAGGATGATGATGATTATACAGGCGTGGCAGCCATTCGTGAAACTGAAACCAGGTGACGTCGCCAGTCTGTAGAACGCCTCCTTCGACGGGTACGCTTGCGTGAAACAACCACAAAAAATGCAGAGCAAACGGAGGTCGTGCTTGCTATTTACTCACGCACTATGTTGCTTTCTTAAAATGCGACATAAAAATAAACTTCTCCATACCGACCTGTAGAAACACTACGTTTTTGTCAAACGTTCCGAAGCCAATGTACGCACCATTGAATCTGGTTTCAGATCAAGTATCGCCACACCCCCTCCAACCCCCGTTGAGTGTGCGGCGCTCAAAAACTCTGTATATTAAAAAAAAGAAAACAGAAAAGCTTCCTTTCCTCTCCTGGGCTGATGAGATGCCATGGGCGTGACACAGCGCCGGTAATATTTCTGGTCAATGGGAGAGTAGTTTCTGCAATCCCGACAAAGGCTGAACACGCATCCTAATAGCCGAGGTCGCGTTTGTGGCTCCTCTCTATACGCTTGTTTAAAGGCGCAACACTTAACTAGATAGCTCCACTAGTTTACAACGCCTATATTCGGCGATAATATGTGCTTAGCGTGAGGAAAGGGCGACGAGGACAGCGAAAGGTAATTCTGTATAAACTAGAAATGTTTGCCTGGCAGCACGACTAGCGTGGTTCTCGAGATGAACGCGATAAGAAATGAAGCGTCGCGCACAGGGGGCGCCACGCACACAACCGACACGAAGCACACAACATGCCAACGGGAGGGTATGTTGCAGTATGCTACATTTTGCAGTTAACCATATTTGACGAGCTGAAGAAAGAAAAAAAAAGACCACATTTATTCACCGCTGAGAGCATCAGCCTGATTTATTTAAACATTCTTTTGAGATGAACACTGATGCTGCGCACAGAAATAATATACTATTAGCCGAAGTACAACAAATCAGTGCAAAAATAAAAACTGGCAGCCACCGTACAGCTCGGCACAGTGTGTGCAAGTGCGTATACACAATCACTCGCCTTAACGGGTTTCCAAAGGAAAATATTAGCTTGAGCTAGATTGAAAGATTAGGTTGATGCAAAAAAAAAAAAATAACTAATAAATAAGAAATAGATAAATAAGAAATAAAAAAAATGGGAACGGCGCCACCTGTTGTGGACTGTGGCATCTCTCCTGTGACGTCAGCACTGGCTGATTCACAGAAAGTGCCATAAAGGGAAGTAGGATGAAGTGTACGTCAATTCGTCCGTTTTGGCGCGGGTGGTTCAAATCGAAGAGCAGCGGCGATACCACCAACGGCAATTTTCCACGAAACAAAGTGAGACGTCGCGCCACAGAGAACCGTGATCGAGTTCAACGACGAATAATCTATTCGATCTGCCTCCACAGTGTCCCTTCAATGTACGCGAGTGTTAAATCCGCAGGTATATAGGCGCACGTTCCACAAGGGCGCACTTCAGGACAGTAAAAGGTAACGCCGACACCGGACGTTACTTGACCTATGTCTGTCCGGTTTAGTCCATTTGTAAGGCGTCCGCCAGTTAAACTGGCAAGCACGAACCATCTAGCCCGCAAACAGGTTACTTTAAGCGTGTTCCAGCTGTTGCACGCACGCGCGCGGCGTTGTGGCCATGCTTCGCAAATGCGAAGGTGCGTCCTTGCACCTGGCGTGCTTGCCGAGCGCCCGTTCGCGTATTTCTGTTTGGCACATCACGTTTTCAGCCGCGTTCTTCGTGTATTCTTCACGTGTCTGAAGTATGTATACCTACCTGCCCGCAGGCGCACAAATTCAGGAGTGACAACACAATGCGCGTACCTGCTGCACTGTATGGCCCGGTTTTTAGAGACGTCGACTGGAGTTTTGTGTGGAACAAATACGAGGAATACCGCGTAGGGAAACGAGAACGCCCCCCCCCCCCCCCGCCTCTCACGCCCTTTTTATTTTTCTTATACACTTTACAAAGGACTGGTCCCAGTTGACCACCTACGCGGAGATCTCAGAACTCATTGCCGCCCGTGACATTTTCGTGAAGGGCGGCTGCGCGAAGCCGCACACGAGACTGCAACACTAATGAGCTGATGGCTCTACCAACAAGCAAACGCTTGTGCCTCATATTTTGTTCATTAAATGCGTAAGCATTTCTATGGTTACCCAACCAGAAAACCGTCCGTCCGTCGCTCCTTTGCGCAAAACGATCCCTTTCACGATAGAGCCAGCCAGCTGTGGAAGAACACGACGACTACGATCGCGCGAGCAGTGGCACGAGCGCGTCTCTGTGACCACGTGACGTGTATACAACCAGGCACGCACCATAACTGCGGACCAGCCGTGGCCTCGGATCCGAATGCCACCAACGCACCTGGCGCCGCCACCTGCCGTACATAGTTTGCTTGTCTCATCGGTTCACGTTGCGCCGCCTTCCACAGCAGTTCGTGTGGCCGCCGCGCTGTCGCACTTACCACAATGGCGCCAAGACGACCGCAGCCGCTTGGTGAAGAAGAACTGAAACGCAGGATTGCGGAGTTATCGGCGTGAATACGGATTACGCCAGAAACAAATGACGGACGCTGCGCAGCGCGGGGAAAGACAGCAACACGTTGCCGTACGTAACAAACAAGAGGAACGACGCCGTGCCCACGTCGCCGGATACCGATGTTCCAGGGAAAGCTGCGTGCATTTCCTCCGTTTCCTATCCTGTTTTGCGATATGCAATAAATGTGTTTACATTTCCCTTGAAAATGCTGCATAATATGCCGTGCCTGTCTGCGTTGCATGTTACACGAATATGGAAATCGTGATAACCGTTGCTGTTGACATACATGCTCAAAAGCGTCGAACTTGCTGGGTTGTATTTATACAGCGAAGACAAGTTTTGCAGTAAACGCACTAAATTACTAATGTTTAATGTGATTCACAGGTACAAATATTGCGCATGTACATCGAAGCTTCAAGGCCGGCTATTGGACGGCGGGTTTGGCCGCCGAACTTGAACCTTCTCGCACACAGGAGAGTTACGCGTGGATCGCTCTAAATGATATACTAATTGAAGGCGTGTACTGCCGAGCCTGTCTTCCGTGCACACTAGAAATAATAGGGTGTACACCCTCCCAGAACCCACGTATAAGGGCGTGAATGTGGGCTAGCACCCTAACACCCTTTCTGTAGGATGCTATAATAGCACCCCAACTGTAGGGTTCAAGCAACAGCACCCTTAGGGTGTCTGCCTGGCGACAAACTCATTTACACCCTTAAGGGTGTTAAAATGTTGAGTGCGTACAGCTCCCTCTTTATTTAACCCCACGTCTACATCGGCTGCAGGCTCTCTACAACATGAGTGAACATTGCTTCTACTCGCCTCTTCTACGTCGTCTCGTGCAGGTCTCACTTACCAGTTCGGTGTTGAAACCACGCTTCTCCGTTTCACCATTCTTTCACGGTAGTTCTCTCAATTATACCAAGCACACCAGTCCACGACCACTCAATGCCACGTCGTTACTACGAGATAACTCATTGAGATAACTCTCCTGAGTAGATTCTACGTACAATTTTTTTTTACCCATGTACAAGTTGCATCTCGGACGATGGCCCTATTTTCGCTCGACACTTGGCATCGCGTCATTCTGTTTCCTATCATTCTCCGCCTTCTTAAAGTTACAGCGACTCCCCTTTCACGTTGTCAGTCGCAGCGAAGAAAAGAAAGTAGTAAGGTCACAAGAAATAGCTTTCTTCTCATTTAAGATTGTCGCGGTTTCGAGGATGGGCGGGGGGTGGGGGGGGGATGCTTTGAAGGCGCAACAAACGCTTGAAGTTTCAGCTTCAGTCTCTTTCCTCTCGCCATTTAGGCTAAAAACTAAAGTGACACACGTTCATGCACGATGTGCACATACAAAAAAAGAAAGAAAAAGAACAGCGGAGTGCGCAAAGTATGAGATCTGCAGCTCAAAGGTGTACATGCTAAAAAGTGCGACGGAAAAATCCAACACCAAAGATTCAATTCTCATGCTAAATTATTTCTCGTTCGCTCACAGGGTTACCCAGCGTCTCTGTTTCTTTCCTAGCGCAACATTCATTCGCATGAAAACGATTCTAAACCTCGTGAATTCAAGACGCGCAGTCGCTAATAGCACTGCTTATATTTGGGCCAGTTATTTCTTATTTATTTATTTATTTATTTATTTATTTATTTATTTATTGTATTATTACCGCATATTGAGAATATGTCCTTTGCAAATGCTTTCACCCATCGCATTTTACGTTGTCACTTTCGGTTGTTTCTTTTTCTTTCATAATTTTGGCTATATGAACCAAACGTTTTTCACAATCTTCTCCCTCCATTTTTGTTAACTTGTTTTTTTTTCGAGACTCACGACACATCACCTGCAGTTGTTTTTAGGGAAATCCAGTCGACCACTACTTGGTGAAGGGCCACGGAAACTGGCAACCTGCGTCGTGCAAGAACCACACGCGGCTCGAAGAAACCGCGGCCGTTGGCCGCGGCCGCTCGCTCTAAAAATCCGGCGCGCCGACAGAAAGAACGCAATCCAAGCAAACGCTCCGGGGACACCGCAGAGGCGGCAAGACTAGCGATCATCTCAAACGTGCAAGGGGCCACAAACCACAAAGGAAAAACCCGAAAGAGAGACACACACACCGCACAAACGAACGCAATCGTCGGGACCGACGAAAGCTCCGACACACACACGCACACACACGCGCACACGCACACACACACACACACGCGCACGCACACGCACACACGCACACGCACACGCACACACACACACACACACACACACACACACACACACACACGCACACACACAGCAGAGTAGCGGCGGGGCGACGAACGGCCACCACCACGTCTAGCGTCCTAAGAGTGCTTTCGCAAAGCTTCAGCGGCGTCCATCTAGGATATGGCCGCGGAAGGAAAAGGAGCCAAACAAACGGGCGCGGTTTCTTCAACCGCGCAAGACGTAAGCACGCGAGACGCAAGAATGGCAACACGCGGAGGGGTAACAAAAGTTTTCGCAAGGCGAAAGCCGCGTGGGCAACGCCGCCGCGGCAGTCGAAATTCTTCGCCGGTCGTCGTCAGAGCGGCTTCGCTTTAAAAGCCGCCGAGCGACTCTTGTAACGACAGAGAGAAGGCAGGCGCGAAAGAGCGAAAAAGGGGGGAGAGAGGACGCGAGGACAAAGGCGCGAAGAAGAAGAAGAGGGAGGGCACGGGCTGCCGTTTCGGCTTTCGAAGGGCCTCGCCGGGAACGAAAGCTTCCCCACTCGGCGGGATCCTGGCACTTGCGCCGTTCTCCGCAGCCCTTTCCTCGAGATATAGATTCGAGCGTCGTCTTTCCACTTCGCCGCCGTGATTCCTTTGTATCTTATCGCAAGATACGGTTTCTCCGGCGAACGGGCGCGAGGCTCTTCTACCCTGCGTTTCAATTTTTTTTTTTCGTCCAGCGAGAACGTGAGATTGCCAGAGATTTATATTTCTTTTTTTTTTTTCTTACCCCGATTATTTTTCGCCCCGGCTTCGGGTCACACCATTTCTCTCAAGTGCGCGTGTTTGGCGAGCGCGCCTTGATGCCTCCTGAAAGGCGCGCTTCTCGGCACGACAGGCACGCGCGACGGGAGGTATTATGAAGACAGTGGTTTGGCACCGCAGCGGAGCGAAAGACGGAACAGAGATGTGATGTCGAGAAGGAAAGAAAGGCTGAGAGAAAGCCCTACTCAATTCTCTAGTGGCACTTCACCTAACATTTATTATCGCTTTCTGTAGTAATATTGCTTACCTGTGCGCCATGCCTCACTGCGTTGTCGCGCGCGCGTTAGCTCACTCGTTGCCGGGTGAAGTGGTTTTCTTCGTTAGCGAATCCCGTAAGATGCAAAATTATGGCTCCGGCGATTATTTGGACACGCCGACAACACGGCGCGCGGAGGTAGCCCTCGTGGCCACCGTGTGGGGCTGCGCCCAACGATATGAACAATCTGAGGTCCATTACAGGGGCACCAAAGACATGGCACTAAAGGGTACGGCAGCATCGCCTTCATTGGTGTTTGCTACAAATAAATTCAATGTTAAACACGATTTAGCGTATAGAAATAACGTTTTCATTACAGTTTTATTTCTGTTACTTTCACTAAGCGGTCCTTAGTGGAAGCGAAAATGATGGTCAAAGTTACGTTTCGCGAATTTCGCGCCAAAATCGCAACGCCGGTACGTCAGTGTGACGTCAAAGTTTTTAACTTTGATGTCAATTAACTGGACCCGGGCAGACGCCGTCAGGATATGTGACGTCACGGCGCCCATGTTGGCGAACCTCAAAGCGGCGTCGCCATCCGCGCTTCGTTCGCGCGCCTTTTCTGGCTTACAAAACCTCCTAACAGTAGGGGTGGCTTTTCTTCGCATCATCGTACGGCGATTCATTAATTGAAGACATATGATTTTTCCGCTTCAATGTCCCATCAGCGGGTACTTGTTAACTGATTCGATTGTGAACGTCGTTGAGCAACACTGGAGGCTGTATGAGAGACGCCGTATTGGAGGATTTAAAGTTTTGAATAAACACTCGCAGTACAAAATGGTTGCAAAAAATATGCAAGGAACAACAATAATATCCACTGTGGTGACTTTGCCACGTATGCACTACTCAGATGACGCCTACGGCTACGCAGATGGAGCGTGTACAGTTGCACTCTTACGTTATCTAACGAACCAAGATGGTTCCCGCGAACAAAGTTCTGAATAATGCCTGCGCGATGAAGATATGCGTCAGCATATCTGTAAACTGTACAAAGTAATACATGTCCCGCAGTTAAAGCTAAACGATGGCTCCACGAAATTTGTTTGCCTAGTTCGCATCAAGTGTCCGCCACTGCTGTTAGGCTTGGCCAATGACCCGAGACAATCGCTGCAGTAACATGGCATACACATTGCATGTGACCCCTCCTCCTTCCGTAGTCTTCCGCGTGGCGGTGCTTCCTTGGTTAACTTCCCTTCTTTCCCTTCCTTTCAGCTATCAATTTAATCTTTAATTAAGATAGCATTGCGAACTTAATCCAAGGTCGTCAAGAGGAAAAAAGAACACAGCCAAAGAAGCCCGGATGAGCGCTAAACATCTGTGCGTGGTTGAGCCCCAGCATCAAAGCTTTAACGCCTCAAAAAAACGCACGCAAGTGTGCGAGTAGTAGCTGCGGCGAAAACCGAGGAACGAAATAAACGGATACGAGAAACGCCCGTCGTTTCGCACACGTTTTGCAAACACGCACCCAACGCGCTCGTAAAGACTTCCGTTCAAACAAAGCCAGCCGGATCCCGAAAACAGCCATCGCAGGCGAGTTCGCGCACACAATGGCGTCACCCGAAAGCACGTCAGCTCCCGAGACGAATGGGACGAGGAAAGTACTTTTTCGGAGCTTAGCGCGGAACCAGTCTGTGCAATTCACTTCTCGGCTTTCCAGCGCGCTTCGCAATTCGCGTTCAAGTACACCGCGCTCTCGAATCACTTGCATTTCGGCGACGGACTGACTTCTCGCTCTTTCCCCATAGCGGGAGCCTCTGCACCGCGGTCAACTTTCATCTAACACGCTGGTCACGACAACGACCAAACGGTGACCCCAAGGAGAAGAAAAAAAAAAAGAAGTGCAAAGGAAAGGGGTAGTCGAGTGCACCACCTTCGCAATTCCTCCCGACGCTGCGCCCGCGCGAGAGAGGGGATTTAAGTTCGGGACACTCGGGCCTTAAATCTCCCTGGCAATCCCCTGACGGGCCTCGGCTGCCTGCTCTCCTTCTGTCCGGTGAAAAACGCACGCGCGGCCGACGCTGCAGTGCCTGTCCCTCTCCGTTATAGTTGCCGAGGCTATATACATCATCCCAGCCGCCGCGGGGAGCTAGCGGCTCGAGAAAGGAGAGAGAGGAGAAGAGCGTCACAAGAAGGGAAACAGGAGCGAGAGAGAGAGGCCGAGTGGCGCGGTCGCGTAACCATGGCAACGACGCCTCTCGAGATGGTCACCGGCGGCTCCCGCCGGGCCCTCCTCCTTTCTCGTCCGTCGCTTTTAATGCCTGCTCGCCGTCGCCGTGGTGGTGCGATCGAAATCGTAAGAGCGAGACCGCGCCGGATGGGCGATGTGTGCCGGCGAGTAAGAGTGGAGGGGGGGGGGGGGGCGCAGGAACGGGAGTTTGGTAGTTTGCTGCCGGCCGCCAAGGAATGCCGGGCAAGGAAGCTGGTCCGAGATGACGGAAGGATGTATTATATATAAATATATATTGGTTCGCGGGAAGCGGAAGGACAAGTAACGGCGCGGCGCAGATAGAGAGAGAGAGAGAGAGAGAGAGAGAGAAGCAGAGCTTAGGAAATGCTGGAAGCTTCGCAGGGCACGGGATGTTGGCACGGTTGAGCAACAAACTTTCCACATTGTGTGATGAAAAAAACAACAACAATAAATATCGAGGGGGGAACTGATGTGGGCCGTGTTACTAGAGCGATTTTCTCGGAGAAGGACAAGTTGCACAAACGGCAGCTTAAGCGAAATTGCAGCCTTTCTCGTTCATTACTTCTATTTTTCTTTTCTACTGGAAGCCGCTCCTCTTCTTGGAAGTCAGTAATGACTCTCACGCGCAAGGTCAGCGAGCTTGTCCTGGCATCTAAACAAAGAAAAAGAAAGCAACAACGACGAAGACAAGGCGATGTGGCTACTACAAATGTTAGCTCCGACAATAAGGTGTTAGCTACGAGAATAAGGAAAACAGGTAAGACGTTTCGGCGCAATTACGGACATCTTGTTATCGCAGGTATCACGGCAATTAATAAGAAAAAGAAAGAAAGGAATGATATTAGAAACATTACGATCCCCGCTCTTCCACCAGACGCACATATCTTTTTACGCGAAGCGACGGCTAACGCTTGAGAAAACAGGATATACTCCCATGCACGACACGAGAGAAATTGACACGCTCGCACTCGACACACAAGGAGAGAGAGTGAGAACTCTGCGTGGCCAATAGAAACGAGCGCGTGCACACACGTCACATAGCTCGCGCTATGTGACGTAACGCACGCACATGTCACAAAGCGCTGTAGTTGGCGTGAGAGATACATGCGTGCGATCGTCGCCCAGCTTATAAAGAAAGAATAGTGATCGTGACTCAAGGGTTAGAGCGTCGGTCTGCTGTGCTGGGCATCGGATGATCAATCCCGCCATCGAACTTCTCGATTTCTTTTGCAGCGTAGCTCTTAAGCACCCGTCACTGCGGCGAACCTCGGCGTTGCCCCTCGTAACCGAGCGAACGAGCAGAGCGAAGGATAAAAGCGAACGCGTAGCCGAGCGTGAGATGAAAGACGGCGATAGCGAAGAGAGAGCTAGGAGGAAAGTGGAGGAGGAAGGTGTCACGAAAGCGTGAGCAGAAAAGCCTAGTGCCGCGCAAGACGGGCTTTATCGGCGACGATGGCTACCAGATGGCGCGACAGCAGCGCACGTCGTCTCTATGGAAACAAAGCACTGCATGAGTGCAAGTCTGTCTGCGGCAGCTGCTGTGAATCGATGCACCGCGATCTACGGATTAGTGGTGCAGTAGCGCCACACCGCGCTCTATTTGCAACGTGCCGCACGAAACAGATGGTCCGCGCCAGTCAATATATGGCGAAATCAAAGATCAAATTTCGCATTAAGGAGTACTGTAGCCGTCGGTGAACTTTTTAAATTTCTTTTATGGAGCGAGGCCTAGCTCGCTATCCGCCAACCAGCCGCAAACCGCCTGAGATAAGCCAAAGAATGCTTCGCATTTAAAAAAGTAAGGGCTCGCTCTCACTGCGTAAACTTTCGTTCACCATTGGAAATCCGGCTGGTACAAGCGCGAGATATGCACACAGGGCATGTGTTCTTCAAAGCGGTGGTCGCAGCAAACATTTGTTTAACGTTCTTTTTTTTCTGGTTAGTGTGTTTGTGTGTGGCTACTTTAAACGCGTCCAGACGACGCAAAAAAAAAGAGAAATATCTGCAAAAAAATTGCTCCCTTAGTAGCAGGATCCAGCTTGCCGGACAATTGCACCCGCTTTGAAAGAACTAATCTGGGTCAGTCGCTCGCCTGACGCTCTGTTCGAGAACAGAAAAAGACAAGTAAGAGAACAGAAGGTTGGGGCACGGGCACATGAGAAACAGAAACAACGAGTTTGGTTTCCTGCTGCTGAGCTCGACAGAATAGGCGGCTGCCTGTGACAGTCTAGGTAATGGACTCGCCGGCCGTCAGCTTTAATCACCTGCTTCCTTCCTGGCTACCTTGTGCTATTATTTTCCTTGTCTAATTAGAATCTTCGGACATTGCATGCAGTGCGAACGTACGCTAATGATGATGATGTGAATACTTTTCATGCGACACTAATGATGCGTCTTCCTAACCAGCCTGCGCTCAAGCAACTACCGCTTGCCTGCCGGGCCGCCCATTCAACAAGTCGTAGGGGCACACAAGGAATGAGATAAAGCGTTGAGAAAGCGAAGAAAGAATATTGTGCAGAACAGGGGAAGCATGCCGGCGGTGGAGCATTTGATGCTGACGGGCAAACGCATTACGTCACTAGAGATTGCTGACACGTTGCGAGAAAATAAAAATAATAAAACAACAAGAAGGACAAGCTACAGTGAGAAAGGCGACTCCTATCGGAGCCACGCAGGGAAATGCATTGGTGATATTTTGGGAACGATAGCTATACCTACAAATTTACAGTGATGAAACGCCTAGCGCACTGCTGTTAGGTGCAACCATGGCATCCTCTGTAACTATTATAATTGAAACGTAGCGGCGTTTTTGCGTAGCAGCAACATTTCCCCATTTTACAGAAGTCAAGCTAGTCTACCCAAAAGCTTTGATGTCAATTTTTTTAATGAGATAAAAATAAACAGAGGAGCTGTTGTCGCCATTTGCTTGCAACAGCTATCTTTTCACTTGGTTATGATTATAGAATAAGTATATTTAAAGAAAGAGCATATATGTATTTATGACACAAGCGTACGTAACAGTAATAAAAGTAAAAGTCTCCATCAGCACCATTCTCGTAACAAAATTCACCAATGTCTGTCGTACAAAAGTTTCAGATTCAAGAATAAGACATGCACACGCCGCAGTGCAGTCAATATACGTGACAATATATGTGACAAAAGCTTCTATGTGAATCAAGTAAAAGTAGTTAATGTTTGACGCGGTGTCTATGTGCAGTGTGCTTGGAAAAGTCGAGGGAGTAGGTGGTATAACCCTCGTTGTCATGACCTCAAGAACGTGTTGTCGAGGACACATGTTTAGTCTGAAATAGAGAAAAATGATTTGTGTTAGCGGTACAGAGACGGGAACGATGCGAGTGAGTGGCAATGCGTCGGGACATCACGTTATTCCTGCTTCCCATCATGACTGTGAGGCTCACAAGAACAAAATGAAAAATAATTGGCATCTAAATATTTACGTGCGTAAGCCGGTCAGTCCATTCCGCAGAGTAAGCAACCCGGCACGCATTAATGGTAATATTCTGGACAACTTGTGTTCGTTATACAATGATGAATGAACGAATGAATGAATGAATGAATGAATTTATTAGAAGGGCTGTCACTTGGCTCTTTTTTGAGAAGGGGTTATAGGGACCATGCTCAACATCTCGCAGCGAATAATTTTCCTTACGAGAAGCACCTGGCTTCGCCTGATCACGTATCATATTGCAGTGAAGCACGCTTTACAAGATCAAGAAAACCGGGAGCGTTTTGCTTGATGGCACGTTAGCCGTCGCGAGAAACAGGACAAGACAGGTGGAAAACTTAAAGCTAGCGGGCACTATAACAACAATAAATGCAAGGTCGGCCCCTACTAACAATCATGAATAACCCACAATGATGAAGTCGGACAATTCGCAATATAACAAAACTGAAGTAGAATAAACAAATACTAAAAAAGAGGTAATAGCAAGGAAGAAATACTGAACTCTGTAAGTACTTTCTTCAAGTAAAACAGTACATCTAACACGATCGCCATCACAGTTAAAACGAACAAAAGAAGAAGAAGAAAAAGAAAGGAAGCGTACGGCATTGCGACGGAACACGGCAGCGAGTTTCTACCGAACCTATTAGAGCTGGCCGCGCAGACGTTATCGAGCTTGCTGCTTTCTTTTCCCGTATTTCGGTAACTGTCACGCGAAGTTGCACCGACTGGTTTAACGCGGCCGGAAATGATCTAGTTAGCCCTGCATAGTTATGCGAGCGAAAGCTGCCTGTTCTTCGCTATTTGAGCTGAGCACGTACACCGACTCCACCACTCGAACACGGAGACCTAACTAAACGATATCGACTAAACACTGGTTCGCCACAAGTAGTAGTTCTAGTCCGGCAAGTATAACTGCGCGGCACTAACGCAAATAGCGTGACTGGAATTGCCGTGAGGCCGCACAGTGGGCATCACGCAAAGCTGTTGTTGCTTTAAAGTCCCAAATGTTTCAGCGCGAACGTACTCCTTGTTTTTCCGACTTCCAGCATGTCACCCGTGCCAAGGAATGCCCGAAGTAGGACCGCCTGGCTCGCGCAGTGGCTTCTGAATTTCCCATTAAGTTGCACAGTTGGTATCCAAAGCTATCGAAGGAGGAGGAAGATGATGAAAAGGAAGGAAGGAAAGGTAGGGAGGTCAATCAGACGCACGTCCGGTTTGCTACACTACACAGGGGAACGGGTTCAAGGGAAGAAAAGAAAGGAGAGGGAGGGAAGAAGGTACTATCGGTGTGAATACGTGCGGATGTCCATAACTTCACGCTTATAATCGCTCACTGTGGCCAGCCATTTTCATGAAACGTAGAAGTGCCAGCGTCGCTTTGTAAGCCTGCGACGCGTGGGGCCATGGTCCGAGAATCTTAGTCTCTGAAAATGGTCTGTTATCTAATAGGTTTAACACCCTCTGAAGTACGTCGCGTTCGCTGTCATATAGATTACAAAAACACAACACGTGCTTGATCGTCTCTTCACAGTTGCATGAGTCACAGATTGGTTTGTCGGGCATTCCAACAAGGAATGAGTAGGCTTTCGTAAATGCCACCCCTAACCAAAGGCGGCACAGTAAAGTTTCATCAGGGCGGGAGACGTTCTATGGAATCTGCAGCTTCAATGAAGGATCCAGTCGGTGGAGACAGCGGTTGGAGAAAATCAAGGTGTTCCACAAAGTTTAGTCTTGGTTTGAGCAAGTAAACGAAGACCCCTTGCAGCATCTGTCCTTGATAAGGATATATGAAGCGTCAGGGTTTGTTTATGGGCTGACGGGACGGCATCATCAGCAAGGTCATTTCTGACGATGCCACAGTGTCCAGGAGGCCATTGGAAGATGTCATGTCCGTTTATGAGGGCTTGATGGAGAACCTTTCTGGTCTCAAACACCAGTTGTTCATGCGTCTTGCGTCGTAAGGCTGACTGCAGACTCTGAAAGGCTGCCTCGGAGTCACAGAAAACGACTCACTTTCGAAGTTTGGCGCGTCCGATGTAATCAACAGCTGCACTTAGAGCGGCAAGTTCTGTTACCGCAGAGGTTGTTATATGGGACACTTTGAAAGTAATTATAACTTGTAAGGTCGGGACGATAACAGCGCCTGTGGAGCTGGTGGCTGAAACAAATCCATCGGTGTAAATGTGCGTTATTTGCTCATATGCCTCCTTCAGTAATGACAGTGTGAACTGACGTGGAGCTACTGGTGAACGACAGGTCTTCTTCACTATTTCCGGAATCGTGAGGCGTACTTGTGGTTGTCGTGGGAACCACAGGGGTAACAGTGGTCTTGCTGCTGGTGTAAAGACCGACAGAAGCTACCCTTGATGTGTCGCAACAAGTTTGGAAAATGTCAAAAACTATCGGCGCGAGTGTTTTGCTAGCCACCTAGTTTCCCACGTAGATTTAGCCAGTAGCCAGCGAAATAGTACATCGCTGTCTTCTCCGCTTCTTCTTGTCCTGGCTACAAATTTACGTAAATTAGAGGCCGTGAGCCCCAGGCCGTGGAAATATTCAGCCTATTTTTTTGCGAGATCTCGAGTCCCGCTAGCTTCCGAAGACGATCGTACACAGAATTTGCACCACAACAACACGAATAGCCGCAAAAGCGTCGACTTCGCTAGCCATAGTCGCTGCACAGTCGCGAGTCGTCCAAACAGACCCCACGCCCATCCGACAGCTCCTTTGCTCTTTTATGAACGCCACGAAGGAGTCCGCGAGGAGTCCATGGCGACCGAACACACACAAGGAGCCATTTCAGATCCACTTTGCTTTCGTTTCGTGCACTGGCGTCCGGTGCCACGCCCTTCTACAAGTTTGCCTGCCCCTCCTACACACCAGCTCTCGCTCTCCACTTCGCGCCGCTCGCCGGCTTCTTTCAGTCCGGCGAAAGCCTCTGTTCAGACAAACCTCCGGCGAAAAGGCCAGGGCTCAAACAATGGCCGCAGGACAATGGGCGTCGCTCGAAAATCGCCGGCTAGCCTCACGACGTGCAAAGCAGTCGCTCTGGCCGTCGCACAATGCCTTCGACAGCTCGCGAAGATTGGAATAGGAGTACTAAAAAGGCGCGTCCGTTTGGAAGAAAACAAAGACAGTCGTCAGCGTTCCGCATGCTAGATAAGAAAACACTGGAGAAAGGCTTTGGCAATTATCGCTTTCGCTGGCTTCTAAAGCGCAGCTTGTATGTTTCTATTTTATTTTTGCCTTCTCTCCCGGGTGTGGCTCGGCTGTTGCTGTCTACTGCTCGGTCTGCCATTATCTCGGCGTATATATTTGTGAATTTGTATACGAAGGTGATATGTGCGCCGAACGAAAATAACAGCCAACAGGCTTGTATAAAACCATGTATGCTGCCCGACAAGACAGTGCAACTGAATGCACCCCATGTTGTGCGTAACAATTAATAAATTCCTACATAAAGCCTGAGCTTACAATATTAGCTCAACGGTATCGCCAAAGCACACCTACCTCTTCTCAGGACAGCGGAATATATATACTTAACGAACGCATAGTTCGATTTACTTGATTTTCTTTCAATTCGCCGTTCGGTGTGTGGCACTCAGCGCGTTTCCACTTTTCGACAGTCCTTCAAACTGGGTATTTGTCGCTGTGACACTGGAGGCGACACAAGACATAAATGTGCACGAGAATAAAGTTATAACCATTGTGACGGATAAAACATTGCACGGGACTACACGTTGCATACATTTACAGTAAACGAGTTTCTACGCATCACCTTCAGTTTCCAAAGCATTTATTTAACCGCTTCACTAAGGCCTCACTGCGCGTAGGTTCCACTGCACATATGCGTTTGATAAGCATAATTTTTCTTTTTTTTTTTGCTTTTTTCGTTTTCGCCCACAAAACTGCGTTCGGAAAGGTCCCCTTTGCCAAGCACTGCCGTTACCTTTTTTCTTTCTTTACACCACAAAAAAATAAGAACAGACAAACTGAGCGACAGAAACCGCAGGGAAGCAATATCCCGCAGTCCGGTAATTGCGCAAGACTGCGGTATAGGCGCAGTGCTCTTGTCATGCGATGTGTGCGCGTCCGACATCCGCGACGCGCTTCGGCCGCCGTCTCTCCCGCTTATACCCTCATCACACACTGGTCTTCCCCCTCCCTACTCACCGTCCTCATTCCACTCTTTCCCTAACCCTCCTCTCTTTGTTCGCGCACGCGAGGTGCGAGCCGCTAGGAACCACACACGCGGCGTCAAAGGGCTGGCACGCGAATTACGGCGTTCCCTTCCCTTCCCTCGAGCCTCCTCCTCCTCTCTCTCTCCCGTCTAACACACCGCGCACGCACTGTCCGTTCGCACCCTCCGCTTTTTGGCGCGGCAACTGGGTACAGAATCGCGTAAGCACGTCACGTCGGGGGACAAATCGAATTCGCCTGAGCGGTAAGCACAGCTAGAGACGGGAGCTTGCGGGAAAAAGTAGGGAAGAGTGGAGGGGAGGAGGGGAACGCCGGGAGGAGGCGTAGCTTGGACAGGACGCTGCGCTCTGGCGGCTGGGAGAAGCGCTGTCTGGGTCTGGGAACGTGCTTGCGTGCGTATGTCTGCGTGCGTGTGTGTGTGTGCGTGTTGCCGGTTGCAGTTCGACGAAGAGCTGCTGTCCCGCTTTCTGCTGCGGTTCTCTCGCAGTCTTCCGTCCGCTTGCATTCCCCTCCACCTACCCTGCTCCTGGGTAGATTTTCGGTGAGGTTTTTTGAGTGCTACGCACGGCAGACCGGAAATGCGCCGTCAGGCCGATGGCTGGAGGCATTACCCACCGGAGGAAGCAAGCTTCCGGTTCGATTTGCTCCGGAAGGAAGCGAACAAACTCGAAGCGGGCGTTCTTACATGGCGGTAAAGTAAGGCATGTGCAGAAGTGATCTTTTTTTTTTTTTACCCGAAGTATCTTCTGAACTGGCTATATGATCTGTAAGGGTCGATGCGAAAGGAAACACGTGATTCACATTGAAGACCGGGAAGTATGCTCGCTGTTTGTACTTGTATCAAATATATAAAATACTAGCAAAGGGACACTTGCACGTCCCTTGAAGGCAGAACTTTTTGGAAAGTATTAACCAAAGAGGTACGAAGTTGCTCTAGTGTGCTCGGACTCCTTATGATATAGTCCAAGTTTTGTTACCCATTCTGGTTATCTACTGAGGTTTACGTAGGGACGGCTAGGGAATTCCGTTCGCTGCGAGGTCGCACTGAGCTGTTCCGAGAAGTTCCCAGCCATAATACGATCGTTTCCTGCATGGCTCACAAGGCGCAGGCTTGCTCTTGATACAAGTGTGAGTTATTTGATATTGAAATACCACCTCATCAAAGATCGTGTGTACACTTTGTTTAGATTTAAGAACTAACCCTTCATGCCAATAAAATTCCCTTAGATCCACGTTTCGCCTGAACTGTTCGTTTGCTCGAGCGATTAGTTTGACCGACGTGCTTCTAAGTTCGTTCAGGTGGGCTTTAAATGTATTCAATATGTGTAATTCGTTGACCTGTTAAACAAGCTTCATTTTGCTAACATTTTTTTAAGCGCTCCTTTGGTGCCGTACCCTCATCTTGCAAATGACCTTCAGAATTGGCTTTCTGGCACCACAACCATTGGCTATTACGTAACCAACTGACTGTTTTGCATCCTAACCTGCTTTCGAAGCTGTAAAAGGCGCTCTGTCTCCTACTGACGCCGAGTTTTTGACCTATACGACTACGCAGTTCCGGAGGTTACTAAGTACACCCGAACACTGTAGACCGGGTGGATGTTTGGGCCGTCCTATAACTGCTTTTCTGCTACCAACTGCTGACTGTGCTACTCCTAACTGCTTTACTATCTACTTGCCGAAACCCAGCTACAAGTATAACTAGTAGTGTTACTTATTGGTGTAATCATTTCATCATCATTTATTTTTCCTTAAAGACCCCTGTCGGGGTAGTACATAAGGGGGGCGGGGTTACAGAAGACAAGGGTAGAAACAAAGATATGGTTACAATTTCTTACAAAACTCAGTCTAACTAACCAGATGGCTAGTAGTGAGACTAGCTAGTAGCACAGTTACTAGTATTTCAAACTGGTACTAGCAAGCTTGCAAGCGTACCAAGAGTCTTGCGGTGCATGGGTCTTATGTAACGAACCTGCGATGCGGAGGCAATTCTTTGGTAGGCTACAGACAGCGCGTTCATAGGCTTACCAAGCGCGAACACATTGCGCAACGTTACGGCGCGCGTCCCGTGCGTGAACGTACGCGAACGCAGGTGCACACAAAACGTGAGTGGACAAGGCGCCATCTGGTGTCCCGCGCAAAACCTGTGCAGTATAAGCACACATCCAAATTCTCATAACTAGTGCGAGAGCTGGACCTGCGGCGGCAGAAGACATTCTGGAATCGTTGCCGTACAGAGAAGAAAAGCGGAAGATGACGACCGCGAAGAAACCACCCAATTCAAACCCGTCAGCTGTCACTCCTGCACTACTAGGGCAAATCCTGACGTTAACCATCTCCCGTGGGAATGTGCGGGCCTTGAAGTACTGCGCCAGAAGCACAGGCCTGGACAGATCCATTATCTTAACGGCTGGATCTGCCGGTCAAGACACCTGGACGCCCAACTCCCCCTGGGTGTTCGAGATAACTGCGGACCTTCAGGGCATGTATTAATCCCTTTTCCCACGTAGGCCTGCGTGCCAGCCCTTATATTTAAGATCTTCACGCACTCACTCATCCTGTCGTTGCTATGCCGACGCATCTCGCCAGGCTTACGGACGCCGCAGCGATATTGCTGCGGACAACGCCAGAAATGCCGCACTATTTCCGAAAGTGCTGCACGCTACCTGCTCAAAATTTGTCATTCAAGAGAATTGAGAGGAAGCTAAAGCTTTATTCGCCATTCCGGCGACCAACGATAGACAGAGTGCAGCAGTCGTCGGGACAATTCTACTGACGTTGGAGCCCCGGGCGGAGCGATATTTGACAACGCTTTTTTCGCCCGCGCCCGTAAACATTAGTTACGTTTATCTCGTCAAACAACGTACGTTGACACAGCGTACACAAACCATGGCAACTCAGTAACGCATCCGGAGTTTGCGCAGTTAGGACAACGCTATCTTTTAGCTGTACTTAAGGCGTTTACGTATGCTTGACAACACTAAGCTAACATGTCTAACTTAAAGCGATAACGGTAGCATGCAAACATCACAACAAACTTTCGGCGCGTCACGTTTTGGAGCCCATAGATTATAGGAATCTTCGCTCTAACCATAAAGTTTTCTACAAAATGTACTAGCCGGAAATCAGGCACTGTGATTGTCCTGCTGTCACGAGAATGATTGTAAGTATACATGGACGTACTTAATCTTCGCACTTCAAGCATTCTTGCGAGGTTAGTTCCGAGGCCTTGTGTTTCTAAATTTCCAAGCGTACGTGCCTGATGTTTGGAAGCAATTGCATTTGCAAGGCAAAATTTTGTTCGCGATGATAAATTTGCAATGTCACAGACTCCGTTCGAAGCCGGAAGGACGATGTTTAGGAAAATCCGTGTAGAAATAACCATCCCGCGCACGCTGGCTGAAGGTATAATTCCAGATCCCGCACACACCTAGCGTCAGAATTTGTAGTGGCAAACTCCACGGCGCGAACGATTCGCTACCGCCGTCGCCCTCCCACAGCCCTCTCCTCCTTCACTCTCTTCCACACTCCCTCGAGGATTCTTGCGATTCCGGGAGCAGCGCGCTGGCACGCAGGACCGTGGCCCGCGGCGCTGTAGAAGACGCGCGCTGGCGCCGTCGACTAAAAGCGACCGAGGAGCGATTCTTTGCTGCCGTTGTCGTCGTCGTAACATCTGCCGGCGATGGCCCCGCGAGACTGCGGCTCTTCGGGGCCGCGGCCCGTTTTAGAACAACCTCCCCCCCAGCGCCCCTCCCCCCACCCGCCGTCCTCTTCCGTTCGCTTCGGCGAACGACGTTCGCAGCATCCCGACGCCTCCTTCCCTTGTGCACCTAGGGCGCCGGCTTGAAGGCATCGCGTCTTGCCGCGTGCCTGTGTGTGTTATTCAGCTTTCGTTTTTCGTCTTCCCCCTCTCCCTTCACGTCTCACTCTCTAACCTTTTCTCTCATCGCGGTTCTTGTTCTTCGCTTGTTTCTTGCCCGCTGTGTAGCTCGCCGCGGCTGGTTCCCTTCGCCGGTGTTCAATGGCGACCGCTGCCAATACGCCGGAAGGGCAGGCGCTACAACACTATTGCATTCTTTGCGTTTTCTCTTATGTTTATTTTCTTTCTTAAATGACTTTTTCACGCGGTATGCGATGGCCACAGCTTGAAATCGAGGTGGAATCAACAGCTAAGCAAAACACCACGGCATAGAGGGTGACGACAGAGAGAGAGAGAGAGAGAGGTGAACGGCAGTGGTGTGAAGCAGATTAATTGCCCGGCCGGCAACTCTGCACATGGGAGAAAAGGAAAGCGCAGGAACGACGAGCAGAAAAGAAGACAGGAAGAGAACCTCATTCGCCGTCTCCGACTTGGAGTAATCACTTACTAATGCCTACACTGCTTCCACACTGGAATGGTCGGATGTCCCGAATGTGAAGAGCGCGGGTGCAATGTGCACAAATAAACTCGCACTGCACAACGCTCGACAGGGTTGACAACCGTGTATTCAGAGAAGGACACTCCTCAGCCCCTGGTCACAGCCGACGTCAGCTCGAGTTGCTCGAAAAGCGCGGCGACTCTTTAAAGCATGCACATTGAATGAAAAACACTTGTCAGTTGCCTCTCGC
Organism: Dermacentor andersoni; assembly: GCF_023375885.2. NCBI lineage: Eukaryota > Metazoa > Arthropoda > Arachnida > Ixodida > Ixodidae > Dermacentor > Dermacentor andersoni. The sequence continues at coordinate 73,434,565 of NC_092822.1, read as the reverse complement.
GTGCTGGTGCGAACGACAGAAAGGTGGGCTGAAGGCCTTAGCACTGGGCTTTCCAAAGTCTGCCACACCGACTGAGATTGGTTAAAATGTGAAATATAATTTCATTTTATTACCTTAAAGACCCCATAGGGGCATTACATAAGGGGTGGGTACATATATTCATTATACATCAGTTAAGGATCAAAGAGCACAAGTTTTAAACACAGCACACGGGAATGAAGTGGGCACGTAGTTTCAGCAAATACATACATAGATAGCACAAAATAATAAATGTGAACAGCATAATACCGTACTTTTTATTCCGAAATATGGTCGGTTATGTTTTGCACGAACGTGGTACAGCTTGTGGCGGCCATGTGGTGGGGCAGGTTGTTCCAATACGTTGCCACGCGAAGAAAGGAGGAGCCTGAAAAGGTGGCAGTACGAGTGCGAGGGCGGCCAACTTGGTACGCGTGACGAGTGCGTTGTACTATGAGAGCAGTGGGAATAATGTACGGTTGTTGATTAAATGAAGTATGATAAAACTTATGAAACAGAGAGAGACAGAGAGAGATAAAGTTGAGATCCGACGACGATCACCGAGGGTAACCAAACTGGATTTTTTTTTTCAATGACGACACGTCGACATAATACATAGAATGGATGAACCTTATGGCACGGTTTTGCATAGATTCGAGAGCGTTGATTAGATATGTTTGATGAGGGCTCCATACCGCAGATGCGTATCCGAGTTTAGGTCTGATTACGGTTTGATAGGCTGGCGATTGGGGTCTTGCTTTCAATTTCGTTTACAAAAAAAAAAAAAAAATAAAGACCAAAAAACCGAGAGCTTTCTTAGAAGATGAGATGACATTCGTAATACGCGTACTCCGAGACAAGTCATTAGTAAGGGTATTGCCAAGGTATTACAAATGTACTTGTAAGACTTCGCAGTTTCTACGTGTGCGTGTAGCGGCTTACGTCGGCGGGAGAATACCACTACTTTGCACTTATTTGGTTTTAGCGTCATTAGCCAGCAATCGCACCACTGTTGCAGACAGTTAATAAATTCCTGAAGAGATATTTAGTCACACACGTTGTCATTCTTTGGTAGACGACGCAGTCATGCGCAAAAATGCGAATATTGCGTGATACATGCAGTGGTAAGACGTTAATATATATATATATATATATATATATATATATATATATATATATATATATATATATATATATATATATATATATATATATATATATATATATATATTAGGAAGAGGAGAGGCCCGAGAACAGATCCTTGTGGAACAAGGACAAACCGTGAGCGGTTTACAAAGGAATACTTCAATCCATCGCAAAATATCGGGGTGCATATTCGCGAGCGAAAGCTTTAGTAATAATCGGCCAATGAGACACATCCTTACCTCCAAAAGCATTTCGCGACGCCATAAGTTTCTCGATTTCAATGTACAATTGGCGGTGTTATTAAATATTCGGCGGAAGCTTTGTTTTTTTTTTATTTTGCGGTCGATTATTCTGCTGGGATGAACGATAAAAGAAAAGCAGAAAACGAAACGAAATGGAGGCACGGAGGCCAGTCTTCCTTTCTACGTCTTCCTCTCTGCAAACGCTACGCTTCTTGAAGCATTGTTTAAGAGGACAAGAGCTGTGCTTCAATACCGAACTTCTATACGGATGATTCCCTCCCGGCTTCAGCTTAACCTATACGCAGTGGTACAGCTTCGCAGACCAATTCACAAAAGCCTGCAGGCATACTGAAAGAAAATCGCGTTTATTACGTCACAAATACGTTCCACGCAGTAGTCACTCGTAGCGTGTAATACTCACAAGTCGCGCGCAGGATTAACGGGCGAGAGCGCGCGCTCGTCGACAGCAACCTTCTAGGCGCCGGCGCGAGGCGAAATTGCGCGCCAAAGTTGGCGCAGGCGAAAACGCGCGCACCGTCCGCGTATCGGTGACAAAAAGCCGGGAAAAAGGAGCAACGAGGGCCCGAAGAGCCGGGGCTGCTCAAACAAGGACGCACTTTTCAGGAACAGTTGCGAAACGCCGTCCCTGGGATCTTCGATCAATCTTCGTCGCGGCCACCAACCTTTTTTTCTCGCTGCCTCGCTTGGCTCTGGCTTATTGATTTGATCCACGTGCTTTTCTTACGTTTCCCTCCCCCTCCCTTTCCCACTTCTCTACCCCTCTTCCTCTGTGCGTCTTTTCACTTTCCGATTCCAGGGCGCCGGCACCGGGAACGATGACACATGGGCGGCATGCTCCCGAACACATCTCGTATGCGTTCGAATTTTGTTTACAAGTTCGTCGCTGAAGACTGATGGTGGAACGAGATTAGGTTACGTCGTCGGCTGGCGTACAAACTCAGACACACGGCGCTGCTCCCAACAACACCTTTCGTAAACGCAACAGTCTGAGTTCCCTCCGTCGTGAATCAGTTTTCGTGGGGAGACTTGGGAGGAAAATACCTTGGGTGCTCAATTTAGCTTTGGTAAATACACAGCGAATAAATAAATAAATAAATAAATAAATAAATAAATAAATAAATAAATAAACAATGAAGGTAAGCTTGCCACGACGCAGAGTGTAATCTGACTTAACTTACGCGAATGCTGATGCCTTACGCTGCTATAGCCAAAGCGGCATAGATTTGGCAGCGTTTGAACGTTAGTGCAGCTGTTCACGTAGTAACATGGATAGCAGGTCCAAACGCAAAGCTCACTTTGAGCTCTGCACACAATAGTACTCTGGAGCTAGGCACAGCACTGTGTATACAAAGCAGCGCGCCACAACGACCAACCGTGCCCAGCCAGGCACGCGGTACGTTAAACGAGACCCTGCGCTTCGGTACCACGTGATGCGACTCGACTCGTTTCAATTTCAGTCTAGGAGTAGCGCACGGCCACTAGTTAGGGTTACGGAGAATCGAAAGACATTCAGCGAGGGGCACTCGCTGAAAGCTCGCTAGCAGCCTACAGGGCATGTCTCTCATGTCGTACTCGCAAATCAATTGACCCTATATACCCGCGGAGCACGCAGCTATTGCTGAATGCAAGCTGAATGCAAGCTGAATGCTTCGTCAGACTACGGGGCACCCTCTCAGGGTTGGCCTTCCTATGGCGCTAGATTTTTTGCAATGTTCTCCGGGAGTACCGGGTGACGCGGGGTTTGGGTAAGGGGGGGGGGGGGGGAGGAGTCAAATTCTCCTTGAGATCACGTGGGACCTATATACACGTGTCCAGAATGATGCAGGAGGGTGAGACCGGGAGCGGGGGCCCATAATGGCCGCGTTCCAAAAATTGATTTAATGGAATCAAGAAAGTCCCTGGAGCCTGGCGATATTTAAAGCGAAGCTGTCTAGGCGAACCCACCCGCACTTGATTGAGATCACAACTGCCGCTGTCCTGTCGAATAGCTGCAACACAGAACAGCGCTCACATAAAAAATGCGCTTGCATGTATATTAGCCCAAACTGCACCATGCTTACAAATGTGCCGGTGGCCGGTTTTGTTCCCTGTATACAGAATTACGCAGAGAAACAACAAACAGTACCTAAATAACATCTCTCTGCAACAAAAATTTACCTTTAAGCGCGTATTTCAATTATTGAAGCGAATCTCCGTGCGTTCTCTTGCGGCGCTTGGCGCGTCTCCTCGGCTGGCTCATCGCCGTGTAAGGTGAGCCAGTCCTGGAGACTGCGCAACAGGAAACTGGCCTGATCCCGGAGATGGGTGTGACGAAGGGTGTGCCGATCCACGGGACCGTGTACTCTACGGTCGTATACCGTATAGTGCACGGTATATTATCGGTCTCTAAATGGCGGCACTGTTTTCCGACCGCGAATCCACACCGACCAGCCCAGCTTCCAGTCGCATTATGTTTATTTTAATCACTTTCGCGCTATTCAAGCTGAGCAATGCAAGGGCGCTACTAGAAATGCACAACTAGACATGTCCGCAGGCGCAGTGCTCTCTGAAGTAGGACGCGCGTTTCAGGAAGGAAAGCAGGACACATGTTTGGAGCAATCCTCAGGCGGCACATAAAAGGGCCTGCTCCGCAGCTCCCTATGATGACCATGGAGTACATTCACCGCGAAAATACGTGCATACGCCGTAGTCAATCCTTTAAGTGCCATTTACCGGCTCTTAAACAATGCTGCAGCCTTTGCAAGACGTTAGCCGAAGCGCGCCTCTACAAACAAACTGGCGCTGGCCGGCAGGAGGAGAGAGGTGGCGCGCTGGTTCTACGCACTTCCTTTGTCGAGGCTCGTGTTGTGCCACATTTAGAAAGTCTGCGCAGGCGCTGTTAAAACGGGCCACTTCCGTTTGGCTAGAGCCTTTCAGACTGCACCCTATGCTGTTTTGGCTAAGCACCGGACCGCTAGAGAACGCCCGAGGCGTGCGGAAAGGTTGAGCTTAAAGAAAATCGACTGATTCTGCGCTTCCCAAACAGCAGGGCGGCCGTGATATATCAGAAAAAGTTCGCGACGCCGGATATACACACATCCGAGACCCCTCGCCCTCGCTCATTCATAGCGAGCGTCTCGAATCTGGCAGCCTTGATGTAATTATGTAGCATACGAGGTATTTCTTTAACCGCGTGCCTGCTCTCCTAAGGTCACGTGTTACGTAACGCCATCGGACAAAAAGGAAGGATGTTTCACATCCGACCCCCATGGCTCCTTGAGCTAGATCTAGTAAAGATAAATACCCAAGTTAGTGGACGGACTGATAGCCACCGGCTTAACACGGCTTGATAGTGCATCGCAAGTGTAATGCAGAGGTTGTGGGTTCGGCTGCCACCGGCGACTAGTTGTATTTTCGTCCACTTTCATTTCCCCTTTCTGTATTACTTTCTACATTTAAGTTTCAACTACAGTTAATATCCTCGATGTTTTCCTTTGCTTCATTTTCTGTTGGTTTTATATGGACATGATTATAAATATGCAGTCTATCTTTATTTTCTACTCCACTTCAAGCGTTCTGTCGTGTGCCATCGGGGGCGCCGACTCCGTCAAACCATTGTAATGACTTTTTTGTCGGCGCTCTCAACATCGCGCATGTTGAATAAATATTGATCTGTTGTGAAAATAGCGAAAATGTTGTAGGTAGACTATAGACGAATACGGTTGGACGACTTCACCTGCAAAATTTCCGTATCAGCTTCCTGTGAGGTCCAGGGATCTGGAAACCACTTACGCTAGGTCATTATCGGTGACCACCAAACCGACGGCAAGCTCAATGGAGGGGGAACAGTGGAGACTGCTGCAAATGGCTTTGAACAACCAAAGAACTTTTATGTGCAATGGTTAAGAATAACGGAGAGCGTAAGCCACGACAACGAAAAATTTGAGTTGGCAACCACTTTCCTTGCGCCGGAGAAAATTAAAGTTAAAGCTGCTGTTCCCGATACTCAACAATAAAGTTGGAATCAATAAATAAACAAACATAAAAGAAACATTTTCTATTTCCAAACGAAGTGATCACGCACTAAAAATACAATACTGGCCCAGGACGGGCCTGTTTGGCTGCTCATTTTTTTAGGAAAAGCATCGCGAATGCAACAAGTTGCCTGAAGCGGAGGTCTGTTGTGAAAATGTAGACTTGTTTATAGCCATGATGCAACCACTCTGCTGGAACCCCTGCGGGCCAATGCGGGGTAATGCTTGAATAAAAGAATGAAAGATTAAAAAAGGAATGAATCTCAACGAAAGAACGTTCTTACAGTCCGCCATCGTGAGAATTCGACCATAGCAGACCTAAAGTAGGCCATCGCCCAGCAGCAAAGCCTTTGGCGATGTTGCGCCACGGCGAAATGAGGCTGTACGGCCCCGTCCGTAGTTTTCACAACTACTTACCTAACTTTTACACTACTGATAAAATGCCAAACTTTTCAATATAGTTGAAAGGCGCTGAAAAGAAAAAAAAAAAACACATCTGAAGAAAAAGAAATAAAGAAAAAGACAGAATGATACATCAAGCTTCAGCAATTTCTCCGGCTCAAAACTCGTCTAAATAAGACGACACATACTTCACCGAGTATTCCAAAGCCGCAACGTTGGAGAAATTCTTACAACTCGGTCAATGTGCCCATGTGTGCGTGACAACATGACGACGGCGGCACGGGAGATTATACATACATACATACATACATACATATATATATATATATATATATATATATATATATATATATATATATATATATATATATATATCCTGATTACGAGGCACGCCATAGTAGTGGACTCCGATTTAATTTTGACCAACCAGGGTTTCCTTATCGTGCACCTAATGCAGGCTACACGTTTGTTTTCGCATTTCGCTCCTATTCAAATGCGGCCACGGCAACTGGGATCGAGCCCACAACCTCGAGCTCAGCAGCGCGACGGCAATAGCTACTAGGCTACCACGGCGGGTGTTACTTTCTTTTTTAATACCGTAACAGCAACAATAAAAAAAATGTGTTGTTATGGAACAAGACGAAGAGTAACAGGTTCGGAAAAGCTGGATCTCAGTTACCTAAGGAAAGCAAATAACTTCAGCATACATTTATAGACACATTGCAACACACAGACATGAACGAACAATACACAAAGCTCTGTAAGTCGCACAGCTAACGATTTTTGCACCGTAATCCCACTCCTTTGAACTGCTGGCTTTTCTGTTTAAACCGTACAAGATGTAAAAATATCACCTGTGGCCTGCAGTACAATTCTATAACTTGAGCCACGTTTCTCGCAGAGGCCGACATTATTTGGACGAGAAATCGATATGCGTAATCGATTATGTACAAAGAATACGAAATAAGTTCATAGTTAATTACTTTACCGGACATATTGCAGTGCACTAATTGTATTCAGCGAGTTTTCAAGGCATATCCACTAGGTACAAATGATGAGGGTGTCGCTGGTTTCAAAATAGCGGCCGTCAAAACGCACTGTTCCATCTTCTTTTTATTTCGTTCTTTCTTTTTAACGAAGCCCATTTTATGCAATTCAGGGAACCAAAGCAACCGGAACGCCAATCTATTCGCCGCACGCTATAGAAATAAATATCTCGAAACTGATGTCATCCTGAGACTTCGTTCCAAATAGACGCGCCTTGAGTTTTCGGTGACTAAAACGCTTCGTTATAGATTGCCAAAACATTGCATCATTATCGCAAGTGCGTTATTCCTTGCAATAAAGCATGACTAAACCTAAATTAGTAATAGTTTGTTAGGTAATCTGTCATGCATTTCAATTTCTTGCCCAAGTAATGTCCGGGTCCTCGAGTTATCGAAAATTCAATTTTGGGGTTTTACGTGCCAAAACCACTTTCTCATTATGAGGCACGCCGTAGTGGAAGACTCCGGAAATTTCGACCACCTGAGGTTGTTTAACGTGCACCTAAATCTAAGTACACGAGTGTTTTCGCATTTCGCTCCCATCTAAATGCGGCCGCCGTGGCCGGGATTCGATCCCGCGACCGTCGAGTAATCAAACCGACGAGCATAGAATTGTGCTATCTTCCAAAAGCAATGCTTGAAAGTTTTCTATGCTATAAAGGACACTCAGTATAATATACGGTTTTCTTTCTATAAGAAACAGGATTTTTGAAACTCCCCCGCCACATGTAGCACAATTCCGCTTGTTCTTGAGCTGGATTACTCCCAGAGGTGGACAACATTTGCACGGAATATTCGGACGAACGTCTTCCTACTTAACAAACATTCGATAATTAGCTTTTAAACTAATTACTTTAAGGCTTATACTTCCTCTTCAAATAATCTTAAACGACTTCCAAAGTCATTTCCACTTTGAAAGACTTTTGAGAAGGACACAAGTTTCGAGATATGCGTTCCCAAATATTGCGAGAAAATGCATTCGCGTTTCATTATTACCTGAGCTTCAATGCATAAAAAGAAGGTTTCTTGAAAAAGTAGATGGAAGAAGAGTGCATTTCTTCCGCAGCTTTGAAATCACTTATCTCAAAACTGGCGCTAGTTTCAAGAATAATTCCCAGGTATGTGCTTTCTTAAGATACCTGGCTTTATTTCGTGAATTGCAACAAGTGCGTTGAAATATTCAGTGAAGACGATTCTCAGGAAAAGTTTGTTAAATACTAAGTTATGCGTTTTGATGTCCAGCTTAAATATTGTCAGCCAGTTCAAGTGATTCATCTCAATGAGTAGATTCGTGCTATATGTCAAGGGTGATTTAAAAAAAAAATTAATGTAAAAAAAAAGTCCTGCGCATTCCATGCAACGCCCCCTCTTACGGCAACCACGCACTTAACGCGAAAAGGCAAGGACGGAACTGCTGTTATTCGTTTTCTCAGAGCAGCACTTCACAAACTAAATATCAAAAATTATCTGCCGTTATAAAATGCGCTGCATACAAAACGCCTCTCGGGTCAAAGAAAGGACAGAACTCCGCTTTTAAACACATCACACGCACGTTCCAGCCCGAGCTAAGAATAAATCCAGAAGGACATTTCATTATACAACGGAGCTCTTCAGCTAGACTGCCAACCGGGCGGTTTGCGATTCTTCGAATATTTTAAGTGTTGCTAAAAATGCACACCTGCTTTCGCTTGCCAAGCTAACGAGTAAAAAAAAAGACACTAACATGACGCGAACACCCAGTTTTCTGTTTTGCGCCCATATTTGCAAAGAATGTCCTAGCAGACGCTGAGATTCATTTAGCATGTTACATCGCACAAAAGGCGCCCGCCATTGTGTGTCCGCGTGGGCTGCGCAGTGTCCACATGGTTGCGTGCATCAGGCGTCGTCCCTGTACTCCAAGAAAATTTCCCAAAGTCGGCTTAGGTTCATTGAAATTGTCCAGATCGATGGGGAAGGCTGCGGCTAAGGAGTCTTTTGTGTTGAATAACCAAGAATTTGTTGTATAGTCGTTTATCGAATGCGACAGTATGGGAAACTTGGCTTCTGGCACCATCCCCAATGATAGCGAAACACGCACACATATTAAAAAGACCATTCAAAGGCACAGTGCATAGGTAAAAAAAATACAGACATAACTAAAAGCTTTCACACTTACAGTGAAAAAAACTCTCCGCATACACTCTGCCGATATAGTAAGAACGTGACGTTATGTGTAAATCTATTCAAATAATGTTGAAATGCAGATTCGGCGTAATACGAAATGAGAGCTGGGGTCAAACAGCGCGAAAAAGACGAGGACACAAGGAAACAAATACCACAGACAAGAGTTGACTGCCAAGTGGAAGTTTATTTAAAAAAAAACAATTATGGGGTTTTACGTGCCAAAGCCACTTTCTGATTATGAGGCACGCCGTAGTGGAGGACTCCGGAAATTTCGACCACCTGGGGTTCTTTAACGTGCACCTAAATCTAACTACACGGGTGTTTTCGCACTTCACTCCCCATCGAAATGCGGCCGCCGTGGCCGGGGGAAGTTTATATGAAATTCACCGGACATTTATACCTTTCTTCAGCATAGGCATGCACACATCAGGCGCAAGAAGCTCCTCGCCAGCGCAGCAGTAACTTAAAGAATGGCTATGGGAGTCATTTAGCCGGACACTGTAACAAGTGTCACTGCATCCCCATATTTGAAAAGATAAAATTCATAGGGAAAGGAAAGCGTAAGAGGGAAAGGGAAATAGTAGAGGCCTTTCACATTAGAAGGGAAGGAGATAAATGTGTAAGCACTCCCTCTCTTGCCTTGTCGAGAAAAGAAATCACATTTTTGGAAGAAAGATTATAATGTTGTTGATTTGCAGATGTTTTTGCGACTGATGTGCGCATGCCTATGCTGAGAAAAGGTATAAATGTCCGGTGAATTTCAAGTAAACTTCCAGTTGGCGGTCAGCGCTTGTCTGTGGTATTTGTTTCCTTGTGTCCTCGTCTTTTTCGCGCTGTTTAACCCCAGTTCTAAGTATGAACCAACTAGCCCTCATCAATATCTTACTAATACGAAATGAGAGTCAGGACGCAGTTCCGTGCAATAGTACGGGGTGCTTCTCGCTCAAGATTGGCACACAAAGAGTACTCAAAGACTAACCTTTTCGCCATCAGATCCGATTGCACCGATTTCGAGAAAAGAAGTGTGCTGAAATATTTGCACACCGACGTGGTGGCTCGGTGGCTGTGGTGTTCTACTGCTGAGCACAAGGTCGCAGGTTCGATTACCGCGGCCACGAAAGTCCCATTTGAATGGGAGGAAGGGGGGGAAAGCGAAATGCACCTGTGCGATGCAATTAAAGGGTCCTGCACAGCGCGTTGAAGCCTTCACGGGTGCCAGAAATTTTCGCGGCCCACGCGCACGTCGCATCCACGTACAGTCGCACCTGTGTCTGTAGTTATAACACCGTCTTGGCAATTCAAGCGAAACACTGACTTGTGCTGCCGCTGTCATCGATTCAGCATTTGGGTGAAACTGCCTTTCTTTTCCACTAAGTTTTTCATAGGACCATTGTTAAGTTGGGAGGTCAAAACCCACGCATCGGCCAATAAAACATCGGCAGCGAAATGCAATATCGTTCCAGCTATTACGTTTGCACAGAGTGGGGAAAGTGCAGTGCGGGAAATTGAACCGAAACAAAAGCGCATTTCACGACAGATTTAGGATTTTGGCTATCAAACACTGTCACATTCATGCGATAGCATTTAGATGGCACCACACCAAACTGGACTTAGTGTGCTAAAAATGCCAGTCGCCATAATAAAAGCTTTCGCTTGCCCTGTAAGGTCCATTAGGTGGCTGAGAGAGACGTTCATCTATTTGCAGGGCGTCTCTTTTAATGCGAGATTCTGGCGAGCTGGTCCATGAGGTCATGGGGGTACAGCTATTCTCACAGAGCGTAAAAGTTTTTTACGCTGTGTTAAAAGTTTTACATAAGTTTTTAATGCGGTACAGCGGTTTGCGATAGTCTTTCGTGCCCGCAAAATTAAAAACACTATGACAATGGGCCCAAGAAAGCCCCACGTGTTTTTGTTTGCGAATAGCGAAAGTGACTACTTTATCGGTACGCCTCAACGAATTCTCACATTATGGTGACTGCAATGGTGCAGAATAAGGAAAACACTTGACTTCAATCATTCAAGAGAACAGGTTGGCTTCAGAAAAAGCTTTTCTACAATGGATCCCTTCCGTGTCATCAATCAGGTAATCGAGAAATTATGTAGTACAATCAACCTCTCTATTTTGCTTTCATAGATTATGAAAATGCATTTGTTTCAGTAGAGATACCAGTAGTCATAGAGGCATTGCATAATCAATTAGTACAGGAGGCACACGTGAATATATTGAGAAATATCTACAAAGATTCTACAGCTACCGTGGTTCTCCAAAATAAAAGAAGAATGTTACCTATCAAGAAAGTGGTCAGTCAAGGAGACACAATCTCTCCAATATAAATAACTGCATGCTTAGAAGAAGTATTCAAGCTATTAGACTGAGAAGGCTTGGGAGTGAGGCTCAGCGGTGGCTATCTCAGGAACCTTCGATCTGCAGATGACATTGTCCTATTGAGCAACAATAAGGGACGAATTACAACAAATGATTGAGGGCTTTAACAGAGAAAGTGTAGTAGTGGGGTTGAAGATTAATATACAGAAGACAAAGCCAATGTTCTATAGCATGGCAAGAGAACAAGAATTCAGGATCGCCAGTCATCCTCTAGAGTCTGTTCAGGAGTACGCTCACCTAAATCAATTACTCACTCGGGACCCTGATCATGAGAATGAAATTTAGAGAAGAGTAAAAATCGCTTGAAGGGCATACGCCAAATCCTGACAGGGAGCTTACTACTGTGGTTGAAGAGCGTACAATCATTGCATTCTACCGGTGATGGCATATGGGTGATAGCAGGCGGGGCTCATCACCATTACAGACTGCTTATGCTTTTCAGTAAAGTTTAATTGTTGTCTTACACAAGCTTCGGAACGCTATAACGAAGCACTTTGGAATTAGTACCATAATGCACTTTTGCCAATTAGCATCACTTCACGTTTTAGGTTATGGAGATGCGCATACTAGCGCGGAGTGGCGAACATGGGAGCTCGGTGATGACAGTACGATAAATTAAAAAAAAATTTAATTATGGGGTTTTCCGTGGCAAAACCACTTTCTGATTATGTGGCACGCCGTAGTGGAGGACTGAAATTTCGACCACCTGGGGTTCTTGGACGTGCGCCTAAATCTAAGTACACGGGTGTTATCGCATTTCGCCCCCATCGAAATTCGGCCGCCGTGGCCGGGATCCGATCCCGCGACCTCGTGCTCAGCAGCCCAACACCATAGCCACTGAGCGACCACGGCGGGTCAGGCTAAATTAAAGTAAGCCTAATTAGAAATAGTGAATCAGCACATACCGGTGTATTACACTCAGTATTTCGCTGTATGTCTCTCGTACGCAAAATCTGGGCCTACTAGACGAGGAAACGATAGCCAAACCCGTCCATGCGGCGACGCGTACTGTTCACAGTATATTATTTATATTGGGCTTCTGTGGGATGAAAACCATATAAAAATGACAACGCTGATTTTTTTTTTATTCGCTTTCGAAGTCGTAGTCATACACGTATTTTTTTTTTTTTTTACAGATAAACAATCAACTACCCACGGGAAAACGCTGTTAAAATCTCACTGACATTGGCATAAGCAAGTAGCTTTCTCTACAGGACGCGCTGCTCCCCTTCTCTCCGATTTGCCGCGACCACGAAGTCTAGAACGTTTGCAATATCATTCTTTAGCGTTGGGCACATTCTGTAGAATGAAGAAAAGTTGCTGGCTTTCTAAGAACGTCGGACGACCAGCCTTCAGTATGCGCAATATACTTGCGCCGTGATCAGCGAGTGGCTAGCAGCAAAAGGCGAACACTTTCTTGAAAGACATTCCGTGATCATAGCTTTTGAATATTGTTGATGATAAGTGTGGTTACATAAAGATGAACGCAGTGACGATTTTTTTGTGTGTTTGCGTGCCGCAGTAAGGATTAGGCTGGAAATTAACGGCACGTCTCGAAGAGAAAGCGTGTTTGTAACACCGTATTTGTCACGAACGAACACATACAAGCATTCCTTCTTTCCCCGTACTATAGCACAACTGTTATTGTCTAACTGAAACCAGGTCCCAATCTGTGATCATTTATTTTTGATTGTTGTACTATCCTTCATTGGCTCACTTGTTGCCACTGTATGTAGTACTTGTTGCCCCTCCTACTTGGACCATGTGTTCACAGTATTAAATAAATAGAAAATTAACAAAATAACTATTCAAACATGTATGTTACCCGTTTAAATATTCAAAACAGCCACTCTTGGCGTGAATGGAGGCTTCGTAGACCAGAATAGACGCAAAAACGGCAGGCAGCTGGCGACGCCATCTTGAAGTTCTCGCACCTACTTGCCGTGACGTCACAGATTTTGACGGCAGCTGCTCGTACCCAGCTAAATGTTTTCTATTGGTTTTCTATTGGTAAAGACGGAATACGCCGCATTCTAAAAGCAGACAAATACTGACGTTAAACTTTCGATAACTTTTGTTAAGCCAGAACACACACATACACTCAGAAAGACAAGAATGATTTCAAAATCTGTGACGTCACACTGACGAACAGCGCCAATTCACCTGCGCGAAATTGAAAAAAAAAATGTAGCTTTGACCTGCATTTTCCAGTGAAATAAACTATTACCACGAACTTGACGATAATAGAGCTTTGAAAGAATGCATCATCAGTCAAAATTGATTTGAAATTTCTCTTTAAATACTGCAAGGTGAATCCCGAATTATTTCCGGATACACCTTACAGCTCTCGTATTTTACAAGGTCTTTTACGGTAAGAAACGTATTCAGAAAGAAAAATACACAAAGAAGCCTGTGCACACATGCCCGTACAGACCTCTTTTCGAAGGTACGGGAGCTTGCATGCAGGTTCAAGTGACTCAAGTGCTCCTTCTTCCACCGAAATACTCTCGAAGGGAATAAACTTGCCCAAGAAACTGTCTGCGCTTCACCGTCAACATGTTCATATTCGCTTCGTAATTTTCTTTTTAGTCAACGTGGCGTCAGAGTTGAGCGTGGTTCTTTCTTTCGCTCTGTGTTTTATATTATACTTTTTGCAAACATTGATTAGCCACTATGATTAACTGTTTGTATTCCGAACAGTTACGAAACGTTACCAATCTGAGTTTCGTTGCGCATACGCATTCTTTGTCATTCGAACGCTTCTATTCCCCTTTATGCTAATGCTTTACGGGCGCTGTAGGTACTGTCAATAAATAAATAAATAAATAAATAAATAAATAAATAAATAAATTCTAGCGGGAAGGACAGCAGTTTGGTGTACGCTGAACGCTCCGTGACGGCAGCCTCAAAATTGTTTTTTAGGACTCCATCAACGATTATTGGTTTATTTTTATTTATCATTATTTTTTATGGTGGAACCGACAAGTGCGGTAGCCAGCCCAATCGATAAGAAAAACGGGAGCGCTGTTGAAGTCTATTACGTGAAGGGGGGATGACATGGTAGCTGGAATGTATGGCGTCACCAACGGCTTACACGGGCTGCAATGATGACAAGGCTTACGGCCAAATTGCAAGCACTCTCGCTATCAATGCACCTCAATCAAAACTGTTCCTCTCCTCCCCCCCCCCCCCCCCCCGTGTCTCCAACTTCTACACTCTAAAAAAAGTTTACACCCTTTGGGTTGTGTTTTGTCCCCAAACATTAACCGTCATCTGTCTTGCCCGCATTTCCTTTCTATAACGCTGCGAGCCCGGTACTTCCTAGTCACGAGCGGCTGGCGCGTTATCAACTTGACACAGCATTTCATACAGAAAAGTAGCGAGCGCCGAGTTTTCAAGAGAGGAAACGCAAGAAAGGCAGACGAAGATTATTGTTTAGATAAGCGCCAAAGGGTGTAAACTTTTTTTAGAGTGTAGTCATTGACGAATGGCTTCAATTGTTGCTGAAAAGATACACTCTTAAACAAATATACGCCCTTGGGGGTGTATATTTGACACACAACAATAATCTTCAACTGTATTGCTTGCGTTTCCTTTCTGTAAACGCTGCGCTCGCTAATTTCCTGTCGAGAATGCTCTGTCATACTGATAACGCGCATTCCGTTCGTGACTTGGAAGTGCCGGGCTCGCAGCGTTAAAGAAAGGAAATTCACACAAGACAGATGCTGTGTGGCAAGACACGACCCAAAGGTGTAATTTTTCTTAAAGAGTGTAGCAGCTCACGGCCTATGCAGTGATGAGGATGAAGCGAGGACTCCTTCAAGCGCGAAGGGATGGCTAAACGCCGCAGCCCAACGAAGTCGGTGCGAGGCGCGCAGAACACGCGCCTTCCCCTCAGTTTTCAAACCAGCGAACGACCAGCGCCCTCCTCCTCGTAAAACGAGATGCGCGCAGCGTAGCGTTGAAAACCAGCAGCATGCTGCGAGCGCCAGCTTCTTTCCTAGCACAGGAGGAGCGCACGCGAGGATGTAAGAGGGGAGGGAGAAAGGGACAAGGGGGAGTACCGGCAGCTGCTGACTCCCAGTGCGCATGCGCAGCAGCTCGCACGAGCACCGAGGACGCGCGTGCGCATGCGCGCGAGGTTCGGGCCGCGGCCCTCGCGTCGATGCGACGAAGCAGCAGCAGCAGCCCTACTCACGCTCCAGGGCCGATGTTCTGACCCTCCCCTCGCCTGCCGCCGTTTGCTTCGCCGGCAGAAACAAAGCTCAACTGCAACACGCTTTCTTTTCTCTTTCCTTTTTCTTCCTTTTTTTTTTTTGCCTGCGGAGATCTATGCATCGCGCGCTTGATGAACGAACAACAATACCCGGAAATTGGATGCTCGTAGCATAAATATTTGCTAGGGAAACCCCGGTGGTGTGGAAACAAGCGCGATTTGATCGAGTTGAACCAGTCGATTTATGAACTATTCGGGAGTTCTTCGAAAGCGCGGCTCGCTTTTTGCAATAATTTACATTCTCCGTCGAGAAAGCGCGTGACCCAGGCACGTGACCTTAGTCGCATCTAAGAGCGCGCTTCAAACGCCGGTAAGCAGGCGTAGTTTTCCCGCAGGTTTGGTGACTTCAGGGAATACACGCCTGGAACGGTTGCTAATCTTCCAGATGCGAAATGCACGGTTGCTTCACAACGGGGAGCACAATAAAGCAGCGGCGTGGGAGTACCGCGTTTTTTTTTGTTCTTCTCTTTCCTAGGCAGCTGACGTTTAGGCAGCTGCATGTGGTGTTATTTTGATCGCTTCGACACAAACGCGCGTTATTGGCGGGGTCGTACAGACGTTGAGTGCTGTGTCGTCGTGTTAGCACTTCAATGTCATCATCCTGAGGGAAGAAGCACATGTGATTCAATTTTCAAGTAGTCTTTAGGCTATAATTCGGCGCAATGCAATGCAGCTCCACTGAGCTCTCCTGCAAAACAGCCGTATCGTGGTGTTTTGCAGCAAAACGTACACGAAGCCAAGCGCAGAGACAAACCGGAACTTTGACCGAAACCTTTCACTCTCGGGTCTCTCCGATTGCACTTGATGCTTAGCGTGAGTCACCCACAATACTCGCCTTGGGCGGCTAGATGTGTGAATGCGCGAGTACTAATGATTTTTCTAATCAAGCAGGTTTCAGCATCCGCTAGTTAGGGAGAACTGAACCCAGAGAACTCGCTTAAGGCAGCAGAAGCATCAATCGAGCTTGGCGTTCAGATTTGTAGGTGCGACTTCTCTTGCTTGCACCGGACCCTGCGGGTGAAGCACCATTCACCAGCAGCTCTCATTCGCGCTTCGGCATTTGGTTTCAGCAGAAGACTTTCCAAACGAAGGTCAGCGCTTCGCGGTTGAAGCTACGCGCAGGAAGGTAGGTACTCACTCGTTGGCTATTGCCTCCGTGCCGTTCGCGTCGGACCCGGCCAGCAGCGGGAGCGCCGAAGCCACCAAGAAGAGAATCACGGGCGACGACGCCGAAAACCGGTAGCCGTAGCGGCGGCAGCAGCAGCACGATTGGCGGCGGTTGCGCAGTAGCACCGGTAGTCTGGGTCGCACGTCGGCCGGCGGCGTCCAGCGCTCAGAGCCGCGGCTGATCCCCATGGGTGTCGACACTCACGTGGGAATCCCGACGCACGCGTCCATCGGCCGACGACGGTGGGTCCTAGACGAGCACCGTGAACGCATCACGCATGGCGGCCAAAGCCGGCGCGGCAGCTCCGGCTCGCGCGCCGCCGTCGACACCGACGCGCACTCGCCGACGACGGCATCGCCACAGCCGGCCCCGCGAAACGAGCGTGCAAATTCGCCCGCGCCCGAGCGCGCGCGAGCCCGACGTTGCACCGCAGCAAGCGGATCGCACAATCGGCTCGGAAGCGTTGCACAGCACAGTGAGGTGGACGAATCCAGGAGTGCAGAGAGACGGATACCGAGCGCGCACGCAAAGAACCTTCCCAAAGCGGCGACGGTAGCACACGGCCACACACGCCCAACCCGGCGCTCCTTTCGGCGATAAACCGCGGCGCTAACGGAGAAGAAAAAAAGCGTCGGCGGAGAGAGAGGGCTAGCGTCGTTAGCGTCGTCGCCGTTCGCGGCGCGCTTGCTGGCTTGGCTGCGCCGGCTGACGCTGCGAGCCAACACGAGCCGGAGCCAGAAAACAGTGCTCGCGGATGAGGAGAGGGAGAGGCGAACGCGAGCTTTGGGTTCAGCTGCAGCTGTGCTTTTTTTTTTTTCCATACTCCGCACGATGTGCTTGCCCGCACCCTACCGGAAACTAGTGGAGAAGCCGATGCAGCGCAGCCGCCCGCAGCGCCTCGCTTCTCTGCACGGCAGCGTCAGCTCGTTCGATGCCTTCCACGGGAACGGGGTTCGGAGAGGCTGTCTCTTCTCTCGCAAAGTTCGTGGCCAAATACGCGATTCTGAAACATCACGTGTTCCGGTCCTTAGCCGGTGACGTCGCGCCTCTGTCGTGGCTGCTCTATATCGGTGTAGCGAATGCGCTGTTTTTCGAGGCGCGCTCCGCTCGTGGGGACAGATGCAGCCTGTGACAACGTGTCCAAATTTGTCATTTCATGTGCTCCCAGGATGCCTGCACTGTCAGTTCAAAAGAGGACGTGAACGTAAAAGAAGTTATAAAGTGAGCGCTACGTGTCCTTGCTCCGTAACTGGTCGCTAAACGTGCCGGAACGTGAAGAATATTGTACTCGAGCTTGAATCACACCAGTGTGACATGCAATGTATAACCTGAAATATGAACGGCGCAGTGATGTTGATTTTTCTGTTTCGACTACAATAGATCGATGGATTAGACTTGATTCATTAAGCTTTTTTATGAATGCTTTTTATTTACCTGTTAAAGTCCGTTTCATACTAGACAAATAAAGCCAGTTTCAAATACCGTGTTTACCACAACTTGGATGTCTGAAAGAACAAGGGACCCCAAATTAGTCACGCGTTGCATTGTATCTTCATAAGTCTGATTCCTTGTGGAAAAGGTTGACAGTGCATGCCTTGTCTTTCTTTTTCCTAAACGAAAGAAAACGTACGTTCTAACCCCTTACCACATATCCCAGTGCCTATGACACGAGTGGAAAATACGTGAAAAATATTGTCTAATTGGGCGCTTAAGGTACCTTTGTGTCACCTTAACATAGCAGAGCAGAATGAAGATGATAAAGCTTTTTAAAATACGCAGGGCTCAGTGGCCTATACTAAGGTGATTTGGTTGGGGAATCAGGAGATATCGACAGGGCCGATTACCGTGGATTGCTACCCCGCACGATTACACCCCGTGGAGAATGCTCGACTACGACGCTATTGCGTACAGCGCTCGCAGAACAGTCTCGGCCTCCGCCGATGATGGATGCACTCCTAGAAGATCGTCACTTCCCCGCTGTGCTTTCGTCGAAGGCCAGCGTGCAATAAATTACACCTCACCACATGTTTCTTTGCGAAAGCACCGCGTCAGTCGAGGCCATAATGTGTGGAATTGTGGATCAGTTGACATCTCATTATTTTTAAAGCGAAACTTTCATTGTGCCGCCATTCGACTTTTCCAGTGCTGCTACTGTTGCTGATTCCTTGCACGCCACGTCGGGAGGTGGTTCAGAACGTGCATATATAGGAGCGTGGCAGACAGGAAAGGCGACGCGAGAAACTCGTTTGGTCCTGTACACCGCGTCGAATGTGGACAATACTCTCTGGAGATCCCTGGACGTCGCCACAGTATCCTCTTGACAGCTGTAATCATCCGCGACTTTCCGCAAGATCATTGCAGAAACTGCAGCGCTTACCTTTCAACTAACGTGCAATTGTCCAGAGGGGAGGTATATAGAATGGTAGAGAGGAGGTAGGGAGAGGAGGCAGAGAATAGGTAGAACCAACGCATCCACGAGACGAGTGAATAACAACCTTGGCACTCACTCGCATACATGGGGGGAGGGTGGGAGAGGGAAAGGAAAACGTGAGAAGGCGAGGAAACGCTATTACCAGGGTGCTTCGATAAGCGCGTCCTTGAGGCGCTCTAGCTACTACTAGACAGGAAGGCGATTGCGGACAAACTGGATAAATTTAAGTTCAAGGTAGTGTAGAGTACGTTTCTGCCATTTCAGAAAAATAAATACATGCAAATTTGTCAAGCGGACAACTGACACATGACGTTCAGACTCAAAGCCACGTTAAAGCACCGTGGCGTCTAGGCAACATCGTAGTACCGTAGAGTCTAGGCATCGTAGTTCAATTCAACACTTCTGAGTCCGCCGTGGTAGCTTTGGGCTATTGCAATGTTCGAAGTCGAGGGTTTGATCCCGACCGCGGCAGCAACACTCCGACATGTGCGAAATACAAGGACACTCGGTTCAGGCGCTCGTTAAAGAAGCCAGGGGGGTCAAAATAATTCGTAGTCTGCCACAACGGCGGGCCTTATAATCTGACTGTGGTGTTGGCACGTATATTCTCCTAATTCAGGTAAAGTTTAACACGTCTGTCACGCTGCCATGTGTCTTGTGAGGCAATGGCAATACTAACCTTGTCGGAGACTTCAAACAATGGCGCAAAACAATGCCTCAAGCAACCATCTCTCGTTGCGCTGTGTGTTCTGTGTGCTACGCAGATAAACAGCAGTGGTGCATGCAAAGTAACATTTACCATCAACTCACCACTCTCGTATTGCGCTAAACGCCGAGGAAAGTAAATATTCACCGTCATCATCACCGCTAGTTATCGTCAATCAAAGCAAACAGTACAGAAAGCTTCGCTTACCTTGGTTCCAATAGTGTGTAGGATCCGCATAATTTTTTTTTAATGCGAAAGTATTACATGCCCCATTACGCGAAAATCCGGTTATAGTCGCCGTGACCGAATCATGGTACGAAAAATGGCGTACGGCGCAAAGGGTAAAAACCCGTCCAGAAATGCTTAAATTGACGTCAAATTGTTGGAACGTTCTTACAAGCAATGTAGATTATCGGCTTTGAAAACAAAATTTGGCAAATTTTGGTCTTGGTTGGAATCGAGGCTCGGTCTCCGGCGTCTGAGACGAGCACGCTTCTTCGACGCCGCCGCGGCTCCATGGATCTGGCTGACTAAAAGTGCGCCTAGTGTGTGCGTCATTGTACACGTCACGTCTCAGATTGCTCTGCGGCACATGAGAGGGCGTTGCGTGCTGCGGCAGGCTAAAGCAGGCTGGCGGGTCCGTGGTAGCAGGCGAAGAAAGATGTCCCTGGAGGTGCGCACCACAGTGAGGTGACCCTAGGGATGTCGGTGGTGTCTCATAAACTTCTCGGCTGAGGGCCAGCGTTCATAGCCCAAAAGACTCAGAAGCGACTAAAAGTGTAGCCTAGTGCGTGCCTCATTGGGCACGTGACGGCGCAGCTAATGGGGAAGAGGTGGCGCCACGTCATGAGTGTATAAAATGAGTGTGTTCATGAAGTTTGGAGGTCTACAAACGATATAATGCTTTCGCATCCCCACACGAAAGCAGTCATAACTGTCTCTGGCGAATTTTCTTGTTTCTTTTCTCTCTCGTCTTTTGTGCCTTGCTATGCCGCTTTCTGTGTGTTTTTTTCATGAATATAACTATTTCTTTTAGCGCGAAGCTGTCTGGGGTACTTCCACGACGACTCTTGTGCGATGATGGTGAAAGCCGGTGTCGTGGGGCGACGTGTTCGGCATCAAATATCAATCATGGACTGCCAGCACCCCAACTTGCGTCGTGTTTCCAAATTTTTATTTCTAAACGAGGTTATCAATTCCTTAAATATAAACTTTACCTTGCGTGAACTTCGCTCGAGTAAACAAGTACTCTTTTACTCGGTTTTAAGCCAGTGATCCATAATCCTTGTTTTTGAAATCGAGTTTTTCTTGCTCCACATTGGGTATCATCCAGGAATATGCGACAAACAAGGCCTAATACTTGCGAAAGGTGTATAGACAGTTTTTTTCATGCGCGCTGCCATATTGCGTGCGAAGTGGCGCAATATATCGGCAGTCGGCCTGCTGGGTCGGCTGAGCGCTTCGTGTTCTATTTCAGGTTTACGGTCGGCGGCAGTTTGCCGTGGCTGTTTTCGCGCCTTGCCGTCTAATTAGCATGACGTGGCGTCGTATAGGTGGGAAACAGTTCTGTGGCATGTACTGAGGTGATTTAGGTCAGCATGGCCGGAGTTTCTACGCCGTTGAGGCGGACGGGCACCCACAGGGTTGCCAGATTGGGCTACTAATAGCCAAATTGGGCTACTTTTTGTCCGGATTGGCATCAGAATTTTCCTTTTGGCTACGTGGCTATTTTTAGGCTACATCTTTTTCCTATGTAAAAAAAATGTAAAATAGTTCAGCAAAAATGAAAAGTACGTTGCAATCAAAATGCAGACGACAGCAGGTTAATGAAATTGAGCGCGTCTGCTACAAAATCAAAATTTGCAAGTTCTTTGTGAGAGAACACATCTGGATGTCAAAAGGTCAAGGTTCGCGTCCTTTTCATAATTTTAATTAAGAAAGTTGGCCTCAGGAAACACGTCTCCCTCCGCGAACTAACGCTATCTGCGTGCGCGCGCCAGCGAAAATAGACTGTTGCTGTCTCCACATGTGAGCTTTCGGCGTCCTACGTTTTAAGCACGAGATGCTTTTAGCTGCCGTTGACGGTGCGCCGCGGGTGACCTCAGCGGCAGAACGGAGGGAGAACACCGAGCTTAACCCAACTGAAGTTTGCCGAATTTTCTGCCTACCCCATGGCGCCTAAGTGGCAATTCGCTCGGACCATTCATACCCAAATTGCCCCTGCTCCAACGCCAACGTAGAACATATCATCTTCCGTTGCCCCACAGCCACCACAGCCTTCCGTTCCACACACAACTGCAAACCCTCCTCCTCTTTTTGCAATCACTACCCGTATCAAATGCCGCCGTCGAAGAAGTGCTCAGCCAGGTCTCGCTCATTAAAATCTACCTTCGAAATAGAATGTCGAACGAGACAGTGGTAGCGCTCCTCCAGGTGAAGTTTGGCCTGGCCAGGAACGGAGGCTGCTGCAAGGATTTTAAACCGGGCCAAGAATTTTTGTCCCGTCTCAGCGCTGACATGTTGTATGGACCAAGCAGTTCCACTTGGCAATAGGCTCGTGATGCTTAATCATAGCATGCTTTTTATGTCTATATATCGTACTAGAGAGAAAAGTAGTTTAATGATTGGAAAATGTAGAGAGGTCGGCCGGAAAATGAAGCATCTGGCCTGCTACGCTACGTAACAGAAGGGGAAGATGGGAAGAAAAAGGGTCACAGTGGAAGATGATAATGGGAGGAACGAGGTGAAGGACACATTGCATAAATGTTATCACACGCGTAAAGTCCAGGCCCCTGTCGCCTAAGAAACGTGAAAGAGCACGCATTGTCCCTATCGTCTGCCAACTCTGTGGCCATGCGCCTAGCAAGAGGTCCTCCGACAGTGGTCTCTTGTATAAATGTCTCGAGGTAGCGGCCATTGGCAGACTTTCGCGCGCATACTCAGGGCACACCACGAGCACATGGTCTATAGTTTCTACAATGCCACACACTTAACAGTCCGGGGAGTCTGTCCGTCCAATGATGTGCAAGTATTTGCGCGTCAAGGCGACGCCTAATCACAGTCTGCGTATCAGGCATGTATGGGGGCGTGGAATTCCACGCAGAACAGGAAATTGCATATCGGGATCCAGCCTTTTAAGGCGGACGTGACATGCATTTGGCTGGGCTCAGTAACTTTTCGTCGCACTCCGCATTAATTCCGACAGGAGGCATGTGATGTCCGGTCTGGAGAATGGCACTACAGTTCGCAGGCCATTGCTGTGGGCGCGCCTTGCTGCAGCATCGGCCATCTCAATACCATTGAGCCCACAGTGTCCCGGGATCCATTGGAACACTATGCCATGGTGTTTTTCTTGAGCGCATGAAAGTAGCTCAGTGATCTGCAGTGCCAGAACCTGATATGCAGCGTGGCGCAGGAAGCATTCCAAAATTTGCAGCGCGGGTTTTGAGTCCGAGAAAATGCACCACTCTTGACGTCTTTCCCCGTAGATGTGGCGAATCGCTTCCAGAGTAGTCACAAGCTCTGCCGCGGTTGATGTAGTATTATGATCTAGAATGAAACCTCGAGTCATCTGTTGGGCTGGTATCATCACAGCTGCTGTCGATGCCTTTGGTAACGCGGAGCCATCTGTGTAAACATAAACATATGTCTGGTATTCTGACCAGATGTATGCCAGAGGAAGTTGTTATAGTCCGCTAACGGGAACCAATGATTTCTTTAGTGTGCCGGGGACATGCACGCATACCATAACCCACGGTGGTTTGACGGGGTGATATGGAAGGGCATAGCCTGATGTTATGTGGGGTAGATGGCAGCGGAGTGCACTTGTGAAACTGCTGTCCGGCCTCTCATGTAGAACCGACGTCAATGGATGAAAATGGTGTCGTGTCAGTAAGTGTAAATATACACGAAGTGGTTCGTGGGACAGGTATACAGATAATGGGCATACGCGGGCTTCCTCAATTGTGCCTTTGTTGGAGGCACGCCGTGGCAAGCCGAGGCATATTTTGAGTGCCTGCGCTTGAACGCTCTTTAATGTTCATAAGCAGGAAATGCTCAAGTTTGAGAGTATCGGGAGGCTGTATCGAATGTAGCCTACGAATAGAGACTGATAAAGTCGTAGTAATGAGCCTTCCGTGGGGCCCCATTTCATGCCTGCTATGAAGCGAAGAACACAGCAAAACAGATTTAAGTTTTTGCTTCAACATATTAGCATGCCTCGACCATGACAAACCGCGGTCAATGATAATGCCCAAGAATATGTGGTGGGAGACATTAGGTATTATAACACCGTTAATGGAGATTGGGTAGCGGCAGGCAGATTTGCGCATGAATGCAACCACAGCAAATTTTTCAGAAGCTAAGAGCAAACCCTGACGCCATATGTATCGTGAAGTAGATGACACTGCACGTTGTAATTTCGCACGTAGTTGCGGGCGTGTTGTACCAGAAGCCCAGATGCAGATGTCATCTGCATATGTACTGATGTGGATATGAGATGGAAGTTCGCTCACCAGGCCAATCAGTGCCACATTAAATAATGTTGGCCTGAGAACTCTTCCCCGAGGAACTCCACGGCATACCTGATGAAGATTAGTCTCTCCGTCAGGCGTGGACATGTAAACGAAACGGCCGCTGAGGTAGCTCACAATCCACAGGTAGAGCCGACCGCCAATACTCAAGTCATCTAGGGCATCGAGAATGGCTTCATGAAGGATGTTGTCGTAGGCCCCTTTGATGTCTAAGAAAACAGCGGCGACGAGTCGGCGTCGAAGTTTTTCATGTTCCACTGTCGTAACGAGGTCCATGATGCTGTCAATCGAAGAAAGACCTCATCGAAAACCGGTCATCATGTTCGGATAAGTATCATTTCTCTCCAGAAACCATTCGAGCCTCGCCAGGACCATTCGTTCCATAACTTTTCCAGCACAGCTGGCTAATGCAACTGGCCGGTAAGAGGTAAGCTCATAAGGAGTCTTTCCAGGCTTCAAGATAACAACCGGGCGGCTGATCTTCCACTGCTCCGGAGAGAGAGAGAGAGAGAAACAACTTCATGTAGTCGCCTGCAGAACGACACCGGAACAATACCGGAGACCAATGTGTCATCGTAATAATTGAGCAGGCGCAGTGCGACCAGCCCTGCCAAGGTGAGAGAGTGACGAGTACGAGATCCCGTCAGGGCCAGGGGCAAATAAAATATATCGTACTAAATTTTGTACCAACCGCCATCTATTGTGTTAGACTGTGTCTTGTAGTTTTTTGTAGTTTTTCGTTTAGCGCATTGTGTGGTGTTAAGCGAAATTATCATGAGGTGTAAGTAATAATACTGAACGCCCGAGTGGATGTCATTGCTTAGCTTGTTTAGTGGGCGGTGCTATTTGTTTGTTGTTCTTTTCGTGATTTCTTGGTGCCCTGGGAAAAATAAAGCAGTGCATTTGAAATGAAGACCGCATTTGTCTTACCATGAATTTGCCTGCATGCCAGCGTTTCTGCACTTCTTGCGCTTGTGCAGCGTCTGTTTTTCGTGCCACATGGCCGCCGTGACGATGCGCACGCAGGTCATGCGTGGTCAAGCGTGGTCAAGCGTGGAAAAACTAATATGTACGTATTCATGCCGAAAATTAATTCAGTATGCTTAAGGAATGACTTCAGAAAAAGACAAAGCTCTTTCGCTACTTTTGGGCTACCCAAAAGTTTCGCTTTTGGCTACATTTGGGCTACTGGAGTGGCCAATTTGGCTACCTGTGGTTGGAGCGATCTGGCAACCCTGGGCACCCAGCGCGACGTGTGCGCGTGTTTGAGTCTACAATCTGTATTTTTTGAATGATGTATGTGAATATACCTTACTGCAGCATTATGCCTTTATTTCAGAGCTATGTTTTAGGAGCAATGTACAATTAAGAAACATACGCGACGATCGTAGGCAACAGCTTCGGTACCGTGCTGCTACTTTAGAACCTTACTATTTGCTTTGACAAGTGCTCAAATTGTTATTTGCCGGTACGTTGCGTGACTACGTTTGTTGGGCAAGGTTTCCGCCCACAAATAAAACAGTTTTGGTTAGTAATAACAGCGTACCACGCAGTGTGAACTACACTTGTCGAATGGCCGTCTGCAGACAGCGCCAGTGTCCGAAGTAGTCGTAGATGCTGGGTTATGTACCTGTTGTGTTTGTTCTATATAACGTATTGGCCAGGCATGCGGAATGACCATGATAGGTCCTTTTGCGGCGTTAGCCCGTTTAACATCTATCTTTTTCGGGAAAGAGGATGAGAACCAATTTTTGCTATCGTTTTTTTTTCTCACTTTCTCTACGATGCACTCATCCTAATTACGGAAATTTTGTCCCCACAAAAAGCCGTCGGGTACTTTTCATGCGATCCCTCTTGGATGTAGGAGCATTCCAGGGTTAAAAGACAATGCCGAGGCACAAATCTTATATAGCATGTATCGCGCTGGTTTACCAACCGCTGTGATATCCCTGCGTTGTACACATAGCGTATTGATTTCTAGTCTACTAGACTTCAAGTGCGCCAGAACCATGCCGATGGCTGACAGAGATATTTTGTAACGACAGACGCTTGTTTCGGAGCTACGTTAGGTTGCCAGTGCACGGGAATGCACTCTTATGTTCAGTTCCCACGCCAAGCGATCGGATAGCGACAAGGTCTTCCAATTCATGTTGGCAGTTCACAGGCGCCTGTTCTCTGCGTCGAGTGAAAACCTATGAAGCCAAAATAGTTTACGACACGCACAGACAGCGCAGAAGATGAGGCACGTAGTTGGTTTCCGCACTTAAAAGAAATTCCTGCCTATTGTAGTCACTGCTGCACCGAAAGGCTACCCAGTAGTTCCCCAAGGACCTTGTATCAACTGACATCGCGTGAATTTCATAGAGAGCGACTTAAAAGATCTCCAAATTGTTCTTCAGCACACGATGGAAACACATTCACGCAGCGCCACACAGGCCCTCACAAGCCAGAAATGAGGAAAGGCTCTCCGCGCGCGCTTTCCTCCTCTCCCAATGAAAAGGTCTGCAAACTGACTTACACAGCTTGTCTGTCTTTGATGTGTCAGTTGCACAGGTTTGCATACATCTGCGAATTTTTTTTTCTTAGCGGCAGCTCGTTCTTAGTATATATATTGTCAAGGTGTTTATTGACATGGTACGCAAGGAGTGAGAGGTCGAACTCGGTGCGGTAGTCAAAACCCTGCGAGCAGTCAGAACCGGCCCCGTGCGTAGAGCGCTTGTGATGCGCCTGACTAACGGGCACTTCTTCGTTGCCTTTCATACGCTGCAGATGCGCCGGGGTAACCGGCTCTTTTTCTTAATTACAATACATATATTCTACTTCGGCTATAGTTCCTCCAGGACGCTGTAAAATAAATTAACTAGTATAAATAATACTTTTACCATCCGCAAAGAGAAGCGTAAGGCATGAGCGACCAAAAACGTCGGCACCAACGCACACTTCGCGAATTCGTGTCAGTGACGCTGCGTCCCGGTATTTCTAGAAATGCTCCCGCAACGACACGTGCCCATATTCGTCCATCCTCTCCCTTGGTTTCTCTTTGTTAGACGCGGCGGCCAGCTCGATCGATCACGTGGCCTGTCACGTGGCCATCGCCCTTTGAACGGCACTCTGTGGGCCAACTGCCGCCTCCTGCTGGCAGTATCGCGGACGTACGCGCAAAACAAACAAAGGCTCGCTTGATCTTGCCTTTGTTGCGCGCGCAACGCATTTTCGCAGCCGGTCTACAATGCAGCGCCGAGTATTGAAACTCTCCGGGTGTTTCATAAGCCTGCCCAGTACTCGCGCTTTTATACGTGCTGAGGAAATATGGTATTGTGGCTTCGGTAATTAAATGAACGGTGTTTCTTTTTTTGTTGTTGTTGTTGTTTCTATGTGCTTTTGCTCGTGTTTTGTAAGGTGCTATTTTTGCACGCCTCTTCGACTTGTTTTTACTTCGTCATTTCTGGTCGAAGTAGTGCAAGCTGCACAAGTGAAACTAAGGTTATTTTGCATTTTTGGCTGTTGATATAGGAAACAAGCACAGGGTGCCACGCCCTAAGTATTGATTGTACCCAGCCGCCAAGAGATTTTCGAATGACCCTCATTGCGACGCCTTGCTTAACGCATGAAAAGTGTACCAACTATAACACGGTATTCTTGAAGTAAGCATGGGCCAAAGCCACTATTATGTGGTGAAAATAGACTCACGAGTCAAGGAAACTGCTGAAAAAAAAAAGAGGCAGTTTCGCCCGAAAGGCGAAGCATCGATTGCTATAGCAAATTACTAGACAGCTAGCTATACGAAGTAAGGATGATAGTTTTATCGGCCATATGAAGTTGGGAACATAGGCATACTAAGTGAATGAACAAACATAGTGTCACGCGCGCAAAAGCAAACATGAACACACCTCACTCCATTATCGCGGGAACTCACTTTGGAAACACTGCAGTGAGGAAGTGCGGCAGCAGTAGTGAGCGCTTTGACCTTCTTGTGGCGTCTCGCATCAACGCGAACCAAGTCGCAAAAACACAGCGCGCGGAGGACCCACCGCAGATGGCTCTCAAGATTACGCGGCACGGGCGTGCGCGCGCGGCCGCCCGCGCCGCCAGAGCAGAACGCGGCCCTCTCGCTACCCTCCCCCTGGAGCCTTGCGCGCGACGTAAGACGGCGCGCCTCCTCCCCGATTTACTCACTTGCGTGCGCGAGATGAGTCGCGATCGGCGGCTCACTCTCGTGCGTTTTCACTCGCACATAAAGAACGTGGCCCTTGGACTTTATACGGATACTCATGGCAACGGTGACAGCAGAAATGCGCCTGGAGCATCCATGTATTTGCTATCGCAATAGAAAAAAAAAGAACTTTATTCAGTTTGCGCATGTACTTGTGAGGCCTGCGCGTGGTGCAACTGCGATCGGCGTGCAAACGAAGCAGGACAACAGGGAGAACTGCATGGAGCTGCGTTGTATTCGCTGTGCTGTGAAATGAGCCCGAAGTGGCGTGCTCGTTCGAACCTTCCATCGAAGTTAGCACAAGGAGGATTCCTTTGTTAGAGCAGATATACTCTAAAGTGTATCTCGCATTTGTTGAGCTGCACGAATACCAGTGAGATATTGATTACATAATGTACCTCGTTCTTTTTTTCCCCCTTTTTACTTCTGTTGCTGTATAGCGGAGAGCAATGGCGAACAGCCGAGCTTTCTTCAAGCTTGGTTTCTCACGGCAACCTATCCATATCAGAACAAAACAGAACCTAACAGGATAGATCCAGTACCACGAACAATTTGACGATCATTTTATTTCCCAATCGTTCGTCTGGTAGCGCAGAAAACTGTCGACACAATGTTCGCATGGGAAGTGCATGCTGCCCTCGCATTCGATCAACTACGGTTGCGCACGGTACAGAAAGATATATTTCCTATCGAAAGAAAGAATAAAAAAAAGAAAGGATAGGTTCATCCCAGAGGCATACGTTTGCAGATCGCCGACTGGCCCGTGGTGAAACAGATAGGATTTGTTTTAATTTCTTTCCTTCTTTCTTTTTCTTTTGTGAACGCGCGCGCATGGGATATCGTACTGCACACAGGGAGAACGACGGAGGTAAACTCTTCAGCGTCACAGAACGAAGACGACGGGACACGGAAAAGCGGAAGACAATTTGTCTCTCGGCTGACGGCGAGCTCGGGCGGACGCCTCGAGTCTGTTTTCCGATGCAGAGCTTCCACCTCTCCGAGCGCGCCCTTCATCTTTCAGTTACTATCCTCCTCTCCCTCGAGCCTTCCATCTTCCCCGCTTCTCCACCATCATCTCCAAAAGCCCAGCTCATCCACTTCTTCAGTTTCCAACCGCCATCGTAAACGTTTTCACAACGCGAGAAAAATAAAAAAAATATATATATTCGTTTGAACGAACCCTCGCGTTTCGCTTTCAGTTCCCGCAGAAGATTTTCACCGGTGACAGCGCGCAGCCAAGATGTTCTCCGAGCTCGGCACGCCTCGGCTTCTTCTACAACTTCAACGCTGGCGTGGTTTGTGGGGTCCTTCTCGAAATATCTTTTCTTTCTTCGTTTGATGAAATTTATTTCTGGCTACTCAAACTCGATTTCTTTGAGCCCACCTCCCTGGTATCTTGGCCTTCCTTCCTTTGATGAATAATGCACGCGGTTGTCTCTGTGCTCGGAACCCCGACAGAGAAAGAGAGAGAGTTTTTCTGCGAATGCGGGGAACTCGGCACCACAGTGGCGCAGAAAGCGCCCTCTAATGGAAGACGACAGATGCACCAACGAAAGGAGCGAGCGAATGTGCACGAAATTCCGTAAAGCACACTTACCCGCACGCATCCACCACAAGGATAAGTTCTTAGCGCCGAATAAGCCGCAGAGTGAGGCGAATGTCAAAACGACAGGCACGAGGGCCACAACAGTGGGAGGTCCGCGCTTCAGCATGTTGTGTCGCGTTCGTTTTGCCATGTGTCCTATTCCCACCCTAAAATATATAAGCTTTATGGATTGACAACTAGCCCGAAGCAACGTGTTGCTCAGTTATACATTATCCATGTTCCCGCTCCACTGCCTCATGTTTTTTTATTGCAGCGGCGTATAATGTAGAATGCGTCGTATGACTCTCGTGCCTGCAGAATCTCTGCGAAATTTAGGAGCGGTTGCTGCGAGAAAAATGCGGTCAGTTGGCCACGCTTATGCTCAACGTGTTAGTGCATCAGCGGATCCGATGAGAGACGATGCGATGCATCGAAGCGTTCAATTGACCTTTCAATGGAGTTGAGATTTTTTATGACACATCAGCTCTTGCACATAAAATGGGCCAAAGTATGGGCACATATGGGTATTTCTTGGGCAAAAGGCAACCAGGCTCTTGATTTTTTACAGCCACGAAGTGGAAAATCGTGGCTCCACGTAAAATACAAACCCATTGCAAAGTTAGAGGGTCATAGGACGTGACGGGGGAAGAGCCAGTTATCTCGAAGAGCTATGATTTGTACGCGTGTGGTCAATCCCATTTCTATTCGCTCATTTGTGAGAGAATAATGTACATTTTTGCCGCTTCTGTTTTCCCTTTATCTTAACTCTTTGTGCGTCAGTGTCGTCTTCCAGAATACGCTGACGGGTTCTAGCTACGGCACTTCTTCAGTCAAAGTCCTCTGTTATGCGGATGGCGTTGCGCACATATGCTTAGATAAGAAATGGGTTGAAGAAGAACTGTGCCTGAAGCAATCCTTTTTGTACGACTGTACCTCTGGTAACTATGATAAGTCTATAGCATCCAGATTCGACCAGTGCATGAGCAGTAACTCCATCGCAGTTTGCCGGTATTCGCTGGGATACCGGCGCTGTGTGCGTGCTCCCGTTTGACCAGTTTCGTAACGGCAGCTCGCGTTGGTCTGATTGCGATGCAAAACTTCGGCATGCAGCTGAGGACTGGGACGGAAGACAATTTTCCGTTCTTGCAAGAGCAACAGTCGAAAGTACGTTTCTTCAGATGTCAAATTATTGTGATTTAGCTCTGTGGTGAGCGAAAAAGTAGTGCCAAAACGACCACGTGCGGACACGTGGAACGAGGAGAATGGTGAAGCAAGGACGATGAGGACGAAGCGTACCATCGCAATTAGGATTCGCGTGCGCAATGGCCCAATCAGGAACGGCTTCGTGGTACTTCGATGGCATGTTGTGCTACCACTGCGCCACGTACGCGGAGCGTGGGCCCAAAAAGAGGTGGGGCGAGAGACGATGCAGGAATAGACGTAGCCTGGAGAAGGAGACGGCGGCCACCAGCCAATGACATTCGACACGGCGGACGTCCCTGGAGACTCAACGGTCCGGAATCAGCGACCGACGAAGCCAGCCGCGCAACGCCGAGCAGGAGCGGGGACCGAGGCCGTGTGGCCTATCGGGGCTACCAGAGACCTGCTGCCGAGATAGAGGGTGGTTGCGCGAGTGACGTCTGCTGTACACCAAGCCCTGCCATGCGTGGGTGCATGGGACAACCGCTAGGTAGCCCCGACCTGCGTCCCCGGTGAGCGACGTGACCGTGCCCGTCTCCAATGTCCGCTACCGACACCACCTCGAGCTATCTGACGCCATCGCCTGGCACAGCCAGGTTTTGCGTCGCCAAGCATGCCTCATTTATTCAGTCGAGCCAATGCGACGTACTTACTGTGAGAACGTCGAACTTTTCGTTGACATGTAGGTCGCGCGAGCTTGAGTACATGTTAGCTGTTCAAGCAGGAACGCGTGTAAGTCACTATCATAATTAAGAGGCCGCGCTAAGACTTTCCTTGTAGCCGCGAGCTGTGTTTGCTTCCAGCGCGTATTGCCTACATGCTTGTCTCAGTTCCTTTTCTGTCTCGTTATTGCGAATACACTTCCGTGTGAGTTCTGGCATGAGGAGTCTCACTCTCTCATGTCTCTTTTCCTCGACGCACCGCACGTCCGCAAGCCTAACGAATGACCGCTGTTTTCAAGCGAAGCTTGCATTAGCTCATAAGGGGCGTTGTCGTGGTCACGCAAAAACCCGGTAGCTCCAAGAGCAGAGCAGCTATGGGAAAGAGCGGTTTGATGAGTTAACAGCTGCGCGGGCGTCGGATCGTGAGTCATTAGCAAGGATTCCAGCTGCATAGGCGCGCGCTCACGCCACGCGCGCAACTAATCAGAGCCGTTTCGCTTCCGCCGGGGAGGGAAAGGGCAGGAAAGGGTTTCGCGCGCGCTGCCCACCGGCTTTGTTTTCGTTCAGTTCACTCTCGCAAAACGAATGAGATGGCCACGCGTTGTGCGTTCCCCCGAGGAACGGGCAGTGTTTGATGAGTGGCGGCGAGAACTCGCCCGTGAAAGGGCTTGCCGTCGGCGCGCCGATTCAGCCGTTAAAGCCGCCCGAGCCCAGGCGATCCTACAGCAACTAGAAGAAGATCCCGAGCGAAGGGAGCGGCAGTCTGAAGCAATCCGGCACCGTTACCTATGGGTTACTTAAGTGTGATGAAGGTCAGTTGCATGCAGGACAAGCTTCACATACCACCATTTTCCGGTAGGGGAAGAGTGAGCAATTTTTTCAACATCTCTTTACAGAGATGCGAGATAGAGAGATACAGAGATTTGCAGAGATACCTCCATTGTGCGCGGAGGAATATTCAACCATTCCGAATCTTCGCCCGCTTTTGTCTGGTGGTCTGGATAGGAGCCAGTGCTGCGGGATAACTTGTTTCCCCCTTTTGAAAAGGCTGGTATTGGCTGTGCACGCTTTTGCATACGCCAATCAGCCTCGCATTTTCTATACTTTCGCGATGTGAGGCATCCATTTCAATGCGACGTGCTCCAGAGCCGTAGCGCATTTCATTTGCCTTCCGTTGTTGTATCCTCCTTTATTGAAAATTGTTCTCTGTATGGGGTTCCAAAAGAAAAGCGTTGGTGCTGATCTTCAAAGCATGTTTTCAATAGCCTATTTATTTAACTCCAATCGCAAGGCGTTGATTAGGGATGAAATAATGCGTGTTTTCGGCATGCCAGTATGCCGTAATGCATTCGGGTCGATTGTTTGGTGTGTTCAATCGCGTTAAGAATGAGTGCGTCTCCAGGAATAAAGACTGCGTTAAACTTTATGCCTCGAAGCTGCCTGCTGAGACATGGAAGAAGACTAAGACATTCTATGTTTCCTAGACCACAGATTGTAGATTATATAAAAAATCCAGAGACTATTCATCATCACTTTATTGATTGTTGGGTTGAAGTTCTTTTTCTTACGTGCTACAACAAACGTTAAAAACTAACCAGAAATTGATTCCTGACCAATCATATATCTCGATGTGACAAAAGTCAATCTGTCCGCAGATCTAATTTTTCCAGTTGGCAGGCATAGTCACTAGAGGGCAAGACTGATAAATACAAATTCCGAACCGGCATGACCAACAAAGAACGTCTTCCAGGACCAAACAATTCACAGATCCACGACGTAGAAGCGCTCTAGCGACGCTCTAGACTGGTTTCGCCTATTCGTGTTAAAATTTGCGTGATCATTGGGTTATGACGTATTTAGTGCAGATGCCTTCCTTTTTCTTCCCTGCAATAAGGAAAAAACGAAAGCGTAACTGTGGTATAATGGGGAAGAGTTTTTTTTTTTAATTGTGGGGTTTTACGTGCCAAAGCCACTTTCTGATTATGAGGCACGCCGTAGTGGAGGACTCCGGAAATTTCGACCACCTGGGGTTCTTTAACATGCACCTAAATCTAAGTTCACGGGTGTTTTCGCATTTCGCCCCCATCGAAATGCGGCCGCCGTGGCCGGGATTCGATCCCGCGACCTCGTGCTCAGCAGCCCAACACCATAGCCACTGAGCAACCACGGCGGGTGTAATGGGAAGAGTGCCAGTTAGTGTTGAGAAACGGAGATTCCATCCGACCCTCGGACACCTATTTGTTTTGCACTTAAGAAGCCGGAAACCATGCGTGACAGGCACATATCTACCGTCCTACATACTCACCGCATGTGTCTGTAATAAGGCAAATAATGGTTTCCATATCAAAGAAAATTTCATAAAAGCGAATTCAGTTATACGTGGGGTGGTTGCGGCAGATCACGGTATGGGAGTTGCGTAAAGAACTTACAGTGTCTACGCGGGAGAATAGTTTCGCAAGTGACCAAAGAGTAGCGAGTGAGTTTTTTATTGTTTGCGGCATATGACAAAAGAAGAATGTTCAAAGGATGTTTCTTCGAAAGGAGCGGGAGAGCGGAGGGGGCAATTTTCTTGCCAAGCTAGCATTTCTCCTACAAACAACTTCGCATTTGCTTGTTCTTCATACGAGTCACCTAGTTACCAGCCTCTATGGAGATTATACGCCCATATAAAACTATGCCGTTGAACAAAGTACTACCACGAAAAGTGTACGAAAAATAGGCAATTCTTTGAAGGCTTTTAGTCCCTATCCTTTCATTTTTTTTTTATTGCGATAAAGGCTTGCCCTTAAGGCATAATTTTTGGAGCGTATATGTGTATTATATGTGTGCTGTGAGGCCCGTGTTGCCTATCCTTTCATGAAAGTGCAGGCAGGTTTGTAGCTTTGTCTGTGGCAAATCGGTAAAGCGGAAGCTCGCAAAGTGGAGGAGGGTTCATGAAAGGGATAATTGTCGTCCATCCGAATTGCTGCAGAATAATACAATAAACCCACGCGTGTTTCTTAGAAAGAACATTGTATTCTATGGCATTGCCCTCTGTTCTGTTGAATGCCTGTTGCTGGGCTGAACGCTGCTGTATCATAGAAGTGAAAAAAAATATAGGTGCTACAACTTTACCCCTTAAACTAGAAAGTAATCTCGAATCAAATTAAACGAATCCCCTGTATTTTCTTCGACTAGCCGGAAACTATCGTAGAAAAATCATCGTCTGGATGACCGCTCGGGTCCCAGAAATTAGTGAAAGCAATGTAATGCGTGAGGCTTATAGCGCTTGAAAAAGACAAGGACGAAAAAATGCTTGATTTGTGTCACGTCTCCCTTTCGTCCTTGTCTTTTTCCAGCGCTATAAGCCTCACGATGTCTTACCAACAAGCCCAAATCACTGCTTTACAGAATGTACTGCGCCTATAATTTTGCAATGTTCTAGTTTTGCATTGTTTGTCTCACATGCCCATCAAACGGAGTCATGAAGGAAGCAAAGCAAAGAGAATGCACACTGACGCATGAGAAACCATTGGAGGATGGTTGAAAGGGTAGATGGTTACTGCTGTGGATGCAATACATCTTAGCTCTGTTAACGCTAGCGGGCGTGTGGGGGCTCGGAGCTGCCACGCATCACTGCCTCCAGGACCATCCAACATTACGAACCACACTAAAGCTTCTGCAAACACCGCTACCGTGCACTGGTATCAGGCATGACACACGAAGTCGTCACCTTTGACCACGAAGTCTCCGGAATTGACACGGTTTACTTGGCCAGAGAGCCGTCCACGAAAAGTAGGCGAAAAGCCGAAAAATATGTTTGCTTTACTGTGTCCTAATTTTTCAGCTTGAGGAAGAAAAATACGAACAATGCCTGCATGTTCGGTTGGTTCGGCAACGGGAAGACGTATGCTGAAATTAGCAATTCGAGAAAAACACGTGGGGCGCGAGCAAATTCTGAAGCAGTTATCATAAGGCATGGCCTTCGGGAAATGTTCAGTGGGGCTAATGATTTAATAGAGAAATGAAATTCGCAGTGTGTGTGCCAATCTGAGTACCTCATATATGAAAGACAGTGAAGCTGTATACGCCAATTTTTACGTCTTTCGGAAATACTATGATCAATCTCACAGATCATTGCAGCGCTGTCGACGCGGAGTATAGTACCGGGCGTAGCTGTTCGAATAATGGCAGTATTAGAGTTTTATTCACTGCTTCGTACATGATACGTAAGTGACACACGACGTGTTTGGACCTCTGCACATGCAGGCCTTAAACCACGAATTCCGTACCCGCAGAGCAGAAGACGCGGCACGGATGAAAAAAAATCTTGGTTGGCATTCGGCCTTCCTATTGGCTAAGTAGTCCTGCAGCTTCGACGGGACAGCAGACGACTTGTGAGATGAAGTCAGACTTGCGCGTAACGAAGTACGTGTCATTACTTGTAATCGATTGCGGTTCTTGGTGCCTTTCTAATGTAACGAACACTTTCTTTATGCTGTAACATTCTCTGTAATACAATTAGGCATTTTTATCAGTGGTCAATAATATGTAACCAGTTACATTTTCGACTCAATTAACTGTACCAGGTGACGCTGCTTCGAGCACTCAAATTTGGAAGTAACTAAAGCGTCCAAAAGAAAAAGAAAACACATAGATGGGTTTGCTCCTATCCGCAATCTGTGTAGTGATTCAGCTTCTCTGCGGCGTAGTGCAGTTATGCCTCGATCCCCTCAGCATAGCAGGTTTGCAGATTTTAACACCTCCCTCGGAAGTCCGACCTCTCGGCATAATAAGTTTCTCTGTCTCTTCTGAAAGCACTCCAAAACGGCCTTCGTGACCGTCATCGCCATAAACTGCAATTTGTACAGTATAGTTATTAGGT
Organism: Dermacentor andersoni; assembly: GCF_023375885.2. Lineage (NCBI taxonomy): Eukaryota > Metazoa > Arthropoda > Arachnida > Ixodida > Ixodidae > Dermacentor > Dermacentor andersoni. The sequence goes on along the minus strand of NC_092822.1, from coordinate 73,397,491 downwards.
AAAATCATCATTAGCAAACATTTCTTAATTAGTCGAAAATCCACGCTGTGAAGGTGGTTAGAGAGTGAAGCTGCAAAAGACAACTACAAAAATTACCCAATGTGCGTAGGTTGAAATGATTCACGTGGCGAATTCCACGTTTACCTTACCTAATAATTAGCCTAAGACGTTTCGACAGCCTGTGACTTGGCTTGCGCCCCTACTTCGTGCACCTGTAAAGAGTGGACCAGAGAGAAGAGAAATTCGCGGCAGCTCGTATGCGCGCTGCTCTTTAGGTGTCCCCATTTATACACGACCTTGCCATTGCACTATCACAACACAAATCAGTTGCTAGGCGGGTTCTTTTACGTGCGAAAGTGTAGTTATGTCGCGCCCTGCTTCCTATGCTACAGCCAAGCTGCCGTCGTCCCGGCAGCTTGCGCACTAGTAATCTTTACCGGGAAACGTATATGCGACGTATGCGTGCAGCGCTACGTGCTTCGCGTAGCACTCAGTCGGAGGAGCGCCTTATTATTAACTGTGTGGTTCGGATGTTTGTTGTGAGCTTGTTCTTTATTGAAACGTACGCTGTTCTGTATGTTGTATGCGTGATTTGAAAGGATGTACGCATTGTTCGCTTCACTTTGCCGAGTGCTTGTGGCGTCTGCCTTGAGGGGGTATGAGCCGTTGCATTTGGCGGTATGAGTCATAGATGATGGTAGTTTTCTGTGGTCGTTACGCCACAAAGAAATCCCGAGATCTTAGCAATAGACACCTTCGATGGAATATTCCATTTGATTTATAAAGAAAATAATGTCCGCCCCTGAGAGTATTCTACCTAAAGAAGCGAAATTGTACTGAATGCCAGGGGTGATATTTTAAGAATGTTAAGCACCGCCAATCCACTCCTGTGAAGGTGATTGGTCAGCGAAGCTGTATATATGTTGCGGCTAATGCAGCGCATCTTATCACTGATCCCACGATGCGCACCCATTATGCACATTGCTCTTCAATGTGACACATGGCACAAACACACGTTTCAATGCACTTAACACAGACCTTTATTTTATTTATTACTTCAAAATAACTGCTATAACTCCTTTGTGGTTGCTACGACACGTACAGATGTTTTCCGTTCTTCTTTTAAAACCGTTTTTCGCCAAAGATAAATAGATGCATGGCCCGTGTACGGTAGTTGGTTGAATGGGATGGTCGGAGTAGCCGAGGCCAAACTCTTCCATGAATTGGGTCAACCACTGCTTTGTTTCGGGTTTTGAGATGTCGACGTTAAAGTCTCAGACAACGACCACCGACGAAGGATCGGGGGCAACGTACGTTGATCCATGTGGAAGTGCGCGCGCCTCGTCATCAATCATGCGGTTTGACGGCTTTGTTTATTTGTCGGTTTCGTATTGAAAAGAAGGCTGTACGGTATGTTCGCTTCACGCCTCTGCCTCACGGAGGCGTGAGCCATTGCTCTCGGTCCTGCAGTGCCACCGGGATCGGCCCACTCGGTTTCCTGTCAGCGTGGCGGATGCGAAAAAAAAAGAATCCCGGGATCTCAGACTTAGGCAAGTTAAAGAAGAACACCCCGTATACATGGCTCATACAAACGTACCTTCGCAATTGCCACACACAAGGAGATTTTAGGGCTGAATATTAAGCATCTTTACAACAAATCATTGGAAATCTTACCGCCTTTTTGAGGAAGGTGAAGGTTTATTGGCGTTTGTTACACTTGGTCGTTTGTGTCTAAATGGTTAGCGAGTAAAGTATAGCGGGAAGAGGTCCACGAGATGGTGGACGACCAATTCAAATGGCGCTTTATTAGAGCAGTATTCGCTTCCAATGTTGATGCCAGGAAATGACCCACGGACGATTTTTAAAAAATTTTTCACTGGCCCACTTGGGAGCGCTCTTCGCCAATCTTGCAAACAATGTGTTCGTGCGTTACATCACAGCCCTTCTCTTCTGCGCGCAAATTGAGCGAGATTTAAGTGTAGCTGCAGATGTATTCACATCAAAACAAAAGAATGTTATCAAAACCTTTTTTTTTTCAAAATCAATTCGCAGTGAAGATAAACAATGTGTGAAAGGCGGCATAAAACTTGCCGAAAGAGCCAGGCCAGCTATTCCTATATACTGTATTTGTGCAATGTCAGTGAAATAGGAAGGAAAGTAACCTTTAAGTAATGGATTACATTTCATTAATCACTCACTTACATTCGGGGTGCAGTAATCTTTTCCAAAGAAGTAAATGTAATTGTAATCGGTTGCTTTTTCTTTTCCGTGACGCGTAGAATGCAGGGGCCGGTATTCTGTTCTATTCATCACCTAAGCCCTGGTGATACGGTCACTTTGGGGCCGACACGTGGCTGCTCTTCGATTACGGTTTGACACTAATCACACAGTTCTTCACTCCCCGCAGCTGTAGAAATGCGTAGTTGACCTCCGACGTGGGGCTGGCAGAACGCGACGTGAGAAACAAAAGTTACGCATTAATGGCTCAAAACACCGTGCCTGAAAGCTGATGTCTGTGCGAGTGAGATAGACAAAAGCTGACTTTTATTTTTTAACAATTGATATTTGTGTTTTATAAGAAACATTTATTGATGCTGACGCAGGTTGCGTTGCATGGACTGATACCTAGGACCCCTCCGCATTCCGGCTGGCACTGCCATGCGGGAATGACTGCGAAACTTCGCTTCAAAAACTACGCCACGTGCTGTTAAAGCGGCACAGTCATCTTTTGGCACCTCGTAAGGTGTGATCCATTTAAGCATTTGCTTTTTCTATTTAATTATTTTTGAATAAACGCTTCCTGAAAATATCCATTTTTCCAAGTGCTTTAGAGAGTCGACAAATTAAATAAATACGAGCAATGTATTCAAAACAATATTTTTTTTATTGGAGAACACACGTACACAAACAAAATTGTTTAGGTATAGGAGAAAATTGGCTTCTCCGCACGACAACCGCGACATGTATTTTTTTTTTTTTGTGTCGGTGACCTTAACGATGTTTCTGCCATATATTTATTTATATTGTAGCACATCTGCGCATAAAAAAAAAGAGAGTTAGAAGCATGGACTTGTTCAGATCGTCTTCAGTAAGAGAGATTGGAACATTTTACCGTGGACTTGTCCACGGTAGAGGGCATGGAAAATGTGTAGACGTGCTCAGCTCATCTGCGGGAGCTCTATAAAGGGTCTAATGCAAACAAGATCCTAAATGCTGTAAACTTAAAGACGCAACTCTAAATGTTCAGAGATGGTGCTTTGCGAATATTTGCGGGGGTCTGAATGACATTGGCAAACCGCCGGTTAAAGGGCTCGGAACACCCGCCACTGCCAATGATATTCTAGGGAGCCCTACTCGTGGGTTCGACCTTCGGCAGGCGCCGACTCATTCTGCTGTGGCTGGAATTACAGCAAACGCTCGTGCAATATGCCTTCGGTGCACGTTAGAGAGCCGCCGCAAGCTCCAAATAATGGCAATCCCTTCACGGCACGGCACTCACCATACCTGAAAGTGCAGGTTTAAGCCCGTTGAACCACGGAATAAAAAGAAAAAAAAAGTTTAAGAGCTGTTGGTGGTTGGTGTCACAAAGCCACGCGTTGCCTGCGAGGCGCCAAGCGATGCTTCCCGTGGACTAATTCCGCTCTCCTGGACAGAGTGAAACGTGCATGGAAAGCAAAGTACGCGGGAGCTTGCGCGTTTCGTGTCTGGAGGTACGGGATATTGGGCGAGAAAGGGAGGCTTGTAAAGCGCAGGTGGATTCACGCGAGGTGGGAGAAGAGGTTCCGGACCACCTATACTGCAATCGCTCTGCATTATAAGCAAACAAATGCGGTATACACAGCGCAATTCAAGGCAGAGCACGTAGAGGTTGAACGTGCACCGGCGAGAGAGAGAGAGACAGAGAGAGAGAGAGGGAGAGAGACCACCCAGGGGATCCAGACCCCAATCTGTGTACAAACAGGTTCTAGTTCCTAGCTCGCCAGCAGGGACGTTCTTTACGTTCAACGCCCGCGTCTGCGCAAGCATACGTGCTTGCGGTTGTCCACTGCATCAGCGCGTGCTCGTGCTCCTCCTCCTCCTCCTCCTACTCCTCCTCCTCGTTTGCTTGTTGTTTCGAGACCACGTCAGGGAGCTGAGAAATGATTGCGATGCAAAAGAACAGCACGTCTGAAGACGCGGCGACGTTAAAGTGAAACTCCGGTCACTTCTCTGCTGGACCATCCGAGCGGCCCCGGGAATTTAACGTTCCACCCGCGCGGTGCCGCGTACGTGTGCCGGATGCGAGATGCGCAGTCGCATTTTTCGCTTTCTTTGCATAGCAGAGTCGGGAATCTGGAAAAGCAGTGAGTCGCCATAGTCGCGGGGAGTCCTTTCTTGGCCCCGCTTATTGCCTTTCTTCTGTAGTTCGTCTTCTTCGTTGTGGCTCTTTTTCTCCAAGGAAGGAAAGGGCACAATGTTGCACTTTGCATTTCGAACAGCTCAGACCACCTGGCGTGACGTGTTCAATGAAAAAGCGGGGCGGGAGAGTTTGCAACAGAACCTGTTTGCGTCATATCTATTGCGGCAAGGTATTTACTACTCTGCTTCATACCTATATGCCCAATATTAGAGAAACTCACGCACAATCAAACAAATAAGGAAAAACGCAAATGAGCAAACGTGCAAACAAACGAGTGTGTCATACCTTCATCAGCAAAATTTTAAACCAGTTCACTAGACCGAGGCTAGCTGCGCACCACTTCCAGTTACGTCTCCGTCACCCTTATTTTTAAGGCAGAAGAAGTATAATTGAAGATGCAGCACTCGTTCGTTCCCAGTCCAACTGAGGGTCGCAGTACCAGAAAATATTATCACAGAGAAAGAAATTCAACAAGAGCGGACATTCAGCGAAAAGTGGCAACAGGAAACACGTCATGCTGGGGTTCACATCAGGCGTTAGCTGACGCAAGCACCAAAAAAAAAAGAATGTGAAATGAAGTTATCAGACAATGCTTTATTTTCTTTTCGTTATTTCCGGCTAAAAGGAAAGAAGTTTTGCGTTTGAAAGAAGCTACACTTTGCGACTTATTCATATTGGGTTACGTAGCCCCAATCCAATAACACGCCAGGTGCATGCGACACGCGCCCGACATGCAACCGAAGCGAACTAAGGTGGCTGCGTATGTGAACGTTTGGCTGATCGGCACCCGGTTTGGTTTTGAACGCGAGAGAGTTAAAAAAATATGCCCTACGTAGGACAGTAGCTAATGTGTTTAATTTTATGGTTTTGTCAAGGTTTATGGCAATGTTGTGCTTAATATGATGGTTTTGTAAAAGTGTACGACCATGTGAACAGGACGTGTGTTCCTCTGTTGTTGTCTTTGCCAGCGTGGGGGCGAAGGACTCCCTCAAGCCATCCTTGAATGGCTTTTCCCTTCGCATCCCATCACATGTATATGTGATAAACAAATAAGGAATCAATCAATCAAGTGTCCCGTGTCGCAGAAAATCCTCTGTCGGCCACCGGCGTCCGGTGCCGGCGCCGACCGTCTTGTGAGCGAAAAACCTTTTCCTAACCACGCCTACCGAAACACACGGGCCCTCCGTGCAGCTCAGAGGCAACTGCACTGCAGTGTTCTCTAGCCATAGAGAAAAAAAATTATACAAGAGGGCGCACTCGGCGAAGTCTGGCAACAGGAAATACGTCACGCTAGTATTATCACCGACCGTTTGCTGCCGCGAGCATCGAAAGAAAAAGAGAACGTGAAAAGAATTTGAAAGACATTAATTTTTTGTTTTGTTTCCCGCAAAACTAAAAATATGTGCGTATAGATTAAATTAAACTTTGCGGCTTACGTCCGTTGCCTAGCGACAGGCGAATGACTAGCCAGATGCGTGCCATAGAGAAAGAAATTTCAACAACAGCGGACACTCCCATAGAGCCCAGCGGCCGAATAAAACCCGTTAAATTTCGTAAAGTAGCGACACTCTCCTCCTCCACCTTCACTCCTCCTCGTTTCTCCCGTCTGTCGCGCTCCCTCCTCGACCGTGGCGCCGCCTACACTGCTCGAGCGTAGCAACGGTGCCAACATGCGCTCCTCGCCACTCCGTAGACACTTCTCGAGCAAAAATGGCGCTGATGCACGGCGCGAGGGCCCACGTGATGCTATTAGGCCAATAGAGACGCGGCGTCGGCCTCAGCGAGAACGCGCGAGGAGGAGGCGGCATTCTTCGAAGCGTGGCACTACTTTACGAAGTTTAAGGGGTTTTACGGCCGAATTGACTGTGGCACACCAAGCGGATGGTATTAACATCTTCCGGTTTCCGTTTTGGCCGCGCGCGTTTCGAACGCCAGTTGGTACACGCCACGCCGACTCCGCTGATAGGCGCGGCATTTTTTTTTCTTTCGCTTCTACTGCTGAACTACGCGCGATCTTGGCGCAGAATCGTTTTATTATTTAGGAAAAATGATTGCGAACGATCTTTACAAGCCTCCACCGGATCTGTTTCACGTGCAATTTCCTGAAGAAAGCACACGACTTCTTCTGAAATAATGAAATCTTTATTTTGCTCTATATAAGTGCTCGTTCCGGGCTTCTTGTGCATTCATCCAAAGTTGTGGCACCAGGTAAGCAGCAGTCGTTGGTGTAGGAAGCTCTACTGGATGCTATCAGCTGAAAAACAAAGAATTACAAGCATGTGTCATTTTGGTATATTGAGCAAACAAGAATATTGCGTGTAGAGGCGAAACATGCGTAAATGGTGAATGAGCGACATTACGGATAAATTCACTTTTGCACACATTTCGTAGCAAATAGACTTCTCCCAAACAATGCTATAAAATATGAAGGAAACATCCGCTTTTCAAAGATCCCTCCCTTCCCGGGCATAATTTCCTGCACTTTAAGAGCAGAAATACGCGGGTGACTGCGCTCTTCCAAAAGAACTTGGCTTCAGTCGACGCGATGGTACGCCAAGTACACAGAAGTGCAACACAGGCTCTCCGCCAGACTATGCTACACGCTCGCAGAATGCCTTCTAGTCGCACTCAAGTCAGATTCGTGGGTGCAAATCCTGTTTTCAATCGCTCAGAAGACAGAATTGTCAAGTTCTTGAGCTCCTCGGTGTTATCTTCTACGCGTCCTGTCGGCGCAAGCAACACAATCCCATGTTATCACTTTTGCCAATGGCTCGTCGCGTTTTCGACAAGCGTGAGTGCCGAAATATGGTATACCTTGTTGCATGGCCATAAAAAGCGTCACAAACTTGTCCCACTACAATTCCGTACACTCAAAACTAACTCACCACGACCGGCTTGCTTTTTTGCCAACAGCTTCACAAACCCAGGCGCGATGAGCATGCCTAAAACGTATCCCAAAAGGTTACGAAATGAATTACAATAATTTTTGGCATCAGAGAATGCGTCACGAACTTCTACCAGTAAGGTTCAGTACAAGCGAAACTAACTGCCGCACACAGCCGAGCTGCTTTTCGCTAACTGCGCCACTACGTCGAGCGCGGCCACTGTGCTTGAGAAGTTCCCCCAAAAGTAGCAAAATCAGTTACAATAATGTGTGGGGTCAGAGAAAGCGTCAGAACTTGTCCCGTTAAGATTGAGTACACGCGAAACTGCGTCACACGGCCGAGGTGCTTTTTGTCACAATGCCAGGTGCGGCGAGCGTGCCGAAAAACTACGGAAATAAGTTAAAATAATGCTTGGGCTCATAGAAAGCGTCGCAAACATCTCCCAGTACGATTAATTACCTCAAATTAACTAGGCTTGCACGGTGGAGCTGTTTTTCGATAACTGCGTCACTATATAGGTTCAGTTTTGTGCAGTAAGCATAAATGATCTTGAAGTGCGGCGCAAACCGTCAAACAAAATTCCTCACCTTGCTGTAGTCCAGTAGTGCAGCGGTGCCATGTCGAAATGCAGACGGAACGCAAGAGAACGCCAGGAGCCCCAAAAACGGGCTACATCCAAAACAGACGGGTCGCCGAGCACGCGAGCTTCACATGCGCAGCCGGCCTCGCTCCTGTGGCATGTCTGGCGCATGACGTATGCACGCGCGGCTGGCGTGCCGCTAGCTTGTTGCTAGGCAACGTAAGAAAGATAAGTCGCAATGTAAAAGTTTATTTACATGCAAAACGTTTTTAGTTTTAGTGGGAAAGAATAAAAAATAATAAAACGTTTTCTGTAAGTTCATTTCACATTCTTTTTTTCTGATGCTCGCGTCAACTAATGGATGGAGTTGACACTAGGCGTGACATGTTTCCTGTTGCTAGTTTTTGCCGAGTGTCCCATCTTGGAATTTCTTTCTTCTCTATGTGCATGCATCATTCGTCAGACACACCGCCGAAGCGAGTGAGACCGGCTGCACATCTGAGCGTTGGCCTCTTCGGTGACCCGTCTGCCCGTTTTTCTATTATTGGATTTAGCCTGGTTTGTTGGGCTCCCGTCAGATTCTTGCGTTCCTTCTGCACTTCGACACGGCGCCACTGCACTATTGACAAAGAGAGAAATTTTGTTCGACAGTCTGCGACGCATTTCAACCAATTAGGCTTACAGCTCGGAAGCTAGACTTGTGATGCAGTTAGCGAAAAACAGCTCGGCCATCGTGGCACAGTTAGGTTCAATTAATGACTCGTACTGGGAGATGTTTGCGACGCTCTCTGTGAGCCCAACAGTATTTTAACTTATTTCGGTAGTTCTTGGGCCGGCTAGTCGCACAGAGCACCGTGACGCAGCTTCGTGTTTATTTTTTTTTTATTTCACAATACTGTCAATCCCGATTGGGATTATTACAGGAGTGGGCATATGGTCATCAAAAAAGTACAATGTGAGCAAACACTGAGCAAACAAGGAGTTAGCATAGAAAAACATGGACGCTTTCATTTATTGAGTAACACACTGGTCTTCACACAATTGCTCTTGCAGAAGAGAAAAAAAAATAATAACTAGAAGACTAAGTTGTGATTGCGATTGCTTCTTCTAGATGATTGGTAAATGTTTCTAGTGTGGGCTGGGCAGTAATAGCAGGGTTTGAGCAGTTCCACTCTCGCACAGCTCGCGGAAAGAATGAAAAGAAATAAGTATTGTTGTTACAAAGAAATTCCTCTAGCGTGAAAGCGTGTTTATGCCGAGTCGGTCTAGTGAGCTTGTACTTTATAAAAGTGGCGGGATTCAATTTCAGCGCACTGTGTAATACCAAGTATAGGAACTTCAATCGTTGAACCTTGGCTCGAATTTCTAGGGTAGCGAGGCCTGCGCGAGAAAGAAGTTCGGTTGGTGAATCTGTACGTTTAAAACGGTTATAGATAAATCGGGCAGCTTTTCTTTGTATGCGTTCCAGCGTATGAATGTGGTTTTTGGAATGTGGAAACCATACTATGTTGGCGTATTCGAGTGCCGGTCTGATAAGGCTCACGTAAGCAAGCTGTTTTGTCTGGCTGGTGGAATGGGATAAGGTGCGTTTGAGGTAGAACAGTTTGTTCAAGGCTTTTTTAGCTACGTACTGTATGTGCGCGTTCCAGCTGAGGTCGTTTCTATCTGAAGTGTTTCTATCATAGAACGCTTGTACCTTCGTCTCGCTTTATTTCTTTACAAACTCTGGGAGCTGCCGCTCCCGCGTTGCGGCAATGGACGAAGAAGCCCTCGAAGACCATCCTGGAGCCAAGCCATCACGTGTGGTCACGTCCAGGAAACGTGGAAATGCGTCGAGTGACACGGACAGCGAGGCAACCGAGTTGTACTCGGACAGCGTCGACTCCTCGGACGACGATTTCACGCTTGTCATGAGCCGAACGACAAAAAGAAGACTGCTACGGAGGTCATCGTCGCCAAGTGTCTCCACCGTGAAGACAACACCACAGCGCTGGCCGTACACTATGCTCTTCATGCCTGTGGACCCAGTGTCAAATCTGCGACTCCTAAACAGGCAAGTCCTTTCTGCGTTTCTTGAGGGAATCGCGCCAAACGAGATAAAGGACGTGAGAATAAACGCACGGAAGAATGTCCTTGCAGTAGATGTTCTACACCGTAGTGCACTGCAAAGCCTGCGGCACATAACGGAGATCGACAAAGTGCAAGTGCGATCCATGATACCTACTGGCGGCAATGGCACTATCGGTGTCATTTATGATGTCGATATTTCTATTCCAACCGACGACTTACCAATATTAATAAAGCCAACTACAGAAGGCACTCTCATCACGCACATCACAAGACTTGGCAACACCCGTTGCCTGAAGCTGTGGTTTGATGGAGACAGCCTCCCCTCACACGTCAAAGTTGGTCACGTCCGCCATCCAGTCCGCCCATACGTACCGAAGCCCCTGCAATGCTACAAATGCTGCAAGATGGGACACGTAAAAGGTGTCTGTAGGAATAACCTCGTGTGCCCACGGTGCGCCGAATCTCATTCAGCAGATGCCTGCCGCGCAACTGTGTTAAAGTGCCCTAACTGCCATGGTACTCATGAGGCCTCATCCAATGATTGCCCGCGGGTGAGGAACGAGCGAGCAGTACTCAAACGTATGGTACGGGACCATTCAACACACAGAGAGGCTGCCGCTACTCTCAGGCGACGACAACATCGGCACCGAAGAGCAGCACGAAGAGTTACATCTACTGAAAGATATACGCCACCTTCCGGCAAAGCGGCTACCGTATCAACGCCAACTTCCACAAAGACCGGCAGTGCGAAAACGAAGACTGGGGCAATACTCTCACCTCCTGAAGAGTGGCCTACACTTCCACGAGCACAACCTGCCTCGGAGTCACATCAAAGTGCGCCGCCCTCAATGACCTCACGAACCGCGGATGGGACGACGACTGAGAATCGCCAAGTCATAGTGATGCTGAAATCACTTATGGACGCCATGCGCATTCTACTGAGCAGCATAAAAACCCCGTCGGCACAGAGCGCACTGCAGGTGCTGGACACCTTGAGTCCGGTGCTCGCGGCTCTAGGGTAAAACCACGGCCCGAGAATTACCGTCGTTTCAAGAGGAGGTCAAGAATGCATCTGTATTTCAGTGGAACGCCAGAGGGCTTAAGTCACGCATGTCCGACTTCAGACAGTTTGTCTTTGCCCACCAGTTCCCCATTATCGTGATTTGCGAGCCCAACCTGTCAGCTCCCATCAGACTGTCCGGGTATGAGTGCTTCATGTCCTCTACCCACGGAGAGTGCAGCAAGGTTGTTGTGTTTATACGCCGTGACTTGACTTATATACATCACCCAGTGCCTCCTGACGAGGCAAATCAATACGTTTGCTTAACAGTGAAGAAGAAAAAGCTCACGTTCACAATTCTTGGAGCCTATTTATCTCCAGCAAGCCGCCTAGATTGTGAGCGCCTACGAGGAATTTTAACATCGACTCCACAGCCGTGGGTGCTCACTGGTGACTTTAACGCCCACCATTACCTATGGGGAAGCTCCAAAGTTAACTCTAGAGGCAGAACATTGGTGTCCTTTGCCTCTGAACGCGAATTTTGCTTGTCAAATGATGGAAGCCCTACTTATCTGCGTGGATCAGCGTATAGCAGCTGCTTGGACTTAACCTTCGTTTCACGTTCGCTTTCGAGAAGAGTGCACTGGTTTTCGGATTTAGAAACACGGGGTAGCGACCACATCCCAACCTATTTGAAGATCGAAGGTTTGACTAGCTCCAAGTCCTCCAGAACCGTCCAGTGCACCGATTGGCCTAAATACAAAATAATAATGGAAGACTGTTGTCGTGACGGCACCTCCTATAACCTACAGGGCGCCATAAAGGATGCCATACAAACAACCACGCATTCGCTTTCGAGGAGTTCTTCCCGCACCGATTTCGACATCGAACTAGCAAAACTTCGAGCAATTCGCCGTCGTGCGTAGCGAAGATATAGACGCACGAAGTCCAATCATGACTTGAGATTGGCTAGACGAACACAAAAGAAAATACAGCGTCACATGAACAAGCTGGCTTCACGACAATGGGCATCCTTTTGGGAGTCCCTGGATCCGCGAAAACCTTTGTCGCTTATATGGAGGACTGTTCGTGGCCTTCGCACAACCTTTGGTCAGCGCCACCCGTAAATCTCTGGCACTTTATCTACAATGTAGAGATATTGATGTCGCTGAATCTTTCTGCAGAAAGCTTGCTGGCGAGGCAAATTCCGATGAAACGGGTACAGGAACGCTCGACCACCCACTGTTCTCACGCGATCCCCGCATGGAATGCCCTTTTTCTATGGAAGAACTAGAAGCTGCGCTGGCTTCGTGCAGGCGTTCTTCAGCGCCAGGACCTGACGGCATTACATACCGTGCCCTGTGTAACCTAGGAGATCAAGCTCGGAAGGCACTCTTGCTCCTCTACAACGACTCCTGGCAGACGGGTACGGTTCCGCAAGAGTGGAAGTCAACTCGCCTCATTCCACTTCTCAAAGCTGGCAAGTCGCCTTTGGACATTTCCTCATACCGTCCGATCGCACTTGCCAGCTGTGTCGGAAAAACAATGGAAAGAATGATTTTAACACGTCTAGAATGGTACTTAGAGTACTATGAAATCTATCCACATGCCATGGCCGGATTCAGACGGGGCCGTTCGTCAACAGATAGCGTTGTTGACTTGATAACATTTGTGCAACACCAAAAGGCCTGTAAGCGACTATCTGCTGCTCTGTTTCTAGACGTTAAAGGAGCTTATGATAATGTCACCCATGAAGCCATCCTTAGCACGTTAGAAGCCGTCGGACTGGGTGGTAAGGTGTATATGTGGGTGCGCAACTACTTACAGAGGAGACCATTCTACGTGCACACAGAAAATGGCCCGACGTCCGAGCATTACGGTAGCCGAGGAGTGCCTCAAGGAGGAGTGCTTAGCCCGACCCTTTTCAATCTCACCCTCAGTGGATTAGTTTACAACCTGCCAAGCACCGTACGACTTTCCATCTATGCGGATGACATCTGCATTTGGGCATCAGGTGTGACACGACTTCAGCTTCGTGCTCGGCTTCAGAAGGCAGCCACAATGACATCTTGCTACCTTCGTGAACAAGGACTTCAAATTTCATGCGGAAAGTGCGCAATGGTGGCATTCACGAGGAAGCCAATGTCGGGTTACGGTGTATCTATTAACGGACAACCTATACCATACAGCAAATGTCACAGATTCTTGGGAGTCGTAATTGACAGAGACCTGTCTTGGACTCCGCATGTCAATTACGTGAAAAAGCGGCTAACTGCTATCTGTCACCTGTTCAGGTTCCTTGCAGGAAAAAGTTGGGGAGTATCTATACACGCTATGTTACAGCTGTACACAGCGTTGTTCGTTGGATTCCTGCGATACAGCCTGCCTGCAATATCCAACACCTGCAAAACTAACCTGCGTACAATTCAGAGTATTCAAGCCCAAGCCCTTAAGATATGTCTTGGCTTACCACGCAGTGCATCAACGGCTGAAACCATTGCCCTTGCGCAGGATTACCCAATCACGACGCACATTACCGTTGAGACAATGCGTATGCATCTCAGGCATTATGCTAGGACCCCTTCCCATCACTTGGCGAGCCTCACTGCTGAAAGGCCCTGCTCGACATTTAGTGGCACTGTCAGTGCACATCGTGCGTCGTTTACTTCAGGGTACGCACCTACAGCCAAGCCAGCATTTCCTCCGTGGTGTTTGAGCCATCCACAAGTACGTATCACGATCCCGGGACTACAGAAGAAGACAGATCTATCGGCCCCTGCTCTAAAACAGCTGAGCTTACTTCTTCTGCATGAAAAGTACAGCAACCACGTGCACATCTATACCGATGGATCGACTATGTCATGCAGTTCTTCTGGTGCCGTGGTTATACCAACGCGAGGAATGACACTGCGGTTCAAGACATCGCATGTCACGACCTCAACGGCGGCCGAACTAACGGCCCTGCGTCGAGCACTGGAATTCATTGATTCTGAAAGACCTAGAAAGTGGGCTGTGTTCTGCGATTCGAAACCGGCATTACAGTGCACGCAGTCAGTTCTCCGACACGGATGTCATGACCAATTGACATACGAAGTCGTGAACCTCTACCACGATGTCCAACAAAAAGGTCACGAGGTCGTTTTTCAATGGGTACCTGGTCATTGTGGCATCAGTGGCAATGATTCTGCCGATAACGCTGCTCGCACAGCACATCAAGAAGAACACAGCGTTCCAATACCGCTTTCGAGGACTGACGCTGCAAGGCAGCTTAGACACCTGGCACGCAGTCTCACACTGACCGATTGGAACTCGCCAAAGTTACGACTTACGCGACTGCATCGACTAAACCCCTCTCTGCAACTCCGACCTCCACTCGGACTTCCTCGACGTGAAGCTACGCTTCTCTGTCGCCTTTGGTTAGGAGTTGCCTTCACAAAGGCATACTCTACATTAATTGGAGTGACTGACAGTGGAGCATGCGAGGTCTGTGGCACGGAAGAAAACATCGACCACCTGCTGTGCCATTGTCCACGATACACCCCTGAGAGACAAGAACTTGCGAAAGCTTTTCAAAAACTGGACAATCGGCCGCTTTCTGTGCAAGTGCTGCTGGAACACCGCCCCCATCGCCCGTCGGCCCATAAAGCGGTGAAGGCGCTTTTGTGTTTCTTAAGGACGACGGGTTTGTGCGACCATCTGTGACTTTTAATGCATTTTCTGTAAGACCACACGCGTCAGCGAACTCGCCGCAATTTCCTTCTTTCCTTCCCTCCTCTCTCTCCCTGTGATCTTTGTTTTCCCCTTTCCCATTCCCCCGGTGTAGGGTAGCCAACCGGACGTTATTCTGGTTAACCTCCCTGCCTTCTACTTTTCTCTCTTCCTCTTCCCTTCCAGCTGAGGTCGGATGAGATGATTACGCCTAAGTATTTATACTGGGTGACGCTTTGTAGAATAGTGCCATTGAAACCGTACGGGAACTGCAGACTTGATTTTTTGTTTGTGACCGACATGCAGACAGTTTTATCGGAATTTATCACCATTTGCCAGTCATCACACCACTGCACTACCTTATTTAGGGAATTGTTCAGCTTTGCTTGATCTTCGTGGTTACGCACAGTATGATAAAGAATGCAGTCGTCTGCAAAGAGGCGAATGGTGACGTCGACTTGGTTGGTTATATCATCTATGTATAATAAGAACAGAAGTGGGGCCAGAACTGAGCCCTGGGGAACGCCGGACAAAACAGGGACAGCATCAGAAAGGTGATCATTAAATTCTACGTATTGGGAGCGGTTTGACAGAAAGTCATTGATCCAACCAACAACAGGGACGTTACCAAGTAGGCGGTTAAGTTTGTGAAGCAATTTAACATGGGAAACACGATCAAACGCTTTAGAGAAATCCATAAAGATTATGTCTATCTGTAGTTGCTCATTAATGTTTTGAGTTAAGTCATGAAGGGTTTCCACGAGTTGGGTGACTGTTGATAAACCGTTTCGAAAACCGTGCTGGTTTGAATAGATTAAATTGTTTGCTTCCGCGAATTCTGTTAAGTGTTTCAAGATTATGTGCTCTAGTATTTTGCAGCACGTGCATGTTAAAGAAATTGGCCGGTGGTTAGACAAGGAAGATGTGTCACCTGATTTTGGTATGGCAATTATTTTGGCAACCTTCCACTCTGCAGGAAGGCGGCTCTCACGGAGTGACTTTAAGAAAATTAAATGAAGAAACTTGCTTACTGGTTCTGCGTACCTTTTCAAGAAACTGTTCGGAATTTGATCTGGACCATCGCTTTTCTTTTCATCTAAATTCAACAAGAGAGATAATATGCCAGCTTGTGATATTTTTGGGGTGCCCAAAGTGCTTTCTTGGCAGTGGCTAGGGACGAAGTTGTTGAGGGAACCGTTATCGACGGTGAAAATGGATTGAAAGTACTTGTTAAACGCGTTAGCTTTTTGTTTACTTTCCTGAGCATTCATGGAGGGCACGTTAGAGCGCTTCACGCTTAGGTAGCGCCAGAATTTTTGAGGCGATTTCCTGATAAAGCTGTGCAATGAATTTTTCAGGAAACTGTTTTTGGCACAACGTACTTTACTTTTCAATGACGTCGTTAGAAGTGTTATTTCCGAGTCAGTTTTTTTACTCATATGCGACTTTCTTCTTTTCCTAAGTCTCTTTATTTTGCGCTTCAAGTGGATTATATCACGACATATCCATGGACTGCGTTTTCTAGTTTTTCTTTGAACTCGTGGAACAAAGGCGTTTATACAATGCGCCACAATGGCTTTAAACTCGGTCCACACCACATCGATAGACGACTGCTGGTCAGAAATGAGGTCAAAAAAATTTTGATAGCTGAAGGCAAGGTAGGTCATGATAGCTGCATCGTCTGCATCTTTGAACGAGAGCACTCGCTTTATAGGACCGAGCGTTCGTACAGGATTTGGGAATTGTAAAGAACAAAATATTATCTTATGGTCAGATAATCCTTCAAGGGGTTCAACGTGAACAGTATTCTCAAGGAAATGGTCACTAATAAACACAACATCTAAGAGTGAACTTGAGGTACCGACTGCACTGCAGTGTGCACTGAATCTTACTGGGACAAATTTTGGAGCTTTCTCTAACCCCCAACATTATTGTAACTAAGTTTGTCACTTTTTGGGGCTCTTTCCAAGCGCAGTGGCCGCGCCTTGCGGTGTGATGCGGTTGGCGAAAAGCATCACTGCACTAGTACGCAGTTAAGTTTCGCGCTTTAATGCGCTCACAAGCTTGTGGCGCCTTCTCCGACGCCCAACATTATTGAAGATTAATTTCGGTACTTTTTTTGTTACTTATGAGGCACGCTCGCCGCGCCTGGCCTTGTGACACAGTTAGAGAGAAGCAGCTCGGCTGTGTGGTGCAGTTTTTTCGCGTGTACTGATTCTTAGTGGGACGTGTTCGCGACGCTTTCTCTAACCTCAAACATGATTGTAATTAATTTGGTTGCCTTTTGGGATAATTTCGAGGCACACTCGCCGCTGTTGCCATGACGCAGCGAAAAGCAGCTCGGCCATGGCGACAAAGTTAGTTAGGCGTGTACTGAATCTTACTGCGGCAACATTGCCACATTTTTTTATGGCACCGCAACAACTTAAACCTGCTTTCGGTGCTCCCGTTTCTCGAAAACTCAACGAGGAATCGCCAAGGGTGATAACACCGGAGTGTGTCGCTTGCGCCGGTAGAACACGCAAGCGATAACACCAAGGAGCTCAAACACTAGGAACTTCTAACTCGAAAATTCTGTCTTCTGCACGACTCAAGACAGGCTTTGCACCCACGCATTTGCCTTGAGTGCGAGTAGAAGGAATTCTACGAGCGTGCAGCATGGTGTAGTTGAGCGCCTGTGTTGTGGTCACCTCTGTGTATTCGTAGTGAACTATCGCGTTGATTGTAGCCATGTTCTTTTCAAAACGCGCAGTAGCCCGTGTATTCGTGCTCTTAAAGTGCAGGAAATACGTCCTGGGTAGATGGGAATGCTTGGAACTAGGATGTTTTCGTGGTATGTACGGTATTGTTTGGGACGAGGTGGGTATTTCTTACGCCATGTATCTAAAATCGAACTCGTTTTGTTTCTAATGCCGCCCATTCACCACTTTCGCACGTTTAGCCTCTACACACATTATTCCTATGCGTTAATACCAAAATGACAGATGCTTGTAATTTACTTTTTTCAGCTGACATCGTCCGGTGGAGCTTCGTGCGGGAACTACTGCTACTTAGCTGGTGCCACAATGTTGGATGAATGGAGAAAAAGCCTGCAACGAGCATTTATATAGAATAAAATACACATGTCCTCATTTCACAAGGCATCGTGCGTCTTTATGAAATTGCACGTCGCACATACATGATGGAGGCTTGTAAAGATCGTTCGCGATCATTTTAACTTAATAATAAAAGGATTTTACACGGAAAGCACGCGCGGTTGAGCTGTAGAAGCAAAAAAAAAAAAAAAAACGCGTCGATCAGTGCAGCCGGCGTAACGCGTACCAGCTAGCGTTCAAAACGCGCGCCCCCAAAACCGAAACCGGAAGTGTGGTTCGGGTATTAAGAGGAAGCTAGCTCGGGTGCTCCTATCTAAATACATGCAAAAGGAGAATTCGTTCTACCCGGCAAGCACTGCACTAAATTTGGCGAGTTTTGTTGCATTTAAAAGAAAAACTTAAACTCTAGTGACTGTTGGTTTGGAATTTCCAAGTTACACGCTGTCAATTTTTATTAAAAATGGCAAAGATAACGAATTTTCAAAAAAACAAAACTATCAGGTTTACAACTGCAACTCGGTAATAAGAAATATCACAATTATCTTAATTCCATATATTAGTACATCTAAAGCGGTCAAAATTGATATGTTACCTAAAAATTGGAAAGAAGTTTAGCAATATGGAAATAAATTTTGCCGAACCCTTGTACACATGGTAACAAATTCACGTGATATGATATAGCGGATGCCGTTTACAGAACCGCGATACCTGTTTTTGATGCCGAGCTATTAATTTGTAAATTTCGTGCTTTTATTTTTTTTCAAGCTTTCGAATTGTTAAAAATTGTTTTAGCAACACTCAGGCCCTAAATAAAAATTCCGCTTCCAACTGTCACTGGAATTTACCATTCTATCTTAAATGCAAGAAATTTCATTGAAATCGGTCCAGAGGTTATCTCAGGAAAGCGTTTCTGCGTTTTACATGTATTTGAATAGGCCGCGCCGGAGTTGGGCCCGAGGTAAAGCTTCCTCTTAACGCCGGTGGCTTGACGCGCTGCAGTCAATTCGGCCGCTGGGCTCTATAGGAGTGTCCGCTCTTGCATAATTTTTTTCTCTATGTTCTAGCACTTGAAAGAGCCCTTCATATACCCCCGGTTAACCTGGAGTGTTGCCTCCTTTCATGGGCGTATTCTGCTCTGACAACCTCCATTCCCTCATACGAAACTGGCTTTCCCTGCTGCCTGAGGAGTATATAAGAGCGGCACAGCTAGGTCCACATCGCCGTCTGCTCATGGTCTGCTCCCATCGGGCCGCCAGGTAGGACCCAGGCACATAGGCTCCAACTCGTCGGTGAGGGAACCTACGGTTATCATTTGAAGTTTACGACATAGGGTTAAGTGTATTGCTGAGAAGCCCACTTTAGAGGGGCTTTTAGCGGAGAAACCGAACTTGCAGGGGTGCTTGCAGTGAAGCCAGCCTTACAGGGGAAATTTTTATTTCAGGAAATGTCCGACGCAAAGAGGAGACATGGCGAAGATGAGGCACCTCTACACTATATTTTGGAAGTTTTTTTGGTGACGATACATATATGTCCAGGGACAAGGTGCATACTTTGTTGATGCAAGCTCCGAAAATTATCCCGTACAAACTCCTAGTACCAGATATACTCAAGAACATGCATCCAGGTTACAACGACGGCAGACACAAGAGTAGAGCCGAGAAAATGATCTGGAGTTTTGAGTCAGACGACAGAGCAACCTTTGTAGACGCGGCTGAATACCCACACAGAAATAGCTACGTAGCAGTAATCGTAGATCACACCCAAAAATCCCCTACAAGCGTATCAGTTAATGCCAAACATTGCGAGACAACAGAGGAGGTAGCCATTGCACTAGCATTGGTCTCCACGATTGCTCAGTACGTCATTAGTGACTCTCAAGCGGCCATTAGAAATTATGCAAAAGGTAGGGTCTCTCTTGATTGGGAGTGCCAGGGCCTCCCAATACCTGGATTTAAAATAAAATTATCACATCACAAAGAGGAGACATGACGAAGATGAGGTACCTCTACACTATATTTTGGAAGTTTTTTTTTGTCACGATACATATATGTCCAGAGACAAGGTGTAGACTTTGTTGTTCCAAGCAATGAAAATTATCCCGGCCAGTCTAATGAGAGCATGGAGAAGTTTGCGGCAGTTAATCGAGGCATGGACCAACTTTCAAGAACAGACGCTGGGCAACCAGGACGAGGAGAAATTTCAAAAAATATACAACGCTTTCCGCTGTGGGCACTGCAATTAGAAGACATTTCAAAGCGCAGAAGAATTGCGCATGATGTCTTTCCCGCCAGAGACAATGGAGAAGCTCAGGACATTTGTAATGAGATTATTAGACGATTCGAGCTCGGGCCAACACAATATGCAGTCGTGGCAGTCGCTGTTCACACCAGAGACACAAGCATCCCCCATGTGCATGTCGTCCATTACTGCATCTTGAGTAATGAGAGCTGCCGATGTGTTTCATTCTGTCGCTTCGTTCGAAGACCAAACCGCTCGTCTATTTGGCCTACAAGCGCCACAGCATGGAACTTCTTCTATCTCATCCAGTATATGTATAGCGACCTCCGACTTTTGGAACACTTTAAAGTGGGAGGAGCCGACTGGGGTCGTGACTGTAGAGCTAAAGTTGTGGGACAACTCGAGCATTCCGGACACGAGTTCTCAAGAGTTTTGGAAATATTGCACCCGCAATCTGCCTGTCCAGCTTCATGACACGTCGAATCCAGAAGTTCACCAAGCCATTCAAGCGATCATTCGCTACGCGCACGAGAGGGTGGGCAAGCAAAATCCCCAAAGCGTGCGAAGAGACAAGCGGAGGAAGCGATCCACGATTGGATCAGGGAGAACCCAGTGTCGTCGCTAACAAACTTTGTGCGCAATCCCAGGTGGCTTGCCGACCCCAACTTATACGAGGTCTGTTAGAAAAGTACCCAACCTTATTTTTTTTGCGAACACCTGATGGATATGAAACAAGCGCGCTTGAATCAGCCGACTTTGAACCTTCGTGCGCATGCGCGAATTTATCCCCGCGTGCCGATAGCGTCAGTCGCTGGGACGGAGTGCTTGAGTGAGGTAGTGCGCAGTGCTCTCGTAGGTTCTTTATTGCAAGAAAAATGGCGGAATGACTGGAGCAGCGCTACTCCATCACATTTTACCACAAACTGGGCGACAGCCAAATGGAAACCATTCGGAAGATTCAGACGGCTTTCGGTGACGATGCTATGAGCAGCACACAGATTAAGGAGTGGTACAACCGGTTTAAAGACGGCCGTACATCGGTGGAGAGCGAGCCACGCTCCGGTCGGCCATCAACATGCTGAAATGACCAGGTCATTGCCGAAGTGAACGCTGTGGTGATGCGGGACCGTCGTGTGACTATTCGAGAAATTGCGGAAGAGGTGGGCATCAGCACTTTTTCTGCACATTCTATTATGACCGAAGATTTGGCCATGAAGAGAGTTGCGGCGAGATTCGTGCCGAAGCTGCTCATGGTGGCGCAAAAGGAACTTCGTGTTGAAGTCTGGCAGGACATGCTGGATTCCACAGACAGTGGCTCCGACTTCATGTACACCATAATCACTGGTGGCGAGTCTTGGGTGTACGGGTACGACCCGGAAACCAAATCCCAGTGGTCACAGGGGAAGCATTCTACGTTACCACACCCGAAGGCCCCCCAAATGCGCAGCAACATCAAAGTGATGCTGACTGCTTTCTTTGACTCCCGCGGTGTGGTACACCACGGGTATGCACCACAGGGTCAAACAATCACCAAAGAGTACTACAGGGATGTCCTCCGTCGCCTACGTGATGGTGTGCGGCGCATGAGACCGGAGTTGTGGTCAACAGGAAATTGGTGCATCCATCACGACAATGCTCCTGCACATTCCTCGCACTTCATTCAGATTTTTTGGCGAAAAACCAAACTGTTCTAGTTAAACATGCCCCTTACTCTCCTGATGGGGCCCCCTGCGACCTCTGGCTGTTTCCCAAAGTCAAGGGGCCATTGGAAGGAGCGCGATTTGAGACAAGAGAGGACATTATGGCTGCAACGACAGTTGAGCTAAACTCCATTCAGAAAGAGGCCTTCTCGGGATGCTTTCAACAATGGCAGCACCGCTGGGAGAAGTGTGCAAAGTCCCAAGGAGACTGAGGGCGATTAGGTTTCCAACGCTCCAGTTATGCCAGTTTGTTTTTCTTTGGACAAAGGTCGGTTACTTTTCTACCAGACCTCGTATGTGCTCCTCGACCACGTTCTTTGTACCCAAGACGGCTGCTCCAAACGCAGAGCGCCAATTGCCTGTGGAAATAAAGTCGTTGAAAAACTCCTTTGTAGACGCTCGGTCTACTGCAAACACGTCTGTGTGGTCTTTCACTCGTTCGTACGCCTCGTTGCGGTGTTTGGCAATGCGGTCGTCCTCGTCCACTCCACGGGAGGCTTTCCTTTGTGGCTTACGGGGCCCAAGTAGTGGTGTCCGGGAAACAGCATCACTGCGTATAGTAACAAAATGCGGTAGCGGTAGCGAATACACCACCAGTGTCATGCATAACTTAGACGCATCTGTTTAACCTAACCTAACCTAACCCAACCCCACCTAACCCGCGTTGTATTGTTGCAGTTGTTGAAAGTAAAATTGCAGTCTGAAAGTAAAATGCGTCAGAAAAGTTGTAAAGTAGGACTGATACACAACCTACAGACGTGATAGCGTCGGATATAGTAATTTGCATATACGAGAAAACGTAATTCCGCTAATTGGAAACTACAACAAGATGCCCAACAAGAGCGTTTCTGCTATTCATAGAGCGGCGCGTCCCGCTCGGTTTCTTGCAGCACCATCCAGATGGCGCTTGCCTGCACACATCCGCGGCCTACGCAGAAGGCCGCGTTTCCAACAGAAAGCTTGCCTTCGTGCATAGCGTGCGCCACCAGCGTTTCCCGGTAAGCATTACGGTTATTCCGCAAGCGGGATAGCCAAAAGTGGACGTGGAGGAGCCCGAATGACGAGACTAGAAATGAAATAGACTTTATACTCTGCGCTAACCCTGGCATCATACAAGATGTGGACGTGCTCGGCAAGGTGCGCTGCAGTGACCATACGATGGTAAGAACTCGAATTAGCCTAGACTTGAGGAGGGAACGGAAGAAACTGGTACATAGGAAGCCGATCAATGAGTTATCGGTAAGAGGGAAAATAGAGGAATTCCAGATCAA
Source organism: Dermacentor andersoni (assembly GCF_023375885.2). NCBI lineage: Eukaryota > Metazoa > Arthropoda > Arachnida > Ixodida > Ixodidae > Dermacentor > Dermacentor andersoni. Next base: position 73,374,545 of record NC_092822.1, on the reverse strand, counting down.
GCTACAGAACAGGTATTCGGCTTTAACTCAGGAAGACGACCTTAGTGTTGAAACAATGAACGACAATCTTATGGGCATCATACAATATGTAGACGTGCTCGGCAAGGTGCGCTGCAGTGACGATAGGATGGTAAGAACTCGAATTAGCCTAGCCTTGAGGAGGTAACGGAAGAAACTGGTACATAGGAAGCCGATTAATGAGTTATCGGTAAGAGGGAAAATAGAGGAAATCCAGATCAAGCTGCAGAACAGGTATTCGGCTTTAACTCAGGAAGACGACCTTAGTGTGGAAGCAAGGTCGTCTTATGGGCATCATTAAGGAGTGTGAAATAGAAGTCGGTGGTAACTCCGTTAGACAGGATACCAGTAAGCTGTCGCAGGAGACGAACGATCTCATAAAGAAACGCCAATCTATGAAAGCTCTAACCCTACAGCTAGAATAGAACTGGCAGAACTTTCGAAGTTAGTGAACAAGCGTAAGACAGCTGACATAAGGAAGTATAATATGGATGGAATCGAACATGCTCTCAGGAACGGATGAAGCCTAAAAGCAGTGTAGAAGAAACTAGCAATTGGCAAGAATCAGATGTATGCCTTAAGAGACAAAGCCGGCAATATCATTACTAATATGGATGAGATAGTTCAAGTGGCTCAGGAGCTCTATAGAGATTTATACAGTACCAGTGGCACCCACGACTATAATGGAAGAAAGCATAGTCTAGAGGAATTTGAAATCCCACAAGTAACGCCGGAAGAAGTAAAGAAAGCCTTGGGAGGCAGCTGGGGAAGGCAGAAGGGGAAGGCAGCTGGGGAGGATCAGGTAACAGCAGATTTGTTGAAGGATGGTGGGCAGATTGTTCTAGAAAAACTGGCCACCCTGTACACGCAATGCCTCATGACCTCGAGCGTACCGGAATCTTGGAAGAACGCTAACATAATCCTAATCCATAAGAAAGGGGACGCCAAAGAATTGAAAAAATATAGACCGATTAGCTTACTGTTCGTTGCCCACAAAGTATTTACTAATACCAAAAATCCCAAATCACAAAGTATTTACTAATCACAAATATAATCAGAAACACCTTAGACTTCTGTCAACCAAAGGACCAGGCAGGATTCCGTAAAGGCTACTCAACAATAGACCATATTCACACTATCATCAATCAGGTGACAGAGAAATGTGCGGATATAACCAACCGTTATATATAGCTTTCATTGATTACGAGAAAGGGTTCCACTCTGTCGAAAACTCAGCAGTAATGGAGGCAGTACGGAATCAGGGTGTAGACGAGCCGTATGTAAAAATACTGAAAGATGTTTATAGCGACTCCACAGCCACCGTAGGAGTCAGGCAGGGAGATACGATCTCTCCAATGCTATTCACTGCGTGTTTACAGGAGGTATTCAGAGACCTGGATTGGGAAGAATTTGGGATAAGAGTTAAGGAAGAATACCTTAGTAACTTGCGATTCGCTGATGATACTGCCTTGGTTAGGAACTCAGGAGACCAATTGCAATTCATGCTCACTGACCTGGAGAGGCAAAGTAGGAGGGTGGGCCTAAAAATCAATCTGCAGAAAACTAAAGTAATGTTTAACAGTCTCGGTAGAGTACAGCAGTTTACGATAGGTAGCGATGCACTGGAAGTGGTGAGGGAATACATCTATTTAGGGCAGGTAGTGACCGCGGATCCTCATCATGAGACTGAAATAATCAGAAGAATAAGAATGGGCTGGGGTGCGTTTGGCAGGCATTCTCAGATCATTTGAACGCCAGGTGCCGAAAGATGTCCAGGCGCGTTCGCGTTCGAATCGCAAAAACAGGAGTCCAGAATAAGCTGCATTCCAAGAACAAATTTGCTTGCTGGTGCGAATTGTAAAAACAATAAATAAATAAACTATGCAGGCTATACAGGCCCTGTCGGCTTGTGCGATCGTTTTCCCACACGTAGTAGCCAAAGCACGGTGGCTGGAACAGTACCTGCCGGTGCGTGGTTGCCACAGCGAAGCGCCAGGTCGCTTACATCGCGCTAACATGCCCCCCGCCCCCCCCCCCCGCGTGTTGTCATAAGCGCCGGCCCAGATGCTCCAGCAAAACGCTAATCGCAATGAAGCAAGGCGGGTCCGCATACGCGCTAACACCACCCCGTTAGTTCCGATGAAGAAATGAATGTGCTACTTGGTGGGCGGTGCGCGCTGGAGCTGAACGCCGGAAGTACCAGGACGTGGCGCTGCATGCAGGAACGGGAGACCGAGGCTAAGCGGCAACTTGGACGAAGCCCTGCAGTTGAAAAACGCGAAGCGGACGCACCCACAGCGCCCGCCGTGAGCATGCCACAGTGCGGGAACGCGAGAAGACGCCGAGAAGGACCCCGTAGTTATAATCGATGCTGCTCGCGGTCACCGAGTTTTTATGCCACATACGGGAACGCGAGAAGACGCCGAGAAGGACCCCGTAGTTATAATCGAGGCTGCTCGCGGTCATCGAGTTTCTTTCCGTTCATGTGTGTACGCAAACCACACTACGCCTCTTTACTCGGTCAGCTTAAGTTTACTGCAGTTCATACTGCCTCTACAGCTACGAGCCTTACACTTCGTGTAATATTCGAAGATGTTGCTATCGCATTAAGTGCTTCACCAATATAACAAAACTGTGACGATTGATTGGTGCGTGGAGTATTACATTTGAAACTTTCGTGTCTAATGGCCAGAAACAGTACTCGCAAACCTCTCCGTTCGACAGTAATGTTTGCCATTGGTCGGTAGATGTCGCCAATTATGGCGTGTACGCTGTCCTGACGGGTGCGTGCCTTCTCTTATGAAGCGGTACAGAGTGCGACTTTGAATAGCGGCTCCAGATTTTTCCAATGAAACGTGTGGGGATGCGCGACACTCACGCGTCCCCTGATATGTTGCTTTCCCGCATCTCCCGTCTCTTGTAGTCCGGCTTCGCCGCGTGGCATGATGCCCGCGGCAGTCGGTGTGGTTGAAGCGCAGTACGACGAATGGCGCGCGTGTTGCGCTGCTAACGCCACCTAACGGCGGGGTTACTTGGGCGCGGAAAGGAGAAGGCTCTTCCTCTCTGGTTCGGGATCGGCAAGCTGCGCGGACGTTCCGCGAGTGCACCGATCCATGCTTCTGCGAGACCGTCTGGCGAGGTCCCGTTCGGACGCGCCACCGTTCGCGTGACCGTATGCGCGAGCGACGAGGCGTTGGGATCCAGCATGGGGCGAACATATTCGCTCGTTATCCGGTCGCGGTGAGTCGGACTTCCTAGATTTGTCGCGCACTCATCGGGATGTTTTGTGGATAGCAACTCGGCTAGCAGGCATTAGTCTACCAAAGGTGCAATAAATGCCCTTGTGATTGTTTTCACTACTGTTTGTCGTTCCTTTGTCCCAAGAGCACGGGTGCGAACACCACAAACGACATTTGCGTTATTGACAATAGATAACTGAAACAAATGAAAATATCACTTATTGATAATGCAGAAATCTTGTGAGTTAGTTGGCCGTGCTCTCTATCTTGTTTTCACAGAGGTAATGGGTGTTTCAGATGCTTAAGAAATCAAAAGCTCGTGTTTTTTAGCGCAACATTTTGATGGTTTCGCACTATCGCTTAAATGCGACTGTCTGAAACCCGGTTACTGCATACCGGCATACGAGAAATAACTGTCACTTCATGCCATAATAAAGTTATTTTTGCAAATATGCACAAAAATATCGTGTCTGAAGGGCCAGAGACACGGTACGACACTTGGTATTCAGTTTTCGAATAACATTCCTGTGGTATGGTAAGATCAGCTGAAGAATTGGGTAACTTATGAAAGCTAAGGCAAAGAAAGAGGACCTCGGTTGTTTACATGTGTTTATTCGTACCTGTAAATGTTGATGCGCCGAAATGGATTGTAGCGCGTCCATCTTGCGTTCAGTGTATATGTACTTCAATGAGTCATTCCATGACCGGGGTAATTGGAGAAGTATGGGAGAGGCCTTTGCCCTGCAGTGGGCGTAACCAAGCTGCTGCTGCTGATGATGATGAGTCATTCCTGGCGTCGCTGTAGAGTCGCGGTGACAAGTAATGTCATGTAGATTCCGCCGTAACAGCTGCAATCCAAGACGCACGCCTACGGGATGTCATGATCAGTCTCTCATAAAATATAAAAGAACAGACGATAACGCAAAAGAAACAAAATTAATTGGCAGGCATAATCAGTAGTCACAACTCCGGGTAGAGGCAATTCCGGTAGAACCCTTCACACGATGACTGTCGACGTTAATACGATGAGCGTTGAAGCAATGTAGTGACATGCCGAATTGCTGAAAACACCGCTATATAGAATCTGCGGAGGTTATTCTGAGATTTCCCTTGCTTCAGCTATGCGCGATGTACTTTCCCTTCGGCATTTGGCCCTCTTAGCTATGACACTCGCGCACCAGAATTGGCCATGATCATGACAGCATGACGGTGACTGTATGACAACAACGCAGTGACAACGATGCAATTGTCTATGGAACGATGAAAGCTTTATGACAACTATGGCGCGATGAAAATGTTATGACGCTGATATAAAGCCAGCGTGACAACGACGGCATGAGGACAATGGGGTGATGGCAAGGGTGTCATGTTGCCGTTGTCACGGCACCATCTTCACTGCATCGTGATCATACAGTCATCGTCATACATTTCACGTCATGTCATTGTCATCGTCGTTCCAAAGTCGCCATTAATTGCGTCGTTGTCATCGTCATAGAACTCAATCGTCATCGTTCTCTCGTAGTCATTCCGGTGTCATCATGCGGTCGTCGCCACACGGTCACCGTCATTTCATCGTAGTCATTCCTTCGTGGTCCTGCGTGGAATCCTTACTTTCGAGAGCCACAACTTTAGGTTGCTTTAGGCGTTTCCCGGAAAAAATGCTACCAACGTGTCTTCCAAACTTTAAAATCGTCGTTGACCCGAGAACAGAGTTATTTTCTTTAGTTTTGAAAGCACAAATGGAAGCATCACTTAAACTGATTTTCACAGCACGTCGGATCTGCAAGGATTTTTTTTCTTTTCAAAGTACACGTTACAGCCGGTGAAGGAGCCATCAAGGCCCGCAGCCTCCTTGGCACACGTCTCTGCACCTAAAGCGAGGTAACGGGGATGGAAGCACGCACGTAACTGGACAAAGAAAGAGTCTCGTGGGAGAGTTATTTGAGCTCACAGACGGAGGGTGATTAGCGTCACGTTTACTACGGGCCCTTAGGAAGACAAAGCAGCATCGCTCGCGTGCTGCCACTTCGACGCCTCGACGCTGTGGTCGTGCTCGTCACGCTGGCCGGCGATCGCGTGACGTCGCCGTCTCCGGCGCCGGTCGTAGAACGAGGGCACGCACAGGTACGAGCCCCGGAGGCGGCAGCACAGGTACGGGTACGGGCAGTCCTCGGGCGCCGTGCACACGTTGAAGAAGAAGCCGCCGCTGTTGTACGGCGGGCAGAAGCGGGGCCGAGCTGCGAGCGGCGAGGACGGGCACATGGATTGCGGGCCCCACCGCGGCGTTTTCGCGCCAGCGGAGCGCTTGCCAGTGCAATGCGCAACGCATCAACATATCGGCGAGATACATAGCTGTGGGTGTGCGAATAGTAATGTTTAAAGAAAGGGAAATGAATTGTGAAATCGAATCGTGCAAGAAGCGAACCGACTCAAATGTTGAATACCTTTGGAATAGTTTTCGAATTGTGAACAGTCGTTATCGCAATTCAACACGTTCTAGTGTAAACACAAAGTTAGCAATTTTCTGTCCCGATACTGCGCGTTATGAAGCGTCGCTTATTAAAAGCCGAAATCGAGCATTTTAGTGACATAGAAGCAATTTGGTCGTTAGCATATACAGCACAGATCACTGAGTGTGAGTGACAGCGGTATAGATAGAAATGGCACGCCCGTCTGAATTACATGCACCACGCTCCGGTAAGTAACTTCGTATGTTTTATATCCATTATGGCCGCCTGGAGGGTACTGATCACATATTTGGTGAGTTGAAGTATTAAAAAAAATTCTAATTTACAAACAATAGCTATTTGATTCCGAGAATGAATCGAATTAAGAGGGCATTACTTGATTCGTTAATCAAAAGTGCGTGTGGATTATTCACACACCCGTGCGAACGCAGCCTTGGGATTTGTTTTTACAAAATTGGAAGCAGTTGCAACAGTTGTGCCTGCAGAAATAAACAATTGTTCGATAATATATATATATATATATATATATATATATATATATATATATATATATATATATATATATATATATATATATATATATATATATATATGTATATATATATATATATATATTGTGAGGTTGTACGCATGAGAACCAATATTTGATTATGAGGCCTACCGTCGTGGAGGACTCCGGTATAATTTGGACCAACGGAGGTTCTCTAACGTGCACCTAAATCTGTATACACAGGTGTATTAGCATTTTGTATTCGTCGAAATTCGGCTGCCGTGGCCAGGATTCGATCCCGCGCTCTCGTGCTTAGCAGCCCAACACCATAGCCACCCAGCCACCACGGCGGGTAATGAATTCTTAGATGATCAACGAAAGATAACAGGAGGTGAAGCTACAAATAAATAAAAACATTCATGTCTTGTCACATATTACTGCGTGCGTTGACTTTGTGACAACATAGTGCGCACACATGCGTATGTTGTTAGAGAATGATCTCCAACGTAAGATTTGAAATATTTATGTGCACATAACGACAACGATAAGTTTAGGCGTGACGTGGTTCCGATGTAGTGATATTTATGCGCACAGTTTCCTTTCGTTCCATGCCGCGTGTGCAAAAATAAATCCCTAATAGCTTACCAGCAGGCAGCAGCCAAATAGTGTTGGAGTTTGCTTGACCTTTTCATCTACTTCTGGCACCTGGCGATCGAGTGATGCTTTGTTTTGCCGAATGAACTCCATGAGAATGTCTTGCTCCGTTTGCTGGATTTAGTTGTCTTATTTATTAATTGTACACTACTCTAAGTGTTCCCTTCTGATATTGTTACAGAAATCAAGGCTTTGAGTTACAGGGGTCACATTTGAATTGACGAAGTTAATTAATGTAAGTGTGTTTATGTTATGATGCATGACGTCACTGGCCGTACTGAGGAGCCGCTGCTTCAACTGCGACTTCTGTGGCAACAGATGACCTGTGCAGCCCGTTAAGCATGAGAAGGAGTATTTTGTTTTTCCACTCCCGCTGTTTCACACGACGCTCTTACTGGTCAGTGCCTGCTGTGCTTGTTTTGGATACTTCCTTGCCTCTCATATCCTTCTCAATGTCTTTAAGGCTGATGATAATAAGAATACCGAATACAATCCTTTGTAGAAACACTCCCCTTGCTCATTTGTGCTTTCTCATTTTGAAGTTTTTTGCGTGAAAGCAACTAACGCACATCTTCCCGTCGAGGTGGTTAGACCTTGCCGTCGAAGATTGCCTCATGTCTACATTGCTCCCTTTTGTAGCCTTGCATGGACCTTCATGCAAGTAAGAAGGACTTTTTGGCTTGGTTCGTACTTGCTGTTAAATAGAATCACTGCTAAACGGACGCACACAAACTTTAGACAAGAAAGAAAAGCAATTACAATGACACGGCGGCACTTCCAATTGATTTATTACAGGCAAAGACCCAAGAATCAATATTCACACGATCCCTTGCGCAAGAAGCATCGTTCAAACCTTATCGGACAACCAGTACTCAAAGAATCTAAAATCGGAGTTATACAGCTATATCGACGTATCGCTTATACATGGGCCGTCTAAGTTTTTTATGTGATTGGCTTCCAATAACGATGTTATCGCCCTTGGACTTCGTACAGAACATCACGGCGCATACGAAGCTACCGGCACTACGCGCACTTTGAAAACGTGACATATCGCTTTGAAGATGAGGCCCGTGCGGGCGCGCACTTTATCGACGTGACAGATCGCTTTCAAGACACAGGAGCGCCGGCAACACGTCCCTACTGCGTCCGCCAAAGGCGTCTACCACCGCGTCCGTGATTCGCGTGCCAACGCCGTAGTAGACGCCGCGGTTGTCTCCACTCTGTACAGAGCGGCGTGCGAGGAGGACATTGAGGCATCGTAGCACCGGAGAACGCCCCTCCTCCCTCGCCTCACTTCGCGGCCTCGCGCGCCACAGGAAAGAGCACGCATCTGTGCCGCGTTCCTCGCTCGCGCACGCGAGATTGAACCGCGTTCGCCGGCTCACACACACACACTTTCACTCATACGGAACCTCACGGTGACGGCGGAAATGCGCCTGGAGTGTCTATATAACTTCTATCGCAATAAAACCACCGAAATGTGCAGTCTATCATAGCGTTTAGAAGCATCGACAAGCACGCATCGACACTAGCTAGGACGCTGCACAATACTGATTCAATGTACGAGCCGATGCAGATGCCACGTATTGAAAAAAAGTATTGGCCAAAACGCTTAGAAGTGCTGTCAAGTGCTGTCAAGAAGTGCTGTCAAGGATTAAAAAGTATTCCGCCGTTACACCAGCTCCGTTTTGGACGGTGATGGTGCCGTTTTCTTCGATGCAGGCCTTCCCAACAATAAAGACATTCTTAGCAATCGCATAAAACACGTATTCAACATTGACAGAAAACGCATCGCCTGTCATTTGCTCATCTCGAAAATATTCCTCTACCTCGTGCGAGTGGCTCGTCCCAAACGAATTATCTACCTTTTAGCTAATTAATACTCTTACATGAAGTTACTAAGTACGCTGTTCACTAACAATAGTCCTAAGTGCCACATTAGGGTTGTCTGTTTTAGAAGTGAAGAACACATTTAGCTTATGACCTTTCGCATTACTTATATTCCCAGCAAGCCTATCCAGTTTTAGTTTTTACATATCCTTGTAACCTTACATTGTATTCACAAATCGAGGGACAATAAAGTGCAGCGGTACTGAGTACGACTTCAAGGACAATAAGATCTGCAGTGGTTCTATGTATAAGCAAGGTGACCCACAACTTGAAAAAAGTTGCAGGGCGGTATGGCTAATTGCAACATTTAGCCTATGCGAAGTTCCTTTCTCCTCTATTAATAACTTTCAGTGTGGTGGATGGCAGCTCAGTAACAGTCAAAGACAACGATAAAAATGCGATTATGTCGCATTTTTACATAAGAAGAATAGAATAGAATTTGTTGATAAGAAAGATAGAGAGGTCGACCTGAGCTAGTGCTCTCTAGTCTGTTACTCTGCACTGGGGAAGAGGGAAGGGGAGTGAAAGTACTGGGATGGGTGATGATGATAAGAGAAGTGGTGAGTGTTTATGTACATGAGACAGTTCTCTTGCTAGAGCCGCTGTTGGGAGAAGGGATACAGGGCAACCTTATGCCAGCTTAACGGGATCTCAGCTCCTTTTATAGGCAGTCAAAATAGGTACAGCACATGAAAATCGAAATAGATAAAACGAAACAGTAAAAAACAAGAAACATAATACAACGAAAGTGAAAGAAATAAAAAAGAATCGATTAAGATTGGCATATTCTTTTGTACACTATATACATGACAATACAAAACTAACGCTTACTCTGCATATATAACAATACAAAAAGAATGCATAGTAGTCACAAACAGAACTTTAATATGGGGACATTATTGTAAATAAAAAGAAAAATCTGGCAACACAATTATAACACAGATATGCACATTCCGATACAACGACATGTCGAAATTCAGCAAAATAAGCTTTGTAGATCTGATTTGAACGCAATATCTCGAAGTGTTTCTAAACATAAGCTGCTGCAATATATGCAGCTTTGGAATCCGTCTTTGGAAACTATTACGATCATATTGCCCCTGCAAATGAAACAAATTAGGTATCTATATTCCGAAAAACGCCTCAACTGTTTGATGACAAAGTGACAAAAAAGGTGATTTTTATCTGATAAATAGTTTTTCTACTCACAAAACAAGATAAGGTTGTCGTCTTTCGGCAATGACAAATTATTGTGCGTGGCGCCGAGGTCATGTATCGGTGCATGGTAAGGAAGATTCACAATGTGCCAAACTGCTGTTGAAGTACAAATGTTTTATTGATATTTTGAGTTGCTGTTGGGGACCAAACCCAATCGTGTTGCCAAAGCTAAAGTCGTAGACCACGAAAAGGCATTAGATTGCCTTATATATGGTACCTTACGGTCCTACCGTACTTCATGGCATATTTAAGCGCGCGATGCCCACGCTGTGTTCTAAGCTGAGCCCGCACTCGATCTGGTTTGCGAGTAAGCAGCAATCGCGTGATCCGCATATTGGCCACGATTTGGGCGTCGGCATTGCGAAACGCAACATAGGCGTGCATTTACGATGGGCCAGCAGAAAGAGACTCTGTGGCTTAAAAAATCACAGAAAATGCAAACCCATTGGGTTTATACTAAATGTGCGTGTGATGCGTCGTGTATGCTTAACTCAGTTACATGGCGGTACATAGTTATGTGGTATGTTCTTCACTTGTCGCCTACTGATCTGCAAAATTGTGACCTGCGTATTTTCGCGGACAACTTCGAGTAGGTTTAGGCAGTGATGTAGCAACTTATGTGCTCTAACAATGCGACGGAAATGCAGGGACGGACGTCTTAGCACAGCAACAGAGACCACAACAGCGCGTAAACGCCTACGGCAACGTATACCGAAGGAAGATTCCCTGGCCTGCAAAGCCTGCATGCCAAGTACTCGTGCACAAGTCCTGCAGCAGGGCTACACTTATGTCGGATGCACTTGTGCGCTGGTGTGCACATAAGGAAACAAGACGTGTACCGAATAACACGATGGAGGAGCTAGCGCCGATACAAGCGGGTCACCAAGCGTGCAAAGCTGCAGGTGTGCCAACCAATCAGGCACTTGCTCTGGAAGTGCTTCAAGTGCACAGCTCTCCGGTCCTAGCTGACCCCATCGAAATCTTGCAATTCCCCAAGCCAGTTACCCTTATTAGGCCGATGAGCCATTCATAATTTATTGTGCTTTACGTGTTTTATCATTTTTTTATGGAAATGTGCAGGGTCTGCGGCTTCCTGGTCTTGCGAGCAGAACGACTCGTATAAAAGTGCTGTTTCACGGCATTCAGTCTTCTTCGGCGCTTTATTTTATTTCATTTTAGTTTGCTCTGGGACGAGAAGCATCCGTTGCCATTTAAATGCGTCTACCTATCCCATAATATCATGCTGTATAAAACGTATATAATGAAAGAACTCGAAATGCGTTGCGTGAGATTCCGTTTTAAAACGTGCAACAATGGCAGCTCTGTTTCGTGTGCATGCATGTATACTTACGTCGCACGGGCACCTTAATGATGGGACAGGGCTTGAAGTGCTTGACGCAGCTGTCACCCCTGCTCAGGCCATAGATGCAGCACTCGTCCGGTAGGCAGTCCTCGTGGGATGAGCATGCTCGGAACGTGCCCTGGTACACCTGCGGGCCGACGAGCACAGGGCCACGAAGTATTGCGAGTAGCGGCGATGGGCGAATATCAACTTTTATTTTCCGAATACCAATAGAACACAAATATTAAGTATGGAATATGAGGTTAAATATCGGTGACCAAACGTGTACGCAAATATTTGCGGCAGTGATATTCATTAATGCATAATTAGATACTGTACGTGTAGTGACCAGGGCACAAAAGGGAGCTAACTATAAGGGACAAACGATCAATTTTCAAAGGCAAGGTCAGTGATTGTCACAGATGAACTACTTAAATGCCCGCACAAGAACCTTACAGCGTGGCTGGACACAACCTTCTGCTAGAAAGAATGGTTGCTTTGTTACTAGCTTTCAAAACTTTTATTAAGTGGTTGCTGAAAAAAACCAGGCGTGTAAATAGGCCGCAGAAATTCTAAGAATTGTCTACTAGTGTGTAAGCAGTCTGTGGCTCATCCGTTACTTCGCTTTTGCTTAATTGCTTTTCCTAGTTTATGCACGTCTACCCATTCCTTTCCCGGTGCGAAAGAACGCTTACGCATTAACCGGCACTTGTCAGAATGTTTGTAGATTTTTGTTGCTTATCATGGGGGGTCTATCCTGCTTACACCATATTATAACGTTCGAAACACAGTTACGTTCTATACAATCATGGAATTACAAACTTCTTGTATTGCTGCGTTCTCTACAATTTCATTTTTGTGAATCAGACAACCTGAATTTCTTCTGTGGAGGCTGAGAATCTGCTTCTCCTTCGATTTGAACGTAGTATTACAAAGTATTATAGCAGTATTATAGTAGAATATATGCGACAATAATAAGTATCAAGAAGAATTTCAGCATGCAGTTCTTTTTGTCTCGTGCAAAAAGATGCAGAAGGCTTTACAAACGTTACTGTGGCTGTAACTCCGTGCGGTAGCCCAAAGGAAAGAATTACTGGAAGAGTGAAATTCAAACAAAGGTTTAGGTAGGGTTCTTATAAAAATCCTTTCCGTTGAATAATGAAACGACGGTATCTAAAAAAGGATTGTTGAAGAGATTGACTCTCATTGCATAGAGGGAACAAAGGCGACAAAGCCGGACCATACCTGTGGAGACAAAAGTTCAGTGCGAGTATTCGCGAGCATATTCGCGCAATCGTTACTTCAATTTTTCTAGTGGTGCATCGTTTATTGTTCCAAGGAAAATTGAGATGTGGAATTAGGATGCTGACAACGATGATTCCGGGAAAATATTTCCTGTAGTGTATTTTCTGAATCGCGCCGCAGTGATGAATGCTGACGCAGGTAAAATTGGCATTATAGGACCGTCGTGGGATGCTACTGGGAGCGCGTCTGCATATTCGTTTAAGGCTAGATTTTTGGCCTAGCACCCACACTAAATGAAACGAGACGTAGATGTCTTGGGAGTAGAGAATTGACAGTTTCTAATGAATCTGGCAATTTGGACGTGGTTAGTGGAGAACAGACAGAGAGAAAATGGGCTAAAATTACGCCTGTTGACAGAGATAATGGCAATTCTCGTGAAGCTAACGGAATTGCCAATAATTTTGCCTGGCAGATAGGCGTGGACTCAGGTAGCCGAATGGAAAAGTACCAATTTAGATATGACGATACAATGCCCACACCTGCCTTTTCTTCACAGGCAGATGCATCGGTTGCTGTCATGGTCTCTGTATCCAGGTGTGTAAGGTGGTCTTCCAAAATACCACTGAGAAATTGATAGGGCAAATGTTTAGTATTGCTTGAAAAAAATATCACCATGTTTATTTTTATTGACTGGAACAGCAGAATTCAGTAAGACCACCTCACATAGGTGAACATTTAATGGGTCCAATAGATTTTGTGCGATAACAAAGTGAGGATAACGCGAGCGATAGCATGGATGTTTAAAAAATGAAGCTGATTGAATAATGAATGCATAATATAACCGCGCAAACGACAACGGACGAAGAAGGAAACGCACTGGTCGCTTGCGCGGTTACATTACGCATTCAAATGTCGACCACCAGCTAGCCCACCTTTCTCCGTTCAGTAATGAAAATGCATTGTGACCTCCTCTGTGGAGATGCATATATATATTTAGGAAGGTTTCTACACTTAGGATACGAAATCTCACGAGAAGGCAGGCGCGCTTCTTGATAAAGGATATTGTTAGCGACAAATTTAGGAAGCCCAAGACGTAAACGTAATGCTTCTCGTTCTAATACAACAAGAGGTCGAATTTTGTATGCAGGTCCACCAGAAAACAAAACACACCCGAACTTTGTTATTGGGTGAACTACATGCAGTAGATCATAATGAGGACATGCCGACGCAATCTTGATCGACTGCTGCCAAGTTTGCGCAACCATGTTACTGCGCGTACTCCGTTTGAGGTTATATGCTCTATGTGCAGACTCAAATTAAGCTTTTCGGCGTACATTACACCCAAATATTTCAGTGAACTCACCTGTAGGGCACCCTCTGGTAGACAAAGAATCAAAATTTGCACAGGAACGCCATGAGGGAAAACTAGCACGGTGCTTTTTCTGACATTGAGATGGTAATGCCATCAAGCCACAATTCCAGGCTACTCATATGGGGCCATAGAGCTTGGTACATTGCATGTATATCTACTGACGCAGCAAAATAATGTGATGTCGGCGCATGCATACACATGCACATCGTGCTGCAAAGGCACAGTACTCAGTAAAAGATTAAATAGAAATGGCGATAGGACTTACGTTGGGCTGACCTCTTGAATGTTTATACGTTAATGAAGACAATCCGCGTTGAGAGCAGTAAAATTCCCTTCTGTTTAAATATTCATAACCACACGGGACAAAATAATTTGGCAGACCTGCCATCTGAGGCGCGTCTATTAGTCCTACATGCTCTACACTGTCGTATGCTTTAGTGATATCCAAAGTGACGAAGGCAGCATATTTTTCCTGACATCGAGAAAGTTTAATATGACTTTCTAGGTCGACATGGGCGCACTAAATCAAGCACCCACGCCTGAAGCCAATTTGGCATGGCCTCCAAATCACGTTCTCTATCAGTCAATTGTCTATGCGGTAGTGTAAGATTCTTTCGACGAGTTTCACTCGTTTAGATGTAAGAGATATTGGCCTAATGTTACCTAAGAGGTAACTAGCACTTCGATCTAATAATAATTGGATTACTTTTGCGATTTTAGTCCGGAGGAATCAACAAATCTTTAATTCAATAGTTTACCATGGTAAGTAATGCGTGAGGAGATATCTTAAATAAGGTTTTTATTATTGCCTTAGTGATTGCCGTAATGATGCCTGAATTGGGCAGCTGGTTCATTACATTTGTGAGCTCCGAAAGCACAACTTGTTCGCGCTTCACAGTTGTAACTTCAGCATGCATAGGCGACGTGATGTGATAGGGAAAAATCGACTTAAAGCGACTTTCCAGACCTTTAGCAGTATCTTCCAGTGATTTAGCCAATTTACCCGGTGTTGGAACCAGAGAGTCAACGTTTAATTGTGCCGCAATAACCTTATTTTACAAAAATCGAAAGCATGCTTTTCTGTTGGTAACCTTTGGAAGAAAGTCGAAGGACTCGAATCAAGGAGTGCAGGACGCTTACGTAAATATCGTGCAAAGTATCTACAGAGATTCCACAGCGACCTTTATTCTCCACAAGAAAAGTAGGAAGATACCTATAAAGAAAGAGGTGAGACGAGGAGACACAATCTCTCCAGTGATATTCACTGCGTGTTTCGAAGAACTATTCATACTATTAAATGGGGAAGGGTTTGGAGTAAGCGTCAACATCGCATATCTCAGCAACCTTCGATTCGCAGATGACATTGTCCTGTTCAGCAACACGGGACAAGTTACAAGTGATTGAGGACCTTACCAGAGAGAGTACAAGAGTGGGGTTGTAGATTAATATGTAGACGACAAAGATAATCATCATTAGTCGGGCAAGGAGACAAGAGTTCAGGATCGCCAGTCAGCCTCTAGAGTGTGTGAAGGAGTACGTCTACCTAGGTCAATACTCACAGGGGACCCTGATCATGAGAAAGAAATTTACGGAAAAAAATAGGCCGGAGCGCACTCGGCAGACATTTTCAGAACCTGATTGGAAACTTACCACATTCATCAAAAAGAAAGGTGTACAATCAATGCATTCTACCGGTGCTGAGATATAGGGTAGAAACTTGGAGACTGACGAAGAAGCTCAAAAACAAGTAAAGGAACGCGCAAAGAGCGATGAAACGAAGAATGTTAGGCGTCACGTTAAGAGACAGGAAGATAGCTGTGTGGATGCGAGAGAAAACAGGGGCAGCCGATATTCTAATTAAGAGAGAGAGAGATAAAGATAATTTATTTGAAAGAAGGTAGAGAGGTCGCCTGAGCTAACGCGCTCTTGTCTTCTACGCTGCACAGGGGAGGGGGAACGGGGATGTAAAGGTGTGATGAGGTACGATGATGACGGCATAGACAGAGGGACGATCAACGCTGAAAGCAAGTTCAACCTTCTGGTGATAAACCTTCAGCCATTATCGGGTACTGTATCTTGTCTGTAGTCACTAGTTTAAGTGAACCTAGAGATGAAGGCGTTAAGACGAAGCTAGTGGGTGGGCCTCCCCTGCTTGAGCAGCACAGGCGCCATACAAAAGCTTTATAGCACCTAAACAACTGCGATAAGCGGCTCCAGTACGGCGAGTACCTGCAAGGAATTTTCGGCTGCCAGATTCTGCAGACCACGGAGAATCACGCGCATTGACTCTACCAGTTGCTTCAGCCATTTCTGAACGCTTTCCTTCTGATTGTGTGCGTCTCCTTGCTTGCCTGTTGTGCCACTGGTTTCCTTGGCCCTGCCATTTTTGGCTTCATGGCGCAGAGGACCACTAGGGTCCGCTCTCATGGCGGTGGATCTAAAGAGCAGCAAAGGCCATTTCGTGTCTGTATCAGCCGGTGGAGGCGAATATTCGCCGCGTGCTCTCATCGACCTTGAATTAGCAGAAAGAAATGGAGCTGGGCAGGTCATGTAATGCGTAGGTTAGATAACCGGTGGACTATTAGGGTTACAGAAGAATGGATGTCAAGAGAAGGGAACCGCAGTCGAGGACGGCAGAAAGACTAGGTAGGGTGATGGAATTAAGAAATTCGCAGGTGCTAGCTGGAATCGGTTGGCGCAAGACAGGGTTAATTGGAGATCGCCGGGAGACGTCTTCGTCCTGCAGTGGACATAAAATAGGCTGATGATGATGATGATTAAATATTGTTACCATATTTGTCGTTGTCATATTGCCAATACTGTCGTTGCCATAAACTACCATGTTGCCATAAGCTAACAATTGTTATGCCAACAATTTCGAGTGTGGAACTCTATTTGCCCTGGCAGGCTGAGAGAGCGAGAGAGAGAAAACATTTCGTGTTGATCAGGTAGGGCGACTTCCCCGTAGGGTGTGCTCTCGTTCCTCCGCGTGCCCGCTGGATCAGCCGTCGCTGCTCTTGCGGGTCTAAGCTGGTCAGCGCAGGACTCAAGAGGAAGGTGAAGGAACAAGGGAGTAGCCTGGATGGTTTGGGCATTCCCAGGTGCAGTGCTTTGCTCCACAGTAGGGACAGTATGAGGCATATCGTGTGAGGTCGAAGAGGAGAAGGTAAAAGAGACGACGGGGATAAGTTAGTTTATAGCTGTCGTCATTCGAGGGCATCTTCTCGTGTAATGGAATGGTGTGGTGGGGGAAGCGTCTTTTACTATCTCTGCAATATTGTAGAGTTTCAGTGTAGTTCAATGGTTCAATGGTTCGCCGGCTCTTCCAGCTCTACTCATTTTGTGAATTTCTTAGACTTTGCTAGTGGACTGCTATTTCCTCCTTAACTGCGATGGAGATGGAGCCTCACGCGCGTCCGCCGGGCTCGGCAGTGCCCGCGGCGGCTGCCTCCAGGAAGCGCAACGGCACCGAGAGCGACACTGACAGCGACGACACCATGCAGTACTATGTCAGCAGTGAAGATTCTTGCGACGACACCTTCGAGCTGGTGCGGAGTCGTAAAGCAAAGCGAAGATTTCTCAGCGCATCATCGAATTCGAGTGAGTCCACCGTGAGATCTTCGCGGGATACCGAGGAGCTCACCATCCTATTCTCGCCAGTTCTCGCCAGTGACAACCTGAGACGCCTCAACAGGCAAGCCGTGTCTTCTCATCTAGAGGCGCTGGTTCCAAACGAAATCAAAGACATCAGGGTGAACACCCGTAAGAACGTGCTAGCTATTGACGTAGAACACGCGGCTGCGTTGGATTCCTTGCGCAAGGTCACGGAACTTGGCGGGATGAAAGTCCGCCCTTATATTCCGCTCGGGAAACAAGTCCGTACTGGCGTAATTTACGATGTTGACGAGACCATCGTCGACTCCGATCTGTCAATCTTAATCAAGCCAGCTACGGAAAACACCATCATCACAAACGCGTTTCGTCTCGGCACGTCACGGTGTGTGAAGATCATATTTAAGGGCGAATCCCTTCCATCGCACGTAAAAGTGGGCCACTTCCGACACGCAGTTCGCCCCTTTATACCAAAACCAGCTGCAGTGCTGGAAGTGCAAGAAGCTTGGCCATGTGAGTAGTGTGTGCAATAACACTACCGTCTGTTCTCGCTGCAATGGGCCCCACACCACAAACACGTGCGAGGCCAGTGTGCTGAAGTGCACAAACTGCAGCGGCCCTCACGATGCATCTTCGAAGGAATGCCCTTTGATTCGAAAGGAAATGCAAATATTGAAGAAAATGGTTAGATACCACTCGTCTCACCGAGAAGCAGCAGCATCTATTAAGCGACGACGATCACGTCGCCGACGTCGATCAAGAGCCTCCAAAGCCTCTGCAGAACGCCACACACGTATATTACCACCCACTCTTCCGCCCAGGCCAAACGCAGTCAGCTCAAAGGACAAAGGTGCATCGAACAGCACGGCTGCTGACGCGTGGCCTGCACTCCCGAAGCTACATGCCCCTACTGAGCGAAATGATACTTCTACAGTAGGGGACACTTCGTCTGTTCCTGATAAATTGGCGGACCAAGATCAACAAATTGTTGTTATGATCAGCTCTCTGGTGAGTGCTATTCGTGTTCTACTGGACAAGCTACAGACACCAACAGCTCGAAGTGCATTGCAAGTGCTGGATGCCATCAGTCCGGTTCTGGCGAGCCTTCAGAAGTCCAGTGCTTGAGAACTTCTACAGCAGAACCATGGCTCATCGACAACAACAAAGATCGTTCCGGGATGATGTGAGAAGTGCCTCCATATTCCAATGGAATGCGAGAGGCCTGAGGTCTCGTATTTCGGATTTCCGACAGTTCGTATTTGCAAACCATTTTCCTATACTGGTCATCTGTGAACCGAACTTATCAGCCTCCATAAGACTATCGGGATATGAATCTTTTCTTTCAAACACGTGTGTCCGTAGTAGTAAGGTTCTGGTTTACATTCGCAAGGACCTTACGTATTTTTCCCAACCCGTAGCGCCACACGACGGTAACCAATACGTCTGTGTTACTGTGAAAAAGAAGAAGCTGTCTTTTACTCTTATTGGCGTCTACCTTTCCCCAACAAGTCAGTTTGATAGAAAAAGACTGGAAGATATTATGGCTGATACTCCCGGTCCTTGGATAATAACAGAGGACTTCAACGCTCACCACCATATATGGGGAAGCTCCAGGATAAATTCGAGGGGCAGGTCACTAGTATCCTTTGCATCAGGCCACAACCTGTGTCTTCTAAACGACGGAAGCCCGACATTTCTGCGAGGAACTACATACAGTAGCTGCCTTGACTTGACTTTGGTGTCACGTTGCCTGACTTTGAGCGTGTAGTGGTTCACTGATATTGAAACCCATGGAAGTGATCATATTCCGACCTATGTGAGAATCGATGGACTAGACGCCGCATTACCGGTAGTCTCTCGCCAAATCGACTGGTCAGTCTTTCAAAATCGCGTAGAAGACGCATGCAAGACACATATTGCACGCAGATTAGAAGACATAATTGCAGACGCTATGCAAGATTGTACACGCTGCTTCACACATCCATCAAAGCGTACAGATAATGACATTGAATTGGAAAGGCTTCGTGCACTACGTCGCCGAGCTGAAAGGAGGTACAGGCGCACGAAGTCAATTCTTGACCTCAGAGAAGCTCGGCGCATGCAAAAGAAGATCAAACGCCGAATGGATAAGCTAGCGGATCAAAAATGGAAATGTTTTTGCGACTCACTAGACCCCCGCAAGCCATTGTCCCGTGTGTGGCGTACCTTACGGGGTCTTTGCTCAAGTCTCCAGCAACGACACCCATTCAACGCCCTTGCTCTCTATCAAAACCGCCGCGAGATAGACGTCGCAGAGGAATTTTGTGCGAACGTCGCCGGCGGCACGGTTTTAGTCCCTGACATGGCTCTAGGCAACATCCCCAGCCCACGAGATGCAAGTATGGACGCTCCATTCTCTATGGAAGAGTTAGAAGCTGCTATGGCGCTATGTAGGTGTTCGTCTTCACCAGGACCCGATGGCATAACATATACTGCTTTACGCCACCTAGGCAGAGAAGCACGAAGAGAACTCCTCAGCCTTTTTAATAGTTCATGGCAAGATGGTGTCGTCCCACAGGAATGGAAACGCAGCCGCCTGGTACCGCTTCTAAAAGCAGGAAAGTCACCGCTCGAACTGGCATCCTATCGGCCTATAGCTCTTGCCAGCTGCGTCGGGAAGCTCATGGAACGTATGATCCTCATGCGTCTCGAATGGTACCTTGAACACCATAAAATTTACCCTGACTCTATGGCGGGATTTCGACGCGGTCGTTCATCGATTGACAGTGTCATCGATCTAGTATCATCTGTGGAACAACAAAAATCTCGGAAGCGATTATCAGTAGCGCTCTTTCTTGACGTGAAAGGCGCTTACGACAACGTTTCCCATCAAACCATTCTAGATGCACTTCTGACAATTGAGCTAGGAGGGCGAGTATATCGATGGGTCAGTAGCTACTTGACACAAAGGTCCTTGTTCGTACGAACAGAAGATGGTCCGACTACCGACCACTACACATGCCGAGGCGTTCCCCAAGGCGGTGTTCTAAGCCCTATTCTTTTCAACCTCGCGCTTCTTGGGCTGGCCGAATCCCTACCGGAAACAGTGAGTGTTTCAATCTACGCCGACGACATCTGCATCTGGACATCAGCGGTCACTCGCCTGCAGGTTCGCGCACGGCTACAGAAAGCAGCAACACAGGCATCTGACTACCTTCACACACAAGGCCTTACCATCTCAACAGAAAAATGTGCATTAGTCGCTTTTACGCGAAAAACGATGACTCCTTATCCAGTATGCATCAATGGTCAGCCTATCTCCTGCAAAAGAAGTCACCGGTTTTTGGGCGTCATTGTAGACCGGGACCTCACTTGGAGCCCTCATGTTGCCCACTTAAAGAAGAAGCTCACATCTATTGTTCACGTCTTCAAGTTCATCGCCGGCAAAACATGGGGATCGTCAGTGGGCTCCATGCTACAGTTATATCGAGCACTGTTCATCGGATTCCTACGCTATAGCTCCCCCGTGCTTGCTAAAACATGCAAGTCAAATCTTCGAGAACTTCAGAGCGTGCAGGCGCAGGCACTACGTGTTTGCCTAGGCCTTCCGCGCAGCGCCTCGACAGCTGGAACCATTATAATGGCTCAAGACCATCCGATCACGACTTACATTAGCACCGAAACGCTTAGAGCCCATGTTCGTCATGTTTCACGGATGCAGTCAAGCTCTCTTGCGTGCCTGCCAGAACGACGGCCACAGGCGTCCTTCTCCAACAAGGTCAGCATCCATCGTGCCTCCTTACCATCGGGTTTCACACCCTCTGCACGTTCAACCTCAGCTTTGTGGTGTTTAAAACAATCTCAAGTGCGTCTTACGATTCCAGGGATAAGAAAGAAGAACGACCTGCCTACCTTGGCCTTGAAGCAAGCAGCTCTGGATTGTTTGCACACTTTCTACTTTGATCGAGTACATATATATATACGGATGGCTCTTCCACTCAGACCAGCTCCACCAGCGCAGTGGTTATACCATCTCGTTCACTAAGCATCCAATACAAGATTTCTCACTTGACAGCATCGACTAGTTCGGAGCTTGTTGCCCTCCGAGGTGCCGTTGATTATATTAATAACCAACCGGCTAATCGGTGGGCTATATTCTACGATTCGAAGGCGGCCTTACAATGTCTTCTGGCATCTCTTCGTCGCGGGTCATGTGAACAACTCGTGTCGGAGATACGAGAAATGCACCATCACATGATCGCGAAAGGACACGACGTCGTGTTTCAGTGGCTGCCTGGTCATTGCGGTATCTCCGGCAACGACCTCGCTGACGAAGCTGCTAGAAAAGCTCACGAGGGAGCAACCCTTGTTTCAATACCTTTATCGCGGACCGACACAGCCCAACACTTAGGCAAGCTTGCGCACTCTTTGACATTGGAGAAGTGGCACGCACCTGAATTCACTCACCATCGCTTGCATTCCCTCGATCCCTCTATGCAACTGCGGCTGCTACCAGGTCTTCCGCGAAATGAGCAAACAGTGCTTTGCCGCTTACGTTTGGGCGTCGCATTCACAAATGCTTATGCATTTCTGATTGGAATGGCTGATAGCGCCGAGTGTAATGCCTGCGGTGTCGAGGAAACCATAGAACACCTACTGTGCTACTGCCCATCTTATGAAAATGAAAGGCAAGACCTCTGCACAGCTCTCAATCAGCTAGATGGAAAGCCGTTCACCTTGAACAAGATCTTGGGATCATGGCCTCGCATATCACAGCTGCAAAAGGCCACAAAAGCGCTGCTGCGATATTTGAAAGCGACCGGATTGAGTCAGCGTCTGTGATCCGGACTGAGTGACCGACTGATATCTCCAGTGGACTTTCTCTCTCTTTTTTTTAAAATCATTCCGTCCCCCTTTCCCTTTCCCCAGTGTAGGGTAGCCAACCGGGCTCAGTCCTGGTTAACCTCCCTACCTTTCGTTTATCATTTTCTCTCTCTCTCTCTCAAACGTTCTACCTGCCCCGATGAAAAAAGTTCTGTTCTCTTCGTCAAATACCAATTCCTTCCCACAATGTTACCTTCATGTTTATTTATTCATTTATTTCATACATACTGCTAGCCTCCATTTGGAGGCTACTGCAGGACATGGGAAAATACATTGCATCAACTTGTGGTAATCTTTCTATAAGTTCGTTGTGAAAAAAATCGTTTTTCTAGAAACTTTGCGTGTGCCAGTATATATAAGCGCACATGCATGAGTGTATAAAACTCAGCATGTTCCTCGGGGTGGCCAGCGCAACCCGGACGAAAGACAAAAGGAAGTACACGATATGAGCGCTCCGAGTACTTTCTTTTGTCTTTAGTCCGGGTTGTGCTGTCCAAACCTAGGAACGTGTTCAATCACTGATTCTCCCAGCTTGCCGTGCATAAAACTGTCCGATGACGAAACGAGGGGTAACAATTGCCGCGCCAAGCCGCACACGTCTTGTCATTAAAAATAGTAGGAAGAAGCACTTGTAGATATTAGTAGGTAGGCTGACCCTACAAGGAGCCGTCTAGACCGAATAAAGAAAAGTAGTTAGAAAATATCAAAATTCTTTTTGAACTGTAAAATATATACAGGAGAAGGCTATATATGGGAAATTGGCTTTTATGGCTATATATGGGAATATTCTTGAATTATTTCATGTATTTTTACCTTGAGGCGCATAAATGCACCACTGAGGGGAGGGACGATAAGAGATGCATGTATAAAATGAGACAGGCAGATTTTAAATTTGGATGTTAACATTGAATTACAACAATCAGTTGCAAGAAAACATACAAAGTCTACTAAACATGCATGCAAAGTAAAAAAAAACGCACGTGAAGTGAGAAAACGGCAATGCATAATGGTTACAAACCAGGACATTGAAGAAGAGTGAACAGTCTATTTAATAGTTCAAACATGTAATCATTTTCCCTACAAAGCCCAACGTAAAGGCAAATTGTTCGAATGCTGAACTTGATACATTGTAACTGTGACTTAAGCGCTGTGAACATCACGCAAAGCCCATGGTAGTGTCCGTCATGCACTGCAGAGAGTAAATGGTTCAGCAAATAAATTACTAATAAATAAATATGTACCATACTAATTATTATTGAATATAAATTTTTTCGTTTGTTTCTCTTTCTATAATAATGTACACTGCGTGGCTAAAATAAGTAGGCTGTTTTATCTGCTTCCTATGTAGAATTTCCTATGTAGAATCCCTATGTAGTGTTCTGGCCTTGCGGGACTATTTAAGTGAAATGAAAGTAGACCTGGACGAAGAGAGAACGTCATGTTGGTGAGAGCCAAGCCTTCGGCCTTCGCATGATTTGTGCGATTCTCTGCCATTTGAGCTACGGCGACATAGCAATTGAGCAACGCAAGTTCAATGCCATGAGAAGCTTCTGGATTGGACTCCTACAGCGAGCAAGTTCCGCTTTAATTTTCGTTCTCTTCTGTGGATAATATGTAGCTTAATACGAATTTCACCCCCATAAGAGGGAAAAATTGTCATTCAGTAACTGCAGCGCGAAGCTACAATGTAAAGACACGATGACATCCTGAAAGACAGCCGACGTAAAATCTAGAACAAATCGGGTGAGAGAATGGGCTAATTTTCGGCATACAGTCAAGAAAAGTTTAAAACAACATTGTATGCAAATGTTGTGAAGGTTTGTTTAAATGCGCTTGTTCAGTTTTACTCGAATCCTTCGAAAGAACAATCGGGATCACTGTTGAATAACATGTCGACGACCTCGTCACGTACTTGGTCAAGTGTGGTCGGCAGGGAAGCGGAAGGGGATTGTTAGGGATCGTTTAGCATTGCTCGCTTAGCTCCTCGGGGACCTAGCTTCTGTCCAGGTCACAATTTGCAGCCAAGGGGCATGAGCTAAAGAAGACCATTCTTGCCAGTAAGCATTGTTCCTTGTAGTAGTTCCGGTAGTACTCAACTGGCCCTGTTTTGCCGTGGTCACCACTAGTGGTGGTGGCAGCGGCACTCTTTCCCCTCTTATTCGTAAGACATACTTAAGAATGTTTAAGCGCAGTAACAGACGTGAACAAGCAAGTGAAGCGTGTGTATGTGTACACTTGGTTGTCCTCATATTTTACTGCGTTTGAACATTCCTAAGCTCCTCAGACCCAACAATATCCTTGTAACCCAATAGCTGTTAAATTGAGTTCTTACTGACACACTGCTTCTTACGATGACGATGACTATGTATAGTGTTTCATGGCGCAAGGACCAAGTATTGCGTACTGTTGAGTATTACTGATTGGTATTGAGCTCGACGGATTGATGAATGCGGTTGTATAGATGCCTAAAATCGATCGCTGTATAAGTGTGCAAAACATATACTTGCAATAAAACTATGGCCATGACTACAGTGAGGTGCGCTGTGTATATGCATGTACGACGTACTAACCTGAAACATTCTATTGATAATAAACTTCAAGCAGCATTGCTGCCTCACCAGGGCCCTTGATAGCGTGTGTTATCGACGTTACTAGCGCAATAACGGCCTCTATTGAGAGGCCATGCTACTGATCGTTCGGGTGCATAACATCGAGTACACAAACATATTTAGGAATATCTAAAGCTAATTTCTCAAAAAAATGGCTGTGGCTTGGCTAAGGTTAAGCCCAGGATGCGAAGCATACTAGCCTTTATTTTAGTTGTTGAACCACTGTTTAGCCTGGTGAACTGCTGTTGCTTGGCTATATTTGGTTCGGCTAGACGAAGAAACAACTCATGCGTTACTCTGCTTCGCCTTCATGAGTGGAACGCGACAGCGTTCCCGTCGACCCGCCAAGGGGTGTAAGACAATGGGCTACGGCGCAGCGACTACGCGCCCCGCATTGGACGCGGTGAGCGTCGAGCAACGCAGCGTTCGGCGCGGCAACGAAATGTGCGCCCTGAGCAAGCGACGCACGCCTGAGCCTTAGAAACAGTTCGTTTCTAAGGCAACACCGCATTCACTAGAGGCGCTTTTGTACCGCTTTGAAGCATCGTACTCGTGGCTCAGTGGTAGCGTCTCCGTCTCACACTCCGGAGACCATAGAGTTTCTAAAAATACCCTAGAGGGAAATGTGGCGCTAGTGTCTACGGGGATTCTCATGAGCGTTGCCTCAACCTACATGGGAATGATGGGAAGTACAGGCTTCGGATTGACTTCGGTCTTTAGACTAGTGGCGTTTGTTTCTGGCGCAGTAAACAAAGCTATACTCAAATATTATCGCGTAAAATATAATTCTATTTCTGCAGTATGTTATATATTGTACAACACGCTGCATAAAGTTTGTATGACTTTGAGATGGAAGCATGGTTTACTAGGGTTTGTCACCAGGACACACCAGGGTATGCATACTTGTGCGATTCTGTTCCGAATTTAACCCCAAAGAATAATTATTTATTCATTTTTTCAACAGCAAAACAACCGTGCAAGTACTTATATAAAAATACTCATCAAGTATTTCTGGAAATACAAATGTTGTATTGTGACAAAGCGTTGCGCCCTTGAGAGGAATGCTACAAGTGTCGTCTGCTACGACGCCTGCTCGCTGCAAACGCGAGACTTTTCTCGCAGACGACAGCTAGGCACTTGCGAACTCTCTCGCTCTTTCGAAAGGTTGCGTCGGCTGTGACGATTGCTGAACGTCTTCAAGTACTTTTAAGCACATCTGCTGCGGTGCTAGCTAGGACGCTAGTGGCCTCCTACGAGTATGCTGCATCATATTTTATATTGGCGTACCGCTTCCGAAGCGTTACAGCGTGGCTTTGCGGGTACCCATTGTGCGACACTAGACTACAGCTAGGAAGCAGCTATCTTTCCTACCACAAGTAAGTTTGCGTTCTCAAAGTCCTAAAACACGCATTTCAATGAGCACATAAACGAGCACATAATGAAGCCCTCAATAAAATTTGATTGTCAAGCCACTAGAAGTACAACTGTATATGTCTTGTGTCAGTAGTGCCTTCTTTGTCCTATTCTGAAGTTTCATAAAGCACGTAACGCTACAGTGTCAACCTAACACACTTAACAAACAAAGGTCCAAACGCTCAAAACATGTTCTTTCAACGTTTACGATGCCGCCGCTTTCTCGTCACGGCTTCGACGCCACACCGCGACACAAGCATCGTCCCAGTCGCTGGCCCAGCGCGCTATCGCCACTCCGAGCAACATAACAAAGGCAGAGAGCTTTGCGTTGCACTGTCCAACTGCAGGTTATAGCAATTGCGCTTGGAGCGAAACCAAAACTGCCAAAAAAATACTTGCACACTAGTTCGCCAGTCAATAGAATGCCAATCCGAAGCCTGTACTTCCCATCATTCCCATTATGGTTGAACGATCGCAGCGCCAGATTTGCCTCTAGGTATACTAATATGAAACTCTATGCCGGAGACCCTGGTTCAATTCCCACCCAGCCCATCTTGCAAGAGTTGAGCCAAAGCCACCTAGAAACAAGCGCAGCTGCTTATATACCGCCGCGACGCCGCGAGCGACGGCGCGAGTTGGAGCCCCGTTTCTCCTCTGTCGTGACGTCACGGTGTCACGTGGTATTGAAGGCGACACCGCCGCGCCTGAGAAGCTGGGTTGAGCTCTAGTACTATGCTTCGCATAAAAAGAGTGGATCTTTGCCGAGAAACATTGTTGTGTGTAATGAAGTATGCTGTTTCTCTGATAGAGGAAAGGGCGTCTTTCTTTGTTCTTCCACTTCGTGACAATCCAGCAAGACGTGGAGACGTGAGCGCCTCGCCACATTTCCTGAAGACTGGAGGATCATCGCTGGTCAATAGATAAGACTGTGTGCCATAGGTGTGGCATATTCGAAGTCGACAGAAAATGACCCCAGTTAGTGGTGGCCAGCTTCCTAAATGTCGCTTTATTGGGTGGAGCTTGTTTTTTTTTTCTGCGCCGTATTTTTCTTGCGCAGCAATGGTTTCAGGTCTATGGAAGGGACAGCAGTGAAAAAGTTGCCAGCTTTTTATCCTGTAGATGTAGCCATTTTGTCGGCAAGCTCGTTGCCTTCAATGCCTCTGTGCCCAGAAACCTAGCATACTGTAACATGTTGTTGACACGCGTAAGCGGGGCATAGCGCCGAGTAAAGCTCAAAAATACAGGACCCATATGTTTCTGCAGGGACGACAGAGCTTTAAGGACTCTGAAAGAGTCAGTATAAATAATTGCCTGCCGAAGCTGAACATTGTTGGTGAAGTTTACAGCTGGGAATAGTGCATGGGGATCAGCCATAAAAATGGTTTTTTTTCCAGGCGCGGAACAACGGATGCCGAGAACGATGGGCCCACCGCTGCATAAGGCACACTGGCATGCGACTTTGATGCGTCCGTATATCATTAGGGACACGAGCATTTTGCCTAAAATTCTAGGAATTGCATTTGGATGTGTATGCTGGGGCATGCTTTGGAGCTTCTACAAAATACATGTCATATTCTATGAGCTACCATTGCCACGGCAGTAATGGTTTCGCTGAGACCATTAAATGGTATATAACGAATGGGAAACTGATATCGTCACTATGGTTCCTTAGGCGCAGAGAGAAGGGCTCTCTAACGGCAGGTCCGTTATGACAGACAGTGGCACTAGTCATACAGTTTGTGGTTGAAAATTCAGATGTTAATTGTGGACAGGTACTTTGAGAAAAGACATGAACCTAGGGTACGACCTCTGAAGATGGAGTGACCATTCATTGGATTCTACGTAGAGACTCTCTACAGGACTTGTCCCGAAGGCACTGGTTGTCAAGAGGATACCTAGACGGTCAACAGGGTCCAGCATATTCAAGGCCCATGGAGTGGCAGATTGATACACTATGGCCCCATACTCTATGCGTGTCTGCATGAGACTTTTGTACAGGTTCACGAGGCGCTTCCTGTCACTACCATGTTATGTACGATAAAATTTTTAGAACGTTTATTGTTTTTAGGCATTTTTTTTTAATATACTTCAACTGTGGAATAAACGTTGGTATTGCGCCTGGTATGATGGCAAAAAAATTGGTGCGCCGTGTTCGCACATAAGTGCTTTCCGTGCAGCTCAATATCAGGGCCATCCATCCATCGCTTCCATCGAGGTGCTGTACGTCGGCTCGCGGGCTTCACTCAATGGTGTGTCGGGCCTTTCTGCGCGAGCGGAGGCCCCAGAGCCGGCATGCCCAGAGGGCAGCATACACTTCTTTGTTGGTGGTGCTAGCGGTGCTAGCAACGCCAGACTAGGTATACAGGCCATGTGCCTATCGGCCCACGGGGCGTGGTCTGAACCGCAGCCAAAGACCACTGTGGCATCGCCCCTTGACTTGTCACCGCTGCCGAAACTTGCTTCGCGACCCCGTGCTTAGCAGCGTGGCTGCAGGTCCTTGCGACGAGCAGAGACGCTTCCGTGCACATTTGAAGAAGTTGTTTTCTTTGAATGTCAACACAATAATGTCTTTCTTTTTTTCCAGAATGGACAGGACCGGAAGGATCATCGTCAACCGTTGCTCTTAGAGGAGAAATAATGTAGTGTCGTTTTCTTACGTGCGTGGGCTAGCACACGGGTTACAAAAACGGGGCAAGCAGGTATTAAGGTTGATGCTGTTCTTAGTGTCGGCCACAAGCTCGGTCCGATTTGTCGAGCGGACCCCAAAGAAATGAATGGAGTGACGTGTAAGAAATGTGCAGGATGCGCGCTGTCAAACATAAAAAAGATGTACGTGGACTGTAAAGTTATAGTTGTCTATAGACCACCGTGCTCTTGTGGAAAGGTTTACATAGGGCAAACTAGTCGATGTTTAAATATCAGGATCCAAGAGCGTGTACTCTACGTAAAGAATGGCACTGGTCCAAATTTGGCGGTGCTCTGCCGCACAAGCTTTTGCAAACCCGTTTTTGACAGGACTGAGATTTTGTGCCGACATATATAGTGCTCGAAAAACAAAAGAAATAATGGAAGCTTTCTACATGTCTTTGGAAGGTGACAGATATATCAATGAAACTTCGATAGTTTGGTCACAGGCAGAACTGTCATGCCTAAGGGAGTGTCTGTGAGTCAGAACTTCCTCAGCCAGATACGGGGTGGCCACGTCTTTGCTTCTTCCGTTTCCGTGCGCACGTGAGAGGATTTCTGTTCTCCTTTCTCTGTGGTTCTCTACTTGCTCTGTTTCATCGGAAATAAAATGTTACTTGCGAGTCAGCGCCCGTGTTTGTCGTTTCTGTGCTCGTGCAAGCTTTTTTCGCGCTGGCATTTTTTTTGTTAACATGGAACCACACGAACTCGCCCAGCTCTCAGTTTTGATGGACCCTAACCATGGTTGGATGGGTCACCCCGGGTTAACTCTTGCCACCGGAAATTGGGGAAACTGAGATGAAGAAAGAAAGAAACAGGAAATATAAAAAAGAGAAGAAAAAAGAAAGGTAAAGGGCGTGGAGAGAGATAAGAAAAGCCGAGTTGCGATTTCCCCGGGGGTGGGTAAATCCGGGGGTGCCGTCTACGTGGAGCTAGGGCCAAATTGGAGGGTGGCCTCTGCCGAGGCGACTTACAGGTCCTAGCACCCAGCTTCGGCTCCATCACCAGGATTCCTTTTCTTCCCAGTCACGGCAAAGCCGCGCACTACAACGCGTGGGAAGGTGTAGCAGGCCACGTGCTTGGGTCTACGGTGTCGAAACACACCGAACGCCTGGTCACCCAGGCGCCCCTTTGGGAGCTCCTTACAAGCCTGAAGAACCACTTTCCTGGTCAAGCGGTATAAATAGGTGCTTCCAGCAGCACCTCCGTGAACGCGGTGAAAACGCATATTTCTACAGTTCGTTCACATAAAAGGGGTATTTTCATTGCCTAAATAAATCGATACCGGCTGAGCATCATGTGGTGGTTTGTTGCCTTCACTTTTCAAACTGAAATGTCGTGTCATCTGGTCGCATTTGAAATGTACAGCGCATTCATTTTTCGTCGTTCGTGTCGACCCTGAGGCAAGCCTAGCAGAATCTATTTATTTTCTCGAAAGCCCGAGGAAACCAAACAGTTAAATGCTTGACATAAAATCACACCTACATATAACTTTACGAAATGGCTAAATATTATAATTTCATTTATTTCTGGCCTAATTTTAGAAATAATGAAAAACCGAGGGCGGACACTGGGTCTGAAGAGTCCAACATTGTGAACCTGCAGTCTGTAGTTCTTTCTGCTTGTTGACGTGGCAACGTACGACAACGTTGCCTTACAAAGTCGACAGAACTAACACTTTAGGTGCTAAGGAATTCCGGCGATTTACGTGCATAGCCACGATATAATTATGAGGCACGCCGCAGTGAGAGGCTCCGGATTAATTTTAACCACCTGGGGTCCTTTAACGTGCACCCGATGCACGGTTTTCGGTACACGGTGGTTTTTAGATTTCGACCCCCATCGAAATGCGGTCACCGTGGCCGGAATTCGATCCCACGCCTTTGGGCTCACCAGCACAATACCAAATTCCCTACGCAAGCGCAGCGGGTACCTTTTCGTGGTGGCTGTGGGAATAAGAAAGCGTTCGACAGAACAAATGTCTCCAATATACTTACGGGACTTCTGGCTCCACCCTTGTACGGCTTGTACGGGGGTAGCTCCTGCATTTCGATAACAATAATATTAATAATTGAACGTTGCAACAAAGACTAAACTAGTCTATGCTATTTTTGTTTAAAAGTTAGCACCGCATGCATACCGACGGTTTAGCGCACTTTGACGGGAGAAAAATAGAACATAAACAAAGAAAGGAATTGCAGATGCACTGCATTTTGACAAGAACGGCGCGCTTAGAACCTCTCTATTCCATCCTCTAACTAAATGTATCTACCTACCTTATTTTACGAAGAATGCAATGATGAGGGTAATGTAATTGTAAACGTAATGTAGATACAATGTACTGCATGTTAAGGAAGCGAATGACGAGGGTAAAGTGCCGCTGCACCCTGCACACCCCACTCTTCTATTAAAGCTAGCGCCCCAAAAAAAAAAAAAAAATGTTGTGTCTAAAATATTCTTAACTTTTTTCAGGGGTACACGTAGATCATCTCGTAAAATGAAAGTTACATGTTCAGGTATCTTTAATTTATAGAATTTGCCTAAGTATTTCCGTCTTTGCGTTGCGACTTGCAAATGCCTATTTGATATACACATATCCCGGTAAATGAGATAGCACATAGCGATAAGCGCGGCTAGCAGTTGTTAGAATAGTGTGACACTGCAGCTTTAGCAATCTGTTCATTGAGCGTTATCAAGGGCTCAGATCAAACGGGGGTGATGATGAGCGCAGTGCAGTAGTTTAAAGCCAGAGAAGCAGAAGCGTTTTGAGGAAAAGACAGGGAGCTTGTATGAAAGTGGTCAGTGCGCTGAGGACGACGAAAAACAAACAATAAATTATGGTTCCCAATTTTAAAAAAATTATTCGTCGTTTGTTTTGTGCAGTTTTCATCTCCGTCTGTCTGACCAATATCTCTCGTGGTTATGAGCCATGTTTTGATACCAACAACAACCAATCAGGATGGGCGTTTGATTTTAAGAGAACGCCTGGAGGTGCGTAAGATAAACCTTATTTACATTTTGTTTATTCATTTCTTTACCATAAATCCAAGGCCCAAGGGCATAACTGGAAGGAGTGCGAATTACAAGCATTGCGCAGAAGCAAAAAATCAAGACCTTCAACGACAACAAGCGAAATTAACAAACATCGCTCATATAATATTCAAATTACAGCCATAATACATAACTTATAATAACAAACCCACCGCTCATATAAATGACAACATAAATGTGATGTGTGATGTCTTCCAAAGCTTTGATGAAAATGCCAGCCTTTCTTGCTAGTAATCTCTCTCGTAGGAAAGACTGTCGAAGAATAGGAAGCGCCACGTCAGTAGTGCATTTCGTATTATTGCGACAGCAATTATATGGACACCCCAAGTGAATTTCCGCCGCCGTCGGCGTCGGCGTTGCCGTGAGGTAACCTTCAAGCCCAAGTGCGATAAGATGGCGGCCGCGCGCCGTATGCTGTAGGTGCGAGGGAACGCATAAGAGGGTGAGCCGAGAAGGAGAGTGGCTTGATGCGGCGGCGCCTTCTCGCCCGCGCAAGAGACGAAGGTGGGGAGATGTCGGGACGCTCGTAAATGGCACGAGTAGGCGGGAAGGATGGCGCGCGTCTCCACATCTGCTCCGAACGCGGCTGCTCAGGGCGCTGTTGAGCGCAGCAGCGCAATTTCTATCTTGGGGGTAAACTGCGCTCGCTTCGATGGCTAGCCGACCCCAGATAGCTGATAGCTTCGTCTGCGCTGTGTTCTCCCGTGCCTGCTTCGCGCGGAAGCGAGAGGCAGCATGGAGGGGAATTCGCTCGCCACTGCTGCCGCTCTCCATTACGCCAGCGTTCTGTCAGCGAGTGTCCGTGGTTTTGGAGTGAGATGTGTTTGTTTCACTCTGTGGGTTTCTGTCACCATGGTTTTAATTTATTTAATAAACGAATGTTTAGAGCACATTATACAGCCAATAAAACTACCAACCCTAATGCATATAGCTGTCCAATAATTTGCTATCGCAATCTATTGTCCGCGTTTTGGGCGAAACTGCGACTTTCTGGTGTTTCTTCTGCAATAGCACAGTAGCCCTCTTTCATTAGGATGGTAACTGACGCGCCCAACTTTCAGCAGTAGTGACAGGGAGGTTAAAGAAATGGAATCCGGTTGACTACCCCTTGCTAAAGAATAGCTGAAAGGGGATAAAAAAAGGCCATGAAGTAGGTATTTGTGCGCATGCGCACTCGTCCCACAGCAACACAGCGGCTAATGAAAGGACGCCATAATATTCGTTTCTGGATTGTTGTAATGCGCATAACATTATTCGCCTACTTCAGCCCTTGAACGCTCATCTGTCAAGGCCCTTTACGCTGCTCTTCAATGAAAACAAAGTACTTTAACATGTCTACGGTGCAGGGCGGAAACCAACCAGTGTAGCACGAGTTCCGTAACGAGAGCAACCCGATGCTTTAGTGCTCAGCCACGAATGTGCTCGGGCAGCGAGACACAGTTTTCAGCGCTAGCATGCACCAGAACGCCAGGAATCTCGGAGGCCACAATAAAAAGAAAGAAAGGCTTTCACGGACGAGCTGGTAGATGGCACTCCATCGCATAAACGCATATTCGCATAAACGTCAACAGATATCGTGGGATGGGTACTGTAGGAATTATATGGAGCGATTTCTTAATTCTTTTTTCGTTATGCTGAGGCCGCGGCTAGGAGTCAGGCTCGCAACGAAGTGTCTTGCAACAAATCGAACAATGTCATGGTCTCCGAGCTACCGCGAAGGGTGGCGAGCCCGCGGTCATCCCGATAATTCAACAGTACTCGCTCAAGCACTGTAATAGAGAGCACTTTAATTGCTTTCTAAAGTCTGTAGTGAAAAAGCCGTAGTGGCACAAATGTGGCGCACAAAGTTGTTCCATCAGACTAAACTTTGCACATGAAAGCTACTCGGCACTTGTTATGATGTCAGGTTAGAGTTCAGATACCATGAGTCATCGCTGCCGAATGACGAATCTTCGTCGCTCGATCACGAATGTCTCATAGGGTACACATATCTGCTAACGGCTTGGACACCGTGACCCAAACTGCATCAAACCGACCACGATATCAAGATTATATCACAAGCATGTTTCGCTGAAGGACTAAAATTGAAAACTGATAGGACCAAAGAAGCCAAGATAATCGCACTAACGGCGTAGTAAAGTTACAAAAGGAAACCGACGTTCCCCTCCGTGACATGCTGACGCAAAGGCTATTATGCTCGTTTAAAGACAGCTGTTTGACAAGTGATTGTGCCCCTAGTGCTGTTAGCATGCCAGCATCAAAGCACCAGCTTTAATCGCATGCCATACTGATCAGGACATTTTATGGATAACCGCCCGTGTATACGAACACACGCATCCACACCAAGTGCATTCGATCTGGAGATTCATTCCATGAAGCTACCAGACACAGGAGAGTCTAACCCTCAGAAGATACGCGAGTCGATGATAACTGGTCTCTTCATACATATCGATTTATGACGTGACTTCCAAGGGCCCAGTGAGCGTATTAGTCTATCTGTCTGTCACTCTCTCTCGCACTCATTCTCGCCGTGTGTATGTGTGCGTGCGTGCCTGTGAAAATTGAATTGTGGGGTTTGACCTCTCGATACAGTGGGTTACGTGGGACTCCGTATAGTGTAGGGTACAACATTAATTTTGACCTCGTGGCGTAATTTAACCCAAGGCACGGCATACGAGCTTTTTGCATTCATCCCCCTTCGGAAGGCGGCCGCGACGACTCGAAATGGAACCGGGGCCTTGCGCTCAGCGGCGCAACACTATAGGCAGAGGTGTGTATGCGTGCGCGAGTGTGTAATAAGGCTCCCTAAGCGAGGATACTGTACGTAGTTCAAAGCAGTGACCCCGAGTTTTAAAAGGCAGCTTCTTTCTTTGGCTCTTTCGCCAGTTTTCGTGCTGCAGTGGTTGGATCTGGTAGGACCTTCATAGCCGGTACAGGGGCGGCTAAGCAAATGCCACGTCATCTCGCGCAACCCCGGCGTTGCAGGGCCCGTTGGCCTCCCAACACAAACTTTTACAGCTCTTTGCGACGGACGTGATGACGTGTGACAGCTGTGGGACGTCTCGTAGTGTAGGTTTTGTCTGTGTTGGAGCAATCTGGAAGGACAGCGCGTCTCTCCTCTCTCGCCGCCTTCTCCCCCCTGTGGTAGCTGCGGAAGAGAGCTCCGGTGGTGGGGGAGGAGGACGGGAGTCGGCCTCCACACCGGCGCTCCACCGCTCAACGCGCGTATGCACAGCCAGTTATATATAGTACGGCTACAAATGTACTGGCAACGGTTCTGTTCTCTAGGAAATTACGACACGAACCAACAAACGCTCGTTAAATGTCCTCTCTGAAAGAAATACACGCTTCCAAGCGCATCATTCGTTCGATAAAGCGAGTAGCTTTCTGGAAGCTTTTGGTTGTTCGCCTACATCGAAAATCGTCATCCATGGGGGCCGCACAAATATTTAAAATAATGCATACCGAACCGTCGCGTCCGCATTCCCTTGGAGGAAGGATGCATAACTACTCGTAGCGATTACTCGTCGATGACCTCCACTACGGCATGTCTCGCATGAAATCTCCTGTGTCTAATACATAACCGTGTAATATGCGCCACGGTTTCGTCGCCTACGGGAATCCACTTCCTGCATAAAGTGGAAGCTAGGCTATTTGGTGATTCAATTTCGACATGTTTGCACAGCGCTAAACTAGGACGGCCAGGACAGAGGAGAGTACACAACACAGGGGCTGAGTTGTGTTCCTCCTTTATGGCTGTAATGCTAGTGATGTTCGGTAGCCAAGTATGACGGGCGGTGAAGCCATAGCTTAGGTACCAGTTGCCTTCAACTAATGTTCTCAAATACAAGCATTTCGCTTAACTAATGCACGTTATCATCGTGCCTGCATCCGACCAGGCGGGCGTCCATGTTTCGTTTATCCGGCAGGTACACTTAGGAAACGTTCGTTTAAATGGAGTCGCAGTCATATTTCTCTCACCAGCATGAACGCACTGCCAAGGGGAGTTTCAATGAATTTTCTCCGTAAGCAGGGGAGATAAAGAACACACGCACAACTATACCACCACATATACGGAGGACGACAGGCTCGGGAGCAATTCCAACTTATAACGGTCCCTACGTTCGATGTAACAATGGGGAACATTGCGATGCCGCCTCCGCTTCGAGGAGGCGCTTCGCGGCCACTTCTGAAGATGCCGTCGTGGGGCTATTTCACGATCGCCAAGTGCCCTTACGAGCACGCTGTGCCATATCACATCAACGGGTACGTGTAGTCGCCCGCAGCTGCGGCAGAAAAATGGAACGCGGAATAAGGGCACTCCCGAGAGCTATCCACAAATACGACGTGTGTTGGTTAATGGTGGCACAGAAATGAGAAACACAATTTTCATTGCGCTGGCATGGCCATGAAGGAAGGAATTAATAGCTGAAGGACGCGGCAAATTTCACTGAAAGCTCTCTGAAGACCATACGAGGAAGCTTTAAGTCGAGGTCGACTGCAATTCCTCTATTCAAATACACGCAAGACGATGCTCTCTAGAGACATGCGCCTGACCAATTGAAATGAGGTCTGATGCAGTTGAAAAATAAGGTTTCATTCTAGCAACTGTAGACAGCGGAATTTTGATTTAGTGCATTGCATATTTTGTATAAATATTGACGAAAATCGACAAGTTTCAAAAACATTGAAGCACGAAATGTAGAAAGCCGTAACTCTGCACGGAAAACAGATACTGTAATACCCTCGTTATTGTGCCGCGGCAGCATCAAAACAAGGCCAGGAATGGCAGAGGAGATCACCTGGCTATTCATTATCGAGATTGTAAAAGCACGCCAAATCTTAGCGCATTCTTTGTTGTTGCTAGAACTCGTCGTCAGTAGCGGCGCTATAACGTAAAACTATTCCAAACTTTTCTGTTCCATTTCTGCTATCAGCCCTCCGCGATTGGTCAAAAAGCTTTTTGGACCACCCCCACTTCACCTATCTGTCACGCGACGTCACGAAAACCGCGATACCTCCTCATCTGATATGATGTGCACACACTGAATATGCATGAATTGACCGAAAAAAGAAAAAAAAACTGTTAATTCTGATTTGACGCCTTTTCGCCATTAGCCCCCGGCTATTGGTCAAAAGTTTTCAGGCGGCACCCACTTCCCCTGCCTGTCACGCAACGTCACAAAACCGCGAAAACTCACCGCGTCAAAGTGGCGTGTAGGCATTAAAGATGCATTAATATGCCGAGCAAAACTGAATTTTCTTCTGAATAGCCGCAGGCTGCCCCGTTCCGAAAGCAATAAAAGATGGCTGCCGCCGATCGCTCAGGCGCTGGCTACTCGCACCTGCCGGAGAGCATGGGTTTGTTTGCGTATAATAAAATTTCTTGCGTGGCCGTGTAACGTTTTCGAGCACTTTCGGCACGTTTACGAACTCATTCGGCCAACTCTTCTTTGCTGAGGATCCATTTTAGCGTCATTCTTAAGCTTCCGTTGCATGCCGCCGCGATTTTCAACCAACCACCGCAAGCTAAGTAAGGGAACGCGGACCAATCGCAGACGCCGGTTCCACCCTCTTCGTCCGGTTTTCGATCTTCAGTGCACTGGCTCTGCCCCATCGAATCCCTCTACGCTTGAGCGTTCTCCTCGCCTCTTGCAAGCCAATTAGATACGACAAGCCGCTCAGTGTAGGCAGTGTTATTCGTTTTTCAAGCAAGCAAAAGTGACTTCCTATGAACGAGGAGAGCGTTTGATTTGCCTGTTCAGAGAACCTTGCAGGTGACCGCCCGGTGCTTGCGTCGGTGGTTACGCAAATTTGACGTCAGGAGATTGGAATACAAACATATTGGGATAGTTTTACGTTATAGGGCCATAGGTAACGTTGATAATCGAGACAAAACAGAGTCGTTGAAGTAGGCTAGCGTTGCGTGAGTGTAGCATCCACATCAGTGCCTCCTAAAGAATTTCACTATTCGAACGCGACTGCGCACTGACGCGATGTGATAGCATCTTGTGTATAATACAGTCTTTCTTTTCCTTGGAATTAACTTCTTGGAAGTGTTGCTTTGTGTGCGTAAGTCTATATGCGCGTGGTTCTTTTTGAGCCTATCACATAGACTAGCCAAAAAGATCGTGCGCCGAGAGACAGCATGTTAGCTAGAGTAGCGACAGCTACTTCGTGATCCAGGCGACGACGACACCTCCATTAGTGAGGAGGTAGGGAAAGAAAGCTATCTCTTGAAAAGCACGCATTTTCCCCAGGTTACTAAGGGATTGGAGCTGTTGGCGCAAGAAATGGTAGTTGAAGACATGGCAGGAAGAATGCATGCAAAAGCTGATGGGTGATGATGATTACAATGGCAAGCTCTCTGCAGTGGATAGTTGTTAAATTGAACTTACCGTTGTCACTTTCTTTACTGGCAAGGGCTCGTTCAACTATTCCGAGAGTGAGTCCAAGGCACATTCAAGCAGGCATCGGTAAAAGGGAAAGAAGACGTAAATACAATTTCAGCGTCAGTCGGCAGTGAAGCCCAATAGGTGTCGCCACATCCGGCATCAACAGAAGTAATTTCTTTCACTTCTACGGGTGGTCCTGTCCAGCTAACAGACCTCTGTATTGCAGCATTTGGCTTTGCGACTAATGGTACGCTTAAACATGAGCTATATTATCATGGGTTTGTCATTGCGGTTTGAAAACACCCTTGTTACAAACGCCGGCGATTGCGGATTTCCTGTGCATCCTCAAAATTTAGTTTTCTGATAAGTTGACCAGCTCTGGGCCGTCCGGCAAGCCAAAGGTGCCGCTCGAGTCCAAGAACTTCGAGCCGTCACCTGAGGCCACCACATCAAGAACTGCCGGACTATTCTTTACTAAAGTTTCTTCTTCTTCTTCTTCTTTCTGATAAGTTTAAGGGATATGCTCCCCAACTCCATCAACTCAGTGACTGAGCTAAGCAAGAATACTTAGGGCCTCCATCTCACGTGATAAATGTACATCCACTGTACTCGTGATTTCCTTGAGCTGTGAAATTCTACGCTTACGAACTTAATATACAGCCGACATTCGGGACCTTTAATCGATGAGCCGTTTCCAAGAGGGGCTTCATCACAGGACCCACATGTATACGTCTATAGGTCTCTCACACAGGCTACAAAGTAGCAGGGCGTCCTGTTCGGGGCAGATCGAGTCCGATATACAACAAGGCTTAGTGCTTGGATAAGTCTTGTTTCTAGTCTGTATAAATGACACAGGAAACACTAACTTTAATTGTATTATTGTTCGCGGAAAAGTGTTTCATTTACAGGAGAATAACCATGCCGAATTGCAGATATGAAAAAGTTAGGAATAGACAATAATAAAATTGCATTTTGGTGTAAGCAGTGCCAAATAAACATATTTCCGAAACAATGGCCATGGCGTTTACCAGTGCAAAAACTCTGAACCCAGGACCTATACGATGTTGCGGATATCACCATTCAAAGTGAATCAGCACCCAAATACCTCCAAGCACATTGGAAAGCAAAACGAGCCTATTTATACCATAAGCAGAGCAACATTTAACAAAGTTGGCTACATAAAATGCAACTTATACTTGGCTGACAATTCAATTAAAATAGCATATACAACGGTCGTACGCTCGCCGACAGAACGCGCGCTTGATTTCGAATATACACTAGGCATCTAAATTATTGACATGAAAGCACTAAATAAATAAATAAATAAATAAATAAATAAATAAATAAATAAATGAGTGAGATTCATCGGAAACGCGTACTCTCGCCTCTTCAGCCGTCACTTACATGAAACAATCAATTTCCTTGCTGTGATTCGAAAATGCCAGAGTGATAAAGATATCATTATATATTCCCTTGTTTTATAACAGTAACTTTGTATTCAGCGATCTCGTCTCAATAAGGTAGCTGATTGTCTTTCCACGCTTAGAACACTCTTAAAGCTCGCAAAGTTTCCATGCGCTGACGTTTAATGTCATTCACCGTTTTCATTGGAAAAATATCGCTGCAACACGGCACAAATGAACGTTGCGCCTGTTATCGAGCATGAGATCTTGTTTGTCAGTCTAAGCTTTCCTTACATACTTGTTTTACAAGATTCTTGCTGTTACATTCTAATTTAGATGTTTATTCTCATTGTGAACAATAACTCAAACGTAGTTTTCCATAAGTTTAGAGAAGGGACCAAATTTTGCCAGGCCACGTAACCTGCCTTCACCCACGAAGCTGCATGCTCCAAATATGCCAAAGGAAAAATTAAAGAAAATTCTATTTGTTCGATGACACTTTATTCCCGGCATTTAGAGCTAGGCACTGCGTGATAGTTGCCAACAGGTGTTCTTATCAACTAAAACGGGCAAGTTGCGATTTCATGAGTAATCACAATGTACGTGTTACAACTGCAGAACTAGTCAATTGAGCTTCTCGATTTTCAGTACACAACCAACAAGAAGCAAGATTCTGACTAGCACTAGGTTTGAGATAAACGTCGACAAATGCTTGCTCAAGTACATCATTGCTAAGCGTGTCGTTTTCCCACTGGAAAAGGATGACGTCGAACATCAATACATTTTGAAGCATATTTGGAGGACAAATAACTTGAAAGTGCTGTAATTACAGAACATTTAATGCCTTAAGGCACCCCGCGGAGCATTCACCCAAATTAATTGCTAATATCCACTGTTGCTGTATCTCCTACTAACTTTCCCGGCTAATTGTTAAAGCTTGAGACCTACCCTATAGAATTGAATGTGAACACTGGCATTTCATATCCTGTGGTAACATAATATCCGTAACTGTACAGTGCAAGGAAGTCGAAAGTATTTATGGCTTCACATTTCTTCGAAACATGGTGCAATGAGGCGTTTCTGGGTACATCTGTGGCTTTCTCGAAAGAAGTCACAGCGAGTGGGCACTGGTGTGGTTCCTGGACAGTTTTACCGCGCCTTCGTCCACCGTCACGCATAAGCAACTCCTCATGTTGAAGCAGCTGACCTACATTGGAGGTTTGTTTCCCCAGTGACAACCGATACCCCGAAGCGAGACCCACGAAACACCACGGTGTACCCTTGGTAAGGACGAAGCTTCGTTGTCCAGATGACTGGCGGCCGGAGCGCTGACGTCGCCTTTAGGGCTAGGCGAAGTAGAGGTGCCCTCGGTCGAAGTAGTCGAAGTCGTCGGGGGCTCGTCCTCACACGTCGACGGAGAAGGTAGCAGCATTAAAAGCACAAGCCAGCACGACGCTCGCGAAGCGGCTTTCTCCACAAAAGCTGCCAGCGCGGCCATTCACACCAAGCTATTTTCCACAACTTCTCAAGGCGGCAATATTACGTCTATCTAATGACCAGTTCTAGCTCTGCTTTTCTGCTCGGCTAATCCCCAACGTTTCTGTTTTCCTTTTCTCCAGGAGGAGCCTTACACTCGTCTCAAATCGCGTGCAGGCTGCTAACCGGAGATAACGTTTGCCTCGGCGAATGTTTCCGCAATACCTTCTCTCCCTCTCTCTCCCCGTCTTCTCTGGCCTAGAGCGAGATGGAGACCGAGTGGATCGTCCTTCCTCCAAGAGAGAATCTGAATAGCCACGAGTTTGAACCGAAAAGCACGTCGAACTATCGTCGGCTGCGAATGCGTTCCTTTAACGACCGGCGGACCATGAAAAGTCGTTACATTTAAAGGCCGCGCCTGTAAGGTGCTCCGAGAGCATTCAGGCACAAGGGAATGTTTGGCGTAGTAGGTTTACGTATTTACGAACGCATCGACGCCGGCCAGTTTGAGCTCTCGTTTTGAAGTTATTGCCTTGGCTGCTCTACTGTCGTTTCCTTCCATCTCTCACTCTCTTTGTCATTTTGTTAAAAGAAATGCTCGTCTCAAAGCCGTAAAGGGAAGCCGTCGCAGCTGCTTATTCTTGTGTTAGAAATATGGCTGCCTATTGGATAATATTTATTTTATGGCCGCTAACGTCTTGGTTGTAAATACTGTTGCGTGTGGAAAGACACAGACAGAAGAGGCTATTTACAGGCTATTTACACTGGAGCCAGGCAGCCAGGCTGACACTCGCTCGCGCCAAGCGCACCGACCAACTTCGTCGTCGTTCTCGCGGCGGCTCATTTCTTGAGCATCGCTTGAGCATATCGTAATACTACCCCCCGGCGGCAAAAGCACCGTCACGGTGCTGTTAAATATCCAAGGCGCGTGGAGAGTTGTAGGGCTTGAGTCGGGCGACGTGGACGATGTCCCTGGTTGTCACAGCGGAGGACGTAGTGGGCGTAGATAAAACGATTTCATAGGTGACATCGGTCACTTGGCGGAGCACGCGATATGGGCCTGTGTAACAAGAAAGGAGTTTTTCACATAGGCCAACTTTACGCGAAGGTGACCAAAGCAACACGAGGCTGCCGGGCACAAAATGGACATCACGGTGACGGAGGTCGTAGCGTCGCTTCTGCTTGTCTTGGGACACTTGTAGACGACTGCGCGCAAGTTGGCGAGCGTGGTCAGCATGGGCGATTGCATCACGGGCATAAGCGCTAGTTGAAGCTGTGGCGGACGGAAGCACAGTGTCCAGTGGTAGCGTTGGTTCGCGGCCATACAAGAGGTAAAACGGGGAAAAGCCAGCAGTTTCGAGACGGGAAGAGTTATATGCAAAGGTAATGTAAGGTAGAGCCAGGTCCCAGTCACGGTGGTCGTCGGAAACGTATTTGGATAGCATGTCTGTAAGGGTGCGGTTCAAGCGCTCAGTGAGGCCGTTCGTTTGGGGATGGTAGGAGGTGGTAAATTTGTGACGTATTGAGCAGGCACGCATGATGTCGTCGATGACTTTGGCCAAAAACGTACGGCCACGGTCTGTTAGCAATTGACGCGGAGCACCATGCATCAAAATAATATCATGTAGGAGGAAGTCCGCAACATCAGTTGCGCAACTGGTCGGAAGAGCACGGGTTACGGCGTAGCGCGTCGCGTAGTCCACCGCGACTGCAATCCACTTGTTTCCTGATGTAGATTCCGGAAATGGGCCAAGAAGGTCTAAGCCGACACGATGAAAGGGCTCGGCAGGAATGTCGAGCGGCTGCAGGTAACCAGCGGGGAGCTGGGAAGGCTTCTTGCGTCGTTGGCAAACTTCACAAGCGGCGACGTAACGTCGTACGGAACGGGCAAGACCAGGCCAGAAAAAACGGCGACGTACACGGTCATAGGTTCGAGATACGCCGAGATGTCCTGCCGTTGGTGCGTCGTGGAGCTCTTCTATAACGATGGAGCGGAGGTGTTTAGGTACTACAAGCAGGAACTCAGAGCCGTCCGGATGAAGGTTACGACGGTACAGAGTACCGTCGCGGAGGACGAAGAGGCGTAGAGTAGCATCGGCCGGAGAGTGCTCAAAACGGTCGATGAGTGCTCTGATGTAGGTGTCACGGCGTTGCTCGTCGGCGAAATGAAGCAGCTGGGATACCGAGAATACGCAAGAAGCACTGGCAATATTAGGGGAGTCAGAGTCGTCAACAGGGTAACGCGACAAGCTGTCGGCGTCTTGGTGCAGGCGGCCACTCTTGTACACCACGGAATATGAAAATTCTTGTAGCCTCAAAGCCCAGCGACCAAGCCGACCTGTAGGATCTTTTAGCGAAGAGAGCCAGCAGAGAGCATGATGGTCAGTTACTACGGAAAAAGGGCGACCGTAAAGGTAAGGACGGAACTTCGCAACCGCCCAGACTACAGCAAGGCATTCTCGTTCCGTAATGGAATAGTTGCGCTCCGATGGTGTGAGGAGGCGGCTCGCATAAGCAATTACGCGATCCTGGCCACGCTGACGCTGTGCTAAGACGGCACCTACGCCATGACCGCTGGCATCTGTACGCAATTCTGTAGGGGCATCAGGGTCGAAGTGGGCGAGAATGGGTGGTGAGGAGAGAAGAGTAACGAGACGAGAGAAGGCGGCGGCTTCTGCAGTACCCCACGAGAATTGTACGCCTTTCTTCAAAAGATTAGTGAGGGGTCTAGCAATTGCCGCAAAATCTTGAATAAAACGACGAAAGTACGAGCATAGCCCTACAAAACTTCGAACGTCTGCGGCTGTCTTCGGGACCGGAAACTCTCTGACAGCGCGAGTTTTATCGGGATCAGGCTGTACTCCGGAAGCATCAACGAGA
This sequence comes from Dermacentor andersoni, assembly GCF_023375885.2. NCBI lineage: Eukaryota > Metazoa > Arthropoda > Arachnida > Ixodida > Ixodidae > Dermacentor > Dermacentor andersoni. The sequence continues at coordinate 73,330,222 of NC_092822.1, read as the reverse complement.
TGGCCCAGAAGAGTAATTTGCCGGTGGCCAAAACGACATTTGGACGAGTTAAGTTGCAGCTTCGCCTTTCGAAATACATCAAGTATAGTTGTGAGACGTTCAAGGTGAGTGTCGAACGTTGGCGAGAAGACGATGACGTCGTCGAGGTAGCAGAGGCATGTGGACCATTTGAAACCTTGGAGCAAAGAGTCCATCATACGCTCGAAGGTGGCAGGGGCGTTGCATAATCCAAACGGCATTACTTTAAATTGGTATAGGCCGTCAGGTGTGATGAACGCGGTTTTTTCGCGGTCCATATCGTCAACAGCAATCTGCCAGTACCCCGCACCTCCACCAGAATGTTGCGTGTGGAAAGACACAGACAGAAGAGGCTATTTACAGGCTATTTACACTGGAGCCAGGCAGCCAGGCTGACACTCGCTCGCGCCAAGCGCACCGACCAACTTCGTCGTCGTTCTCGCGGCGGCTCATTTCTTGAGCATCGCTTGAGCATATCGTAATACTACCCACCCAGAATATGACTGAAATTTCGAAACGAACATTCATCTCGCTGCTTTGCATTGGTGTTTTATTTTTGCTATACCTCAGGGTTTACTGCGTCCTGCCACAAACTTGTCGCAGCAGTATTGCAACATTCCTTGGTCGCTTTCGCCACGTAACACGCTTCGAAAAAAAGACAGCAGAATTCAGCGATCCTTCCGTCTCTGAATACATCTACAGCGACGGCATTTATTTTCCCACAAAAAAGACCACCATCTATTTTTGCTTGCCTGCTTTTTCGTCGAATTTCGCTCAACCACTACGGATGAAAATTCCGGCGCAAGGTGACAGCGGCTACAAGGTTCTCGATATCGTTGCGATATACATCGGGCCGCCGATTAAGGTAATTATTCTAGATAAAAATTTGGAAAAAAGAAATATCTTATACGTTCTTCAAATCATAGTTATTTTTTCTGGGATATTAGGGAATTAAACTGTTGAGCCGAGGAAACGGTCAACATCCCTTTAAAAACCGAGCGCGCTGCCAAATTGTGTCCTTCTTGTGCGTTCGATGACACTCTGCTCGCCTGAATACATTTTGATCACCTTTGAAAATCTGCAAAATAATTCAGAGTTAGTGCTTGTACTTCCGTTGTAGTGGGTTTATTTGCCAGTTTCCGGCTCCCAAGTTCACGTGATACGTGATGCCTGCGGTTAAGCAGAACGTTTCCCAGACCAGAAATCCTAGGTCCAAGTGCACGGCGTCGGCTCACTCGTCGAATTCCCCCATTCGCGCATACGATCACGACACGCGCGGTAAAGCGAAGGAATGTCCGAGCCCCACTTGCCAGGGTCCACGGCGTCGCAACAGACCGGACTCCTGCACACCGCAGACGTCACTGCAAAACAATTTGGATGTTCCCATATCTTTTGTCCGCATGCGTAGCAAATCGAGAACGAGAAATCGTTACTCTAATAAAGCTACAGCGATAACAAAAAAAAATTATGCAGAATACATGCAATCATATACAACGGCTGAGGCCAGAAAATATCGGCAGACTTCGGTGCTTTCTGCAGCTCTGAAATCATTTGCCGCAACAGCCGCAGACCTTCACCGTGGGCACCATCACTTTCATACGCACAATTTCTTTGCTATGCACACATCGTCTTCCGCGGGCGCTGCAGTAATGCCTATCAGGGTGGCTCCCGAGATACACGCACAGGCGCCGCCGCTCTCCGAGTCTGCGTGTTGCTCTAAACCGCCCACTACTTGCCCAGCGTGAAAGCTGATGCTTCGGTGGCCGTAAGAACATAAGCTCGCATTCCAGTTTCGCATTGCAGGGCGCATGCAAAGCAGGTGTTCAGCAGCTGACGTTGTTACAGGAGCCGAGCAGTTGGGTCTCGTTCTTCGGTCGTCTTTTGTGTAACGCCAAGGGCAGGTGACCGATGGTCACTATAGTCAGAAGCCTCCGAAGAGATCTTTCCAGCGCACGGTTGAGGCTACGGGGAAGAAAGCAGACGCATGGGGAATCAAAGCGAGTGTTTTCCGGCAGAGGCCAGATTTCAGTTCTTGCTGGAGAGCGCAGGAACGCGACGGGTGAGTATGCTGGACTGAAGCCTGTCCTATCTGAAAACAATTTTGCAAAGACGCTGTTGCCGATCTTGGAAGGTGCGGAGCTAGTAGCTTAATTGAACTTTTTAAAGCGCTAGCAATATATGTAGTTTAAAGAATAGAAGCGCGTAGGAAGAGTAACAGGACTTTTCTGACGTTTCGGTCGGGATCTGGCCTTCATCAGCAGTGCGACTGCAAACACTCAATGCTCAATTTATGAATTAAAAAATAGGTGAGAGAGAGAAAACAAAAACGTGTATACAAACTTTACGAGCTTACGAGTACAGACATTGGCAATATATTTTAAAAAAGAGAGCGTCTATGAGCGCAAGAACTCGTGCATTTAGTGGCGTCATGAATACCAACACGCGCATTGACTCATGTCAAAGTCAACGAAAACAACCGTAAATGCAAACTTGCGCGCACATACAGTGGCATTGTGAAAAAAAAAACGCAGGAAAGCAAACCAGGTAGGCAGTTTTGGAATAACCCACACGTGGCCTCTAATTATTATTTCACGTTACATATAACCCCACCACTTTTGGTCGGTGTGATGCCAAAATGTGTGCACGTGCTTTTCTAGCTGCCATGGTTGCCAACCTTTCTCTTTTAGTTTTGCACATGATTGGGCGGCCGAAACGTCAGTTTGGTGCACCTTTGATTATTTTTGCTGGTTGCCTTATGTACTTCCTAACGCTCATGTATGACATATATGGCGCGTTTACGAACTGAGATGTTTATTGCGGCAACAGTCATTAGAAATTCTTCGCGCGTTGCTGTTACGTCCACGTTTATTAGTTCCCCTTGTCATATCAGTTTTGATATATATTTCAATTTACTTTTCACACATGCATATACTTTTTGTAACAAACAGCTTTCCCTCAGACACAAAGGACACCCCTCGTGCAAAGAATGCAATGGAACCCAGTTGGTTCAACTCAGAGGTCAGTGGAGGTCGCAGTACAGGTGTCCTACAACCAGCTGGGGGTATATTGACCGTCATCGAGGTCGCACAAAAGTTGCAGCGACTTCAAACAAAGAACAAAAGAAACGCTTTCCTGGCAGCTGCGACCCCTCGCACACTCTTCGTTAACATGTCATCATAGACTGAGTTTTTTTCTCTAAGTATAACGCCACTGTGTGCTCGCGAGTTCGTAAAGATTGTATTCACGTTTTTATTCTCTCCTTCTGGCATTTTTATTTTTTTTACAGAGACATATGTATGAATTGAACTCCGTGGGCTTGCAATCGCACTCTTGATAAAAGCCTGTCCCGGGAGAAACGTAAGTAAGGTCCTGTTAATTTTCCTACAAGCTTCGACTCTTTGAACTAATCCTGTGCCGGGTACTGTGATTCTATGCTCCACTGACACATACCTAGCGGAACTGAGGTTGGTCTGCTCCATACCACCGTCAGGGGCACTTTGATCTTCGAAGAGGTGGGACGTGTGTCGAGTGAACTCTTCTACAACACTCTGCAATGTTATGAACGCGGTTCAATTAATGCGTCCGGGACCTGAAAGACTTGCGACGTAATGCTAATGCATTGCCCTCAGGTTTACGACTATCTCGGCGGTGGATTTATTATTCTTTTTACATTGTGCTATATATTCATGCATTAGAACAAAAAGAAGTCCCAGCGACAGTGTCAAAGCAATAACTTTCCTAGATTTTAGGGAGAGAAATGAGTTTAGGACACGCATTGACATCGTCTGCATAACGCACAGCACGGACATAGCAAGCCCACTTTCTTAAAGGGAGCGTATTATTACGCTTTCGTATTAAAAAAAAAAAAAACAATAGTCTAGACAGAATAGACTCATGTCCAGGGTCTAGTCAGGGGTCTTAAATGACGCCACGCAAAAGCCGGTAAAACAAAGAACTTCTAACTTTTCTTTCAAACATTATATATATATATATATATATATATATGAGATATACAATATGTAATACTTTTTGAAAACTCTAGGTGGTGTGCGCGAAAATAATTTGTTCGGTACGGCCATATGAAATGAGGAACGAATAAAAAGAAATGATGGGGTTTCACGTGCCAAAACTACTTTCTGATTATGAGGCACGCCGTAGTGGAGGGCTCCGGAAATTTAGACCACCTGGGGTTTTTAACGCACACTTAAATCTAAGTACACGGGTGTTTTCGCATTTCGCCCCCATCGAAATGCGGCCGCCTTGGCCAAAGAATAAAGAAACGAAAATATGAATGAAAAATTCGAATCAGCAGAATTTGAAGGCCATTGCATTGCATCTTCAATTATATCGCGCAAGAAACACGCTTTTGTTTATATTAGGTTAAAGAAGGTGCTTTTTTCATCTAGCTTTTACGAACCGTCATGTTAAAAAAGAAAAGAAGAAGGATTGGGCTAGAACGAAGCACAAACCAGCAGTAATAAAGTGGCAGACACGTCCATTAAGCGCGACTGACAGGATATTCCGAGCACCGCATGTGCCACACTGAGCCTAATCGAGTCAGTTTGCCAAGAAGAAACTGCTAGCTGGAAAAAGCGAGAAAACAGTTTGATCTGCGACAGAAGATTCGCGACAGCCTTGAATTAGGCAAGTTTAAAGACCGCAGATATTTTATTCCTACAGGCAGCAAATTTCCCAGTGCGTCGCATATTCTCATTGGAATGACGTCCGGATAAAGAAAAGAGGAAAACATTTGGAAAAGCGCCAGTAACTGCCCAGCCATTAAAAGCCCTTTCAATAGCTGGAATCTCAAATATGCAGTTTGCAGAGCAGTGTCGAATACGAGGTTGGCGATTACGAAAGCGATAAGCGTGACTCAAACGTAACTGCAAGCGTTATCACAAGTGGGATACCGTGTTTTCTTAAAGTGCCGGAAGAATAAGAGGAATAAAGGGGCTTAAAATTTACTCATCGGACTAATATGCGTATAAACAGCGTGCAGGTTCGAACTGTGGAAATGGCAAGTTAAGAAGGCACGACACAAGCTTACAGGATGAATGAGGTTTGAAATGGACCGTGGATGAAGAAGGAATATTGTGGGAGCCAACGCTTTGACATGGCGACTGGTGCTCGTCAAGACACCTAAAGCTGCCCTCAAACGAATGCACATATAGATGCCATGTATATATTAGAGGTGGGCGAGTATCGAGTTTTCTGATTATGGAATCGAATGCGAATAGCAAGTATTGAATATCCAACCGAATATGGCATAGTCAAACGCGGGCGCATGTATGCGTTTACGTCAGGAATATTTATTTCTGCACAATTAGGTGGCGCGGCCGTACTGACTAGTACAGAAAACAATCCCAGGACACCTAAGCATTTCTTATGAGTCATGAACGCGAATGTAATAATGCCAGACTGAAAGCAGCTGAACGGTCATTCGCTTTATGAACTCCTCGCGGAATAGTGAGCGCGTTCAAACGCTTGTCGCGCAAAGCCTGTGCACTATGGTCCGTGACATCGTGTTACCTTGTCTGACTGCCATAGAATCTAACGAGGACGCTACCGAGTGAGCGCGGTGATTCTGACGTCACCGATTTCGTCACGCCGGGATTGGCTATCGAAATTTCGGTCCGAGTAGCAAGCAGGATGTCGTAAAGCCAAGTGCATAGGCCTGCTATTTAGGAGGCGCTGGTCTAGTACGACGGGTAAGACACTCGCCTTAGGTTCGGAACTCACTACCGCCAACGTTTTTCTTTACAATTTATTGTTTTCTAATACGTCGATCTCTTTATAGCGATTACCGAGGCGCGGACAAGGAACGTTAGGATAACACAGGTTTCCGGCAGCGAGAGTGACGTGGCGTTGCGGCAATTCCCTCTCCCCTCGCGCAATGCCTGGCACGCCATTGAAGCAGGTGTACCCTTTCCCCCGCTCTGCCCCGTCGAGGCGCGCACGTGACGGGACGTCATCGCCAATGAGAATTTACGTGTCGTTTCATTGCTACCGACACCGACTTTTTCTCTGGATGGGCCACTTGATTCTTTCGCAGAAAAAAGAAAGAGGCAGCTCAAGGACATGTGCACTGTAAACACAAGTAAAGGGGCGCGTTGCAAGAAAAACACCGCTGGTCGTAGCGCAGATAGACCGCAAGAAAGTGAGAATCACAGACCACAAGCAAAACTCGTACGCTGTCATATAGGCTTCCGACGCGAAATCGAAAACAAAACATGCATTATCCATTTTGTTTCTGTGTTAGTTCGAAACCATTTGTGGTTGTTTCACTTCTGATAATTTGCAACAGTGTTTAGAAGGCAAAGAACAGTGACAAGACTCTATGGGTCGGTTTTTGCGAACTATTTGGTTAGTTTTAAATATTCGCAAATACCTCAACGTTTGCTTTTGAATTGGGATAGTACCTGACAGTACCTGTGCAATAGCCGATTCGTATTCGAAACTTTGGATATTCGCCCAGCTCTGTTATATAAATTTACTCCAGTTGCTGTCAATTCATCATGGTTGTTCTGCGCTTGTGTTATGCATCTTCCGTAATCCACAGTGTCACGCCATTTTTCGATTTCATGAAATAACGAATCACTTAGAATTCTGTTTTTCAATGCCATCAAATGTTCGTTGCAGCACGATTTTCTTTTTCGACCACTGGTCGTCACTGAACTATGGGCGTACGCCATTAATTTATGGTCTCCTTCCTATCTTTTCTCTCATTTCTCAGTGTCGAATACGGATCAGATCGCGTTCAAACATTGAACTAGCACTGCATGACTGTGCTTCAGTTTTTTTATATCTTTTGCATGGAAAGGGACTAAAGCTAATATAAAGGCTGCAGCTTATCAAAAGACTACGACAGAGCCAACACACACGGCTGATAGGCAAGCAACAAAGCAAGGTGCTTACAATCTGCACGCAGCTGTTCTGCCGAGAGACGCGCTGAACCCCTTACTCCCCCCCCCCCCCCCCCCCTTAGTGCTCCATCTGGTATATCGACAGCACTAGCAACAGACAGTAATTGTCTATTTAATGTCGTGCAACACTTCAAGCAACACTGTCTTGCTCACTGGCGTTAAATGCGGTAGGCGTTAAGTTCGTTTAGAGTCGGTGCGCTGCATTGCTTTCCTGTTGTTTCCTACCAGTTTCGTATCGTTTCGTTTGGTTTCGTTCCTTCGTATCATTTCGTTTGGTTTCGTAATGTGGCCGTTCCTTCGTTCCTTCGTTCGTTCTTAAACTGGCTCGCTCATTCACCCGCTAGTTAATAAGGGTACAGACAGTGATTGTGAAAATGAAACATAGGAGTACTACAGATCCCGGGTAGTGTCTTTTTGAGCCCGTCGAACAGCACCGACAGATTTCATTTACCTGCTAATAAACGTAGGCGGTATGTACATGCATACGTAGACCACCTATGCTTGACAGAGGCCTATGTATATACCGGCTGTTCGAACTAAGGGTGCCCAAGCTGTCCAATGAAAAAAGAAATACCTCGGTGCAAAGAACAATTTGAAGGCCTACAGTTTTCAGTCTCATACCTTTGACGACTGAATACAACGAATTTTATTATTGTACCTTTCACCTTGTGTTCTTATTATTCTTTTTTCGTCGAATCACTTGGCTACGGTTAGCAGGGGCGCAAGACATATGGCACCTAAGCGTGCCAGGCAACATACTTGGCAGATATTTGAAGGGTGGCTCATGATAGGAAATTCTATTTGCTTTTACTGGTACTGCAGAAAGTACAGTCGAGAGCAAGAAATCTGAAAAATGCAGCCTCAGAAAATAATTTCCCGGTTTTGTAAGAAAATTCTGCAACATGAAATTGCCTAATGCGTTACATTGGCGAAACGGGCGCACGCATGTCCTACTATTCATTTCCGGCTAAATGCTTTGGCTGCGAAGAAAAAAAAAATTTCTTGTGGCACTACTAGTCTCATGGGTTTGGCTGGCAACTGCGCTTCGAAAACCACATACCAAAAGCAAACAGTATTTATGATCACGCCACGACGCTTCAAACATCTGCCAGCACCCTCCTTTTCAAGACACAGCCCAGTCCTTGTTTACTGCCTTAAGCCGAATGGGTGACTGATCTCGAAGAGGAGAGAACATAGTGGGATCCTAGACGAAGATTTACTGGGGTCATGCTGAACTTTCTAAAACCACCTGGAGACTCCAATCCCTTTTGAATGCGCACTGCACGCTGTACTGTTAATACGTTCATCACATATTTGGACTTTTGTTTTCCCTTATCTTTTCCTCTTCTTTTTTTGCTTTGTCGCATTGTGTGGAGGTGGAGTGGAAGAGTCCATTCCTCCTTTGTCTGACACTGTGCCTGCATTTGGCTGAAGTAAATATTTTTCAACATTACAGGACAGATTGACACGTCTTTATACGAGACTGTTTATCCGTAGAGTCCACGCACAGCACATCAACTCATATACGGCTGACGCTTGCAGCTGCATCTAGTTTACTAGCGCTTGTCACTTGCCGGCACTAAGAGTGACATGACCGCGATTGAGCCTCCACATCCGCTCGCAAGCGATGCTCAGTTTGACGCTCCACCTGCGCTCTGCACATGCGCGCATGTGTTTCAGACTGTTCGCACTAGGGTAGAAGCAACGGCGTGTCGGTGAGCAGACGACTGTAAAAGTTTGGCCGACACAACGGGCATGCAGCGCGCAGGTCGCTTTATTATTGACATACTCAAGAAGCTGAAGTACACAAATGAATTCGTTGACAAGGTAAGCCATTCACTACAAAGCATTCTTGGCATGCTCAACCTTGTTTCCTGTAGCGACTACATGGTCGTTCTTAAGGGCGGATGCCGAAGATATGCAGTATAAGAATTTGTGCCGATCCTGAAGGTAGGGCCATCTAAACTTTGGGCCTTTGACATGGGTAGATGCCAGTGGATATGCTCGATTGGGTATGTAGCACTCTTCAATGAACCTCTCTTATGCGGACTTGGTTCACTAGGTTCACTAGGCCGTGCCCTTGGCTGTGTGCCACTCGGTATTTGCCGTTTTTACGTCTTTTTCGTCATTCATTTTCTCGCTTACAAAAGCGATGCTTCGCAATGAATGATAGATTAGTTGTTACAAAATCCTTAATCTTTCAATGTCGCTCGAATTAATCCTTTCGCTTAGTGTGTCCTTATTACCTCAGCCGCTTCCACAAACCGTGCAGGTGAAGCCCGTGGCTTCGACGCGTGATGGCGAGGTACAGTACGAGCTTCGGCTGGAGAAGCAGCATTGTGACCTGCACGGCACTCTTCACAGTGGCATGGTATTCGCCCTCATGGACATGTACACGTGGGCAACCGCTTGCACGTTGTACGACCAAGATGCACCGTTCGTCAGCCTGAACTTGACAGCGAGGTATTTGGATTACACAGCAAGTGCAATGGGCCGTTCACCTCGAACATAATCTAGGAAGAATAAGTACAAGCATTCGAGCTGGTATTTAGGCTTTCTAACCCCATCTAAACGCTCTAGTCTTTCCGTCACACCCAAGTTAGAAGTTAACGTATGCTACATAACGACCAGCTGTCCAGCCGCATTATTAGATGTGCGTTTTCTTAGCGACATTGAGGTATAAGAGCAAGGAACCGTTCTAAACGGACCTGTGTTTAATGCTCAAAAGCCAGGGAGCAAGCGATACTTTCGGGAGGCACAGGTGTCCACAATATTTCCATATGGACGACGAATGCGGCCATGGTTTGAGGAAAAAGTTATTCTTGCACTACACAGAGTTCTAGAATTGCATCAGCTTGAGTGGCCGTTTCTGGTCTACTTGGGCATTCTCCCGCGTGACCATAGTATTCACTATGTCCGTCTGTCTGTTCCCCTTTCCGTTAGCCCCAGAGTAGGGTGTTGCCGGCAACATGGATGCCTTCAGGTAGCATATGTGGGTTTATTGACCAGTTGCCTTCACCCAAAAAGATGACGTTCGCGTGACGCCTGCGGCAAAAAGGACGCACCACGTCCGCCGCCAAGGTCTGTGAGTGGGGGCGCTGGCTAACACTCCCAGGGTTCTACTAGGACACATAAATACCCAAGAAAGCGGATGGGGAAACGGCGCCGCGGTAGCTCAATTGGTAGAGCATCGCACGCGAAATGCGAAGGTTGTGGATTCGGCTCCCACCTGCGGCAAGTTGTTTTTTCATCCACATTAACTTCCATTAATTTATAGTTTCTTTATTTCATTTATTGAGCACGAGTAATTTTCCCTATGTTATCCTTGGTATCAGTATCTGTTGGCTTCTTATGATATGACATATAATTCTGAACACTTGTATCGCATGGCTTAATGCGGAGCCTGAATCGCTATGAGCACCATGTTCTCTCTCACATATTTCCCCCACATAAGCGTGGGCGACTCTGTACATCCGAGAATGACTTAGGCAAGCGATGACAACACTCTGGAAGCAAGAAACAATCGCCTGTATGGAGCGCGATGCAGTGAAAGCTTGGCGACTCTGATAGGACGCTTGAAAGAAAGACTAATGCCCTCAGAAACATTGCAAGAAAACGAAGCAAGGGCCGCGATATTCCTCCCAGGTTCCTCTCACCCGCAAGGATTGGGGACGTCATCCTCCTGGATTCCAGGATCACCCACGCAGGGAAGAAGGTCGTCTACGTCGAGATGGACATTTTTGACAAGGCCACGAAGCGGCTGCTTGTTGAAGGCACCCACACGATATTCACTTTATCGAAACGGGTGCCTAGCGCTCATTAAAAAAGAAAAAAACTCTGCTATAAAGTAAAACAGTCATGACTTTTCCCGTTCCCCAGGCGCTTTGATTGACCACATTGCACATTCATAGGCTACTCTTTTTTGTTTGTTTTGTTGAATGTTATGCACCGTCACATAAATTTTCTTTCAATGCTAATTTGTATTAATTGAAATAATGCTATCCTGATTGTTGTTTGATTTACTTGTATTACATGTGTTTTTAAGCGGGCAGTGTGATAGGAGTTTTTGCGCTATTCTTCTCTAGTGCTAGTCTTCATGTATTCATAATTTTTGTTGTATGGCATGCATTGTTTTGTAAATTTCATCGTGCAGCTACCCTGTATTCGTCGAACTAGTACTGCTATGTTCATACTTATGGAGGTATTACTGTGTAAAAGTTTACCAGTTCTGTTGTAAACATGCTTGAAATGTTTCACGTCCTTCCTGGAAAGATGCGAATCGAATTTCCACGAAGGTATTTGAAGGAATAAAAAGAACTACAAGTTTATTTATTTTATACGCGCCACTTCCGTACTACTGCATATTTGCGGAAATTACTGACAGTACAGCCTACACGAACATGTAATTTCTTCTACGGCAGCGCCATTAGAGGCAGCGTACATAAAGGAAATGTGCGGGACACATTTGTATTAGCAAACTGATGCTCGAAAACTTCCAACGTGAACTTCCCAATTTTTGAACCTTGGCCCCCATGGCAAAATAGCGAAATTTATGCAGCATTCTGCTCCTAGCTTGAAGTTCCCATGGTGGTGCGAATTCTATTACAAGTGCCGATTTCGAGGCCTCTCGTCGAGAGGAGCTGGAGACAAAGAAAGTTTAATGGTTAGAAATGCTGACGCTGTTTCGGGTGGCGTTAATTGTTCTGAACGCAAATGCATTTTACAGCTAATTGTTTCATACCAGACATTTCCATACTGTAACCAATTTCAGGATCTCTTATAAAGGGCATTTTCTCGAGAACTTGCAGGCTTTGATTCGGCTAAGGCTGCACGAGCACTTAAGCTGTTAGTAAAGGGCCGCATGCAAGGCTTCTTCTAATTAGTTTTCTAATATGTAGGTATAATCTACTTTCTGGGGGCCACAGCGAATAAGAATGAGCTGACACACACAAACACACTTGCGGTGCTGTTTCTATCACTCCCCCCCACGCCACACATCGTAAAAAAAGAAAAAAAAAAGAAAATAAATCTTGCCTCACATCCATAACAGGAGTACAACCAGTATGACCAGTAATGAATTCGATTTGAGCGTACACAGATATGTTGCAGTATTTACCTCACCTACCACTTCGTGTATCCACTAATCGTGTGTTTGCATCTGCACAGAATTTCAAATTCACGATACCAAGTATCACACTTGCAAGCCAGCCAGAAACTTGCACAGAAATGCATTGTGGTTCCTTTACCGTTACAATACCGGTCGCTGTGCCACCAAGGGGATGCCGGAATATTGGCGTGATGGGCCAGTCCCGTATGTATCTCGGCCTAAAACAGAGGCATAACCGCACAAATAAAGCTCTGTTAAGAAGACTCTTGAAATAGCTCTATTAAAAGCTTTATGAAAGTGATGTAGGTGGCCGAATGTGAACTTTTTCAAATAGGAATAGAATACGAATAGCAAGCGCAGACTGATATATTTACAGGAGAAATATTTATTCGCGTATAATCATGTACCATCTACGCACTGACTTGTGCAAGCAAAAGAAAGGGCTAAACAAGTGTCAGTGAAGCATCATTCACTCATTTCAGGGGGCGGGCGTTTGCTCGTTGTGAGACACGGGGTACAACAGAGATACTGTTATTGTTTTTTAACAGTCATCCCGTTGATTTGTTCCAATTGGTTCTCTCACTCGTCAATAATCCTGGGAATTAAACGTTTACGGGCGACCACGCTTGAGATAGTTCCGAAATTTACCCCACTAAGCCTCAAAATCCCTAAGATTGGTTCTCTATGTAATATGGCGAAAATAAGCACAATACCCTTGTTAGAATGAGTAAGTACTCTTGGTGCCTTACTAAATGCAATTTTAAACTGAGTTCGAATTCATTACATCGCAGACATATGGTGTAGTAGTGATGAAGATATCTTATTTTGGCACAGTGAATGAAGTTCATCCAATTACATTCAAATAATCATTATCCTACATTTACAGTAAAACATAGTTATGACATGAAAATTTACTCGTGTATAGTAGTATAGCAGTCTAAAACCTTGAGAGGAAAGAAATCACGGCAAGAACGCTTCCGCTTCTAGAATTGTACAGTGACAAAATAACATTAATATAATTATGCCGTCTAACGAGCACTCCGTGGTGCACCCAAAAACCATGATAACATTTTTATTTACGCATCTTGCAAGGAAAGATCAGTTCCAAGACTCAAATTCGAAGTACAACATGTAACAGCGGCCTATGTTTAGAACATTCAACCCACTTTTTTACTTGTGTGGTTCGGCCGCCTCAAGTGCAAGGACCGCACTCGCTTGCTTCACCGCTTACTAGCCTTGTCACGTGCGACAAAGCAATACCATAGAGCAAACTAAAAAGCACAGGTTGTCCTACAAATGAAGTTGACCGCTTCGAGAAATTGCATGGCGCAGTTCGAGCTGCGTCTGGAGCATCAGCACTGCCAACTGCACAGCACCAGCCACTGGAGCACGGCATTCGGTCTGATTGGCCTGTACAGCTGGGCGACCATTTGCACGATCTACGATCAGGACACGCTTTTCGTAAGCCTGGACATCGAGGCCAAGTATCCTGAATGATTGATTTTCAATGATCATCATCATTAAAAATAGGATCATTGCCATCATCTATCTTCTGTGCACCTCTTTTCCATCTGATAGTGCAAGTTTCGCAATCTCACCCCATCGTTTTATCCTTTGTCGTACTCTACTGCGCCACAACTCTTTGATGTTGGCCCCTCTGGAGCTCGGTAGCAAGCAGACCCGGTCAGCTAGAGCACACCGAGGCAACTCAGATATGATCACAGTGACAGCCGGAAACGTACTCTTAAAAATATTAAGTTGGAGTTTAACGTGCCAAAACCACTTTCTGATTATGAGGCAGGCCGCAGTGGAGGATTCCGGAAATTTTTACCACCTGGGATTCTTTAACGTGCACTTAATCTAAGCACGCGTGTGTTTTCGCATTTCGCCCCCATCGATATGCGGCCGCCGTGGCCGGGATTCGATCCCGCGATCTCGCGCCCAGCAGCCCAACATCATAGCCATTGAGCAACCACGGCGGGTGAACGTACTCTCTCCCTTTACTCTCCCACAAGATATATGTGCGCGTAACCAGCAGGACGAAAGCGTCATTGGATTAAAATCACCAGATGTATATGAACCAACAAATACATGACTTTCCAGGAATAAATTTCATTGGAAGTAGCACTTGTTCTGAGTCCCGTTTTTCTCGCCCTTGTCCTCTTTCCGCGCTGTGAAATCGCATCACGGACCACCAACTTAAGCCACTCACATACTTTGCTAGACATCATTTGTAATAGACCATCGGTTACCTGCACAACTAGGTATATATCTCTTAACCTGAACTGGAATATTGGCTTCCTCTATTTACTCTCTGATCCATTCCGTCGTTTTCCCCTATTTTATCGTTACACCAGAGCTTTAGGCATATCATTTTCCCCGGCACCTATTCTTTCACAGTCTTTATCTTCTTCGGAAGCTTTGTTAGCCTAAATGTTTGACGACATTGGTGATATAATGCAACTATTTAGGTGTAACCAGTATAATTACGAGGATCTATTCTAGTTGAAGTATACCTACTGATGGCACTATTGTTGCTGTGCATAAGTGCGTCGTTACGTGGCACTTTTTCAAATCTTGCGTGCTTTCTTTGCAGCCCGTAAAAATTAAAGTGGCCGCAGATATCATCCCGGAAAGAAATAAATTATTTGGAGTTTTTTTTTTTCAATATGCTCTCCAACTTCTACAATGAACCCTTTGCGTTTACATCAGTGCTTTACAAGTTGGTTAACTAACACTTTTAATTAATCATTTAATTAGGCTCATATTTCAAAATATTTTCCCTTGCTGAGGAGTACATCCACAAATACTAAGTGGCTTCTATTTTCGTAAGTCATACACTGATATCTTAAAGTTTGGAACAACTGAGTTGAAACAAACTGCAAGACATAATCTCAATTCAACCCACCGCCAGAGCAATTTATCAGGACATTGACTCTTTCGCATCAAAAAGAAAAAAAGTCAGCTCAAGGATTGTGCACTGTAAACACAAGTAAAGGGGCGCGTTGTAAGAAAACACCACTGGTCGTAGCGCAAAAGACAGGCCGCAAGAAACTGAAGATGACAGACTACAAGAAAAACTCGTACCGTGTCATATAGACCTCCGTCGCGAAATCGAAAACAAAACTTGCATTATCCATTTTGTTTCTGCGTTTCTTCGAAATCCTTTGTGGTCATTTCACTTCTGACAATTTGCAATAGTGTGTTTAGTAGACAAAGAACCGTAACAGGACTCTAAGAGTCGGTTTTTGCGAACTAGTAATTTAGTTTTGAATATTCGCAAATACCCAAGCGTTAGTTTTCGAGTATGGATAGTAAGTACCTGATAGTACCTATGCAATAGTCAATTCGTATTCGGAACTTCGGATATTAATCCAACGCTAGTATATATATTTACTCGAGTTCCTGTCAATAAATCCCGGTTGTTCTGCGCCGGCGTCATGCATCTTCAGTAATCCATAGTGTCGCGCCATTTTTCGTTTTTATGAAACACCAACTGGCCTAGCATTCTGTTCTTCAGTGCCTTCAAACGTTCGTTTCAGTGCGATTTCCTTCTTCGACCACTGTTCGTCACTAGACGATGGGCGTAGGACATTCAGTTCTGGTCTCCTTCCTATCTTTTCTCTCATTACTCAGTGTATAGTGTAGACCAGATCGCATTCAAACATTAAACTGGCACTGCATGCCTGTGCTTCCGTTTTATTTCACATTTTGTATGCGAAGGGTGTCAAGCTAATATATAGACTGAGGCTTGTCAAATGACTACGACAGAGCCAACACACACCACTGATAGTCAAGCAACAAAGCAAGACGCTTGCATTCTGCGTGCAGCTGCTCTGCCAAGAGACGCACTGACCCCTCCAGAGTGCTCCATCTGGTGTATCCACATCACTAGCAGCGTAGTGGGAAATTGTCTATTTAATGTCGTGCAGCACCTGCAAAGCAACGCTATCTTGCTGTTTGGCGTTAACTTCGTTTCGTGTCGTTGCGCTGCGTTGCTTTCCTATACGTTCCTACCAGTTTGGCATCGTTTCGTTTGGTTTATTTCGTTCGTTCGCTAACTCGCTCGTTCACTCGCTCGCTAGTTCATCAGGTACACACAATGATTCTGAAAATGAAACATACGACTGCTGCAGTTCCCAGGCAGTGCCTTTCTGAGCCTGTCCGACAGCAGAGAGAGATTTCATTTGCCTGCTAACTAACGTAGACGGTATATACGTGCATACCTATAACGCCTATGTCTGTCAGATTTCAATGTATATATCGGATGTTCCAACTAAGGCTAGCCAAGCTGGTCAATGAAAAAAATTATACTACGATCAAGGAACAATTTGAAGGCCTGCGGCTTTCAGTAGCGATACTTTTGAGGATCGAATACCACAGGTTTTATTATTGCACCTTTCACCTTGTATTATTATTCTTTTGTTTTCATCATATAGCTTGGCTACCGTAAGCTGGGACACAAGATATAGCACCTACGCCTGCCAGGTAACATGCCTGGCAGATATTTCGAGGGTCGATCGCTCGTGATTTGTATTCCATTTGCTTTTACTGGAACTGCAGAAAGTGCAGTCGAGAGCAAGAAATATGGAAACCGCAGAGTCAGCACACAATTCTCAGGTTTTCTAGCAGAGTTGTGCAAGGCCAAATTGCCTAATGCATTACATTGGCCAAACGGACGCACGTATGTTCTGCAATTGATTTTAATGCCTGGGCTTAGAAGAGTAAAAAAAAATTCTTGTGTCACACTAATGGTCTTTTGGGTTGTGCTAGCAACTGCGCTTCGAAAACCATACACCAACAGCAAACAGTATTTATGATCACGTCACGACGCTTCAAACATCTGCCATCACTCTTCCTTTCCCGACGAAGCCCCATCTTTGTGCCTTAAGCCGACTGGATGGCAGATCGCAAAGAGGAGAGAACACAGTGGGACAGTAGAAGAACAGTTACTAGAGTCATGCTGAACTTTCTAAAACCAACAGGAGACTCCAATCCCTTTTGAATGCTCACTGCAGGTTGTACTGTTTAGGCATTCATCATATTTCTGCACATTTTTTTCGTATTTTGTTTTTTTTTACTTTTCCGCATTGTGTGAAAGAGTCGCTGATTTGTCCAGTCAGAGCGTCTGGCTTGTCAGCTGCACCTGTGTCTCACACTCTCGTACAGGGCTGCATTTCGCTGAAGTTAATATTCTTCAACACAACAGGGCAGATTGACACGGCTTTATACGACGCTGTTTATCCGTAGAGCTCACGCACAGCTCATCAACTTATGTATGGCTGACGCTTGCAGCTACATCTAGCTTACTAGCGCGTGTCGCCTGCCTGCGCTAAGAGTGACATGGCCGCGACTGAGCCTGCGCATGCGCTCGTAATCTATGCGCAGTAAGCGATGCGCTCTGCACATGCGCATATGTGTTTCAGACTGTTTGCGTTAGGATAGAAGCGACGGTGTGGCGGCAAGCAGACCACTGTAAAAGCTTAGCCGACACTAGAGACATGCAGCGCGCACGCCGCTGCATTGTTGACGTACTCACGAAGGTGAAGTGCACTGATGAATTCGTTGACAAGGTAAGCCATTTACTGCAAAGCATTCTTGGTAAGCTCAACCTCTTCTCCTATAACGACTACCTGGTCGTTCTTGAGGGCCGATCCCGAAGATATGCAGTCTAAGGACTTGGGCCGATCCTGAAGGTAGAGCAGTCTAAAATTTGGGCCGTTGCCATGGGTAGATGCCAGTCGGTATGCTCCATTGGGGATGTAGCACTCCTCAGTACACCTCTTTGAGGCGAACTTGGTTCACTGGGTAATGCGGCCGTTCCCTTGGGTTGTTGTTGTCTTGTGTGGCAGTAGCACATCCCCACAGTGCAAGATTGGCCATGAATTGGGTGGTTAAATCAGGTGTATAAAAGCAAGAGGTTAATAATTTGAACGTTGGAGCTTAAAAAGTAAAATTTTTGTGTGTGAAAAAAAAAATAATCAGAAGTAAACCTTGTATAAAAATCCAATAATAGATAATAAATAAAAGAGAGTTAAGGAGGGGAGGGTGGCCGATCAGCCTAACATGGCGATCGATTGGTTTTAATTAGATAATTTTGGAGTGCCAAGCAAACATTTCTGTGACTAGTTGACCTCAATAATGGAGGCTCCGAAAGGTAGGATCACAGGCACTGATAAATTTAGGCCAATATTCGAAGCCGGATTTCGAGTAATCGTCTGCTTAGAACAAAAAAAAAAAAAACGCTTGCGAGACGACAAGAAATGGTCTATGGTTTCCGCTTCGCCACAGAATGAGCCTAATGGTGAGAGGACCAGACCAGACCTGTGAAGATAGTACTTCTACGTATGTATACGGCAGCGCAACCTCATGATTGACACTTCAATTTATGGAGTTTGGCAAACATATTTGTGCTAAAGGTAAAGAAGATGTCGGTAATCCATACAGTTGGTAATCGCAGAGCCTGATACTGGCAGCATAATGACACTTCTGCGAAATCTAGCAGAAGTAACGTGAGCAGACAAAGGGCAATAAGGGAGAATCGGGCCACTTATTGATGCCTTGGCTAGAGAATCTGCAATTCCATTTATAGTTACCTCCTTTGTGGCCAGGCACCTAAATCAAACGCACGCTTTTAAAGTATCCAGGTACCAATGAATGAAACGTCCTTATTACGCGAGAATCACGAGAAGCAGTAAGCGAATGATAACGAATAAGTGATTATCCCACCTGACGTAATTCATGATCCTAATTTGCGTAATGCCAGCACCACTGTCATGAATTCGGCTAAAAAGATCGGTATGAAATCTGGCAGCTGAAGAGAAAATGTGCAGTCAATAATCGGCGAAAATATTCCTACACCTGACTTTTCTTCACATTGTGAAGCCTCTGTCGCAATTACAATGCCTGTTTGACGGTTCTTCAGACGATATTGTAATATACCATCTAGAATACGATGTGGAAGTAATTTTGCATTATTAGGAAAATTGTCATCAAATTGAGTGTCCATGGTAACAGTTCCATCAGGAATTGCAAGCGCATCGCATATGCGCACGTCCAAAAAGTCAAGTAATATTTGTATAAATGTCAGTTGCGGAGTATGTAAACGTGGCCAGTTGACACCGAAAAACAACTCAGGCTGTGAAATAAATACTGTTTAGGGATGTCGCAGCGGCGATTCATAAATCTTCAAGAACGTCTGCACAGCCAGAAGCCGGAACCTGCACGAAGGAGGAGGAACACGGGATTCTAGATAAAGAACAGAATTGGCAACAAATTTGGGAAGACCTCAACACAAACGTAATGCTTCTCTTTCTTAGAGGATTAGAGGACGGGACTTGTAAGCTCGAGCTCCAGAGAAGAGCACGCAACCGAATTCTAATACAGGGCGAACGTACATACGATATATCAATAGGAGTACATGTCTTCTCAATCCTATTCGACGACTGCTCAGCCTACGCAATCTGCCACTTGCACGGGTACCTTTTCGAGTCACATGATCTACGTGTGAGCGCCAGTTGAGAGAGGCGTTATAAATAATTCCGAGGTATTTAACAGATTCCACCAGTGGTATGTCTTGAAGGTGGTAAGACAATGAAATGTGCACTATGTCACGTATCGGAAAAACGAGAACAGCACATTTGCTGGCATTGAGCGTAAGGTGATTAACATCTAACCGCCTCTCCAGAGCACAAATGTAAGTTTGCAGTCATTGGTATAGCGTGTGGATGTCGTTTCCAGATGCGAAAAAGGCAATATCGTCTGCATAACCATTAGTTACTTCTTGATGGCAGGGTAGTGTGCTCATGAGAATATTAAAAAGCACCGGGGATAGGAATGGGCCTTGCGGTACGCCCTTCATTTATTTGTACCTAGAAGAAAAGCCGTTTTTGTAGCAATAGAATTCTCTGTTATCTAAAAATGACTGAAGACACGATACTATGTACCCAGGAACACCACAGGAGATTAACTGCTTTATCTATACAGTGTGCTCCACGGTATCGTATGCTTTGTGGATATCGAGCGTTACTAAGGCAGCGTATTGCTTATAACGTCAAGCGAGTTGTATTCGGCTTTCTAAGTCGACATGGGCATGCCAGATGGAGAAGCCGGCCCTGAAACCAATCTGACAGGGACTAAGAATAGAATTATCATTAATAATTTTATTAATAACGACAACAACAACAATAATAATAATAATAATAATAATAATAATGATAATAATAATAATAATAATAATAATAATAATAATAATAATAATAATAATAATGATAATAATAATAATAATAATAATAATTTTATTATTAATTAATAATTATCATTAACCCTCTGAATTAATCTTAGTACGTTTGATGTAAGCGCAATGGGCTTAATGTTCACCAATACATACGCTCTTTGATGTTTCTTAATCATCAATATTACTTCGGCAACCTGCCATTGCAACAGAATGCAAGCATATTTAATTGACTAATTTACCAGGTCTAAAAGAACGTTAGGGGATTCCTGTAACAATGTTTTTAACATTGTATTTGTGGCACCGTCAGGGCCAGGGGCTGTATTCGGCAAGCATAGTGTAGTCTCATCTAGCTCGTATAGGGAAATCAGAGTCAATAGCCGAGAATCAATAGAATCAAATCAAAAGAATCAATAGCCGGAAGCCGGGCCGTAAATCAATTTTCTAAGCCTTTGGCAATCTCTTCTAGGGAGGTGCTAATTCTTGCGGGGTCAAAACGATCGAGTCTAATGCTAACGGCGTTGGTAGTACCTTCCTAGCAGGAACAAATGCGAATAAAGCACTCTTATATTTTGAATTTGATAGATAATCGTAATCCCTAATATCGTATTAATCTTTGGTTTGATTACGAGTACACTTAAGTACACCAGAGCGAGCCTGAAAGCTTTTCCAATTTGTCGAGCAGTAATTACGCATAAGCATTTTCCAAGCGGCCTTTCTTTTTCTATAGTCCCGCGTACACTAATAAGTCCCCCAACGACAAGCGGTGCCTTTAGCCGAAGGGACGGCAAATTCAGATGGCTTCCGGGAACCCTCTAAAATTGTGCAAATGGTTGAAGCAATTTCCTTATCATTGCTATTGGCAAGTTTCGAAACGGCCGAACGCAAGGAAGCCTTAAATTTCATATGGTTCGCGAATGTGGATGCCTGGTATTCTAAAGGTTTTATTGGACAAATAATTTCGAATGACACAGGATGATCAACGTTGGTTGCTTAGTCAACCGCTATCCACCACGAACACGAAACCTTGATGCCAATGCTACAAGTAGAGGTTACTTGTCCTGTGTTCTGACGTGAAAGGTGACCATCAATAGTCCACTCCCATAGTCGCTTACCACATAAATTTGTTTTTAGCCCCCACGACACGTGATGCGAATCAAAACCCCCTGCAAACAAAATTTCTTTTCTACAGGCAGCCATAGCCCTATCTAGCTGACGCGTGCTTTGCACAACAGTGGTGAAATAAGCATTTCAAATTGAAAATGGATGATACCCTGGGAGACATAAATCTATTGCTAAAATTTCGCAGTCAGAATCGATGATTTGAAAATAAATTTTTTGCCTTGTGACAAATTTTACTGGAGACAAGTATCAGTAATCTTCCACCTCGCGAGTGTCAGTCTAATCGGAAAGACCGAAAACCTTCCAAACGAAAATTTTTCTCTGGTGTAAGCCAAGTTTCTTGAAGAAGCATGACATCTAGATTAAGTTGAGTAGATAGGCAAGATAAATTTGTTAAAGCTGAGAATATAGAGCGACAGTTCCACTTCAGTACTTTCAACTGTACAATGGTATTGATCGCACAGCAATGGCAACTCCCGCCTTTAAGATACTTTTTTTAATCATCGGAGATCGTTAGCTCTTTTTTGATTTTGGTTTCATAATTGCAGAAATTGGAGATCTCATGCATTCGGAAGCTCGAGTGTCAAGTTTTATACTGGTGACATTAACGGTGTCTGAATTTTTAAAAGGGCTCATTCTCGTCTGGTAAGACCAAAGGAGTAGTGTGTGTCGAATGTTCTACAAGTGTAGAAGGCGTCGCTACCTCATTGCTAGGCATTGGAGGTGTGGCATTAGATACAGAGAACTGCATCGGCGTATTAGTGGTCTGCATTATTTGCATCATGTAACAGGAAATGATTTGCGCTAAGCAATCAGATAGGCTCGATATCAGTTTAACCATAGCTTTAGCCATTGCTTTTTTCACAGCAGAGTCAATTACTTCCGAGAAATTATGTCCTTGCTTGGTGTGTTGCTCGCTGTAACACCAGAGTATCCGAACGCCCTGTTATTATTAACTGCAATTGCATCTTTTCGGTAGCAGCGACGGCGGTCGGTTCTTTCAAGAATTTGTATTTCTTGGGCGCGGTCTGAGCACTTCGAATAGACTGCTGGGTGTGTTTCCTCACAGAAGCAGCACTTTTGAGATTCTGCAGAGCATTCACTTGAAGGATGGCCATCTCGACAGGTGCGGCAACGCAAGCACCGCCTTACATCCTCCTGCGCTATGTCTGAATCTCTAACAACTGCGACATCGGATGGGACGAGACGCGAGAGGCTCTACTTGGAGCACAAGAGGCCTACCTTTATTTCCGACAGACACGATGTGCTCATAAACGTTTCAATTACTGATTCCGTCGGAATCTTCTCGTTGTGAACCAGTCGATCGCAACGGTAAATAGCAACAACGCCTTCTGCGGAGAGCTTGTCCAGAGTTTCAGTTGGACTTAATCGGGAGTGTACACGCCGTACCAGACCTTTGGAACACGCAAGGTGAGGCTGAATAAAAGCACTCACCGGGGTGGACGCGAATGAAGTGCATTTGAGGAGGTCTGCAACGAAGGTCTGGTCGAGTGACTGACACTATAACTCCCCGTCCGAACGCTCGCACGTCAGTGATGGTCTGGAAGTGGGTGGGTATGTGCCTCTCGGTATTTGCCGCCTTTTCGTCATTTTCTTCAATCATTTTCTTTTTTACAAATGCGATGCTTCGCTATGAATCATGCATTCGCTGTTACAAAATCCTTAATCTTTCAATCTAGCTCGACGTCATACTTTCGCTTGTCCCTATTACCTCTGCCACTTCCACGAAACATGCAGGTGAAACCCGTCGCTTCGACGCGTGATGGCGAGGTGCAGTTCGAACTTCGGCTGGAAAAGCAGCAATGCGACCTGCACAGCACTCTTCACAGTGGCATGGCATTCACCCTCGTAGACCTGTACACGTGGGCGACCGCATACACGTTGTACGACCCAGATGCAGCATTCGTCAGTCTGAACTTGACAACCAGGTATTCGCATTACACATCAAGTGCAATGGGCTGTTCACCTGGAACCCCATCTAAGAAGACTAAATACAAGCATTCGAGCTAGTATTTAGGCTTTCAAACCCCATCTAAGCGTTCTCGTCTTTTCATCACACCCAAGTAAGAAGCTAACGTATGCTGCATAATGACTAGCTGCGCAGCAGTATTATTATATGTGCTTGTGCTAAGCGACATTGAAGTATAAGATCAAAGAACCGTTTTAAGCGCACCTCTATTCAATGCACAAACAACCGGGTGCCAAGCGATACTTGCGGCAGGCACAGGCATACACAATATTTCCATATGAACAACGGATGAAGCCACGGTCTGCGGGAAAAGCCATTCGCGCACTATATGGAGTTTTAGAAGTGCATCAGCCTGAATGGCTGTTTGTGGTGTACTTGGGCATTATCCCGCGTGACCATAGTATTCACTATCTCCCTCTTTCTATACCCCTTTCCGTTACCCCCAGTGTAGGGTAGGAAACCAGACACTACTTTGGTTGGCCTGCATGTCTTTCCTCTCTTTGCTATCACTCCCTACGTGTCCGTATGGACAGAGAGCGCCAGGACTTGACCTCGAGGTACCTGTGAGGTTACGTATCAATTTCAGGAAGACATTTGGTTGTTTTTTATTCAAAGGCATCCAATGTCCCATAGCGACACTGGATCTGTGAGAGATGTCGTATCGGGAAGAACTGTGTAACATTCTTTAATATGCACACGAATCTTTGTACACGAACGTATCCTTCTTTTACGTTTTGCTCTGATCTAAGTATGTTTGTTAGGACAAGGAATCGAACCCAGGACGTTGTGCTCAGCAGCAGAACTCCGTAGCCATCCAGTCACGCTGCGTAAACATTCGGTGGATATAAGCATGTTTTCAGACAGAGAGCCATGTATATCGCGAGCAAGAAATTCCACATGTCCTAAACAAAAATTTTTGGTGTTTTCGAGGACACGCACCCTATCGATATAGTACAGAAACATTATATCGGAGTATTGTAGCTGACGTATTCTGGCCCACTGATAGAGTACTTTTTTGATCTGGACGAAAGAATACTTATGAAGTGTTATGAGTTCTTTATGCATTTGGAGTATTGTGCAGTTCCTGAAGCATGATTACACGGAGTATTATGACTGACGCTTGCCCACCATTCCAGGTGGCCTGGTCAACCGCATCATAAACGTTCCGCGTCAAACTGCGAGCACGAAATGGAAAGGGAACACTTTGGTCATGCATTCTTTTCTCCTACGTCATAGAACTGCTATGCTCCGCAGCAGTTGCACACAGCATACTGCAAGAGTCTCGGTGGCGCAGTGACCCTAACGTTCTGTTGCTGAGCACCGGGTCACCGGTTCTGTTCCCGGCCGCCAGATGCTGCTAGCTATAAAAGCGGTCATACACTACAGTTGCTACGGGCAGAGAGAGAGAGAGAGAGAGAGATAGCAAGGACAGGAAAGGCAGGGAGGTCAGCCAGATGAGCACTCGGTTTGCTATCCTAGACTGGGGGTGGGGGAAAGGGGAATAGGAAATGGAAAAGAGGGAGAATAAAGAGTTGCTACAAGCCCTGGAGTTTGCCTTTCGCCCTACACAAAGTCAAACTTTCCCACCGAAGTTAGTAAGGAGAAGAGGCTCGTACATATAGCCCTATCCGTGCATGTGTTAATCTACGAAAAAAAAAATGTGTGTAGGACCTAATCGAATGCGAAAGTGATCTTTCGAGCCGACCTTAATATACCAGTGCTACTTTTGTTACAACGCTTTTCATTTATCAGAGCTGATTTGTTATTAGACGGTTGCTTGTGCTTATAATATTGTGACAGCCTTATATGCCGTTTGCTTTGTACCCCAGCTATAAGTAGGAGAGGTGACAAAAAGGAAGGAGGAGGAAGATGTTTGTCTAGTTAGCTGAAGCTGCGTAACGATCGGGCAGATATTGACCACTACGACAGCCTCCATCGTGGTATCGTAATAAACGCCCCTTGTGGACGTAACAATATTTTCCATGACGTGATTCCCCGACCACTGCTCTCAAGAACCGCTATCGCGGGCGAAGTGCATTCTGTATAGACGCGCAGTATTTCACCGAGCGAATGCTTAATGTGGTCGTGAATAGAATCGATATTCATTGATTCACAAAAGGCAAGGCCGTTTGAATACATCAGCGTCGTGGACAGCAATACTCTCACGCTGACCTAACGGCACGCTGGCAAGAAGAGCCATGATGACAACGAACATTCGAAAAAAAGAAGAAAACTAAATGCTACCGTAGCTCTTCATTTGGATGGCTTGTGCTCTTTAACAGACAACTCGGTGATGCTAGTGGCACACTCCATGGATAGGCTTGGTCGAGCGGTTGGAAAAGCAGCACTATAAAACACAGGGACAGATACACACAGTACACATAAGGGGCGCTGACTTAGGCCTAGGTTTTATTGCAATCACACACACATTTATATAGACCACAATCGCGTGACTGTAGATTCACAATCTGCTTCGACAAGACCAGTTTTGACAACAGGATAAGCACATTCTTTTAAATATTTTACATAACTGACGCTGCATTTGCAACATGCCTAGAGTGACAAAAGGCGCCAGGAGCCGGATTATTTTTTTTTCATTCTTGGGTTTTAGGCACAAAAATCACGGTTTGCTTATGAGGCCCACTGTAGCGGGGGGCTCCGTATTAATTGTGACCACGACGGGACCTTTAACGTGCCCTCAATGGACGAGACAGGGGCATTTTGGCTTTAGCCCCATGGAAGCGCGGCTGCCACGGCTGGGATTCAACCCTGTGGCCTCGTGCTTAGCAGCGCAACACTATAGCTGCTAGCACACCCCGACTGGCGGGTACAGAACTAACCATACGAAAAGTGAACTAATGGATGCTTTCCTTCAAAGGCGTACGGACTCTTAAATGAAAATGACAATAAGAAAAAGAACGTAATGTGCGTGCGTGTCAACAGATGATAAACAAGAATGCGGAAAGAAGGCATGGTAAAGAGCATACGAGACATCCTAACAGAGCGTGAAATAAAGAAAAAGGAACTACAAGGCAAAACACCGGCGATATAAATTAAACCTTTGAGACAATCGATGTCTGCGTCAGACAGTGAAATAGAAGGCTTTCTAACGCAATTGTCTCCCGCTTCGTGGATGACGAAAGCTTCTAGAATTTCGCGTTGTACTTTATCTTTCCCCTTTCGAAACTGCGTGCGCTGAATTTCTTGGCCAATCTGCCATACTGGGTAGGAGCCACATACGTGGTAATAATAATAATAATAATAATAATAATAATAATAATAATAATAATAATAATAATAATAATAATAATAATAATAATAATAATAATAATGTTAAGAAGAAGAAGAAGAAGAAGAAAAAAGAACTGCGTGTTCACAGAATGCTTTCTTGGTTTTCTCGTTGTGATATTTATTTCATGGTTCGTACGCCTCTGAAGCAAAGGATGCATACGTTTTACGTTTTCCTATGGCTTGTTCTGCTCCTGGCGCCATTCGTCGCCCCTGACATGCTCAGAATGAAGCGTCTCTTGGGTGAAATATTTGAAAGAATGTTATCATTGTTGTCTGAGCTGACGTTGTCAGAGTAGATCGTGAATTCGTAGGGGGGAGGTTGCGGCGGATATAAAAGTACGGGTGCTGGAAACAAAGACTAGTTGTAAGTCCGCGGCCGTCATGCGTACGATGTGTGTTTGTCGCTGTGTACTTTAGCGCTGTTTTGCCGACCGTTCGACCATGAACCAACTCGCGCGAACGAAAGTCCTGCACTGGATTGATCAAATGACTTCGTTTGAACGCAGGGTGTCATCTTGTGTTAAAGATCATACGACAGTAGGGTCGGGACAGCTTGAGAATTCATG
This sequence comes from Dermacentor andersoni, assembly GCF_023375885.2. Lineage (NCBI taxonomy): Eukaryota > Metazoa > Arthropoda > Arachnida > Ixodida > Ixodidae > Dermacentor > Dermacentor andersoni. Next base: position 73,302,972 of record NC_092822.1, on the reverse strand, counting down.
GCGTGCCGAGACAGGCCCGGAGTGGCCCAGGTTAATATGGGCACATCAGTAGTAATGATTCCAGTGCGATTTTCTCATTTCTACCTTTTTTTTGGAAAAGTGATATGATCGTTAAGACGCTTGACGCAGACATCTATTACTGAATACTTGTAGCGCATGGTTTAATGCGAAGCCTGAGTTGCTGTTAGCATGTCGTTGTCTCCCAGGTCCACTGAGACGCCCACTGCGCGCTGACGTGCGTCCTGCAGAACTTTTATTAAAGTTTTTCCAATCCAATCTCAGGTATTTCCTCCACACAAGCGTGGGCGACTCTGTACATCCGGGGACGACTTAGGCAAGCGACGACAACACTCTCGAAGCAAGAAGCAACCGCATATAAGAAGCGCGGGGCTTTGAAAGCTTGGTGACACTGAGAGGACGCTTAAAGAAGAAAACAATGCCCACAGCAGCATTGCCAGAAAACGAAACAAGGTCCCCGTTGTTCCACCCAGGTTCCTCTCACCCGCGAGGCTTTGTGACGTCATCCTCATGGATTCCAGGATCACTCACGCTGGGAAGAAGGTCGTCTACGTCGAGATGGGCAATTTTGATAAGGCCACGAAGCGACTTAGTGTTCAAGGCACCCACACTATGTTCATTTTATCAAGACGGCCGCCTAGGGCTCATTGAAAAAAAAATAGCTTGCTGTAAAATACAACAGTCATAATTTTTTCCCGTTGCCTAGGCGCTGTAATTGACCGCCCTGCGCATGCATAAGCTTTTCGACTTCTTTTGTTTATTTTGTTGGAGGTTATGCACTGCCATATGTATTTTATTGCAATGTTAATATGTAATAAGGGAAATAATGCTGTCAATATTGTTCCTGTGTGCTTCACTTGTACTACATGTGTTTTTAAACGATGAGTGTCATAGGAGTATTTGCGCTGTTTTTCTCTAGTGCTAGTCAATATGTATACATAATTTTTGTTGCATACAATGTATTGTTTTTAAATTCCATCGTGCGCCTACCATGTATTCGTCTAATTATTACTGCTATTTTTATTCCTCTGGAGATAGTACTTTGTGAACGTTTATCAATTCTGTTGTAAACGTTCTTGAAATGTTTCAGCTCCTTCCTGCAAAAATGCCAACCAGAATTTCTCCAAGAGATCTAAAGAAGCAAAAGAAGTACAAGTTTATTTTATACGGCCCAGTTAAGCATTAGTGCATACTTGCGGAAATTAAGGACAATACAGCCTATATGAACGAGTAATCTTTTTTACGGAATCGCCATTAGAGGCAGCTTACAGAAAGGAAATGCGCGACACATTGGTATTAGCAAACTGATGCTCGAAAACTTCAGACATGAACTTCCCAATTTTGAACCTTGGCGCAAATGGCACAATCGCGAAATTTATGCAACATTCTGCTCGTAGCGTGAAGTTTGCCTTGGTACTAGGAATTCCATTGCAAGTGCCGATTTCGAGGCCTCTCGATGAGAGCAGCGGGGGATAAATAAAATTTAATGGTTAGAAATCGCACCGGCGTGCTCCCGGCCGGGAGGCCTTGGTCGTAGGTGGAACCTTCAGTCCGCGACCTCGCACCGTAGCTATCCAGCGCACTCTCTTAACCAGGTCAGGCTAGTCTACAAAGTCGACGCTGAAACTAGCACCGAGACACCCACCGGATTGGTATGCCTGTCCCCGGACCGTGCAGAGAGGCACACGGAGATCCCACATGTTTATTCTGCCCGGAAGCCTTGCTCACCCAGTTTTGGGTGGCGTTAGTTGTTCGGAACGCAAATGTATTTACAGCTGACTGTGGCATAGCAGATATTTCCGTGCTGCCGATTAGTGTATTCTTCTGATGGTGTATTTGCTTCTGCCCAGAATCTCAAATTCACGAAACCAAGGATCACACTTGTAAGTAAGTGAGAAACGGGCACAGAAATTCATTGTGGGTTCATTACCGTTACATTACCGGGCACTGTGACACCAAGGGGATGCCGGAATATGGGTGTGATGGGCTAGTACCGCACGTACCTCGGCCTAAAAGAGAGGCATAGTCGCCAAAAATAAAGCTCTGTTAAGAAGCTTGTTGAAATAGGTGTATTGAAAGCTTTGTGAAAGTGATGTAGGTTGCCGCATATGAACTTTTCAAATACGAATTGGAAGCATCGAACATTCAAGCGCAGACGGATATATTTACAGCAGAAATATTCATACCGGTGTCATCATGTACGACCTATGTACTGACTTGTGCAAACAGAGGAAAGCGCCAAGCAAGTGTTACTGTTGGATCATTCAATGATTTTAAGAGGGGTGCGGCTGCACTCGCAGTGAGACAGGGGAGATAAGATAAATACTCTTATTTTTGCTCAGAATCACCCCATGCTCGTTTGTTCCAATCGAATTTCTGGCCCCTAAATAATTCTTGGGATAAAACGTGTGCGGGCGACCATGCTTCAGATATTTCTGTAATTTACTGCGCTAAGCCTCAAGATCCCGAAGTTTGGTTCTCGATGTATTATGGCGAAAACAAGCACAATAACATTTTTAGAATGAGGGACTACTCTTCTTGGGGCCGTACTAGGTACGATTCTAAACTGCTAATTGCGCTGGGTGGAGTGTGAAATTATTATATGACATACATATAGTCTGGCAGTTATGAATGTTCTTTTTTTCTTTTTGGCATGTTGAATGAAGTTCATGCAATTTCATTCAAATAATCATTATTTTACATTTAGCGTAAAACATAATTACGACAAGAAATGTTACTCGTGTATAGTAAAATATCATTCTGAAACCTGAAGACGAAAGAAATCTCGGCAAGATCGCTACAGCTTGTAGAATTGCGCAGTGACAAAATAACATTTATAATATTATGCCGTCTAACCAGCGCTGGTGCACCCAAAAACAATGGTGACATCATTATTCACAAATGTTGCAATTGGAAGATCAGTTCCAAGACTCAAATTCGAAGTACAACATGTAACAGCGGCATATTTGTAGAACGTTCGATTAACTTTATTACTTGTGTAATTCGGCCGCCTCAATTGCAAGGAGCGCACTTGCTTGCTTCACCGCTTACCAGCCTTGTCACGTGCGACAGGGCAACGCGGTAGAGCAAACTTGCAAGCGCGGATTGTCCTACAAATGAACTTGACCGCGTAGACGGCAGGTCCGGACCACGGCCGCTTCGAGAAATTGCATGGCGCATTTCGGGCTGCGTCTTTGAGCATCAGTACTGCGACCTGCACAACACAATCCACAGCGGCACGGCATTCGGCCTGATTGGCCTGTACAGCTAGGCGACCATTTGCACGATCTACGATCAGGACACGCCTTTCGTCAGCCTGAACATCGACGCCAGTTAACCTGAATGGTTGATTTTCAGTGATCATCATCAATTACATTATGATCATCGTCATCATCTATCTTATGTGCACCTTATTTCCATCTGATACGAGGAAGCTTTTCAACTCACCCCATTCTTGAATCCTTCGTCCTACTCTACAGCGCCACACCTCTTTGATGTTGGCACCTGTGGAGCTCGGTGGCAAGCAGGCCCGGCCAGCTCGAGCACACCGAGGCAACTCGGATATGATCACAGTGACTGCCGGGAACGTACTCTTTCCCTTTACTCTCCAACAAGATATATATACGCATAACAGGGAGGACGCAAGCGTCCCTGGATTAAAATTACATGAGGTTTATAAACAAATAAGTGTATGAATTTCGAGAAATAAATGTTCTTGGAAGTCAGCACTCGCCCTCCTTCATGTTTTTGTCGCTCTTGTCCTCTTTCTGCACTGTGAAATTGCATCACGAGCCACCAACTTACGCCAGTCACATACTTTGCTAGACCTCATTTGTAATGGACCACCGATTACCTGCTCAACTACGTCTATATATCTTAACATGGACTAGAATACCGGCTTCCGCCATTTACACTCTGATCCATGCCGTAGTTTTCTTGTATATTATCGTTACAGCAAAGCTTTACGCCTATCATTTTTCATTGCACCGCTTGTTGAGGTACTTATATAGCAGCAGAGAGGAGCTGTATTTAGATAGGAGCGAGCCTTAATAAAGCTTCCTCTTAAGAGGAAGCCTTAGCTCGGGTACTCCTATCTAAATACATGTAAAATGATAATTCGTTTTTCTCTGCAAGCACTGCACCAAACTTGACGATGTTTGTTGCATTGAAAATGAAAACTTAAATCGAGTGACCGTCGTTTCGAATTTTTTATTTTGGTCGTAAATTTTTTACTTAGGATTGGCAAAAATCGAAAATTTTCATAAACAAGACTATGAAGTTTGCAACTCCATAATTCAGCAATGAAAAATGATATAATTCTGTTAATCGCATCTTATAGCACAACCAAAGCGGACAAAAATGGATGTTACACATGAATCTCAAAAGACTTAGTAATGTGTAAATACAGCGTTTGCAGAACCCTTTTACACAACGTAAAAAAATCACGTAATATATAAATTTACACATCGAATTTGTCCGCTCTGAATGATCTAATAGATGCCGTTTGCAGAACCGCGATATCTATTGTTGACGGAGAGCCAATTACTTTTAAACTTTGTGCTTCTATGTTTTTTGAACTTTGGAATCTTTGAAATGTCTTTCAACAAAATTCAGATCCTAAATCGTAATTCCGCTTCCAAAAGTCAGCAGAATTTAACTTTCCCTTTTAATTGCAACAAAGGTCTTTAAAATCGATCCAATGGCTATCTCGGGAAAGCGTTTTTGCGTTTTACATGTAATTGAATAGGCCGCGTCGAAGTTGGTACCCAGCTAAAGCTTCCTCTAAGTGGCTTTCCTCGATGGTCAGGAAAACTCACCGCGCAGTACAGAAAGTCAAGTGAGCTCGCCTCGCGCAGAAATGCGCTTATGCCACTGCTCGCGCGTTCGTCGTCGTTTTCATGTAGTGTTTTGTTTGGTTTTTCTTTTGTTTTTCTATTGGTTTTTCTGTTTCTTCGTTTTCTGATCCGTTTTGTGACCCGCACCCATGCATCGGCCACTGAGCCACAGTTTTCTATAAAGTTCATTCTCTCTCTTCCTCTTCCACAGCTGGCGCCGATGCCACTGGTTATAGATCCCCCCCCCCCCCCCCAAAAAAAAAAAAAAAAAGAAAAACAAGGCAGAATGAATTAGGATTAAGTCAATTCAGGCGATCGAACCCACTGCCTTCGGTGGGAGTCGAAACCTCTAGCTTATGTGGAAGTCGAACCAACGGCACACGGTGTTAAGGCGGAGTTAAAATTAAAGCCCTCGAACCGACGAACTTTGATGAAAGCCGCACCCTCGACCTTTGGTGGGAGTCGAGCCCATTACGGCATTACGGCAAAATTAATTAGCGCACAGTTAATTAACGTAGCGTCAACCAAGGCACTTGAACGTACGACCTTTTGTGGGAGAAGACAGCTAATAGGAAGGAACAACGCATTAAAATGAGAATGTGAAGTAATTTAATGAATGTCTCTTAAGCGCGCAGGCTTTCGCCTTTACCCTCCTTCGCGTATGCTAAAGTGGCTGTCAACTTTTCTTTCATGGAGTCTCTTCCACGCTCCATACACGTGACAATCGTCCCCTCACAGAAACTGAACCGTTTGACCCTTGGTCATTGCCAATAACAGCCCGAGTGACTTTTCAAGCGCTGTTTCGTTTTCACGTGCTGCCCTGTTGTCGCGCAGTATAGCAATGCTTTCAAAGCATCACTACTGCGTAACAAACTACACATTGTGAGGTACCTCACCGCATGTTTTGTGGACAGATCCTTTTTGTAACTCAAATTCTTCTATCGTGGTTCCTCCCGCCAGCCCGGAGTATTTAACAAGGCAGTTTCTGCAATTCCTGCATTTTATTTCTTGTTTTATTCTCTGATTGCATGCTGCATCCACATAAGAGAGATACCTAAAGTAAAATACCATGTAGAGTACCATCTAAAGTAAAACCTGTGGATGGATGTGCTGTAAATGCGTGAGTCAGTCGTCCCGATCGCATTGTGCAAACCGTAGAAATGTCAATTCTCTTAACTTAGAAACACGTTTGCTCGCCTTCAACGCAGCGCTTATGATGTGTCTGATTTGGGGATGCACTGCAGCAGGCAATTTGCCGGAAGCATGCGGAAATACTCAAGCTTCGAGAAAATTTTTATCGCAAACGAGTCCCACCAGCGCGCGAAGCTCGTTACGCTTGCCTCATTTAACGGTGCAGTCCATCTTGTCAGACGCAGTCGCCGACCAATTTTTCGGGGACCCCTTTGGAATCTCCATTATGTGGCTTTTCCCGCCGGCTCCACTGCCATGCACGCCGAAGAAGGAATGTTGAGTGGCGATTGAAATTTCAGACGTGATGCCCTTTCCATTTTCTCCCTTTTCTTTTAACCCACGTTCTTGACGTCAAGAAGATCACTTTCACGAAACTAGCTGCCATCCTTCTAACTACCTTTCCTTCGACTTTAGCAACGCGGTCTCATTTTCATTTTCTCTCCTTTTCCTTCCTTCGTTTGCGCTGTTTTCGACGTACTCCTCTGACCCTTTTGAGGCAATATAGCCGTGGCCACTAATTGTTTGCATGGTGTGATAGAATCGGACGCTAAAGCATAAGTTCCTTCACTGCCTTTAATCCCCTGGCGACCCGGAACCCACTGCAGGGGAACTTACAATGTAGGGTTTTTGTGCACGTATTTATTGAGTGCAGTGCGAGATCGGCTGAAAGAAATCCGACAGAAACAGACTCGTCTTACTATGCACATCGAAAACAAAGGACGCTGCAGTAATCTGCCAGGCACAAACACTTGCACTATCCAATGATGCAGTCCGACGCCATTGATGAGATACTGGATTCACCGGTATGCCAGGTACCTAGCAAATACGGCAAATCATTCCATACTTACGAGACATGCCCCTGTAGTACTCTCTTCTCTGGAGTTTCTCGTTAGGTCAAGCATCTCACCCAACCCTCCCTACACATGGGAAAGTCGGACAACTTCACCGCAGGAGCTACGCCACGCACTATGGCCAGTGCTGGTGGCCTACATAAAACAGGTCAACAGATCCTGACAAGGCACGGTGCACTAAGGCAGAGGACTCAGCTCGACTCCGACAGCGATGACACGGGCTAAGAATTGTTCAGAAATAACATTTGTCACTCTTCTTGTGATTCTTTTGACTTGTTCTTGTAAGTTGTTTATCGCTTAAAGGGAAACACCAGAGCAATACGACGACGACAAAGTTAGGCACAACACACGGCGTTGTAAAGAAAGGTCATGTATGTCTTAATGCTTCGGTTTTCATCTTTGCATTCACAAGCTGTTCCACTGCTTGCTTGATTGTTTGTTTGTTTGTTGCTTGCTTGCTCGTGGAGCGGTGGTGAAATGGTACAGCGTCACCTTCGTTTTAGAATTGTGGAGCCGCTGGAAACACACCAGTATTTTTTTAATGCGTACAGATGAATCAAAACTTGGCGTTTGGTTGTTCATACGGGTTCTCATCTCGAAAGCGGGCCTTCTGGAGATTTTGGAAAGTCTCTGGGCGCCCCGTCTTCCCCCACAGCATCGACGAAGTAGTCGAGCATCCGCCGCTGCGGTGCAGGGGCCGACAAGCTATGCCGCTGGCTATCTACCGGTAAAAATACGCATAAGCAGGCTGACGTCACGGTGTTCGGCGACTACGGAAGTTCCAGACGCTTGCTATCTAGCACACGCACCTATGGGGAAGTTGACGGCATGGGGCAACTTGGCTTGGCTGGCTGGGTACATCACAGCCGGCTATCCTAAAGTTCAGTTGAGAGTACTGGGGTATGACAAAGTTCAAGGTATGCCCCTCTCCTGAAATAACACGTCTTACACGAAGCCCCCAAAAAAGAGAAAGCGTGTCAACACTCCTTGTTTTTCCCGTCAATTTTTATGCCCTCTTCTTTTAAGAGCGGCAGGCAGCTCGTTTCTTTCCTTTTTTTTCTTATCTTGTTAGTTTTGTACATATTAAAATCAAAAAGCAGCAACAACAACAAAAATCTAGTTAATCATGGTACCGTTAATGTGCGCGGTTCCCTAAGTCGAAGCGAAAATCTCCCATGCCCCCCCCCCTCCCTCCCAAAGAGAGAGAGAGAGAGAAGCGGACGTAAACTAGGCTGAGCCTGGTTCACTACTCTGCACTGGAGAATGGGGACAGAACAGTGATACAGGACAAAAAATTGGAGGACGCTTAAGCTTCGCCTTTCATAGTGGAACGCGGTAGGTTTCAAAGATCCCTGAGTGCTTCTCACGCTTCCCGGCAACTGCAGCTTATGTAACCGGGAAGCGCTGGCAGCGAACGGTATGTACGAAGGCGAGCTTTCTGGTAGAAACGCGGCCTCTTGCGTGGGCGGCGATGCGGCGGAGGCAAGGGCCGTCTTGACATGTTGGAATTGTTGACATGGCGCGCCAATTTATGGCCTTTGAGATTTGCGCGCGTAAATCTGGGAGGCCATGGCCGTTTTACGAATGGTAGAAACGCTTGAAAAGGGACATCTCGTTTTTCTTAGTTTTCGCGTAACAGAATTATGTTTTCTCGTGTATTCGCATTACAAACAGACGCTATCGTGCTTGTAGGTTTTGTGTACGTCGTGCTTTACGATTTTTCCACGTATTTTACCTTGACAAATTCAATTAGTTCAGTAATTTCCTTGTGCCACATGGACGGCCTACATGGTTGGCTATGCGTGGTTCGAAATTATTGCTTGCCAAACCGACGTCTAGCGCTGGACGCCGGACGCCCCGTGATTATGACTCAGTGTTCGTATCGTCTCTTGTCGAAATAGACTTTTTCTAAACACACGCCAGGTTTTTTGCGAAACGGGGCCCTTAACGCTATGGAGTTAAATGTGGCCCGAGCACCAGCTTTTCCTGAAATAGCTCCTCAGGTCCGCAATAAAGGGTTTGTGTAGGTATTGTTTCCGAAGCAGCGCGCCTCTGGAGAATGCCACGCCGACAAATAAATCACTTGGTGTGCATCGTTCATTTCTTGCAGCAAAATTACGTGCCCTGTTCAGAAATCACTGGACGATCAAGAGAGAGAGAGAGAATGAAGAGGAAAGGCAGGGAGGTTAACCAGATATGAGTCTCCGGTTTGCTACCCTACACTGGGGATGGGGGATAGGGGTTAGAAAGATGACAGAGAGGAAAACGCAAAAAAAAAACACGCACACATGGAGGCACACAAACACAAAAGGCGTTCCAGTTAAAGTCGTTCACACAGGCCGGTAGATCGCAAAAAGCGCAATAGCGCTTGCACGGCCTTCTTCTGTGACGGTAGGTCTTTTCGATGTTGTAGAATTCGTTTTTCGGATAACGCTTGGTCGTCCAGTTGGTCTAGTTCGTGGCGAAGGCGTGCCCTCTGTGTACTGTACTGCGGGCAGGCACACAAAATATGGCCAATTGATTCTTCATGGCCGCAGTGGTCACAGGTTGGGCTGTCGGTCATCCCTATGCGGAATGCATAGGCTTTAGTAAAGGCAACACCCAACCAAAGTCGATATAGAAGCGTGGCGTCTCTACGGCGAAGCTGTGATGGCGCTCGAAGACTTAGTGTTGGATCAAGTGAGTACAGTCGCGTGTTTCTTAAATGTGGCTCGTTCCATTGCGACGCGGTGCACTGCCGAGCAAGTAGGCGGAGCTTCCGTGCTGCGTCAGTTCTACAATGAGGAATTGGGACGTGGCGCTCCTCAGTATGGGCTGAGCGGGCAGCGTGATCCGCCCGTTCATTGCCGATAATCCCGCAGTGACTTGGAAGCCACTGAAAGGTTATCTCATGGCCTGCTTCACTTATATGTTGCAACGTCTCTGTAATATGGAATATTAGTTGTTCGTGTGGGCCGCGTCGTAAAGGTGACAGTAGAGACTGCAGTGCCGCCTTCGAATCGCAGAATATTGTCCATTTATGTGGTGGTTCATCACCAATGTGATGAAGGGCAGTAAAGAGCGCTGCGAGCTCTGCTGCCGTCGATGTTGTCGCGTGGGTCGTCTTAAATTTGATTGTTGTAGCTTTCGCTGGTATGACGATTGCCGCCGCGGAGCTACTTGGAAGGACAGATCCATCAGTGTAGATATGCGTAGAATCACGGTAATTCTCGTACAAATGTAGTAGCGTGAGCTGTCTAAGGGCTGGCGATGATAGATCAGCTTTTTTCGAGATACCAGGTATCGTGAGGTTGATTTTTGGCTGAGCGAGGCACCATGGAGGAATCGAAGGTCTCGCAGCCGGGGTGAAACAAGCTGGCAAGGATTCATCATGTGCGGTTATCGTCCGGCTGAAAGATGTGTGTGGTCTGTCCGCTGTTAGGGAGGCCAAGTGGTGACGAGGAGTCCTGGTCAGATGCCTTATATGGGTCCTGAGTACTTCAATTTCAATGTGGGTCCTGACAAGGTGATCTCCAGCGATGGCTATCGTAGCCACTGTTGAAGCACTCTGAGGCAGGCCTAGACAGATCCGGAGCACTTGACCCTGAAGACTTTGTATTGTGCGTAGATTTGTTTTACCTGTGTTGTTTATTGCTGGCAAGCTGTATCGCAGAAATCCTAGGAAAAACACCCTGTACAGTTGCAACATCGCACTTGGCGACATTCCCCAGGTCTTGCCAGCGAAAAACTTGAAGAGGTGACAGATGCCTGTCAACCGTTTTTTCACGTATGATACGTGTGGGCTCCATGACAAGTCCCTGTCGATTATGACACCTAGGAACTTGTACGATCGGACCCGTCTTATTATTTGGCCATTTATCGTTACATTGTAGTTGGCCATGGATTTGCGCGTAAATGGCACTAGTGCGCATTTCTCTGAGGAAATTTCCAGGCCTCGATTACGAAGGTAGAGAACAGTTTGTGTGGCGGCTCTCTGAATTCTCGCTCGCAACTGTAGGCGTGTTACTGCAGACGTCCATATGCAGATGTCATCCGCGTACATTGATAGCCTGACTGCAGTTGGCACGTGCTCAAGGAGAGCAATTAGTGTTAGATTAAATAACACAGGGCTAAGTACACCGCCCTGGGGGACGCCGCGGTAGCTATAATGTAGACAAGTATGGCCTTCTTCGGTGTTTACAAAAAAGGATCGCATGGATAAATAACTCCGTATCCATTTAAACATCCGACCACCCACTCCTACCTCTGCGAGAGCAGAGAGGATGGCTTCATGCGTAACGTTGTCATACGCCCCTTTAACGTCGAGGAATAAGGAAGCGCAGAGACGCTTACGGCATTTCTCATGTTGAATGTAGGTGACCAGGTCGACGACGTTATCGATCGATGATCGACCACGTCGGAAGCCCGCCATGGCATCTGGGTAGGTGTTGTGGTACTCCAAGTACCACTCCAGGCGTCCTAGGACCATCCTCTCCATTACTTTGCCCACACAGCTCGCCAACGCGATCGGGCGATATGATGAGAGTTCCAACGGCGACTTGCCAGGCTTCAGCAGTGGAACAAGGCGACTTGTCTTCCAGGTTGTTGGTAGTGTGCCATCTCTCCAAGATTCATTGTACACCTCAAGGAGAACTCCTCTCGCTCGCTCACCCAGGTGACACAGAGCTCGGTAGGAAATTCCGTCAGGTCCTGGCGCTGATGTGCGGCTACACAAAGCTAATGCTGCCTTAAGTTCGTGGATTGAGAATGGTAGATCCATCCGGTGATCACGTGGTGGCGGACAGTTACTCGAAGGCGATGGAATGTTGGTAGGTGTGAGTTGGCCGGATAATCTGGCGCAGAAATCCTCTGCCACGTCAATCTCCGATCTCTTTTGAGAGAGGGCAAGCGCCTTGAATGGGAATCGCTGTACGGGGAGTGTCCGGAGACCGCGCACCGTTCTCCATATTTGCGATAAAGGCTTGCGCGGATCTAGCGACTCACAGAAGGCAGTCCAACGTTGCGATTCGAGCTTGTCTAACCGGCGCTGTATCTTCTTTTGCGTGCGCCTGGCGGTCCGTAAATCGTCCATTGTTTTCGTACGTCGGTATCTTCGTTCAGCACGTCGTCGGATTGCTCGAAGTCGTTCTAGTTCCACATCAAATTCGTTCAGTTTCGAAAAGCATGTGAGAGTGCGCATAGTGTCTTGCACCGCGCTCTTGATTGCCTCTTCCAAGTCGAAAGATGGATTGGCGTCGCAGTGGTCTTCCATAATAGACTGAAAGTTAGGCCAGTCCACTCTTTGGATCGTATCCCGTATTTTGGAAGGGGACAATCCTCTGATCTTGATGTACGTGGGGATATGGTCGCTTCCGTGCGTCTCTATGTCCGCAAACCACCCTGCACGTCTGACAAGGCTTCGTGAGACGAAAGCCAAGTCAAGACAGCTGCTGTAGGTGGAGCCACGTAAGAAGGTAGGACTGCCATCATTCAGCAGCCAAAGGTCATTACTGGAGGCGAAAGATACCAGAGCTCTGCCTCTTGCGTTGATCATCGGACTTCCCCAGAGTGTATGATGGGCGTTGAAATCTCCAGTGATGACCCAGGGATTGGAGGTTGAGGAAAGGATGTCTTGCAGTCTTTTGTAATCAAATCGACTTGACGGAGATAGGTAGGCGCCGACAAAAGTAAAGGCCAAATTCTTTTTCCTTACGTTTAGGCATATATATTGATTATTGTCATTAGGTGGTACAGGCTGATGAGTGTATGTGAGGTCACGGCGAATACACACCAAAACCTTACTGTTTTCATAAACAGTTGACGACATAAATAATTCATATCCAGAAAGCCTGATTGTGTTCGATAAGTTCGGCTCGCAAATGACGATAATGGGAAACATATTGGCGTACACGAAGCGACGGAAATCCGAAAGGCGCGCTCTGAGTCCGCGCGCATTCCACTGAAAAATAGCTGCTTGTCGGACCTCTTCCCTAAAAGACCGTGGCTGTGGAGCCATGATCTACTCAAGGGTTGCAAGCACCGGACTCAGAGCGTCCAGTACTTGAAGCGCACTTCTGGCAGACGGTGTGCGCATGTTGCTTAGCAACACGCGAATGGCATTCATTAAAGGCCTAATGAGTGCTATCACTTGCTCATCTGTTTTCCGTGACTCCTCGGATACAGCACCTTGCTGTACTGGGGGCGGCTTCTTCTGCGGCTCTTCTGGCGGTCGTGTACGTGGAAGTGGCGGCCATTCCTTTGTGGAGAGAGATCTGGCAGTTTTCTCCCTTCCAACATCGGTGTTCGGAGGGCTGGAAACTTCCGCTGGTGATGCTGCTTGACGAGTTGACTGTTCCGGAAAACTTGATGTCTTCCGTCGTGAAGACCTTCGACGGTGACGTCGTCTTCGCCGTACTTTCACAGCAGCCTCTTTGTGGGTAGAGTTGTCTCTCACCATTTGTTTAAGAATGGTGATCTCTTTCTTGATCTGGGGACAGTCTTTGGAAGAAGCGCAGTGATCACCCTGACAGTTAGGACACTTCAACTTGATTGCGCTGCACTTGTCTTCTGAGTGGGGTTCGGCACATCGAGGGCACACGGCCGAATTTCTGCAGACACCCTTCACATGGCCAATCTTCTGACAATTGAAGCATTGCATTGGTCTTGGAATAAATGGTCGAACCTGGTGGCGAAAGTGGCCGACCTTCACGTAGGGTGGAAGGCAGTCGCCTTTGAACGTTAGTCTCACACAACGTGTGTTGCCGAGGCGACAAACATGCACAATGACGTTGCGTTCACTTGCTGGCTTTATAAGAACTGGGAGGTCTGCATTAGGAATTTCATTGTCAATGTCATAGATGACTCCTGTTATTGTGGCACCATTCGTTGGCATGATGGATCGGACCTTGATGTTTCCCAGCTGCGTTACATGTTGTAGTATGGTCAGCGCGCTCGGGTTCATCACATCGATTGCCAGGATGTTTCGCCTAGTGTTTATCCTGACATCCTTAATCTCGTTTGGCACAGTGTTTTCGAGATACACGGAGAGTGCTTGCCTGTTGAGGACGCGCAGGTTGTCAGTAGCGTTCTGTGGCACAAACAGGATGGAGTGAGGCCATCGTTGAGGCGCTGTTTTCACAGTGTTCGAGCTGGACGCCGAAGATGAGTTGATCATTCTTCGTTTGGCCTTGCGGTACTGGACAAGTCGAAAGCCGTCTTCCGAGGACTCGTCACCTGATGCGGAGTACAGCTCTGTGTCCTCGCTACCACTCGATGTATTTCCTCGCTTCCTCGAACCGATGTCCGCGGGTGAACGGGAACCGGGAGGAACCTCGGGGTGTTGCACATCCATCACCGCGATGGAGGGGGCGGTAGACCCCACAGGTGCAGTGAGAAGTCCAGAAAAGCACGGAGACGGGCGAGATGTGTTCCGCAAGAGAAGCACTTCGTCTTCTTTTCCACTGGACGATCAAATAGATAGGTCCGATTTATAGACTGCAGAACTTTACGTTAGTGACCGCTGAGGCTGTCGACATACAGCCGGCTTGTAACTAGATCGTAGGAAAGATGTAGTTAGGGCGCTGCCAGTGTTACCAGAGTATTACGCATTCGGGATATCCTATATTTAGCGCCACAGCGGCACTGCTATCAAACACGGTGCAAACGAAGAATGAAGCTTTGTAATAGCCGTTCGAATCGTAAATATAACCCGTCGTCTTTCCTTCTGGTGAGTTTCTGTCGCTAGATATACACGTATTCTCGACAAGTGGTCGCAAGTGGAGCGGTGGCAAATGGCGTCAAATACTGGCCGCCACTAGGCTTTGGTAGGCTTTTTTTCACTCTTACATATATTATTGCTCTCAAGTTAATAGAGGCTGCTCCTTCTTAGGACATCGCTGCCAGGTGCCACATGGGTACAGTCACTGGGAATTCCGCTCAATCACCGGGTCGTTTTTGTGGTTTAGTTCGCCGGCCTCAATGCACTGTTGTTTGAGAGCAGGAGTGCCTTGAGGCTAGGGAACTAAACGACCAAAACGCTGCAGCAGTGCCTGGAATTGAATGACGCTTTTTCTCGGCTGAATTCAGACCGATTAGGCGTACCTGGGATTTGAGTATCCTTTACTGACTTCTAGAAAAAAAGAACAAGGTCCGCTAGGTAACTTGTAAAAGCCGTATGAACATGAAAATGGTATCAAAGGATACCTCTCCACGTTGAGAACACGGCCCAATGACCAAGAACTGAGGATATCACAAAAAGGAAGCATGATTAGCCAGAAACTGGTTGGGATGTGAATGCCTGTTTAGCTGTCGCCCTCTGCCGCGCCACTGCTAACTTTCTTCTCATTTAACTGCCGCACACTGCACCAGATGGCGCGAAGTCCCATCCGTCAGGATGGAGGAGAGCTAGGCCGGAAAAGCAGGTAGAGCCGAGAACTCTCGCCGAAGTTCTCGGGTGGTGTTTAAAAGAATAACTCGGCGCCAATGTGCTCTATGCCTTCGCAGCAGCCTGTATGAGCAATAAGAAAGCGGAGGCGATGGGTGCTTTCCGGAGGAAAATGGTAAGGGTCAACGCTGCAAAATGAAAGAATCAATCAAATTTCGACGTTTAACAAGGTCGACGTGATTTGCATTACATACGATAAGAATAAAATAGAAAATGCTCAAATGACGAACGTGAAAAAGGAGAGAAATAGAAAAATCGCAAATATTTATATCAGCCTTTAATCAACGAATAATTTCAACTAACGTGTATGTCGAACGTGTCTTCTGTAGCATCGACACTTGGCTGACGCTTTCTTTTTCCTTCCAAACATTGCGGCCTTCCTTCCAACAGCGATAAAAGAATTCAAGGAACCGATAAGCAGAGCGCTATAAACAATCGACACGCATTTTTTCACGTATATTCTCAAGCGAAGTATAGCGCGCAAAAGTAGCAAGAAGAAGTAGGCGAGCAGCACGAATGAAACCAGCCGACTAAGCTATATTCAGAAGCTGCATTCAAGGCCTTCAGAATATTGTGACTACTCGCGAGCATTTCTGCTTTCTTAACCGGTTGAAATGCAGTGACTTCGGTCATGCAATAAACTACTTATATGTTGCGCAGCACTAGAGCGTCATTGCTATGCTTCCATCATGCATGTAATTTTGCGTTCGCGCCATACGCATTGAAACAATGAAATAATCTGTTGAGACTAATATGCTTACGGCAGCCACATTCGATTTTCCAATGACACATACTAAACTGAACACCTGATTTATTAAAAGAATAAGTATGACTTGACGCTTTCGCAGGACTTCTAGGACAAGCGCGAGGGAGCGAAGACACTTGTGCAAGCTTGCAAGCGATCGTTCCATGCAATCGACGGACTTATAAGGCCCCTTAATTTAGTGATAGCCTTCCACCTTCAGATGATGGAAGTTTTCTTTGTCTAGTGCTTCGGGCTTTCGCAAAGCTACGACTCAAGAATGTCTAGCTATGAGGATATCTGTTGTAGATACCTAATATGCGTCTGAGGATAGGGCATTGGCAAGGCGTCGAGTTCCATCAACGCTTGAAAAGAACAGGTTTATTTCTAGTAATTTATTGAGGACTAATTAGTGAAACATCCTAACTGTAAACGCTGCTTGAAATCTTAAGGACATGATAGTAGCAAGAAATCATGCCACGGCGATCGCAAACTCACAAACATGTTTTTTTGCTACAGCGGCATGTGCGTTATGTACATAGGTATATAGAAGAAAACTGTAGCGCGAAAAAAACACGAACAACGAAGAAAGTATGTAGATTTAAACTACACTGTCGACTTATATCGACCAGTTTTGTACTTAAGACCTTCGCAACTATCTTTAAACACACTGCATTCAAAACTAGTATTTTTGCCTCAGGCATAGCCATAGGCGGAGAGTTTTCATTTTCCCACGGAGGGGGGGGGGGAAGCTGGGGCCTCACCAGCTGTTCAAACCCCATATATATATATATATATATATATATATATATATATATATATATATATATATATATATATATATATATATATATATATATATGTACAGTAAACTCTCAGTTGTGCGAACGTCGGTTTATCGAATATTTCAGAATAACGAATTTTTTTTAAATCCCCGGCAGTTTTCTTATAGCTTCTATGCAAAAATGTTTCGCTTAAACGAATTTCGGAACAGTCAATATTTCAGTTTAATGAACTCGTTCAGAGGACCAAGGCTTGCACTGCACTGCACTGCACTGCAGTGCAGGCGCAACCGATGCCCGCCCTCATCAAACCGCCGCTCCAGCGGCAATGTAACGTCACTGGCGCTACAGCGCCCCTGGGGCAAAGCGGTGGCGCGGGAAACGAACGGCAATGAGGCATGGCCTCCGATATCACCCGCACAAAACGAGCAAGCATGTAATCTCGGAGGCCATGAACAAAGTAACATCGCTGGCGCTTACAACGCCGCCAGAGCAAAGCGGCTATCTGTCACACCACAAACCACGTGGTGTGTGTTTTTTTTTTTCGACCGGCTAGTCGTGGCATGGTCGTCGTCTCTTTCTTTCCAGTCTTGTCGGTTCTGCGTGTGCACACAAACGACCCACGTGGTGTGTTTTTCATTGATATGTACAAATTCCATTTCACCCATTTCTAGCACTATGGATGCGATGTCTTTTGCTCCATGAATTGCACTTCAAACTTTTTACTCTGTATGCCATGTCTTATGTTGGTCTAGTGAATATGCAGTTTAGAGAACTTTCAGTTAAGTGAACTATTTCCTTTGGTCCCTTGAAGTTCACTCAAGTGAGAGTTCACTGTATATATATATATAAATATTATATTCGTGTGACCTCGTAGTACCTTCGTGTGACCTCGAAGAATTGATTCCTGAAGTGACGGCGCTAAGTCAGTGTATTGTCACGTAGTAGTGACGGCAAAGAAGGCAGGAAAAGTGTGATTGACGATACTAGCACTTCATTGGGCCAACTTGTGCCCTAAAAAGCAGGCTACACTCAAAGAACAACGACAGCGGCGAACACAGTCGGCGATCGGCGAAAGTCTGATCTGCCAGTCAAGTGCGTCGGCTTTTATACGCGAGCTAGCCAAGGTTTCAGAGAAATTGCTGGTGCCCGCGTGTCCTCCAGAAGGTTCTACATCATTCGCATCGCGCATACATGCAACACCAACTAGATAGCACAAGGCCTTTCCACTCCGATCCATGACGTCACGCTACCTGACCCGACTGCTATAGAATCTAATGGGGATGCTCCCGTCTAGGCAACAGTGATTTTGACGTCACCACTTTCATGACGCCAGCCTTGTCAGTGCAAATTTGGGTCCAGGTAGCCTGACGTCATGGACCGGAGTAAACAAGCCTTGTGCTATCTAGGTGGTGTTGATACATGTCATCAGATTACACACGATTTGGCGACCACAGACAGCGACTAGAACCAGCGATAACATTCCAGAAACTATATAGCGCTGAGCGATAACATATATTAGACCGTGAAAAGCGATCACCCGAAGTAGATAAGTAATTCCTCTTGTCAATTGGCCTCTCTCAAAAAGCATCCTCCCGATGTTACAAGCATAACAGGAGAGTGAAACACAAAAGGACACTTATCAAAGAAACAAAGTCAACAAGTCATACACAAGATCTCATAGTAGGAGAAAGTTCAAATTCACAGCCTGAATCCTCTCCGTAATCTTCCTTCGTGTAGTTGTCGTATACTTGGTTATCACTAATACTGCTTCGCCTTTCCGGCGAAACTGCAGCCCCCTACCTCTCTCTTTCTCTCATTTTCTTTCTTTTTCTATGAGTCCGAGCATAAGCGCTGCTGTGCATGAGTGTTGTTGATGTTGATTTAGAGTGAGTCCGGCTGGGCCTCATTTCGGCTACTGAGTGAAATATACAGTGTTCCCCAACTACCATGCACCAAGACTTAAAGAAGGAGGAGTTCCGTTATTCGAAGAAAACCTAGTGCATATTGTTTGCAGTACAGTGGACTAGGCGCCAGTAATTCTTTCGTTACTGAGATTTAATTGGGTAATTGCAATTAAATATGTAACTCGAGAAGTACACTGTCCTAATTTTCGAAGTGTCAATCAGGCATTTGTAGGCACCCCCAAATGACATCTAACCGTGGGGTTTCCAGCGATGTACTAATTGCGTACAATTTCTTCCGACTACATTGCTATATCTCGAACGTTTAGTTCCGCAGTCTGACAGAAGTTCTTGCCGTATCGGATACAATATGCTCTCAAGCCGGTACAAGCGTCACTACAAGTGCACAACTGAATGGGTTTTTATTCTACGCTTTTAACGCAAGTGAGCAAGAACTTAGAAATGTCACACGGGAAATTGCGATCGCGATCCAGCCGATCGCGCTACCATTGAAATCGATCTGAAGAAATAGGTGATCCTCTCCCACATTCACGCGTTATTTTTGCCCTAAGACGCTGCTTAGTGGCCTTCTGAAATAATATTTCTGTTCGCGGCGCCGGCTTACCACACATCTTTTAAGACCTACGTTATGCGAATCAAGTAAAATTGAAATAGGCTTATCTCATGAGCAAGTTACGTGCGCGCATAGACTGTTGAACATCCGTTGAGAGCAGGCTATCGCGTGTCCATGCGCATTCGTGGTACCCGAACAGAGGACAAGCTCTTCGGTGCGTGCAGTTTTGTAGACAAAGTGAAACCCATTCAGCGAAAATATCCCCATGCTATGACGCCACATGACGAGCACACGAGAGTGCACCACCCAGCGACAAATCCGGAACTATGCCACTTCGAACTTGCCCGAGACTCAAACAGCGTAAACATCCATCGCTTCTGTTTTTCGCTCCCGATGCGCCAATCTCTCTTGCCACACTCTTGAGTACAAATCAAGGTATATTTAAGGTAAAATTAGAAATTTTTACTAAATGCTGGCTGACTACACATGTGCAGCTTTGTCTACTGCTGATCGGCAGCGCAGCGCGCGCTGCCCTTTGGTGCCGCACTCAGTGAGCGCGGAGAACAAAACAGAAGCGGTTTCGTTTTCGCATTTCTGCTCTAGTTGAAGGAATAGCAAAATAATTGCTTGATAAATAATGAAATTATGAAAGAGGAGGACGCTTTCCCTACCGCAAGGTAGTGCATTTTATACAAAGTGATAGAGCATGCAAGAATAAGAAAGGCAGGGAGGTCAATCAGACTCTTTGCTACTTGGGATAGCAAACCCCAGTGTTGCATTGCAGTGCAAAGCAGTGCACTGCGATGCGTCAATAATCTCTAGTATAGTACTAATCTGGGCTGGTTGGTGCATGTAATGAACAGGTAAACAATGAGTTAGGTCATAGCATTTATCCATGGATAAAGCATATGGAACAAATAGCATTGCATGCTGGGTCAGGAGGAGGAGGAATAAACTTTATTAGTAGAAATGAGCAGACGGTAAAATCGTCCGAGGTGGGCGGCGTCCCTAGTCCAGGATGCCGTGGGCCTTAGCCGATAGCTTGGCCCTGCTCACTAGGCGATGCTGGTCTTCAGGCCTCGAGCTTGTCAGCTGGGCCACCCACTGCTCGACGGTTGGTCCAAAAGAAATATAGCTTGAATCATTACGCCAACTTGGCACTGGGTGTTCTTTCTTTCCTTTTTCTTTCTTTTCTTTTTGACAAAATCCTAGCACGGTACTAGGTCCTTCATCTTCAGTCACCTTCCCGTAATTTGCACACATGTCGGTGCATGTTCGCGGTACTTAGTCTGCCGTACAATAACGTGCCCCCTTACCGGTCTTGTTTCAAGGTGAAGCGCCAAACGTTGCCATAACATCTTACCGCAACAATTGACAACACATGAACAGTGAAGGTTATGTCCAATCGTTGTGTGTGAATGAATGGACAGTTATTGACAGATACGAGATATTCTGGAATTATTATGGGAATGAGTTAAACCAACTTCATCACAGTCCAGCAAAGCCCTTTCACTCTTGGGTCAATTGCGTCTCGCATTCGAAAATTCCATCCAGCTGTTGTAATTAGGTCTATAGGCCGTCAGTTCCCTTCGAGACCTTTGTTACTAAATGTAAACGCAGTTACGGTCTATATACCACACCTTGCCTTTTCGGTACATGCCTTTTCGCACAATTTTTGGCGTAGAGCACCAATGTCGCTCCCAGTGCACCAGCATCTGAGAGCCGCAAGTGTCTGTATGTTGGCACGTATGACCACAGCTCTTCGTTCACTTAAACATATATGCTGTATTATTAACTACAAAGCGCTTAACTTGAGAAAATTGCATACACACGCATATATTTGCGCGTATGATCAAAGTTACAAGGCCAGTTGCGCAGCAAACTGCGATTGGAATAGAGGATGCGTATATGAAATTGTATGATTTGATATTGCAGCTTTTTTTTTGGGGGGGGGGGGGGGGGGGAGTGTAGAAACCTAGCTCTCACATTTTGTACGCGTCTTCACAATGCGTACAGTTGGCGTGTTCAATAAAACATTGCTAGATGAAACTTTGTCAGTACAAGCTCTCATTCAGACACCGTGTTTAGTTTTCCTTGCAAAAATACGGATGTTCGAGAAACGAAAATACAGAATTCTGTCTTTTTCGTGCAAAACATTGTAGCCACTGTATTATTACAGTCAAATGTCCGTAAAAATTAAAACGGGGCGCATTTCAGTATATTAACGGAAGCTTTTGCCGTATTTTTGAAATACGACATACCATTCGTAATTTTACCTACAATTCTTTTGTATAATGACAGAAATCTTGCGTATAATGACGGAAATTTTTTTACAGTGAAGTTAGCGAAACGACCATGAGAGGACCAAGACGTAGGCGGCTGTTTCATGACCTAACCCAGACAACACAATGACATCCGCAGGATATGCTCGGGATATACAATTGAGTACGTTTGGATGTCCTCTGGATGTCCCCACATGGACATGAAAACATCCCCATCAAGTCCTCTTGTGCGGCCTCAGCACATCCTCAGGACGTCCTCAGAAGAGCAATCAAGGATCCTTTCAGTACGTGTTGAGGACATCCTAAAGACCTACGCATTCGCTGCGCCAAGTAAAATACGTGATTTTATTACCTAAAGTAAGTTGTTTCATGCACAGAACTACAGGATGCACTTTCTCCTTGACAAAGCATACTTTTAAGCCCTGTTGCAGAGGGCCACACGAAATGAGAAGGTAGACCCATAGTGACGCACACAAAACCATTTTATTAATTTTACTTATTAACGGCGCATATCGCACTGACAAAAAAAATTGAAAGAAGAGTGACAAAGCCAGGGGAATTCTCCGCTTGAAGTGTCTTTATTCAAAAACACTGAAGCGTGAAAGCCCATAGGAGTCACTGAAAGAAAAAATAAACAGCACATTGTCAAACACAACTTATATCCAAATACAGAGGAATGACAAACAAAGAGTTTATACCACATACATGAAAGCATTGAAGCACAAAATTATTGCATGAAGCACCAAAGCAATTGACTACGGTTTATCGAATGTTGCCCTTTATGGCAAAAGCGATCCAGTCAACGCGTTTGTCATAACGAATGCTTTTCAACTTCTCAGTCAGGTTATAATTTAGGAAAATATGAAGTATAACTGCATTTAGCTTACAGCGCGATATTTGCCGCCTGCCAGTGCTAAAACGTTGGTTTCCTTGGACGTTCGCAACAATGCTCTTGGTCGTAAAAACAGTGCGGAGAGGATGAGAGTGACGTTGCAGCGGCGTTGAACCATGCAAAAACGATAGTCAGAAACACTGAAATCGTCACGTTGAAACTGTCCACTTTCGCGACCGGCATAAAATGTCACACACCTGGGGAGAGCAGCTTTGACGATCTTATTCTACAAGCGAAGCGACACCGTGACTTACAGCACCCGTTCCAGCCGTCTGATTCACTATGTAGTTGATGAAAGTTCTGTCTACGCTGTTCGCTACTTAAAACATGCGCTTATGCGTCTATTTCATCCCCGTGCAAATATATGTTAAACTTTCGGCTACCCTGAAAAAATATGAAAGGAACTTACCCGCTATCCGCTGCCATGTTTACCTTCACTGCTGCACTTGGCTTGGACTGGCTTGGCTTTAGTTTTCAAATGGAAAGTGCCAATGTGCTAGTCAGGACGGTGCCAGCAAAAAAAAGAAAATGAGGTGGCTTGGTCGCTGGCATCGCGGGATATCTTGCTGGTTCACTCTTTCATTACCAAGCAAAAATGCTATCACCCGTGCGTACTCAAAACGATACAAGTTACAAAAAATGGTTCAATCAAAAACAGTGAAGTGTCAAGAGCAGTTGATCAACGTTTACCTCAAGGAAAAAAAAATCAAAATCAAGCTCCATGGTGTAGTAAAAACGTCAAATAAAGTACACCATTTAATTTTTTATTAATTAGCCGAAACCATAAAAATTTCAATTTCAGGGTTTCTTCTAACGTAAAACTAAATGTCCTCAAAATGTCCTGCAGTGGACTCTCCTTCGACGATTAGACATCCTCACCCAGGTACCACACAAAGCCTTAAGAAGTAGTATTAAAGGATTGAGCGTCTCAAACATATTTTTGACCAAGCTCGACGCATCAAAAATGTCGCAAGCAGGATAGCTTAAAAACGAGGGGTGAATGCGTTTCGAAAACATTTTCATAAGTCTGGCCGTATCTGCTCCGTTACCGTGCTGGGTTTTCGACGGCGCCGTTCTTGTCGGGAGAATTCTCCATTATCAAGCGGCTCTCGTGTCAATTGCTGCTGTATTCGCCCTGCATTAGCATGAGTTCGGCTAGGAAAAAGAAGCATTTTGTCGCGTTGCCCAAGCCAGAAGAGACGAACGATTGCAAACGAGGTTGACATCGCAACAGGTCACGAACGAATGGTGCGCGAGTGCAGTAACATCGAAGCCACTCTTTGTGAAGCGGACAACGGCTCCACATCGACTTCTGAGGAGCGCCGCCAGACAGTAGACCATGCGGGTGTTAGCGCTGATTCTGACAGCGCATCCTCTTCATCAATAGCTTTGGCTTTTTCATAAACATGACTACCATTCAATCCTTTTTGACGATTTCTTTCAGTGCCTTGCAGTAATGTTTTGTGATGAGCACTAGCGCAAATGTGAAACGATCGACATGTCATTCTCATCGTTTTGCAAATTCATTCATACCGCGCACTATCGTAGAACGGAACAAGTTGCGATCGCACGCAGGCACTGAAGCATAAGCGGCAAAGTTCAAAGATCTGCTACACACTGAGCGCAGTTCCCGACCTGATTTTTATTACTTTTTAGGCGTTGTTTTACAGTTTCTTACACAATGAGATGTATTTTAATCGATGGCATGTTAATATTTCCCCTGTACCATTTTGTAAACATTCTCATGCGGTGTATTCAGAAGGCTTTTACTATATTACCCATGAATAAAGGGATCGAGTTAAAGAGCGAACATCACTTTCGATGGCACCGAAGGAATGTATCGGTACATCCGTTATCATAGGAACGATGCTCTGCAGAAAGTGTTGCGGCGAATTATACTGTGAACGCAATGTATACAAAAACAATGTGCCGAAACCACCGTCGATGAATGCCAGTACAAGTGAATAGCCCGAACGAGCGAGCGAACGAAAGAACGAGAGAGAGCGGGCGAAATATAGTTGGCGAGAATGCGAAAGAACTAACGAACGTGTTACTTGCACATCAACAGTACTTACGACCGACTACTGACCTCTTAGCAAGCGTAAAAACAGCCGGAGACAGTAAGCTAATAGACAGTTTTAGTACTGCGTACGCAACGTACGCAACGGCGTTGCGTACGTAAGATCGCTACGTTATGCAAAGTGCGCCCGTGCACAACGCAACACGAGCGGTGCGTGATGCGTACGCGGCCGCTGCGTACGCACGCATACGATTCTTGCGTGCGTACGTAGGGAGCCTTGCGTGCTGCGCTCGTGGTTCTTGTTTGTTCGGGAGAGCGCGAGACAAAGGAGTTCCGCAAAATGGCAGCGTCATAGGCGACCAGCGGAAGGCTGTACTTTTCAATGGCCTACGATTTGGCTTTGCTGCGTGAAGTCAACGCGCAGAAGCCATTCCCGGAACCTGCACGGCGGGAATGCATAGCACAAATAGGAAATTTGTTTTTGAGAAAGCGTTCAGTGTGTGCTGTTTGCGCGAAAGGATAAACCTGCTTTTGGTGCAGTTCGTCGCAAATGGCCGTGCCAGCCTCAGAAAGTAAGAACTCGGTTTTTATTTTTTCTCGATATGATTCGTGTATTTCATCCATATTAAATGTAGAGCCTCTTAAAGGCCTAAATATAGTTCGACGAAGCGGGAACGCGCCCACACGTTACTTCACGTTAGCGAGATCAACAGCGTCTTGTTCGACCGACGGTTCGACGTACTGGCGGACGCGGCCAATGCGCTCCGACGCGCCCGGCGTCTAACGGTCGCCCTCTTACGTACGTAGGCATTTCGCAGTACTAAAAGCTCTAACGCGACACGCGCTCCTACGTTCCGCAAAGCACTTGCGTGCTGCGTACGTATTGTCATGACGCAGTACTAAAACTGTCTATTCGCTGTAATATTCATGGGACTCAACGGTACGGTCTCGGCACGCTTGGGCGCATAGCTTGGTGTGATCACGCATGGTCAGACGCGCCGATCGTCTAGCCACAATGCTGCGGCACTGACGGCGTCCGAAATGAAAGGCCTGCGAAATGCACAGCGGGAACTGCCCGCTCCCTGCTCTGGTTTGAGTCGGAGCGGCACATCGATCAAGCGAGCCAGCGCGCGAAAGAACAACGGAAGAGAGGGCGACTGGTATGGCTCTGCGCGACATGCTTCACGGTCGACACACAGAAACGCAAAACGCGCACGACACGCCGACGCGCACACCAAGTGTTCACACCGCGGCGCTTCAACAGCCAGTCAACACAATCTAACCTTACGCAAGGTGGCGATACGATACCGTCGCATCGGTCACATGACCAAGCGTGTGGCGAAGGCTGCCGTGGCTGCCGTGTGAAAGCGGTCTGTGCATAGTTCCGCAATTGTGTTCGTTTGGGCAGTCGTGTGTTTCTCATTGTTTTCGGTTGCGCTGTCCGTTGTGAAGCAACTATTGTGCCTTGTTGTCTTACTTCGCACTGCGTGTGCAGCGATTTGTTTCTACGATTTTAATTTGGAGAGCAGCAGAGCTGTGGCCAAGGCTGCCGTGTGAAACCGGGCTGTGCATAGTTCCGCAATTGTGCTCGTGTGGGCAGTCGTGTGCTTCTCACTGTTTTCGGTCACCCTGTCCTTTGTCAAGTATTGTGCTTTGTTGTCTTACTTGGCACTGCATGTGCAGCGATTTGTTTGTACGCTTTTAATTTGGAGAGCAGCTGAGTTTTTCATTCGAGAGCACCGAGTGGAGGGCAATAATTTGCTCTTCAAGTTCATTGTCATGTCGTTATGGCTATGTGAGTCACCTTTTCAATGACGTTGTAATTAAGGCGTTAAGAGCAGTATTAAGATGAAAGTTAGAGACGAAATGCTGCTTTTGGGTGCCTGGCATCGGCATCGACCGTCATGCGTGAAACGAGCAAGTTTTGCAGGATGCGAAGAAAGGCGGGAATGCCGTGTTTGCGCACATTGCCAATATTATCTAGACAGCCGTCACTGTGGTATTTCAGTCTTCCGGTTAACAAGAACGTTGCATGCACGAGAACTGACAAACGGGCTCTTTGTTAATGTTCATCACGAGTACGGTAGAGCAGGACATGACGTGAAGTGCCCGTCATATTTCCTTGCCCTGGCCTACAGTGCACTCGTAGAATATTTTGTGAGCCACACCGTGCTGTTAGCGCTTGCGATTCAGATTCAATTGTATTTTGGCCCCCTTTATCCCACGTGACTGGTATTTCAAGGTCTTAAGTGGAACTTTATGTCAAATACGAGCTGGCCGAATTCTATATACTTCGCCGCCTCGGAATGCTAGCAATGTCTTTCGCTGCTTCTAGCTTTGTCCTTGTTATAGCTTCGGTAGTTCGCGATCGCATACCGCATATGCTAGTATAAGTCACTAGTGGACACTGCGCTCGTGAGTCGTGAATCCCTTTGTCGTAAAATATCCTGTTACTCCAGGTATTCACAATCTTTTGCTGTTTGTGACTGGTGCCGGTCTCCGCGCTGCGCGGCCTCGAACTCGGCAGACGCCGAGTTCGTGCGTGTACAAAGTGTTCGCACGGAGTTTCGGAAGCGCCCACGAGGTTATTTTCGATTTGTGCGCTGTTCGTGCCCTTCGTGCAACAGGGCATCCGCTGTTCTTGGTCCTTGTGCAACAAATTTTCCAAGCTTAAGTCAAACGGAGGAACCTCTTAGGGATTTAGGGATGTCGGTTCACTAAGTAAGTTGATGAGTAAAAATACATAGCACTTGCTGCTGAGAGTTCAAGTAATATTGCCATGTAATGCCGCAGTGAACTCTCCACATGCCAGTTACGAGCACACTCGTTACAGTGCGCTGGTTTCTGGCAGGGATAGCGTGCTATCTTCTCTAGCCGATCGGTGCTAGCATACGTGGCAAGCAACTGTTTCCGAAATTCTTCCCATCAAGACAGCGCCGCTTCATGATTTACGTACCATGTCCTCTCTGACTCTTCTAACGCGAAGTACACGTTGCGAAGCTTCCTTGCCTTGTCCCAGCCATTGAAATCTGCGTCTCGCTCGAAGGGTTCTCACCAGTCTTCCACATCTTCGAACGTATCGCCATGGAAGGACTCTGGCGTGCGTGGTGGGTACACGATGAGCTGAGACGATGCCACCGGGCTGGCCGTTGTTCCACCGTCGCTGGTAACTGCTGCCTGCCCGCCGTTTGCTCGTGCAGGGGGAATACGCGCTGTCTCGCTACCCGCGAGCCGTTGCTGGTGCTCTCCTAACCGTGATGCGATGAGTAATGCCTAGGGGCTTTAGCGATGAGGCGCTTGGAAGGGTACCTCATGTGAGTGCTCGTAACCGGTCTGCGGAGAGCTGTCTGCGGCAATATGGGTTATTTGCAGAGCAATTTTAGCCTTGTATTGCGGAGTGGATTTCTCCATGATTAATTGCATATATTTGTCCCGACCTGGAGGTCTTAGTTGAAAATGTGATTACAAGGCGACAGTGTGCCAATAAATGTAGCAATATCCAACTAACGCTTGGTAACTTAGCGTGGTGCCTTGAATGGTAGTAAGCAGATGACAGGTGACATAAGACGTGATAATATCTTAAGTGCATAGTGGCTTTAATTCTTGCTTCATTGCAAAGTGGTGTGCTCCCAAGCTGTTCATCAATAGAAGTCTGCCTGGACTCAGTGCTAAATATCTTTAGGTGTGAAAGTGAGGGTGAAATGGTGAAGCATGACTCGGGGCTACAAGTGTGAAAGGTTTTTGTCATTCAGAGTGCTTTTTACAGCGAAGCTGTTTGCCCCTACCTGGTTGGCATTTTTCGTGTCCGTGTCCGTTACCGAAAATATTGGCCGATTGCGGCGGCAGTGAAGGGACACAAGCGATGGCCCGTACCCCCGTAAGGCAGAGGCTTCAGCAAAGTGAAGCACACGGTGCATACATTCTTTGGAAGCACGGATGCAACATATAGAACAGCGTGCCTTTCAATAAAGAACAAACGCAAAACAAGCACCCGAGCGACATAATTGATAAGGTGCTAACTGATAAGGTACATAATTGATAAGTGATAAGGTGGCAACAATGCGAAGCACGTAGCGCTCCCCGCATACGTTTCCCGACAGCGATTACTGCTGCGCAAGCTGCGGTGGCGATGGCAGCTTGTGACGTGGGAAGCAACGTCCCTGGCCTTGCATATATGGAATAAACCGACTAGCACCTGATTTCAGCGATGTTGCAGCAACGCAACGGGCGGCGGCGTGCTGTACAAATTACCATCACTCTAAAGCAGTAAAGCACTGCATACCCTCACAGCAGTTGTAGTGTTTGTATTAAACAGCTCCGCTGGACACCCGCTTTCGCAGGGCCGGGATGGCGAGCAAATTTCTTTTATTTACTTTAGGAGACTGGAGATGTGTGCAAGGTGTACTAATGTATTCATGGGTGTGCCAATCATTGATTGCGACCTTATGCCTGTTTTTGTGAGAGTGGTACATATGTGCCTTTTGTAAAATGATGTTTATATAAACGGAATCGTATTTACTAAGACCATTGCTCCATTGGTTACTGAAGTGCAGCTTCCTGTGCATTCCGTTTAATTTCCAGGTTCAAAACATTCAATTGTGGGGTTTTATGTGCTAAAACCACTATTTCATGAGGCACGCCGTACTGGGGGACTTCGGAAATTTGGACCAGCTGGGGTTCCTTAACGTGCACCTAAATCAAAGTACATGGATGTTTTCGCATTTAGCCCTCATCGAAATTCGGCCGCCGCGGCCGGGAAATTTCCAGGTTTATATAATTTTCCAATAATGAGGCTTGCACATTCATTTCTCGTGCACTAGAGTGCTATGATTATTTTCGTTATGTATAGCGTTTCTCAGTCTCATCGTACTCTGCATTACAGTGGTGCTCACTTGTTACGCAGATTTGCTTGTTTGATTATTCTTTAGGATCATTTACTAGATTGTTTTTTAGTTTTATGGTTCTTTTAATTCTCTCACCATTACTCTATTTGGTCTACCATACAGGCAATATTTTCAAGCTAAACATGTTCCCGTGGTTTGGTTTTGTCACAGGATGGATTTTTGATGGGGTGTGTAGTTATTCCTTTTTATGTTCTTTTCAAGCTTCTAGGTTATTGGTAACATAGCTTGCAGGCAGACACCATGCGATTAAATCTCGCATTTTCATTATGCTTCTTGCAGTTGCTGTGATATCAATTTCTAAATAACTCTAGTCTATTCATGTGATAGCATGTCCTGTTTAGTGCAAAATAAGAAACTTCAGCACACTTCGCGTTCGTGCTGTTCGTCACGTATGCGTACTTAGGAATTTCGTTTATGCATGTGCTAGCCATTGTTTATCAATTGCTAGTTCATTGAGAATTATTTCTGTTAGTTTTGTTCAGTCTTGATGTGCTTTTATTTTGACGTACTTTGAATTTCTCATATATTTTGCTCAAACCTCGCATAAGTGTTATTTTTGCAATAAAGTGTTGCTTTGTGATATGCTCATTCCATGCGCCCCTGGCAGAAAATGCCTAGCCTGGCCGATTGTCAAGACGCGCCCATTTCTTTGTGGGATGTCAGTCCTATTTTGTTTGTAAACATCGTTGCTGGGTACCAAAAGCGCCATTGGGAATTCAGTTTCGCGTACATGTGCCTTTTCAGGTCACTTGGGCGAGGATGCGTCCACCTCTATAGGCTACAGTGCTTGGAACTGCGCCAGGAGCTCAGTAGCACTAGACACCGACACTTCGACTGATTTGGACACCGCGAAAACGAGCTTCACGTTATCGTAAACAGTTCAAGACTACTTCTAGACCAGCTTTTAGATAACATCTTAAAAGCGTTTAGAAATCATATATGAAGAGCCCTGGCAAAGGGATTATTTTTGCCATTCCCAATCCTATTTCAGGACCAGCTTTTCGAATACGTTTTGAAGAGCTGTTCTAGATCGTCTTAAAAAAGTAATTAAGCCGGACATTAGCAGGCAGATACGACGTTTTACCAACAAAATTTCTTGCTTGTCTCTTCTTTAAACACTTTCATTCGTCTCGGATACACGATAGAAAAACGTCAAGTATCTATTTTGTGCTACCTGGGTAATAAGCCCTGCAAAAGATGTTTTCAGGATGAACCCGTGAGTGTCGTCGCGAGGACGTACCGAGGGCGTCGTAAAAACTGTGAGGATGTTTGTACCATTTGAGGACGTCCTGAGGACATTGAGTGTTGTCTGGGAAATGACACGCATGTCCTGGTATTCATGTCATCATTTATCATTTATGTTCGTCATACAGTGTTGTCACACTATGTCATTTGTGGCACATACCAAGTTAATGAAAAGACCATGAGAGCATCAAGACGTAGCTCCCGGTTCAAAATAGCTGGACGCGGATGGATAAGGCACTAAAGAGTGATAACGGCTAGTAATCATCGGAGCGTCATCAGTGCACCTGGCGCCGCCGTCCGCACCAGTTCGTGTCGCCGCAGCGCTGTCGTTTATACTGGTCGGATCAAGTTTCATAACATTTATAATGACACCGGGCTCCGTGGTGATGAGCAAGTGGCACAATGCTTCATCATAATCATCGTCGTCGTCGTCGTCGTCGTCGTCGTCATAATAATAATAATAATAATAATAATAATAATAATAATAATAATAATAATAATAATAATAATCAGCAGCAGCAGCAGCAGCCTTATTATGCCCACTGTATGGCAAAGGCCTCTCCCATTCTTCTCCAACATCCCCGGTCATGTGCTAATTGTGGCCTTGCTGTGCCTGCAAACTTCTTAATCTCATCCGCCCACCTAACTTTCTGCCGCCCCCTGCTACGCTTCCCTTCTCTTGGAATTCAGTCCGTAACCCTTAATGACCATCGGTTATCTTCCCTCTTCATTACACGTCCTGCCCATGCCCATTTCATTTTCTTGATTTCAACTAAGATGTCATTAACTCGCGTTTGTTCCCTCACCCAATCTGCGCTTTTCTAATCCCTTAACGTTACACGCATCATTCTTCATTCCATAATTTCGTTGTCCTCAATTTAAATAGAACCTTTTTCGTAAGCTCCCAAGTTTCCGCCCCGTAGGTGAGTACTGGAAAGACACAGCTATTATACACTTGTCCTTTGAGGGATAATGGCAACCTGCTGTTCATGATCTGACAATGCCTGCCAAACGCACCCCAGCCCATTTTCATTCTTCTGATTATTTCAGTCTCATGATCCGGATGCGCGGTCACTACCTGCCCTAAGTACATGATGTATTCGCTTACCAATTCCAGTGCCTCGTTACCTATCGTAAACTGCTGTTCTCTTCCGAGACTGTTATACATTATTTAGTTTTCTGCAGATTAATTTTTAGACACACCCTTCTACTCTGCCTCTCCAGGTCAGTGAGCAAAATTGCAGTTGGTCCCCTGAGTTACTAAGCAAGGCAATATCAACAGAGAATCGCAAGTTACTAAGGTATTCTTCATTAACTCTTATCCCCAATTCTTCCCAATCCAGGTCTCTGAATACCTCCCGCAAACACGTTGTGTAAAGCATTGGAGAGATGGTGTCTCCCTGCCTGACGCCCTCCTTTATTGTGATTTTGTCGCTTTCGTTATGGAGGACTACGGTGGCTGAGGAGCCGCTATAGATATCTTTCAGTATTTTTACATACGGCTCGTCTACACCCTCATTCCGTAATGCTTGCATGACTACTGAGGTTTCGACTGAATCAAACGCTTTCTCGTAAGAAATGAAAGCTATATATAAGGGTAGGTTATATTCCGCACATTTCTCTATCACCCAATTGATAGTGTGAATATGGTTTATTGTTTACCCAATGGTTATGCATACTTAGATAACTCCCAGAGGAGTTTCTGTCTGAATTTTCCTGCTTTCTGCATTCTGTATTACTCGGTATTAAAATGATGTCTACTAATAATTTTAGTATTATTATATATGCTCTGAATTTCTGTTGCCGCACCTTTCTCGACGCTTGAAAGGTAGTTGGCCATCATTCGGTGTTCGGCCCCTTCACTGAAGAGTGGTACTGAAGTCAAAATGTTTCGACTTCGGCAGGGCCCCAATGCACGAGGCATCCTTCTATGCTTCTGCGACGCAGCAGCACAAACTAACGATCACGTTTCCTTCTGGTTCTACGAGTTCCATGACGGACTCAGCTCTCGTTGCCACACATACTGAGACAGAATTTGGAAGAATATTGTCCTATGAATCTCGAGGGCATCTGATAGCTTGTGAACTGTAATGGTGCGGTTTTGCTGCAGGATTTCAATCATACGAGCCATGTTTTCTTCATTCGTTCACGGTGAACGAAGTTGCTGTCTTTTTGCATTTAACCAACGTTCTTCCGTAGACCAAGCCCCTCTGCCACGGGAATACTCGCGCCCGCGATAACGTATCGTTGCCGTAAGCGTCTGCAACAAAGGTATGTCTGTGTGCCAGTCTTCACAGTTTTGACAGACAATGTTTTGTTCACGCGCTGCTTAGTGTGATCGTGTATTTACACACAGTGGCACACAGTAAAATACTTGTCTTGTCTTGTGTCCCAGACAATGGCGCATACCCACTATGGGGGATAGGCCAAGAAGCAGGCGGTTTTTCGTATGCTTAATAGTAAAGCCAAACTAGATTTAAATTGTGGAGCATGAGACTAGAACTGTAATTTAGACGTATGATGAAAATATTGTGAATTTTGATAAAGTAAGTTAACGTAAATAAATGAAATAATAGAAAATATTGATAATTTTAGAAAGTCAGCAAGGTACTCTTTTTGTATCTCTAATAAAATTGTAAATTGCAAGAAAAGCATCCCTGTGGCTTGATCCCAGTGAGGTCGCACCAAAAGAAAGAATGGTTGGTGAGGTTAGCGATAGCCCAAGTTTGGTGAATGAGTGTACTAATAATTTTCTTTGTCTTATAAAGCGGCGGCAGGAGAGAAAATAATGTTCGATCGTTTCAGGTGCACTGCAAAAAGAACATAGAGGGGACATAGCGAGACCAGACCTGTGTAAGTAAAAGTTTAGAGGAGGTATACGGCATCTCAATTTTGTAAAAGAAACTTCCAATTGTCTTGAAGGACACCAATTATTATTCCATTGGAAGCCAAGATGGTGGAAATCAGAAGACGGTGTTAGTATGGATGTTGTAGAGCTTTGGGATATAGCGAAATTTCTATACCTAGCCGCGGTGACATAAGCTGATGTCGGCAAAACAGATATGATAGGGCCGTTGAGGGATGCTCGTGCGAGTGAATCGGCCATTTCATTCAAGTGTAACCCATGATGTCCCGGTACCCACAGCAAACATACTTTCCGTAAGTACGGAGGTACCATCGAACGAAAGGTTCTTTGAATTCTTGTATCTAAAGATGCAGTCAGTGCTGCACATACAGACAGCGAGTCGGTCACAATAACAGCTAATGGGTCGTTTTGGGGAAGTTTTCGTAACGCTAATATAATTGCTAATAATTCTGCTTGAAATATAGGTGTGAAATCGGGAAGGCGAAGCGAGTAAGACCATTGTAGAGATTCAGAGAAGATCCCCACTCCCGCCTTCTTATTGCACACAGAAGCGTCAGTGGCTATTACATTTTCAGTGGTTAGTTGGTGTAGGTGGTCGTGTAAGATGTTAATTAAATCTCGCCTTGGTAACAGTTTAGCATGGTTCGGAAATATGTCCTCGAACTCAATTTTGAGGTCTGTTAAGTCATTATTTGAATGACAAACTTGGCGTATGGACACGTCCAATTGTTGTAACTGTGCTTGCACAAATAATATCTGAGGGCTGTGGAATCTTGACCACGATACCTGAAAAAACTCAGATGGTTCAGTGATAAAAGCATATTGCGTACGCATTTTTGAAAACTCATAAATTTTTAAATATGTCTGAATCGTAAGCATGCGGAATCTGCAATCTAGGGTGGGTATATGGGCTTCCTGATATAAATACTTGAAGCCGCAACCGATCTTCTTTTTTTTTTTGGATGTAGGGCCATCTAACGGTTGTTAGAGCAACCGAATAAA
This sequence comes from Dermacentor andersoni, assembly GCF_023375885.2. Taxonomy (NCBI): domain Eukaryota; kingdom Metazoa; phylum Arthropoda; class Arachnida; order Ixodida; family Ixodidae; genus Dermacentor; species Dermacentor andersoni. Next base: position 73,268,442 of record NC_092822.1, on the reverse strand, counting down.
CTAAGACAACCCAACGTTAAAAGATGGCGCCACGTTCCCGCGCCACAGTATGTCTCGGTGGATCTCTTCTAAAGAAGAAAATGAATCAGTCTGAATGCTTTGTAGACAAAGGATCCATCAAATATACTTATGGATGGAGGGGCTTTATTAAATCTTCGAGCCCCAGCCCACCATTGCGCTCACAAGAAACTCGCTGCCTATGAATTATCCAGTGGTGAAATACAAAAAATAGAGCAGAAAGCGTTTACTTGGCTCCTTCTAAGAATTATGTTGCCGAAAGTATATACCATCTGGCGGCATTATATTCCCAGTATAGCCAGGCCGTAGTTCACACAATGGGTGCATAAAGATCGTCGCAGCAATCAATATACCCACGTTCAAGCGCGCAATTTTTTTAGGGAAGCTTTTTTGTGCTTTCCCACTTTGATTATGGCAGGTCTGTTCGGTGAGTCGCTCAGTGAGTAATTTGGGTCTATCGCCGAGACGTTGTATAGTATTAAGCCGAGGTCCCACATCAAGAAACTACAAAACTTTTCATCAGGCAAGGAGGAAGTGACGTTCGGCGAGCCTTTCCTGCTTTGTCGCTTGTGCCAGCAGGCGCGGCAATTATTGGATCTGTTGCTGCCACATGCTGTAGAACAATTTGGATACCGTTTTGTCTCGTTCTCCATTTGTTTTATACGATTTGATTTCAACAATGTCGTCAGAGAACTACTTTGTAGCTTTCGGTGGAGCAGTAACTACAATATGTGGAATGTTCTCTTCTGGGTGCAAACAAAGGACATACATCATCAGCCTCGGTGTGTGTGTACTTGCTGTAAAATATAGTAGCTGTATTGATCTTTGCTCGAGGAAGCAGAGCGGCGTCTGTGGGTTGCCAGCTTGAATTATCTCTTGGCAGTGTAAGTAGTATTGAGAAGTATTTGCTCGTCTACGGCAGACGCAATGCAAACGCGAAACAGCAAAACGCCAATTGTTATAAAACATTTGCTTAGGCCATCGGTATTGTTTTTACTATGCTAACACTATTCTACCAAAACGGAGGAACAAGATTGATGGAAGAATGCTATGAGCCACCCTTTGAAACCGGGCGGTAGGTGGCGCTACCTGTAGACTCGTGAGGCTGTTATGACGTCCGTGATGCCTAAAATAATAACCACACACTTAAACAAATGTGCACCTTTCGGGTCGTATGTTGACACACAAGACCCATCGTCATCTGTCTTGCTTGCGTTTCTATCCTTGAAAACGCTGCGCTCGCTACTTTCCTGTCGAGAATGGTATGTCATGCTGATAACGCGCATGCCATTAGTGACTTAGAAGTAAAGGGCTCGCAGCGTTAAAGGTAGGAAATGCGAGCAAGCAAGACGAAGATTATTGACGTGTAGCAAGATACGACCGAACGAGTAATTTTGCTTAACAGTGCGGTACACTGTTGTTTTCTGCCTTGATGCTTTCAACTACATATAGCTGTTGCAATACAAAAACAGTCGCACAGTCTACATTATCTGCTATACTTAAGCACTGAAAGAAATTCTATGACATGTTTGCAATTTGCAGTAGCTTCCACCACATGCAGACAGAAAAAGCATGGCCTTCGAGATCTGTGCATGCAATTCTTTTGAGGCCGTCGCTGCGACGTGATTTGCACGACTCGCTCAGCTCAGTTCGCTCAGCCGTTTTGAAGCCCATACACGACGCCTTGCGCTACTGCCCGTGCTACGTGCGCCGTCACTTCGTTTTAAATACCTTGCGGCTCTCGTCAACCTTTACTGTAGCCTTGGAAATTGTCGATACCATCTTGGTGCGATGTTTCCGTGCGGGTTGTAGCTATTTCAGTCGGCAAGAGTCAAATCTACGAGGATGCAGCGCTCGTGTGGCGAGGGATACACCTGTGTTTCCGCGGTTCTTTCGCGTTGGCGAGTTGAATGTGCGCGGGATGCGCTTCTTTCGTCCATGCCTTCTGTGTTTATCGTGCGACCCACGAAGATTCCCAGAAGAAACAACCACGTGTCTCTGCAGCGGGAATATGTCCTATAGGATGTGTGCCAGAAATGTGCGGCGGCGTGCGATGTGTTTGCAGCCAAGTGCTGTCGTGCCTTCCAGGGAATAGAGGCGGCCCCTTATGTGCAGTTTTCTTTAGTGTTTCTTCATTATCTTCGTGATTTACGTGCATCTGCGATAGAACCCACAATGCGTTTCCATGACGTTACATTGTGGTTGCGTAACTTTGTGTCTTCTTCGCCTTTTTCAATGAGTGTCCGTTTAAAGGTGTTCTTGCTTGACAGTAAAATGCTTGTTGTGAGGTTTAAATAGGCCGGCTTTTATTCCTTAAAATTGGTGTGAGTGGTAATTTCACAAGATCAATGCAATGCGGCTATGGGAATCGATCTATCAAGGAAAATTATCTAAACTTGTTGCAGTGCGTGAATCACTCGATGATGTGTCAAACTCTCAGCAAGCTCGCCATCTTAACAGCAAATGTATTGTCTACTTATCTGAAGTAGTGTATATAATTTGTGTCATTTCTTCCAAGCGCAAAGGTTCCATCTGCGCGCTGTTGCCTTTTCGAGTTAAGACATTTTGAGATCTTATTCAATAGTACGCGTTGCATTGTTCCGACATGAATTCAGGAGTAATATAGGTCGTGCTGTTTGTAGCTACTCCGTTCTAGCATTTATATCAGCATGGAAAATCTTAATCTTTTAGTGCCTGTAGTTTCTATGTCATGAAGGAAGAAATAATGTCAACTTGCGCTGAAATTATATGATTCTACACTATCTTGTTTGTTCGATAATTGGCTTCGCCACCAAATTATCGTGTAGGTGACATGTTTATATGCATTTTCCAGACAATGGTACACAACATGATATGAGCAACAATCTGCTCACTAAAAAAATAAGCTCTACGTCATCATCATCATTATCAGCCTGGTTACGCCCACTGCAGGGCAAAGGCCTCTCCCATACTTCTCCAACAACCCCGGTCATGTACTAATTGTAGCCATGTCGTCCCTGCAAACTTCTCCATCTCATCCACCCACCTAACTTTCTGCCGCCCCCTGCTACGTTTCCCTTCCCTTGGAATCCAGTCCGTAACCCTTAATGACCATCGGTTATCTTCCCTCATCATTACATGTCCTGCCCATGCCCATTTCTTTTTCTTGATTTCAACTAAGATGTCATTAACTCGCGTTTGTTCCCTCACCCAATCTGCTCTTTTCTTATCCCTTAGCGTTACACCCAGTATACCATTGCACCTGGGAGTGCCCACGCCCTCCGGGCTACTCCCCTACTCCTTCGCCTTCCCCTTCTTCCTGGGAGACTGCGCTGGCCAGCTCAGACCCGCAAGAGCAGCGATGGCTGATCCGGCGGGCACGCGGAGTGGCGCGAGCCAATGGGGCCCTGAACTAAGGGCTCCATTCGCCCAAACTCCTGATAAATAAATGTTTCTCTCTCTCTCTCTCTCTCCATAGATCGTTGCGTCGTCCTCAATTTAAGTAGAACCCTTTTCGTAAGCCTCCAGGTTTCTGCCCCGTAGGTGAGTACTGGTAAGACACAGCTATTATACACTTTTCTCTTGAGGGATAATGGCAACCTGCTGTTCATGATCTGAGAATGCCTGCCAAACGCACCCCAGCCCATTCTTATTCTTCTGATTATTTCCGTCTCATGATCCGGATCCGATGTCACTACCTGCCCTAAGTAGATGTATTTCCTTACTACTTCCAGTGCCTCACTACCTATTGTAATTTGCTGGTCTCTTCCGAGACTGTTAAACATTACTTTAGTTTTCCGCAGATTAATTTTTAGACCCACTCTTCTGCTTTGCCTCTCCAGGTCAGTGAGCATGCATTGCAATTCGTCCCCTGAGTTACTAAGCAAGGCAATGTCATCAGCGAATCGCAAGTTACTAAGGTATTCTCCATGAACTTTTATCCCCAGATCTTCCCAATTCAGGTCTCTGAATACCTCCTCTAAACACGCTGTGAATAGCATTGGAGAGATCGTATCTTCCTGCCTGACGCCTTTCTTTATTGGGATTTTGTTGCTTTCTTTATGGAGGACTACGGTGGCTGTGGAGCCGCTATAGATATCTTTCACTATTTTTATATACGGCTCGTCCACACCCTGATTTCGTAATGCCTCCATGGCTGCTGAGGTTTCGACAGAATCAAACGCTTTCTCGTAATCAATGAAAGCTATATATAAGGGCTGGTTATATTCCGCACATTTCTCTATCACCTGATTGATAGTGTGAATATGGTCTATTGTTGAGTACCCTTTACGGAATCCTGCCTGGTCCTTTGGTTGACAGAAGTCTAAGGTGTTCGTGATTCTATTTGCGATTACCTTAGTAAATAGTTTGTAGGCAACTGACAGTAAGCTGATCGGTCTATAATTTTTCAACTCTTTGGCGTCCCCTTTCTTATGGATTAGGATTACGTTAGCGTTCTTCCAAGATTCCGGTATGCTCGATGTCATGAGGCATTGCATATAGAGGGTGGCCACTTTCTCTAGAACAATCTGCCCACCACCCTTCAACAAATCTGCTGTTACCTGATGCTCCCCAGCTGCCTTCCCCCTTTGCATAGCTCCCAAGGCTTTCTTTACTTCTTCCGGCGTTACTTGTGGGATTTCAAATTGCTCTAGACTATTCTCTCTTCCATTAACGTCGTGGTTGCAAGTGGTACTGTATAAATCTCTATAGAACTCCTCAGCCACTTGAACTATCTCATCCATATTAGTGATGATATTGCCTGCTTTGTCTCTTAACGCATACATCTGATTCTTGCCAATTCCTAGTCTCTTCTTCACTGCTTTTAGGCTTCCTTTGTTCCTGAGAGCATGTTCAATTCTATCCATATTATACTTCCTTATGTCAGCTGTCTTACGCTTGTTGATTAACTTCGAAAGTTGTGCCAGTTCTATCCTAGCTGTAGGGTTAGATGCTTTCATACATTGGCGTTTCTTGATCAGATCTTTCGTCTCCTGCGATAGCTTACTGGTATCCTGTCTAACGGAGTTACCACCGACTTCTATTGCACACTCCTTAATGATGCCCACAAGATTGTCGTTCATTGCTTCAACACTAAGGTCCTCTTCCTGAGTTAAAGCCGAATACCAGTTCTGGAGCTTGATCTGGAATTCCTCTATTTTCCCTCTTACCGCTAACTCATCGATCGGGTTCTTATGTACCAGTTTCTTCCGTTCCCTCCTCAGGTCTAGGCTAGTTCGAGTTCTTACCATCCTATGGTCACTGCAGCGCACCTTGCTTAGCACGTCCACATCTTGTATGATGCCAGGGTTAGCGCAGAGTATGAAGTCTATTTCATTTCTAGTCTCGCCGTTCGGGCTCCTCCACGTCCACTTTCAGCTATCCCGCTTGCGGAAGAAGGTATTCATTATCCGCATATTATTCTGTTCCGCAAACTCTACTAATAACTCTCCTGCTATTCCTAGTGCCTATGCCATATTCGCCCACTGCCTTGTCTCCAGCCTGCTTCTTGCCTACCTTGGCATTGAAGTCGCCCATCAGTATAGTGTATTTTGTTTTCACTCTACCCATCGCCGTTTCCACGTCTTCATAGAAGCTTTCGACGTCCTGATCATCATGACTGGATGTAGGGGCGTAGACCTGTACTACCTTCATTTTGTACCTCTTATTAAGCTTTAGAACAAGACTGCCACCCTCTCGTTAATGCTATAGAATTCCTGTATGTTACCAGCTATATTCTTATAAATCAGGAATCCGACTCCTAGTTCTCGTCTCTCCGCTACGCCCCGGTAGCACAGGGCGTGCCGGCTTTTTAGCACTGTATATGCTTCTTTTGGCCTCCTAACTTCACTGAGCCCTATTATATCCCATTTACTGCCCTCTAATTCCTCCAATAGCACTGCTGGACTCGCCTCACTAGATAACATTCTAGCGTTAAACGTTGCCAGGTTCATATTCCAATGGCGGCCTGTCCTGAGCCAGGGATTGTTAGCACCCTCTGCTGCGTCGCAGGTCTGACCGCCGCCGGGGTCAGTTGCTTCGCAGCTGCTGGGGACTGAGGGCTGGGGTTTGCTTGTTGCGTTCGTATAGGAGGTTGTGGCGAAGTACTGCACCAAGGTGGCCAATCCTGCTCTGGTGAGGGAGTGCGCTACCGGTTCTGGTCACCGGGATCAGGTCACACTCCAGGCCTGTTTATGCAATTTTATTAACACACGGACTTTTTTTTAAATCCGGTGGGAAATTGCGCGGCACCGGGGTTTGAGCCACGGACCTCTAGCACGCGAGGCGGGTGTTCTAACTCTACGCCACCACTGCACCTCTACGGTGCAGCTCTACGTCACACTGCTGCATCATCGTGGGCATCACCAACCCACACGCCTTCACTGACACTGCAAGAGCTCACTATTCATCTTGAATGGTCAACGTGTTTTCCTTTTTCCGTGTTTAGTAAATACGCTTTCTTCATTTTACTTCGTGTAATTTTTATTTGGTTGACGCATAATGTTTAGCATATTGTAAAGTAAGCAAAATGAATCATTATGAAACACTATGAAACACATTTTAAGCACTAGTCCCTTCTTTCAGTACGTCACTCAAAATTGATTTTATGAACACTAGAAGCAGAAACTTTCGTTATCATAACAGCTTTGTTTCATGCTTTTTAAACGAAGTGTAGGAACAGTACGCTTTTATTAGTCATTACATTAATATATGTCAAGACTACTTGTTTTCTAGAGCTTCATATTAGGCAACCACGTTGAAGCGGGACACTAAGAAAAACGAAGCATAATTCACACGAAGTTTTTGTCCGACATTACTTGACTACTTCCCATGGAGCATCTGCATGTGCCAAGAAAAACATGCAGTAATAATCAAAGTTTCCGTTCTTGTTGTAACAGTTGAATCGTAGGGGATTGATGCAAGAAATGTTAATTGGAATTTGACACAGCCTGGAAATAGATATGAAATGTATCACCAATTTATAATGCAGCTTTGTGATTTATCCTGGAATTTTGCAAGAAAATGCAAAACGTCCTGGTGAATGAAACTTTTGTGTTGACGTACGCGATGTGATATTTCGGCTCATGTTTTGTGGCATAAGTGGTAAGCCAAGTTCTCAAGCAATTATTTCCATTGTAATAACTCTTCTTGAAATATATAGCTAGCCACTCTGTCTTGCTGTCGCTACGTTGAATTACTGAAGTTTTTTTTCATGTCGTGTGCTCTTCCACAATTTCCTTTACTGAGGAGCTCCACCACACCTGCTAGACCTACATCTACTCGACACCATCCTGTCTGAATATGTCTCCTTCTCATCACTGCACCGAGACATTTATATATATTTTTTGTCAACACAATAGAACTGTGGAATACATCACTGGGTCATGTTAATTCTTTGTCACGAGCAGAATTTGGGTGTTATATTTTGACCACTTGCATTGCATCTTGTTTTGCTTTTGCATTATTTCTTTGCTAAATTTGTATTTCGTGCTGCCTCTTCCTGCAATTGCCCTTCGGGGCTATGTTAGCTTGAAATAAATAAAATAAATAAATTTCAATCTGTTGGCTGTAGTAACTTGAAAGCAGGCAAATTAGCATTAAAAACAATCATACACTATCTAGAAAGGACCTCTATAAACGAAGGCATTATTTGGTTTGCAAAAGCTAAGTTTACACCACAACACATGCCAGACAAGCATGCCAAACATGCCAGACAAGCACACACAATAGGGATGTGCACACAAAGTAACCCTACAATACTGTCGTGTGCTCACCAGTGTGCTGATAGTGTGTGGTGTGCTCACACTATCCTGGTTTACATACCAGATGATACTAGATCGTTCTGTTGTGCATGACAGGTAGCTCTAGACTGCTGGTATTTACACTAGAAAACATAGAATACACCAAAGTGGTATGGTGTATTTTGTTAACTGGGTTCATCTTGAAACTACAGATACAGATGAAGATGTAGAGGTCCAGACAGCGCATCGAACGAAAGCATTGTAAAGAACCTAATTTACGCAATTTTTTGCTGATCACCTACAGTTTGCAGAACGATTATGCAACAGTGCACATTAATATCGTGTCTCCTCAAAGAACGTTGTCGTTCAGTTATTGTATATTTTTTGCGTTTTGTGTTACACTTTGGAAACTTTTTCGATATCGTATTCTCTCTTTATGTGCCATATGTATGATTATAACTTGTACGCATTACAAATAAGAAATTGTGTTAGAAGAATTTTCAATTGACCACGAGGATTTCCTTCAAGCTATTGGTCTCCCAACACCCACAGAGAAAGTCTGTGGTCCTTTCAACATGCTAATTGGCAAGCAGTTCACATAGCCACTCCATTGTAATAGCACACACATGTATACCATTATTTACAATAACCATCAGTGTTTCCAAGTTGAATTCTACTCAATATTAATTCGCATGTGCCGCACACGAAACATTGTGAGAGCAAGAGCAGTACTGAAGCAACTTGACCGGCTCCCATTGCCTGCAAAGGCTAGAAAAGCAGCGACATCTTATTTTGAACAAAATCAACATGAAATACTGAAATCATTAGAGTAAAAAAAAACATGAATGATATACATCAATTTAGCAGGGCACAATAGTTAATACTTATGCATCACAAAATACTTGCATATTAGAAAAGTACATATGCACGTACATTTACGTAAAAAAATGGAACTACAGTGATACTATATCGCAAATGAATGAATCATCACATCATGAACCTGCTGTGATCACTGTCACTGCCATTCCATACGCTATATATAATTTTCTCTCTGTCGCATACATTCACCCATTGTCCTCCCACTATGTATCCCACCATCCACCCAGTATAACTACCATTCCCCCAGCATGCACACCATTGAGACAAGTCACCCAATAGCTATCCCACCAATAAATCCCACCATGTACCACTGCACCCACTATCGACCCGGTATAGCCACGACGAATTCCATTAAACTCACCATCTATTCCATTACACCCAGCACATTTTACATCGTGCTCAGTGTAAAAGTCGTGATGGGCAATGCTGGGATTTTCGATAGAGAGGATCATCCTAATCATCATCTGCCTATTTTATGCCCATGCTGGACGAAGGCCTCTCCCTTCGATCTCCATTTCACCGTGCCTTGCGCCAATCGATTCCAACAAACGCCCGCGAATTTCCTAATTTCATCGCTACACCTAGTCTTTTGCCGTCCTCTACTGTGTTTCCGTTCTCTTGGTATGCAATCTGTAACCCTAATGGTCTAACGGTTGTCTAACCTGCGGATTACATGACCCGCCCAGCTTCATTTTTTTCTCTTTATGTCAATTAGAATATCGCCTGTACCCGTTTTCTCTCTGATCCAAACCGCTCTCTTTCTGTCAATTAACGCTAGGCCTAGCATTCTTTGTTCCATCGCTGTTTGCGGGGTCTTTCACTTGTTCTCAAGTTTCTTTGTCAGTCTCCAAGTCTCTGCCCCATATGTCAGCACTGATAAAATGCACTGATAGTACACCGTCCTTTTCAATGATAATGGCAAGCTCCCAGTCAGGAGCTGGCAACGCCTGATGTATGCCATCCAACCCATTTTTATGCTTCCATAAATTTCCTTCTCATGATCAGGGTTTTCTGTGATTAATTGACCTATGCAAACGTACTCTTTCACTGACTCTGGAGGCTGACTGGCGATCCTGAATTATTGTTCTCTTGCCCGGCTATTCATCATTGTCTTTGTCTTCTGCATGTTAATCTTCAACCCCACTCGTACGCTCTGTCTGATAAGGTTTTCTATCATTTGTTGCAACTCGTCTGCAGTGTTGCTGAATAGTGCAATGCCATCGGCAAATCGAAGGTTGCTGAGATATTTGCCGCCGATCCTTACTCCTAAGCCTTCCCAGTTTAATAGCTTGAATACTTCTTCCAAGCACGCATTGGAGAGATTGTGTCGCCTTGTATGACACCTTTCTTTATAGGTATTTTCCTGCTTTTCTTGCGTAGGATTAAGCTGTCTGTGGAATCTCTGTAGATATCTTCCAAGGTACTTATGTAAACTGTCTGTACTCCTTGATTATGTAATGCGTCTATAAGTGCTGGTAGCCCTACTGAATCAAATGCGTTTTCGTAATCTATGAAAGCAATACAGAGAGTTTTATTGTAATTATTCATCCTTATTCACGTTATAGTTTCGAATATGACTCATCTTCGGCTTGTTGATCACTTTTGACAGTTCCGTGTATTCTATCTTATCTCTTGAGTTGGACACTTTCATATCTTGTCGTTTCTTTATTAAGTCCTTTATTAGTTAGGAGAGCTTGCCAACTGGTTGCCTTGATGCCTTGCCTCCCACCTCAATTGCTGCCTCTGAAACCAGCCCAGTTACGGTTTCATTCATTACTTCTATGTCACCTTCATCTCTCTTTTCTAAGGCTGCATATTTGTTTGCAAGCACCAGCCTGAATTTGCCTGCTTTTACTTTTACTGCGTGTAGGTTGACATGTTTCTTTCTTGGCCAATTTTACTCTTTCTTCAAATTGAGGTGAATCCTAGCCCTCACTAATCTATGACCACTGCGTTTTACCCTACCTATGACTTGTACATCCAGCACTATGCTGGGATCGGCAGAAAGTATGAAATCAATTTCATTTCTTGTTTCACCATTAGGGCGCTTCCAGGTCCACTTTTTGTTGCTACGCTTTTTGAAAAAGGTATTCATTATTCGAAGCTTACTGCGTTCTGCCAATTCTATCAACATCTATCCTGTAGCATTCCTAGAATCGACACCGTAATTGAAGATTTCTTGTTCCCCAGCCTGCTTTTCCCCCACTTTTGCCTTGAAGTCGCCATTGCTACTGTATACTGAGTTTACACTTTTCTCATCGCTAATTCAAAATCATCATAATCTGATCTGCTTCATCATCGTCGTAACTGGAAGTTGGAGCATAGGCTTCGACTATCTTTAGTCTATACCTCTTATTAATTTTGATTACGACTACTGCTACCCTCTCTATAATGCTGTAGAATTCGTCAATGTTGCCCGCTATGTCCTTATGGATTAGGGATCCTACTCCGTATTGCTTCTTATCTGGGAGAACTCTACAGCAGAGGACATGGCAGTTGCTTAGCACTATATAAACCTCATCAATTCTAATAATCTCGCTAAGGCCAACGATATCCTAAACAATGTGTGATAGTTCCTCAGAGTCCTACTAAGCTGGCCGCACTCGAGAGAGTTCGGGCGTTAAAGGTTGACAGGGTCAGTTTTCATTGCCGGCATGTCCGGCCCCAGAGATGCTTAGCTGCAATACAGGTCTGGCCGCCATCTTGGTCAATTGCTTCGCAGCCGCTGGGGACGGAGGACCGTGGTTTAGTTGTTGGAGGCATTTGGGAGGGGGTAGCCGTATACTGCACCAGGAAGGCCAATTCATCTTCTTTTGAGAGAGTGTCTTTGTTGAAGCTTAGTGGGCCTTCTTAATTTGGTTGTACCTGGATTAGTATAGCCCCACTCACTCTCGGCATCTTTTTCCGGTATCGGGCGTCACTCCAAGCCTGCAGATGTAGTGTGCTGGAGGAGGAGACATTCACGCTCACCGCCGTCAGATTAAACAAAAAAGAAGCAGAAGATGAGTACTTTCGACTAAGGCAACCAAGCATTCGACATATCCCGGTCAGATAATCCCGTAGGCGGCGAGGCTATCTTCTTGTCGACAAGTACAACCCAGAGGGCCCTACATGCTTAAAACTTCTTTGATATGTCCGCTGTAGATGTGCTATGCTGATCGCGATGGGTAACTCGATATAGAACGATTTCTAAACGGTTCTGGCCTCATAGTTCTGCAATCACACATGCACAGGCGGCCGTGAATTCGGCTAGGCAAAAACTATACAGCCGACTCCGACTCGCGTTAAAATTAATAATATCGTGCGCGATACCCTCGCTTCGAGTCAGTTTAAGTCAATTTCGTATATCTCGAATGCTTTAAAACATGTTTGAATTATCCGCCCGATAGGGGCTTTGCTGATCGCAGCAGGTGACACGACATAGTCTGCCTCAATGGTTCTAACATAGTGGTTTCGGAGTCACCCATGCTCATGCAGCCATGAATGCGGCTAGATACACGATACATTTTCGGCGAGCTTGAACAATACTTAAAGGTAGTGTGAAAAAAAAAGGAAATGAGAATGTGGTTAGTTATGATTATATTTGGTTGCAGGATTTCAAGTCGAAATACACCACAAAAATATTTCTCTTTCCATACATGGAGAAAATAGGCGTTCTTTGTAGGTTACGCCAGATTTTTTTTTTGTGATAGAACTACTTTACTCACGCACTGAATATTTCATGTAATGCATAAGGAAATGCGGAACGAATGCACTTTTCACACATAAGAGTTTGGCTAACCAGATTTATGGTAAAAAAAAAGATATAAATAGCCTAAATCAATATCGTGTGATAAAAATGAACAAAGTTGGTAAAGACACGCTCGTATCCACTACGAAAAATTGTTACAAAAGTTGTTAAATATACAAAATGTATTGCCATCCAATTGGCACTATCTCGAAAAAACTAAAAATTTTCATTGAACAGTGTTTTCACTACAAAAATTTAAGTGCGAACACTTCATCTCGGCGGGCCAGGCTGTGGCCATAGATGTTCCGGGCTGTCGTGCGTCGTCGTCGATGCCAGATTCAAAGTCCGACGAAAACGTAGCATCATCAGACTCGCTGCTGCTCGGTCCATCAATGAGATCAGCGGCAGACGCAGCGGAATCAAGAGATCTGCGATCTTTCGAAGCGTGTGCGCCGCTTCCGGAGGCGACCAGTTTTGCTTTCGGCGTTGACAATCACTAAACTTAGGAGTGGGTTGCAAATTAACCCCGGGTGGAAAAGAAGCGAACGACTTAAAAAACAAAAATAAATTTCTCCTCCTTCACGTCCTACGGTGCAGGGTGTCCGTGAGCGGCCCGGAAGGTCTGATTGAAATGATTTTGATTGAAATGATTTGATTGAAATGATTGAAAGAAATGATTTTTGCCGCAATTTAATACACATAAAAAGAAGACACATATAGACCTAATGTAGCGCCAAGCGAGGCGCGAGACTTTACGAACACGAATTCGCTCACTGTCAGCGAAAGATGTTCGTCGTTCAGTTTGGCCTATAATCGGGAACATCGCGCACCGCACACGAGCAAGCGATAACGAGAAACTGACAAGCACGCAGTTCCTTGATGCACGCGGTGTAAATATCACTGCTTAACGTCACAGGGCACTCGGCGCCGTACCAAAAGACGAGGAAAAGACAGCGCTCACCGTGCTCATAGCACTTGGGCCGTCCCCTGTTGAGGGGTCCTTGTGCGAAAATAATGGAACACAGATGCACAGATTGGCAACAACTAATAACTTGTTTTCCTTACCGTCATCGAACAGGGACCGATCTTCCACTCCAGCAGTTGGGACAGGCGACCACGACAGGGTCGGGGTAGTCCCTTTCTCTCAAGTGTTCCGACCAGATGTCACGGCCGTTGTACATCTGCTCCCATGTCAGCCCCGCCAGGACTCCCTAGTTAGCGTTATTTCGCCATATTTCACATCTGAAAAATTGGCAGAATACCACGTGGTCATTATGAAACACTCAAAAGCGATACCTAAGCTGAGTGTATGAAGAAGCAACTAAAAAATTCTGCCCTTCTGGGCAGAAGTTGAAAATGAAACGAACCTATGTCGTCACATAGGTAACTCGAACTTGTAATACAAAACGCAAACGCTAACTGCTGCGCAATTGGTTTTTTTAACGCGAAAGCCTCTCTTGGCTCATGGTGAAGTTTGTTTCAGCAGACCTGACCGCCGGAGTGTAAGCCGACGCGTCATGACACCATATGAATACAGATTAAAGAAAGATTAAAGAATGAAAAATGACAGTGACAGTTAGTGAATGATAACGTTATAACAGAGACTGGTAGAGGATAATAATGACAAGTAATGACTTATAATGACTACTAATGACTCCGAAATGACGAATATGTCTAACGACGGCTTTTAATGACTACAATTAATTAAAAATGACTAGTAATGTCTAGTAATGAGTAGTAATGACTAAAATGACTTCTAATGGCATGTAATGACTGCTAATGACTACGAAATGACCAATGTCTCTAACCACGCCTTGTAATGAGCACAACTGATTACAAATGACTAACATGCTCACTATTGACGAGTAATGACTAATAATGACTGAAATAACTTGTAATGACAAGGAAATGACCAATATGTCTAACGACGAATTGTAACGACTACAATTGATTAGAAATGACTAAAGATGCTTAGTAATGGGAAGTAATGACTAATAATGACTGAAATGACTTGAAATACTTACTGATGACTAGGATAAGACCAAGAGGTCTAGCGTCAACTTGTAACGACTACATTTCATTAGAAATGACAAAAATGACTGAAATGACTAGTAACGACTACTAATGACTATGATATGACCAGCATGTCTAATGACGGCTTGTAATGACTACAGCTGATTACAAATGACTAAATATGCTTAGTAGTGTGCAGTAATGACTAAAAGAAAGCAGAAAATGAGAATGGGCAATAAGAAAGAGGCCATTGGTAAGCGTATCCAGCTTTTCTGGACACGAGGGTTTAGTTCGCGTGAGTACCACCATGTGGCGTACTGACCCTAAACTTTTCAAACTTTCCGCGGTGGCCGTGATGACGTCAACAAAACAAAAATAAAGTAATTAAAAGCTATCTCTGCGCATTGAACTTCGCCACAATGCTTGTCCCGCCGGCGTTATCACTCTTCTTGATAAAGCATAGCCACTCGTCACCTGGAAATGACTTATCACCCTAGGAGCGTTTAGTCGCGACGAGCAACGATTGATTCTAAGCTTTGGTACGGTTCTCTTTCTTTTCTTTTTTTTTTGGTACTAAGGAGTAAGCAAGCTAGGGTAATCGTCGGAAGCACCCCGCAGCAGCCTTTCTCCAGTCGGCAAATATTCTTGACGTCCGAAAATCGCACAGCGTCTACGAGAGACGCCGTCATGAATGGCTTTTGATTGTGACTTCTCGATTTCGTTAAGGTGCCCCCAAATTATTTGCCTAGCGACTCCGCACTCATGGGCTACCACAGCAGCTGCAAATCGAGATGTGGATAGCTATTAAGATAGATACAAGAATAAGTTGGTTTTGCACGTTGAGGTAATAGCCACGACACAAGAATTGTACAAACTGTCTCTGTGTGGTCGTCCGTTAACATGCTATGGCCGAAGCTGCTCACAACATTACGACCCATTTACTGGCCACCGGGCCAGGCACACCTTTGGGCATTGCATATACAGTACTTAGAGTTAGTTGCGAAAGTACTCTCCTGTCACGGTTATCCACGTGCATGAAAGAAGACCACTATTTAAGATTATTGTGCAGTAATATACGCGGGACTTGTCTGTTCTCCATATTGTCTACCATGTTTCCGTTCCGCCTATATAATATAGCCCCAATGTAGACTAGCAGATATCGAACGCCAAAATGTCTACCCACATACTCAAAACCTCGCACGCTACTCCTGACACTTGTATTCAAGAGTGGTGTGACTCCCAAACACATCCTTAAGGAATGATAAATCATAAGTTATGGGGTTTCACGTGCCGAAACTACAATATGATTATGAGGCATGCGGTAGTGCGGGATTCCGTTATAATTTGCAGCAGCTGGGGTTCTTTAACCTAAAGTACACGGGTGTTTTCGCATTTCACCCTCATCAAAATACGGCCGCCGCATTTAGGATTTGATCTCGCGACCTGGTGCTTAGCAGCCCAACACTACATCCACCAAACAACTGCGGTGGGTAAACAATGTTGGCAGTTCGAGGAAGACAATTTGTTGGCATCATCATAGCGCGAGAATTAGTACGAGGCGTCGAAGAATGACCGTAGAGTGCATTGTGTTTAATGTGATGGAGTCCGTGCCCGAAATTTTATACCCGAAACACCCTGTAACGACTGACGACCACGCATCTTGCTTATATGTGCAGTCGCCTGACAGTTGCCGGGCGCTGGCGTCGGCCACAGTACCTACTTGACCTCTCTACAACACTTGCCTGCATTGTCGCCTTATTTCGCACCATCGGTTTTCGGCTGAACTCCTTCAACAGCCAAATTATTTGTCCAGAATTTTGGCTATGAACTTTATGTTTTTTTTATCTTTAAGTCATCTTTTATATTCTTTAAGTGACCTTTTATAGATTTCCAGCGGGTTTCCTTTTCCCAAAATGCCTGCACTTTTGTCGGCTCTGTTCACATATCGAGGGATTTTTAAGATACGTTGAAACCATAACATGGCCCCATGACCAAGCTGCTCAAAAAGTCATTCTATTTTCCTGAGGTCTTGTGCAAGCTTCTCCCTTCTTGCCATTTATCAACTTGCTGATTTCTCTGCCACTTATATCCCACTTTGACGACTTCGATCCCATGGAAGTTGGCAATGATGTCATGGCCATGGGAGTGAAGCCGTTTAAATCGATTGTACTGTGGCCCTCGCAGCCACTTTTGCTCACTGCGAATGAAAATATTGTATTAATAAGCGCCGATCTTAAGCATAGTGACGCGAAAGAAGTTTGCACGTGATGACACGGGACTCTTAAGGCGAGAACGCCGAAGTTCGTGGTTGCGCGCGCGCTCTCCGAGGACCAGCCATCGCTAAAGGCAGACGTTTTTTTGCCAATCTATCGGTGGTAAACTGTTTTAGTTGTAATAGCTGGGTGACATTTCTGGTGGAGGTGCGGGGCACGGTCGGTATTAAGATCTCCGGAGCATACCCCAGACCTATGCCCGGCGAGTAGTTCAGCCGAGCTTACCCCTGTGCACGTACGTGCCAGGGACTCCAGCCACAGCACGGTCTGCTACCCGAATGAACTAGAATGACGAACCAACCACCTCCTGCCACTCCTGCAGCATCGCACGTTGTCGTCAATCACATCCGGACGCCGAATCTGTTCCACGGAAGTGCTTCAGATGACGCCGACGACTGGCTTGACCATTTTGACCGGGTTGCTAACCTCAACGACAGGAACCACGAGCGTAAGCTACGCTACGTGTTCTTCGCTCTTGAGGATTCCGCGAAAACATCGTTTGAGAACCACGAGGCGACACTGACGTCATGGGAAGAATTTCGTAGGCAGTTTCTCAATGCCTTCGCCAGGGCGGACAGGAAGGAGAGGGCGGAGTTATCATTGGAGGCAAGGATTCAAACCCCGAATGAGCGAGTGACGGCGTACGTAGAAGACATGAATCGGCTTTTCAGACGTGCGGACCCTTCTATGACTGAAACAAAGAAGGTGCGCCATCTCATGCGCGGCGTCAAAGAGGAAATCTTTGCTGGTCTCATTCGAAACTCGCCAACGACACTTGCAGAGTTCCACGACGAAGCCACTACTATGGAAAAAGCCCTTTAACATTGGGCCAGGCAAAACAACCGCGACACCCTGATTTCGAGGAAACTCTCTGCCGTTACCCTTGGTAATGACGTTGGCGCCTTGCGAGAACTCATCAGGGCTGTCTTCAAGGAGGAACTGCAGAAGATGCAGACGACCACTGCCCCTGCGGGACAACTTTCCATTGCGGAAATGGTGCGCGCCGAGGTCCGACAGGCCGTCCATATTCCTGGACAGTACGAGGCACCACAGCAGGGACCCCACGCCGCAATGAGTTACGCTGAAGCAGTACGCCGTCCGCCACCCTCAAGTGGGTGCAGCATGGTACACCCCACTCAACAAATGGACGTAAGCTTCAGGCCGCCTCGCAGCCCACCGCACATCGCCGAAGCAAGGACTAGGAAGAGCGACGTCTGGCGCACCACAGACTACAAGCCCCTTTGTTTTCATTGTGGGGAAGCCGGACACATCTACAGAATGTGTCCTTATCGTCATGTGGGGCTCCGTGGATTCTCGCCGAAAGCACCTCGTCCGCGACCTGGTGAGCGGCCGCCGGAAATAAAGAGTTTCGTCGTGAATCGCCGCAATGTTGATCAGCGATGGCAGGAGCCCAGTTCGTCGTCTCCTGCTCGTTACAGGTCACCATCACCAAGCTAAGCCTTTACTCGCGGCGCTCTGAGACGCCGCTCGCCTAGCCCGGCGGGTCGGGAAAACTGAGTTCAGCGACCTCCGGAGGTGAGGCCGCTGACGACGACCGTACGCAAGATCCCCCGCTACGACGACAACGACGAAAACAGAACGATGCAGACGTACAAACGGAGTCAAACACCTTACCAGACGTAGTAACGTCGAACATTCCCGTCACCATAGACGACGAAGAAATAACGGCGTCAATCGGCATTGGAGCGGACACCTCAGTTATGAGCATGGACCTTGCCTGCAAGCTGAAGGAAGTTTCTACCAAGTGGACTGGGTCGCAAATTCGCACTGAAGGAGGCCATCTGCTAACCCCGGTAGGAAGATGCACAGCGCGAGTGAGCACTTGTGGGTTTACGTACTTTGGAGATTTCGTTATCCTCCCAAGTTGTTCGAGGGACCTAATTCTGGGAATGGACTTTCTGCAGGCTAATGGAGCTGTGATTAACTTACAAAAGTCGCGGGTAACGTTTTCGACGGCGCAGGCCTTAGCAGGGAGCACCACTGACGACACGTATGTCAACGCCTTGAGGATTGTTGACGAGAACATCACGGTGCCGCCAAGGAGCAGCGTATTGACCCTCGTCACCTGCGACGCATTCGACGGCTATGAAGGGTATTGCCGAGGCAAATATCCCGCTGCTGCTCGAAAGACACATCTGCATCGCCCGGGGCCTTGTTCGAATAGAGCATAAGTGCTCGCAAGTTTTGTTGACAAACTTCAGCCATGAGTATCAGCACGTTCCTCAAGGTACAGCTGTGGCATTCCTGAACGACATTGCTGACTTCTCCGACATCGGCACGTTACAAGTGACTTCACCGGATGCAACAACTCATGCCAGCCTGAATACCCGCGTCCACAATAATGCTGACTTAGCAGATGTACAGAAGGATCAGCTGCTGGGCCAACTGACAAAATTCTCCGGCTGTTTTTCCACGGAATCCAAAGTCCAGCGCACTTCCGTTACGCAACACCGGATCGTTACAGAGGAGTCGGCACGGCCTGTTCGTCAGCATCCGTATCGCGTGTCACCTATGGAGCGGGATGCGATTAAGCGTCAAGTTCAAGAAATGCTAAATGATGACGTCATCCAGCCGTCGACAAGTCCGTAGGCATCGCCTGACGTACTAGTAAAAAAGAAAGACAACACACTCCGCTTCTGCGTTGACTTCAGACGGCTTAACCGAGTCACCAAACGCGACGTTTATCCCCTGCCACGGATCGATGACGCTTTGGACCGTCTGCGTCATGCTCAGTTATTTACTTCGTTAGACCTAAAGTCAGGCTAATGGCAAATCGAAGTGGACGAGCGTGACCGTGAAAAAACCGCCTTCGTGACTCCCAATGGGCTGTACGAATTTAAAGTGCTGCCTTTCGGTCTCTGTTCCGCTCCTGCTACATTCCAACGTATGATGGACACTGTACTCGTTGGACTAAAGTGGCAGACGTGTCTAGTGTACCTAGACGACGTCGTTGTGTTTTCCAGCACGTTCGATGAACATCTCGCCCGGCTACGAAGTGTCCTCACCGCAATACGCAAGGCCAATCTCACCATCAAGCCTGAAAAATGTTACTTTGGCTTCGAGGAATTCAAGTTTCTAGGCCACGTTGTCAGCTCCCAAGGAGTACGACCAGACCCAGAAAAACTCGCTGCCATTGCCGAGTTTCCTCGTCCTAAAGACAAAAAGGCTGTTCAGTGGTTCCTGGGCCTCGCGCTTACTACCGTCGTTTCGTTGAAGGCTTCTCAAGGATTGCTGAACCGCTCACGAGACTGACGCGACAAGATGTGCCCTTTGCGTGGACGGAAGACCAAGAGCAGGCCTT
This sequence comes from Dermacentor andersoni, assembly GCF_023375885.2. NCBI lineage: Eukaryota > Metazoa > Arthropoda > Arachnida > Ixodida > Ixodidae > Dermacentor > Dermacentor andersoni. Next base: position 73,248,486 of record NC_092822.1, on the reverse strand, counting down.
CACCGAATTACGTAAACGCCTTCAATCCGCTCCAGTGCTGGCGCATTTTGATGACACCGCGGCAACTGAAATACAGGTGGGGGTGGTGGTGGTGGTGGTGATGTTGAAGCAGGCGGGGTTAGCCTGGCATACATAGCCGGCAATTGTTCCGCCTGATCCTCCTTCGAGTTGAGTTCAGGGGTATGCCACCAGGTGTCGATGAGCCCCGTGTTTCGCAGGAAGGCTATCAGCAGTCGTTGCGCTCTCTTCCTGAATGCCGCGGGCCCTCCGGGGAAAACGCCTTCAAAGGTCCTGTGCGTCAGACCGCTCTTTTGTATGTTGTCGACCATCGCTTTTCTTTCTGTGTCAAACTGCGGGCATAGCGAAATGAAATGTTCGATGTCGCCAATGTCACCACAGAAAACACAGAGTGGGGAAGCGCGAAGCCCAGTCTTGAATAACCAATCTCGTGTGTACGCAGAGTCGGTCCTGATGCGGTATAAAAGCGTCGCTTGTTCGCGTGTAAATCCATGAGTCACACAGGATTCGTGTGGATTCTTGTGCATCTCTCTAAAGTGAAGACGGATTGCACCCTTAGGGTTTTGAAAAGCTTTTGGAGCTTTCACTTTTGGGACACATGTCAGCGCTAGGCGTGCAAGGGCGTCAGCTTTCTCGTTTCCATCAATTCCTAGGTGTGATGAAATCCACTGAAACCTTATGTTAAATCCTTTGCTCGTTAGGTCGTCAATCAGTGCCAGAGACTGCCTTGTAAATTTCTTTAGAGGCAGGCCCCGATGTGATCTCTGTAATGCTGACTTGGAATCCGTCAGCACCACAACATCTGGTGCAGAAAAGGCCCGTAGTTTCCGCAAAGCCGCGGTGATTGTGGCGCTTTGTACTGTTGCTGAGGAAACCAGTCGGCCAGACCATGACACAACAAGGGATGGTATGCAGAATGCCGCTACATAGCTATCTGTTTGTGTATTTCAGTTGCTATCTGCACAGCAACTGAAATACACACCGACGCCAGCGACGCAGGACTCGAGGCCATTCTGGTTCAATGGCAAGATGGCACAGAACGTGTAATTGCGGACGCGAGTCGTAGTCTGACAAAAGCAGAAGCTAATTATTCAACGACCCAAAAAGAATGCTTAGCAGTCGTGTGGGCCATCAGCAAGTTCCAACCCTACTTATACGGCCAGCCATTTCGAGCGATCAGCGATCACCACTCGCTCTGCTGGCTTGCCAATCCACGAGACCCGTCAGGTCGCCTCGCTCGTTGGAGCCTCCGCCTCCAGGAATACGATATAACGGTTGTCTACAGATCCGGCCATAAGCATAGCGACGCTGACTGCTTGTCACGTTCTCCTATTCCTTTGACATCCTCCGACTTGGAGCTAGATTTGGCGTTTCTTGGTGTCGTCGACGTGGTGCGCATGGCTGGCTATCAACGTGCAGACTCTGAGCTGCTTCCAGTCATCAGATATCTCGAGGGAGCTGACGTTGTTCTCCCACGCCCACTTTCCCGAGGATTGACGTCGTACTGCCTGCGAAACGATGTCCTGTACAAGAAAATTTTCGAGAACAGCCAGGAAACGTTCCTTCTCGTCTTTCCGACGGCACTGCGCGAGGAAGTTTTACAGGCGTGTCCCGACGATCCCTGTGCCGGTCACTTATGCTTCGCGAGGACATTAGCGCGCATACGGCAAAAATACTATTGGCCACACCTATTTTCGTCGGTTCAGCGCTATGTGCGAACGTGCCGTGACTGTCAGAGGCGTAAAGTTCCACCCGGCAAGCCTGCCGGCCTCCTCCAGCCTTTGGATCCGCCTCCGGCGCCGTTCCAGCAAGTGGGAATGGACCTTCTTGGGCCCTTCCCCACGTCATCCTTACAAAGTAAGTGGATAATCGTGGCAACTGACTATTTAACTCGCTATGCGGAGACGAAAGCTGTGGCGCGGCGAACTGCTGCTGAAGTCGCCAGCTTCTTCGTCCACAACATCGTGCTTCGCCACGGTGCACCCGCTGTACTCATTACTGACCACGGTGCAGCGTTTACAGCGGAGTTATTGGAACAGGTCGTCACACTGACGCACACCGACCACCGAAAGACCACAGCCTATCATCCCCAAACTGACGGCTGAACAGAGCGCCTAAACAGAACATTAGCCGACATGCTCTCCGTGTACATTGATGTGGAACACAAAACATGGGATGAAATTTTGCCATACGTCACGTTTGCTTACAATACAGCTGTGAAGGAGACAACCGAGTTTACACCATGCGAGCTGGTTTACGGACGTTGCGTTACAACCCCCTTAGACGCCATGCTCCCGGTAGACCACGAAACCACAAGGAATGACACCACTGAAGATTTCATGGAGAAAGCCGAGGAAGCTCGCCAGCTTGCTCGGAATCGCATCCGCACCCAGCAGAATACCGACGCCTACCGTTACAACCGGACCCGACGGAACGTCCAGTACTTACCAGGCGACCGCGTGTGGGTGTGGACACCTATCCGACACCGTGGGCTCTCAGAGAAATTGTTGCGCCGCTATTTCGGCCCCTATGAAGTTGTACGCCGCCTCTGTGATGTGAACTACCAGGTGGTGCCTCAAAGCTCTGATCCTGGTTCGAACCGATGCCGTCCCCGGGCTGAAATCGTCCACGTAGTACGGATGAAGCCGTACTACGCACGCGAGGGATAAGCAACCCTCACAAACCGCTTCAGCATTGTGTACATTCCTGTATGTTTTTTTTGTCTTTTCATCTTGGCAGTCTTTCCCATAGCGCGCGCCCGCTGCCCTTGAAATGACCGAGCCGGTCGCTTTTGAGAGGGCAGCAATGACGCGAAATAAGTTTGCACGTGATGCCTCGGGACCCTTAAGGCGAGAACGACGAAGTTCGTGGTTGCGCGCGCGCAATCTGAGGACCAGCCATCGCTAAAGGCAGACGTTTTTCTTTTGCCAATTTATCGGTGGTAAACTGTTTTAGTTGTAGTAGCTGGGTGACAATATAAATTCACAGCCTAAAGGATTATGGGGATCCCACGCATTGTGGGAATCGACGTAAGCGAAGCTTTTGTTTGCTTTAATTGACGAGAATTAGTGGTAATGCTGACTGCGAATGTATAATTTCTTCAGCGTTTAGTGCTATATGAGAGTAGCGAGTTGGTGAGAAATGATACCTTGCGTGGACCACTGATTTTTGTCTGGGTAATACCCAACTTACAGCGAGGCGTGTTTGCTTGAGGCGTTGGTGTGTCATCGTTTATAACCTATGAGAGGGTTGAGCATTGTCATTGCTTCACATGGCACATCGCGATGTGGCCGACGTGTAGACAGAACTATGAGGCTCTACGTGCTAAAACCATAATAAGGTTATGAGGCCCGCCATAGTGGCGGACTCCTGATTAATTTTCACATCCTGGTGTTCTTTAACGTGCACCTAAATCTAAGTGCACGGCTGTTTTTGTAGTTCACTCCCATCGAAATCCCGCTCCAGCGGTAGGGATCGGAACCACGAAGTCGAGCGATGCCGTAGCCGCACAGCTACCGCGGTGGGCACATAAGCGTTGATTTGACGTGCGACCGCTTCCTTACTGTTGCATAGATGCTACGGTGATTTAATTTGGCTTTGTATCTGCACTCCCTGCGTCAATAATCCAGTTGACGAATTTCCATGGTGGTTATTTTTGAGAAATAGCAGAGGTGTACAGTACCGAACCTTCCATTTGGCCCGCAACTGTTGTCGGGTCTATAGGAGTATCATTTCCTTATCTTCTTTGTCTTAACGTAACCTTTTCCTTGTCACGACCTTCCCTCCAGCATTGGAACTGCGAGTGAAGAATGGCTAGGCTGTTATTCACTCGTTCCGCGATTGCACCACTTTCACCCATTCTCTGCCTCATCTCCTTGCTCCCTCTCTACCATTCTGTTTACCTCTCCTCAGGACTTGCACGTTAGTCGAGTGGTAAGCGCTGCAGTTTCTGCAATGCTTTTGCTGGGGTTCACAGATAATCACAGCTGTAAAGAGGGTAATGTAACGACGCCCAGGAAACTCCAGAGAGCACTGAGCCCATGTGACGCGATGAAAAGCTCCGAACGAGTGTCTCGCGTCGCCATTCCTCTCTGCCCCGTTCCTTCTATGTATATTCACCCCTCCCCCCACTTCCCCACCCCCAACCCGGCGTGCAAGAGAGCAGCAGCAGCAGTGTAAAAGTCGAAGGAAGAGGGAAAGAAAGCGTCGCTTTAAAAGATGTGTTTATTTGTTGGCGTAATGTCGCGTGTCGTGGTGGCGTCATCGCGCCCTTTCAGGGCTTTCATCACTGCGAAGGCCAACTGTCCGATTTTCGCACTAGACGTTCCGCCTTCAAGAGTAACTTTTATCCCGTTGCCAAGAAGCGAATGTTCTATTCAGTTTACTACAGACCTACAAGACGTTTTTATCCGTGTGTTCATTATTTGCGCCATCCACACGTAGACTGTGGATGTGCTTCCTTTATACTGCACTGTAATAATAAGTCAACTTGTTTTCGAAATAAATTCTCTTATAATGTTGTATTCTTGCTATCATTGTCCTACGTAATCTACACAGAGTACTCAGGCACCCTCTAATGCTTTCACTTATTTGCCTGATTACGCCCGCCATTGTAACGCAAATCAACATAGTTTGAACTCATTTTCTCAGAGATAAACGCTGAATAAAGCGCTGACGTCTAGCTGAACAAAATCAACAAGGACCATAGTACTCGATTTTCTGATGCCACTGTTCGCAAGCTTTCTTTTTTTTTCAGGATGTGATCTTGTATCGTAGAAACGTCCCTCGGACGTCCTTGATGTGCTCGTTTTTATTCTAAAGCACACAATGCAAACTGTCATCACCGTAATTCCATGATGTCCTGGTGGCAGGCAACCATGGCGTGTCGCAAAAGTATGACCACACTGATTCATTTGGGTTGGCATATACTATTTAGCTTGAAAAGGCCATCCATCTAACCTGTGTGTCTTCAATCTCCTCATACACCGCACGAGTTATTTCATTTATCTGATTTTCAACTCACTCGGCCTTTTTCCTGTTTTCATTTTCGCAAAGTCTGTCTATCGCTGTGGTTACCAAATACACTGGAAGGTATGCTACCTCTCAAGCCTTCCTGGCGACCTGAACAACTGAAGCCGCAGGCTTCCTTCAACACGGCGTCGACGTTCAGTATGGCTATCCTAAAGTACTTTTCGCGGACTTCGCTCACCGCGTTCTGTCCAGTGTCATCGCTTACACTACTCGCTCGTGCTAGACACAACACAAACTCGCAACGACCCTATTGAAGTATCAATTATACACGCTAGTTGACATGCTGTCGATGTACATTTCCGCTGATCACCGGATAGAAACGTGGCCCTGTCTTTGGTGACATTATTGTTCTGCAGGCTCGCCCAACAACAGCGCTCCTTATTCATAACAGTCTTGTTTTGTCGACAGGAGCATACTATATTTCCTCTGAATATACTTTCGGCTTTAGGTGTGACCTTACACGCCCGCTTATTCTGTTACGGTGACGGCGACCGTTGTCGTTAGGTTGCTGCCTCATTCTGAGCTTCGCCGTCACCAGAGAGCATGAAAAGCTGTATTCACAAACAATTCACAGGGATTCCAGGCCACCTATTTTCAGCAATTTGCATTCGGGAGCTGGGCACGCTAACCATTATGCTACCACCTCCCCCCAGTACTTTCTGTTTATTTGCACTCTCACTTCTCGCTTTCGTCGCAGACGCAGGCAGAACGGACGCAGATGTTAAAAAAAGAAGTGAAGATTGCTTGAGCCGCTAGCTGAGACATGACCTTTGACGCAGCCTACAGTTAGTGGAGCGTATGTGGGCTAGCGGCTGTGTGCAGATCGTCACCTTAGCTCTATTGTAAATTTGCTTTCACAGACTCTTGTCGGATAAAACTAAAACGCTGGACAAAAATGAAAGCTACCGCTGTACTTTTTTTCTCGTTTTCTAGGTTTTGACCAAAACCGCTCATTCCTAACTTTAAAGCAGCAGAAACTTCATCATCAGCGACTTGAACGCTCATTTACACAAATACAGATTTTTTTAAAGAAATGGCACAAGGATACTAAATTCTGAGGCCATGTCGCTGCCAACACGGGCCGGCACCATGTATCGACAAAAGCGCATCGCACTACCGATGCACGCGGCAGGTTACTGAATGATCAGAACAGAAAATACGACTGTTCTTCAGCTCTCGCAACTTATTATACACAGAACACAAGGCACCCGCCACCATGCACATTTTTTTTTTCAACAACGGCGACACACAACGGCGAGCTGATGTACTTCCTAAAGAGGCTTAATTTTATTTTTCGTCGCAGAACCGCATGTGTAGGGAGCCCGGCGCGTATACTGCGGCCACGTACTGGAGCCGCGCTCCTTTTCCTCTAGCAATATGGCCGCCGGCGGCTTCACGCTTTCCCGTAGGCGGCGGCTGGGACTGGCACTCGAAAAGTTTAAGTATATAACCTGCTTGCATAGAAACGACAGCGTGGTTGCTAAAAGATTGCTGGCTTGGTTATGTTTGAAACGAGGCCCAAGCCGGCACCCTGTCTTCTAACGCTTTCTTATATTTGCGTTTGCGTCGCTGTCTTGAAGGGATGCGCAGCGTAACATGCTGCAAAGGTGCTCGCATTGAGCGTATGTAAGGCGAGAAACGCTGTTATAAAATGTCTGTTCTCTAACGTGTGCAGAAATTCCATGTTTATAGTATTCCCGCAATCGCAGGAGTCACGAGTATGACAATTGTAACCGCAAGCGTCACGGGATGGTCGTAACTTCGTCGCGACAGCGCAGCTGCAATCCACAGAGCCTGCATCTAAGGAATAGGCGCCGAGATATGGCTGATGAATAAGTAATTGCCAAGATTGGTATTCAGTAAACGTTTATTACCAAGAAATACGGGTGCTTAAACTACCACAATGTACGGATGCTGGGCAGTGACTCCAAATGTTTGCTCGCTACATCACCCATTTACGCTGAAATTAAACTGGTTTCAGAAATTCCCGCTTACATTTTCTCGACCCTTAACTTCGACTTCGCTTACCACCTGGACTCTATATTTTTTCTCTTTTTGTACCTCGTCTTTTCGAAACGTACGGGGACGTGCTACCGACTCGGTTCTTCTTTTTTTAATGAACTCAGTCACTCATTCATTTCATCCTAAATTGCTGCAGAAGATAGCGTCTCTTCATCTCCATAAACATCATCTCTCTCACCGGAATCTGCCATCGCAAAACAATGCTGCTATGTTGCATATGGCTGGTCGTCGCATATACAGTTTTCTAAGATCGGCCACCCGCGCGCATGCAATATTCAGGGAGCGACGAGACAGTACAGAGCGCCTTCTCTGCCACTACCACACTCAACACTCTGCTCCGGGAACAACTATTATGCGGTTCGAAGGCAGACCACTATCGCACAAAAATATCCTGAGAACTTGGTCTAAGCATTATTCGAGTCACAAAGCTACAACCGACGAACTGTGTTTCTTGAAAGTTCCTGGACTGTGTGTACTGCAGGGTTCACTCTCGCTACCTCTTGATTAGTTTTGCTTATCTCGCTGTTTATATTTTAATACGTAGCATTATGATTGTTCAAGTGAAAAAATGTTAGCGTGTGAAGTTTGGCAAGCTGATCACGTGGGTGAAGTAGACAGGAAATGGGACCGCTTAGAAATGTGCATATATATATATATATATATATATATATATATATATATATATATATATATATATATATATATATATATATATATATATATGCATGGAGGTATGCTCTAGACCCCATCGTCGGTTGCACTTCGCTCCTCAAAGAGACCGGACGTGTGTCGAGTGAGGTACTGAACAACACTGCAATTTAGCAACGTGGCATAAATCATGGCTCCGGGACATCCCAGAGGTGCGACGTAATGCTTACGGCATATCTCTCGCATTTACCGCTAAATTAGCCAATCGGCCACGTCCATGGTTAAACTCCTTGCATTTCGCACTTCCATTTTCTGCCCTCTTCCTTAGTATGCGGCACTTTATTTTGTTGTTGGCCTGCCTATCTCTCACAGGACGAAGTACAATATGAAAGAAAGCTAGCGGCGATAGTTGAGGGCAGCATTTTTCGGATTCTTGATGCGTCGATTTAAAAGGTACATTTCCTATCCAAGCATAACAGACAGCGATACAGGCGAGGTGAGTTGGGGTAGCTGGTGCGTTTGGACTGACGACGCTACTCACGCAGAACTTTCGTCGTTCGCGTGGTTGTGAACCGGAGTGAAAGGCAGGATGTTGATAAGCCTTCCCGAAAAGAAAAATTCGGAATGACCCTTAGTTCGAAGGTTGGGTATACGTCAAGGACCCGCAATACGAAGCGCCTTGGAGTGGGTGTCAGCCTACAAACGGGGAACTCAGATGAAAGGTTTTCAAGTGGATGGGCTTTTAATTATCCTAAGGATATTTTTATTAAAATTTCATTCCTTGCCATCAGGCAAAAGCAGACTAATAAGCATTTAAATTTTCTTTATTCTCGAGACCTGTGAGTGCCCATGTTGCTGTCACTTACAAGTTCCTAGAATAAAAAGTCAGTTGTGAATAACAATTATTCCTTTAAATGAGTAAACGCACAGGCAACAAAAATCCTAGTCCATTTCTGAATATCTACTCAATGAAGATGTAGCACGTCTATAGTTTCAAGTTGTAGCGATGTGAAGATCAAGGCAGTACCAAGAGGGTGAGTCACGAATATAACTCATTACAAGGCGAGCTTGCGCTGGAAGAGAAAGTAACAATCAAAGCACAACTATGGCTCTGCACAAAATAGTGCTTCCTCTGAACCTTATCTATGAACCAAGACATCGGTTCATCAGATTGGAATGGTCGTACACTGCAGCGCAATCGCTGGCGCTGAAATGTTATCAAGAATGTATACGCCAGTATTATCTGATTAGTTAACTCTCTTTCGCTATTGAACCCGTGACGACATTCTGGATACTTGAAATAGATGCAGGCACGTCTTAAAGGGAAGCTGAAAGCTTTTCCAGAAAAAATGAGTGAAGAGCAGTACGCCGTGGTGTTCAACCCTCTGAATTCAAATACCGCATCGAAATTGAGCGAAAGAAAGCGCAAACATATTTTATCTCGACGAAAAGTGCAGCAGCAGACACGCCCAGCTCGCGCGCCTCGTTTCCGCCTGTCATTGGTCGGGCGCCTCGTGACGTCAACAATGGTGTTCGTCCGGACCGACTGCTGCCGCTACACACGAAGCACTGTGCAAAGTAGTTTGGTGGTGTTTTGCTGAGATGGTCATAGAGATTTTCGAGAGCTTGCGTTTCTCTGAGGAGTTCGGCGTTAAGTCCAAACTCTACGAGAGCGATTTTGCGCGCGACGGTGACGGGCGACGGCTTCGAGCGACTAAACGGGCCGTCGCTTGAACAAATCGTTCGGTGTTGTCGCTCGATCGCTCGTTTCTAGAAATCTAGAACTCGTCGCTCGTCGCCCGGAAATGCTATAAGCGACTAGCGAATTGTGCGAAGCCGAAACTGGATGTACATAACTCAAATACTACTGTTTGTCGCACGGAACGAGCAAACTATTGAATTTTACACGTGCAAGAATAAGAACCTGGTGCAAGACCTTTAGAAATATTTTGTGCTCCTTCTTCAGTAAAATACATCAACTTAAATTGATAAAGCTTGTGTCACGCTAGTTTCGGCGCGTATATTGCTGCCCTCACACTAGGAAGTCGTCGCTCAAAGCCGTCGCTCACGTGGAGTTCGGCTTGCAGACGACGAGTGAACGCGAAAGCCATCGCCTCGCTTGTAGCGCTGTCGCTGTCGCGTGCAAGATCACTTGTAAGGGGCTTATATTTGTACATACTATACGTACGTACATACTCGTACATACTACATGTACGAGCCGATTGCGAAGAGCCGGCCTCTCCAAGAAGCAACAAATGCTGGTGCAAGCACTGCTTTCCACGCGAACGAAGGCGAAGTGTTAGCATCTCCTTATGTTGGAAATGTTCTTTGGCGAGTATGTTTTTTGCTAAGCTGCATTCAGCGTTCCAGTGAGTACGTTTCCGGGAAAACAACTGTAGTGTTATGTTCCTGCATGCCTCCTCGTAGAACGTAAGCGGTGATGCGATCTTCAGCATTTGTGCGCTGATCTAAAGCTGGGGGCAATCTACACAGACAGTTTAAACGCGGGAAAAGTTTACCGGCTGTTGCAGCATGTGTAGTATAGAAACTTCATCAGCGCGCCATCCGTACGCTACTCGTAACCGGCGAATTGCGTCGGCTACGTGAGATGGTCGGTTTCTTATGTGTGCGAGAGAAGGGGGAGTGCAGCGTCTTGGCATGAGGAGGCTTTCCAACACATGCAAACTTAACGCTTGCACTGCGTTATGGTAGCTGCATGCAGGCTGTTTCACAACACACGTGCGAATAGAAAATTCGCGGCGCTTGGCGATGAAACCTGCGTCAAGGGTGGGCGATAAATATGCACCTTCCGTTCAGCGTGCTAATTATTTTTTTTTAGGAGAACCCAAAGCACACATATTGATAAACTCCGGTAGTAATCGTCACGGAAGTGGTTAGAGCACAACACTTGTTCTTGAGCGCTTGAAGTTGTTTCGCTTCACAGCAGCCTCCCACTTAGTTGAAAGCTTCTTGTCTTGCAGGAACTAATGGAACATCGGAACATCGTCGCGGCCGCTGGTGTTCGTGCAAGTGTAGGCTGCACAGAACGCCGGCATGATCGGCCTACAAGTTCAATTGATGCTGCGCACGTCAACTACCACTCCTATATATGCAAATAAAGGAATGTAGGGTCGAGCGAAGCAGATTAGGACGGCACGCACGCAGAAATAAGCCCGGTCAGGCACGGTCGCGGAGGCTGCGAAGGAGCGGAACACCAGTGTTGACGTCACTACGCCGCCGTTTCCGGTCTCCGCTCGCATCGTCAGCGTCAGCAGCAGCGCGCGGCGCGGGACGGGGGGCAGAGCTACAACGCAATTTTAACCAACGATTGCGTCACTCATAAGTAAAAAATCCCCCCCAAAATTTTACCTTCATGGTTTATAAGGTTCCCGCATCCGTATATGGGCGTCTTATTGAATTCGACAGACTCTTCAGCTTCCCTTTAACTTTAGTCTACATCAGTCAAATTTGTGCCTACTGTTAAAACTCTCGGTGTAATTTTTTCGGGATCCTATGTAGGCATGTAGACATAAATAACATGGTAGAACAGCTTTCTCTAGTGTTTGGATTCATATACCGAAATAGGCTGATAGTCCGACAAAAGAATATGATGTTACTGTACTGTTATTTATTTTGCTCCAGGCTTTACTACTGGCACCTAATTTGAGCTTTTACTACACAACAGACCCTTCATACAATGCACAGGTAACAAAAGCTGTTTATGAGAGTGGTTGGAAATTTGAGATTTCCCGCTACACCCGAGTTCATTCTTAAATGTAGTGTAATTACATAAGGGAATAATAGGATTAGCGCATTGGCACGCAAAATAAATTAAATAAAACTAATTCCTATACACTACGATACCTTGATAACCTAAGCCGCCTAATACCTGAATATAACGGGCAAGACTTTGATGCTTGAAAAGCGTAAAACTGTCGGGCATCTTATGGCTAGCACAATATGAAAAATAGGTTACGAATGTTGTCAAACACTATAGACAGAAAAAATATGAATCGTGAAAATACGAACAAAAGAAATCTACGAAGGTAATTCGACTGCTCGTAAAGCATCTCAGAGTTGCCACCATATGAGATTTATCCCATAGCTGCAAATTGCCTGGAAATATTGCGTTTACTTCTAATTACTCTTTGTATTTTCTTTTTACGGCTTTTTTTTCTGTGCAGACTGTCACGCGCGAACTATTTTTTCTTTCGGTACTTCTTCTTTATGTTCCTTTGTGTTCTCTTGTGTGACTTTTCATTTTTGCATTATACTGTCCTGATCATGTACATTCTGTAAGCGTCAAAGATTTGTATGTTAAATGTGGCCGGCTGTTTCACCATCGCGAAGAGTGTGCCGTAGTGCGGGAGTGTGCATCATTCTCAAGCTGAAGTTATGGCATATTTTCAAGTCCGTCTCCTGCATCGCGTATGACTTCGGAATGACGAAACTAAGATGTATTATTATTATACAGTTCTGCCGCCGCGCCTTATTCTACGCCAGAAAACTCGTTGAGAGCAATTCGTCGCTCTCCCTCTTTATTTTTGAGCCATGCTAAAATCACTGTGTTTGAATATCGGCAATGATACTGTGGACGAACGGGGAATCCTTCTGTGCTTCAGAGAGAGGAAAAAAACTGCAATAATTTACGACCTGTGTGAGGGAGCACCGCATTAGTCTATCATTCAGCTTTCGTTACCCTAAAGAGAGGTTCGTGGCAGGTTGTCCTGTGAAAATGGAGCACATCTGACAGCATGGGCTCTGTAGCACTGCGGCCGTGCTGCAATATGTGTATGATGCGAAGCACCTTTATTTCAGTTCGTGAGGTTTAGTAGCGGCCCTGTCTCGTGTCGCCTTGCACCGACGTTCTTCCTAAGACGAACCTCTTCTTCCCCTTGAACAGTCGAGCTCACGATAATGCATCATTGCAGTAAACGTCACGAAGAGAGTGGTACGTCTGTGGGGAAGTCATGCCAAGCTTTACACATAATTTTATGCTCACACGCTTTTAAAAGCGCGCGTATACGGGTAAACAGTAAGTGACAGTAGAACGACGCAACAATTAGTAGGAGCGGATGATGATCGTTATGATTTATTGGCCTCCGCTTTGAAACGGCGGGGCTGCAAACAGCCACCTCGCATACATGAGGGGATCCGTTTCTACTATACATGCTGTTAAGTCGATTATTTTTGCATAAATGTCCTTAATCCTTTTTTTTTCTCTTCTTCGAAACTTAGGCACCTTGTACCGCTACCTATGCGTGTAAAGGATCCGTTCGTATCAATCTCTTCGCAGCTATCTTTCAACTGATCCTCTATTGCAGATGTTTTAAGCACGTAGTGCCATCTAGAGGCTGCAGAGTAACTAGAAAAACTGATACAATTTAGTCTTAAAAGATGGCGCAAGGTTCCCGTGGCGGCGTATGGTCCACGGAGTTATCTTTACAGAAGAAAATAAACTTGTTTCGAGATTTCATCAACAAAGGATACATATATATATAAGGGCCCCAAAAGCCCGTTGAGCTTTAGCCCACCACTATTGCCAAAGAAAAACAAAGCTCTCCGCCTATGACTCATCCTGTCAATATTCATCCGAACTACTTACCGCAGCCAGCTGTTCTTTATTGTTTCGAAGAATAATGTTACAGAAGGTAGATATACCGCCTCGTGCCATCTGCGTGCAAAGGAACCAGTTCAACGTTCAAACAATCGTTGCATACGTCTCCTCGCAGCAACAAATATACTCGCATTCGCGAGCATAATTCCTGCAGGGAAGCTTTCTTGGTCTTTCTGCCCAGAATCGGGTGCGTCTGCACGGTCATTTTCTCGCCGAGTAATTACAACTTATCTTTGAAACATTGCATACTTGTAGACTGCATCGATCGCATGTAAAGAAATTAGAGGGAAAGTGTTGTGGAGGTAGAGGAAGGCGAGGAAAGTTTGCGTGCGGTGGCCGCAAATGAACCAGATTAAAGAGGATTGCGTAAGAGGTAACGAAGATAATTATGGACAGTTCCCACCATTTTATCCACAACACTACGGCAGGGAGGGCAGTAGAAAGGGTGAAAGGCTAGCTGCGCGCGTGCGGCGACTCCTACAGATCGGTAGCGCGCTCTGATGTCCGCCCCTGTCATATGTCCCGCACTCCTCCGGCCTGTCCGAAAGTGTGCATTGATGTTCTAGTACCATCTGCGGGCTGTACATTAACAATTTGTGCCCTTACAAGTTGTACTCGGTTGTCGTCATATATCTCCTTCAGCCGCTTCACGAAATTATCGTCTATGAGTTTGAGCTTGAGAATATGCCCTAATAATTCCCCGTCTACGTTGTCATAGGCCCCTGTCATATCTAGAAATGCTATCCATAGAGGCCCAGTTTGAGCCACTGAAACCTGTATGCAATGAGCTAGTAGAAACATATCATCCTCCAAGCATCTGCCTCTGTCTGAACCCATTCTGTAGTTCCTCGAACACATCATTTTTCTGCCTACACGCAACGGTAGTTCTAATTTCATGTCTTGCATTGCCGCTTTCTATATCACAAACGATACTGTAAGTGTCCTGTAAAAGCTCGTCTTATCCATATCACGTTTGCCTTTGTAAACAAGGTTTTTCTTCTTTTCACGCAATCTAACCGCAATATTCTTCTTTCTAATAACTTGCTCTGCAGCATTAGTCCGCAGTGTCGCGCTCATTGGACAGAAGTTGTTGATTAGCTGTATTGGGAAATTATTGGATGCTGCAGCTGTGTTATTAGCAACATCTTCTTCTACTTTGCTTCTGCTACAATGTTTCGATGCTAAATCTTGATCTCGGACTTCCCCGTTACTGTTGGAACTGTTTGAGTCGGAAATAAGCTTTCTTTCGTGCCGAAGTTACCCCTAATAACGACAGTGATGTACCTAAACGCATTGTTTACTTTCAAGATGTTAGCGTCTTCTTCCCTCATATCCGTTCTTTCGCCCATGGCACGCCATGTTGCTTTTGTCAGAGCGACCACAAAAATGAAGCAACTTCGTCGCAAAAGATGGCGCGACGCTCCCGTGCGGGCGCCCGTTTCGCGGGATTATTTGTAGAGACGAAAACAAACTGTTCTCAAGACCACGCGAACAAACGACATGTATATCAATGTGGAAGGGTTCCAAAAGCTCTTCGAGGTTCAGCCCACCACCGCGCTTCAAAGAAAATGGAAACCCCCCGCCTATGACTCATCCTGCCATGATGTTCAGCAAACTACTTTGTGCGGCAAGCTGTTCTTTATCGTTTCAAAGATTAACGTTACAGAACGAACATTTACTTTCTGGCGCCGGCTGTGTTCCAAGTAGCCAGCTCGGAGTTCAAACAATGGTTGCACGACTAACCTCTCCGTAACAAATATACGCGCCTTCAAGAGCATAATTCCTCTAGGGAAGCTTTTTTTATATTTGTGCTGAGATTCTGGCGCACCTGCTCAGTCATTTCCTCGCCGTATAATTACGGCTTTTACAGGAGACATTGCATGCTTGTGAACTGGAACTATCGCATGTAAAGAAATTATAGGGAGTGGTGTGTTGTAGAGGTTGGCTGGGAGCGATTAGAAGAATGTGGCAAAAAAAAAAAAAAAAATGAGGACAGGCGAGGAAAGGGTGCGCGCGGTGGCCACAAATGAACCAGATTAAAGCGCATTTCACAAAAGGTAATGAAATGTCGTTATGGTCAGTTTGCACCATTTTTGTTCTTAGCACTACGGCACGGACGACAGTAGAAGTGGTGAAAGGATACCTGCGCGTGCGTTACGCCTGTAGCTATAGGCGTCATCTATGTGTACGTTCGATCAGTTCTCTATCCTGCCCGAAATTGTTGACAGATGTTCAAGTACCACCCGTGGGCAAAACACTAATATGGAAGTCCCATGGCTTTCTACTTTTTGTGACAGTCCACTTCTCTTTCTTTTTCTATCAAGACTCGAGACAGTGGGGTACACTGAGGTGAGGTGTATGGAAAACGAAAGTGGCAACATGAGCTTGAAGTTTGGCAACAGGAATTGCGAACGTACATCCTCGCCGGTATGAGCCATCAGTAGTGCGTCTCATGGAGACATGAAATGGTAACTACATTGCATTTTAATTTCACTTGTTATAACGATGGTGCGATATGGGGGTAATACGACAGCAAGTTGATACCACACACTATTTGATAATGATGAAGACAATATTGATGAACCACACACCTGAGACAGACAAATTGACATACTGATGAAAATGACGTACGCAGGCGCTGATGTAAATCCTTTTCCCGTATGCGTGAATTCGTCTGTTTTAAGTGTGCTTATTCATCACTATCGTGCCTGAACAACTGGCTCATCAGTATCTATTAAAATGGACATGCTCTGAAAAACTTCGCTTCACAAGACGGTGGACTGGTGATAGGCGATTGCCGCTAAGTGATTTAGGTCGTCAATGAAACGGTTTTAAAAGATAAGACCAAATGGCGCTGGGATTTACAAAATTTTTTTAAATAAAACCCTAAAGTTCTATTTTAGCACGTAATAAATTTTACTACTAGGTTCTTGCAAGAATTAGCTGCTTCAACGGGCATTTGAGCGAATGAAGGGGTCATGACGAATGGCACGTTGAGTCTCCTTTAATAACCACACCCTGCACGCATCGCAGGTGGCAGACACAAGGGACGGAGCTTCCTCACAGACAATAGCACCTAAGACGTCAGACAATCGGAAAGAGGTTTAGCTTACAGGAGATACAGAAACGTCGACCTGAGCTCGTGTGCCTCAGTCTGTTGCTCAGCACTGAGGAAGAGGGAAAAGCAATGGAAGTATTTGGGCGGGTGATGATGAGAAAAGTTAATATGTATGTATAGTAAACGAAAAAAAAGCAGTCGCGTGGGCGTACGTCCGCGAGTGAGCCAATGAGCGTAAAAAATGCTATTCCCATTTAATCTATGCCGATTCCAGGCTCGTTTACAGATGATTTAAACGAAGCCGAAGCCACTTGGAACGGTGAATCAGGAAAAGACACGCGCATTGGGCTTTGGTGACGAATGCACCCAACAGCTGTGTAATAAATACCACACAACGCAAGTGAGCGTGCGTGCGCCAATATATTTCTCTTTTTGTTTGCAAGTGAGAAATATGCGTGCGACTTTGGCCATGAGAACAAAAAATAAACTTGTGTTGATCTGACGCACCTAGGGACTCAGTCGTGCGAATGATATTACAGGCAGCTGGTTATGGTACATTCGATGAACTTCTACAAAATGTTCTCACGTTGAACTATGTCTGAGTTTAAATCCTGTGTTTCTGTGTGGGACGCAATCACAGTGAACCTGAGTTAACGCGACAGCGCGTGTCCGTGACGATAGCAACAAGACGAACGACCGAAGCCATGTGAACGAGCGGCATTAAGGGGCGAGATGGCTAACGAATACAAAATTTCAAATCTCACGTGCGGCAAGACGTGATATCGCTTGCAAGACAAGCGGGTGTCCAGGCGGTGAAAGATTAGCGCAATCTGAAGCCCCTTTCTTTTTATCACCACATTGAAGAGTGGTGTGGCGCACCCTGCGCCTTTGGCGCTTCCATAGTGGAATTCGGTGCAGCATTGTCCTACTCGAACGGTGCGTTCCCCAGGAAAGAGCAGGCCTGGATGTTTGATTAGGCGGCCTCGTAGTAGCGGGAAGCGCCGGGAAAGTCTGGTGCGAACTTGGGGAGCAACGAGGAAGTCGCGCGTCGCAGCCTTGCGTTCGGAAATTAACGGTCGCGGGAAACTTGCGTTCCGAACGCTGTTTGAACGGTTGCGAGCAGCACACGGTGTTCCGATTCCGAGCTACGGGTACCTTCGTACGCATAACACCTGGCTCGAGCAGATGTAGGACAAGAAAATCATAGTTGAGAGTCGAATCACGAATCGCGGCATCACGAATACGAGCATGCGGCCATCGTCCCAAGTTAGTAGACAACTTGGTTCGTTGAGTTCGTGTAAGTTCATGTCAGGCCCCGAGTGCATGTATGTGTATGCCTGATATTAATTTATGCCATTCGTGTCATGCATGTCATGACATTCATGGCGATCATGTCGTAGCTTGGCATACAGATATGTCATGATATGCAATCATGGCACTCCTGCCCATCGTGTTATGACATGCATGCCATTACGTGTTATAGATGTCATTTGTACATGCCATTACAGACGTATTTGAGTACACCAAGTAAAACGAAAGCACGCTGTTTAACTCAATTCATTAATGCCATGCCATCTATGTCACGAGAACATTGTCCTTCTTGTCCGGTTTATTTTTACCAGACATGCATCAGGATGTTTATGGCATAAATGAAACGAAATGACAACCATTGCATGACACGCATCTCATGACGAGAGTGCCATAAATGACACAAATGACATGTACTGATGACATCATGATCGTTTCTTTACCTGGATATGAATCAGAATATGTGTGACGAGAAATGCGTGCATGACATGACAAGAATGGCGCGGCATGACATGTCTTGTAATTTTTGTCATGTCAGGACGTACACTTCTTGTAATCGAATTCGTAGTGTTGATGTCATCACTTGCACGTCATTCACGTTATGATATACAAGCCATTTTGTTCCTGTCAGGTCATGCACGTATGTCATGCCATTTATAGTCAGATATAGACCGAGTGAAAGGAACGATCAAGACAGCATTGCTCCATTCGCATCAGTGATGTCATAACACACATGCCATGATAAGCAAGTAATGTCACTGATGCCGTGACATGACTGGGCACACATGTCTTCTCATTCATGTTCTCACACGCGAGACGCGTAATCTATGTCATTCAGGTCATGACATTTACGTCATGTCATTTTATCCATGTCAAGTCATGCGTGCATGTCATTTATGTCCTGATATATATTGAATTAAAGAAACAACCACGATAGAATCGCAGCATTCCGAGCATTTATGTCACGACACGCATGTCATGACAATCATGCGATGTCATGACATGATATGCGCATGCATGTATTGTCACTGATATCATGACGCATACGACGCGTAATGCCACGGTGTGGTCCTGCTGCACTATTTCTATTATCTGAGCCACGTTTTGTTCAATCCTTGAGCCGTCCCTGTCTCGCGCTGACTTCAACCGAAGTCCTCCCCAAAACGCCTTACAACCTGTGCTGTATTCCTATAATTGTTCACATTGCGATCCATCCGAAACGCTATGCGACATGGTATGGGCTTGCGCAAGCACACAAGCACTCACATACATACCACGCCATGCCTCACGACAGTGGTAGGCAGCGATGTCCAGCTCCGACACGTCGGACCAGGTCCACCTGGTTAACCGCGCGACAAGGGCAGCTAAGGCTGCTGGACTCCTCGACTGACGGGACCACCAACTGCAGAGCGATGGAGCTGCCTACGCTCGTGTGTTTTTTAGTATCAAGTTTATTCTCTCCCCCCCCCCCCCCCAAAAAAAAAAAAAAAAAAACGAGCTCCTTGTGCCACTCAAACACTCGTACTCATAATAATGTATCCTTGCCGTAAGAGTCACCAAGACGCTAATACCGCTATGTGGCCGTCTTAACAAGGATCACATAGAATTTAAAACGCAAGTCCGCATCGACACAGTCCCTCAAGGGGGAATACTCTAATCACTAGCAGTGATAGATAATGGCGATGAATATTCTGTATTGATGGCCCCTTTGAAATGGGGTGAAGCCAAATAGGTACCTAGCCTGCTTGATTTATTCAGGTGTGCTATACAGGTTTTTATTACAAACTTTTTGTATAAATCTCCGAATTTTTTTCCCTTTAAACATCTCCATCAATGTTGCGCGGCTACCGATGCTGCAACAGATCCGTTCGTGTGAATCTTGTTCTTGCTTCTTTCTCACCAATACTCTGATCGTCTCTTGCTTATCTCGATTGCTGACCGCCTGATACTTCCGTTCATTTCAAATACAAGCGCTTCAGTAAGGTGTACGTTACCAAAGGGCCTCACTAGGTGAATGCCTTCCGATTACATTAGGGTGCACTGAGTGGTGTCCGGATTTTCACTGCAGCACACACACTTCTCATCTTGTTGCTAATATTTCCACGTATATTTTTTCTGTCCTTAGCCAACCAGCTCGAGCCTAATATAGCAAGGCACTGCCCCTTCTCTTTTTTTTTTACAGATTTTCCTCTCCATTTTCTAGCTTCCTATTCTTACAAATCTCCGTGGTCCTATTGTTTCTATTCTTTGCATCGTATTCGTTCTGTAGCTTTTCTTCACTTTCTTTCTGATGACTCCTGGTTGAAATTTGCACTTTCAATTACCCTGTACATGGCTGCCAACTCTCTCGACCTCTTCATCCATTCTATGCTTCTGCCGTTGAGGTTCTGCACTTTAGCCGCCAATTAATTTTGATACATGTTAATGAGTCTTTCTTCAAAACAAATTTTGCTCTGCGCTTCTCGGAGTTCGAAAGAGGCCCAACCAGTCTCAACCTGCACTGCGTCATTTGTAGTTTTACCGTGGGCTCCCAAAGCCAACCAGCTTATCGACCTTAGGCTAACTTCCAACCATGACAAGATATCAGACTTCAAGCACACATTGACACTTGCGAATGTTAGCGTTGCACCATTACTCGTTTACAGACTCCATGCTGTGCCTCATATTTATTGTGGCCACAAAGTGCTCACTGCTTCATTATTGCTGCATTCCATTTACCCTTTACTTTTCGATGATATTTTCAGATGTTTGAGTAAGTCTTCCCTTTGTTTATATATAAGCCAAAATATTTAAATTGTTTGATGGGACGTGACGGTCATTATCGTCATAGACTAGCAGGCGGTTTGTCGCCTCTTTCTGGGGGAAAGAATTAGCAGGACCGCACTCAACTTCATCAAGAACCAAGACATCCCTGAAACGTACATTGTCTGGACCCGGGGATACGCATACTTAGTGGGAAAACAAGTAGCTCATGCTGCCGCCTGAAAACATGTACGCCGGGCAACCCCACCAGACGATTGTCAGCCTCCAGACCACAATGAAATGATAAAAAGAAAATACTACAACATTCTAGAACACAACATCAAGAACAGCAGGAATATCCGTTACCACACATCAAGCTTAACAGAGAAGCCGTCAGAATACTCCGACTTCAAATAGGCAATTGCCTCCACAGCCCTCAACCACACGCGATATACCCCTCAACATTTACGAGGGACTGCCAAATGTGTGAACACCAAACACTCTTTACCACTTGGTGTAGGAATGCAAAGAGAACCCACGGGCAACGCCTATCCAAGCACTAGCACTAGACCAGTGGGAATCATTACTGACAAGCCAAAGACATGTGGACCAGCTACGGCTGGTGAACTGGCCCAGGCTATCAGCATAGGGCCAAGGCTACCTTGAATAGGATGGCCGCCCACCCACGGGCATGAACAGCTTGTTCTTCAAAAGATTTATTCACTCACTTCAGTATGGGTATGACTTGTTCTTATATTGACAGCACGTAATTACCTGTCTCCTCATTAAATATAATGCTCCATTTCTCTGTGATAAACTTAAAGTTAAGCTTGCCACAGATATTAGCAAGTGTCTATAGATGTCGCGTATTGTCCGCTACTAGCACTTTGTAGTCCGCTTACATCAGTCCTGGGACCTTCTGTTGCTGTCCATAATGCATGTAGGATAAAACAAACCATAATTCACTTCTTTGCAATTGTGTTTCTGTGACCTTAACATAAAAAGTGAACAGCAATGGAGACAGAGGACATCCTTGTGATAGTCCTTTGTGAATTTACAGCACTTCATTTGATTTTCGGCCAACATAGTCGTTATATTATAACCGTCATCTCATTTTCATCACGTTGTAGTCCTCATACCACCTTCGATGCTCTTTCGACGTCGTTCGTTTTCTTTTGTCATTCCATTGTCGTGGCTACGTAACTTTGGTTCATGGCTACATTCCTGAGCGAATGTTATAGTAACGTGTAAGGATACCAGAGAATAGTGTATGGCCATGTAACCGAAGGAACGTAAATATTACACAGAGCACTACAGAGTTTCAAGTACAAGTGTCTTCAGTAATACGGCGGGTCGCTACATTGCTTGAATTTTAGTCCCATTACTGTCGCCAGTCATCGTGAGATCGGTTCAGCGGCTATTTTTTCTTTCTTGGCTACCCCATCATACTACAATGCTAATCAAGTTCTTTTTTTTTTGTAAACATTACTACAATAACCTAACTACTATAACCTGACCCATCGGCGGACTTATGGAGACGGTTATATGCCTTTAAACAAACCTGGATATCACATCCTTCTGATCGACTGCTGTGGTCGAGAAATCGAAGCAAATGCTGATCTTTTCGCTATTTATATTTTGTGTATCAATCATCAGCTAACAACACTGTCCATGAGACGCGCTCTTCTGCCGGGAGCTACAGCTCGGTGCACTTTTGCGAGAATCTCACCGGTGAATGGCTTAGGCGCAGGACGCCATCTTTGGCCTGCGGCCCAGAGGGCACGCCGGCTGTCATTATCAATGCTTATGGCAGTATCTTCGTTCCTCCGCTAGTGGTCTATACAAAACACCTAAATACGCCCGTCGACGGCCTCATCAGAAGGAGCCAGGCACCATACCATCATCTATTCAAGACACCCCTCCCACCTTCCCCCTTTAAATGGAGACGAGGTATTTCCAAATGCCGGATGGGTGGCAAGAGACATAAGGTCAGATGGAAATTACGGAAGAAAAAATCTAATGGGGCCTATTAACGGTGCTGCAATTACCATTCGAGCAATATGGCGCCAGGACGCATTTACGACGGCATGTTTATTTAACATCTTGAGTGGTCAATTTGACCATTCCTTTGCGTCGACTATACGCGAATAAGACGCGGAAGCAATGATGCAGAAGGAATGACATGGATAGAATGACAACGGCGGTGTGATGACGATGGCATGAAGACAATGGGATGACGATTCTTTAATGATTACGGAGGTGTAACGACGAGATGATGACAATGGGGTGATGACGAGTGTGTGACGACGATAGCGTGAAGACGACCGCATGACGAGAAGCAGATGGCGAACCTGGAATGAAGACAATGGCATGACCACAAGCGTTTGACGATCACTATATTACAACGTATGCATGATACCAACTGCCTGACGACACAAAGGACGACAATGGCATGGCAATGCCGCATAATTACGTAATGAAGAAATTGCGGTCACTGACAAAGTCAAGGTGAAAATAACACAGAGACGTCTCGGGACCCGTACGGGTCCCGAAACTTCTCTGTGTTATTTTCACCTTGGCTGGTCAGTGACCACAATTTCTTAATCATCATGATAAATGACCAGACGAGCTTTCGTCGAACTCTTGACTACATAATCACGTAATATTTAATGGCGATAGCACGATGACGGTAGAATGAAGAAGACGTTGATGGATGGATGAAAGTGGTATCGCGGCCGCTGGATGAAGGAAATATTATGAGGAGCACTGTGTGACAACCATGACGTGACGCAAGTCGCATGAGGAAGTTATAATGGCGACGGTGGAACGACGCGACGACATACAAAGGTGGTATGACAATGAATGTATGTGACGACTGGATGACGACGATGACATGATAACGGTATGAGGAAAATGGAATGACGATGTGTATATAAAACAGTGGCGTGCAAACGTCTGCATCACGAAGTTTGCATGACGAAGATGGCGTGATGACACCATGACAAGAGGCGGATGACAAAGTTGGAGTGACGACGTTGGTACGACAGCGGGTACATAATAGCGACTGTTTGACGATGACGATATGAAGACTAGTATGGGGACGACTGTGACGGTGACGGCATCAGGACGACGGCATGGAGAGAGTGGAATGACGAAGATAGAATCACGACAATGGAGCCACCGCACGACCTCACGATCATGGTACGATCACGAATGCGTGACGGTTATGGTATGACGACGAAGCAATCATGAAGATGGCATGACAATAGTATAACGACAATGGGATCAACACGAATGTATGTCTACAATAGCGTGACGATGACGGAATGATAAGAGTCAAATGATGGAGCTGAAGTAAAGACGATGAAACAAATACTACGGCATCACGACGGCAGACGAACGTTCGCATGACGTGAACGGCACGACGACATTCAATGAACTAAAGCTGGACTGATGATGATACAGCAAACACTACGGCATCACCACGAACACATACACAGTGTGCTAAGCCATTACAAGACTTCGTCCACTAGGTCAGGGTAAAAGGCGTGACGACGTCGGCATGACGAGAGTCAGATCCCAAAACTAGAATGACGACAATAAAACAACCTGGAAGACATAACATCACGACCACTAGCACAAACAGTGACACAAGCTGGTAGACAACTTGGGTCACTGGGTTGACGTAGGAGGATAATATATATATATTTCCTTGGTTATGTGAAATATAAATAGGGCAACTCACTCAGCTAATAAGAACTGATATTTGGGTAAATTTGTGACTCGATGTAAAGAGCAAAACGAACAAGGACACAAGAAAGGAACACGAGAAAGGACGAGCGCTATCATACAACTTAAAGAGGACACCGTGGCTTCCTCACATAACTCCGGAGCACCCGAAAAAGCAAGGATTGAGAATATCTACAAAGCTACCGCTTGCAATGCAAGCCAGAAGCGCAATGTTTGCGAGGCGCTCCTTGTGTCATTTTCAGCCCTTTGCGAAAGGTAGGTAGGTATCTTACTTTCTTGCGTCAGCTTAATAATAGCAAATAACGCGTGCCCGCTATGGGAATCCGAATTCTGCGGTGGAGAACAGCAGCTCGATGCTCTAGATGAGGCCGCGATCGTACACAGAATTTTCACGCTGCATAGCGAGCCAGTTGTTGAAGCAAAACAATCCCATCAGGCTGATTTCTCATCCCTGGTTTCCGTCACTGGCTCATCCCTGGTTTCCCTTTCATGTAGGGTCGGTCGAGGGTGCTCCTCAGAACTTCCATCAGTCCGCTCACGAGGCTGCGGGCGAGCTCACCGACCACGCTTTGAATGTAAAAAGTGCCGACTGCCCTCCCCACTACGGCCACAGGGACGCTCCCGCTACTTATAAAGGGGTTATGAAATTCTTCTACACGTCTAGAAGGGTCTTGCCACCCCTTCACTCCAAGTTCAATAGGGCGCAAGCCATTTTTCGTGGACTATTACACACCGGCACATATGCGTGTCTGGCCGTTCTACACGAAGCTTACGCTGCCGTATATCGTGACGAAGCCTGCCCGTCCTGCACGCAGATCTCCATTCTAGTGCACATGTTCTAGGAGTGCGGGTGGAGATACGCCAAGTTCAGCAAGGAGGAGTGGGACTCGCTTCTCCGTAGCTCCGTGCTAGACAAGCAAATCCTGGCTGTCCGGCGTGCCCGTGACCAGGCCCCTGGGCTAGGCCTGCCGGTCCCGACGTGGGACTAGCAAGGTGCGCGACGAGTTCGCGCGTCCTCGCCTGAACTGCAATAAAGTTATTTCACTCACTCACTCAGTTCAACCTCTCAGCACTTGGCCATTTCCTTGTCTTCTTTCCTCCCGAGACCTCCCAATTGGGGGTTTATACCCTACGTTACGACTGCAAATGCCCCCCCCCCCCTTGCCACCCTCCCCCACCGAGGCTTTCATTAGTAGCGTTACCAAAATATACCGCTATTTTGCATGTCTCAAAAGCCAGACTCCCAGACTCGCGAGTGACGCGCAGTCAACGTGGCGGCCAAACGACGATAAAGCCAAGTAGACGCAGCATTATGCTTTGCTCATAGAGTTTCATACCGCTATTTAGAGACTCTATGACTTTGCTCGATTGACTCGGCAGCTGAGCAAGTACAGCGTTCTAGCTTTACGGGCGCTGGCCGGAATATTTCCCTGCTTCAGCTTGCCGCAAACGAGAATTCCAGCCGCTTTCAGTTTCATACAGAAGCGAGGCTATACAGACAGTGTGACAGTATATCGGCCTGCCAGAAATTTCACCGCTCGAAACACCGAGAACCGACGAAAACATACCAGACGCCAGAAAGCTCTCGTGCCATAGCACTCGCGTCCCACAAGGGGGCGCAGAAGATGAACGCGGCGCGCGTTCCGAATCCTGGTCACGCGGAGCCATTTTCCTCGTGGAGACCTACGTGCCAGAACTTGAGGAGCTCGCGCCACTTCGGGTACGTTCCAAACTTCTAAAGTCTGTCCGATGTGGGAGTGTGACTAAGATTATCTCTTGCTCGTGCCAAGGCAGGTCTCGTCGCGCTGAACTTGGTCCCCCGGCAAGCTAACCGAAAGAAACCGCCACGGTGACAGTCCTCGGCGAAGCCCGATCTATGCGTTGGAGGCGAGAACCACGACGTGCGTCAGTTTCGCAGCCGAGGACCCACAAGAGCGCGCATGTGCGCATGGCGACTGCGGATCGACCGTGGATTTCAGGTTAGATCTTAGTTCGGAACTTTCTTAGAACGCAGCGCTAGGCGTGCATACGTCGCACGCATAAATTTGGGCGAATTTCGGAATTGGTGTAGTAGAATACGTGGCCGGACACGGCGCGTCTCAGCGCAAGGGATTTTTTACGCCTTATACAGAGCGCCAATACTCACTGCAGGGCCATCACAGGTGTGGGCGGGACATTTCTGCTAATTCTTTACAGTCACGTAGGCGAACTATGGTTATCCAACTTCTTCGGCTTTTTCTTCGGGCTTGGCGTCGCTGTGCAGAAAAGTAGACGCAGAGCGGCATCCCCGTCTTCATCTTGCGCAAACATCATCGTTGGCGTTAGATGGAAGTATTTCGGAAAGGAAGAGCTGGTGTATGTTGCTCTAATGTTTGTTTATCCATCTATTCATTTTTCTTTTTGTTCTTTTGCGCTAGCTGTTTCCGTTTATTGAAGATGAAAGCATGCCAGCTACCAGATGTATTAAAATAGATTACTTAGATTTGCGCGCATGTTAAAGCACATCATATGGCCGAAATTAATCCCGAGGTCCACACTAAGGCTGCCTCTGAATGAATATGCGGATTTGCACCGTAAAGCCTGAAAATTCTTTTTTTGGCGTCTGCGTCGAGCCAAAGCGGCCGTAAAGCAGTGTTATGAATGAGAAGAACAAGTAACGAAATTTTTTCCTTCCCTGTAGGTGAAAACGCGCAGCAAGACACCATCATTGTGATTGGTGAACTTTATGAAGAAGAAAACCCTAAGAAATCTTATAGCCACTACATAGGGTGTTGTTGGAAACGCGCAGTAAGACCAGGGTCATTTGATACTTACCATCTGGTCACAAAACTTTACCGAATGTTTCCCATAAGGACAGAAGCTGGCGTCAGAGGTACTGGCGTACGTAGAAGGGGCCTAATTCTAGTCGAGTCCAGAAGTTTTCAGGAAGAAAAAAAAAAAAAAAACATTACGGAGATATATGCAAGAACGCTAGTATGAAACGCATGTATAGCATACCTGAGTTGCCCATACGGCTAGGTGACTATTTCTCCCGGGAACCGTTTCAAAGCGCATGCAAATCAATCATGATCACGATCATCATAATCATACAGCGCCAGATTGCCATGCTACGCGATCATGCAAATCTTTCGCGGAGAAAGGCGGCTCTGCGACATTTACTTAAGCCTGTTTGCAGAGTGAAAATGGGATGGGAACTTTCGGAAAAAATAATTTAACGTGCAATGCATTTGTGCTTAAAATATACACGGCACCATTGAATGATTGACGTAGTCCCCCTCCCCTAGTAGCCTTCCTTGCACAAACTGTTTAAATCGGCTGCTTCTATTCGACTTTGTCGAGTTAGACACATTAGTTGTACTTGTTTAGCCAGTTCAGTTAGTTATTAGTTGATTAGTAATTTTAGTTAGGAAATTGTATTTGCTTAGTTATGGTAGGTAGATAATTAGATTATTAGCGAATAGTTTCGTTAGTTGTTTTAGATAAATTATCCAAGCAACTGCTCAACTTTATTAGTTTAGATAAAGCTTGAGTTTGCTGGTTAATTAGGTAGTTGAGTTACTTTTCTTAGTTACCTTAATTATTCATTTAGTTATTCAGTAAGGTAATTAGTTATTTATAGTTATATTTGGTTATATAGTATAGCCATTGTTTATTTAAATTAGAAAAGTTAGGTATTGGATATTTGGCTCAGTCAGCTTTGGTAGTTATTTATGTTCGGTATTACCAAGCTTAGTTAATTAGCTATTTTACTTAGTTCAGTTCACTATTACTTTTGGAATTACGTTTAGTTAATTAGTACCTTTTGATTTTTTCTTTGTACAATCAGTAAGGTTAGTTAAGTAACGTTGTAACTTGACCGACACGCAGGAACGCTTGAAATGTTGGGCATTGTCACTACGACGAAGCATGCTGTCACTTTACGGAAAGACATGCACATTGCAAGAACGGAAACACGAGTAGCTAAAAAGCAGCAAGGCCGGCCCTTCACGCATAATTACATGAGAGCGCGGGCTTAACTTATTCTGTAGCTTGTTGCTAACGACTGAGTAGTTCCAAGTGTACCTTCTCAATTACGAAATTAGGTCGTTGTTACGAATGAAGGTGAGACTGGAAAGAAGCAAGGTGTTGTAGTTTAGAAATAGTCCACGTTTGAATATCTGGACGCTGTACAAAAAAGAGGGAGGCAATTTCACGTTGTGCCGACAATATTCGCAGGCCTATAATGGCAATAGACCCTTGCGCAAAAGCGAGCGTACGCACTGAACGCATGTGGCGTCAGTCGGGCGTCTGCTCCGATGCATTTCTACGCAACGTTCTAAGAATGTTGCTTCTACCTGCGCCAGCTCCGCTGTGCGTACCCCGTGAGCGCTACATATTGGCTACACGAAACGCTACCGTAGCGGGCCAGTTACGTGACAGTTACGCGTCACTTTCGTGACCAGATGAAGAGTTAGACTGCTTTACCAGAGCGTCTACGGTCTGCCCCGCTCAGACCTGCGTGTCCTAAGAATTTGCACACAGCCGCTCAGGTACACAAAAGCGTCTGTCCACAACGCTGGTACTCGCAGTGGAACCCAGAACGCTGCCCACCTTCCACTACAAAATCAGTTGATCGGATTGATGTCCGTGTCACGAGGGTTAAATTTGGCGTCCCTTCGAGCAAGTGAGCATCAGCGCACTGAGTGTAACTGTGGCGGCGTACTGCTACACGAGAAAAGGAAGTGTCCTTTGCATTTGACGGCCCTGGCAATGGCTAAGGAGTAGTGAACACATATATTTCGTCGTTTTAAGCTGTGTATTCATTATAAAGTGCGTAATAGTAAAAAGACTGCCTTTAAAATACACTTTTGTGCAAATGAAGGATAGGATAGCATAGGAATAAACTTTATTTGTCCAACGGTTATTGATGTTGGTGCCCGGGGCTAGGCTGCCAGCGGTCCATCGCCCGAGGAATTTGAATTGAATTGGATTTATTGATAGGAAAGACGTAGAGGTCGACCTGAGCTAGTGCGCTCTAGTCTGCTACTCTGCACTGGGCAAGAGGGAAGGGGAGGGAAAGTACTGGGATGGATGATGATGATAAGAGAAGTGGTGAGTGCTTAGGTACATGAGACAGTTGTCTTGCTAGAGCCGCTCGTCGAGCTTGGTGTCCTGCAGAAACTTCAACAATACCTTTGTTGCACGTATTGAAATTGCAGTGTCGGGCCATGGGCCGAGGATGGCTTCCCCCGACAGTGGTTGCCTGCCAACGCTGGCTAAGAAACTTTCTAACATCCTTCGCTCCAGCATATATGCTGGGCAGTCGCACAGTAGGTGTTGCAGTGTTTCAGGCGTCTGGCAGTGATCACAATCAGGGCTGTTCGATTGGCCGATGAGGTGCGCGTAGCGACGGGTGAAAGCAACGCTGAGCCGAATCCTGTGTAGCAATGATGTTTTGCTCCGCGTAAGATTCGGGGGCAAACAGAATTTACCGTCTGGGTCAATCATGTGTAGACGTCTGTGAATGTTGTCATAGTGGGCTCTGTAAGCTTTTGTAAGGTCCTGCATGAGTGCCTTAATCATGGAGTTGGTGTCAGGCCGCGAGTAGGCAATCCGTACTTCATCAGAGGAAGAGGACGCCGATCTTGCCTCACTGTCAGCGAGTTCATTGCCGAAAACACCACAATAACTAGGCACCCATTGAAAGGTGATCACGTGGCCACTTAACTCGGCACTGTGATGAAGTTCGACGATTTCCAGCACGAGCAGGTAGTATGGTCCTTTCATTAAAAAAACATTTTAGCGCCTGTAGCGCTGACTTGGCATCGCACAATATCCTCCATTTATGAGGTGTCTGCGTTCTCATAAAACGGACAGCCTCCCGTATTCCTCGCCCGAGGAAACTCTTTCGAGATCCTCGGCAACGGCCCTGGCCCGCTGGACGGCCTACTGCAAATGAAGTAATTCGTTGCAACCTCAGTAACAACGTGGATCACCACGAGCCAGGAAAAGCGAGCGCCGCTTACAAGGCGAGCAGCGTGAAAATGGCGGATTCCGTGGCAGATAGCACCAAAACAGGGGACGTATTCTGTAGGAGTCCACCTCGTGGACTGTCCATTTCGGTCCCTGCTGATTGGCTGGGGCCGCTCGTCTCCTCCTCACTCGTACTGCTGCATCCTATCAGCAGCGGCCGGAATGGGCAGTCCACTAGGTGGACTCTTACAGAATGCCCTTCCTGTTCGCGAGCACGTGGAGCGTGCTATGGCGGCAATTATTTGTCGCTTATGGAACGCTTCAAGCCTGTGCTGACCTTTCCCGCGCTCAGACAATCCCGATAGTTACTCTGTCGATTTGGGATATTCCATAGAGTTTCATATTAGTCCATAAACTCTATGGGATATTCAAAAGCGCGTCTGCTATACACGCGAGTGACGCGCAGTCAGCTAGTTTGTGAAATGACAAAGTTCAACGGACTCGTCCTAATGCTTGGAAAACGTCCTGTAAATTCTATGGCAGCTCTGTTACCCACTCGTTGTGAGTGTGCAGAGCGCTCACCTCATTCTCAGACAGAAATGTTTTTAATGTACTAGAATCATTTATCCTTTTTACTTTACGTCTGGTGTGCTTGATATGGGTACCAAGTCACCTTGGTTGGTGTTTCTTTTGTTTTTGAAATGAAGTGGCTACGCATTTGCCCGTACATGGTTAGATGGACCAGTCATCGTTGTTCTGCAGACTCCTGCTTATATTACCGCGGCTAGATTTACAAGATTCATTTTTAAACAACTCTTAGAAACAGACATTGCAAATAATAAAACTAAGCTATTTGCTTCACCCTTGGAACAAGCAATGGTGTCCCGCACGTAAATTGAAAATTTCCCTCAAAAGGTTACGATGACATATTCCACCATTATATATTTATTTACGTAGGTCTGGTCTGGTGCTGTCCCCTCTATTCCATTTCTGCAGGGAACCTCGAGCCAGTGCACACGTTTTATTTACTTGCAGTCGATTTGCAACCCATACAGAAAAGTACTTCGAAATTCTATTCCGAAAATTAGGCATCGCTGTGGACAAAGAAAGCGTTGTCTGCTTTTGGGAATCTACATTGTGTTCTAGTCACAGGAGCGTCGGCAAAGTCGTATGCGAGTTTCTTTGTGACTAAAGGAGAACACAGAGTTAATTTACTGATTTATAACTTAGTATTTTGAAACATTCCAGTCTGAATGGATTATGATTTATTACCTTCAAGTTTCGTCTCCTTTGGAAAAGCACACGTTACTGCTATAGGAAAAAAAATGACCCTTACATTAGTTCGTTCCACGGTATAATTTGAACTGCGCCTTCACATATGCTTTTCACCTTCAAGTTTTCTCCTCACCCTCCACCCGTTCATCTTCCGACTTCTTGTGTCATCCGACATAGTGGGTCCGTGCCATGATATAGGTAGCAAGCAAGCAATCATGTTCCGATGTGTTTAGTCTGCAGCTGAGCAAGCGCAGCTTTCCACCTTGAAGGGTGCTCCACGAAAGATTGCGCAGTTCTCAAGCAACGAACCAGCTATACGGCGTTTGTACCACAACGAAGAACGTGTCACCAACCGGAACACCGAGAAGCGGTACTGCTGAGGCACCCCACGTGTGCCTCACCTCACCACGTTCACCTCACCACGTTCACCAAGTTCACACAGGCACAGCCAACTATGCGGCCGTTATATCTAAAAACCTGAAACAGAGAATAGTAAATTAGCTTTATTTTACAGTATAGAACATTTTATTAGCTTATAATACTCTCATTCGCGAAAAAAGTGGATTATTAGTACTACCGAATCTGCTTTAAATATTTGTAGATGTATCTTGCAAGTATTGTTACCGAGGTTACACTTGACGCAGCGAAGTGAGTTCATCGAACACACTCGCTGTCGAGTGCGATCTACAGCGATTGTCACTAAGCCCTTTCGTGTGACAGCCTGCGAATGACACCAGGGGCGAAGTGCACGCACTCAAAATGACCTATATGATTTTGAGTGCCTATAGCCTATCGGATTTTAAAAAGGAAAAGTTGGTGTATATTATTGTAATATTTGTTTACCCACCTACTCCTTTCATAGTGTTTTTTGAGTTGGCTGTTTCCAGTTAGAGAATATGAAATCATGCCAATTGCAACAGTTATTGTCACTGGAGTACATATATATTAGCGCACGGCCTACACTCCCAATGGTCAAAAACAAAACAAAAGAAAAAGTCCCGAGACCTACTAAGTCGTCAATTATATTTTGCGCACAAAGCTAAACGGCCTTTCTCTTGATCATTGCCTGCATCGAGCCCAAAGTAGTCGTAAAAGCAGCCATACGAGTAAGCATAATCAGTTATATTATTATAGTTAAATAATATTAATTTAGGTTGATCTTAGTGAGCGTTTTAGTTTATAAATGCAGAAAGCTTTACATATCCTAACCATATCTTGAGGTGCTAGGCACACGGGGCGAATGCAGCATAGTCTCGTGGCGTCATCACAGAAACGACAATGGTTTTCCCATTTTGCCCGACGGACGACACACTGTCCCATTCCAGTACACCACCGTAGTCGGTGTGGAAGCGGCCGTATAAGAAGAGCGTCGTTGAAAGTACATCCGGATCTTTGCTCCAGAGGGCAACGACTGCAACGAGGGCTTGGTGTGTACCCTTGGGATGACAGCAACCGCTAGACTGGCGGCGAACGGTGCCGTAGTGGTGACCCATGGATTTTCCGCTAGCCTTCGACAGGTTGCTTCCTCGGGTTGGGCTGTGGCTCAGGGACTGGCTTAGTCACCGGAACAGGCTCTCTTCACGTGACTGGCAGCAACTCCTGGACCTAAACTGAGTGTGCCCTCTGGTCGGTGAGGGGTAAGGTGACTGGCTGAAGACCAGATAGCAGCTGATGAAGTGCTTGCAATGTTATTGTTGTCGCTTTTTACCAATGGGACTTCTGCATCTAAGGTAAATTCCGTCCCATTTGTGAGAGTGGCAGCCTTGCCGTGAAGCATGCACATGTGTACTGCCACATCTTGAACAAACGTTTGCCCGCAATACCCGATCACATGCTTGTGGCCAAGTACCTTTTTATAACGTGTCGCCTATTAATATTGCATTTCTATGTCGAGTACCTTTGCTAAAATATAGCTTCCAAAGCTTGTCGAATCTCATCACTACCGATCAGCTGGATCAGTTAACAAATACAGTTTCGATGGACATGATTACTTAAGCTACATGAATTATTTCTTAAGCGTAGTTATGAAAGGCCTCATGTAGTTCAATTTTTGTGCTTGGCAAAATGTTTTGTATGAAATCTTATTGCTTGTCTAAGCATGTATTCATTACCATTTAGGTCGAACCTCATTCTTTCAACCCTGTCAGTGTTGCTCGCTATAATTAGGCTTGATTACTTACGCACCGATATTCATTTAACTACCTTTGTCGTAGGGCCAGGCAACTACCCTGAACGATGAAGTGTGTACGCGTACCAGTTGCACTGAGAACACTGAAGAAGGCATTGGCGTGCTGATGTGCATGCACCCCACCGGCTGACGTCCCACATAACGGTTTCCCGGAGGACTTGAGTCAACGAAAGGATAGACTGATGGTTCTCAAGGCTGCTGGTGTTGGCATGGTCGAAGAGTGCGTACATCTTTTCGGAACACTGCTAGCAAGAACTTTTTAGGTATACCTGCCCACAGGCATAGGTATGTCTGCCTTTGTATAACCTATTGCTACAGTATTTGCGAAAAAATAAGAAAGTTTGTCCAGAACTGGTAAATTGGTTTACCCTGGATTTGTGGACGGCCAGCGATGACGTCTTCTCCACAAAAGCTTTGAGCAAATGTAAGATAAGGGCTTAGCGCAAAAGGGTAGCGCTTCGGAAAATTTCACAGTGGAGCTGTTAGAACGTCGCAGGGTTTCTCTTGACGTGCGCAGTTTTGCCGAGCTGAGGGATAGCATTGAGAGACAGCGAAAGCAAAGTAGAAAAATAGCGTCGTGCAGCCTAGCGACGCGGCAAGGGTGGGTGGAGCCTAGCGGGGGAGAAGGGGCGGCGCGCACGCGAGCTAGGAACGCGGCCTGGATGCGTGCCCTCTCCTGTGGCGTTCGAGGCTCGGGTTCAGGCGAGGAAGGAGCGACGTTCTCCGGCGGCTGCTAGGATGACTCGAGGTTCTCCGTACCCCGCGCTCCGTACAGAGTGGAGACAAGCGCGACGTCTACTACGGCGTTAGCCACGCAATTCGCGGACGCCGTGGTAAACGCCTTTGGCGGGCGCCGCCGGGACGCGTTGCCGGCGCTTGTGTGTCTGGTGTGCGGCTTGACACTACTTTACTGGCCTACCTCCAGCTCCACTTGTCTCTGTTGTTTGGGAAAGTAGAGCCACGAATAATTTTTTTAGAATTTTTTGGGGGGTCGAGCGTCTTGCTTATATGGAACAGCACTGCTAGTTGAAGCACAGTATGTTGTCATAGTTAGTCGGTATTCGCATATGTTTGTTTCAGCTAGCGGCGCTTGTGCACTGCTTAGTTGTTCGTCGGAATTGGGCTAATGTGCTTAGGGAGGGGAATTACGCATTCAGTAGCGACGTTCTTCGTTTTTCGTGAGATCTTCTTGTTCAGTAAAGCTATTGAAACTCACCAAAGCCATGAGCTAACAAGCTTAGTTGAGTACTAGTGTAAACGGACGTTTGCTGGATTTTTAGGACTGTTTAGTTTTTCATAGCACAATTCATGAATCACGTGTTCTACGCCATGCGCGATTTCTTCCTTGAGCTGTGCGATATTGTTTTCTAAAATTTCTCTACGGGCACCGTATGAGGCATTGCGCAAGGGCGTCATCACAGGAAAGTAAACCTGCACACGCCAGTGCCTATAGTTACATACGCAGTCAGTAGACACTACAATTATGTATAAAGAACATACTGTAAAAACATCGAGCACTACAGGAACAAAATAGAAGATGGTAGTATGCATATTAGACAAACAAAGAAACGATACGGCCCATTTTCGAAGCAAATTAACATACCCCAGGAGTAGCCACTGCAGCAAGAAGCTGACGAATAAAAGAATATTACGGGAAAAAATGAACCCCGAAATAGAGAGAAAGGGCGTACGGAGCGCATAAAACTGTAAAAAAAATAAAGAACATCCCAGCTTTTTGACCAAGACAACAGACATTCCTGTCGCAACTACAGAAATTGGAGTTGGGAAGACAGAAATTTCTGCTGTACGACAGTAGTTCCTGACGTTTCTGTAGTTGCGACAAACATTTCTGTTGACTTTTTCAACTGGGATGTCCTTTTTTATAGTTTTATGCGTTCCGTCCGCTCTTTCCCTCTATTTTGTACACTTATGACGTTACGACCGAAATTCGGAAGTCGCACCAGAAACGTTCTGTCGCGACGACCAAGAGTTCTGAAGCCGCCGCAGAAACATTCTGTCCCGACAAGAGGAGTTTTGGAGTCGCAATAACCGCTTTCTATCGTGACAGCGATTCTATGGCACGTTGGGCACAGTCAACACTCCTCCACGCACCCAAAAGCTTTTCTTCAGAAAAAGGGGGGGGGGGGGGGGAGTCTAAGCAGTCAACAGTAGATTTAGTGTTCTTCGTTCGGGCGCATATTGAGGGCACACGCAAAGTACGTGAGCTATTGTCTCGACAGTGGGACAGACGCCACAGTCAGGGTCCCGTGCTTGTCCAATCTTGTGAAGGTATCGGTGGGTGTATGCCACACCCAGCCGTAATTGATGAATGAGTGCTTCCTGGCCTCTCCGCAACCGAAGTGGAAGCCGGAATTGCAAACCATTGTCGTCTACGGAGGCGCTTTTGTCGCGTTCGGGATTGTCCCAATGTCGCGCCATAGAACTTTTGATGGAGTTATGGAACAAGGCGTTAATGTCACAGCGGGAAGAATGAATTTTTATAATGGTTTCGTCAGTGTGCGCTTTTTTTGCTTCCGCGTCAGCCTCTTCATTTCCAGCTATTCCACAATGGCCAGGAATCCGCTACAGCACGATGGTATGCCGCGAATGAGACGCCTCAGCAAGCAAAGACATAATGTCATAAACCAGAGGGCTATATGCGGTTCTGTCATTCATATAATTGCCGATGCGTTACAGTGCTGGTTTTGGGTCACCAAACACTGTCCACTTCTCGAGACTTTGTTGCAGCATGCAGCGAACTGCTTCTCGAACTCCGGTCGACTGAGCTGCTGTAGATGTCGTCCTGAGTCCTATCTTGAACCGCTGTGCGATCCCCATGCCTAGTACCATGTAGGCCGCCGCGGAAGAGGTTTGTGTAACAGAACCATCTTTAAAAACATG
The DNA here is from genome assembly GCF_023375885.2 of Dermacentor andersoni. NCBI lineage: Eukaryota > Metazoa > Arthropoda > Arachnida > Ixodida > Ixodidae > Dermacentor > Dermacentor andersoni. The sequence goes on along the minus strand of NC_092822.1, from coordinate 73,211,976 downwards.
TTCGTATTACCCATACATATAAGCAATGTATGATAGCGCGAAATGCTTGAGCCCAGCAAGCGCCATTTTCGCCTTGTTCGTTATTCCAGGGATTAAGAGCCTCACTGTTGGCCTTGTCATCGTCCAGAGTGGAACATCGAGTATGTCATACGGTCTGAAGTCCGACGGCAATAACTCTTGCTGCGACAACACGGCTTCTGAGTAGGTGGCCTTAGGCCGTATGCTTGTGACGTTCGTGAGTGGATGATTCCTGTGTCTAGTCAGTAGCCTTAGATGCACTCGCAATGGGTTATGTTGCAGATAAACTGGAGCTGGGCACGCACGTGCCTCTGCGAATAGTGCCCTAAGTAGACGCACATCGTGGTAGTCCTAGGCAAATTCTCAGTACGCGAGCCTCAGCGTCGTCGTCATCATCATCATCATCATCATCATCATCATAATGATCATCATCATCATCATCATCATCATCATCATCATCATCATCATCAGCCTGTTTTATGTCCACTGCAGGACGAAGGCCTCTCCCTGCGATTTCCAATTACCCCTGTCCTGCGCCAACCGATTCCAACTAGCGCCCGCGGATTTCCTAATTTCATTGCTCCAACTAATGTTTTGTCGTCCTCGACTGCGTTTCCCATCTCTTGGTACCCATTCTGTACCCCTAATTGTCCAACGGTTATCTAACCGGCGCATTACATGACCTGCCCAGCTACATTTTTTCCTCTTGATGTCAATAAGAATATCGTCTATACCCGTTCGCTCTCTGACACAAACCGCTCTCTTTCTCTCTCTTAACGTTATGCCTAGCATTCTTCGGGCGATCGCTCCTTGCGCGGTCCTTGCTCTCAAATCTCTGCCCCACATGTCAGCACTGGCAAAATGCACTCATTGCACACCTTACTTTTCAATTAATAATGGTAAGCTTCCAGTCAGGAGCTGGCAATGTCTGCCGTATGCGATCCAACCTATTTTTATTCTTCTGTGAATTTCCTTCTCATGATCAGGGTTCCCTGTGATTAATTGACCTAGGTAAACGTACTCCTTCATAGTCTCTAGTGACCAACTGGCGATCCTGATCTCTTGTTCCTTTGTCCGGCTATTTATCATTATCTTCATCTTCTGCATATTAATATTCAACCCCGCTCTTACACTATCTCTGTTAAGGTCTCATATTATTTGTTTTAACTCGTCTGCATTGTTGTTGAATAGAACAATGTCATCGGCGAACCGAAGGTTGCTGAGATATTTGCCGTCAATCTTTACTCCTAAGCCTTCCCAGTTTAATCGCTTGAATTCTTCTAAGCATGCCGTGAATAGCTTTGGAGAAATTGTCGCCCTGTCTGACCCCTTTCTCTATAGGTATCTCCCTGCTTTTCTTGTGTAGAATTAAGGTAGCTGTAGAACCTCTGTAGATATTCTTGCGCGAAGGACGAGTCAGTAAGACGAGAAACTATTTACAGATTATATTTACAACAACGGTTGCTGCGCTAACCGGTTACATTCAGAGAGAGCCCAGTTCGTTCTTCCTCCTCTTTTCTGGAGTGATGGCGCCCACGCGCCTCGTTCAAACAAACAAATACCATATGCATGTAGCAACATTTTCCAAGCTTTTTACGTAAGCGTTCTGTACTCCTTGATTACGTAGTGCCTCCATGACTGCTGGTATCTCTACTGAATCAAATGCATTTTCGTAATCTATATTACGATTACGTAATAGAGAGGCTTATTGTACTCTGCAGATTTCGCGATAACCTGATTGATGACATGGATGTGGTCCATTGTAAAGTATCTCTTCCTGAAGCCAGCCTGTTCCCTTGGTTGACAAAATCCAGTGTTGCCCTTATTCTATTGGAGGTTATTTTGGTAAATATGTTATATAATACTGGGAGCAAGCTAATGGTTCTATAATTTTTCAATTCTCTAACGCCTCCTTTTTTGTGGATTAGTAGAATGTCTGCATTCTTCCAGTTTTCTGGGACCTTTGCAGTCGATAGACACTTCGTATAAAGAGCCGCCAGTTTTCCAAGCGTTATGTCTCCTCCATCTTTGATTAAATCGACTGTTATTCCACCTTCTCCTCCCACTCTTCATCGTTTCATGTCTTGCAGGGCCCTTTGACCTCATCGCTAGTTATAGGAGAGTTTCTGTATCCTGTTCATTACGGTTTCTAAGAGAGCTATCGTGACTCCTCTGGGTACTGTCTACAGGTCAGCTTAGAATTTTTCCGCTGCTTTTACTATATCTTCGAGATTGCTGATGACATTATCCTTCTTATCTTTTAGTGCATACGTCATGGTTTGTCCTATGCCAGGTTTCTTTTTTACTGATTTCAGGCTGCGTTCATTTTTTACGGCTTCTTCAGTCTTTCTCATGGTATAGTTTCGAATATCAGTTATTTTCACCTCGTTGATCAGTTTTCATCTCGTTGATCCGGACAGGCCGCCATTGGAATATGAACCTGGCAACGTTTAACGCTAGAACTTTATCTAGTGAGGCGAGTCTAGCAGTGCTATTGGAGGAATTAGAGGGCAGTAAATGGGATATAATAGGGCTCAGTGAAGTTAGGAGGCCAAAAGAAGCATATACAGTACTAAAAAGCGGGCACGTCTTGTGCTACCGGGTCTTAGCAGAGAGACGAGAACTAGGAGTCGGATTCCTGATTAATAAGAATATAGCTGGTAACATATACAGGAATTCTATAGCATTAACGAGAGGGTGGCATGTCTTGTTGTGAAACTTAATAAGAGGTACAAAATGAAGGTTATACAGGTTTACGCCCCTACATCTAGTCATGATGACCAGCAAGTCGAAAGCTTCTATGAAGACGTGGAATCGGCGATGGGTAAAGTCAAAACAAAATACCGTATACTGATGGGCGATTTCAATGCCAGGGTAGGCAAGAAGCAGGCCGGAGACAAGTCAGTGGGGGAATGTGGCATAGGCTCTAGGAATAGCAGAGGAGAGTTATTAGTAGAGTTTGCAGAATAGAATAATATGCGGATAATGAATACCTTTTTCCGCAAGCAGGTTAGCCGAATGTGGTCATGGAGGAGCCCGAATGGTGAGACTAGAAATGAAATCGACTTTATACTCTGCGCGAACCCTGGCATCATAGAAGATGTAGACGTGCTCGGCAAGGTGCGCTGCAGTGACCATAGGATGGTAAGAACACGAATTAGCCTTGACTTGAGGAGGGAACGGAAGAAACTGGTACATAAGAAACCAATCAATGAGTTAGCGGTAAGAGGGAAACTAGAGGAATTCCGGATCAAGCTACAGAACAGGTATTCGGCTTTAACCCAGGAAGAGGACCATAGTGTTGAAGCAATGAACGACAATCTTATGGGCATCATTAAGGAGTGCGCAATAGAAGGCGGTGGTAACGCCGTTAAACAGGAAACCAGTAAGCTATCGCCGGAGACGAAAGATCTGATCAAGAAACGCCAATTTATGAAAGCCTCTAACCCTACAGCTAGAATAGAACTGGCAGAACTTTCTAAGTTAATCAACAAGCGTAAGACAGCGGACATAAGGAACTATAATATGGATAGAATTGAACAGGCTCTCAGGAACGGAGGAAGCCTAAAAGCAGTACAGAAGAAACTAGGAATAGGCAAGAATCAGATGTGTGCGTTAAGAGACAAAGCCGGCAATATCGTTACTAATATGGATGAGATAGTTCAAGTGCCTGAAGAGTTTTATAGAGATTTATACAGTACCAGTAACACCCACGAAGATAAGGTGAGAGAGAATAGTCTAGAGGAACTTGAAATCCCACAAGTAACAACGGAAGAGGTAAAGAACGCCTTGGGAGCTATGCAAAGGGGAAGGCAGCTGGGGAGGATCAGGTAACAGCAGATTTGTTGAAGGATGGTGGGAACACTGTCCTAGAAAGGTTGGCCGCCCTATATACACAATGCCTCATGACCTGGAACGTACCGGAATCTTGGAAGAACGCTAACATAATCCTAATCCATAAGAAAGGGGACGCCAAAGACTTCAAAAATTATAGACCGATCAGCTTACTGTCCGTTGCCTACAAAGTATTTACTAAGGTAATCGCAAATAGAATCAGGAATACCTTAGACTTCTGTCAACCAAAGGACCAGGCAGGATTCCATAAAGGATACTCAACAATAGACCATATTCACACTATCAATCAGGTGATAGAGAAATGTGCGGAATATAACCAACCCTTATATATAGCCTTCATTGATTACGAAAAAGCATTTGATTCAGTCGAAACCTCAGCAGTCATGGAGGCACTACGGAATCGGGGTGTAGATGAGCCATATGTAAAGATACTGGAAGCTATCTATAGCGGTTCCACAGCCACCGTAATCCTCCACAAAGAAAGCAACAAAATCCCAATAAAGGCGTCAGACGGCGAGATACGATATCTCCAATGCTATTCACAGCGTGTTTACAGGAGGTATTTAGAGACCAGGAGTGGGAAGAATTGGGGATAAAAGTTGATGGAGAATACCCTAGCAACTTGCGATTCGCTGATGATATTGCCTTGCTTAGTAACTCAGGAGACCAATTGCAATGCATGCTCACTGACCTGGAGAGGCAAAGCAGAAGGGTGGGTCTGAAAATTAATCTACAGAAAACTAAAATAATGTTTAACAGTGTCGGAAGAGAACAGCAGTTTACGATAGGTAGCGAGGCACTGGAAGTAGCGAGGCACGGATGCGGATCATGATCAAGGATCCGGATCCGGATCAAGGTAGCGAGGCACGGATCCGGATCATGAGACTGAAATAACCAGAAGAATAAGAATGGGCTGGGGGGCGTTTGGCAGGCATTCTCAAGTCATGAACAGCAGGTTGCCACTATCCCTCAAGAGGAAAGTGTATAACAGCTGTGTCTTACCAGTACTCACCTACGGGGCAGAAACCTGGAGGCTTACGAAAAGGGTTCTGCTGAAATTGAGGACGACGCAACGAGCCATGGAAAGAAGAATGATAGGTGTAACGTTAAGGGATAAGAAAAGAGCAGATTGGGTGAGGGAACAAACGCGGGTAAATGACATCTTAGTTGAAATCAAGAAAAAGAAATGGGCATGGGCCGGACATGTAATGAGGAGGGAAGATAACCGATGGTCATTAGGGGTTACGGACTGGATTCCAAGGGAAGGAAAGCGTAGTAGGGGGCGGCAGAAAGTTAGGTGGGCGGATGACATTAAGACGTTTGCAGGGACAACATGGCCACAATTGGTACATGACCGGGGTAGTTGGAGAAGTATGGGAGAGGCCTTTGCCCTGCAGTGGGCGTAACCAGGCTGATGATGATGATGATGATGATGATGATGATGATCAGTTTTGAGAGTTCCGCGAATTGCGTAACGCTGTTCGGCCGCCAGTGCCATACAACCGCGTAGAGCGCAGGACTCTGAGATTCTAGACGTACTGCGCTCACCGCAAAAGGTTAGAAAAACACCCACGTAAGCAGAGCAGAGAAGTGGCTACGTGAGGCGGTTCGACCGATAACTGTAGAAGCGTCATTCAAAACAAGTAATTGTTCTCCACTTCCGGCGGCGTTTTCTCTACTTCCTTTTTTAATAAAAAGATGGTGATCCATAAATATTCTCTGAAACAACGGTTACCTTTTTTATTATTCGCTTTTGCTTGCAGTTTGGTTGTTGCCTTGGTCACTCCCTTAGTAGATCGCTTAATTTCTCAACTCCCTGCGATTTTTGTTTCCAAGCAAGGTTTGAGTACGGGCTAGTTGGTATTCCATGGTATCAATCGCCACTTGCAGCGCATACATAGACGGAGGACAAAAAAGGAACGACGTAGACAAGCGCTGTCTACGTCGTTCCTTTTTGTTCCAATTTTGCACGAAAAGTGCTATACAATTAGGAAAAAACAGACGAGGTAACGGGCGACAGTCATCTGGCTTATGGGTTTAAGGGTCATCTCATGGTTTCATGATGGACGCTCTTTCACATTATTTTATTTCCCACCTTATCTAAACCATATCACGTGTATATGGCTCCGGGCATCTGCCAGCGTCGCAGCGAGCCGTAACTCAAGGAAATAATGAAGCAAAGGGAAAAGTTAAACGCAATTGGCGTTTTCTCCGACAGCAACTCGTTCCATGAGAGTACAGAGCAGCTGAGTAACAGCCGCATCCCTCTCCTGGTCCCAGGATCAGCCTAAACAAAGAAGGTTGAACTAAAAAAAGCAACAGCTATGCGCGTGACGGTTGAATAGATGGTGACAACTGAACACATCTCGAGTTAATCGCGCGGGGGCGGAATCTATGAGAAAACTGTGCTTCACATTACAAGAGATGCCGATAACTATTGCCATCTAAAAGGAGTGAAAAAGGCAGCATAATGCTGACCGATGAACAGCTGAACGGCAGTGCTTTAGGAATGTGTGCGGAGTTGTGGCGTGGGTAGGGAGGAAGGGTATGCCACTTGATATCAAGGGGGGGGGGGGGGGGCGGGCCCCCCCGGGCCCCCCCCCCTGGGTATGTGCCTGGATCTGAGTAAAGCTGCCCAGCTTTTTTCTTAATCCAGAGAGGTGCTTCGACCAAGATAAGTAACGGTCGATGATGACTCCGAGAAACTTGTAGAGCGTTACTGAAGGTATAATACTAACTTGGTGAGACTGTTAGGAGATCCTCCTGATGCCCGCTTCAGTTATTTTACTGGAAAAATCTGCTAACATTTTCTTTTGAAAGAGGAAATATTATTTGCAAAGTAAGTATTTTACATAATACATCAACTTGTTTCGTTCTGTGTCACTATTAGTGATTGTAATCTAGATAGAAACATTACGCCACCTGAGGTTTTTTAATTCAGGCATTTTCAACGCATGTTGTACACATGAAATGTGTACGCACCCTGTACACATGAAATGGGCAAGTTATGTCATATAGGATGACACCGTAAACGCTATGCAATAAGTTATCTCACAATTGCCACGCAGCCATCGTAGGCTCATGTAGCCATGCTTGAACTTGAAGCCTACCTGCCATTAGTTCTTCTCAGTTCCCCCGATTCCACTTCTTTGGTGCTATCTTATTTCGTGTCTTGTTGAGTAATCTTGTGCCATTGGGTACAACGAACTTCGTATATCTCGGTTTATAACTTTTCATTCATCGCCAATGAAGTTATTATTGCCATGCGCCTCTAGGAATGCGTCCAGATAGCCAAACACTGAATGGCCGCACTGAACGAGCCGGCATGGCAAGCAGCTGAGTGTTTAGGAAAATGTGACGTAAGAGAAATTGCGGATAAAGCGTGCGTTTGGTGCGAAACACCTGTAGGTATTAAAAAAATCGCTGAAATAAGTAATTTGTTAACATTTAGGGTTTAGACAAATGTTTGCGCCTTTCTTATGGTATAACTCAACCCAAGAATGTAGCGTGGAGCCGTTGTCATTCTTATGCTCCAATATTTGTTTGATTTATTTGGTCATAGAGACGGACGACTACTTGGAACAATCTAGTTAGTTTATCGGACATCTGCTGGTAATGCGACATTGATGGCCTCGCAGAAGACCTATTTTATGAGACCAGCGGTGGTCACTGCTTTGGTAGCGGCCTCATCGATGATGATGAAGATTTGCACCTCCAGAGATTGAGCGATTGTTTCTACGCCTATGAGCTTTTATGCTTGGTGTCACTTGCTTTTTTTAGAACGTATCGGTTCTGTATTTATGAGCCAATTGTTCACAAGTGTTACGTAATTACGCACTACACCTGTGAACAGCCACCGACAATGTCTTGTGCACCATGTGCAAAACCTTTTGGCGAGTTTTCAAAACTCTGTATATGAGAAGGTTTGCCCTTTCGCATGTCTTGCTGTATGAATGTTTGGAAAAATTTTTTTGAGGATTTATAACTTCATGAGCCACTGACCAGGCTATAGAAAACAAAACGCCATCAGCAATGACCGAGTGCCTTGCGTAGATTGCACAGCTCATCACTTGAAGATTTGGTTGCTTTGTTGCATCGGGCGGACGACGTTTCGGATTGTATTCCGTGTGAAAATGACCTTCAGTGCGTTGTTGGGCCTGGTATGCATGTTGAACTACAGTGCGTGCGTCACACACACACACACACACACACATAGAGAGAGAGAGAGAGAGAGTAAATCATAAATAAAAGGCAGGGAGGTGCGTCAGGGTTTTGGTTTTGCCTCAGGTCAGGACCTCCTCGCTGAAAGTGCAATTTAGGGTGTATTTCGCTAATGTCTTTTTTTGATGCCTTTATGAGAAATGTACTATATACCCTAAATTGTTTATCTCTCTTGCAGTTTCACTACTCCCTATGCCTTTGTTGTGTGTTTCTACCCAACCAGTCGGCGCCTCTACCCAGTCTTTGAAGTCCATGTCGTGAAGGTGCCGTACCTGTTCTTTCTCGAAATTATTCCAGTATGCAGCATGAAGCACGTGTATAGCCTGCGTTTTTCCACTAATATATGGGAGATCGGTCTACGTAGTCCTTTCTCTAGAGGAAGCTTTCAAAGTTAGCGAATCGGTCATTTTAAGCAGACTCAACTAAGATTTCTGCTGATGCATTCATGCCGCACAGATTATTCAAATATACTAATATCTAGCCTCACATGCATGCTGCATTTAGGTTGGATCCTTCAGTAGACGTTTGTAATGTTGCGTTGCCCGTAAATTTGCACCCTATGTGATGATGTCTAGCTTAATTTTCTGATTTGATGATAGACTTAGTCACACAATGACGATGAAATGCGCTAACTTTGTATGTATTTCCGTAAGACGCATGGAATGAGGGCCTTCTGAGTGCGGTGGGTGCTATCTGCTGTCGTTTCTATTTGTGACATCACGGGTCACAGCGCATAGTGACAAACGATAGTTGCGTGGCGCTTTTCTGTCGGAGGAGTTTATTGAAGAGTCTTTTATATAGGTCGGATGTCTCATGTTGGGCTATGACGGCGAATATAGAGCACGTGGCTGGCCCATTTGCGAGCGAAGAAAATGCATTTCTTGTGTTGCGCCACTAAACTGGTCTCTATCGTCCTATTCAAGTTCATGCTTACTTTTTCTTCGCAGAATGGTTGTTGTAGGGTAAATTTCGGTTTCCACTTGCTTGGGGATCTAAAGGCTTTGCATCGTTAAGCTGTTTCATGTTTTTGGAATAGGGTCGTGGAAACCAAACAAAGTCATTTAATTAGACACTGATGCAAATTTAATTAAGTGATGCAAACTGGAAAGAACGACGCAGAATGTGCGCTTGCTTTCAATTCGAGTAGAAATTCAACTCCAAAATTAGCCCACCATAAAAGGCGTTCCTACCGTGCATATTCTGTGGAATGCTAAGGTCACAGAAACAATGTATACCCAACTAGTATCCGCAAAAATCTACATTCCTGTAACAGGCCGCTGCCTTTCTAGGGTTGCTGAGAGAGCTGGCGAAGAAAAATCGCGCATTTCTCCTTACAAGTTGTATAGATTAAGCTCCACTTCAACTGGCGCAGTGACTTTATCTGCAATCTACGCCGCTAATTTAGTTGGATATTTAATCATTGAATTCTATTCAGAATTTGGGGTGAAGTATGACGCTGCTTATTGCCTGCTGCAGGAATGCTGGCCCTTATATTTGTTCGATGATTTGGGCTGCGTAGTCTAGCGATGTTGCCTGAGGTGTGTAATTTCTGCTTGCGTGCCCGTGACAGCAGATGTAGCGTTTGTGTCGTTCGTCTTAATGGTGAAGTTTGTTGGCGAGTAGATTGAAGAAGCGCTTTTTCAAAGTCATTGTGTAATTTTGGTGCACGCGATTGCACCTTAGACGTAAGGCAATATGAATAAAGAATTGGTTTGTGGTTCTGGTGGTAGTGTGCTGCAACTGCAGGCGAGATAGATTTACATTATTGTGTACTCGGATCGTGGCATGATTCCGTTAACAGCATTGCAAATGCTTTTATCCTGAAACTAGCAGCCGCGTCTTACCGAGCGATGGCCCAAGCAATGGGTCAGAGCACCAGCGCCCTCGCTCCGGTCTTTTTGAGGACCCGGGACTGGCTGCACTCCCGATACTGCTAGAAACCCCCGCACATACTTGGCACCAGGACCTCATGTTTGTGGGCAACGGCTTCAAAGAAAAGTTCTCCTATAATTGCTGGCTAATTTATTCGCTCGAAATTGCACCCTAGATATATCAGCAAGGCAATGTCAGGGAAAGGGAGCAGGTGGCTGGCGCACATTTAGCGATGGTTGCGTCTTGTAGCTGCAGGAGTGTTTGATTCATAATAGTTTTTGCTAGGGAAGGGACGGACCTTAGTTGTTTCCATTTTCATCTTTGTAAATGCGGCCCTGGAGCACGGGCCAATTGCTGCCATTCGGTATCGCAGCCATTCTCGTGATCCGAGCTGGATCACGAGATTGCCTGCAATATCGAATGGCTGCAACTTTTAGTCTTGTTATGGCCCGTATGCTGGTTGTAATCCCGAGGCCGGCTGCTGCTCAGGGGCTGACTATGTCTAGTGACTGGCAGCAGTTCCGGCACTCAAGCGCCTTCGCGGCATGGTCTTTCTTCCGAGTAAATTGAAGAGCTTACTTATAATCTGCTGCCAATATTTACCGCTCCAGAAAGCGCCTTAGAAGTATCTGCAAAACAATATAATGGGAATGCGCCGAGTGACTGACTTTGGGGTTGTGGTGTATTCTAGCTCTACTTCCTTTCGACATTGCTTAGCTGAATATGGGCAGCGCCATCTGTCGTCACTGAAAGTGGCTTTAATCCCAGGGCTGGTAGTAACTCCTTGACTCGTTGTGACCCGTGGGCTATCTACAACCACGAGACGAGGTTCCCGACTCTGGAAACAACCGCTGTACTGGTCGTGGACTGTGGGCTGGCTGCAGCTCCGGTATGGACTTCAAGCCTATGAGTGGGACCATGACCTGGTGTGGTTGCGGCCGCAAGACTAGGTATTATCTGGAGACTGGAAAGCGCCTCTATACTTGCTACGGCCCTGGGATTGTGTGTGTTGCTGAGACAAGCAGCGCCTCTTGGCTGGAAATGACGCCTGGACTATCTGCGACCCCATGACGTCATGATAACGATACTGGCAGGGCCCATGGACGAATAGCGGCCCTGAACTGACAGCGTACCCTGGACTGTCTGCAGCCCCTGAACTGGCTGAAGACCTAGCACTCTTTTGTAATCCAAAGGCTGGCAACTACGCCCGGACTGGTGGTAGCGGCCACTGGACTGGATCCAGGCCCGGGACTGGGTGTGGTATCGAGACCGATGTGATCTGAAACCTAGCTGTGCTTCATGACTTTCAACGACAGTGTCGCACGGTTTCACTCTGATCCGTAGACTGACTGCGGCTCCAGATTTCCCGTGGGCCATAATCTGGATGGGAGCTCGGGACTGTCTGCGATTCTGCCAATGACATTGATTCCGGAGCTTCCGGTAATCTCGAGAGTGGCAGAAATTCTGGGACCGGCAGCAATCCTTGGGTTTGCGGGGCCTCGGCACGTGCTACCGTCCTCGGAATGACTGCAGGCTCTCGTCTGACTGCAGTTTGCGGACTCTTGGCGACCATCGAATGTTTGACGGGGGCTGCTGAAGCAGCCGCCGTCAAAGCCGCCGTGTTTTTCGTCAGAATGGCGTTTTTTATTTGGTAACTATAGTAACTGTGCTCTTACTCACTAGGGTTTTGGATTGGTTTTTATTATAGTGTTCGCAATGCAGCATATACTGCCTATCAGACTTTACTAAGGCGATAAACTGTCTTGTGCACGTTGCCACAATTGCAAGGATTGTACGTAGTCACGAGGATATGTGGTGGGTACCTGCTGTTTTTCCCTAGCCTAAATGTTTGCCATCCACATTCGAAGTGGTTCTCATATGACGACTGCAGCAAGTCTCAGGCTTAGTCACGCTTAGGTCACAAAGGAGCACCGTTATATATCTGCACCAAACATTATCTTACAGGAAGCTGCCATGTTATGAAACTTACCGATATTGCCAGCAATACTGCTACAGCTTAGGGCTTGAAGACCTTTCTTTAGTTGTTTGGTAGATGTATCCAACTGCAGGTCGTGAGTCGGACATAATAATTTTATATCAATGCAATAGAGACTGAATTATCGCTTCATGCCTTTGAGGGCAATATGTTGTAAGGGTACGTATACGTCCATTGAGGAGCTACAAGCCTTTGTCGTAGAGAAAGTGTTTGTGAAGCACTCTTTTCCTTCTCTTTCTTGCATTGCCTTTAACGGCGGCTGGTGTCTGGGCAGGTATACGTAAAATTCAGTGACTGGGTGTTGCTGGCCACGTGTCTCTGAGTATGGGCGCGCTCATTGTGACTACAATATTATGCCTACACGTCACAGATCATGTGAACGAAGAAAAGGCAAGAAGTGAAGTTGGTAAAATAAAATCGAAGTCCACTACAATGAAGCTTTTCGCAAAGGAAAAAAACTGAGCTCAGTGCATGTGTGAAAGAGGCCATAGACCCAAAGAAGCGTTGAGTGGAGAATTAAGTTATATATCTAGTCTTAACACTAATAGTGCCCTGTATTTGTTCAAATTACTTTGCTCTAAATGTACCGCACCCTTGGCCAATCCTTCATTGTTTCTATGTGCAATATTACATAAATAATAATCATCATCATCGCCATCATCATAATCATCATCATTACCATCGACAAGTTTTCGTTACGTGGTGTCAGAGAGAAATTTTATTGTCAGGAAAGACAGAGAGGGTAACCGGAGCTGGTGCACTCTGGTCTGATTCTCTGCAATGGGAAAGAGGGAAGGGAAGTGCAAAGTGTCTGGAGGCATGATGATGCGAAGATAAGCTGTGAGGGCTGACGCATATTAGATAGTCGGTCTACTACAGCTGCTCGTATAGTTTCCTGCCATGTAGGAACTTCGACAGAGTTTTAACTGTCGGCATTTAAATTGCAGTGTTTGAACATGAGCCAAGAATAACATCCTACGCTGTGCACAAAGTAACAGGATAGGATTGGAATAAACTTTATTTGTCCAACGGTTACCACTGCTGGTGCCCGGGGCTTGGTCACAGAATATGAAAAATGATGTTACGGTCATCATAATCATCATCATTTTCTGCCTGGGAAGCGCGAAACGCTACGATTATGCTTGGCCGCTATGAGGAGCAAGTAATCCCATTTCGACGTACTAACGCTGACAATAATGGCAAGGCGCAAAGCAAACAAATTGTGTCTAATGGCTTGCGAAATGCTTCTGTAATGCAAAATATAGCAACAAATATTTCGGTCGTATATGATAAAACTGGTGCGCATTCGTGTTGATTTGAGGCTGATGCAGGCCCTATATAAAACATTTGCGTGCTTGCTTTATATTCGCCCCATTACGCTAGTTTTACCTAAACATTGCGCTGCATATTGGTAATTAGCACTATCTTTGTGATTTTCTTGCAATTGATCGTTAGCGTTTCATCTAGATGCTATTTGGTTTAACTTTGATATGACCGAAAAAGCTTCATTTATGACCAAACTCTGCATTCAGCAGGATTTCCCAAGTCTCTCTCGTTTCTGATGTTTACTCAACTGCCTTGAGCTTCCGCAGGGACGCCCGATGAACGACAAAATGTGGCCTGAAACGTTTGCATACTCCATTAGAAGCAGGTGAGTAGGCATTCCCCTTGGATATTGGGTTTAGCAGCTTGCAGTGCATGCTTAGAGCGTTTCGAGGCTCAGGGGCGAATTCTGAGTAGGTTGGTAAATGCGAAGTCCCGGGACTTTAGTCCCGAGCGTTAGGCTTACAATCGAGCCTTAGCGTTTGCTTGGTTTTTGTGGATGTCGTCGCAAAGAGCACTAGTGCTCATAATACATTGTTCCGCTAGCTGCAGAAACGCACCAAGGCTTTCGGAAGAAGTAGATGGGCTGATCAATGTCTGAAGGTTATCGAATGGCAAAAACTGGTTAATTGGACCCATTGCTCTGAACAGCAAAGGTACGTCCGTACTGAATATGCAGTAGTAAATTCAGCCTGTTTTCTTCCTGTGTTGTGTTCCTATATCGTGTGAAAATGTGTTATATCGGGTATTGCGGTAGCAGGTAGGCAACAGAAGAAATGCTGTTTGTAGCTGTGCACGTTAGTGGCTTTGACCGGAAAGCTTGAATGTTTATGGCACATACAAACCATCCGAAAATTATTGCTGTTGTGACAAAACATGGCTTGTCCCCACGAGGTGGACCGTCCACGCTGGAGTTAATGAAATGTGCCCTCAACAATATAGAAAAAGAAGCAAAACGAAACCAGTCAATACCAACCTATAGGAAACTTCTTCATAAAAATAGAGAAAAGCAAGAAATACAATGTAAAAAATGCTTTCCAAAGAAAATCTAAAAAAAGGAGTTAAATTAGGAAACCTTCTACAATGGGGGCTCTGCGTGATTTGTTTTCTTGCTGATGACTTTGCCGGGCGGTTCCGTATGAAGTGATGGCAGCGGAGTTTCTATATAGGCGAATTGTGAAAAGCGCTTCCATGCATCTGGTTATGTGCGCAACAAACAACAGGAGTGGTCATACGCATGCCTCCGCTACAGTGACTGTCGTAATCCAGGTGCTCTTTCGCGAGTAGAAATACATTTTAAATTTATTATCTACAAAGCTGCCATATGAAGAAGTTAACAGGCAAATATAGGCGGGTCCCACGCATATGTTGGAATGGAGATGACGCGTTGATCTTTACGAACTGAAAAGAAAGAAATCTAAGCGATTATTCGCCATTGTAAAGTTGTTTCACTCATTCGTTTACAAGTAAGCAAGTCCCCACGTTCTGCTACAAAAAGGCAGGTTTGCCTTTTTGTATGACTGTTACCCTCTATGGCAATGGTCCAGAAACGCTGGTTGCCAAATGCCTAGGTAAATCTACGAAATATTGATGAACAATTTTATGATATCAAATGAAAAGCAAAATACCAAACGTTTAGAAATGTAGCAAGAAAATTCACCTGTATCGTGATAATATTTCTCATTAGGTAAGACATCTGTACATGGTAATCTAAAAGACAAAGGCTTCCAATGCTTTTGTGCAATTGATAAGAAACAACCGTGTGGTTAGAAGTAATGGATTGCCTCATGACCTGAAAATGGCCAGGGAGGAAAGAATGCCTAAGCAACTCTATACAAATTTCTGTCTATGACAGCTACTCGAAAGGCGCAGTGTAGAGAAGAAAATAATTTTTTGAGTACAGTAGACATTGTTATTCTAATGGAAGAATAGATGAGAGAATTAAGCTAAAGTTATTACGGACGACATAAATAGTGCTACAAGACTGCCCCTCTCCTGAATTAATGAATGACGAAAGATGAAAATGTAGAAGAACCTTACCAAGGACAAATCGACGAAGAAACTCGACGAAGGACTTATCAACAGAGGAGAGCCACTGAGCACCGTTCTCGCCAAATTATCTGCTATTTTATTCAGTACTCCTTGTTGACATTTTACCCAGACATACCTAAGTTGGGTTAACTGTGCGGCTACCAGAAATGATGTGGTTAAATGATGTGTGTTCTGCAGTAAGAGATGACCATGAAGTATAAAACTCGTTAGTGTCAGTACTCCTTACATTGGTGAATTGACATCTTCGTTCACAATGGGCTCCTTTTGTTGCAGACGTTTTTTGCCTTCTCTATAACCTTCAGTTTTGTTATTGGCAACTTCACTTCTTCCGCGTTGTTTTGCTTGTATAGTGGGACATGTAGCCGGAGGCCTATAATAATTCTGGAGAAATGGATAAAAACAGCCACTTTCACAGTTGCACAGGGAACGCTGGAGGTCCGACTTAAGGCGTGAAAAAGTGCTAAGGTCTTATGAACTGCTTGACTGACGCCAGATGTACCTCAATACTACGTCCTTTTGGTGGCGGAGAATGTTGTCGAGATATCGCTGCAGTTCGTGCCTGATGCAGAGTTACGTGCCATTGCAGACTTACCTATAAACTTCGAGGTTAAACCTTCTCAGATAACAAAAAAATGGTCTCGAATCCACGCTGTGAAGGTGGTCGGACAGCGAAGCTGTAAACGACAAACAGAACGAGCAGCGATTGTGACGTGGTGCCGACGTTTTCTTTTCGCGCTCGTGTGTAGTAGCACATACCCTGTCACCCAAGCTGTGTCTTGAGTAATACATGAGTAGCGAGCCATTAAAATCTTGGTGGGGTGGAGGAGTTTTATCCCAAGCCATCCTTCATGATGTATGAAGGATGGCTTGGGATAAAACGAGTGCTACATATTAATCAAACGGCTGTTCCGATACTGAAGACATCCCGTCGGTGGGCTGCAAGGGCTTGTGGGCCTACTGCCGAGATGCCTGGCTCGTTTGTGTGCCTGGGCCTTTTGTGCTCCCACCTAGCACTGTTATGTTGATTCCTTCATATGCCAGTTAGATATTGAACCTTGGTATTAGTTGCATATAACCATCTTGGGAAAGTGGGCAAGGACATTGTAGTTCAATATAAATGTAAGAAAGGAAAATGTATGCGAATGTAAACAAAATTATACATGCTTGAGAAATAATAAGATTATGGTTTAAGGATATCTTTAGATTGGAGAAAGAAATTAAAGCGAAAATACGTTGAGTCGAAATTGAATTTCTAGACAGATAAAGACATCTTCATTTCTGAATATTCGAAATCATGTTGACCTTGATGTAATGTCCAGATTTGCGTCGCTAACCTTCCGGTCGCTGTGCAGTGTCGATTCCCCCGCAGATAGCTAGTTTTAAACCTTTAGGTTATACGGTTATATAAGAAGGTGGGCAACAGTTTCTGGGGTTTGTTTTTGCATATTGAAATATTTTTGACAAGCAACTACGAAGTGACATTTCATATTCCCCATAAGAGAAGCTGTGCGGTGATAGAAACAGACCAGCCATGTGTAGGTGAAACTTTAGAAATGGAATTTGTCAACGTAGCCTAGTGATTCCGATTTCAAGTGTTCGTCTTGGACAGAGTTTACTATTGCAGTTATGTGACAAGTGCTCAAAATTTGGGGAGTGTTTTAAATAGGGGGCTTAAAATTCGCAAAGCACTTGTTGCCTCTTAAATCTAATCCCTATGAAAAAAAGCGAATGCCGTTCGTATTCTATTCAGCGACGCGCCCTGCGAATCTCCAAACTTCATCTTCCTTCAAATCAATGAGTGATATGTGGTGATGCAACTCCATGCGGGATCACAGGCTCAAATGGTCTGTTTTTATTAGAAATTCCGTAAGGAACGTAGAGTAACATGCAAGTGCGTTTATTTGCTTTGCTTTAAGCTCGCGGTCAGCCATCTCGCAGGAATGGCAAAGACGAAGCCGTTGGATAGGCGTGTGCACGTACCCCGCGCATCACCCGCGTTCGAAGCTCGTGAAGCGGCCAACGGCCCATTTTCCAGGCCGGAAGGTAAGCGAACGGACGCACTTTTCTGTCCTCCGCCTTTCTCTTGGGGAATCTCGATCCTTGGCGCCTTGTAGCAGGCCTAACAGCCTGCCGAAACTGCCTTACGGTGTCGGAAAGGAGAGGTGCCGGGCAAGCGTTCCGATAGGCTAGCTTTCATTGTTCTCCTTTGCATTCATTTATGGCATCTTCGGTTGGTCGTTTCTGAGCGCCATCGTGTTGCGTTCGGCTTTTCGTTCTCAGGCGTCGAGCGCTCTCGGGCAATCCGAGCACTGGGGGGTGTGTTCTGTAAGTATCCACCTAGTAGGCATGCCGATTTTGTCCTCTGATGCTGAAGTGCTGATTGGCTGGAATCATGATTGGCTGGAATCATGATTGGCTGGAGGCGCCTGTCTCCTTCCGACGTGTACACCAGTCCAGGCAATCAGAACTTGAGCCGCAGACGTAATGAACGCGTCTACCACGTGGACACTTGCAGCATACACCTCCTGGCGTCGGAGAAGTTGTCGAGATTTGGCCACATCTTCGGAACACAGCGTCCCCGCTGTTGGCAACGGCTGACCGTAACCGTTGCCTTCTAGCGTCTCGCGTTCGCCATTAGGCAGTGCAGATAGTTATGGTTATAATAGTATAGGTAAAATCGTATGGTTGTTTTGTTAATGTGCTTTCGCATCTGCCATTGCATTCTCCCAGAGCTAATTTCACGTTCGGCTTCCGTGCTTGTTGTCGGCCTGTGTTCCAGGAATACGGAATCTGGCCGACTCGTAGGATGAAGGCGACCAGTCGAAGATCCCATTAGGCTCGGCGCTTACGCTGCCGACTGGCTCTGCGTTGGTCTATCGGGATTAGGTGCGGTGTTTTGTAACGATTAGAAACAGGTGTGTGTTTTTATGGCACTTAGCTACGTTTGGGTGCATCTGTTTTGTTTTATTAAATACTTTTCTCCACCTTGCGAGTTTCCGCAGAAATATTATGTCAAACCCTTGCCTTTGCTTCGAGTTGATAAATTCGACTTCGCACTACCATTTGCTAACCGCCTGGGGCGCTATAACGTGAAACTATTCCAAACTATTCTAATCCAATTCGGCAATTAACCCTCCGCGATTGGCCAAAACCTTTTTTAGGCCACCCCCACTTCCCCTGTTTGTCCCACGTTGTCACGAAAACCGCGATA
This sequence comes from Dermacentor andersoni, assembly GCF_023375885.2. NCBI lineage: Eukaryota > Metazoa > Arthropoda > Arachnida > Ixodida > Ixodidae > Dermacentor > Dermacentor andersoni. The sequence continues at coordinate 73,193,428 of NC_092822.1, read as the reverse complement.
GCTCCCCATTTGATATCACATGTACACACTGATTATGCATAATTTGACCGAACAAAACAAAAATAGCTATCTCTGATTCGACGGCTCTTTGCCATTAGCCCTCGGTTATTGGTGAAAATTTTCGGGCTGCATCCACTTCACCTGTCTCTGACGCGACGTCAGAAAACCGTAAAAGCTTACCGCGTGAAAGTGACGCGTACGTGCTAAAGATGCATTATTATGCCGAACAAAACAGATTTTTCTCCTGAATAGCCGCAGGCTGCCCCGTTCCGAAAGGAATAAAAGATGGCTGCCACTGATCGCTCCGGCACTGGCTACTCGCCCCTGCCAGAAAGCAGCGGTTTAATTGCGTGTAATAAACCATTTTGCGTGGCCGTGTAACGTTTTCGAGAGCTTTCGGCATATTTACGACCTCGTTCTGCCAACACTTTGCTGAGGGTCTGTTTTAGCGTCATTCTTAAGCTTCCGTTGCATGCCGCCAAGATTGTCGACGAGCCACCGCAAGCTAAGAGAAAGCGGACCAATCGCAGATGCCGGCACCACCCTTTTCATCCGGCTATCGATATTCTGTGCAATGGCTGAGCTCCATCAAATCCTTCTCCACTTGAGCATGCTCCTCGCCGCTTGTGAGCCAAGTAGAGAAGACAAGCCGCTCAGTGCAGGCAATGCTATTCGTTTTTCAAGCAAACAAACTGGACCTCGTATAAACGAAGGGAGCATTTCATTGGTTTGGTCAGTGACCAAAGTGACCGCCCGATGCTTGCGTTGGGTAAAATCATATTCGAATAGTTTTACGTTATAGGGCCCCTGGTTACCTCAGATGGTAGAGCGCCTACCTCTTGAGAAGCGGTGGTCTCGGGCTTGATTTCGGGCTAGAGGGAACTTTTTTTTCATTTAATTGCGACACGTTTCTTGCGAGGAACCCGTATGGGGTTCTTTTGTCGCACTTAGCTAGGTCTGGGTGGATGTTCCATTTCCCTTCACTTCACTCCACCTTGCGGAATTCCGAAGAAATATTGCGTCTTTTGCCTTCGAGTTGTTGGTAAATTTGACTTGACCCTACCATCTGCTTGCTGCCTGACTAGCTCAAATGGTAAGGCGGTTGATAAATTTCCAGGACAACCGCCCTGGAAAGGCGGTTGTCCCGGTTTCGTGTCCCGCACCAGGACGAATTTTTATTCAACTGTGAGGCTCTTTTTTTCCAGGAACCCGTATGGGCTTCCTTTGTAGCCCTTAGCTACTTTTTGGGTGTATGTCTCATTTTTCCTTTATTAATTACTTTTCCCTACCCTATGGATTTTCGGGGAACTAGTACGTAACTATTGTCTTTGCATCGAGTTGTTGATAAATCCAACTTCGCCGTAGCACCCGCTAGCTCCCAGGTTAGCTCAGATGGTAGGGCGTCTGCCCTTGAAAGGCAGTGGTCCCGGGTTCGTGTCCCGGACCAGGACGGACTTTTCGACTTCGAGACTTTCGAGGAACCCGTATTTTGCTTCCTTTGTAGCACTTAGCTACGTTCGGGTGGATATCTCATTTTTCCTTTAATAATTACTTAGGATTAGTTTGACCTTTACCTTTTTTTCAGTGCTTCGCTTTCGGCTCGAACATTTGAGTAGCATCAGGGGTCAGCTGTTAATGCCGTAAATTTGTTACCGCCGTCATTTTAAGGTGATAGAAATACGAATAAAAATTACGAAACAGGGTGGTAGGTTTTCGAGGAAGTCTAAATTCCGGAATTCCGTGCGGCGACAACGCCGGCGATATTCAATACAATTATACCTACAACCTTTGTACACCTAATAAGGCGAGGTTAGACAAGTATGTGTCGGCATGCGAACCACAGATTTACTGTCACTGCTTTGTGCAAGCCTATTGGCACCGAAATTATCGCGCAGGAAGTACGAAAGAAAAGTTCATATTTTAGGACCGTTGCAAGCGCTCCTTATATTTTGTTGTAGCATCACTACTAGTATAGTGTATATCAGCAGACACGCCATTACGAAAACTTTCGCTCGCGCTGGCACGCCATGTCCTTCAGAGACCAGACACAGGTTTCTGGTTGGCGGTGCTAGGCGCCGCCCATTGTTCGCAGCGTAGCGCGGAAAAGGAGTCCCGTTGCAGTAGGCACCACTCCTATAGGATTAGTCGCGATACATTTTGTCGCTATATTGGCGAATTTTTTTTATTTCCTGTAATCAATCTCACCTGAATACTGGACATGGATGTTCAGGTGCTCCCCTGCCGTTTGCGTGGACGACCGACAAAGCACTCGCCCCACCACCTAGCTGACGTACGTTGCCCACGCTGCTATTGCCCAACATCACACGAAGACTAAAACGAAGTAAGTCGTGTTCATTTTCTGACGGTATATATATATATATATATCTAAAGGTCGGTGCATGGAAGAGTGGATTGCACCCTTTCAACAAAAGCCACAAGTAGAACAGCGATAAAATGTACGTTGAACTGCATGCTTACGCCCACGTGACTGCGGTGGCTTGATTTTAAACATTTGCGACATTACAACGATTTGCTTAGTCTACAATAGGCAAATGTTTCAGGTGATTGAAAGGATATGCAGCAAAGTAGTGTCCTCGGTTAGATGGCCTGCGTTGGGGGATTCGCGATGATCACACGGCAAGCTTATGCATTTCCATTCCGAAGTTTCTTCACGAGCTTTCCGGGGCTCTCTATCTTAAATATATCTTTCTTTGTATTGAACCGTTCTCCCGCCAACCTTGGTCACGGTGCAGTATATGGTCGAAGTGTTAGAAAATTGATTTAGAAATCGGGAAAATCGACCGAACAGGGTTCGATACCAACCGTCGGAGCAACTTGGGCGACTGAGTATGTTTCAAGGTGTACATACGCACCACTCTTCAAGAACCTTTTTGCTTTTGATAGCTGTCATTATATATTACGGGATAGGGTATGTAGTGTTCATTAAAGGGCCGCTCACCAGGTCTGGCCTTTTTTCAGCTGACAAATGCTGGGCACACAATGCGCGCTGACTATCGTTTCTGTTAAGTATTACGTCGCTACGCGCCGACGAAAGGTCTCAGATTTCAAACCGAACGCCGTCTTTCTCCTCACGGCCGCTGCACTCCAAGCTGGAACCTGACATACACGTGCTACCGCGCCTAAATAGACGTATTCGTGCTGTGACGTCGCTCGGTGTGATAGGTGACGTCGAGAAATATTGAAGCCAACATCTCTTATTTGTGTAATATGTAGCTAGAATAGACGAACTAAAGCTTAGAGGAATAACAAAACTCACAAATGAAATGTCTTCGTGTCCTTGTTTTACTTCACACCGCAGCAAGGGAGATGTACTTCGCTTTTTTCTGCTTCTTCGCACGTCGTGCAGTCGCGTAGCTAGACAACAGAAGTATATCGTTTTCTACCCTGTTCCAGCGGTCGATGATGCTCTATGAACCGCTTGCGTATGCCCGAGTATTCGGGTAACACTGACTTATACAGTGACTCTGAGGAGATATTCTGTGGGAGTCCACCTAGTGGACTGTCCATTTCGGCCGCTGCTGATTGACTGGGGCTGCTCCTTTCTTCCTCGCTCGCACAACTGCCTCCAATCAGCAGCGGCGGAACTGGACAGCCCACTAGGTGGACTCCTGCAGAATACCCCCCCAGCTGTCCTCGTGCACAGCGTGCAAGGTCGTGGCCTTTGCTAAACGAGACAATCAGAACAGCTCGCGCGCGACGTCGTCAGTGAAAGTGAGCCGCGCAGCAAAAAAAAAAAAAAAAAAAAAGTAAAGAAAAAAAAAATGAACGCGGGGCCCGTGACGTATGCGTTACACGATCCTCGAGCTCCGGTGTGGGAGAACGCAGGGAAGGAATTTTACTGGCGAAGGCGAGAAGGTGCAAGTGGAAAGAGTGTCTCTTGGCGATGGCTCTCGCCTCCTGAAATCATCGGTTCGCGGCACTGAAATATTTCTATCTCGGCTATTAATGAGCCAATCTGAAAATTTCTTGCGGCAGAACGCTCCCTAGAGAGCTCGTTGCAACTTCCAGCTCAGAAATTTGAATGTGCCGTGGTGAGGGACTTTTTATTGGAACTCTTTGACGCTGACTTAAAGCACTGGATATGAGGTAATGGGTTTGTGCTTGTCTTTATGGACCTCTTTGATGCCAAGTTGTCTCACTGGGTATCAGTCAGCAGGTAAAGGCCTCTGTTTTTAATTTAATTTAATGTTAGGGAAAACGTGTGTTGGCAGCCACTAACCCGGGCTTATCTTCCTTTGTGGTTTCGGTGCAAAATGTAATCAATGCAACATACTATGGCGCTATGGTTACCAGTGTGCACGTGATATACGAGACATTTTGCATAATCAAAAAAGGTTACATGCGTGAGTTTGCATGCGACATCTCTCCTGACCTAGCACCTCGTGTATCTTGCACTTGGATGATGGCAAACATTTGTTTGTGGTCTTTATATTATTCATCATGGCTATTTTGCTGAAATCGTCTAAGCTTAAAGAAAAAAACAAAGAATTATTTAGTTTTTCCGATGGGCTGATTCATACTTCGGCATATCTTCATCTCCCGTCTGCCTATTCAAGCTCCAGTAAATATTGCTGTGTGGGAAAAACAAGGTTGGTTGACAGCGTTTCGTCTATCTGCTCGACGTGGTTGCTTAGTGGCTTTCACGTCATGCTCCTAAGCACGAGGTCGCAGCATCGAATCCCGACCGTGGCGGGCGAATATTGGCGTGGCGATATGCAAAGACACCCGTGTGCCGTTTGTTGGGTGCCCGTGCGTTCAAGAACCCCAGGTGGCCAAAATTGATCCGGAGTCCCATACTACAGCGTACCTCATAATCGGATTGTGGTTTTGGCTGGTATAACAATTTTTTTTTCAATTCTCCGTCACGTACAGCTGTTGGCCCTCTTACGTCGTCTAAGACGAAACATGGCTATGAATATATAGGAACATACAAAGACCGTACGTTGTCAGAAGCAAAATAAGTTCTTGTCTTGATGATGTTTTCAACTGCAATCTCAACTACAAGCCATCATTGAAAACACCTTAGCGCTTTCATTATGGCTTTTTCGCAGTTCAATGATAAATCTGCAAATTCTGGCATGTCAGTGTCCTTATTCTTCATATATTTCAGATATAAAATGACAACCCTAATCCAAATAACAAATTTCTTAATTGGTGCAAAAGCATACGTTGCGGAAATATTACGCTCTGATACGAAAACATTCCTGCACTCGGGCACTGAAGAATAACGCAGAGACATCGTAACATTCCTAAGCAATTCTTTGGAATCTGCTAATCAAATAGCAGCAGGCATTCGCATATGCTACACCTACGCTTGTTTGTGCAATCGCTCTGCAAGTTATCATTGGCTATGGTCGTCACATTTAAGCATGTCAGCTGTTCCACTACCTACACTTTCCTGTCAAGCGATCTCCTATGTTTTTTTCAAATATGGTCATAATAGCCACTACCATAATCGTCAGTTTATATATTTTTTCTCCACGGCAGGACAAAGGCCGCTCCCAGCATTCTTAAATAATCCCTGTCTTGCGTTAGCTAATTCAAGTTTGCTCATGCAAGTTGCATAATTCTATCACAGCACCTAATTTTCTGCCGTCCTTCGCTTCGCTTCCCTTGGAACTTATTCTGCAGCTCTGATGGTCAAGCGCTTAATTACGCTACGCATTGCCTAGCCGGCATAATTCAGGCATCAGCTATTGTCATAGTAGGAAACGCATTCTTTCACCTACTAGACACAGAATCCTGTATAAAATTTTCCAACAGAGGCTTTTCCAATTTTACGTATTAAGGTGGACCGACTGCTTATTAGGATATTTGACGCCGTTTATTCCTTATAGCCCTTAGTGTTAAGGAGGGCAGTGAATAAATAGGAATCTGGTACAGTGGATCACGTACTTGGTTGGCACCAGAGCGTTTTTCTCGCTAGCACTGCGGGAAAACCTGTGAAGCAAAGAAAAAAAAAAAAAAACCAACGTCGTGACATAAGCGATAAGAGAATAGCGATATTGCAGTTTGTACGGACATTGTTAATGTAAGCCTCGAGGCACAATCTTTGCGAATGTGCCAAAATTTGGTATTGCTGAGGATTTTATACGACACTTATAGCAAAAACTAACTAGTCATCGCTTGGTACTATCTCTCGCTGAGGTAGCACATTGCGATCCTGCGTAAACATCAGTATGCCTTGACGGGACATACGGGCGTTTTTACCGTCTTGTTATAACCAATGTCCAACTGCGACATAGTAAGTAGGGCGATGCACAAAATCTACATCATAGCTGCCTTATTATGACCGGTTGCCTCAAAAAAAGGGTGCGAACATTGCACTCTTTTGCGTGGAAACACAATGGGCAGAAACTTGTTTTGAGAAGCTAAGGACTGCGCGACGAGGGATGTCGAAAGCTTGGCCTAAGGTTACGTGACTGCGAGGAGAGCGTTATTGATTAGAGAGCAAACGGGAGCAGCCGATATTTTAGTGGACGTTAAGAGGAATAAATACAACTTGGCAGGTCATGCAAAGCATATCGCAGACAACCGCTGGTTCATTCAAGTTGCAGCATAGGTGCTTAGAGAAGGAACGTGAAATTAGTATATTTGTAAGGAGAAAATTAATTTGGCTTGCGCAAGACACGAGATTGCTTGCGGAGGCTTCCATGCTGCAGGAGAATAGGCTGGCGGTGGCATGTTCAGGGAGAGAACCCATCCACAGCAAGCTGCGTTTACCATTTTCTAACAATTAAAACATATTCGCTCATTGGTCAACTACAGTGAGATTTCAGATGTTGGAATGACATTGAGTAAATATGTCCTCTTTCTGCTATTTCGAAGTTTTCCGGATTGTGTTGCGCCGGCAGTTCCGCTTGCATCGCAACTGTGACGCGAAGAGTGAACCTGTGTCAAATGAAAATGTGGTCCGAGTTTTTTGTGATTTTGTTGCTTCTGATTTAGGATGTTGCAATCCGTGTTCGTTAACACTTGTGCCATTCAGAGAACACAGTGCGTGATATTTCGTGCGTTGTCATTGGCCCGCATCGTTCTTAATCATAAATTTTTGTGCCTTGTTTTAATTAATGCTATCGGAGGTTGTCTCTCTAAATACTGAGGTTCTTGCGCGCTCTACAGGGCTTTTATTTATGCCCAATTTGTTTGATGGCAGTACTATAAAATGCTATTGTTGTCATTTGGGAGTTGACGATGACATCACTTGTTACCACCTGCCTCGGGCTTTAATTCACATGAAAGCTGTAATAATAGGCTTACTGTTTTAAGGATTTAAGATCTGGTCAAATAACTATCGAGCAGTGTAATAATGAGACTCTCTTATCGTTAAAGCAGACTAATAGGTCCAACAGAAATTAGACTAGTGCCCTTCGAAAATGCTAATGCGGATCTCTAGACTCGTCTTCTTCCATAGCAAAGCATTCGGCATTGCAACAATTATCGTTCACAAATACCATCATCTGCAAAACATAGCAAAATAAAACTTCACGGCTGCACAATAGAAACCAAAAATCTCCGCGGAAGCAGTCAGTACAGAAGATTAACCAGCGAAGCAGAACCGTGCGGGCCCATTGTTTATCACTGCGTTAATCCCGACGGTGCATCGAACGACGGCTTGGTAGGCTGTCACATCTTCGGTACGCAGTCGCTGCTTGCGTTCAGCTGCACGAGCCTGTTCTAGTGCCCGGACTGCAGCACCGGCACGGCGTAGGAGAGCTCGTTCTCGGTTCTGCTCGCGGCGTTGCTGATCGAAAGCGTCCCGTTCCTTAGGAATGAGTATGACGCGTGGCCTACACATTTCGGAGCCAGAGAAAAAATGCTGTACGCGTGCCTGGCTGCGATGGAGAGCAATGACGTTACCACGGGTGCAGGCAATCACGCGCAATACTCCTTTTTTTTTCTTGCATGCGCATGGGGTTGCGCCGAAGGAGTTTTCGGCGAACAAGCGATGGACGGATGAATCGGCTAGCCATATACAGCTTCGTTGTAAAAAGAGGCGGCTATTCAAATGTATGGCGAACCATTTTGAAGTTTCATTTTAACGAATAAACCCATACTCCACAAACAGGCCTCATAGGTGTATTGTAAAGGCTACCAACAAGTTCGCATAACGTCGCACGGATGTCCTTCATAATGTTGTTGTTAGCTGCGGTCACTTTTAAGTATTCCTGTGTGTGTCTCTTCTGTGTGTCTTGTCAAAATGTTGCGCAATCCAACCTCTAATGGCTGACAGGTCGTTAGAGCAATCGGACATTCAGTATAAACCTTCCTTGACCGGTGAAATGCCGTCACGATTCGTTGCCACGGCGCGGTTAGAAAGAAAGAACTACCGCCAAATCCACATATAGTGTTGCTCACTTACAAGAGCGAGGAAGCTTGCCTTATGCATGGTCGAGGATTGGCATATCATTTATTAGTGCTAACACGTGCGTAATTCAAGCTTCTATACTCAAATGGGTATTGTTCTGCCTTACAGTTACCTTTCGCGAATACCCGTACCTGCCCATGATTGACAGGTTGACGCTTCTTTCCCTTTATACTGTGGATATATTTTAGATCATATAGTCCGTGTGTGTGTGGTTTTTCGTTCGTTGTTGTGTCCGTGTTTTGCTGCGTGCCTTTCCAAAATTATACCAGAAATTACACGAGTTATCTGCACTACTTTATTCGCGACAATGCTACAACAAAAGGCCCTCTGGCCTTGTGAAACGCAATCAATAAGTGAAAAAACTACATTTCGTTAAAACACACACCTTAGGATAGTTGCACACCGGCAACAAAGCGCCCTTAATAAGGATACGTGACGCCTCCCCAACCACCGCAACGTCGTAGATATCGGCTCGGTGCAAATGACAACCTTGTTAGCCATTGCAAATATCTGTGAGTAGTATTAAAATGTGGTGCTAAGAGGGAAATTCTTATTGCCAGTACTGGGTGCCGGCTTTATAATGAAAGGGTTTCTGTCCGATTTTGAAAGTGAATATCATGCTGAGGTTAACTTTCAACGATGTATAAAGGGAGTTGAAGCTGACGTTATCAGAAGTTCACAAATATACCGGATCACTCAAGCTGAAGATGATCAAACGGATGTTGGCTATTGTTTAAAGCATTACGTGGTAGTTCTTTCTTTCTATCCGTATATTTGCCATATAGTAATTATTCGAGTTCAAAAATATTAAATGCGAAGCAAAAGTTGAAACTTTTGATTCGCACACTGTGTGTGTGATTCAGCCTTTGTGTCCCGTCTTGATGTTTTTTCTCTGATAATGGCTGTTGCAGTACTCAGCAAGTATGCCATTAGCTTAAATCACGCACCGAATGCCTGCGTCTTTTCCCGGTCCATTTATAAGCGGAAGCATACCATTCTAAATTCTCCGTCTGAGAGCAAAGCAAACCCTGCGCGCAAGCGTATAAGCCACATCTAAGTTTTATTGCATGAAGGGCTGCCATGGGAAATTCTGCCTTAAATTACATACTTACCAAGTGGATGATTCTGCGTATTGTAATTGAGCACAACACTAAATATAGCGTAACATATTTTGTAAAACTGCCGAAAAAGTTCATTTTATAGAAACATTGTATTCAGCTACGGTATATTTTAAAACGCCTGCAAAATTTTTGTCTGCGCGTCATACGTATATCTAATGTGTACGCCTCCCCACCTCTCCGCAGCGTTTAACTTACAGTTGGCGTTGTGAAAACTTATGAATAATTTCATGTGCGCATTGTTTACATTATCCTGATGTGCATCAGGGTTCTTTTTCTCCTTGACCTAGAGAATATCGTGAGCTGGCATGTCCCTTGATCGCGGTAGCAGTGAGGAGCGCTTCAGCTTTGTGCACTTTACTCCTGTTGGCAGCCCTAATTTATGGGTATCTCCTGTCTGTACAACGCAATCGCCCAGTATAGATATGCCATAATATCTCCACATACTATACAGCCCTATGTGAATTGTACTCTTCTGACGGAATACGGTGTTGGCTTTGACGGAGTAATTGATTGCATTCTTTTGTTATTTTCAATATTGAGCACTTGGTGATTGTGAAATCTCGCTTTCATGGAATAGCAATCTGTGTGCCGCACTAGAAAATCATGGAGCTGTTTCCCGTTGCCCCGTGGGAACACATATATTGATTCGGTTAGATGCGGTAAAATGATTATTTCTCGCATTTGTTAGCTCTCGAGCATCTTGCGGAATCTTGCGGAACTTCGCGGAACTAATATGCTATCTTTCCCACTTCCTGTTCAAGTCGTCCTACTCAATAGCATAGATGGTGACCGCCTTAGAGAAGCGCTGCTGCCGTGTCCAGCACTCAGGAAAGGAGGAATTTGCACTTCGATACTAGTCTCGGCTGGATTACTGTTTCTTCCTTTCATGAAGTTTGCTTCATCATACGAAATTCCGCATAATTCATTTTCTGTATTCACTATCAGCGACCCCCAATGAAAGATGTTATTCCCGGATTCAATCCCCAGAGGAGCAAGCATATTTTTCAACTATATCGCTTCTTTTCTGAAAAACCTTTATGGATTTCCTTTATTGCTCTTTTTTCTGAAAAACCTTTATGGATTTCCTTTATTGCTCTGTGCTAAACTTGGTTGGATGACATTTTCCCTTTGATGGGCCTTTCACCGCGCGCGATTCATGACAGCATATTGCTCATGTTGAGCGTCGTTTGTTGTGCTTGTAAATCAGAGATATTCGTCAACGCTGTGCGATCGGCTTGTTTCCTGGTTAGCTCGGGGATAAAGCAATCGCCCAGGGAAGACTGTTCTAAGTTCAATCTCCTGACAAAGAAAAATGTGTCCTCAACCGCAAAACTCGTTTTCTGAAAAACTTGAGTGGGCTCCCATCGCAGCTTGCTGAAACCCTCTGCTGAATAACAATTTCTTCCTTTCATGAACCTTCCTCCAGGCCTAATAAATCACGGAAAATATTTTGCTGTATTTATTGTCTGTGCTCGGAACTGTCTCATAATTGACCCTCACTCTCCGATATTGGAACGTCCTGCTTAGCTCTAATCTAGAGTGTAAGCTCGGGAAAGGCGTTCTGTGCTTGGTTCAAACCCTAGACCTTGACGAATTCTTTAAGAAACCCGTATGGGTTATCTTTGATGCTTTCTGGCACACTCTTCTGAGTAACTATTTTGAGATAACTATTATGGGAATCTGGTACAGTGGTTCACGTACTTGGCACCAGAGTGTTCTGGTGGCTAGCACTGCGGCAAAACCTGTGAAGCAAAGAAAAATACCAACGTCACGACATAAGTGATAATAGAATAGCTATATTGCAATTTGTACGGACATTGTTAAAGTAAGCCTCGAGGCGCAATCTTTGCGAAACTGCCGAAATTTGGTATTGCTGAGGATTTTATACAAGACTTATAGCAAAAACTAACTAGTCATCGCTTAATACTATCTCTCGCTGAGGTAGCAGATTGCGATCCTGGGTTAACGTTATCCTGCGTGGGCAAAACTGACCACACAGGATAAGCATTGGCCCCTTCATGAATATTTCTTCTTTGCAGAAATAATCAAAACTTAACTCACTCTGGCTAAAGTATAAAGCTTCTTCGTAGTCTCTGCTGGATGAATTTCTCCCGTTCATGGACACTTTTCCCTATTTGCGATATCACCCAAAACTAACCACAAAGGAAAAACGTTGGTCCGGGTTTCAAACCGCGGCCAGGTAGAATTTTTCTTCAAATGCATTGCTTTAGTAATTTGGAGAACTGGTACATGTGATCTTTGCAGCTTCGCGCTCAACATCTGTGAATAACATTTTTTAGCTTTGATAAATTTCCCTTTTCGGACTTAGATACATGTGTCTTGCGCTGTTCGTTGCCCTATTCGTTGCCCTATTCGCTATGCTTCGAGTGAAAGTTTAGAATACTGCCGCTTTTCGATCTGCCCGCTTCCTGGTTAGCTCGGGTGAAGAGAAATCGCCTGCGGAATAGTTTGTCCCTCAACCGCAAAGCGTTAATTTTGTATTTGAGAAACGCACATGTTTATACAGCTTGATACTAAAATGTATGAAAATGTTTTATTTGCATAAACGTTCGCCGAGGCTTGCGGACTTATACGCAGCTATTCGTCTTCACTCAGTGATCTTTTAGCCGCCTGGCTAGCTCATACGTAGTGACCACTTTGGAAAGGCGTTGGACCCACATTCAATCTCTAGACGAGGGCAAAATTTTCTTGAACAATGAAGCTTTCCAAGAAGCCCGTATGAGATGTATTTAGTTTCAAGGCAGTCTCTGCTTTATTACAGTTTCTGACTTAGCATTTCTCCATGCTGCAGAATCTCGCAAAACTAATTTGCAATATTGAATGTCCCCGTTTTTCCAGTGTAATAATTTATGCCAAATTATTAACCGCGAAGTTCTATCTCGGAATCCCGTATGCGTTACCATTGTAGCTTCGCCCTACGCTCGACATTTAGTGGATTACTCTCCACCTTCTGAAACTAAGGACTGACTCGGCACATTCAGTGTCTTTGGGCTTGAGTTCCCTTCGCTTGCAAGATTCGGCGGAAATAATTTAGCGTATACATCTTCCTATCATTCAAGATGGCCATTGAAGGGCCTTCGTTCTGTCATCTACTAGTTTTCAGGTTAGCTCAGAGTTCTGGAGACTGCCCTGCAAAGATCTGGGGTTGAATTCCCGCATCAGTGAGTTTTTTCACGTGCAACGCTTTCTTTCTGTGAAACAATTTTAGGTCTCGTTCGCCTCTCAAAAGACGATGTGAAACTTTCAGTGGGCTCTCGGGAGGGTGTGCGCTACAACAGCTTCCAGCAGTGTTCGGTGGAGTCGGCGGTGCTCATGGCAGGCTGTTTGTTTGCATCAGTGAATTGGATTGTGTGGTAGCCTCTTGTGAGACTAGAATCTTGTTTTCGCCCGCTGCATTCGAGGAAGTGTACTAAGCAAGCCAAAGCTCAATTTACCTCAGTTTCGTGTACGTTATCTGCGTTAACTTTGCCGAACGCTGAATGCAAGAGCAAAGTCTCCAAGTGCGAAAAAAAGGCTTAGGTAACACTGCCGGTAGACTCGCGATGACTGCTGAGTTTCCTTCCTGTGCATTGCTTTTGCGTGACTGGTCGAATATCCCTCTGAGTATGCTGTCAACGTACAGCGAAATGCTTGTAACTGTCGGAACAGCAGTCATTGCTCCGCTGATTGCAACATAAGCAAAGTTCGAGGGATGGCGTCCGTACCACTCGATTGAACAGATTCCGTTGCAGTGCGTTATTTCCGTAGAGAAAGATTGAAGTGGAAACGCGAACTTTTTTTCGTATCCTGCGTAAAAATAACCTAATTCCTAATGTCATTTCAAAACATATGGGCCACCGTCAATATGATGAATACTTGAGTGTTTTTCTTGTGAGCATGAAATAAATGTCTTCTTGATGACCGCTCCAGAGCAGTTTTCTTCTGACTGTCTTATGTGTTCCTAATGAACACAGTGGTTTCTCAACAACTTTATGTGAACCGACATCACATCAATTTTTCGCAGAACTAACTATAGCGTCCCCAAATTGAAAATTGATTGAAAATTGGCAGGAGAAATCAATCAGGCATACCACATAATTAAGACGTGTGAGCCGTCCCTCATTATCATTGCATGAAAATGAAAAAAGTATGTGCCTATTTACTCACTTTATTTATGCAAACACCGTTTATCGTGATATGCCTTTGTACTACAACTTCTGCATTCTCTCTCAAATTAACTTGTGCAGAGTACAAGCGCACATCCATTGCCATTTCTTTATCCCTTCCCTTAACTTAGTTGTTAGCCGAAGGCTTGTTAGGTCTCCCTTCCCTTCCTGTGTAAATTTTGTCCTGAAACGTCACATGAACTGATCGGCAAACTCAAACGGACACTACAACTATTAACTAGCTTCGACATTACTGCAGTAGACACAGACTCACAACTGCTACAATGCCTGTCTGCATGAAGAGGGGCAGCTCGCAAAAAACACAGCAAGCTTGCCAGAAAACACCTCGTTGCTGAAGTAACTGCCGCACAGTGTATGCTTGCCTTCCTATATAATATTAAAAAATTGGAGGTCACCGAATGTGTATTTGCCAGTGAAAACTAGTCTGAGAACAAGACAGCAATAATTGTAAATATCAATGCTAAACAATGGTATGCACGCTGCGTGCTTAGCCCTGTGACATATTTGGCGCCCTGCGCTTCGAATTCTTACATGGACAAAAACTGCACACGCGTGTAGCATAAGCAGAAAGCAAAAATGTGGAAATAAATGCTACAACATATGAAACAGTGTCAAACAATAGATCGAAAATAAAAACAGATACTGTGTAGTAAACAAAAATAAAATTACATTGCAGCCAAGCACTTGTTGCGAAAGAAAATACTAACATCAGGACATGTTAGGTCTATTTTGATATGAACACAAAGTGTGCATAATGTTTACGGAGGAAAATAAGCAGCAAATGGAGTAAAGCTGCATAAATATTTAGCCTATTCAGCAAGCTGCGTTAATAAGTAGATACACTTATCCACGAATGATACCGAGATCCTGCCTTTTGGAACAGGTACACCTAATACATGCCTGATATGAAGATCCAAATTACACGCCGGGCCACTGCGGCCATGTACACGGATTCCTTGCATTTCTGGCGGCTCCTCTATTATGTGGACACCGTTGTGGGTCACGGCCTCACCACTACAAAATGTATTCTGTATTAACTTATAGCTGTGGCACAGTAAGACTGTCATATTGCGAACACATGCAAGCAGCATGCAACAGCCCCCAAAACAATATCTGCACTATTGGAGGGTGGCAACAGAGCACACATTCGAAGTCCTTGATGAATGTCGTGTTAATAGGGACCCCTGGAACGGCAGCAGCACTTTACAAGAAATGTTTGTTTACACAACCATCCCAGTTTCCTTCATGACTTAGCTAAGCAACTTTCTCTTGTCATGTTTAGTAACGTCAAAGTTATGGCGGGACCCCTTGTCTTGAAAAGAATGACACACAACGAGACCCATCTTTCGAAGACGCGTGCACAAGAGGAGAGAAAAGGCAACCAAGTGTATAATAAAACACTTGAGTCCAAAAGAAAAAGTCTACACGTGCATGCGCCATACGAAACCAGGCAGTCATAAAAAACAAAAAAAAAACATCTATGAATGACACATTCTAAAGGCAGCACTTTTCCACAAAGGCTACTGCTTCACAATATAGCGATAAGGAGGGTGCGCGCACGTACTGATTGTGAGCGTGTTTTTGGATTTGGTGAGTTTCAATGACTTCTCTCTCGCATTTTGTTTCCCCTACCAATAATGTCTTCGTAAACAAGATGGCAAGGGCAACTTTGGCAGTGTGCAGGCAGGTGTGCCCCTCCCCCTGACGTCGCAGGCGTTTCACGTTCTTCTAAGCGAACATTGACACAGCGTCCCGTCTGTCCTGTACCTTAATACTTAATACTTATAACTTAATAACTGTACCTTAATAACCATCGCCTTCATTCACAAACCAGAGGTGGTGGGTGGGCTCGACTCCCACCAAACGTCGTGGGTTTCAGTGCCTTCATAAGCTCTATCTTAATTAACTGTGCCTTAATACCAAGCGTCGTGGCTTCGCAGACTTGATGCCATAGGTAGTGGGTTCGGCTGCTAGGAAAGGTCAAGGGTTTGTGACCATTTTGTAGCATCGTGTGCTCACGGCGACAACACCGGATTTTCCGCCTCATGAGCCATATAATGTTTTCGCATTAAGATTTTAACGAGTGTGTATTGTACACATTATATGATGTGCTTTGACATTAGCAATAAGGAAAAAAGCTGTCTACTCTCCATCAGAATCATAAGGTGCAGTGCCATTTGAGTCTATGATGTACTTGTGATGCCAAATTCAGACGATGCGATTCTGATGCCTGTCAGATGTCACATTAGGAATACATAACCTTCTCATCAGACACTCGATCATTATTCATTTTCTTAGGGACTATAGTTTTCATAGTTCTCTCATGTCGTTGATTCAAATATTCCTGTAACTTCAGCTCCAGCCCAGACACTAGGGGCCTTCGCGCTGGCTATGGTATGTGCATTGGTTCGACAGATGAGTGATATAGCCCTTTTTTCACAACCGCGAGGCATTGCTTGGATGCTGAACAAGTAGTGCGGCCAAAAACATGTTCATGATAGAAAAAGCTCTACTAAGAACGAAGACTTAGCATGTCTCCCTTGTTCCATCATCCACGCTTACCAAGACGCCCTACTGACAGCTATTCAAAAACATTTACCGCAAATATTACCATAAATGACTATGCCCTTTCCGATGTTACCTGGGTTGCTACGGGCCGTGCTCAAACGAAATAAATTCTGTTTAAGCTACGCCTATTTTCCATTAAGTGGCAACCATGAAGACGCCGCACAGCGCCTGCCCTCGCTTACAGCTCAGGCCGCAAGATATAAAAAATATTGCTGCCTTTGGATTTAAGTGCCTATCCAAGCCGGCCGTGGGGCAGGTCAAATTTCCCAGTATCGATGTATGCCTCCTCACGATCCAAACTTGTCGTGCTAAGCATCCTTGCAATGTGAGTCCGGAGTTCGTCCGCCTGTGTGCGCACGGCCGACGTACTCGAAGGAAAGGAAATGTGCTGGCCAGGCAACTTGATGGAAGAGAAAACAGTCGCGTGCAACAAACTAGCACACAGCGGCCTAGTAAGGTAACAACCGACGCTGCCATAGTACCCTTACCGCAGGCGCCTGTTGCCAATAGCGCCTGTCGATTTCAGATGAAAGATGAACCACAATATTGAGACCAGGTGGCACATTGCAGTAGGCGGGGCACATCAGCCGGTGCCAAAACGCTTCTTCGGAAAAGAGGTGGTTGAGGAAGGATGAGAAAGAAAAACATTACGCTCTGAGTGTTCACGTTCATATTAGAACCAACACAGTTTGAAAGAAAGAAGTTCGTCCCGATCCATTTTGGAGGTATCATAAAAAGGTGGTTCAGGACCACTTTAAAGTGCCCTGGAGTGGATAAGGGAAGCAGAATACCCAAGTATCTCGACAACTGATTCTATCCAGGTCTTATCGGATTGCTTGAGACGTAACGCATACTGCGCAGGTCGCATTTATTTTGGCGTATTTGAATCGATCCACGAGACCATTGCCACTATCCCAACATAGGGGATCATAGTCATAACTTTGTGAGGTGCCGTCCAGAAGAGCACGACATCATTAGGTGGCGGCGTCACATATGAGAACGAGACAGCTCTGGCGATTTGGCATTTTAACGATCCTTGGCGAACATGTTTTTGGCAATTTTGCGAATCCGCCCCGAGTTACCTGTCAAATAAAGTTGCAGCTGCTTTATACATTTTGGCTTTGCCGATTGTACACCATGTAAAAATATTTCCACCAATTCATTTTCTGGTAAACGCAAGTCATTCTGGCAGCGCAATATTCTTTCAATCTTCTTCATGTTTAACAGCTGACGTTCTTTATTTGACGCTGTCGGTGTCACCAGAACAATGACATCGCACCATCATTAGCAGCGGTGGCTGTTGTAAGCTCTGTCCAAAACCGAAGTTAAAATGTCATGGAAGCGCCGGTAGGCGCTTCCTGCAATTCTAGTACCACATCGAATAGCGGAAGGTGGTCGTAACTGGAGGAAAATTTGTTGAAACGTAGATGTGTAACAATATCGATACGCCAGGTTCAAGACATCAATTAAAAAAAAAGCAAGACGCAGCGGCAACTGCAAGTTATACCCCTGTCACACGGCAAATCTACTGTCATTTCCAACAAATGACATTTGTTGCGATTAATGTCATTATCACAGCGCGCTCTCACACGGCGAAAAATAATGTCATTTGAAAATGATGACAATGACGATAGTAAAAAAAAAAGACACGCCTCAAACCCACTTTTGTCCAATAATTTTCCAATATGCTAAATTCCACTAGAATATGTGATCGTTGCTTTCAAACCGTATAGCGTTCCATCGCTAACTTGCCGACATTGCAAACGAAGTCGAGTCGAGCCAAGCCAAGCCAAGGCTAAGGCAAGCAACAGGGCAAAGAGAACGATAGGCGCGTCCGCTACATCTGCTAAAGTGGTACGAGAAGGGCAGTTACATGTCATCGCCGTTCTGATGTGCATGCGGGCTCCTAATATCCTCATTCTTGGCGCGTGCCACAGGGAAATACGCGCATGTTTTTACGCCAAGTCAATTCAAGCGGCCGCGGCCGATGCTCCGGTGCGAACCAACACGACTGCTGCAGCGAAAGCTAAAGACGGCTGTCTGGTCACTGGACTGAGAGTAGTTTTCTGTATTATACGCACGTGGTGGACTTCAATGTCGTTAAAGCAATAATTAGGCAATAAAATTGATAGAATAATAGTGATTTTTGTTAAAACAAAAGAAGCATGTACTGTTTGCGAAACACTGGTACACTCGTGGTGTCGAGGATACACATTCGGTTCCAAACGAATGCGAATGAGTTTGGCGAACTCATTCGTTTGTAAATGTCATTTTCGACGAATGTCATTATGTTTTACCGTGTGACAGCAAACAAATGGCATTATCAGCGTATGTCATTCCTTGTAAATGACATTAGATTTGCCGTGTGACACGGGTATTACACCATCATTCTTAAAGTGTATTCTCATTTATTCTATTTTTCAGGCATGACCACTTCTATTCCAAGAACGTTAGCACATTTGGTTGAATTATGTCACTACCAATGAGTAGTCTGCCGAAGCGATCTTCATTTAAAAGACAAAACAAAGTAATAACTTCAAAAAACTTCAGTCAAACCCTATTGCATTGGTGTTAAATTCCTCTGAATACCTTGGTAGCATAACGAAGAGGTGCTGCCAGTGCGATCCCCACCTGGGTGTGACGTAGCGTTCGCCCACTGTCAGATGATTTGCTGCACGGAACAGCTAAACCGTCCATATGTCGCAACGACTGCGCATCGAATGCGGAGGATGCGCAAAACTCCAACTGGCATCAACTTTTGGGAATAAAGATGTGCACGGTACTCGGACATTACCGCTGAGCCGCTCATTTATGCCATAGGTGGCTTTGATGGCGAAGCCCAACACTTCGCGGTGCCCCCTGGTATAGTCACTTAAATTGAACGAGCAATCTAGTCGCTACTGTTATTTTGTTTATTGAACAAATGGCACTAGTTGCGCTTGCGAAAGATTTACGCCGAAACAGATATAAGAAGTAACACGATAAAATTTTTTTAATCTAACAAGGAGTTCAAATAAGAAAAGAACAAACTGTGCTTTAGCAGTGTTTTGCGCGAACTGACAGTTTTTATTTGTGGTTACCAAACACAAGTACATTTATGAGCCTTTAAGCAAATAATTTGAAGAGAAATCTGTGAAGTGGACGTTGTTAACCTAAGACACCGAGACCTAACAACGCAGCGATTCTCAAGTTAAATTTGAAGATATACTGCACATTTCGTTGCGTCATAAGGGATTTCAGTGTCAAACCATCCTAATCTGGTTATAGTCATCTCTTAGAGGGCTGGAACGGTAAGAAGAGGCACAGAATGCTCGAGATATTTCACTCGAAAATTAAGATATGCGAGAATTACCACTAATATTCCATTTAATTTTATTTTCCCCGTCTTCGCACTCTCTCCTCCAGCTGCCGCGCCCACAAGTAAGTAGCTTAGTCGAGTGTTCTGACTGCAAATATCTCTTTGTGTGTATGGTTGTGCACACGCTCTCACAAAATTTATAACGCAGCATTTAGAAAACGAAGGCATGCTTTGCCTTCTGCAACGTGGTTTCAGGAGAGGGTTTTCCAGAGTGCCAAAGTTAGTAACGGTTTTTCGCGCTTTTTCGAGTATCCTACATAAAGCAGGGGAGGTTGATTTATGCTCCTTCGATTTTAGTGAAGCTTTCGAACCTGTTCACGTACTAAGCTGATTGAGACGAAGTTATAAGTCCTTTCCCTTTCCTAGTTAATTGAGTTGCAGCATACATAACAAACCGCTGGCAGTTTCTTGTTATAGAGTTTTGCGTGTCAGACCCACTAACCATTTCATAGGGCAGTTGAAGGCGTTCGCATTCAAGGGTCAGTTGTCGGACCCTTATAACATTTCAACTTTCTATTGTTTGCGCAGTTGTGCAATTTCAAGTCAGGGAGTTTGTGGATGATTGTATTAAGTTCCCTAAAATCATTGCCACCAATGACTTTAGTGCAGCTTTTGATCTGTTGAACTCAATCAGGTTGACGAACACAATTGATCAAGGTGTCAGTAAAACCAGAAACCAAAGTTTTACTGTTTCGTAAACCTTTTATTACTGAGGCATAAACTAAAGCATGCTCAAAACTGAACTTTTAGTTTAATTCTTCCATACGCGAGCATTATTTGGGGACCTTACACAAAAACGAACATTGGCGCAGTCGAGGTGATACAGCGGAAAGCGGGCCATCTTAACAAAGTATCGACAAACAGGCTCTCCCTCACCGCTAATGGAAGAATAGAGCGTCTCAACGCCCCAGACAAGGCGGAAATCTTACGGACTAATGTGCCTCTTCTTACCTTCTTACACGACACGAAAGGCTTTCCTCTAAAATGAGAGGTATACTTAAGCCGTAACTAACGAGTTAACGAGGCATCACGATCAGCCACCGTGAGTGTTCAGTGGCTGTGGTGTTAGGCTCCTAACAAGATGTCGCGGGATCGAATCCCGGCCATGGCGAAATGCGAGAACACCCGTGTACTTAGATGAGGTGCACGTTAAGGTACCCTGGAGGTCCAATTTTCTGGAGTCCCCCACTACGGCGTGCCCATAATGACATCGTAGTTCTGACACGTGAAAAATCGTAACTTGATTTTTTTAAGTCATCACGACCACTATAACTCCATGAAGCGAGAACAGCATCTGCCACGAAATTATACGAGAAATATCACCGATATGTGTCTTATTCGTTTAATTTTGTTTGTGATTCTCTTCGCGCTCATCATAGGCATGGCGACCGGTGCGCTGACGGGTAAGTACACTGGTCGAGTAACGGACCTCCAAACATAATACGAGGAAGCTTTAGCTCAGCCTCAAATCCAACGCCACTTACTACAATACATGTAAAACGCAGACGTGCGTTTGCTTTGTTGCGTTTTGCAACCCCCATTAATATACTGCCGCTGCGACCGCGATTCGAACTCGCGTCCTCGGCATTAGTAGCGCGACGCCTTAGCGCAATGAAAGCCAGGCGCTCGTTGTATTTGTACTTTTCGTGCCTTCTTCGGCTATATATATATATATTTTATTGACAGGAAAAGCAGAGGTCCCGACTTCAGCTAGTGCGCTCTATATTCTGCTACTCTGTACTAGGGAAGAGCGAAGGGGAGTGAAAGTACTGGGATGGGTGGTGATGATGAGAGCAAGTGGTGAGTCTTTAGTATATGAGACCGTTGCTAGAGCCGCTGGTCAACACTTTAGTTGCACGCATTGAGGTCGCAGAGTCGGGCAATGGGCCGAGCATAGCTTCCTCTGACAGTCGTTGCCTGCCAACGCTGGCTAGGAAGCTGTCTAACGTCCTTCGCTCCAGCATGTATGCTGGGCAATCGCACAGTATGTGTTCCAGCGTTTCAGGCATCTGGAGTGTTCACAATCAGGGCTGTTCGACTGGCCGATGAGGTGCGCGTAGCGACGGGTGAATGCAACGCCCACCCGAATCCTGTGTAGCAATGAAGTTTTGCTCCGCGTAACCTTCCGGGGCAAATAGAATTTCTGGGTCGATCATATATAGGCGTCAGTGAATACTATCATCGTGGGCTCTGTATGCCTTTGTAAGGTCCTGCATGAGTGCATTGATCTCAGAGTTGGTGTCAGGTTGCGGGTAGGCAATCCGTACTTCATCAGAGGAAGGGAAGGCCGATCTTGCCTCACTGCCAGCGAGTTCATTGGCAATCATACCACAATGACTAGGCACCAACTGAAAAGTGATCATGTGACCACCTGGCCTAATCGAAATCGCCGAGTAATTCCAAGTTGTGAGTTGATAAATGCGGCCGTTGTGAGCTCTTTCAAGCCTCAGTAGTGGGATCCGCGACTAAATGAATACAACCAGTACAAGATGCTAAACATGGCCTCTGAAAACTCCGTCTAAGCAGCCATACGCCAACTCGCCTATCTCCCGACTTAGCCGATACTTGGCGCGATCATCCCGGAAGATTTTCACGTTATTTCTGAACGAGCTCGAAAAGTGGAGCGACGTAGAGAACTCCGCAGAGTTATTCATTATACTCTATCGTGGAAGACGTCAGAGACAAAGCGAAATCCCTTTGCGCAGTCACTTGCGGCACATCAAGTGAACGCCAAATGATATTCGGAGCTGCCTGCCCGGAGCGCTCTCACGTTTTACGTAAACTACATAAACCATGTCCAGACGGTAAAGTTACTTCTCAGAAATAATGCATACGCTAAAAGCTACGGGTCGTTTAGCGTTCTGCGCATGCGCGTTACGGTCCCGCTTTTATGGTAAGCCCGGTTTTAAGCTGAACAAGCTAAAATAAAACTGTATTGACTTTGTCACGTGGCGCCATAGTGAAACGAATTGAAGAGTTTTCACTCTCGTAGTGCCTTACTAACCAGCTCACCGCTTCGCCTCAAGCGGCTCAGGTTAATAAGTGACTCCCACAACCGGTTTGCTAGGGGGGGGGGGGGGCGTACATTTTGAACGTTAGATATTGCGCATTACGCCAGCGACGCGGATCGGCCCAGCGTTTTTTTACTTCTAGTGCTCTACAGCGTGTTGTCTAGGTGCGGAATAATTCGATTGAAGTGCTCTTTACAATCCTTCAGGTAAGCTTCCCCCAGTGCAACATGCAATTCCATTATAGAAACGTAAAAATTCTTGGAAATGTATTTTTCGTTATCTATAGAAATGCTCCAGTGGGGCTTTCGTTTTTTTTCGTTCCCCTGTCGTGGCACCACGGTATACAGCAATAGTTCTTGTGCGAAGCTTCACCGAAGGGCATCGGTGAAAAAGTGTCTAGTTAATGTGCGAGAATATAAGAACGGCGATTCGACTTTCCAAACATGACGTGAATTACCCCTGGAGCATCACGAACAGAATGCCTTCTGTGCGCACTCAACATAAATGCGTCGGCGAAAAGCGTGTTTTCAGTCGTTCAAAAGATGGAGAAATTGGGCTGGAAGTTATTGGAAGTCATTGCCTGGCGTTATACCAGCGTAAGCAGCACACTCGCGTGTTATCACTCCTGGCAATCTCCCGCAGCGTCTTTAACGAGTGCGTGTACCGAAAAAAAATGACAGGGGCTATAAAACGCGCTGGAGACTTGGCCCTGTTCGATTCAGGCAAGGTGAAAATAACTTCACCACAACAGTCGATGTAATAATAATAATAATAATAATAATAATAATAATAATAATAATAATAATAATAATAATAATAATAATAATAATAATAATAGTCAGCCTGTTTCATGTCCACTGCAGGACTAAGGCGATCTAGCCTGCGGTCTCCAATTACCCCTGTCCTGCGTCAACCAATTCCAACTAGCGCCCGCGAATTTCCTAATTTCATCGCTCCACCTAGTCTTCTGCCCTAAATGTCAGGACTGGTAAAATGCACTGATTGTACACCTTCCTTTTCAATGATAATGGTAAGCTTCCACTAAGGACCTGGCAATGTCTGCCGTATGCGATCGAACACATTTTTATTCTTCCGTGAATTTCCTTCTCATGATAAGAGTGCCCTGTGAATAATTGACCTAGGTAAACGTACTCCTGCGACTGGCGATCCTGAACTCTTGTTGCTTTGCCCGGATATTTAATCTGCATATTAATCTTCAACCCCACTCTTAGTCTCTTTGTTAAGGTCCTCAATCATTTGTGGTAACTCGTCTGCATTGTTGGTGAATAAAACAATGTCATCGGCAAACCGAAGGTTGCTGAGATATTCGCCGTCGATCTTTACTACTAAGCCTTCCCAGTTTAATAGCTTGAGTACTTCTGAGCATGCAGTGAATAGCATTGGAGAGATCGTCTCCCTGTCTGACGCCTTTCTTTATAGGTATCTTCCTGCTTTTTTGTGTAGAATTAAGGTAGCTGAAGAACTTCCTGTAAATATTTTCCAAGGTATTTAGGTAAGCATTCTGTAGTCCTTGATTACGTAATATTGCTATGACTGTTGGCATCTCTACTAAATCAAATGCCTTTTCGTAGACTAAGAAAGCCATATAGAGAGGCTTATTATACTCTGCGGAGTTCTCGATAATATGATTATTGACATGGATGTGATCCATTGTAGAGTATTTCTTCCCGAAGCCCGCCTGTTCCCTTGGCTGACTAAAGTCCATTGTGGTCCTTACCGACTCGAGATTATCTTGGTAAATATTTGAAACTGGGAGTAAGTTAATCGGCCGATAATTTTTCAATTTATTAACATCTCCTTTATTGTGGATTAGTGTATTGCTTGCATTCTTCCAGTTTTCCGGGACCCTTGCAGTCGATAGACACTTCGTATAAATAGCCGCCAGTTTTGCAAGCATTATGTGTCCTTCATTTTTGATTAAGTCGACTGTTATTCGATCTTCTACTGCCGCTCCTCCTTGTTTCATATCTTGCTAGGCCCTTCTGACCTCATCGCTATTTAGAGGAGTTCCTGTATTCTGTTAATTACTATTTATAATTGAGGTATCCTGACTCACTGGGTACTGTACAAATCATTATAGAATTCTTCCGCTGCTTTTACTATAACTTCGAGATTACAGATATTACCCTGCTTATCTTTCAGTGCATGCATCTTGGTTTGCTGCGTCCTTTTTTTACGGCTGCTTCAGTCTTTCTCACGTTATGGTCTAGAATATCCCTTATTTTCGCCTTGTTGATCAGTTTTAAGTTCCGCGAATTCTATCCTATCTCTTGAGTTGGACATGTCCATATTTTGTCCTTTCTTTATTAGGTCCTTTGTTACTTGGGAGAGCTTGCCTACTGGTTGCCTTGGTTCCTTGCCTCCTAGTTCAGTTGCTGCCTCTGAAACCAACCTAGTTACGGTTTCATTCATTAGCTCTGTCATTATCATCTCTCTGTTCAAAGGCTGCATATTTGTTTGCAAGTACCAGCCTGAATTTGTCCACTTTAACCCTTACTGCCTCTAGGTTGACCTGTTCCTTCTTGACCAATTTAGCTTGCGGTCTTCAAATAGAGGTGAATCCTAGCCCTCACTAACCCATGATCACTGCACTTTACCCTACCTATCACTGCTGCATCCTGCACTATGCTGGTATCAGCAGAAAGTATGAAGTCAATTTCATTTATTGTTACCATTAGGGATATTCCAGGTCCACTTTCTGTTGCTACGCTTCCAGAAGAAGGTGTTCATTATTCGAAGCTTATTCCTTTCTGCGAACTCTACCAGCATCTCTCCTCTTAGTGTTTCTGGAATCAACGCCGTATTTGCCAATTGCTTGTTCACCAGCCTGCTTTCTCCCCCCTTTTGCAATGAAGTCGCCCATTACTATTGTATATCGAGTTTGCACTTTTCTCCTCGCTAGTTCATTATCTTCATAAAGCTTATCTACTTCCTCATCATCGTGAATGGGTGTTGGGGTGTTTGCTTGTACTACCTGTAATCTAGACCTATTATTGTTTGATTACGACTACAGCTACCCTCTCTTTGATGCCGCAGAATTCGTCAATGTTGCCCGCTATGTCCTTATAGAATACGAATCTTACCCCGTATTGCTTCTTATCTAGGAGACCTCTATAGCAGAGGACATGTCCGATATTTAGCAATGTATGGGCCTCACCAGTTCTACTCTCACTACGGCCGATGATATCCCAAACAATTTCTGATGATTCTTCAAGGCTTCCTGCTCAGCTAGCCTCACTCGAGAGGATTCGGGTGTCAAACGTTTCGGGTTAGTTTCCATTGGCGGCCTATCCGGATTCAGATATTCTTAGCACTCTCTGCTGCGTTGCAGGTCAGCCCACCGCCTTGATAAGTTGCTCCGCAGCTGCTGGGGACTGAATGCCATTGGGTAATTGAGTGATTCATTTGGGAGGGGTCTGCCGAATACCGCAGCAGGGAGGCCCATTCTTGATCTGGTGATAGTGTTTTGTTGAAGCTTTGTGGGCCTTCTTAATTTGGTTGTACCTGGATTAGTAAATCCACACTTGCTCTCGGCATCTTTTGGTGGTGTAGGCGTCACTCCAAGCCTGCAAAAGTTGTGCACTGTAGGAGCTGAATTTCAAGATGACCATTATTAAAAATAAATGAAAACCTTATTGCCGGATTTTAACTTCCGACTATTTTAATAATGTTCATTTAATTATGCATTACGCAGTACATTGTCGAAACTGACAAGTATACAAAGTTACAAAGCCGTTTGCAGCCAAATAAACGATTTTTAGGCTAATCCATGTACTTCCCTTAATTAACATGCCGGTACAACCGCTGTCATTGCAGCTTCCGTAGACACTCGCGCCAGAGTTGTTCCTTCTAGTAATTATTGTATGAATCTCTATGCCATGCACCACCTCTCAAAGCCATTCTAATTTTTTGCAATAGGCTTTCGACAACCAGTCACAAGCGAAGCAGGGAACCCAGGGGAAGGCAGTTTGCGAATTGGTTTTGGACACTAGACATCTTGCGAAGACAAAATTTCGTGAGCCAGGATTTAAAGGAAAGCGAAGCAATTCTTTTTACCAGTTGACCGTGGGAGGTGCCGAATGGCAGAAACCCTTTTCTTACAAGCGGAGAACAGCCACAACCACGGATTAAACAAACCAACATCCATGGGAAAAGACACGATCAAAGTAACCATAAAACTCGAAAAATTCAGACTTCATCGGAACTTTCCTTTAAAACGCAACTTCTATATCAAGCCTGCTATAGCGTGTTTACAAGTAAAGGATAAGCTGCAGGCTGGCCGAGTTACGTTCTCTGTTCGTAGTCTGACTACTTTCGTGTACAGCTGCACTTAGCTTCCTCTCAAATGTCGTTTGCGACAACCCCCCTTAAAAGCGAGTAGTTTATATTGGCACTGCCTGCACGGACAATGTTCGCTCACTTCAAGTGCACACGAGACTTCAGGAGACCTAAGTACTTGCTCGAGCGCGCAGTCCGGAGAGGAGAGTGTTGCGGCCTTGACATTGGCATACTATAGTCGTTCGTTCGTATGCCATATAGCATATTAGTAAGCTCTATATGCTCATAAAGCCGCATTCATTTTTGCATGTCTTAACATCCACTGACGTTTATTACGATTTCTGCGTTCGTTCTGTTGCTTTTTTGTTTCCGAATACAAATATTACCGAATTGTTGGAAGAATTTCGCATCTATAGCGCACATTTTGAACTGCATTCGAATAGATATCTCGTGCCTCTTTTCTTTCAGACAAGCCAGCATTGAAAATGCTTTGGCGCTTTCATTCTGTATGGCGTTTTTGTTGCGTGCCTTTCCATAGTTATACCAGAAATTACACGAGTTATCTGCACTACTTTATTCGTGACAATGCCACAACAAAAAGCCGGCTGGCCTTGTGAAGCGCAATGACTAAGTGAAAACACAACTACATTTCGTTAAAACACACACCTTAGGATAGTGGCACACCGGCAACAAAGCGCCCTTAATAAAGAAAGGTGAAGCCTCCCCGACTACGTCAGCGTCATAGATATCGGCTCGGTGCAAATGACAACCTTCTTAGCCATTGCAAATGTCTGTGAGCAGTATTAAAATGTGCTGCTATGAGGGCAATTCTATTCACCAGTACCGGGTGCCGGTTTTTATAAAGAAAGGGTGCCTGTCCGAAACCTAGAATGTAAATTTGGTGATTTTGAAAGTGAATATCATGCAATACCTAAGGAGTGGCCAGGTTAACTTTCAACTATTCATAAAGGGAGTTACTGGTCGTGGACTGTGGGCTGGCTGCAGCTCCGGTATGGATTTAAAGCCTGTGAGTGGGAGCATGACCTGGTCTAGTTGCGGCCGCAAGCCTAGGTATTATCTGGAGACTGGAAAGCGCCTCTATACTTGCTACGGCCCTGGGATTGTGTATGTTGCGGAGAGAGGCAGCGCCTCTTGGCTGGAAATGACGCCTGGACTGTCTGCGACCCCATGACGTCGTGATTACAATACTGGCAGGGCCCCTAGACGAATAGCGGCCCTGAACTGACAGCGTACCCTGGATTGTGTGCAGCCCCTGAACTGGCTGAAGACCTAGCACTCTATTGTAGTCCAAAGACTGGCAACTACGCCCCGACTGGTGGTAGCGGTCATTGGACTGGATCCAGGCCCGGGACTGGGTGTGGTATTGAGACCAATGTGATCTGAAACCTAGCAGTGCTTCATGACTTTCAACGACAGTGTCGCACGGTTTCACTCTGATCCGTAGACTGACTGCGGCTCCAGATTTCCCGTGGGCCATAATCTGGCTGGGAGCTCGGGACTGTCTGCGATTCAGCCAATGACATTGATGTCGGAGCTTCCTGTAATCTCGAGAGTGTCAGAAATTCAGGGACGGGCAGCAATCCTTGGGCTTGCGGGGCCTGGGGACGTGCTACTGCCCTCGGAATGACTGCAGGCTCTCGTCTAACAGCAGTTTGCCGACTCTTGGCGACCATCGAATGTTGGACGGGGGCTGCTGAAGCAGCAGCGCTCTGTTTTTCATCCGAATGGGGTTTATGTGGTAACTGTGGTAACTTCGTCCTTACTGACTAGCGTTTTGGATTGGTTTATATTATAGTGTTCGCAATGCAGCATGTACTGCCTGTCAGACTTTACCAACCCGATAAACTGTATTGTGCACGTTGCCACAATTGCAAGGATTTTACGTAATCATGAGTATATGTGGTGGGTACCTGCTGTTTTACCCTGGCCTAAATATTTGCCATCCATTTTCGAAGCCATTCTCATTCGACGCTTGTAGCAAGTCTCTAAACTTAATCACACTTAGGTCACAAAGGAGCACCATTATATATCTGCACCAAACATTATCTTACAGGAAGCTGCCATGTTATGAAACTTGCCGATCTTGCCAGCAATACTGCTACAGCTTAGGGCTTGAAGACCTTTCTTTAGTTGTTTGGTAGATGTATCGAACTGCAGGTCGTGAGTCGGACATAATAATTTTATATCAATGCAATAGAGACTTTGAATTCTCTTTATCCCTTTGAGGGCAATATGTTGTAAGGATACGTATACGTCCATTGAGGAGCAACAAGCCTTTGTCGTAGAGAAAGTGTTTGGTGTGAAGCATTCTTTTCCTTCTCTTTCTTGCATTGCCTTTAACGGCGGCTGGTGTCTGGGCTGGTATACGAAAAATTCAGCCACTAGGTGTAGCTGGCCACGTCTCTCTGAGTATGGGCGCGCTCATTGTCACTACAGTATTCTGCCTACACGTCACAGATCATGTGAACGAAGAAAAGGCAAGAAGTGAAGTTGGTAAAATAAAATCGAAGTCCACTACAGTGAAGCTTTTCACAAAGGAAAAAAACTGAGCTCAGTGCATGTGTGAAAGAGGCCATAGACCCAAAGAAGCGTTGAGTGGAGCATTAAGTTATATATCTAGTCTTAACACTAATAGTGCCCTGTATTTGTTCAAATTACTTTGCTTTAAATGTACCGCACCCTTCATGGCGAATCCTTCATCGTTTCTATGTGCGATATAACATAAATCATCATCGTCCTCATCATAATCATCATCATTACCATCGACAAGTTTTTGTTACGCGGTGTCGGAGAAATTTTATTGTCAGGAAATACAGAGAGGGTAACCGGAGCTGGTGTACTCTGGTCGGATTCTCTGCAATGGGAAAGAGGGAAGGGGAGTGCAAAGTGTCTGGATGCATGATGATGAGAAGATAAGCTATGAGGGCTGACGCATATTAGACAGTCGGTCTACTACAGCTGCTCGTCTAGTTTCCTACCATGTAGGAACTTAGACAGAGTTTTCATTGTCGGCATTTAAATTGCAGTGTCAAAGCATGAGCCAAGAATATGAATGATTTTAAGGTCATCATAATCATCATTTTCTGCCTGGGAAGCGCGATACGCTACGATTATGCTTGGCCGCTATGAGGAGCAAGTAATCCCATTTCCACCTACAAACGCTGACAACAATGGCAAGGCGCAAAGCAAACAAATTGTGTCTAATGGTTTGCGAAATGCATTTGCAATGCAAAATATAGCAACCAATATTTCGGTCGTATATGATAAAACTGGTGCGCATTCGTGTTGATTTGAGGCTGATGCAGGTCCTATATAAAACATTTTGCGTCTTTGCTTTATATTCGCCCCATTAAGCTACTTTTACCTAAACATTGCGCTGCATATTCGTAATTAGCACAATATTTGTGATTTTATTGCAATTGAACGTTAGCGTTTCATCTTGATGCTTTTTGGTTTACCTTTGATGTGATCGAAAAAGCTTCGTTTATCACCAAACTCTGCATTCAGCAGGATTTTCCAAGTTTCTCTCGTTTCTGATGCTTACTCAACTGTCTTGAGCTTCCGCAGTGACGCCTTATGAACGACAAGATGTGGCCTGAAACGTTTGAATATTCCATTGGGGCAGGTGATTAGGCATTCCACTTGGATATTGGGTTTAGCAGGTTGCAGTGCATGCTTAGAGCGTTTCGAGGCTCAGGAACGAATTCCGAGTTGGTTGGTGAATGCGGAGTCCCGGACCATTAGTCCCGATCGTTAGGCTTAAAATCGAGCCTTAGCGTTTGCTTGGTTTTTGTGGATGTCGTCGCAAAGAGCACTGGTGCTCATGATACATTGTTCCGCTAGCTGCAAAAACGCACCAAGGCCTTCCTGAAGAATTGTAGATGGGCTGATGAATGTCTGAAGGCTATCGAATGACAAAAAATGGTTAATTGGAGTCATTCCTCTGAACAGTTCAAAGGTGCGTCCGTACTGAATATGCAGTAGTAAATTCAACCTGTTCTCTTCCTCTGTCGTGTTCGTATATCGTGTGAAAATATGTGATATCGGGTATTGCGGTAGCAGGTAGGCAACAGAAGAAATGCAGTTTGTAGCTGTGCACGTGAGTGGCTTTGACCGGAAAGCTTGAATGTTTATGGCACATACAAACCATTCGAAAATTATTGTTCTGGCCACAAAACATGGCTTGTCCCCACGAGGTGGACCGTCCATGTTGGAGTTAATGCAGTGTGCCCTAAAATATATAGAAAAAGGAGCAAAACGAAACTAGTCCAAAACTTATTCGTAAAAATAGAGAAAAGCCAGAAATTCATCGTAAAAATGCTGTGCAAAGAAAATCTAAAAAAAAACGACTTAAATTAGGAAACCTTCTACCATGGGGGCTCTGCGTGATTTGTTTTCTTGCTGATGACTATGTCGGGCGGTTCCGTATGAAGCGATGGCAGCGGAGTTCCCTTATAGGCGAATTGTGAAAAGGTTTCCTTGCATCAGGTTATGTGCGCAACAAGCTGGAGTGGTTATACGCATGCCTCCGCTACAGTGACCGTCATAATCCAGGTGCTCTTTCGCGAGTGGAAATACATGTTATTATTTATTATCTAGAAATTTATCATCCACAAGGCTGCCATATGAAGAAGTTAACAGACAAATATAGGCGGGTCCCACGCATATGTGGGAATGGAGAAGACTCGTTGATCTTCACGAACTGAAAAGAAAGAAATCTAAGCAATTATTCGCGTTTC
This sequence comes from Dermacentor andersoni, assembly GCF_023375885.2. Lineage (NCBI taxonomy): Eukaryota > Metazoa > Arthropoda > Arachnida > Ixodida > Ixodidae > Dermacentor > Dermacentor andersoni. Next base: position 73,161,735 of record NC_092822.1, on the reverse strand, counting down.
TAAAGTTGTTTCACTCATTTGGTTACAAGTAAGCAAGTCCCCACGTTCTGCTGCGGACCCAGTTTATTTGGCCTTCCTCAACTTACACTGAGCAAAACATTGTTTGGCAGGTTTGCCTTTTTGTATGACTTTACCCTCTATGTGAATGGTCCAGAAACCCTGTTTGCTACATGCCTAGGTAAATCTACAAAATATTGACGAAAATTTCATGAAAAACAAAGAAAAGCAAAATACCAAACGTTTAGAAATGTAGCAAGAAAATTCACCTGTATCGTGATAACATTTCTCATTAGGTAATACATCTGAGGCGCTATAACGTAAAACTATTCCAAACTTTTCTATTCCAATTCTGCTATCAGCCCTCCACGATTGGTCAAAAACTTTTTTCGACCACCCCCACTTCACCTGTCTGTCACGCGACGTCACGAAAACCGCGATAGCCCCCCATATGATATGATGTGTACACACTGATTATGCATAATTTAACCGAAAAAAGAAAAACAGTTATTTCTGAATCGATCCCTCTTCGCCATTAGCCCTCGGCTATTGGTAAAAAGTTTTCGGGCTGCACCCACTTCACCTGCCTGTCACGCGACGTCACAAAACCGCACAAACTCACCGCGTCAAAGTGACGTGTACGCGATAAAGATGCATTAATATGCCGAACAAAACCGAATTTTCTTCGGAATAGCCGCAGGCTGCTCCATTCCAAAAGGAATAAAGGATGGCTGCCACCGATCACTGAGACGCTGGCTACTGGCCGGGGAGCATCAGTGTATTTGCGTATAATAAAACTTCTTGCGTGCCCGTGGAACGTTTTCGAGCACGTTTACCACCTCATTCGGCCAACTCTTCTTTGCTGAGGGTGAGTTTTAGCGTCATTCTTAAGCATCCGTTGCATGCCGCCGCGATTTTCGACCAGCCACCACAAGCTAAGTAAGGGAAAGCCGACCAATCGCAGACGCCGGCACCACCCTCTTCATCCGGTTATCGATGTTCAGTGCACTGGCTCTGCCCAGTGGATCTCTCTCCGCTTGAGCGTTCTCCTTGCCTCTTGCCAGCCAATTAGATACGACAAGCCGCTCGGTGTAGGCAATGTTATTCGTTTTTCAAGCAAACAAAAGTGACCTCCTATGAACGAGGAGAGTGTTTGATTGGTCTGTGCAGACAACCCTGGAGGTGACCGCCCGGTGCTTGCGTCGGTGGTTACGCAATTTTGACGTCAACAGATTCGAATAGAAACATATTGGAATAGTTTTACGTTATAGGGCCCCTGTATTTGGTAATGTAAAAGACAAAGACCTTCCAAAGACAGTACCGGCCATGGCAAGGTATAACCTAGGTAAAATTATCCGTTTGAAATGTTTGTGCAGTTGATAAGAAACAACCGTGTGGTTAGAAGTAATGGATTGCCTCATGACCTGAAATGGCCAGGAAGGAAAGAATGCCTAAGCAACTCTATACAAATTTCTGTCTTATGACAGCTACTCGAAAGGCGCAGTGTAGAGAAGCAAATAATTTTTTGAGTACGAATGAAATGTTCCATTGGAATTTATTTGAATGGAACAGCGGATAATGATTTTTTAATTGTGGGGTTTTACGTGCCAAAACCACTTTCTGGCACGCCGTAGTGGAGGACTCCGGAAATTTCGACCACCTGGGGTTCTTTAACGTGCACCTAAATCTAAGTACACGGGCGTTTTCAGTTTTCGCATTTCGCCCCCATCGAAATACGGCCGCCGTGGCCGGGATTCGATCCCGCGACCTCGTGCTCAGCAGCCCAACACCATAGCCACTGAGCAACCACGGCGGGTAACAGCGGATAAGAGAATTAAGCTAAAGTTACTACGGACCATTTAAATGGTCCTGGACGAGTGCCCCTCTCCTGAAATTAGCAACGAATGACGAAGGATGAAAATGTCGAAGAACCTTACCAAGGACAAATCAAGGAAGAAACTCGAAGGACTTATCAACAGAAAAGAGCCACTGAGCACAGCTCTCGCCAAATTATATGCTGTTTTATTTAGTATTCCTTGTAGACATTTTACCCAGAGATACCCAAGATGGTTAACTGTGCGGCTACCAGAAATGTGGTTAAATGATGTATGTTCTGCAGTAAGAGATGACCATGAAGTATAAAACTCGTTAGTGTAAGTGCTGCTTACATTGGTGAATTGACATCTTCGTTCACAATGGGCTCCTTTTGTTGTAGACTTTCTTTTTGCCTTCTCTGTAAACTTCAGTTTTGTTATTCGCAACTTCACTTCTTCCGCGTTGTTTTTCAATATATATGTAAGAAAGGCAAATGTATGCGAATGTAAACAAAATCATACATGCTTCAGAAATAATAAGATAAATATTAAATGATAAACAAATAAATTATGAATAAGATAAATAAGATAATAAATAATAAGTTTAAGGATATCTTTAGATTGGAGAAAGAAATGAAATCAAAAATATGTTAAATATATTGAATTTATAGGCAGATAAAGACACCTTCATGTCGCAATTAATATTCGAAATTATGTTGACCTTGACGTAATGTCCAGATTTGCGTCACAAACCTTCCTGTCGCTGTGCAAAGTGTCGATTCCGCCGGAGATAGCTAGTTTTAAACACTTAGGTTATAAGGTTATATAAGAAGGTGGACAACAGTTTCTGGGGTTGGTTTTTGCATATTGAAATATTTTTGAGAAGCAAGTACAAAATTCCCCATAAGAGAAGCTTTGCGGTGATAGAAACTGACCAGCCATGTGTAGGTGAAACTTTACAAATGAAATTTGTCAACGTAGCCTAGTGATTCCGACTTGGACAGATTCGTCTTGGATTCGTCTTGGACAGAGTTTACTGTTTCAGTTATGTGACAAGTGCTCAAAATTTGGGTAGAGGGGGCTTAAAATTCACAAAGCACCTGTTGCCTCATAAATCTAATTCCTATGAAGAAAAGCGAATGCCGTTCGTATTCTATTCAGCGACGCGCCCTGCGAATCTCCAAACTTCGTCTTCCTTCAAATCAGTAACATGAGTTATAGGTGGTGATGCAGCTTCATGGGGGATTACAGGCTCAAGTGGTCTATTTCTAATAGAAATTCCGCAAGGAACGTAGAGTAACATGGGCGTAGGTCTACAACTGCGTTTCTTTGCTTTGCTTTAAGCTCGCGGTCAGCGATCTCGCAGGAATGGCAAAGACGAAGCGGTTGGATAGGCGTGCGCACGTACCCCGCGCATCACCCGCGTTCGAAGCTCGTGAAGCGGCCAACGGCCCATTTTCCAGGCCGGAAGGTAAGCGAACGGACGCACTTTTCTGTCCTCCGCCGTTCTCTTGGGGAATCTCGATCCCTGGCGCCTTGTAGCAGGCCTAACAGCCTGCCGACACTGCCTTACGGTGTCGGAAAGGAGAGGTGCCGGGCAAGTGTTCCGATCGACTAGCTTTCATTGTTCTCCTTTGCACTCATTTATGGCATCTTCGGCTGGTCGTTTTTGAGCGCCGTCGCGTTGCGTTCGGCTTTTCGTTCTCAGGCGTCGAGCGCTCTCGGGCACTCCGAGCACTGGTGGGTGTGTTCTGTAAGTATCCACCTAGTAGGCATGCCAATTTCGTCGTCTGATGCTGAAGTGCTGCTTGGCTGGAGTCATGATTGGCTGGAGGCGCCTGTCTCCTTCCGACGTGTACACCAGTCCAGCCAATCAGAACTTGAGCCGCAGACGTAATGAACGCGTCTACTACGTGGACACTTGCAGCATACACCTCCTGGCGTCGGAGAAGTTGTCGAGATTTGGCCACTTTTTCGGAACACAGCGTCCCCGCTGTTGGCAACGGCTGACCGTAACCGTTGCCTTCTAGCGTCTCGCGTTCGCCATTAGGCAGTGCAGATAGTTATGGTTATAGTAGTATAGGTAAAATCGTATGTTTGTTTTGTTAATGTGCTTTCGCATCTCCCATTGCATCCTCCCAGAGCTAATTTCACGTTCGGCTTCCGTGCTTGTTGTCCGCCTGTGTGTTCCAGTAGCACGGAATCTGGCCGACTCGTAGGATGAAGGCGACGAGTCGAAGATACCATTAGGTCGGCGCTTACGCTGCCGACTGGCTCGGCGTTGGTCTATCGGAATTAGGGGCCGTGTTTTGTAACAATTAGAAACACGTGTGTGCTTTTTATAGCAGTTAGCTACGTTTGGGTGGATATGTTTTCCTTTATTAAATACTTTTATCCACCTCGCGCGCTTCCGCAGAAATATTGTCAAACCCTTGCCTTTTCTTCGAGTTGATAAATTTGACTTTGCACTACCATTTGCTAGCCGCCTGGGGCGCTATAACGTGAAACTATTCCAAACTTTTCTATTCCAATTCGGCAATAAACCCACCGCGATTGGCCAAAAACTTTTTTAGAACACCCCCACTTCCCCTGTTTGTCACACGATGTCACGAAAACCGCGATAGCTCCCCATCTGATATCACATGTACACACTGATTATGCGTAATTTAACCGAACAAAACAAAAATAGCTATCTCTGATTCGACGGCTCTTTGCCATTAGCCCTCGGCTATTGGTGAAAATTTTCGGGCTGCATCCACTTCACCTGTCTCTGACCCGACGTCAGAAAACCGCAAAAGCTTACCGCGTCAAAGTGACGCGTACGCCCTTAAGATGCAATAATATGCCGAACAAAAGTGATTTTTCTCCTGAATAGCCGCAGGCTGCCCCGTTCCGAAAGGAATAAAAGATGGCTGCCGCTGATCGCTCCGGCACTGGCTACTCGCCCCTGCCAGAAAGCAGGGGTTTAATTGCGCGTAATAAACGTTTTTCTTGGGCGTGTAACGTTTTCGGGAACTTTCGGCACATTTACGACCTCGTTCTGCCAACACTTCTTTGCAGAGGGTCTGTTTTAGCGTCATTGTTTAGCTTCCGTTGCATGCCGCCGTGATTGTCGACGAGCCAGCTCAAGCCAAGAGAAAGCGGACCAATCGCAGATGCCGGCACCACTCTCTTCATCCGGCTATAGATATTCTGTGCAGTGGCTTAGTTTCATGGAATCTTTCTCTACTTGAGCATGCTCCTCGCCTCTTGGGAGCCAATTAGACAAGACAAGCCGCTCAGTGCAGGCAATGCTATTCGTTTTTCAAGCAAACAAAAGTGACCTCGTATGAACGAAGGCAGCATTTCATTGCTTTGGTCAGTGACCGAAATGACCGCCCGACCCTTGTATCGGATAAAATCATATTGGAATAGTTTTACGTTACAGGGCCCCTGGTTACCTAAGATGGTAGAGCAGCTACCTCTGAAAAGCGGTGGTCCCGGGTTTGATTTCGGACTAGAGGGAAGTTTTTTTTTGTTTAATTGCGAGACTTTTCTTGCGAGGAACCCGTATGGGGTTCTTTTGTAGCACTTAGCTACGTCTGGGTGGATGTACCATTTCCCTTCACTTCACTCCACCTTGCGGAATTCAGAAGAAATATTGCGTCTTTTGCCTTTCTTTCGAGTTGTTGGTAAATTCGATTGGACCCTACCATCTGCTAGCCGCCTGACTAGATCAGATGGTAGAGCGGCTGCCCTGGAAAGGCGGTTGTCCCGTGTTCGAGTCTCGCAGCAGGACGAATTTTTATTCAACTGTGACCCTGGTTTTTCCAGGAAACCGTATGCGCTTCCTTTGTAGCCCTTACCTGCTTTTTGGGTGGATGTCTCATTTTCCCTTTATTAATTACTTTTCCCTACCCTATGGACTTTCGGGGAACTAGTACGTAACTATTGTCTTTGCTTCGAGTTGTTGATAAATCCAATTTCGCCGTAGCACCCGCTAGCACCCGGGTTAGCTCAGATGGTAGGGCGCCTGCCCCGGAAAGGCAGTGGTCCCGGGTTCGTGTCCCGGACCAGGACGAACTTTTCGACTGCGAGACTTTCGAGGAACCCGTATTTTGCTTCCTTTGTAGCACTTAGCTACGTTCGGGTGGATATCTCATTTTTCCTTTAATAATTACTTAGGATTAGTTTGACCTTTACCTTTTTTTCGGTGCTTCGCTTTTGGCTCGAACATATGAGTAGCGTCATGGGTTCGCTGTTAATGCCGTAAATTTGTTACTGCTGTCATTTCGAGGTGATAGAAATACGAATAAAAGATTACGAAACAAGGTGGTAGGTTTTCGAACAAATCTAAATTCCGGAATTCCGTGCGGCGACAACGCCGGCGATATTCAATGCAATTATACCTACAACCTTTGTACACCTAATAAGGTGAGTTTAGGCAAGTATGTGTCGGCATGCGCACCACACATTTACTGTCACTGCTTTGTGCAAGCCTATTGGTACCGAAATTATCGCGCAGCAGCTACGAAAGAAAAGTGCATATTTTAGGACCGTTGCAAGCGCTCCTTATATTATGTTGTAGCATCACTACTAGTATAGTGTATATCAGCAGATACACCATTACGCAAACTTTCGCTCGCGCTGGCACGCCATGTCCTTCAGAGACCAGACACAGGTTTATGGTTGGCGGTGCTAGGTGCCGCCCATTGTTCGCAGCGTAGCGTTCGCAGCGTAGCGTAGTCCCGTTGCAGTAGGCACCACTCCTATAGGATTAGTCGCGATACATTGCGTCGCTATATTTCCTGTAATCAATCTCACATGAATACTGGACGTGGATGTTCAGGTGCTCCCCTGCCGTTTGCGTGGACGACCGACAAAACACTCGCCCCACCACCTAGCTGACGTACGTTGCCCAACATCAAACGAAGACTACAACGAAGTAAGTCGGGTTAATTTTCTGACAGTATATATATATATATATATATATATATATATGATTCTGCACTTGAGTTTTGAAAAGCTAAGGACTGCGCAACGAGGCATGTCGAAAGTTGGCCTACGGTTACGTGAATGAGAGGACAGCGTTATTGATTATAGAGCAAACGGGAGCAGCCGATATTTTAGTGGACGTTAAGAGGAATAAACACAATTGGCAGATCATGCAAAGCATGTCGCAGACAACCGCTGGTTCATTCAAGTTGCAGCATAGGTACTTAGGGAAGGAACGTGAAATTAGTAAATTTGTAAGCAGAAGATTAATTTGGCTTGCGCAAGACACGAGTAACTGCAGATCGCTTGCGGAGGCTTCCATGTTTCAGGAGACGTAAATAAGACGGCGGGGACATGTTCAGCGATAAAGCCCATCCACAGGAATCTGCGTTAGCCACTTTCTATCAAGTAAAAAATATTTGTTCATTTGTGAACTACAGTGAGATTTGAGATTTTGGAATGATATTGAGTAAATGTCCTCTTTCTGCTATGTCGAGGTTTTCCGGATTGAGTTGCACCGGCAGTTCCGCTTGCATCGCCACTGTGATGCGAAGAGTGAACCGGTGTCAAATTAAAATGTAGCCCGAGTTTTTTGTGATTTTGTTGCTTCTGATTTAGGATGTTGCAATCCGTGTTCGTTAACACTTGTGCCATTCAGAGAACACAGTGCGTTAGATTTCTTGCGTTGTCATTGGCCCGCATCGTTCTTAATCATAAATTTTTGTGCCTTGTTTTAATTAATGCTATCGGAGGTTGTCTCTCTAAATACTGAGGTTCTTACGCACGCTACAAGGCTTTTATTTATGCCCAGTTTGAGGGCATTTGGGAGTTGACGATGATATCGCTTGTTACCACCTGCCACGGCTTTAATTCAAATGAAAGCTGTAATAATAGGCTTACTGTTTAAAGGTTTGAAGATGTGGTCAAATAACTATCGAGCAGTGTAATTATGAGACTGTTATTTTTAGACCAGACTAATAGGTCCAACAGAAAAATTGGCTTAGTGTGCCATTCGAAAATGCTAGTGCGTACCTCTAGACTCGTCTTCTTCCATAGCAAAGCATTCGGCATGGCAACAATTATCGTTCACAAATAGCATCATCTGCAAAACATAGCAAAATAAAACTTCACGGCTGCAGAATAGAAACCAAAAATCTCCGCGCAAGCAGTCACTACAGATGATTAACCAGCGAAGCAGAACCGTGCGGGCCCGGCGTTTACGACGGCTTGGTAGGCTGCCCTATCTTCGGTACGCAGTCGCTGCTTGCGTTCAGCTGCACGAGCCTGTTCTTGTGCCCGGGCTGCAGCACCGGCACGGCGTAGGCGAGCTCGTTCCCGGTTCTGCTCGCGGCGTTGCTGATCGAAAGCGTCCTGCTCCTTAGCAAAGAGTATGACGCGTGGCCTACACATTTCGAAGCCAGAGAAAAAATGCTGTGCGCGTCCCTGGCTGCGACGGAGAGAAATGACGTCACTACGGGCGCAGCCAATCACGCGCATGATTCCCCCTTTTTTTTTTTCGTGCATGCGCATGAGGTTGCGTCGAAGGAGTTTTCGGCGAACAAGGGACGGACGGATGAATAGGCTAGCCATATACAGCTTCGCTGTAAAAAAAGGCGGCTATTCAAATGCGTGGCAAACCATTTTAACGAATAAACCCATACTCCCCAAACAGGCCTCATAGGTGTATTGTAAAGGCTACCAACAAGTTCGCATAACGTCGCACGGATGTCCTTCATGATGTTGCTGTTAGCGGCGGTCACCTTTAAGTATTCCTGTGTGTGTCTCTTCTGTGTGTCTCGTCAAAATGTTGCGCAATCCAACCTCTAATGGCTGACAGGTCGTTACAGCAATCGCAGATTCAGTACAAACCGTCCTTGACCGGTGAAATGCCGTCACGATTCGTTGCCATGGCGCCAAGTGGACTGCCAAATTCACATAGAGTGTTGCACACTTACAAGAGCGGGGAAGCTTGCCTTATCCATGGTCGAGGATTGGCATATCATTTATTAGTGCTAAGACGTGCGTAATTCAAGCCTCTATATTCAAATGGGTATTGTTCTGCGTTACAGTTGCCTTTCGCGAATACCCGTACCTGCCCATGATTGACAGGCTGACGCTTCTTTCCCTCTAGCCTGTGGATATATTTTAGATCATATAGTCCGCGTGTGTGTGGTTTTTCGTTCCTTGTTATGTACGTGTTTTGTTGCGTACCTTTCCATAGTTATACCAGAAATTACACGAGTTATCTGCACTACTTTATTCGTGACAATGCTACAACAAAAGGCCGGCTGGCCTTGTGAGACGCAATCACTAAGTGAAAAAACAACTACATTTCGTTCAAACACACACCTTAGGAAAGTTGCACACCGGCAGCAAAGCGCCCATATGGAAACGTGACGCCTCCCCAACCACCTCAACGTCGTAGATATCGGCCCGGCGCAAATGACAACCTTGTTAGCCATTGCAAATATCTGTGAGTAGTATTAAAATGTGGTGCTAAGAGGGAAATTCTAATTGCCAGTACCGGGTGCCGGCTTTTTAAAGAAAGGGTCTCTGTCCGAAACCTAGAATGTAAATTTGGCGATTTTGAAAGTGAATATCATGCTGAGGTTAACTTTCGACGATTCATAAAGGGAGTTGAAGCTGACGTTATCAGAATTTCACAAATATACCGGATCACTCAAGCTGAAGATGATCAAACGGATGTTGGCTATTGTTTAAAGCATTACGCGGTAGTTCTTTCTTTCCATCCGCATATTTGCCATATAGTAATTATTCGAGGTCAAAATATTAAATGCGAATCAAAAGTTGCAACTTTTGATTCGCACATTGTGTGTGTCCCGTGTTGATGCGTCGTTTTTTCTCTGATAATGGCTGTTGCAGTACTCAGCAAGTATGCCATTAGCTTAAATCACGCACCGAATGCCTGCGTCTTTTCCCGGTCCATTTATAAGCGGAAGCGTACCATTCTAAATTCTCCGTCTGAGAGCAAAGCAATCCCTGCGCGCAAGCGTATAAGCCACATCTATGTTTTATTGCATCAAGGGCTTTGTTACCGATACCCAACGATTATTAATAAAATGTTCGAAACTGCTAAGTTCGGAGTTTCATAGAACGCTGTACATCATTGCCATGGGAAATTGTGCCTTAAATTACATGCTTACCAAGTGGATGATTCCACGCATTGTAATCAAGCACAACACTAAATATAGCGTAACATATTTTGTAAAACTGCCAAAAAAGTTCATTTTATCGAAACATTGTATTCAGCTACGGTATATTTTAAAACGCCGGCAAAATTTTTGTCTGCGCGCCATACGTGTATCTAATGTGTGCGCCTCCCCACCTCTCCGCAGCGTTTAACTTAGTCGGCGTTGTGAAAAATTATGAATAATTTCATGTGCGCATTGTTTGCATTATCCTGATGTCCATTGGAGTTGTTTTTCTCCATGACGTGCACTTCGGATAACCAACTACTGTACTATGCAAGTAGGGAATACCGTGAGCTGGCATGTCTCTTGGTTGCAGTAGCAGTGATAACACGACGTGTGTGAGGAGCGCTTGAGCTTTGTGCACTTTACTCCTGTTAGCAGCCCTAATTTATGGGTGGCTGTACTACACTATGACCCATTATAAATATGCCATAATATCTCCATATACTAAACAGCCGTATGTGAATTGTTCTCTTCTGACGGAATACGGTGTGGGCTTTGACGGACTAGTTGATTGCATTTTGTTATTTTCCATATTGAGCAATTGGTGATTGTGAAATCTCGCTTTCATGGAAGAGCGATCTGTGTGCCGCGCTAGAAAATGGTGGAGCTCTTTCCGTTCACCCGTGGGAACACATTTATTGATTCTGTTAGCTGCGGTAAAATTATTATTTCTCGCATTTGTTAGCTCTCGCGCAACTTGCGGAATTTCGCGGAACTTCGTGGAACTAATTGTCACGACTATGTGATCTGTGATGCCTTCTCATTAGCGCAGATGGTGACTGCCTTAGAGAAGCGCTGCTGCCGTGTCCAGTACTCAGGAAAGGAGGAATTTGTAGTTCGATACTAGGCTCGGCTGGATTACTATTTCTTCCTTTCATGTAGTTTGCTTCATCATACGAAATTCCGCATAATTTATTTGCCATACTCACTGTCCTTGTTTAGTTTTTCATAGGTCTATGGTCTGTTAGCCTTCAGGTTAATTCAGATGTACAGAGACCACCAATGAAAGACGTTATTCCCGGATTCAATTGCCATAGGAACAAGCATATTTTTTCAACATATATAGCCTCTTTTCCGAAAAAGCTTCGTGGATTTCTTTATTTCTCGGTGCTAAACTTGGTTGGATGACATTTTCCCTCTATTGGCCTTTCACCTCGCGAGATTCATGGCAGCATATTGCTCATGTTAAGCGTCGTTTGTTGTGCTTGTTTATCATAGAGATTCGTCAACGTTGTGCGATCGGCTTGTTTCCTGGTTAGCTCGGGCATAAAGCAGTCGCCCAGGAAAGACTGTTCTAGGTTCAGTCTCCTGACTAAGGCAAATGTGTCTGCAACCGCAAAGCTCATTTTCTGAAAAACTTGGGTGGGCGCCAATTGCAGCTTGCTGAAAGCCTCAGCTGAATCACAATTTTTCCTTTCACAAACCTACCTCCAGGCCTAATATGTCCCGGAGAATATTTTGCTGTATTTATTGTCTATGCCTGGAACTGTCTCATAATTGACCCTCACTCTCCGATATTGGAACCTCCTGCTTAGCTCTAATGTAGGGCCTAAGTTCGGGAAAGGCGTTTTGTTGTTGTTTCACAAACCCCTAGACCTTGACGAATTCTTTACGAAACCCGTATGGGTTATCTTTGGGGCTTTCTCGCACACTCTGCTGAATAAATATATTGGAATAACTATTATGGGAATCAGGTACAATGGTTCACGTACATGGCACCAGAGTGTTTTTGTGGCTAGCGCTGCGGCAAAACCTGTGAAGCAAAGAAAAAAAACCAACGTCGCGACATAAGTGATGATAGAATAGCGATATTGCAGTTTGTACGAACATTGTTAAAGTAAGCCTCGAGGCACATCTTTGCGAAGATGCCGAAATTTGGTGTTGGTGAGGATTTTATATAAGACTTATAGCAAAAACTAACGAGTCATCGCTTAGTACTCTCTCTCTCGCTGAGGTAGCAGATTGCGATCCTGCTTAACGTTATCCTGTGTGGGCAAAACTGACCACACAGGATAAGCATTGGCCCCTTCATGAATATTTCTTCTTTGCAGAAATGATCAAAACTTAACTCACTCTGGCTAAAGTTTAAAGCTTCCTCGTAGTCTCTGCTGGATGAATAATTTCTCCCGTTCATGGACACTTTTCCCTATTTGCGATATCACCCAAAACTAACCACAAAGGAAAAACGTTGGTCCGGGTTTCAAACCGCGGCCAGGAAGAATTTCTTCAAATGCATTGCTTTAGTAATTTGGAGAACTGGTACATGTGATCTTTGCAGCTTCGCCCTCGACATGTGTAAATAACATTTTTTAGCTTTGATAAATTTCCCTTTTCGGACTTAGATACATGAGATACATGTATCTTGCCCTGTTCGTTGCCCTATTCGTTACCCTATTCGCTGTGCTTCGAGTGAAAGTTTAAAATACTCCCGCTTTTCGATGTGCCCGTTTCCTGGTTAGCTCGGGTGAAGAGAAATCGCGTGCGGTATAGATTGTCCCTAAACCGCGAAGGATTAATTTCTTTTTTTGGAGAAACGCACATGTTTTTTATAGCTTGATACTAAAATGGATGAAAATTTTTGACTTGCATGAACGTTCGCCGAGGCTTGCGGACTTAGACGCAGCTATTCGTCCTCACTCAGTGATCTTTTAGCCGCCTGGCTAGCTCATACGCAGTGACCACTTTGGCAAGGCGTTGGACCCGCATTCCATCTCTAGACGAGGAAAAAATTTTGTTTAACAATGAAGCTTTCCAGGAAGCCTGTATGAGATTTTTTTATTTTCAAGGCAGACTCTGCTGGATTAGAGTTTCTGACTTAACATTTCTCCATGCTGCAGAATCTCGCAAAACTAATTTGCAATATTGAATGTCCCCGTTTTTCCAGTGTAGTAACTTATGCCAAATTATTAAGTGCGAAGTTCTATCTCCGAAGCCCGTATGCGTTACTATTGTAGCTTCGCGCTACACTCGACATTTAGTGGATTACTCACCACCTTCTGAAACTTAGGACTGACTCGCCACATTCAGTGTCTTTGGGCTTAAGTTCACGATGAATTCACCCTAACTCTGCGGTCAGCCACCTTTCCACTTTATGGAGTTCCCTTCGCTTGCAAGATTCGGCGGAAAGGATTTAGCATATACATCTATCATTTAAGATGGCTATTGAAGGACCTTCGTTCTGTCATCTAGTTTTCAGGTTAGCTCAGATGTTCTGGAGACCACCCTGGAAAGGTGTGGGGTTCAATTCCCGGATCAGTGAGTTTTTTCACATGCGACGCTTTCTTTCTGTGAAACAATTTCAGGTCTCGTTCGCCTCTCAAAAAGACGATGTGAAACTTTCAGTGGGTTCTCGTGAGGGTGTGCGCTACAACAGGTTCCAGCAGTGTTCGGTGAAGTCGGCGGTGCTCATGGCAGGCTTTCTTTGCATCAGTGAATTGGATAGTGTGGGAGCCTCTTGTCAGATTAGAATGTTTTGTTTTCGCCCACTACATTCAAGGAAGTGAACTAAGCAAGCCAAAGCTCAATTTACCTGTTTTATTTACGTTAGCTGCGTTAACTTTGCTGAACGCTGAATACAAGAGCAAAGTTTCCGAGTGCGAAAAAAAGGCTTAGGCAAGACTGCGGGTAGACTCGCGATGAGTGCTGAGCTTTTTTGCTGTGCATTGCTTTTGCGTGACTGGTGGAATGCTACATTTATATCGCTCTGAGTATGCTGCCAACGTCCAGCGAAATGTTTGAAACTGCCGCTACAGCAGTAATTGCTCCGCTGATGGCAACAGAAGCAAAGTTTGAGGGAACGCGTCCCTGCCACTCCCTTGAATACCTCAACAGATTCCGTTGCCGTGCGTTATTGCCGTAGAGAAAGATCGGAGTGGAAGCGCGAACTTTTTTTTTCGTATCCTCTGTAAAAATACCTTAATTCCTAAAGTAACTTCGAAACAAATGGACCACCATCATTATGATGAATACTTGAGTGTTTTCCTTGTGAGCATGAAATGTCTTGTTAATGTCCGCTCCAGAGCAGTTTTCATGACTGTCTCATGTGTTCCTAATGAACACAGTGGTTTCTCAACAACTTTGTGTGAACCGACATTACATCAATTTTTCGCAGAAGTAGCTATAATATCCCCAAATTGAAAATTGGTTCAAAATTCGCAGAAAAAATCAATCAGGCATACCACAAAAAGTAAGACGTGCGAGCCGTCCCCCATTATCAGTGCATGAGAAACGTATGTGCCTATTTACTTAATTTATTTATGCAAAAACCTTTGTCGTGATATGCCTTTGTACAACAACTGCATTCCCTCTCAAATTACCTTGTGCAGAGTACAAGCGCACATCCATTGCCATTTCTTTATCCCTTCCATCAACTTAGTAGTTTGCCGAGGGCTTGTTGCACGATCTCCCTTCCCTCCCTGCGTAAATTTGTCCTGAAACATTACATGAACTGATGGGCAAACTCAAACGGACACTACAACTTTCACCTGGTGGGCACGGCTGGTGTTCAGAAATGCAGAAAAACAATAATGGGTATCTGTTGGCATCCTGTAGTGTGTGCAAACCAGCTTCGACATTACTGCAGTAGACACATACTCGCAACTGCTACAATGCCTGTCTGCATGAATGGGGGCAGCTTGCAAACATTTGGTGAGAAACCACAGGAAGCTTGCCAGAAAACACCTCGCTACTGAAGTAACTGCGGCCCAGTGTATGCTTGACTTCCAATTCAATTAAAAAAAAAACTTGGAGCTCATCGAATCTGTATTTCCCAGTGGAAACTAGTCTGAGAATAACACAGAAATAATTGTAAATATCAATGCTAAACAATGGTATGCACGCTGCGTGCTTAGCCCTGTGACATATTTGGCGCACCACGCTTCGAATTCTTACATGGACAAAAACTGCACATGCGTGTAGCATAAGCAGAAAGAAAACTGTGGAAATAAATGCTACAACTTATGAAACAGTGTAAACAATAAATCGAAAATAAAAAGAAATATACTGTGGAGTAAACCAAATTAGAGTTACAATGAGCAATTGTTGCGAGAAAATATAGTAACGTCAGGACATCTTAGGTGTATTTTGATACAGGACACAACGTGGGCATAATGTTTACGGACGGAAATAAGCAGCAAATGAAATAAAGTTGCATAAATATTTAGCCTATTAAGTAAGCTGCGGTAATAAGTAGATACTTATCCACGAATGATACCGAGATCCTGCTTTTTGGAACAGGTACACCTAATACATGCCTGATATGAACATCCAAATTACACGCCGGGCTGCTGCAGCCATGTCCACCGATTCATTGCATTTCTGAGGGCTCCTCTATTATGTGGACACGGTTGTGGGTCACGGCCTCACCACTACAAAATGTATTCTTTATTAACATATAGCTATGGCACACTAAGACTGTCATATTGTGAACACCATATTGTGACCATGCAACAGCCCCGAAAAGAACGTCTGCACTCTTGGAGGGTGGCAACAGAGCACAAAGTCGAAGTCATTGATTAATGTCGTTTTAATAGGGACCCCTGCAACGCAGTAAAAATTTTAACGCGCACGCAACGGCAGCAGCACATTACAAGAAATGTTTGTTTACATAACAATCGCAGTTTCTTTCATGACTTAGCTAAGCAACTTTCTCTTGTCTTGTTTAGTAATGTCGAAGTTATGGCGCGACCCCGTCTTGAACATAATGACAAACAACGAGACCCATCCTTCGAAGACGCGTGCACAAAAGGAGAGAAAAGACAACCAAATGTTTAATAATGACACTTGGGTCTAAAACAAAAGAAATTCGACACGCGCATGCGCCATACGAAAACAGGCAGTCATAAAAACATAAAGCATCGATGAATGACTTTTCCACAAAGGTTACTGCTTTACAATATAGCGATAATGAGGATGCGCGCACGCACTGATTGTGAGAGTGTTTTTGGATTTGGTGAGCTTCAATGACTTCTCTCTGGCATTTCGTGGTTCTCCTACCAAGAATGTGTCTTCATAAACAAGATGGCAAGGGCAACTTTGGCAGTGAGCAGGCAGGTGTGCCCCTCCCCCTGACGTCGCAGGCGTTTCATGTTCTTCTAAGCGAACTTTGACACAGCGTCCCGTCTGTCCTTAATTACCTATACCTTATGAAACTGTGCCTTATCACCTTCATTTACAAACCAGAGGTGGTGGGCTTGACTGCCACCAAAGGTCGTGGGTTTCAGTACCTTCAATAACTATATCTTAATTAACTATGCCTTAACACCAAACGTCGTGGGTTCGTAGCCTTAATGCCATAGCTAGGGGGTTCGACTCTACGAACGGTCAAAACCCTGCGAAAGGTCAAGGGTTTCTAACCTTTTTGTAGCATCGTGCGCTCACGCCAACAACACCGGAGTTTCCGCCTCATGGGCCATTTAATGTTATCGCATTAAAAGATTTTCACGAGTTGGTATTGTACACATTATGTTATATGCTTTGACATTAGTAATAAGGAAAAAAGCTTTTTACTCTCCAACAGAATCATAAGGTGCAATGCCATTTGAGTCTCTGATGTACTTGTGATGCGAAACATCAGACGATGCGTTTACGATGCCTGTCACATGTCACATTAGGAATACATAACCTTCTCATCAGACACTCATTATTCATTTTCTGAAGGGACTGTAGCTTTCACATAGTTCTCTTATGTCGTTGGTTCGAATATTCTTGTAACTTCTGCTCCAGCCCAGACACTAATTTAGGGAGCTTCGCACTGGCTCTGGTATGTGCATTGGTTCAACAGATTAGTGACATGGCTCTTTTTCACAAACGCGAGGCATTGCTTGGATGCTTAACCAGTAGGGCGGCCAAAACATGTTCATGATAGAAAAAGCTCTACTAAAACGAAGACTTTGCATGTCTCCCTTTTGCTGTCATCCACGCTTACCAAGACGCCCTACTGACAGCTATTCAAAAAATGTATGACTATGCACTTTTCGATGTTACCTGGGTTGCTACAGGCCGTGCTCAAGCGAAATAAATTCTGTTTACGCTACGCCTAGTTTCCGTTAAGGTAATTTTGCTGTGGAGCACGCGCATACAAACTTTTCTTGCTTTCACACATTTTTCGCGACAAACGCTTCAGCACCTAAGAAATGCCATTTACGGTAAATTTACCGAGGCATATCTCATCTGGTCAAGCACGTAAGCCTCAATTGGGAAAAGAGGATAGCGTCTTGATAGACTCTTTCGAGGCGCACAGTAATTGCGGCCAGACATGGGCACCCTCACGAGATCGACCGCTCATGAGGGCCATCCTCACCCTCGCGTGGTAAGGTGAGCATCGAATTCGGGAAGATTGACGGGAGTGGGGTGAGGGAGTGCGGACGTTGCGAGGGGAAAGACGCGAGTCATATTGTTGAAGTACAGAAAGTCACTTGGACAATATGCATATGGTGGGTTTAAAGTGTAAAGTGCGCTGGCAGGAAGTTTCTCTAGTGCGGATGTATAGTCAACTACGTCCAGCGGGACGTAGGGATCTGAGAGAACACCCAATTTCCGAGCAGCCTGCAACTAGGCTGTGTTGTGAGACTGTGCAGATATTCAGTTTTTTCTCAGACCTCGTGTTCCGTAAAATTTTATGGTTGACTTAGTCGAAGACCGCTTTTAACAGACGAAAGTCATAAATGGCGGTTGACAAGAGCTGTACGTATTGAAGTTGTATAATCGTATTCAAAGTTGTAGCCACTGAAGGGCAATTTTTCTGCATCACCCCCACATCGTTTTTTCCACCAATCATCGCCGGTCAGCGCACTCCCTTATGCGTAGAACACACCTTGAAATTCATCATTTACCTCTCTAATTACCTGGACTAAATTTTAGTCTGGGGTTTTAGGGGCATTGATATCATTAGTTGACATGCGAACTCGTACGTCTATGGAAAAAATATTTTACTGTATTTTACTATGAACGCATTCCCTTCCATCCCAGTCTACCTTTAGGAGATAAACCACTTCTAGGAACTTCATCTGTTTTTAGTTTTTTGAAGGACGCAGCGATCCTACACGAAATATATCACAGAACTACTCATTCTAAAAATTCTTACCCAGTTTTTTCACGCATCTTATCATGCACCTGACCCATTTTCTCAGTCCTGAGAAGAAGACTGATGTCTTCATTTGATTTGGTGGGCTCCTCAGAGTCCTTGTCAGGACAAGGACCTTCGCTGAGGATA
This sequence comes from Dermacentor andersoni, assembly GCF_023375885.2. Lineage (NCBI taxonomy): Eukaryota > Metazoa > Arthropoda > Arachnida > Ixodida > Ixodidae > Dermacentor > Dermacentor andersoni. The sequence continues at coordinate 73,143,523 of NC_092822.1, read as the reverse complement.
CCCAATTTTTGAAATATATTACACCATGTGTTTGGCGCATGATAGCCTGAGTTGCTTATGCGCCATAAAACCCAATACAATGCAATACGAGTCTGCATCGAAAGACTGTAATCTATTAGGATTGCTCGCGTGAAGCGAATACTGGCGCAAATTGTCGACTGCAGGCGAGCACCAGCCACTGCGTTGGAATATGCGAGTATAGAGAACTCTTGATTGACCACCGTTTTGACCTGTAGATGCGATTTCGTTGACGGACGCCATTGCCCGCGAGCGTGTTCGTACTTTAGCATTACTTTTCAACTGGTATGTCTTTTAATAACGTCATTCTGTCTGCTCGGCCGTCATTAGCCCAGACGGGTAAGTATCCAGGTGTAGGCGAAAAAAAAACTGCTCCACAAAATTACCTAATTACAATCGCCTGATATATATATATATATATATATATATATATATATATATATATATATATATATATATATATATATATATAGCTTAAATTAAAATTAAATTATGGGGTTTAACGTGCCAACCACTTTCTGATTATGAGGCACGCCGTAGTGGAGGACTCCGGAAATTTCGACCACCTGGGGATCTTTAACGTGCGCCTAAATCTAAGTACACGGGTGGTTTCGCATTTCGCCCCCATCGAAATGCGGCCGCCGTGGCCGGGATTCGATCCCGCGACCTCGTGCTCAGCAGCCCAACACCATAGCCACTGAGCAACCACGGCGGGCTATATGTAGCTTGGTACCCGCTTAAAGGCACGAATGCGCTGCTCTCCTCTCGTCCTCACGAGGACGCTACAACACTACCGAAGTTAGTCTGTCACCGTGGTACAGGCATGGTACGTGATTCAGAAAGGTAGGCGAAAAGAGAAGCGATCCACTGTCCATGACCTTGTTCGCCGCCAACTTAGTTAAGGCCAAGAGATGAAAAAGAGTGTGTTCAAGTGGTTGCGCAGGTCGAGTCAGGACGCAGAGGTGAACCGGACAGGTCGCTGGCGTCAGTGTGCTTGCGTCCGCAGTCGTAGACGATGCGAACATCTTACAAGATTCGGAGTGGCCAGCGTGCTCGGTGGCCAGATGGATTTTTCAATGGGGCGAGTCAACAGTGTGCGTGGTGACTGTTACCACGTAGAATGTACATGTATGAGCGCAACTTGCTAAGCGGCCGAAGTGCCGCCAAGTAGTTATGTTCAGGGGCGCTGTAATTGGCTTCAGCTTCTGTCAGCCGCTCTTGCTGCGCGAGAACGGCACTAAGACCGACACCACTGGCGTCTGTTTGTGCTTAAGTTGTAGATGTCGGGTGGAAATAAGTAGCGACGTAAGAAGACGACGCCATGTAGTAAACGCGACGTCGCGTGGAAGAGATGAAGAGTTGGGTCCGCTCCATCGCTTAGGAGTTCGATCAAGGATGACATGATCGATGCGAAATTCCGTACGTAACGCGAGGGAATACGAGTATAGGCCCTCAATGATTCAGTGTTGTTTGAGATGTGTATGCCTCGGGAACTCGTTGACTGCACGATGTTTGGCAGGGTCGGGTAGAACGCCGTGCTTAGATACGATGTAAACAAAGATGGTCAGCTCGCACGCAGCGAAGCTATAATTTTTGAGGTTGAGTTGCAGGCTAATGGTCAGACACGTCAAAATTTGTCTAAGGCGAAGTAGGTGGGTTGGAAAATCGGGACGTCAAACCACGACGCTGTGTAGGTAACTCAGACGCATATACCACTTGAGGCCCCGCAGCTTATTGTCCAGGTGTAGTTAAACCTATGGTAGGCGCGTTGCAAAGTCCGAAGGGCACCACGTTAAATTCATATAGGGCATCAGTTGGACTTATTGAATTTTCTCGCGATCGACTTGAGCCATCGGAGCCTGCCAGTTGCCGGAAGCCATGTCTAGGGGCAAAAAAATTTCAGCTCCTTGACGGCGTTTCATGGCTTCTTCGATGTGCGGCAAAGGATGGGCGTCTTCGCGCATTACCTTAGTCAATCGACGGCAGTGAACGCCAAAACAAACCAATCCTTGCGCGCGAAAACGACAGATGCTCAGGAACTGTGGGATGGTAAAAGACGCCAAGGCTAAGGAGGGGGGAGGGGCATATCATCGACTTGGTCATTGATAACGCGACGCTCTTCAGGAGAGACGCGGTACGGTCTTTAACGCAAGGGCTGGTTTAAACCGGCGTTATTATAATTCTTTCTGAACCGAACCTTCTGAGGTTCGGCCGAGTTGCAGCTGAGAAATATTGCGTGAACTTTTAAAGCGGCATAGAAGCTGAAGAAGCTCGCAGTGCTCGGCAAAGGTTAGTGAAGTGGCGACGGAAATCGAAAGCATATAGTTTGACGACTACTCAGCGTTGAAAGGGCGAGTAGTTCATTGGACTCAATATGGCGAGTTTGATCTGGCACGGTAACAAAGAACCGAGACATTGGCCGACAAGCAGCGCAACATACCCAGAAAGGGGATAGTACACAGGCTGCCCCAGCTTCGCGGCCACGGCTCTGTGGATGGTGCCATGCTAGGCGCCGGAAGACAGACATCGCGAGTGACGTTCAAGAGATGAGGAAAGGTTTACATGGAAAGGTAGACGATCGAGTTTTAGAGAAATGTCTCCATCGCTAAGAGCACGTACACTACTTGCTAAAATCTGTGTATGTCCGAGCCTCTCCCAGGTCAGTCCAAATCCGCTTTTTATCCCGTTTGTTTCATCGCCCCCCCCACCCTCCTCGAGGTAATTCACTGTTTTTCTTGGTGGACAATCTTGGTGGACAATGAAATGAGCCGTTATTGATGACTGAGAATGGGCTGAATTTTATGAGCTTCGGGCATGGTGGCGTTAGCACATTTGCAAAGGTCGGCGACTTCTTTATTGTACCTCGTGAATGTTTCACCACTGTGCTGCTGAATGAGTAGTTTGCGGGCAGCAGGTCGACGAAACAGAAGTGAATGTCGTGATGTCGCTTTGGCAGTTAAGTCATAAGGGTTGCGCAGCGCCAGTAGGATAACAAGTGATGTTAATAAAATATGGATTGCGGCGGCGTCGCGCTTATGTGCGCTCACCCGTCCGTACGATGTAAAGCAGTCCACCACGTCGGTGTCACCTATACTGCTGAAGGCCTTCGAACCATTACCGACGGCTCTTTGGTGTCTATAATGATGGGCGGAAGCGTTCGAGCTCGAATTCTCAAGCGTGCAAGTGGCGGGGGAGTTCCAGGAACTTTTACTACGGCGGCGTGAGGTGCCGTCTCGAAAGACGCCAGCGACCAGCCGTGCCATTAGGGCGAGCCGAGTGTGTTGGCGATGCTGCTGGACGGAGGCGTGTCGTCTTCACAGAACTCAAATAAGAACCGTTCATTTGGAATGGCTTCGGCTTTCATGTTTCTTTGGAACCGCCGGTGCGATGGCTCTGGAGCTTTGACACCGAAGGAATGGCTCTTTCGCCATTTTACATGAGGCTATCTTCGTCTGTTAAAACATTTGTCTAGCTGGCGATTCCAAGTGCCGCCGGTGTTTTGTACACGACCAGGAGTGTTCTGTATTGACGGCGAACGCAATCCCCATGACCTGTCAACGCCGGCATTGCACAGGAAGCAAACGTCGCCGATTGATTGTTGTCGTTGCGCCAAGCTTTGGTAAGCTGATCCGAAGCTTGAGCTCGGGCCAACTTCGATAGCTCCCATTCAAATGCATGTAGAACGTAGAATTCTTTCCTGGGATACTTGTGCGATTTCAATAAAAATTGTAGTGACTATTAAAGCAAGCCTTTGATTTATGTCCTGAACGTTTGTAAAAAATATTTTTTAAGTATTGTAAGCTGAAGAAATACGGATGCGGGAATTTTATAAAGTGATCCAACTGCAATAAAACAGATCTCGACAATCGCTAAGCTGCATGGGTTACAGTATCTAAAACTGACAAACATAATAGATAAATTTTCAGCTTAGTTGACTTCGATACCGTGTTTACAATCGTACTGTAAATGTCCTACTCACAATATAGCAGTGCGTTGCAGAGAAGTGTATGGGTTAATTTTTTCCACTTTAGATGTGCTATTACATCCTATTCACAGAACAATCATATCATTTTTATTCGAGAACTTCTATACATATAGTGATCGTTCAAATGAAAATGAGGTCGCATTCCCCAAAAGGCGAAGAATCAGTTGCGATAGCATATTAATCGACAACTCCACGAAGCAAGGATAGTACTTCTATCGGCCGCATGAACTTGAAAGCATAGGCATGCCGGCTCAATTAAGAAGCATTTTGTCGCGATTCCGCGCGGGCCGGCCTAGAAATAGTGCTCTGTGTGTGTGATTGCATGATCGAATCATTCTGATGAGATTATCGCGATATGTGAGATAGCTGAAATGGTATAAGGAAGCACAGCAGGCTGAATATGCCCGGCTCTGATATTACGGCATGCGAGAATCGCCATCGATATATTTCTTTTTAATTCGTGTCGTATTTTTTTTTTGTTTTTGACGTTGTCTTCGCACCCATCATAGCCACACAGGCTGGCCCCGGTAAGTACCTCAGTCGAGCGTGTCGCCTGCGAATGTCTCTGTACGCGCTGTGCGCGCCGATGGACGCGCCACTGGTGGCGGCGTTCGAGGAATGTCGAACTGTTGCCTGGCCTGTCAAATACCGGCAAGGACGTGCCGCCGATGAGGTTCTAATCATTACCCGCAAAGCCTGATTGGCGGAAGCAATGCTAACAATGGATCCCCGCCGTTCGGCGGTGTCGGAGTCTGTGCTTTTTCCACGTGATCATATTCAGGCGGGTTAGCGACGATCAAGGCTTGCCCATGTTCGGCATCTCGCTAGAGTTCCGAGTGCCGCTTCTACCGTTTACCGGTGCTTTACCGCGTTGCAGTAGCAGGGCCGCACGACTGCACAAGTGCATCCTGCTGTAAGTTAAACCTGCTGAAGATTGCTAGAATTGAAATGGTTCGTTTTGTCTATTTTATGCGTGGCTTCGCGCATGTTGAACTAGTGTTAGTTGCTTCATGCAGAACTGTTCATTTTTTTCAAGTGGAACGTTCTCACATTGCCTCCTTTGTAAATCACGCACGCTCTGTTCTTCAGAATAACTGGCAAGTGCTTTTATTACAGCTTCATTCTTTTCGTCCGCGCACAGCTTAGATATCGTGCTTTTTTAAGAAATGTGTTAAGACGAAGCTTTAGCTCGGGCCCGACTGGGACTCGGTCTATTCAAATACATGTAAAAGGCAAAAACATTTTTCTGAGAACCCCTGGACCTTTTTAATGAAATTTGTTGCATTTGAGAGAGAAAGTTAAATTCTAGTGACTGTATGCAGCGGATTTTCAATTTAGGTTCTGAATTTTGTTAGATATTTTCAAAAATTCGAAAGTTTGAAAAATATAGAAGCACGTAGTTTACAAACTCATAGCTCCGCATCAAGAGCAGTTATCTTGGCTCTGCAAACGGCATCCATTAGACCATTGAAAGCGGACAAACTCGATATGTCATTTAATTACGTAGTTTACAAGTGTTCTGCCAAAACCGTATTTTCATTACATTTTTTTGTTATTCATGTGTTACATATCAATTTCTTCCGCTTTAGAAGTACCATTAGATGCAATTCAGAGTTGTATTATGAATTTTTGTTGCTGAGTATGAGTTGTAAACATCATAGTTTCGTTTTTTGGAAACTTTTGATTTCTGCCAAATTTTTATTAAAAAAATGACAACCTAAATCAACGGTCGCTAGGTATTAAGTTTTTAATTTAAATGCAACAAACGTCATCAAATTTGGTGCGGTGGTTGCCGAGTGAAACGAATTCTTCTTTTACGTGTATTTACATGGGAGGGAGCACCCAAGCTGAAGCTTCGTCTTACGAAAGTAGGCAGTTAAATGACGAGGATTGTCGATAGTTCCTGCATATGGTATTTCTGTTCCATTTTCGCTGAAAATTTCGCGTCACGCTCGGGAAATTCTCACACCTCGTTGCTGAGCTCGAGTGGCAGGCTAGCGCTGGTGGGATGCGCTGAGCGATTTGTTTCACAGCGCATGTGAAACTTGCGCTGTGAATTTTGTACTCAACTGAATTATTATTATGCTTACGCCACAGACTAAACCGGGCCTTGCCGACTGCGCCCGTTTGCTTTGGCTGGTGCTGCTCTGCTTTTAAACATATAACGTGTCCTCTCTCTAGTAACGTTCGAAAAAACAATAAACTACCGAAAAGCTGGTCACACTTTAGCTTTTCAGGTTTCGAAGCAGCTCCCGTAAGGAATTTAAAACAGCGAAAACTGCAGCGGAACGGCAGTTCATCGACGTATGCAGCAGAATCGTATCTGCGGTAGAGTTAACTCGCACATATATTAACCCGCGGGTTTGGTGACTTCGTTGACTAGTGTACGCACTTCGAACAATAAATTCGCAATTACTCTTCTTGAGGCAATTTTGACGGCACTTGATTGGGCTTTTCAGACAACGCCGCGGGTCACCTCCCGATGCTTGCATCGGCGGTTACATAAATCTACACATTGGAATCCTTTTACGTAATAGGGCCCTTGGGCAGCACCAGCTTTACTTCGGAAACATACAAATACTATCCTTACCTGAGCCCTATCCACTGGCCGTGGCCTGTTTCGGTACCAATTCAGTCGGTCAAGAGGACAGATGTCTCCAATTGGTTCCGCAGGCCCGGTCAGGACTTAAAGGTGGTACATCAGTGTGCTTGCTTTCCACACTAGTAGACGATGTGAATGCGGTACTACAGGATTCTAAAAGCACAGCTTGCGATGCGGCCAGATAGATCTCTCAACGTCGCGAGCCAACAAAACGCGTGGCGACTCGTTACTAGGTCAAATGGGCGGTCGTCTATGTATGGGCGGAGCTTTTCGAGAGCCCGAAGTAGAGCCAAGCACTCATTTTCAGACACGCTTTAATAGAATTCGGCATTTGTCAGCCTACCATTGGCAAAGGCGGCAACGTACTCGGAGTAGCCGGGCTTTCGTTGCGGAAGCACGTCGCCAAGACAGGCCCCGCTGACATCTCTGTGTGCTTCAGTTGCTGCTGTCGGATCAAAATAATGAATACGTGGAGACGTAAGAAGACGACACAACTTAGCATACACAACATCGCATGGAGGACACCAGGAGAAGTACGCACCATTGCGTAGGAGACACGAGTTGTTCAAAAGTAGCAGGCCCATTGAAAATTCTAAAAGGCATCACGTCCAATACATACAGACCGCCACATGTTATAAATGCAGTTTTCTCGCGCTCGGCTTCAGCCATCGGAACCGGCCAGTAGGCACTCAAGTCTAGGGACGAAAATAATTCAGCTTCTTGAAGCCTGGCCAGGGTGTCGCTGATGCGCGTCTTAGTTCATATCTCTTACCTTCCCTTACCATTTCAGCTGACCTTATTTAATCGCCATTAGTAAACACAAAATCGAATAGACCCGTCCTTCTAGCGAAAGAGGCGCCCATAGACTGTGGAATCGTAAAATGACGCCACGGCCGCGCTTATCGTTAATATGGTCGTTAATAACGCCACGCTCTTGGGAAGAGAAGCGGTACGGTCATTGACGCAACAGCTGGTGCAAAGCGGTGTCAGTGTAGTGCTGCACTTCCGATGTTTAGACCACTTGCGGTTGAGAAACGAACTTCAAAGGTGCCGTAGAAGCTGAAGAAGCGGGGACTTTTTGGCAGAGGTTATTATATTGGTGTTGGAAGTTGAAAACATATCATTTCACATATCCAGCATTGAAAGGACATGTATTTTGTTCGAGTAAATATAACAGATTGATCTCGCACGGTAACAAAGCACGAAGCGGCCAGGTTTTGTACGCAACCGAGTCATTCGCGGGCAAGCAACGTAAGACGCAGAAAGTTGGTTGCACGTAGGCTTGACAGCCTTCACTGCCTGTAAGAGGCGCAGCTACAGGCTGCACTGCCGGTGCTTAGGTAAGAGATGCGGCCTCTTTTGAATTTGGGGTTCTGTGCGGCCACTGTTCATAAGCGGTGCTGCGGTTCGAGCCCGGAGAAAGGTCCTGACCGACGTTGAAGAGATGCGGAAAGGTTCATATAGAAATGTACATGATCGAGTTTTACAAAAATTACTCCATCTCTCGGAGCACACTACATACTAATTTCCTTGGATGTCCGAGCCTCCCTCAGAGCAGTCAAGATGCCTTTTTTTATCCCGTTTATTTCTCCCTTGCATTCGTCGAAGGAATTGACTGTTCTCCTTGGTGGCCAACCGGAAACGCCGAGCCATTCTCAATATGCCGCCATCAGCGACCTACATTCTTCTGTACTCGCGACTCCAATGCTGCACAATCGCCCCTCGCATGCAAGGCAATCACGTGGCAAACTATGAACCTGATATCGACGCCTGTTTAATGTAGAAAATATTTCTTCGCATAGCTCTCGCAGAACCTTGTGTAAGAAACTTTTTCACTCAATTAGACGACGCAGAAGGGCTCCAACCTAGTCATTTGCTTCAGCCACCTAACATCAAATATGATTTAATTACCCTAGCCTCGTTGAAATCGCAAAAAACTGCTCGACTTACTCGTCACCAATGACAACACTCGAAAACTAAAAATAAACAAATACACAAATATAAAGAGCCCGCTTTCTGGTGGCCCAATATTCGTCTTATAGAATAACCACGTCAATGTTAAAGTACATCACACAAGGTGGGCTACAAGCTAGTGTGCTGTCCCGATTGGTGGCATCAGTATGTGCTTCCTCGCGTCATCTGAAATAAAGCGGCTTACGTTGGGGAAAAGCGTCACACAAATTGTTCAGCAATTTATTACAGATGGGCCAGCGTGAACGCGTGCGTAATAACGCAAAAACGGAAATATGCGCTCTGCGGCACATATTTCGGTTTTTTACGTTGCCACCGAAAGAAGTAAATACAGCGATATTGTGAAATAATACTGGTCGCACCAAATATGAGCTGTGGCCGTGTCGTTTTTGCCGCGGCACCGAGAGTGCGCCGCTGCATTGACGTGAGCAGATGTTTATTAATACGCAAGTATTAAGAGTAGTGTCCAGTTATCCAAAGCCAGCACCGCTCTGCTGTCGTCGGGGCCCCTTTGGACATGTTTCCCTAACGTACATTTTTTTCCCTTTTTGAGTGAGGGTTCTCAGCTGCTCACCACTGTTAGAGTATTATCGCTTGGCTCAAGATGCGCCTGTACGTACTTGAACTTGCCGGAAATGTTGTCACTGATTATATATTGAAATATATATATATATATATATGTTGCACTGTTGATGCATTCTGTGATATTGTGCACCATGTATGCTACATCTGTATGAAACAAGTTCATTTCTTCATAATGTCTGTATGTATTTTCAATTGTTCGAATTTGTGAAATCCACTGCCCGTTGATCTCTGTAGGCCCCCATGTCCCGTCAAGCTGTCTGCTACAGCTTATTGCCTGGGGGCCCCCAATTAGTGTGTTGGAAATAAAGTGGATTCTGATTCTGAAATAGCGCTATCTATTAAAATTGCTCGTGTGAAGCGAATACTGGCGCCACCTGTCGACCGCACGCGAGCTTCATCCACTGTGTCAATAACATGCTTTGCTCTCTTCTAACTTTGAGCATGATTTTGATTCGTTAATTTTCAGTTTTCATATTGCGGCCCACATTCGACAACCTAAAACCTAAAGCGTTGGCTAAATGACGCCAGCACATATTGGTAATTAATTTCACGCTATATTTAACCGTCGTCTCCAAATAAACAGATGATTATGCCGTTATGTGATGAGCAATATATTTATATACACTAGAAAAAGATGGTCTGAAAACAGATCCCTGTGGAACGCCTGAGGTAGTTTTCAATTGGGTAGTTATGTTACCTATAATTTCAACGTATTGTGTCCGACCTATAAAGCTTGAGCGGATCCCCATAACTGCATTATATATTTATTTCTATCAGTTTATTCATTCGTTATGTAGCACTGAATCGAAAGCCTTCGACAAATGTAAAAATATAGCGTCGACCTGTTTTCCACTGTTCAAGGAAGCTGAAAAATTTGTAATCGTTTCTATCAACGTGCGTAACAGTCGAGAGGGGCCGTCGAAATCCGCGCTGGTTGCGGAGAAAGGCCTTGTCTTTAAAGTCTGTGTACATTGACTTTGAAATTTCCTTTCACCATACTTGTGAACCGGAACTACTTCTGCTACTAGCTAGTCATCCAGGACCCGTTAGTGTGCTAGCTAGGCATAAGATCTCTAGATGGTAGGCTCCCCACTCCACATATCTGCGAAAAAAGGTATTTGGTACACCGTCAGAACAGATATATTTGTTATTGTTAATTTAAAGAAAAAGAGCTATAATGCCTTCATGCGATACTTCTATATTTGCATTGATGTGTACGGAGGTTCAAGTGTGAAGGCTCAAGAAGCATCTGCAGAAGTGTCAGTAAAGGCAAATTGAAAAACATCATTAAAACATGTAGCAGTAACCGAGTTCGACACAAGTTCACTAATAACGACAACGTTACTGGGACCCTCGTTATTATGCCACTAGCCTTCAACCGCGGTTGATAAGGTGCTCTGCCTTCTAGATTTTCTATATATGCGGCCTGGCCTCTACTCGGTCCCTACTGCTCCGACGGAAACATCTGTGATTTCGAAGGTATATCTCTGAAGGGCGCGAGAAAGATCCGATCCGACCCGACTGACTCAGCACGAGCCCCGCAGGTTAGGCACAGTCTGTCCGACACAGCGGTCGCCAAATGAGGCATCAGTGCCCGCTGCTTCTTCGTTTGACCGCGCCGGCAGCCAGCGTCTGAGCGTAATAGAACTCGACCACACTCCGCAATGTCGGCACGCCTAGATACAAACGCATACAACACGCGAGGAGAAACTTCTCCCTATTGCCTACACAGTCAGATACTTCTCCGTATTGCCTACACAGTCAGATATTCAAGAAGCTAAAGCCCCCACATTTAATTATTCGCATCCGCTCTTACTCGCGCATGCGCACAAACTTCCGGCGCCTCCTGAAATTTCACACCCTGCTGCACCTACTAGCAATTGTATATTGCAGTCCGGCATCGTGAGCTGTTTACGGGGTGTATTTGCATCGCTATGTGCACTTGTTTTCCGATTTATAAACCACGTGAGGGCATGAACGTCACTTGCCTTCACGAAAGGCCTCCTTTGTGAAGAGCTGACGCAAGAATAGTACATTTTCCAGCTAGTCATGCTTTGAAAATCGCAGTGTAATATCACTGCAAAGAGGAACGGGAACCTAATAAAAATACATTATAGCTCTCACTGTGACATCGTTTCAAAAATTTACCCCTAGAAGGTCGGACACCCGTCTCGAGGGATTTTCGAGGTTTCTGAAAAAGGTGATTTAGGAGAGCTTTAAAATGCGCTGCAATGGGAATGGGAAACGCAATATTCTAGCATCTGGACGCCCAATTCTGCCTTCGTGATTCGATTACGATATACGTTCGGCCTAATGTACATGTCGCTGTTAACATTTTGATATGGTGAATCAATATACGCGACCGTTGTCACTATGTCCAAAGTACTGTATCGTAGTCATCACTGGGGACGTGCCGTGCAGAACGCAACCGCAACCGCATCTGACGCCGTAGTCGGCGTCAGATGCGAGTGGGAGTGTTATTGAGACACCAGCAGGCGTTGCCTCTACGCGGACATTAGTCTAACTGGAGCAACACGTGCTCCAACGTAGTTCTGGCGTTCACCGAGGAAGCAATAAGGGTACGCAAGTTTCAAGACGCCATTGGCAAATTAAAGATGTAGCGACAATTTATGTTACACTCACATTCATAATGTACGTTCTCATTGATTTTTTTTCAACCATGACTACTATTCGGAAAATCCTCGAGCATTTGGTTCAGTTACTTCACTACCAAGGTGTAGTCTGCAAAGCGTAATTCATTTAAAAGACAAAGTAATTTATTCATAATTCAAAATTTCCATGTACACGGAATTCATTGTCGGTATATTCCTCTCTATGCGCTAGGAGAACCACGAAGAGGGGCTACGAGTGGACTTCGAACGTAGCTTTGACGTAAGGTGGCGCAATTTAAGAGCCACTGCCATAGCAACAACGAAGCGGCCCGTATGATGTAGTGACTGCGCATCTAACAGTGAGGCTTAGCAAAGTTTCAATTGGCATCAGCTTATGGGAATGAGGAAGGTCACTCGGAGCTTCACGCTGAGCGACTCATCTATGGTACAGGTGGCCCTGATGGCGAAGCACACTTCGCGGGGCCGTCGAGTGTGATCACTTAAACTGTACAATAACAGTGCTAAAACTAGAGATAATGTTGTAATTATACTCTTGCGATTGAATGAACTGAACTATATTTGTCGCAGATGTGTGCTTAGGCATTTCTGGTGACGTACATTTTTGTGACATGTCATACTCTAGCATTGTTTTTAAGGACACCGATATATTTTTTCTATTGATAGAAGATAAATAAATGTGTGATTGCATTATTGAATCGTTGTGATGCGATCATGGCGATCTTTGAGAAATTAAGATGTGCGAGTATCATCACTGATTCTTTCAAATTCGTTCCAATTTCTTTTTCTTTTTTGATTTTCGCATCGACCATAGCCGCTCCGACGGCGTTCGCCGCGGGGGGTAAGTACCTTAGTCGAGTGTCTCACCTGCGAATTTCTCTATACGCTCTGTGCGCGCCGATGGACGCGCCACAGGTGGCGGCTTGCAAAGTGCGCTCGGGAAACGAGGCCGTCGCGCGCCGTCGTTTTCTGCGTCGTTGTTCGTGCTTGCGTCTTATTCACGTTTTGAAAAGAAAATAAGCAACACCCTTCGCATGTATATTAGTGGTCAAACCTTCAAGGAATATCAAAACATTGTTGCACAGTGGTGGGCTCAAATACTGCCAAGAACGTGCCGCCGACACGGTTCTGATGATTCCCAGCAAAGCCTCGTCAGTGGAAGCAACGGTACAGAAACGAATCGCCGCCGTTCGGAGGAAATTTCTTGCTCTGATGCTTTCCTTTGTCGTGTCGGTGCTTTTTGCACGGGTAAGCCACAAAATCAATCGCGGCGAGCCAGTTAGGTTCATCTGCAGTGCCGCATGTGGTTTAAATGCATTTCGCTAATGTCCTGAATGCCGCTTCTGAGTACCGTTTGCCACTTCTCTACCGCGTTGCGCTAGATAGGCAGCACGACGGCAGCAATGCATCCTGTTGTACATTAATGCTGCTGAACCTTGCAAGAACTGAAATTGTTTGTTTTACGCGGCCCGGTAAATCCTCGCGCCACCTAGCTGTCACGCACTTCATTTTCTTGCACCTATTTTAGGTGTGGCTTTGCGCATGTTGAACTATTGCTTGTTGCTCTTGCCTTTGCTCTTGCCTTTCCTCTTGCCTCGTTTGTAAATTACTGTCTTGTCTGAATGGTAACAGGCAAATGCTTCCTTAAAGGACCTTTGGTGACCTCTTCACCCGAGGTCACCAAAGATACTCTGGTTTCTTAGGAATTGTGTGAAGAAAGTAGGTAGTTGAGGGTGAGAATTGCTAATAGTTGCTGCATATGGTATTTCTGTTTATTTTCGCTAAAAAGTTCGGGTCACACTTGGGAAATTTGTACACATTGACGATGTCTGAGTTTACGCCAGAGAGGACTAAATCCGGCCTTGCCGCCAGCGACCATTTACAATGCCTGGCACTGCTCAGCCACTAAATATGGCATCTCTCTCTAGTAACATTCGAGAAAAAAGAAACCACTGAAACGCTCGAGCTTCAGCTTTTCAGATGTCACAAGGATTGTGCAGCACCAGTAAGATAACAAATGATGTTAATAAAATGTCAATTGCGGCGACGTCGCTCTTATGTGCGCTCACCCATCCGAACGAGGTAAAGCAGTCCTCCACGTCGGTGTCACCTATACTGCTGAAGGCCTTCGAACCATTACCGACGGCTCTTTGGTGTCTAGAATGATGGGCGGAAGCGTTCGAGTTCAATTGCTCAAGGGTGCAAGTGGCGGGGGAGTTCCAGGAACTTCTACTACGGCGGCGTGAGGCGCCGGCTTGAAAGACACCAGTGACTAGCTGTGCCAGCAGGGCGAGCTGAGTGTGTTGGCGATGCTGCAGGACGGAGGCGTGTCTTCTTCACATAACTTAAATAAGAACCGTTCATTTGGAAGAGCTTCTTCTTTCATGTATGTTTGGAACCGCCGGTGTGATGGATCCGGAGCTTTGACACCGAAGGAATGGATCTTTCGCCGTTTTACATGAGGCTATCTTCGTCTGTGAAAACATTTGTCTAGCTGGCGATTCCAAGTGCCGCCGGCGTGTTGTACACGACCAGGAGTGTTCTGCATTGACGGCGAACGCAATCGCCATGAGCTGTCAACGCCGGCATTGTACAGGAAGCAAACGTCGCCGATTGATTGTTGTCGTTGCGCCAAGCTTTGGCAAGCTGATCAGAAGCTTAAGCTCGGGCCAACTTCGATAGCTCCCATTCAAATGCATGTAGAACGTAGAATTCTTTCCTGGGATACTTGTGCGATTTCAATAAAAATTGTAGTGACTATTAAAGCAAGCCTTTGATTTATGGCCAGAACGTTTGTAAAAAATATTTTTCAAGTATTGCAAGCTGAAGAAATACGGATGCGGGAATTTTATAAAGTGATCCAACTGCAATAAAACAGATCTCGACAATCCCTAAGTTGCATCGGTTACAGTATCTAAAACTGATAGACATAATAGATAAATTTTCAGCTTACGTGACTGATACCGTGTTTACAGTCGTACTGTATATGTGCTACTCACAATATGACAGTGCGTTGCAGAGAAGTGTAGGGGTTAATTTTTTCCACTTTAGATGTGCTATTACATCCTATTTAGAGAACTATATCATTTTTATTCGAGAACTTCTATACATATAGTGATCGTTCAAATGAAACCGAGGTCGCATTCCCCAAAAGGCGAAGAATCAGTTGCGATAGCATATTAATGGACAGCTCTACGAAGCAAGGATAGTACTTTTATCGGCCGCATGAACTTTGAAGCATAGTCATGCCGGCTAAATTAAGAAGCATTTTGTCGCGCGCCCGCGCGGGCCGGTCTAGAAATAGTGCTCTCTGTGTGTGATTGCATGATCGAATCATTCTGATATGTGAGATAGCTGAAATGGTATAAGGAAGCACAGCAGGCTGAATATGCCCGGCTCTGATATTACGGCATGCGAGAATCGCCACCGAAATATTTCTTTTTAATTCGTTTCGTATTTTTTTTTTCTTTTTGACGCTGTCTTCGCACCCATCATAGCCACACAGGCCGGCCACGGTAAGTAACTCAGTCGAGCGTGTCGCCTGCGAATGTCTCTATACGCGCTGTGCGCGCCGATGGACGCGCCACTGGTGGCGGCGTTCGAGGAATGTCGAACTGTTGCGCGGCATAGTGCTCAAATACCGGCAAGGACGTGCCGGCGATGAGGTTCTAATGATTACCCGCAAAGCCTGATTGGCGGAAGCAATGCTAACAATGGATCCCCGCCATTCGGCGGTGTCGGAGTCTGTGCTTTTTCCACGTGATCATATTCAGGCGGGTTAGCGACGATCAAGGCTTGCCCATGTTCGGCATCTCGCTAGAGTTCCGAGTGCCGCTTCTACCGTTTACCGGTGCTTTACCGCGTTGCAGTAGCAGGGCCGCACGACTGCACAAGTGCATCCTGCTGTAAGTTAAACCTGCTGAAGATTGCTAGAATTGAAATGGTTCGTTTTGTCTATTTTATGCGTGGCTTCGCGCATGTTGAACTAGTGTTAGTTGCTTCATGCAGAACTGTTCATTTTTTTCAAGTGGAACGTTCTCACATTGCCTCCTTTGTAAATCACGCACGCTCTGTTCTTCAGAATAACTGGCAAGTGCTTTTATTACAGCTTCATTCTTTTCGTCCGCGCACAGCTTAGATATCGTGCTTTTTTAAGAAATGTGTTAAGACGAAGCTTTAGCTCGGGCCCGACTGGGACTCGGTCTATTCAAATACATGTAAAAGGCAAAAACATTTTTCTGAGAACCCCTGGACCTTTTTAATGAAATTTGTTGCATTTGAGAGAGAAAGTTAAATTCTAGTGACTGTATGCAGCGGATTTTCAATTTAGGTTCTGAATTTTGTTAGATATTTTCAAAAACTCGAAAATTTGAAAAATATAGAAGCACGAAGTTTACAAACTCATTGCTCTGCATCAAGAGCAGTTAGCTTGGCTCTGCGAACGGCATCCATTAGACCGTTGAAAACGGACAAACTCGATATGTCGTCTTGTATTATGAATTTTTGTTTCTGAGTTAGAGCTGTAAACTTGATAGTTGTGTTCTATTGAAACTTTTGATTTCTGCCAAACTTTTATTAAAATATGACAACTTAAATCAACGGTCGCTATATGTTAATTTTTTTTCATTTAAATGCAACAAACGTCATCAAATTTGGTGCGGTGGTTGCCGAGCGAAACTAATTCTCCTTTTACGTGTATTTACATGGGAGGGAGCACCCAAGCTGAAGCTTCGTCTTACGAAAGTAGGCAGTTAAATGACGAGGATTGTCGATAGTTGCTGCATACGGTATTTCTGTTCCATTTTCGCTGAAAATTTCGTGTCACGCTCGGGAAATTCTCACACCTCGTTGCTGAGCTCGAGTGGCAGGCTAGCGCTGGTGGGATGCGCTGAGCGATTTGTTTCACAGCGCAGTCTCTCTTTGCATGTGAATTTTGTACTCAACTGAATTGTTATTATGCTTACGCCACAGAAGACTAAACCGGGCCTTGCCGATTGCGCCCGTTGGCTTTGGCTGGCGCTGCTCTGCTTTTAAACATATAACGCGTCCTCTCTCTCTAGTAACAAACTACCGAAAAGTTGGTCACACTTTAGCTTTCCAGGTTTCGAAGCAGCTCCAATAAGGAATTTAAAACTGCGAAAACTGCAGCGCAACGGCAGTTCATCGACGTATGCAGCAGAATCGTATCTGCGGTAGAGTTAACTCGCGCTTTTATTAACCCGCGGGTTTGGTGACATCGTTGACTAGTGTACGCATTTCGAACAATAAATTCGCAATTACTCTTCTTGAGGCAATTTTGACGGCACTTGATTGGGCTTTTCAGACAACGCCGCGGGTCACCTCCCGATGCTTGCATCGGCGGTTACATAAATCTACACATTGGAATCCTTTTACGTAATAGGGCCCTTGGGCAGCACCAGCTTTACTTCGGAAACTTAAACGTCCAATTCATACAGACCGCCAGATGTAATAAATGCAGTTTTATGGCGCTCGGCTGCAGCCATCTGAACCGCCCAGTAGGCCGTAACGCAAGTCTAGGAACGAAAATAATTCCGCTTCTTGAAGCCTGGCCAGGGTGTCGCCGATGCGCGGCAAGAGATATGCATGTTAGTTCATATCTCCTGCCTTATCTTACCATTTCAGCTTACCTTATTTAATCGCCATTAGTAAACACATCGAATAGACACGTCCTTCTAGTGAAAGAGATGCCCATGGACTGTGGAATCGTAAAATGACGCCACGGCCGCGCTTATCGCCAACATGGTCGTTAATAACGCGAAGCTCTTGGGAAGAGACGCGGTACGGTCATGGACGCAATAGCTGGTGTGAAGCGGTGTCAGGGTAGTGCTGCACTTCCGATGTTTGGCCCACTTGCGGTTGAGAAACTTCAAAGGTGCCGTAGAAGCTGAAGCGGGAACTTTTTGACAGAGGTGTAATATAGTGGCGTTGGTAGTCGAAAACATATCATTTCACATGTCCAGCATTGAAAGGACATGTATTTCGTTGGAGTAAATATAAGATTGATCTCGCACGGTAACAAAGCTCGAAGGGGCTAGGCTTTGTACGCGAGCGAGTCATTCGCGGGCAAGCAACGTAACAGACGCAGAAAGGTGGTTGTACGTAGGCTTCACAGCCTTCACTGCCTGTAAGAGGCGCAGCTACATGCTGCACTGCCGATGCTTAGGTAAGAGATGCGGCCTCTTGTGAACACACACAGACACACACACACACACACACACACACACACACACACACACACACACACACACACACACACACACACACACACACACACACACACACACACACACACACACGCGCGCGCGCACAGACGCACGCGCACAGACAGACAGACAGACAGACACACGCGCACAGACGCGCGCGCGCACGCGCGCACACGCGCACACGCGCACACGCGCACACACACACACACACACACGCGTGTGTGTGTGTGTGTGTGTGTGGGAGACGTGTGTGTGTGTGTGTGAAAGGGAGACGTCGCTGCCTTTCAGATTTTTTGCAGTGCTTGTAAATTTCAGCATTTTCCTTATGATCGTACACCGTGAGAACCAGAGGTGGAGGCAGGGCGTGCGTTTTTCCTATCCGATTTGTTCGTTCCACGGTACTCGGACACATTTTCTTCAAGGTCAGCAAAAGTACCACAGAGTCAGCAGAAGATCTGTACCATCTTCAAAATAACTTGTACATAGCAGCCCCGGCAACATTTTTACAATTGCTAGTGTGTACAGCTGGGCATGGCACTTCCGAAGGCGTCTGCAGAAGTGTCAGTAAAGGCAAATTGAAAAACATCATCAAAACATGTAGCCGTAACCGAGTTCGACACAAATTCACTGTTTACGACAAGTTCACTAATAACAACGTTACTGGGACCCTCGTTATTATGCGAGAAATGACGCCAAAAAACGGTGCGGATCGTGGTTCGTATAATTGGTTAGTGTAACGTCATGGTAATTTCTTTTAGCAGCAGCCATCTTTGTCCGCAATGAAGACCTTAGCGCCGAAGTGTTATATTTTGTTGGCTTCTTTCTCTGACAAATAATTTAATGTATAATTTGCAGGGTTATCGAAGGGTTCTGTTTATTTATTTTCTTATAAATTAGCACAATTCTGTTTACTCAGTCAAAAAAGAATATCTTTGAATGCAGTCCACATTGCATTCACGTGATTCGTTTGGTTGAATCCGTCCGAACAGCGAAAGATGATAAATAATGCTGCTGTCGTCGGTTCTATCGAAACAGGAAACACGCGTAGTACTACCAACTGCCGGGTATACAGCGGCACGCTTTATGCGCACATGAACTTGTGCGTGATCCGAGAGGCGAGTTTTGAAGCAATACGTCTTAGGCCTCAAATCGCTCGTCTAGGACCACCAACTAGTGATCCGAGAGGCCAGTTTTGAAGCAATACGTCTTAATCCTCAAATCGCTCGTCTAGGAGCACCAATTCTAATAGAATTCTCGATTTCCCAAGCACGGGTGTGCACTCGTGAACTACCTGTTGTAAATCGTGACTGAAAGCTATTTCTACAAGTAGATCAAAATGCAAATTTTCGCGACGTTGAGTGCTCAGGTAAGACCAATCGCTACCTGTAATATTTATATCGCCAGAAATAATTATGCGATAGCTCCGCTTTTTAAGGCTCGCTATGTCGCATTTTTTCAAAATAGCATGTGGGTGAATTGGGCGCTCTATAAACAATTCCAAGGTTTATCCTTCTTTTGTCTAGCTTATATTCCCACGAGTAACTTTAGTGTGTTGGAATGCCGGTGATTTACCCACAGTCGATATCAGCCTTGAATACAATAGCAACACAGCCCCCACGTCTACCGTGGTCTCGGCGTGTGATTTTATAATTCGGTGGTTCAAAGCCTTCGTCTTGTATTTCGGGCCGCAGCCGCATTTCAGGTAGTGCGATCACACGGGAATCGTAAGCAGCCAGGATGTATTGAAGGTCTCCAGTTTTGCTTACTAAACTTCTTACACTTAAATTTATGAAGTAGAAAGCATTTTAATCGCACTGTGTGCTCTCAGTCACCCCTACCACCAGCGTCTTTTCGAACGCGGAACCACGCGGCTGCGCTTTGATTGATCCCAGATGTAGATGTCAGTTCACGTGTGGTTTGTCGTAATTCAAGCGCACACGGCTAGCGTACTCCCTTTATTGTATCGCAGAATCCCGGAGCATTTTACGCTACGCAATCGTTTCTTTTGAAAAATCATCAGAAAGGGAGACGTCGCTGCCTTTCAGATTTTTTGCAGTGCTTGTAAATTTCAGCATTTTCCTTATGATCGTACACCGTGAGAACCAGAGGTGGAGGCAGGGCATGCTTTTTTTCTATCCGATTTGTTCGTTCCACGGTACTCGGACACATTTTCTTCAAGGTCAGCAAAAGTACCGCAGAGTCAGCAGAAGATCTGTACCATCTTCAAAATAACTTGTACATAGCAGCCCCGGCAACATTTTTACAATTGCTAGTGTGTACAGCTGGGCATGGCACTTCCGAAGGCGCCCGACGTTTCTGCGCAGGCGCGAGTGAGAGCGGGTGCAAGTGAGAAAATTTGTGGGCTTTTGCTACTTGAATTTCTTTGCTCGTCTTGTACACGTTTCTCCACTAAGTGGGCTGGCATGCGGCGTGTGGTTCGTTTGCGCCCGGACGTTGGCTGCCGGCGCGGTGAAACAGGAGAAGCAGTGAACACGGACCGCTGTGTCCAAAGGCAAGTCGGACAGACTTTCTCGCGCCTGCGGCGCTGGTGCTGTGTCAGTCATTGTGCATTATAACTTTGTCACGCTTTACGGCGCTCTACCTCCAGAAGAACATCGACGATTTTCACAGGCGAGCAATAGTGGCCGTAGTAGAGGCCGGGCCTGCTCTCCTGAAATATCTTCGCTCTTGGCAGGCTTTTCATATGCGACTTATCAGGGTCATTTTTGAGTTGACCCCTCTGAGTGATGTAAACCTGCAGCGTCTTAGCAACCGTGGTTGAACGCGATTGCATGATGTTATGCCGCGAAGATTATAGTCTTTGCGTCACGCCCACGTAAGGTTAGGTTAGCTTAGATTAGCTTAGCGTAAAAGGCATTAGGGTGGCGCGGTGAATTCTCACAGCGGGTATACCGTGCGGATCATTGTCTTTGCCTCTCGACCACGTTAGGTTAGCATTAGGCTAAGCTAGCGTTAGGTTAAGTTAGATGTTAGGTCAGGTTAGCGTCAAAGAGTCTAGCATGCCCCGGCGTATTCTCATAACGGTTGCGCCGTTATGCGCCTTTGCGTCTCAGCCACGTTTGGTTAGGTGAACGTTAGGTCAGCGTAGAAGGCGTTAGGGTGGTGCGACGTATTCTCATAGCAGTTGCAGGGGCGTCAAGCGACACCGGCGCCCTTTCAACCACTAGCGGTCAACCGCGGTTACTAAAGCGCTCTGCCTTCTGGATTTTCTATATATGCGGCCCGACATCTACTAGGTCCTCACTGCTCCCACGGAAACATCAGATGTTATTTCGAAGGTATATCGCCGTAGGGCGCGACAAAGATCCGATCCGACCCGACTGATTCAGCACGAGCGCCGCAGGTTACACGGTCTGTCCGTCACAGCGGTCGCCAAATGAGGCGTCAGTGGCCGCTGCTTCATTGTTTGAACGCGCCGGCAGCCAGCGCCTGAGCGTAAAGCAACTCGACCCCACTCCGCAGTGTCGGCACGCGTAGATAAGAACGCATACAACACGCGAGGAGAAAGTTCTCCGTATTGCCTACAGAGTCAGATACTTCTCCGTATTGCCTACACAGTCAGATATTCATGCGCACAAACTTCCGGCGCCTCCTGAAATGTCACGCCCTGCTGCACCTACTAGCAATTGGATATTGCAGTCCGGCATCGTGAGCTTTGTTTACGGGGTGCATTTGCATCGCTATGTGCACTTGTTTTCCGATTTATAAACCACGTGAGGGCATGAACGTCACTTGCCTTCACGAAAGGCCTCCTTTGTGAAGAGCTGACGCAAGAATAGTACATTTTCCAGCTAGTCATGCATTGAAAACCGCAGTGTAATATCACTGCAAAGAGGAACTGGAACCTAATAAAAACACATTATAGCTCTCACTGTGACATCGTTTCAAAAATTTACCGCTAGAAGGTCGAACACCCGTCCCGAGACATTTTCGAGGTTTCTGAAAAAGGTGATTTAGGAGAGCTTTAAAATGCGCTGCAATGGTTATGGGGAACACAATATTCTAGCATCTGGACGCCCAACTCGGCCTTCGTGTGATTCGATTACGAGATACGTTCGGCCTACTGTGCATGTCGCTCTTAACATTTTGATATGGTGAATCAATATACGCGACCATTGCCACTATGTCCGAAGTACTGTATCGTAGTCATCACTGGGCACGTGCCGTGCAGAACGCAACCGCATCATTAGTCGGCGTCAGATGCGAGTGGGAGTGTTATTGAGACACCAGTAGGCGTTGCCTCTACGCGGACATTAGTCTAACTGGAGCAACACGTGCTCCAACGTAGTTCTGGAGTTCACCGAGGAAGCAATAAGGGCACGCAAGTTTCAAGACGCCATTGGAAAAGTAAAGATGTAGCGACAATTTGTTACACTCACATTCATAATGTACGTTCTCATTGATTTTTTTTTCAACCATGACTACTATTCAGAAAAGCCTCGAGCATTTGGTTCGGTTACTTCACTACCAAGGTGTAGTCTGCCAAAGCGTAATTTATTCATAATTATTTCAAAATTACCATGTACACGGAATTCATTGGCGGCATATTCCTCTCAATACGCTAGGAGAACCACGAAGAGGGGCTACGAATAGACTGTACACGAAGTTGTGACGTAGTGTGGCGCACATGAACAGCCATTGCCATAGCAACAACGAAGCGGCCCATATCATGTAATGACTGCGCATCTAACAATGAGGCTTAGCAAAGTTTCAATTCGCATCAACTTATGGGAATAAGGAAGGTCACCCGGAGCTTCACGCTGAGCGACTCATCTATGCTATAGGTGGCCCTGATGGCGTAGCGCACTTCGCGGGGCCGTCGAGTGTGATCACTTAAACTGTACAAAAACAGTGCTAAAACTAGAGATAATGTTGTAATTATGCTCTTGCGATTATATTTGCCGTAGATGTGTGCTTAGACATTTTTGGTGGCGTACATTTTTTGTGACAAGCCATACTCTAGCATTGTTTTTAAGGACACCGATATATTTTTTTCTATTGATACAAGATAAGTAAATTCATTACGTGTTAATAAAATTGAAAAGAACTCTGTGTATGTGTGATTGCATTATCGAATCATTCTGATGCGATCATGGCGATCTTTGAGATAGCTAGAATGGTACAAAGCGCAACATGCTGAATATATCCGTCTCCGAAATTAAGATGTGCGAGTATCATCAGTGATTTTTTCTAATTCGTTCCATTTTGTTTTTCTTTTTTGACGTTCGCGCCGACCATAGCCGCTCCGACGGGGGTGGCCACCGGCGGTAAGTACCTTAGTCGAGTGTCTCATCTGCGAACGTCTGTATGCGCGCTGTGCGCGCCGATGGACGCGCCACTGGTGGCGGCTTGCAAAGTGCGCTCGGGAAAGGAGGCCGTCGCGCGCCGTAGTTTTCTGCGTCGCTGTTCGTGCTTGCGTCTTATTACGTTTTGAGAGGAAACCCTTCGCATGTGTATTAGCATGTGTAAAAGTCATAACATTGTTGCACGGTGGTGGGCTCAAATACTGCCAAGAACGTGCCTCCGACACGGTTCTGATAATTCCCAGCAAAGCCTCGTCAATGGAAGCAACGGTACAGAAACAAATCGCCGGCGTTCAGAGGGAAATTTCTTGCTCTGATGCTTTCCTTTGTCGTGTCGGTGCTTTTTTCACGGGTAAGCGACAAAATTGATCACGGCCAGCCAGTTAGGTTCGTCTGCACTGCAGTATGCGGTTTAAAGGCATTTCGCTAATGTTCTGAACGCCGCTTGCCGTTTCTGCCGTTGGCCGCTTCTCTACCGCTTTGCGCTAGCTAGGCAGCACGACTGCAGCAATGCATCCTGTTGTACATTAATGCTGCTGAACCTTGCAAGAACTGGAATTGTTGGTTTTTTGCGCCCCGTAAATCCTCGCGCCAGCTAGCTGTCAGGCACTTCATTTTCCTGCACCTATTTTAGGTGTCTTCGCGCATGTTGAACTGTTGCCTGTTGCTTAACGAAGAACTGTAGTTGATTTTTTTTTACTGCAAAGTTTTCCTCTTGCCTCGTTTGTAAATCACGCTGTGTCTTCGCAAATGCTTCCTGAACAGCTTCATTCTCTGCACCCGAGGTCACCAAAGCTGCTGTGGTTTGTTAGGAATCGTGGGAAGAATGTAGGTAGTTGAGGATGAGAATTGCTAATAGTTGCTGCATATGGTATTTCTGTTTCATTTTCGCTGAAAAGTTAGCGTCACACTTGAGAAATTTAGCACTTCGACGATGTCTGAGTAGACTTAACCACGCCAAGTGATTTGTTTGTTTCATAACTCAACAGAATTCTTTCTTGGGAAGTTTACGCCAGAGAGGACTAAACCCGCCATCCCGCCAGCGACAATTTGCATTCGCTGGCACTGCTCAGCCTCTAAACATAATATGCAATCTCTCTCTAGTAACATTCGAGAAAAAAGAAACCACTGAAAAGCTCGAGCGTCAGCTTTTCAGAGTGCGAAAGCTGCAGTGGGATCGGCAGTTTATCGGCGTATGCCGCAGAATTGCACCGGTGGTGGAGTTAACTCGCGCTCTTATTAATCCGTGCGTTTGGCGACTTATCTGAATCCGTGCGTTTGGCGTATTTCCAACAATAAATTACAAATTAGTCGTACTTAGGCGACTTTGACGGCATTTATTCGGTGATGTCATATGTTTTCATCGCCAGATAGATCGCTACGACATGTGCGCTGACTTCGCACCGTGCAGATTTGTCTGAGATCTCAGTCTGCGCTTATGACGGGCGCCTATTATTAAGGCACAGAAGCAGTATTACGGCAAGGGTAGAATTAAAGAAAACAATAGTGACATCGCATTACTCAAGGAAACCTAGCGTCTAGTTAACGTGAGCTCCACTTCGCGTAAATGGCGTTCCCTGCGTTTGTCTGCGGGACACTCCTGGCAGATGCGTGGACCGGTTTGCCCCGAACATCGGTAACATCGTGTTCGTGCCCGGTCCCATATAAGCCTGCGTCTTCGCTGCAGCTGTCACCGCAGAAAAAGCGTTCTGGTACCCGAACAGAGGAGAAAGCGTAGCCGCGAACTTCAGCCATCCCTGCTGCAAACAGTTGCCTGTCATTGTTCCCGAGCGTACTGTTGGAAGCGCCCGCGAGGTGGCTATGAGCGGCGCCTCTATAGGCAGTGCACTATGCGAGTAAATAATCACTGGAAGATGCTTGAGCACAATGTGGCAAACTTTTGAACTCAGTACTTAAAAGACGCCTATTGCAGAAGTGCGTGCGTCAGTAGGGCACCAAGGCACTATGGGATAAAGTTTCCCCTCGGCAGCACTGACTTAGGATATGGTTTTCCGCAGTTCCGCAGTTGGTAATGGCTGTACCCACTTTTACGAGGATTCTAGAATAATGAGGACACGTTTATTCATATTCCTCGATATTAGTGAAGCTTTTCTATCTTGTTCCGAATAATGAGTTCACAAAGAAGAATTTGCCCTTTTCTAGGTACTTGAGCTACGGCATATTTATCTAACCGCGAGCAGTTGGTTGTCACCGACAGTTTTGCGCTTGCTGTGTGCTGACTCTGTGCCAAATAGAACATCTATCTCGTTGGTCCATCACCAGACATATATTTGAATACGCGTGCAATATTTGGAACCCTTACAGAAAAGCGAACATCGACGCACTCGAAGTGATACAGCGAAAAGCTATTAATATTATATGAAATGTCGGCAAACAGGCTCTCACACACCAATAATGGAAAAAGCTGTGTCCGAACTTAAAACCCCTGTAACGAGGCATAATTAGGACTACTCTATAGGCGGTGAAGTCCATACAACTAACCCCATACGACTCATAAACTAGATATGCGAGAAGTGTCGTCGATATCTTTCATTTACCTGATTTTATTTTTTCATTCTTTTCGCACTCATCATAGTGACAAAGACTGCTGTCCGTACAGGTAAGCACCATGGCAGGAGTGTTGATACTGCATTTCTTGTTGGCGCGTACATTAGGGAAGCTTTAGCTCGACCCCAACTCTAAACCGTCTATTACAATCCATGTAAACGCAGAAATGCTTCCCTAAGATAGCCCCTTGGCCAATTGGCGTATTTTGTCAGCTTTTTACTCTTCCCAGATTGAAGACCCTTACTATATTTTCACTGTCCATTGATGACATTGTTAGCTTAGTTGAACAATGTGAAGCCCACGTGTTTGCGGATAATTTTTATGTTCGCTGGAATCACTGCCACCGGGAACGAATTGGTTGACGAACTCAAGTGATCAAGGTGTAACGGTAATCGAAATGAATTATGTGGTTTGTTGTCCCAAAACCACGATCTGATTTTGAGCCACGCTAATTATAACCAGAAACCTATGTTCGAACTCGTATACGTGCAAGATTTGTGACAGCGGTTCGTAAACTTTCGTAAACTAAGGCAAAAAATAAAAGATGCTCCAGCAAAGCTAAACTTTCAGCTTATTCATCCATCACCAGATAATTTCGGACGCTTACAGGCAAACGAGCACTAACGCACTCGAGGTGATTAGATATTTTCATTTTCAATTGAACATTAATCCTTTTGATACAGTGAGGTATGTAGCTGTATAGTCGTTAAGCAGTATATAACATTTAACACCATGTTCAAAATATGGGTAAACAGGCTCCCCCAGAGCACTAATCGGAACGCTTCAGACGAGGCGTAAAACGAAGAGTAAGGCTCCTCGTCTTACTTAAAACCACCAGATTTAAATAAGAAGCACGAAATGCTAAAGATGTACGACTCGGAAATTAAGATATGCGATAAAAATAATCGATATCTCTTATTCGTCTTTTCTTTTTTTCCTTGTTTTCGCACTCATCATAGCCGTCGCTACGGCCGTGGCTGGCGCCGGTAAGTACACTGGCACGAGTGGTGCCCCCTCCAAATTTCTTTCTACGCCTATATTAGCATGCAATGCTTCAGCACAGCCCCAACTCCAACGCCGCGCTATTCAAACACATGTAAACGCAGAAATGCTTCTGTAAGATAGCCCCTTGGCTGATTTTAAGGAAATATGCGCACTTTGTAAGTTTTTTACTCTTCTCAGATTCAAGAAAATATGCATCACCGCCAATATGATCAGCATTTGCCCTACAAATGAATGCTTTTATTACGTATGAAGATAGAAAAATAAGATAAAGAAATATAGGAATGGCGCCATTTGAGAGAACGGTAAATTCTAGTGCCAGTTTAGATCGAGATGTTAGTGCAATAAACAAAACAAAAATGTTTGTCTCCCTTCGTGGAGACTATGTGCGGTTTCGCCAGCATACATGACGCACGACACTTAACGGGCAGCTTAAAATAATCGCTGGAGTTGTAAGTCGTAGCCTATAGCAATTAGCAACTCGTTTTCGGCTTTGCGCACTACATGAGCCCACAAACGTAACCTTCATTGACAAGCGACGACCTTTCCCAAGAGCTGACGCACAAACATCCGTTTTCCGGCTGGGCAAGCCTTCGAAACCGCAGTGCTTTTAATTGCACTAGGAGGAAAGAAGGATCTCCTTGATTTTGCTGGGAGGATGCCACGCGTACGCTTCGCTCCACCGCCAGAATCGCATGCCAGTGCTTTTCTACATCATGCTGCTCATCATCATTATCAGCCTGTTTTATGTCCACTGCAGGACGAAGGCCTTTCCCTACGATCTCCAATTACCCCTGTCCTGCAGAAACCAATTCCAACCTGCGGCCGCGAATCTGCCAATTTCATCGCTCCACCGAGTCTTCTGCCGTCCACGACTGCGTTTCCCTTCCTTCTCTTGGTGCCCATTCTCTAACCCTTATGGTCGAACGGTTATCAAACCCGCTCATTACATGACCGGCCCATTACATGTCCTCCTAATGTCAGAATATCGTCTATACTCGTTTGCTCTCTGATCCAAAGTGCTCTCTTTCCGTCTCTTAACGTTATGTCTAGCCATCTTCGTTCCATCTATCTTTGCGCGCTCGTTGTTCTCAAGCTTCTTTGTTCAGTCTCAAGTCCCTTCCCCACATGTGAGCACTGGTAAAGTACACTCGTGTTACACTTTCCTTTTCAATGATAATGGCTAGCCTCCAGTCAGGAGCTGACAATGGCTGCCGCATCCGATCCAACCCATTTTTATACTTCTATGAATTTCCTTCTCACTGTGACGAATTGACCTAGGTAAACGTACTCCTTTACAGACTCTAGAGGCCGACTGGTGGTCTTGAACTCTTGTTCCCTTGCCCGGCTATTCATCATTATCTTAGTCTTTTCCATAATAATCTTCAGCCAGTGCTCTTACCGCGGCCCCAAACGGCCCGCTTCCTCAGCAGGCTACTGGCGCCCCTTTGCTTATTCGCCAATCCAGAATCTAATAGTCGTGCTGGAAACGTTGTCCAAATAAGCAAATACGGTAACGACAACCAGGTTCCTACGGCACCTACGGCTACGGTCGCCCCTTTGCCTATTCGCCATTCCAGAATCTATCATTGGTGCTGGAAGCACTGTCCAAATAAGCAAATATGGCAACGACACCCCGGTTCACGGCGGCTCTTTCGCTTTGTGCTGCACTCAATGTTCTCGTTCGTGGCGTTGAATCCGAGGCGTCTCGTCGGAGGCATAAGGGCCCTTGCTGCCGATTGCTCTATTTTGATCGGTTTAAAGGATGTCAGCGACGAAACCGCGGAAATTCTTGCGCTGTGCATGCCAGCGATCGGCCTGCCCAGCGAGTGGCATCAGATATATTAAAGGCAAATGAGATATTCAAGCAAATTAACAGCCTCGGCGCCAGGTGCAAGCACTTGTTCGCGGCGCTGCTCCACTCGTGCAGGCGCGATTCTCGACCTTCTTGGGCAACTGCGCACTGCTACTCGGGTGGAGCGTGTTTGAGGGCTCCGGATTTACGATGTCGGTGGTGCCGCAGTTGCGCGGCATTTTTTCATATTTCGCGGGATCTAATCATAAGTCGAGAAAAATAAGTACGCAATTGGTACGTCGCTGGAGATACCGCAATTAGATGTCCCTTGTCTGTGCCTACTAATGCCTCATCGACAAATTGATAATTAGGATAGTACGTCTGGAGTTAAATTATTACAATTACGTTATTAAATCTCGGTAATGGAAATATTACTGGTAGCTGCTCCACGTTGCCGGAAACAAAATGCACTAGGATTTATTTGACTAACGCAATTTCTCTCTTTGTTTAAAATCTGAGTGCGTGATATTTACTTGGGACACCCTGTGTATATCTATAACCTCCGAGTGCAACTGATGTTTCCATCCCTAATAAATTTTGTGTATTATTAGAACAGAATTTTTTGCATGAGTCGTTAGTAATTTTTACTGGAAAGCGATGCAATACTGAGCAACATGTCATTCACGTGCATTTCACACGCCGTTGATAAAAGAATTTCGAAGGGGTCACTGAAGTGTGCAACTTTTATTCAGGGTTGAAAAAGCACGCAAAACAATTTGAAGCGAGGTGAACATGCAGTAACATGTTCTTTTTCGAGGCTTATGCTATCCATACCTCATAAATTTCTACCTCCTTCTCCCTCAGAAATATAAGCATTGTCTGTGTGTATATTGATATATATTGTGCCTGTAAAGGGTGTTTAAGTGAAAGTTAAAAAATTGTTGAAGTGAGAAAATACAGATTAAGCAGCTGTCTCTAGTGCTGATAGTTGACAGTTGATGATAGTTGGGAGGCCCTCCATATTTATACACACTTTATTTGCGCTTGGGTAATGCGCGTGTCCTCCGTTTGCCAGGATTTCAGAAATAAAGCGAAAGCGTGAATTAACAGCCGTGCACGTCCACGCCGATAATAATGAAAAAGCGTTTAGTCAAAATAAAATTTTAACCTAGAAATTAGAGGTAACTAAAAAGAAACCTCAAACGATGCGGTTAACAGAACACTTTGGTAATGACACTTGCTTCGGCACTGCCGGGGGGGGGGAGGTTTTGCCCTCCCCCTCCGCACCCTAGTAGGCGTCTACGCTGGAGTTCATCAAGTATGTTTTATTTTTAAATTATGGCTAATTTTATTCGGAAAACCCTCGTGAATATGGCTCACTTAGGTCACTACAGATGTGTAGTCTGCGAAGCGTGCTTCATTTAGGACGGCAAACTAGGTAATTTATTCAATGATATGTTCGGAATTGCCACGTAGACGCAACGAATTGTGGCATATTTCCCTGAATACACATGCAGGGCTATGAAGAGAAGGCTCCCATTACAATCAACCTAGCTGCGACACAGTGCGTGACGGCGTATGGCATTCTGATAGTTAGCAACAAAGCGGTCCGTATGGCCGGACCTAACCCCGGTCAACACTGAATGCAACATACATGGCAGTCTTTGTCCTTGAGGTCGTTCTGGCATGAACTATAAATTATTATTATGCTGTAGCGACTGCGTCACGAACAGTGAGGATGTACGAAGCTCCAATTGGAATCAGCTTGTAGGAATAAGGAAAAGTTGCTTGGAGCTTCACGCTGAGCCGCCCATCTATGCGACAGGTGGCTCTGATGGCTAGGCACCCTTATCGCGGACGCCTGCTGTAATCGCCTAAAGTGAACGAATAATTTAGAAAGTGTATAAAAACAGCCCTAAAACAAAAGATAACATTGTAATTAATCTTTTGAAGGCGTGAACTGCTTTTTTTTTCGCAGATGACGTATGCTTAGACATATAATTTGTCTCTTGCGACATAATTCGAGATCCCGTAGGCCTTTAAAATCGTGTACAAAGTAAAAAGAAAACACGCTGCCCTACGCTTATAGTGTTTTGTAGTTATGAAGTAAATTTATTACGTTTCCATACGAGGGCGATTCACAAAGTAAAGCCTCCAAGCCCACAACTTTGGTAATAGTATTGCAAACATTTTGAACTGTATATCGTTAATGCACTGATGTTTAAGATATTGAAAGTCACTTGCCTCACCTTCGAATTTCTTCTCGTTGCACCTTAATGGAGCTACTCATGGTATCCAATGGCGACGTCCGGTTGAATTAAAGGGCTGTAATTGAATTTCTGACTACGGAAGGTTGTGTGCCGACGAAATTTCATTGCCGTCTTATGCAGGTTACAGAGGTGCGTAAGATCTGTGCGCAGTTGTTCAAGGACTGTGAAATATCAAAACTCAGCCGCATCAAGTATTCACGGTGAGCACCGAAGTAGACGGCCCGCAATGACCCCTCATGAGGATCATCAACATCAGGTGGACGAGGATCAAGCGACACGAGATCCCAACAACATTCGCCATTTCCTTTGGTTCAGTGCACCACATAATTTAGGACATCCTGCGTTAAAAGATTTGCGCTCGTTGGATACGCTTCCTGGACTCATTGATGTCAGTCGTCAGTTGCCGTGGTACCCAACGGGTGCAAATGTTCTTGTAACGCAGGTGGTTCTTAAGTGTTGGGACGATCTCGTGTTGCTTGATCCTGCATGAGCCCCCAATCGACTCATCCACCTAATGTTGAGGCTCCTGATCAGAGGCCCTTGAGGGCCATCAACTTGGGTCCTGTCCTGAAGACTTGCTGAGGCTCGATTTTGGTCTTTCACACACCTTGCGTAAACCGCAGTCAGACGGCAATGAATGTTGATGGGCGCACAACCTTCCGCAGTCAGAAATTCAAGTAGAGCCCGCTCTTTAAACCGGACTTCACCACTGGATGGTATGGATTGCTCAGTTACTCTGGAAGGAGAACACATACGATGGTGTGGTTTCTAGAGCTTAAACATCAGTGCATTCATAGTGAGTTGAAAACGTCTGCAGTATTATTGGCAAAGTAGTGGGAATCCGTTCTTATTTAATTATGCTGATATCTTGCACAGCACGTTGTCATATGTTATCATATGTTATCATATTATCAAACCATTCTGATGTGATGATAGCGATGTCCGAGATAGCTAGAATGGTATAAAGAAGCCCAACATGCTAAATATGTCCCGGCTGCAAAATTAAGATATGCGAGAATAATCACTGACATTCTTTTTAATTCGTTTCGTTCTTTCTTATTTTTCTGACGTCTTCGCACCGATCATAGCCGCGGCCACTGGAGTCCCCACGAGTAAGTACCTCAGTCGAGTGTCCTACCTGCACATTTCTCTGCATATATTCATTCGAACGTGCTTGAGCACAATGTCGGAAACTCTTTTAACTCAGTATTTCAAAGACAAAGGGGTATTTTCCCCTATGCAGCCCTGTTTGATGATTGGGTTTTCAGCAGATCCGCAGTTGGTGACGCTTTTTCACTCTTTTGCTAGTATCCTAGATAAAGCAGGACAGATTGATTCCTTGATATTTGTTTTGGCTTTATACCTTTTTCAAATGGTAAGCTTATAGATTGTTCTCCCTCTTTGCTGGTTAGAGTTACATCATATTTAATTAACCGCGCTCAGTTTGTTGTTATCGACAGTTCTGCGTGTATAGCTCAATAACCGTTTCTTCGGGCTCACGTCAAGGGACCGTTCTACGACCCTAAGAATATTTTCACTTTTTATTGGTGACATTGTTAACTTAGTTGAACAAATTAAAGTTCAATTCAGACTGTTTGCAGACGATGTCATTAAAATCACTCCGCTAATCAAAACTTACTTTTGGTACAGCCTTGCGTCTGTTGACTAAATCTTGACAAATCATGTCGACGAATTAAAGTGATCAAGGTGTAACTACAACCAAGTTAAACTGCGAGGTTTTACTTGCTAGAACCACAATCTGATTACGAGGTACGGAAATTATAAGAAACCTATGTTCGAACTCGCATATGTGTGACATTCGCTACTCAGCATTTCGTGAACTGCATCACTAAGCCATAAACTAAAGCATGCCCCACCATAATTCAACATTAAGCTGATTCATCGCAATACGCGTACAACACTTGGGACTTTTACACAAGAACGAACATTGGCGCCCTCGAGGTGATACAGTGCAAAGCTGTTAATCCGATCAAAATATCGGCTGACAGGCTCTGCCACACCGCTAATAAAAGAGCTCGTCATCCTGAAGCTTCAGATGGGCTGTAAACTTTATAGTAAGGTTGCTGCTCTTATTTAAAGTAAGCAACTTTCCCATACCCGTGAAGTACATCTAAGCCCTATAACTTCGTAATAAACGAGGCATTATCACGGCTCCATAACACGGACGCCATCCAGCTAATACGACATGAAGGAGCAGAAAATGGTAATTATGTTCGACTGAAAATGAGATATATCTTTTATTCGTTTCACTTTTTAATTAATTTTCTTTTCCCTCATCTTAGCCGTTGCGGCAGGGGCTGAGAAGGGTAAGTACCCCGGCTCGAGCGTCCTACCTGCAAATTTTGAAAGCTTTTGCTCGGCACAAACTCCAACGTCGCCTATTATGCAAAAATACTTTTTAAGATAGCAGTAATGGAAATACGCGACGAGAGCTTTTTACTATTCTCCAATTTATGGAAACATGCAGTTCAGCCAGTATGATTTGCCCGAATAAATTAATAAATATCTTTTATATTATCTTCATATGTATTATTATCTTCATACTTTATTACGTATTCATATGTTTTATAAATATTCTAGTGACTGCTGGAAGTGGTATATATATTTATGTCCTTGAATTCTTACAAATGTTTCCGAAGTTCGCAAGATTGAAAAACAGCACGAAGCTTAAAAATTCGCACCTGGGCACCTAGAACAGATAATTGCCGTTATGGATATTGGATCTGTCACAACTCTCAATGCAGATAAATTTGATATAATTTATGTGACGTGAATTTGTTACAATGTTTAAGGTTTTGCCATTGTGCGACTCGCGTATTAGTAGTTTATTTGGTAGTCCTGTATATTACACCAAACTGATGTCTGTGATGTGTGGTGCGCGATATGCTGCGGTGATTGGGACGGACAAGAGCACACGACAAAGAGTGCGCGCGCCGAGGCAAATTCCGTGCTGGAAGGAGAAAAACGAGAACGCCGAAAAGCGTCCCGCACGTGAACGCGCGGCACAAGAAAAAGGACTTAAAGAAGAAAAGAAAACCAATTAAGAAAGACCACGGGGCGTTAGGCAGCCAATCGGAGAATGCCTAATCGGCCAGACAAAAAAAAGCGTGGTGCGCTGGCAGAAGGAAGAGACGCAGGGGAGACTCCAAGGAGACGCCGGGAGAGTTCCAGGAAGTGACGTCAGGAGGAGGTCAACCACCGGGAGTTGAAGACGGACCGTCGGGTTCCGGACCGGAGCCACCAGGACTTCACCCGACTGGGGCCTCCTGCCAGCCCGTTCCTGTGCGTCGCCCGTCTGCCCGAGCGTGCCGTCAGTTCCCCAAGGCTGGTGAGCTTCTGCGCCCGTGGGCAGGACGAGAACAGTCGGGCTACGGGCCCGAGTTCTACACCAGCTGCCCAGCCAGAACGCCACCCCCGTCTGTCGTGCCGCCTGCTGCCCGAGGCCGGCGTTCGAGCTTCTGTGCCCGTGGGCAGGACAAGAGCAGTCGGGCTACGGGCCCGAGCTCTGCACCCAGCTGCCCGGCCAGAAAGCTGCCGCTGTCTACTTGTGCCTCCAAGCCGCCTGCTTTACCTCTCCAAGCCAGAGCTGGCGCGGTCCGGTTGCCCGGTCAACCAACTTACACCACGACCTTTGGTGATACTGGCGCAACTCCTTTCGTCAGCTTGTCGCCGCTTCGAGACTGTTATGTGACCCCGCCGTCGTGGCAAGCCCGGAGTCGCACACTAGTTAGCTCCATACTAGCCCCAAGTGTGTTTCTTACTGCGATGATGTCTATTTGAGTGTTTCTTTTTTGTTTTCTATTTTCTTCTATTTATTTTAAGCCTTTTTTAGTTCCAATAAATGTTTGTGTGTGTGTGTGTTCAGATCAGCGGCTTTGTCCTCAATTGGTTTCTCGGAGGCTCCGCCTAAGAGAACCGTTAGAACCTTTGAGTGCACGAACCTTTGTCCCCATATTTGGGCATCACAAATTGGCGTCCGCGACAGGACAAAGCCGTTCGTTCGGATTTTTTTTTCTATTGGCTAGGAACTATGGGTGCTAGCACACGAGACTTGTTAGCCTTAGCCGAACGCATGGGGCTAGAAGGTGTGGAGTTGAGGGCATCTTTGAACGAGCAGGAAGCGCGTGCGTGAGAAGAGCGGTCAGCGGAGCGCGAGGCTAAAAAGCAGGAGCTTTTATTAGAGGAAACGAATTTACAGTTATGGCTTAAAGCCGCGGAAGCTGAGGGAAATCGTGGTGAGACGAGCCAAGGGCAGCTAGAAATGGAGGAGCGAACGCTTCAGTTGCGCCTTCAAATGGCGGCAACGGATGCTGCAAGAACAGCTGACCGAGGGCCTGGATGGAGTGCACCATTTAGCGTGAGTCCTCAGTTTGATACCGGGATTCAATGAAAGCCGGGATGACTTGGATATCTAGTTAAAAAGGTCCGAAAGCGTCGCCACCATTCAAGAGTGGCCTAGAGACAAATGGGCCACGGTTCTAAGTTTACGCTTGAGCGGAGAAGCTCTGAAAGTCTTTGGACGTCTGTCTCCGGAAGACTCCCTCGACTACGATAAAGCCAAGTTGGTGTTGCTCCAATGTTTTCGTTTTACGGTGAAAGGCGACCGGGAGAAGTTGCGACAGAGCAAACCCCAAGATGGCGAAACTGGAAAGCAGTACGGAACTAGGCTACTGAGTTTCTTTGATCGGTGGGCGGAAATGTCCAAAACCGAAAAGGAGTATTTGGCATTTCGCAACCTAGTGGTGACGGAGCAGTTTTTGAACAATTGTTATCATCGGTTAGGACTCTTCCTGCGCGAGAAGAGCTACTGCCAGCTAGATGACATGGCTGAAGCTGCCGATAATTTTAGAGGCTCAGAGACAGCCCGATTTGTTAGTGTTCCGGCAGAAATCGGAAGGCATTAACCGTACGGAGAAAACCGGAAGCTCATCCGAGAGAGTTCCAATGCGATGCTTCGTATGTGAAAAACTGGGTCACGGGGCGTCGGACTGCCTATCTAAGCTGAGGCAACCGTACTGCGGATATTGCCGTAAGCCCGGTCATGATGCCAAAGCTTGCACCAAGAAAAACGGTCAACCAAAGATGACGTCATGCCTATTGTCGCCAGAAGAGCGCCTGGAAGATTCCAACGCAGTAGTCGTCGAACAAGAAGACATAGCTAGCACAGTGACCCCACAAGGACTGTAGCACGCAAGATTCCAGTGCTAAAGGGCGTCATCTTCGGACAGACCGCGTCAGTCTTGCGAGATACGGGAAGCAATACGCTGGTCGTGCGTCGTTCCCTCGTACCAGACAAGGCTCTCACAGGTACCACCGCTAAGCTTGTCCCGGCGGATGGCAGCACCATTGAAGTTCCCGAGGCTAAGGTTGAATTTCATTCACCTCATTTTTCTGGTACGTCAATTGTCAAGTGTATGACAGCTCCTTTATATGATGTTATTATAGGAAATGTACCAGGATCACGAGAAGCTCATGATCCAGATAAAACCTGGACAGAAAGGCTGAAGAAGCCCATCGAAGATGGTATAGCACGTGGGAAAAGAACGAAGGGAGAAGACCACTCCCCGGATGCTTTGCTGGTCGGCATCAAGAGCCGAGACCAGCAGCCGAAAACATCCACGATCAATATCAGCGCCTTGGAAATAACCAGGAAGGACCTTACCACGGCCCAGAACGAAGATAAGACCTTAGAGTCTTGCAAGAACAAAGTCGGTCAAGTGTTCCAAGGCAAAAGATTAGCATCCTACTCATTCGAAGTAGTAAATGGAGTGCTGTACCCTCAGTGCCGGCTACCCTCGGGCAAAACGACCCAACAAGTGGTAGTACGCCAAACATTGCGTGGCCAAGCGCACGAAAGTCTGATGGCAGGGCACCAAGGAATCAAGAGAACGATCGATCGTGTTCTAGAATCCTTCTATTGGCCAGGAGTCCAAGAAGCAGTGAGAAGATACGTACGCTCCATTTGAAAGAGCGGCGGTGGACATAATTGGACCCTTATAGCCTACGTCAAATAAGGGTAACCGATACATACTGACCCTGGTGAACTTTGCTACACGATATCCAGATGCGATAGCTTTGCCGTCGATCGATTCGGCTACGGTGGCCGAAGGACTGATAGAAATGTTTTCTCGCATTGGATTTCCACGTAAGATACTGTGCGATCAGGCCTCCTGTTTCACATCGGACCTAATGAGAGAGATAAATGACTTGCTGGCTATCAAACATCTAAGCTCGACGCCGTACCATCCCATGTGTAATGGTCTGGAGGAGCGATTTATTGGCACGTTGAAACAAATGCTACGCAAGATGTGCCAAGAAGCGCCAAAGTCATGGGACTGATTACCAGCACCCCTCTTGTTTGCGTATCGTGAAGTGCCTCAAGCCAGCATGGGGTTTTCTCCTTTCGAGTTGATTTACGGTCGACACGTCCGAGGCCCACTCAGTCTACTTAAGGAACTATGGACAGTAGACCACCTGTGCGAAGAAATCAAGACCACATAAGGGTATGTCTTGGATCTCCGAGATCGTCTAGAAAAGACACTACGGTTGGCACAAGAGACCTTGTCGCGATCTAAAACGACCCAGAAAAATTACTACGACCGGGGAAGCAAGATACGCCAGCTGATGACCGTGCCCTTATCCTGCTTCCAACGACGGAAAAAAAATTTTGATGCCCTGGAAGGGGCCTTTCGTGGTCACAGGAAAAAAAAAAGCAACTGATTACTGGTTGGACGTGGGACATACTACAAAACTGTTCCATATCAACGTGCTGAAGCGCTATGAAGGGCGTGAAGTTCCCCACAGTCAGCATCATTCATCGTGGTGGAGGAGACGGATACCCCTATACCTATCTTCACAACAAATGAGGGCCCGGGCGTAGAAGCAAATAAATCTTGCGATGACCTTCAAGAAAGTCAACGTGCGCGAATTCGCAGGGCGGACTACAGGAGTAGGAGGGACTACAACCCTATGCTTGATGTTGCCTTTACAATAGCAAGGTTTACCGTGCTGGTTTTTTTTCCTTGTCGCGACGCGGCGACAAGCTGACGAAAGGAGTTGCGCCGGTCTCACCATAGGTCGTGGTGTAAGTTGGTTGACCGGGCGACCGGAGCGCGCTAGCTCTGGCTTGGAGCGGTAAAGCAGGCGGCTTGGAGGCACGAGTAGACAGCGGCGGCTTTCTGGCCGGCAGCTGGGTGTAGAGCTCGGGCACGTAGCCCGACTGCTCTTGTCCTGCCCACGGGCACAGAAGCTCGAACGCCGGCCTCGGGCAGCAGGCGGCACGACAGACGGGGGCGGCGTTCTGGCCGGGCAGCTGGCGTAGAACTCGGGCCCGTAGCCCGACTGTTCTCGTCCTGCCCACGGGCGCAGAAGGAACTGACGGCACGCTCGGGTAGGCGGACGACGCACAGGAACGGGCTGGCAGGAGGCCCCAGTCGGGTGAAGTCCTGGTGGCTCGGGTCCGGAACCCCACGACCCGTCTTCAACTCCCGGTGGTTGACCTCCTCCTGGCGTCGCTTCCTGGAACTCTCCCGGCGTCTCCTGGGCGTCTCCCCTACGTCTCCCTTCTGCGAGCGCACCGCGCATTTATGCGAAGCATATTACTAGAGCTCAACCCAGCTCCTCAGGCGCGGCGGTGTCGCCTTCAATACCACGTGACACCGTGACGGCACGACAGAGGTGGAACGGGGCTCCATTCGCGCCGTCACTCGCGGCGTCGCGGCGGTATATAAGCAGCTGCGCTTGTTTCTAGGTTGCTTTGGCTCAACTCTTGCAAGATGGGCTGGGTGGGAATCGAACCAGGCTCTCCGGAGTGTGAGACGGAGGCGCTACCACTGAGCCACGAGTACGATGCTTCAAAGCGGTACAAAAGCGCCTCTAGTGAATGCGGTGTTGCCTTAGAAACGAGCTTCGTTGCCGCGCCGAACGCTGCGTTGCTCGACGCTCCCCGCGTCCAATGCGGGGCGCGTAGTCGCTGCGCCGTAGCCGATTGTCTTACACCCCGTGGCGGGTCGACGGGAACGCTGTCTCGTTCCACTCTTGAAGGCGAAGCAGAGTAACGCATGAGTTGTTTCTTCGTCTAGCCGAACCAAATATAGCCAAGCAACAGCAGTTCACCAGACTAAACAGTGGTTCAACAACTAAAATAAAGGCTAGTATGCTTCGCATCCTGGGCTTAACCTTAGCTAAGCGACAGCCATTTTTTTTCTTGTCTCTGGCCGATTAGGCATTCTCCGATTGGCTGCCTGACGCCCCGTGGTCTTTCCTAATTGTTTTTTTTCTTCTTTCAGTTGTTTTTCTTGTGCCGCGCGTTCACGTGCCGGACGCTCTTCGGCGTTGTCGTTTTTCTCCTTCCAGCACGGAATTTGCCTCTGCGCGCGCACTCCTTGTCGTCTGCTCTTGTCCGTCCCGATCACCGCACCATGTCGCGCAACACATATCACAGTGTCTTAGAGCTACTATGAGATGCAATTGCGCTGTCATTTTCACTGTCGATAATTTGATAGCCTACCTGAAAATTTGCGACATTAAACAATTTTTATATAAGTTAACGGCCTAAATCACAAATTCGCTACCAACGGTTTTTATATTTTATCTTTTAATTTTAACTGCAGGAAACCTCAAATTTGGTGCAGTCGCTGGCTAGAAATAGGATTGCTTATTTTCCATGTATTTTACAGAAGCCTTAGAGCTCAAGCTTCATCTTAATATGCATAAGAGTTGCGCAACATTTACGGCAAACTTTCGATATTCGCAAGGATGGCGCTGCAAGCTTGCACTGCTCATACCCAGCAACTTCGGTCATTGCCAGTTCGGCCTGCTGTGTACCTTCACGGCAGGGCACAAGGGTAACTGAAATGGCTGTGTTGAACAAATGGTACTTCACAACGTAGGTCTAGATTGAATTTGTTCTGCCAACGTATGCATTTAACGGCATTTGTTCGTAATATTCGCGCTGCGTCGAAGCAATGAATCGGCCGGGGATGAACAGTGAAGTCGCTCGACAGGAGCAAATCGTTTTGCAGCCCCTTCTCAACACAGGCTACGCTGGCTTGAAGAGGCGTCAAAATAAAACCGCAATGCGATTTATTCCTGCTGTCGTCCGAACTGAAATGCAGAGCAAGTGGCATCCTGTCCCTTTTCCCGCGCAGGATTTTGAGAGACAGCAGGTAGGGAGAGTGAGCGATTATGCCGGAGCATGCCTAAGTCCACGAGTGCTTCTCACGCTTTCCGGCACAGGCATTTTCTTGTCTAGTCGGTAATGGGCCATGTAACCCTTGCTGTCGCTCTCACAAACTTGTACGCGCTGTCGTTGTCTACGGAACACTGGCGTAGAACGTTATGCTTAGTAGAAACGCGGTCTCTTGTGTTGGCCGCCATGCGTCCGAGCCGAGCGTCATCTATAGGTATGGCAAGATACCAGGCGCACGGCGCTTTATGGCCTTCCAGATTAGCGCACGCAAATCTGCGAGACCATGGCCTGGCAGCCAGGCAGCGCAGCCCCGTACAAGGCGGCCGAAAAGCACGCGACACAAGGAAGCCTGGAAACGCGTCTGAACATGCCCGCGCAAGGGCTGCGCTGGAACACAGCGGTCCAGCGCGCCACGGGCACAGCGCTACCACGAGCGCAAACGCTCGTGCAAGAACGCTACAAGCGCACCCATGGTATGAATCTCACCGCCGCCTGCGTTGGCCATATCCACGTGACGTAGTGATGACGTCGCTTCGGAGCGCACAGGCATTTTTCTGTCGAGTCGGTAATAGGCCATGTAACCCTCGCTGTCGCTCTCGCAAACTTGTACGCGCTGTCCTTGTCTACGGAAACTCTAGCCTGCGCTCTGACTGCGCTTCGGTAAGGACCAATGAAAACGCGCCAAGCGTCTCAAGGTCCTCGCTTGCCCGGTCGGTCTTCTTAACCCGAAGGACGCTGGGCAGCGATCAACTGGACATAGGGTCCTCCTAAAACTTCAAGTAGGCCCGCTCCCAAACTTCAACTTGACCTGCCCTCAGGTTTCAAACGGCCCATCGTCAAATTTAAGTTGGCCCGCCGCCGGCGAAACCCAAATTTTCCTTGTTCCATCCCGAGATTTAAACTTTGCTTAACCCCAAATTTCAGTTCGCCCACGTTCTAATTTCAAGCAGGCCAAGCGCCAAATTTAATTCTGCCCATGTCCAAATGTCAAGTTGGGCCACCCTCAAATTTCAATTTGGCGCACCCGGCATTTCAAGTTGGCTCACACGCAAATTTCAGTTGACCCAACCCAAAAGTCTGTCACTACAATAAAATGGTCTCCCTTCGTCAGGACGTTGCGTGTCATCACCATCCTGCATGTTTAAATACAGGACAATGTTAACGGGCACCACAATGTGCAAGTTAACTGCTGCAGTCGTACATCGTAGCCTGCCACGGCGACTTCGTTAACGGGCGGAATTGTCGTCGCAATTCGCCGTCCTTGTGTATACGAATCCCTTGTATATTATACGCCAGGTCCTGAATGTGACTTGCCTTAACAAGCGGTGACTTTTCTCAAGAACTGACACAGGAACATGTTTCGCGGCTCGCCTCGCATTTAAAACCGCATTGCTATATTACTGCATAAAGAAGGAGGAGGACGGGGACCATTTTTTTTTTGAAATTATTCCTGCTTGTGCGGTTGGAAGTGCCCTGTACCCTTCGCAACTAAAGTCCCTGAATAAAAGTAAAAGGTAGCGACACACTTCTCGCTGCCGCTGCTGCGAGGAGCACGCGAGGAGGCAAGTCTGCGTCTCCCAATCGGTTGAGCTCCGTCACGTGGCATTTTTCAAGCCCTTTGCTTTATTTCCCTTCCTTCCGCGTCTCGGCGCACTCACCACCATGACAGTTGGCCTCGAGTTTTAGTTGCGAGGCTTTCGTGAGGCATTTCGGATGTTTTGGCTAAGTTTCGTGGCTAACCGCGTCCTTGAAGAGCTCGGTTCTTGTTTAGTTTTATGTCAGGAATTGATTTTAATAGAAATGCATGTGTAAAGGTGTACGAACGGAGCTTTTTCCTTTGTTAACGGGGATTTGTTTTCCTGATCACGCTATTTTCAACAGGTGTATGAAGCTATGGAGTGCGTAGGCTGTGTTCTGTCATATATCGTGCTGGAAACGTACTGAGATTGCGTAGCTTTGTCAGTCCATGCTTTTGCTAGGCGTTGAAAATACATTTTGCGAGGAGAACGCTTAGCCGTAGGAAGCAGCAAAGCAGCATAGCACGCGAACACTAGGTCCGATTAAGCTGAGTACTAACCTTTT
Source organism: Dermacentor andersoni (assembly GCF_023375885.2). Classification (NCBI taxonomy): domain Eukaryota; kingdom Metazoa; phylum Arthropoda; class Arachnida; order Ixodida; family Ixodidae; genus Dermacentor; species Dermacentor andersoni. The sequence continues at coordinate 73,101,256 of NC_092822.1, read as the reverse complement.
TTACTCCTATCTATAAAAATATTTAGAGTAGCCTATTTTTGTATATGAGAAGCCGACAAACACTGACACCAAGAACAACATAGGGGAAATTACTTGTGCTTAATAAATGACATAAAGAAACGATAAGATATTGGAAATGAAAATCGATGAAAAATATACAACTTGCCGCAGGTGGAGAACGATCCCACAACCTTCGCATTTCGCGTGCGATGCTCTACCAATTGAACTACTGCGGCTTAATTTCCCCATCAACTTTCCCTTGTATTTAAGTTTTCTAGTATAACCATGGGAGTGTTAGCCTGCGCCACCACTCAGAAACCTTGGCGGCGGATGTGGAACATCCTTTCTGCCGCAGGCGTCACGAGAACGTGGTCTTTTTGGGTAAAGGCAAGTGGTCAAAAAACCCACACATGCCACCTAAAGGCGTCAATGTTGCCGGATTCGAGAACCTCGTTATGTAATAAACGAGAAAAAAAGGGGGTTAACCGAAGGGCCTGATTTTTATTAATCGTATCATGAGACGCCAGTACTGACACCAAGGACGACACAGGGGAAATTGTGCTCAATAAATGAAAGAAAGAAACGATAAATTAATGGAAATGAAAATGGATGAAAATACAACATGCCACAGGTGAACGATCCCACGTCTTCGCATTACGCGTGGGATGCTCTAACCAATTTAGCTCCCGCGCGCGGTTTCCCCATCCTCTTTGTGGGGTATTACTTAGGGGTATTACTACCTCTTTGTGGACGAGTTACTACTAGAACTAACCCTGGGAGTGTTAGCAAACGCCACCACTCACAAATCTTGGCGGCGGATGTGGGACATCTCTCCTGTCGCAGGCGTCACAAGTACATGATTTTTCTGGGTGAAGGCAACTGGCCAGTAAACCCGCACATGCTACCTGAAGGCGTCAATGTCGCCAGATTTGAGACTCTCGTTATGTAAGAACGAGAAGAAAGGCGTTTAACCGAGGGGCCCGATTTTTATTAATTGTATCATGAGACGCGAGCAAGGACCCTAAGGAAAGCATAAGGGAAAGAAATGGTAAATAATGGCAACGAAAATAGCATCATCGCATGATAACTCATGCTTGGCTTTGCTGATCAGAAAGACGCAGATGTCATGTGCCATTGCTGCAAGTGCATTCACGACTTTTGCTTCTCTATACTTGGTTGCATACATAGCAGCGAACGCTGAGGAGGCTAGAGGGACGTCTTGCAGTGGGCTTCGTTCGCACTGGGATACAGTTCGATGTTTTTTGACTGCAATTGTCTGCAACTATTTTTGGTATAGGCTCAGTAATAGAATGAAACAAGCTTTATACCTTAGAAAGAAACACACACACAGTAGTATAGGGCTGGTAAGACGTTCTTCTGGATCTTCTCTTGTTGTTGTTGTTCCATTTCGTTTTCGTTTTGTTAATTTGCAACCCTTGCATTATTACGTACATGCTCGCGCCAGCGAACGCTGGTTGACGCACCGCGCAGAGTGGTAACTTTTCTTGACCGAACATCTTGCGTAACTTCCACACCGTTGACTGCTATGTACGGAACGGAGTATAGACATTCGTTGGTTGACTTACGACCGGCTTCTACAGGTGCCAACTTGTGCGACACTCTGCCGGTGTCCAAGAAACTTCTTTCACGACTAGGCCCCACTTATCACCAAGTTTTAACCACGTTATTAAAGGCATATAAACGAGGTGTCGCCATTAGCTTTTATCAGTGTACTCTTTGACCGTAGTCACAGACTTTAGTCCATGCAAGAATTTATGGTTCTTCCGAGGGTCGCCAGAAGCTTCGAGTATCTCCGACGGAATTCTGGTGCTTCCTTGTCCGTAATTAGTTCTGCCCTTATTTCTCCTGTTTCAATTCGTGCATCTATCTATTTCTGTTTACGTGGACATTGGATTGGGGCTGTTTGGTGTTTCAGTCAGCACCACTGTGAAATAGCCGCGTTTTCTCCGTGCACTGATTTTAATGCCGTTTTTTTTTCTTTCAGAGGATGTGATGCAGCCCCAGCGCCAAGGGCGTAAGTATCATGTGCCTCACGTATAGGTGCGATCCTTGCAATATTGCACCAGTCACATGGGACAATCCATATGACAATGGATATATTCGCTGTATCCCATATGACTATGGGATACAGCGAATTAGGTCCAGGCCGTACACGGGTTTAGTTCACACTGCATTATTGATCTGTCTGGATACAGCAGCTACTGCTTCGGACATGACGCTGTATGTTTTCTAGAAAGAATAGATTGATGTGCAGGTCATTGAAGGATGTAGCTAGTACATGTGAATCTCTGTCCATGGACCAAAGTTTTGAAGGATTCCCAAAGTGTCCTAGGATAGGAATAACATTCTTTTAATGCTGGCAACCAACGGTTTAACTTGTCGTGACGTTGGCCAAGCGTCAAGCCGGGGTTATGTCCTACTCTGCACTATCCCAGTTAAGCCCGTTTGTGGTGGGCCGTAAGCCTTGGGCTTTTCGAGCGCACCTCGGGCCTGCTGCTGGACAGCCCGTAGTTGTGTGTCCTTGTCTCTGTCTCTCTGTGTATATATATATATATATATATATATATATATATATATATATATATATATATATTGCAAATTAAGAGAGAAGTGTTTGCTTGCTAGGCATATTTGAGCAAAATTCAGCTAAACATCAACACGAAAGCCGTATCGCCATTGCAATGTTACTAAAGATCTCTATAGATGTGACGACCTTACTAAAGTACGACAGAACTGTATAAATGCTCGCCACACGTACCTCGGCGGAAGGTCGAATTCGCTGACTGGAAGCTCTCCCTAGCACAGTTGTCGAGGGATGACATCTGTGTCTTAAAAAAAAAAAAAGATAATGTCGTTGCTTACTGCACAGCAGATTGCTGCTGCATGGAAATGCATGACGCAAACTAAAGGACTGGTTGCCAGATTACGAGCTCAATGCTGTAGTAAAGAATGAGAAATGCGCATAAGCAGCAAAACAACGCGTGCGGGCACTATCGAAATTCTGGGACTTTGCAAATGTATGATTCCAGCACGTAAAATCGCAAAGAAAGAACTCGCGTCAACAGGCCAAGAGAAGAAGTTTGCAAACTATATCTGCTGTAGAAACATGGGCAAAAAATGTACAATATAGTAGAAACCAAGGCCATAAGTCAAGCCTATCGCCTTTGGCAAACTCGAAGTCAAGGCAGATTTTCTCGGTGCACGATAGCCTTTGGAGCAAAAACACGCACCATATGAGCCATTAAACCATCCATTTACTTTAGCAGAGCCCGAAGCATTCCCGAATGTTCATGTTCGTATTCGTGTTCAGCTCCGGCTTCCCATAAAATCATTTATGAAATTGTAAAAGGCTGGCGCAGCGAAACCCAGGAAACCATCAGGTCTCTTTTCAACGCCATACTCTTTCTAATGCCATACCACCATCTACTCCGCATTAAGGGAAATATTAAGGACTGCTTCATTCCTAAGGAATAGGTGTAGTGGTTAGTTGCACACTATGTTGTAAAAATGAACTCGCTTTGTCATTCCAGGCACTGTTATTGTGCACCGCATGTTTGGCGCAGCTTTAAATAAGTTGCAGCACGGTGAAATATGATGCGTTTACTTAAATATCCAGAAAATCTCTTGCATACTCTTTAAAAACAGAGGTGCAACGCCAGTCCCAAATATTGCAATCAATAATGACGAGCTGTCGATGAGTGGAGTGTATAAGTTTTTGGGAATCGCGTTTTTTCCTCATAAGTATTCGAGGACGAAATTCCGGAAGACAATGAACGTTTTAATTATTCTGTGCGCAACCTGAAGGTTGTGATCAGAAGTGTGTCCTGAACAGGAGAACCTTGTCCACTTGACTATGGAGCTGAAATTTCTCATTCAGCAATGCCAAGTGCAATAAAAATATTACACCCTTCTAACAATTTCGGTATCCTTCTTGCGACGGATGGTTTCAGCACATCAAAACTGAGAGCTGGTTGAGCTGGTCTGGTTCCATCTTCAGAACTGCGGGAAAAAAACGTAGACGAGGTGGAGAGAGAGCGCTGGTGTTTGTCGTTTTTGTATAGCTCGTCTGCGTCCTTGTCGCGCAGTTTATTTGATAACATGGGACCACTGCAACTTTCAGGACAAGTCCGATCCAGAGCCTCCATGCAGTCAAATGAGTGATCTCTTCGTGTTCATTGGTCGTGTACCAGTACAACGTATTTTCTGAAAGTACACGCGAACATCTTTCTTATTCAACCATAAACGACCATCACCATAAACAATCAAACCATCTGCCACACTTTAATAGTCGACCTACAGCATGTGAGCCGTTCTCACGTGTAAGAAACCTTTGTGGAGAAATAGGTGCTCAACTACTTGGACATTGTCTTATGTCTCAAGTGAAGCTATTACGGCCATGGCAGTGGCAGATCTTTTGTAGAGGTCAGTAAGCATGCTCCAGAGACGTATATTAAGATGTACTTCATTGTACTCGTGCCCAGAATTTTATAGAGATGCATTAAAATTACGCGCTGATGAAATTGAACGTCCATAGCAACTAGACATAATACTTTCATACTACTTCCTGCCACGGACCTTAACCGAGCTTTTTTTTCAAAAATTAAGAAATAATTCTTAACGAATCTGGTACACTGCAATGTCAAATGAGCTGCATCTGAATGGACCACGTTGCGGATGTTAACCTCCAATAAAAAAAAATACGACAGATTGAGGAAATTTTCTGTCGACTAATATCGCCATATTACATAGCTTGTTGGCACATTCTACACGAGCCAAAATATTTGAGTCACATGCTCTCACTGAGGGCTGCTGCTACGATATTAGGCTTTGTAGAGGATGTGCTTCCGTGTCCATGCGTTCCAGGGTCCTGTCCAAGCATTATTGCTACTGACATCCATATCTTTTCTCACGTCAGTACGTCGTGGCTTATGTTTCATATCTATCGCACATCTCACGCCTCGTGTGTCAGTATCATAGATTTGTTAAATATATAATTTGTGCACTTTCTAGCGAATGCGAATGCTGGCCTCGATGGAACCATGTTACATGTACCCTTCGAAACTCCGTTCCTGCACCACTCACCGCTCATCACCATAGTCTTGGGGCGCTTTGGCCAAACTTCGCTCTTGCACCAGTAACTTCAATAATTATCACCAATTCTTTACAAGTGGGGTCGCCGCCTCCTAAACACTTGAGATAAGGTTTCCTGGTTTAACGTCCCAAATTTATAACGTCGGTACGTGAGAGATTGCGGCTATATTTAGGACTGATGCGTGCATAATGCAGCTTTTCCTATAGAAGTGTTAAAAGCTAAACTCACCGATTGTTATTGAAAACTGGCAATGCAGTGACCGTTCGCAGTACGTGGCCTACGCGGTCATTGTGCTCTGCGTCGTGGCCCTGGTGCTGGGGTACTTTTTCATCGCAACTGAGAGTAAGTAAAAAAAAAAACTGGCTTAAATTTCGGCACATGAACTTGTGCCACAATGATGAGCCCAAATAACTGGAAGACGCTCATACGTTTTGTGCTTACCAATGCTTTCAAGAGTATAGAGGGGGTCGATCTTATGAAGGCGGGTGTATTTTTAGAAGTCACTTTATTCCTGCGCAGATGTGCTATTCAGGCGTTTTTTTGATGCGATCGCTTACAGAGCAATAATTAGGATTCCTTGTGAATAGTTTCAAATAAAGCTCGGATTACGCGTGAGCTTGTCCGCTAGATTAAGCCTGTTTTTGACTTTCAACGTTACAGAGCGCGACCAGTAAAATTGCTTCAGTCGAATAATTGCTCACTCCAGAGGGCACCAGTCCACCACAGGCTGAGCATTCAGCCTGTGGTGGCTGAGCATATATAATATGAAGAGAGAACAACGTATGTTGAACTAGCAAATATATACACCGCACGTCGTGCTCCCTTTGTTTTCATGTTACTACCGGGGCCAGCGTGACTACCTCAGCCACACCTATGTATAGATACGATCACCTTGAACAGTACTTACAAATTAACTCTCGTGAAATATACAAGGTCATAATTTTCAAGGTCGCGTGTTCCACGTAACATAATTTTCCTTAAGAGGAAGCTTAAGCTCGGGCCCAACTCCGACGTGGCCTATCCAAATACATGTAAAACGCAAAAACGTTTTTCCGAGATAACCCACGGACCGATTTTAGTAAAATTTGTTGCATGTGACATGTGACATATTGCTAGGGACTATTGGAAGCGAAATTTCTATTTGTCTTGCATTTTGTTAAAAACGTTTTAAAATATTCGGTAGTTTGAAAAACGTAGAAGCAATAAATTTACAAATTCATAGTTATACATCAAGAACAGATATCGTGGTTCTGTAAACGGCATCCGTTAGGCCATTGAAAGCGGACAGATTCGATAATGTTACGATTTGTTACGTCGTATACCAAGGTTCTGCAAAAGCTGTATTTCTATAACACTAAATTTTTTAGATTTATTTGTGACATATCCATATTGTTCGCTTTAGATGTACTATTAGATGCAATTCCCAGAATTGTGGTTATCATTTTTTATTGCTGAGTTAGAGTTGTCAACCTCAATCAAACATTCAAAACTAACCATCACTACATTCACTAAACTCGTCAAATTTTGTGCAGTGGTTGCCGACAAAAACGAATTTTCCTTTTACACGTGTTTAGATATGAGCACCGAGCTAAAGCCTCCTTTTAAGCTGCATTATGCGAAGAGGCAGGCATTACTTGCACAAATAATGAACACAAACCCTCTAACTAATCGCTTTATGGCACATATTGCAATTCACGAATTGTAGACGGAGGGCTTGCAAGACGTATCCACTTCAAATGAATTGCCATGTTGACATCATCATCATCGAGGCTGGCTACGCCCACTTCAGGGCAAAGGCCTCTCCCATACTACACCGGTCATGTGCTAATTCTGGCCATGTTGTCCCTGCAAATTTGTTTATCGCATCCGTCCACTAACTTTCTGCCACCCCATTCCAGTCCGTAACCCTTAATGACCATCCGTTATCTTACCTGCTCATTACGTTCCCTGGCCATGCCCATTTCTTTTTCTTGATTTCAACTAAAATGTCATTAACTCGCGTTTGTTCCCGCACCCAATTACACCAATTACACCCATTATTCTTCTTTTCCATAGCTCGTTGCGTCATCCTCAACTTAAATAGAATGCTTTTCGTAAGGCTCCAGGTTTCTGCCCCGTGGGTGAGAATTAGTAAGACACAGCTGTTATACACTTTTCTCTTGAGGGATAATGGCAAGCTTCTGTTCATTATCTGAGAATGCCTGCCAAACGCACCCCAGCCCATTCCTATTCTTCTGATTATTTCAATCTCATGATCCGTATCCGCGGTAACTACATGCCCTAAGTAGATGTGTTCCCTTACCAGATCCAGTGCATTTCTACCTATCGTAAACTGCTGTTCTCATCCGAGACTGCTAAACATTACTTTAGTTTCCTGCAGATTAATTTTTACACCCTCCCTTCTGTTTTGCGCGTCCAGGTCACTGAGCATGCACTGCAATTGGTCCCCTGAGTTACTAAGCAAGGTAATATCATCAGCGAATCGCAAGTTACTAAGGTATTCTCCATTAACTTTTATCCCCAATTCTTTCCAATCCAGGTCTCTGAATCCGTCTTGTAAACACGCGGTGAATTGCATTGAGAGATCGTACCTCCCTGCCTGACGAATTTCTTTATTCGTATTTCGTTGCTTTCTTTATGGAGGACTACGGTGGCTATGGAGCCGCTTTAGATATGTTAGATATCTTTCAGTATTTTTACACACGGCTCGTCTACACCCCGATTCAGTAATGCCTGCATGACTGCTGAGGTTTCTACTGAATCAAACGCTTTCTCGTAATCAATGAAAGCTACATATAAGGGTTGGCAATATTTCGCACATTTCTCTATCACCTGATTGATAATGTGAATATGGTCTATTGTTGTGTAGCCTTTACAAAATCCTGCCTGGTCCTTTGGTTGACAGAAGTCTCAGGTGTTCCTTATTCTATTTGCGGTTACCTTAGTAAATACTTTGGTGACAACGGACAGTAAGCTGATCGGCCTACAATCATGAACGTCCCCTTTCTCCTCCTCCTCCTCCTCCTCCTCCTCCTCCTCCTCCTCATCATGATCATCATCATCATAATCATCATCATATTCATCATCATCATCATCCTGGCTACGCTCGTACTCAATGAACTTACCTGTTACTACATTCACTAAACTCGTTAAATGAATACTTCTCCCATATTTCCAACTTCTCATACTTCTCCAACTACCCCGGTCATCTGCAAATTGTGGCCATGCTGTCCCCGAAAACTTCTTACTCATCCAACCACCTAACTCTGCTGCCCCCTGCTACGCTTTACTTGTCTTGGAATCGACTCTGTAACCCTTAATGACCATCGGTTATCTTCTCTCCTCATTACATGCCCTGCCGATGCCCATTTCTTTTTATTGATTTCAGCTAAGATATCATTAAGAGTTTATTAACTCGTGTTTGTTCTCTCACTCAATCTGCTCTTTTCTTATCCTCTAATGTTACCCCCATCATTCTTCTTGTCATAGCTCGTAGCGTAGTCCCCAATTTAAGTAGAACCCTTTTCGTAAGCTTCCCGGTTTCTGCCCTGTACGTGAGTATTGGTAAGACAGCTATTATACACTTTTCTCTTGCGGGATAATGGCAACCTGCAGTTAATGATCAGAGAATGCCTGCCAAATGCACCCTAGCCCATTCTAATTCCTCTGATTTCTGTCTGATGATCCGGATCCGCGGTCACTACCTGCCGTAACTAGATGTATTCCCTCACCACTTCCAGTGCCTCGTTACGTATCGTAAACTGCTGCTCTCTTCCGAGACTTAAATATTACTTTAGTTCCCCTTTGTCTGGAAAGGGGAGAAATTATCCCGTTTCTTATGGATTAAAATTATGTTGGCATTCTTCCCAAGATTACGGTACGCTCGAGGTCATGAGGCATTGAGTATAGAGGGCGGCCAGTTTTTCTAGAATTTGCCCACCATCCTTTAACAAATCTGCTGTTACCTAATCCTCCCGAGCTGCCTTCTCTCTTTGCATAGCTTCCAAGGCTTTCTTCCGGCGTTACTTGTGGGATGTCAAATTCCTCTAGACTATCTGCTCTTCCATTATCGTCGTGGGTGCAACTGGTACTGTAAACATCTGTCTAGAACTCTGTTTCTTCTTCACTGCCTTTAGGCTTCTTCCGTTCCCGAGATCGTGCTGAATTCTATCCATATCATGCTTCTTTACGTCAGCTATGTAACGCTTGTTGATTAACTTTGAAAGTTCTGCCTGTTCTACTCTAGCTGTAGTGTTAGAGGCTTTCATACATTTGGGTTTCTTAATGAGCTCTTTCGGCTCCTGCAAAAGCTTACCGGTATCCTGTCTAAAGAAGTTACCATCGACTTCTATTGCACACTCCTTAATGATTGCCATAAGATTGTCGTTCATTGCTTCAACACTAAGGTCCCCTTCCCGAGGTAAAGCCGAATACCTGTTCTGTACCTTGATCCGGAATTCCTCTATTTTCCCTCTTACCGCTAACTGATTGATTAGCTTCTTATATACCAGTTTCTTCCGTTCCCTCCTCATGTCTAGGCTAATTCGAGATCTTTCCATCATATAGTCAACGAAGCGCACCTTGCCGAGCACGTCGACATCTTGTATTATGCCAGGGTTAGCGCAGAGTATCAAGTCTATTTCATTTCTAGTATTCTGACTAGTATAGACTTTCGGTTATCCCGCTTGCGGAAGAGGGTATTCATTATCCGCAAAGTCTTCGTTCGGCAAACTAATAATTCTCCCCGGCTATTCCTATAACCTATGCCATATTCCCCCATTGACTTGTATCCAGTCTGCTTGCCTACACTGGCATTGAAGTCGCCCATCAGTATAGTGTATTTTGGTTTGACTTTACCCATCACCGATTCCACGTTATCACAGGGGCTTTCGACTTCCTGGTCATGACTGGATGTAGGCGCGTACACTTGTACGACCTTCAAATTCTACCTCATAAGTTCCACAAGACCTGCCACCCTCTCGCTAATGCTATAGTTTTCCTGTATGTTACCAGCTATATCCTTATTGATCAGGAATCGGACTCCTAGTTCTCGTTTCTCCGCTATGCCCCTGTATAAAGGACATGCCTGCTTTTTAGCAATGTATATGCTTCATTTGCCTCCTAACCTCACTGAGCCCTATTATATCCACTTTGATGCCCGCTAATTTCTGCAATGGCGGCCTGTCCGGATCCAGAGATTCTGAGCACCCTCTGCTGCTTCACAGGTCTGACCGCCGCCGTGGTCAGTTGCTTCGCAGCTGCTGGGGACTGCGTGCCGGCGTTTGACTGTTGTATTCATATAGCAGGTTGTGGCCAAGTACTGCATCAGGGTGTCCAATTACCCTCTGGTGAGGGAGTGCGCTATCGGTTCTGGTCACCGGGATCAGGCCGCGCTCCAGAGTTGTTTATGCAATTTAATAAACATGCGGATTTTTTTTAATCCTGTCGAAAATTGCGCAGCGCTGGGATACGAACCACTGTCCTTTTGCACGCGAAGCGGATGCTCTACCTCTCGGCCATTGCTGCAAACTAGGTTGACGTCAACTTCCAGATATTAGATTCAAGAGAGTGGGACTAAATACATGGGCGTTCCAGACACTTTTGAGCTTCAATACATAAACATAGTTTCCATAAAGAAGTAAGCCGAACAGTGCCCTTCGGCGATTATCGCATATCTCCAGACTGGCAGGCTTCTGGAAATTCGTTCTAAGTGGTTCCGCCTTGCAAGCTTACACACAATGATTCTTCAATTGCATTATATGCCGTTGAGTAATTCATTCAAAAGGTACTTAGGGAGATCTCTCGATAAAGTGATTTTGACCTCTAGGATATTCCAGCTCAATGACAAGATAGTTCTCTCCTACAGGTGCTTTGTAAAAAATACCGTAGAAGTTAAAATTAGCATCTGGTATGTGCACATAGGACCGTGGTCAAAGGATAAAAACATACATTGGTGAAGAGTATTATTACGAGTACATTGAGAAGTTATTTTTATTGGAAGTTTTGCTGCCTGCATCTACGCTTAGTTTCGCAGTGCTCAGTAGAAATAATTTTTCCTCTATCTGAGGAGGGTTAATAGTGAGAAGCTGAGAACTTTCAATCGGTGTTAGCTATCCGATGTAACTAAACAAGTTTTCAAAACTAGTGATATGGTGTACTGGGTTTTTGGTTCTGGCACTTGCTCTATATATTGGCTATGTAAGCGGCAAAATCGAAGTGGCAATTTCAGTTCTGTAAATTTGCTTTACCTATTCATATTAAGCAAGACGTTGGTTCTTACGCCCTGAAAATAGTGAAATTGCACGTTTTTGGAATGTTTCGTGTTCTTCGCAAGCACACACGAAATACGTAATCCGGATTCGCTTCCATGGAATGTGTGTGGGCCGAGAGAGTGCTAATAGGTCTCGCAAAGAGTGAAAGCTTTTTTGTTATATATGGTTACCCGTTATTGCAGGCAGAAAGACGCACCTGCGTCTGGCAGTACAGGCTGGGCGGATAGAAGGCAGGCAATATTTGGCGTGGGTATTTGCTGCCACACAACAATAATAGTCATCTGTCTTGCTTGCGTTTCCTTTCTTGAAACCGCTGCACTCGCTATTTTCCTGTCGAGAATGCTCTGTCATGCTGATAACGCGCATGCGGTCCGTGACTTGGTGGTGGTGTTTGTTTCATGAAACACGCGCACACGGAGTGTGCGGGAACTGCTGCAAACTAAAGACATGCTTCGTACTCTCATTGGCCTTTACAAGCACTAAATCTCAAGCAATTTATGCATTCTTCAGACATACTAGATTTTACGCAGGCTGAATCTTTTTTGCCTAACCGATAGCATTCGGCCTACGCAGAAGGAAATCTGTACAATGGAGTAGTGCTAGGCCTTAATCGCCACGGTGTACCACAATTGTTTTATCTTAGAGATGCGAAAAGGCTGACCTGGATGTCAACATATTTAGGAGAGAAGTTGATCATCGGAACGAGGATGGCAGAGAATAAGGATACGGGTTTCTATGAAATGTTGGAAAAGACCACTGAGTGGCGCCTCAGCAACTCGCATGGATTAACTGAAGTTATCCTGACAACCAAAAATGGAAGAAAACTGAAGGTGCGTTGAATTATCCGCATACTATTTTTAATTTGCATTTACCTTCCATACCAGTCACGTTACACCGTAGTGGAACGTTTTACATGTATGAAAATAGTTGGTGAATCTTAAAACAGTGGTGCGAAGCGCGTCGTGCCTACGGAGAATCAGCTCGTCTATTCAGAGGCGTGGCCAAGTTTGTTCCAGTTGCTTGTTATGAAATTGTCAACGCACAACGTTATTCAACTGAGCTAGTTGCTTCACAGTTAAGCCGAGACAGGCAAGGAGCAGCGCTTCGTTTGCTACAAATCCTTCGTCTCGCACTAGCGGGAAAGCGACGTAGTTGCTACAAGTGGGAGGCCGGATAGTCCACCAGTTGGGTCACCGGATCGTACTCTCTTGCGAGCAGACGAGCAGTGCTGCATGGAAGAGAGGAAGCTACATCCCGTAGTGGTATTCGTGCTATACGCAAGCATTCCCGTTCATGACGTCTACCGTATAGAATAATACGAGGAGTAGAAAAACACAAAGAAAATTTATTATATCTCTACCTTATTGCAAGGACTTAAGCCGCACGCTTTAACCGTCAGTCATATTAGTTTTTTACGGAATTTCCACTCAAGGTAATGCAGTTTTCTGAGGGCATCAGACATAAATAACACGAGATTTGTAAAACGGTTTTGTAGCAACTAGGAGCGTTTGCAGAAGTGATTTATTGCAAGCCTTTACGAAAAAGGTTTGACATCGATTGCAGATTAGGTAGGACGATCCCTCTGCTTCTGCCATCTGTAGGCTAGCTGGCGCCTTGATTTAGCCGATGACATCTTAACCTTCATAGACTTCATATAACGCCTGAAAATAGTGAAGACATCTCGATGATTGCACTCAAAGCATGTAACTCACAAACATCAGCTGAAGTTTAGCAAGACATACTACGGCTCGAAATCATCGTGCAGTGTAGTGACAGTTCCATGCGGCGCGAACCAAGCAGAGAACACAATCAACAGACCTTCAGTCGGCAGGGTACTTCTGACCATTCACAAATCATTTCACAACGGTCGTTGTCCTGTGACGCGTTAAGTTAAGTGATGCGAGCAGCACTCGTTGCACTATGCCTCATGCGCAACAGATTTTGCTGATGCTTGCCCTTGCTTCCCCTTCCGCGGCCATCCACATCGGCCCTACTGTGGGCGCATGCGTTGATGCTGTCCAAGATCGTCAAGAGCCGTCACCCGCACGTGGTGTCTCCATAATCTTTCCTCCTTCCTAGATGTACCGCTAAACGGACACCGAATTGTTTCTGGGACGACGTCACCGGCTGATTTACCACCCTTTTCCAGCCCCTTCAAAAGCATCTTCCCGAGCACCTACTCCTTCAGTGGGCATGCGAGCAGCAGTCGTTGCGCTGCGCCTCATGCGCAATTTTTGTTCGCTCCAGAGGTGCGTTACAATTCGACCCTGTATGCTAAACGGAGTGGTAATCGCTCACTTCTGCTGCTCCCATGCCCACTTGGCCTATATGCTACTATGCGTTATTGTATCGACGTGGCGCTGTTGCAATGCGGGGATGTAGAGGAAAACCCAGGGCCTCCAAGGGTGCAGAAGTCGGCTCAAGATGACTCTGCCTCGAGTAGTCTTCCGAGTCCCAGTCTGATCAGATGAGTACCGTATTCTTAATGCTTAAAGACATAAAGAACATGACAGTCGAGCTTAGTAAAGGTGAGTCCGAGTTGAAATCAGGTATGAAGAATGTGGAAACCAGCCAGTCAAGCTAACCGATATTTTCCGCTGTCTTCAATCACTTGAAAATAAATCTGAATGCAATGATTCAAGAAAGCGCTGATCAGTTGAAAAAGAAGCTGGGCATCGAGGTCCCGTGCTTAGACGACTTGGAAGACAGATCAAGGCGCAATACCCGGATCCCATGAGTAATGGCTGCAAGCTGAACAGAACTCTGGATGCCCTGCCGTCAGCGATGGAAATGCCTTGTTAAACGGGCGCATTGAATCGGGACTTTTTCAAATACAAGGTGCCGTTTGGTTAAAATGGAACTATCAAGCTTCAAAATTAAGGAGAGCATACTTTCGTCGCACACTCAGCTTAAAGTTAGTAGCATTTCAGTATCTGAGGATTTATCGCCTGCGACAAGGCTCGCTAGCAAAAGCATCTTGAATTTGGTAAAAGCCAGCCTAATTCCTCCTCCTCTGAACTACCCTTTCACAAGCTTTCCATTGATAAGCAATGTGTCATGTAATTACCAAGTGACAACGATAAGCAAGTTAAAAGATTTTCTAGATCGCGCAAGCGCACCTGACAGTCTGCGTCATCACCCTTCTACATAGCAGCGCGCGAGGGGCTGTGCACATGCTTGTGAAGCCTCTGTGCTTGTCGCAAACGCTAGAAGTGTTTCGCGAACGCGAGGAACTTAAATCGCTCATCGATAGCTGTAATGCTGGTATTATTGCATTAACGGAAACGTGGCTACAACCTCATGTGCAAGATTGTGAAATCTTTGGCTTGTCTCGATTTAGCACCTGCCGTTGCGATCGCACTGCTCGCAAAGGTGGAGGCGTACTACTCGCTATTTCAAAGTCGCTGCAATATCATGAAGTCCCATTAATTGTAATCTGGAAGTTGTGTGCGCTTGCGTTGATAACGGTTGCCCTATATATTATTGGGGGATTTCAACTTCCCTAAGATATGCTGGACTACTGATCCTCCGCACTCCTATTTATTTTTTTCACAAAGTAACGACTTTCTTGATCTCTGCTGTGGTTTCCCTCCTTGAATTAATCGTATGCCCTCATCCTGATATAGTTGCCTATATATATAGGCAATGTTTCATGCTTACCGGGCTTAAGCAATCACCTGGGTTTTCATTTCAACATATCTCCTGTATTTGAAACCAATTGTTAAAAAAATTAGCACTGTGATATTAACGCTATCAATATTAAACTATCAAATTTTCTTCATCCTTTCCAGAGCCAATTTGATGATCGCGCCGTTGACAAGAACTGGACCGTTTCAAAAATATACATGAGCTCACCGACAAATTTATTCCGTGAAGTGCAATATCCTGCAGTGTTAAGAAGCCCTGGTTGAACTTGCAAGTTCAAAAGGCTTTCCAACCGAAAAAAACAACGACCGTATCGAATAGCGAATAAAAGTTCACTGACATCGAAATGGAACGCTTCTAAGGAGGCGGACAGAACTTGCACATAAACTATAAAATTTGGGCATTCCAAGTACACACTTTTGCCACATTGCTTGCAAATGGCCCTAAAAAGTTCTTGCCTGTTATAACACTTCCAAAGGTCATTCGGTCGCTCTGATTGATTCCAGTGGTTCACCGGTACCCGAAGATGTATGTCCCTGTAACAACTTTGTTGTATGTAATGGCCCTGTGCTTCCAAACACTTTAGTGTTGCAATTACCCATCTATGGACTTTATATCATTGAACCTCATGGGGTCAAAATGTAATTAAAGATCTGAAGTTGTCATGACGTCAGGGTGCTTATTTGGTTAATGCGAAATTTCTGAAAAATGCTGTTTATTCATCTGTACTGCTTTCAATTCAAAAATTTTGCAGAAAGTTTTACATACCCATCAGCTACCTGCAGATTGGAAGGCACCCCATTTCCCTCACCAACATTCCTTGCAAGGTTCTTAAGCATATTTTGTGCTCACATTTAGCAAAGCACTTACACTAAAGCACAACATGGTTTCAGAAAACTTCTCTTGTGAAGCTCAACTTTCGTTTACTCACAGCCTTAATCTTATTCTCGACAAAGGTTCATTCGCAGACTGTCTTTTCTGGACTTCGCCAATGCCTCGGACAAAGTGCGTCAAAAATTGCTTGTACTTCAACTTAGTAAACTTTATCTTGATCCTAACCTGTTTGGATGGCTTGAGCATTCTCTCCTTAATTGGTCACAGTATGTTGCCAAATAATCATGTGTCCCCATTAAATCCCGTAGACATTGGTGTGCCCCAAGGATCAGTTATATGCCCTCTACATTTCTTAATTTACATTAACCATACACCCATTGACGTTTCTTCTATTACTTACCGTTTCGCAGATGGCTGTTATCCTCCGTGAAATCTCGGACTAATCTGATAATAAATTCTTACAAGACGATATAAATGCTCTCTAACTGGTGTGACGTATGGTTAATGCAACTTAACGTAAATAAATGTAAATGTATGCCTGTATGACGCAGCAATATTCTTCCGCCAAACTATTACCTTAATGTTGCTCCTTTAGAGGTCGTAACTTCCTGTGAATACCTAGGCGTCCACATAGCCTGTTCACTTTCCTGGCCGTTGCACATCGATAAGGTAATTAACAATACAAACCATATGCTTGGTTATCTACGCGGAATTTTTTCTCCTGCACCTACATTATTAAAACTATTCTTATACAAAACGCTTATTAAGAGTACAATTAACTACGCCTCGTCCATCCGGGATCCGCACATTGAAACCCTTAATAAATCACTTGACCTAATCCAAAACAATTCCGAGCATTTCGTTCTTAGCAATTAGCACATTAAGCGTAAGTGCCATGAAAAACTCTTTGCTAGGTGCTCCTCCCTCAGACCAACGTAAGTGCTTTCGCCTGGCGTTATTTCATAAACTTGATAACATAAACAGTGCTACACCAGAACCTGTAACGAATCATTTATTCCTAGGAGCTCTCGGGAATGGAACCACCTTCTCGGCCTTATCCGACATCATCACTCCCGGATAAAATTACCTAATCAATTTTGCTGTAATAACTAACCACCCTTTGTTGCTTTGTTATTTTCTGATTTATATATTTTTACACACTCCCCTCTTTAATACTTCGGTCTTGACGGTACAATAAAATAAATAAATCCTGGCGGAGGCAAGTTCTTTTTTTTATTGAAAAAGAATGCGGATCCATTTCACTGTGGTAAAGTTGGCATTAAAGAGAGTCATTGGAAAGGGGTACATATCCAGTGGTTTTAATATGAAACACGAAGCCTACCCGGCGACACATACCTAGCGTTTCTTGACTAATGCAACTATAAACTCGGAGGCCGCTATAAAACGATTCGCTATAACTACGTCCAAGGCACAATTTGACTTTCGGCCAGTAGTAGGATTCGCGTACCCTAGCAAGGGTACGAGTGCAACCGAATTGGCCAGACGCAGGTCCGTCGTGGCATGCCACCACGATTTCGTCACGAAGCTCTGCTGATACGACCAACAAATAGGTTTTGATGCTGGCAGCAGAATTCTTTTCGTACAGGATTCCCTGTCGCAAAGAAAGCGAAGACAGTCCGCGAGTAATGTGTCGGGGTAGACGTACGTTGCGGACTTCTAGATGTTCAACGATAGGTCGCAATTCACAATCTGCTCGCTGCCGTGTAGATACGTCTGTCTCACTTATGGCCCCGAGAAAAGCGCTGTCATCTTCCGTGTGTTGATCGGCGTGTTCAACAGGCGCGCGCGACAATGTGTCGGCATCGTCGTGTGTGTGTACCATGGTCATGTACTCCTGCAGGCGTAGGCTCCACCGTGCCAGTCGTCCAGAAGGGTGTCTTAGGTTTTCCAGTCAGCATAAGGAGTGATGATCCATCAAGCCCCGGAATGCGCGGCCATAGATAATGGGGCGGAACTTTCCAAGTGCCCATACGAGGGCAAGGTGCTCTTTCTGTGTGGTAGTGTAATTGGACTCAGGACGTGATAGGGCGCGACAGGCGTAAGCTATGACCCTTTCGCCGTTCTGCCGCTCTACGAGCACCGCACCCAGACCAACGTTGCTGGCGTCGGTATGAATTTCCGCTTCGGCTTCCTGGTTGAAATTATCAAGAAGATGGGCCGAAGCCATGCGGTGTCGAAGATCAGCGAAAGCCGCTTCCTGTTCACAGGTCAAATGAGCGACATGTCGTCTCTAGTGAGACTAGTGAGACATGTAAGTGGTTGGATAATTTTAGAAAAATTGCGTGTAAAGCGCCGGTAGTGTGGGCCCAGTCCCAGGAAACATCGAACGTTTTTCTTGTCGGTAGGAGTCGGGAAAGCAGCCACAGCGGAAGTTTTCTCAGGATCGGGACGGACGCCTTCCACGCTCACGACATGTCCAAGCAACTTCAGTTGTCCATAACTAAAGTGACGTTTCTGAGGCTTTAACATGAGGTTGGCCGATCGCATTGCGCGAGCACTTGCCGCACTCTCTCAAGGTGTCCTGAGAAGCTGCCTGAAAATAGGACCACATCATCCAGGTAGACGAGACAGGTTTGTCATTCTAGGAAAACTAGCACAGTGTGCATCATCCGTTGGAAAGTTGGAAAGGATGCGCCAATGCATCGGCATAAGTCGCACGCTGGTATTCGCTCCCGTTAGGTCGTGTCGCCACGACGGGAGGTTGCCTCTTAGAATGTAAGCATAAGTTGCGCGTCGAGGTTCACTTCGAAGATATGAACGCCTCAAGTGGTGGAGCGTCCGCAAGTGCTGCTTCGTAATGCGGTGTACCGAGCGCATGCTGCATTTCGTCACGCACGATGCTAGCTATGAGGTTGACTGAAGGCTGCTGCACCTGATGCAGCTGTCACAGCTCGTCGTGGACTGCCGATCGGATCTCGCAAAGCGACTCGGCGTCTGTTGTGGGCTCCTAGGACACTCGTAGCAGAGAAGATTCAATTGCCAATTGTACTGGTGGGAGCAATGGTGCAGGGCCTTCTCCATGGTGACCGCTTCAGGGAGAAACTCCGCAACCGTATCGGGCGGGTTACGAAAGAGTCCCCAAAAAAAGCTGCTTGTTAACACCGCGCATCAAGTGACGCAGCTTGTCTTCCGACATGGTAGGGTCAGCTCGCCTGAAGAGACGCACCATGTCTTCCACGTACTGTTGCGACGCCTGTTTCTCGAACCTCGGCCGGCGTTACTATGGACAGCGCGGGGTTGTCGGCGGGCTGCAGGCATCGGCTACACCATGGCGACCAGGCAGGGACGAGACGATTTCTAGTGCGAAACTAGCAGTCAATGTCACGTGACAGGTACTGAGACTGGTTGTGGATGGGCGACTGATCCCTTCACCCAAGTGACGTGGCAAGTGCTTGCCAAAAAGGTCGGACAGCTTCTGCTTGAACAGCTCCCAGTTTGTAAGTCCCTCTTCGTGTGTGTGGAATCGCCAAGTTCCGTCCAGATAAAAAATGCCATTGCCTAGCATTACGGTCAGGTGCACTCTGTAGTCGGGTCGCTCTGCATGTACGTTCGTACATGCTGAGCCATCCTTTTACGTCCATACCCTGCGGGGATTTGGGGAATTCGACGCGCCATTGCGCGGACGAATTTCACCCATGTTCTGCAATCCTTAAGCCACGTCGTCCTCGCTCCGAACCAGTTTCGGCGGTGGAGCTCCACTCGCGGTGGTTCGCGGTGAGGGCGGAGCTAGTGACGTCACGGAGCGGACCCTGGTGGCTACTGCCGTGACGGTAGCGGCTATTTCTCCTTGGGGCAGCGCCTGGTACGTACATACTTGCTCTCGTCCGCCGACACCTTTGTGACTAGGACTGAGCTCACGCCCTTTGCCCGTGCGGGGAGCGCATACCTCGTATTGTTCCTATCCCGACGCTAAGCCGAAGAACGGGTGCCTAGTGCTCGCGCGAGGTCGTACCACGCCGAGCCGCACTCATCGGAGGCCCAAGCCAAGAAGATCGCGAGGGCAAGTAGCATAGCCGCCGGGACTTTTCCTAGCGGCGCGTCCCAGCTTGAGCCTGTGCTCTCGCAGTGACGTGCTACAGGCGGCCCTAACTGTATTTTTCGCCCTTGGTACGGGACCACTTTAGTTCCCCGCCGTCCCGGGACCGGGTGTTCGTGCAGTGTTGGGTGCCGTTGGAGACAATAAACGGTTTCCGTCAACTTAGGGCAATACTGTGTTCTTGCGTGCGTCGCTCGGTAGCCCCTTGTGGCCAGAGTTCGCGCGCCGCGGCGCTAGATGCGGACGGCTGACGCGGCCCTGTGGCTCGCTTAGCCCGCGGTGGTCAGTACTCCTGTGAGCAGTAAGACTCCACAACACTTAGACCGGAGAATCTGCCGGCGTCGTGCAGATGTGGAAAGTCCACATACTATGTTTGGGTGGCCGACGGTACAGAAGCAGGTGTAGACGATGTGTCGTCTCCTGGAGGCATTGTCTCAAGCTTGATATGTCGTCCGCTCACAGGTCATTTGCGAAGAAGGCGGGTAGCCACCACTTCTACCAAGTGGTACGCGTATACAACTATTTGCAGTATGCATTTACAAATGAGGAACGTTCGCGGAAAAGAAAGAGAGCTTAGGCAGACTGTTGTCAACTTTTTGTCGTCTTAGAACCGGGGTCGTTCTGTTCTCCGGCTAATGGCATCAATGTAAATAAATAAATATACATAAATAGATCTTATACTAATCTACACTATATTCACCTTGCATTCTATAAATATATAAAGTATGATGAATCTAGTTGAAATTACAAGGGAATTGGGCCAGAATAACGATACGAACATGAGACATGCCGAGAAAGAAAATTGTCGTTTATTTCCGACCATTACCGGTCCAGCAATGTGCGCCTAAATATAACTGTTGCCTTTTTTTTTCATTTTGTCCCCGTCGAAATACGGCACCCACCGTGATCATAGTACGTGCCACCTGAACCTCAACAGGGTAATGCCATAACCACAAATGTAGCGCGACGGGTATCCATGGGTACTCATCTCGCGATGATCTTTCGCGAGATGACCTTACAAAGTGCGATGTATGGCGTTTTTCACTGGTCGATTCGGAGCAGGATTTATTGCTCCGCGGCAACGAATCCGAATTTCACTGGTCGATCTGGATCGGGTTCGCGCGTTCCACAGGTCGTTTCGTATCAACTCGCTCCGCGCCGGATCGCTCGCACTTGCTCCGCCGCAGAGGCGCGGATTTGGGCGGAAATAGCTCGCGTCACTTCCGTCTTCAAGCGAAATTGGTACCCGGTTTGTGTTGTGTTGCTTCGCAAATGGTGCTGCTGCAGCACTCGCGTTTAGCGATGAGAGCTCGGACGACGGCGATTACGAAGTGACGCAGGTCCTGTACGAAGCCTTCTATGCACGTTGTCCATGCACAATCCTCGCGGTCGCGACTCGGAAATGACGGACTATGTGACTGCCGCGGTCAAATTACACACGGTGGACGGCGAATTCGGTTGCCGTGGAAACGTAGAACGGAAGTCGCGCATGGTTTCCGGAACCGGTTCGTGTGATCTGTACGCAGACTTCCTGTGCGATCCCCCGCGGAGCGTTTTCGCGCTCCGCTGGCCGATTGGGATTTGTGAAACCCGAGCACTCACTCGAGGATTCCGGCGGCCGCTCCAGATCGACCAGTGAAAAACGCCATTAGTATCAGCAACCGGGTTTCGAAGGAAAAGCTCGAAAAGAATAGTATAAAAAGCACCGAACAACCAGAAATAGTAGACTTCCCTGCTGATAATCAAAGACAATTTTTGTGCATGGTCGCACATGCATCGCCCTTGACTAACTAGGCGTTCAATCAAGGCGCTGCGCGTTGAGGCAACAGAAATTCCTTGACGAGTTATGAGCATGCTAGATAGGTGATTGTGCTAGAACGCATCGCTACGCTTGTCAACCCAGTACCTTAGAAAGCGTTAAGTATACCGTTCTCGGTAACAACTACACGGTTGAGAAATGCTGCGGTCTGCATGAAAGAGCACGATTTTACCGACCTGATGGACACGACCTCATGAGCGCTTTTATCAAGCGCCATGTGTGGGTGATAACTTTTTGCTATCGCAGACGCAAACATTCTCCACTGAAATGCGCTTTGGTGCCGAAAGGTAAAGGGCGTAGAGTGGTTACAAATTTAATACAGTAACATGAGGACTCATGCAAAAATAGCCGCTGCGTTCATGCACCATGCGCCTTTGTAACGTCACATGGTTCTTGTCATGTGTCCTGAAGAATGAATATATGCACTGTGCGTGCGTGTGTGCGTGCGTGCGTGTGTGTGCGTGTATGAAGTAATGCTATCAGCGTAACCATGTCATTGTTGCATGCAAAACAATTTCCCCCTTTGTTTCGATATTGTGTAAAGCTCTGTTTTCTACACGTCACATTCCTGTGTATCGCTTTTTTGTCATCGTCTATCGCTGTAATTCCGGTGTTTTACGTGCCAAAACCACACTTTGATTGACTCACGCCATAGTGGGGGTCTCCGAGTTAATTTTGACCACCAGGGGTTCCTTAACGTGCAGCAATGCACAGCACACACGCGTATGTGCATTTCGCACCGTTGAAATACGGCCCCGACGTCGGGATTCCGTGTCGCGGCCTAGTGCTTAGTAGCACAACCTGCCGGACTTCATCAGGGGTGCGTCTGCAAACACCCAGAGCTCTAGGTCTTCATATATATATGAAATGAATATATATTCGGATAGCTCCTAATCTAAGCGCACAATTAATGGTCGCGGATAGTGCATCACAATACACAAGTTGTTTGGGGGCTTTGCAGAAATGCCTGCTCAGCAAGTCCTTCGAGCAATGCGGAAAGGGGAGAGCCCTGGTCTTTGTCATGAATGATACCATCTTTGAAATGGTAAGGATCTATATGGTATATATTCTAGTGTTTAAACAAACAGTGGTTTTGCAGCAGGGCGTCTGAAATAGTTTGCTAAATATTCTTGCCATTGGATTTCGAATAAAAGCTGTCGACTTGCATTGTGCGATAAGCCGCATTTTCTGCGGCTTATCATTCACACGCAACAAAAAACGAACAAATAACTACAAAGAAAAAACTCAATGGTTGCAGGCAACACAGTCGTAGATTGCTTAAATCTACCACTCGCACACGTCGGCAAATTATGTATTACTGCGTCGTACATTGCAGCGTCACTGCCGGCGCTCACGCATGTTCTAGTGCGTACACCCCCGTTCCTGTCGCGCATCAAATTTGATTCAACAATCAGCTAGGAGATTCGAGGAAGTTGCGACACCCGCAAGTGCGCCTTTCGCCCAATGACACGTTGACGAGATGGTTGAGAATAATAGCTTCAGACGCGGGATCTAAGAAGTTACTCTTATTATTGGGAGAACTTGCACCCACAATTCCGCCGCCATCGCTGGCGCTTGTACATGTTCCAGAATGTACACGACACTCCCCTTAGCCAACGCAACCCGATTCGACAAAGATCAGATATATGCAAGTGAGACTTGCACATTAGCAGGTAAAAACGTTCAGCATGAAAAGCATTAACATTCTGTGCGGGTAATCATCATTCTCTCCTACTTTTCGCGCGTCTGTCGGTATGCTCTGGGATATAAGTATATATATATAGATATATAAGTATAGACTTCTCTGGACAATATTTAGCAGTGCGTACACAGAATTAAGTCAAGAAATATTAGGTTTAGCTAAGTAACATCACTTTAAACAGAATCCCACATGAGGTGAAGCCCCTGATTGACAGGTTTTCGAGCCCTTTGTCAATACTAGTCCTATCACGCTAAAACTGTACACTTCTCAGCAAATGGTCACATGGAGCTCGCGGAGAAGCCTGAAAAATAAATTTAGCCAGGAACAGTACTCTCGCTACGTAGTGTTATAGAAAATATTCTATTGCATTGTAATATGTTCTGTCAGTCTCGCAGTATAAGTTAACGAAACGCGAATTCAGACGCCTAAAAGCGTGATTGTTAGTTGCATTATAAATTATTTGATGCAGGGCTGTTCATTTCTTGTTTAAAAGTTCAGTTGTTTCATCAGTGCATAATACGATAATCAGTCGATGCATAATATTAAAACAAATCTGTGCTTTCAGGTGAATTCGACTTTGCATAAGTCGAAGGAGATCAACATGTTTGTCATACAGTGCTCGCAACCTCTCAAAGGCAGTTGCGCTAAACCTGCAATACCAACTGTTGAATTTCACGTAAGAAAACGTCATGTTGTCGCACTCAAAAAAATAGCCTCACGGCTTCATTGTACATATGAATGAAATAATCTGCGAAGTGTGTTTCTTTGCGTATAAGCGATTTGTAGTGTAATATCCCTTCATTGCAGTTCTGCTTCTTTCAACGCTTGCCTGTTTCACTCGTTCCCCATTTTGTCGGCTCCTAGAACATTAAGCCACCACTAGGCTGCATTTGAAGACGTTGTAATAAGATTATCATCTTATTTTATATTTTATACGTTTTATATATGAGACGTTATCTGTTAGCATTTTCAAAAGATTACCCGCGGCAGTTTATTAGATTTAAACGATGCTATTTATTGCTGGACGCCTGTGAATGATCATGGCCGTTTATATCGGCGTGCTTTCTGGCTCGTCAGTTATCAAGGCTACCTTGAATCATAGTTAGCATGATGAAGTCCGGTCACTGGTTGTGCGGAGTACAAGGAATGCATGTGTAATGCTGAATAACGTTGCAAGCGATAACAATGTGTATCCCTTTCCTATTGACGCATAAACATCGCAATTCCATTGACATAAAAAATACAATTTCCTGGCCCTATATTAAACGTTTTACTTCTCATATTTTGATATTCTGTATAGCATGTATGATCGAAACAAGCGGTGTTCGGGGTTCGGTCAGGGGCTTTCCAGCAGCACGTCAGAAATAGTTTGCTAAATATTCTTGCAATTGGAATTTCAATAAAAGCTGTTGACTTGTATTGTAGGACAAGCCGCTGTTGTATTGTGAATGGCAATAAAGTGGCCATTCACAATATATGATATGGCAGGTGTGTATTTGTTGACATGTTTTGTATTGTTATAATGCTGAACGCAGCGTTGAAGGGTTATTATGAGGCGGGAGAGAGAGAGAGAGGAAATGTAGCGAGCTTAACCAGAGGCGAGTTTCCGGTTTGTTACCCTACACTGGGGGCGGGGGTTATTGGGGATGTAAAGACGAGAAAGAGCGAAAAGAGAAAAAGGAAAAAAAATACGAATAAAAGAAAAAAGAAAAGAAAAGCAGGTAGCAGAAAAGACATTCCAATCACAGGCGTTCATACAAGTCGGTCAAGGTCAAGAAGCGCTGCTGAGTTTCTAGACATCTAAGGAAAGCTTCACACCTGCCGCGACACCTTCGACTCCTGACAACACCTGGCCTCCGAAAAAAGCTGATTTTTCACCGCCGGCCCTTAAACAGCTCACCTTACTCCTATTAAATGAGCAGTACCGGTATTAAACCCACATGATACAATGACGGCTCCGTCATGCCGAAGAGCTCAGAAGTAGCTGTCATTCTAGGAAAAGCCATTACTATCAAGGTAAAACCATCTCACTTGACAACCTCGACTGCAGCAGAAGTCGTAGCGCTTCAAGTCGCACTACACTTTAATATTGACGAACGAACCCACAACTGATCGATTTTTTTGCCACTCAAAGACGGCACTACATTGCTTATTGTCAGCCTTACGTCACGGTCCGCATGAATAATTGGTATTTCAAAACGCAAACGCCATGATCATGACGACGCTTACTAAACATACAGGCATAATCTTACATTGGTTGCGTCGACTAAGGCCGATCGAATATGCGTGAGATTGCGGGCAGTAAATGCTGAGGATATCAAAGCTGTCCCATACGCGGGAGCGCGCAAGGTCATCGCGCACACAGGACGACGCTTATTAGACCTAGAGGCATAATTTTACATTGGTCACGACGACTAAGGCCGATCGAAAAGGCAACATATTAGGGGCGGTAAATGCTGAACCTACCACAGCTGTCTCATAAGTGGCAGCACGCATGCTTATTGCTAGCTAATTACATCGCGTAATAAGCATAGAGGAACAATGTTACATTGCTCACGTCGACTAAGGCCGATCGTGCAAGCAAGATATTGTGGGCGGTAGGTGCTGAAGCTATCACAGCTGTCTCATCAGCGCGAGAGCGCAAGGTTTTCGCTTACACATCGCAATGCTTATTTAGCATAGCGGCATAATTTTAGATTGCTCGTGTCGACTAAGGCCGATCGAGGAAGCAAGGTATTGTGGACGGTATATGCTGAAGCTATCACAGCTGTCGCCTAAGGCCGATCTAGGAAGTAAGATATTGTGGGTGCAGAAGCTATCACAGCTGTCTAATAAGCGGGAGCGTGCGTGGTTATAGCGAACACTTCACAACGCTTACTAAAGATTCAGGCAAAATTTTACATTGTTCGCGTCGGCTAAGGCCGATCGAACAAGCAAGATGCTGCGGGCTGTAAGTGCTGAAGGTATCGGAGCTGCCTCATAAGTGGAAGCGGGCGTGTTTATCGAGAACATATCACAACGGTTATTAAACATACGATAAATCGAGATATTGCGGGCTGCAAGTGATGAAGCTGTCACATGTCTCCTAAGCGGGAGCATGCGTGCTTATCGCGAACACATCACAAGGCTTATTAATTATACAGGCATAATTTTCAATCGCTCACTTCGACTAAGGCCGAGCGAACAAGCAAGATATTGCGAGCTCTATGTGCTGAATCTATCACAGCTGTCTCATAAGCGGGAGCCTGCGTGGTAATCGCGAACACATCACAAGGGGTATTAAACATACAGGCATAATTTTACATCGCTCACGTCGACTAAGGCCGATCGAACAAGGAAGATATTACGGGCGCGAAATGCACGAAGCTATCAAAGCTGTCTCATAAGCGTGAGCGCTCGAGGCTATCGCAAACACATCACAACGCTTATTAAACATACAGGCATAATTTTAGATTTCTCACGTCGACTAAGGCCGATCAAAAAAATTAAGGGATAGGGGCAGCAAATGCTGGAGCTATGACAGCAGTCTCATAAGCAGTAGCGTGCGTGGTTATCGCGAACAACGCTTATCATACAGGCAAAATTTTGCATTGCTCAAGTCGAATAAGGCCGGTCGAACAAGCACGATATTGCGGGCGGCAAATGCTGAAGCTATCACAGCAGCCTCATAGGTGGGAGCGCTCGAGGCTATCGCAAACAGATCACGACGCTTATTAAACATAGAGGCATAATTTAACATTGCTCACGTCGACTAAGGCCGATCGGAAAATCAAGATTTTGGGGCGGCAAATGCTGAAGCTATGACCGCTGTCTCATAAGCGGGAGTGTGCGTGGTTATCGCGAACACCACAAGGGTTATTAAACATTCATGCATAATTTAACATTGCTCACCTTGACTAAGGCCGATCGAACAAGCCAGATATTGGGAATACAATGCTCAAACTTTCACAGCTGCCTCATAAGCGGGAGCGTGCGTGGTTATCGCGAACACATCAATCGATTAGTGAACATACAGGCAAAAGTTTACATTGCTCACATCGACTAAGGTCGATCGAAAAAATCAAGATATGGGGGGCGGCAAATGCTGAAGCTATGACAGCTGTCAAATAAGCGTGAGCGTGCGTGGTTATCGCGAACACCTCACAACGGCTAATAAACATACAGGCATAATTTTACATATCTCGCGTCGACTAATGCCGATCGAAAAATCAAGATACTGCTGGCGGCAAATGCAGAAGCTTATCACAGCTGTCTGATAAGCTGGAGCGTGCGTGGTTATCGAGACCACATCACAACGCTTACTAAACATACAGGCAAAATCAAGATATTGGGATCGGCAAATGCTGAAGCTATCACAGCTGCCTCATAAGCGGGATCGCGCGTGGCTATCGCGAACACCTGACAACGGTTATTAAACATACAGGCAGAATTTTGCATTGCTCGCGTCGACTAAGGCCGATCGAACAAGGAAAATATTGCGGGCGCGACATGCACGAAGCTATCACAGCTGCCTGATACGCGGGAGCCTGCTTGGTTATCGCGAACACATCACCACGCTTACTAAACATGCAGGCAAATATTTCGTTGCTGACGTCGACTATGGCCGATCGAAAAATCAAGATACTGGTGGCGGTAAGTGGTGAAGCTATCGCAGCTGGCTGATGAGCGGGAGCGTGCGTGATTATCGCGAAAACATCACAACGCTTGCTAAACACACAGGCAAAATTTTGCGTTCCTCACGTCGACTAAAGCTGATCGAACAAGCAAGATATTGCGTACGGTAATTGGTGAAGCTATGACAACTCTCTCATAAGCGGTAGCATGTGTGGTTTTCTCGAACACATCACAAACAATTATTAAACATACAGGCAAAATTTTACATTGCTCCCGTCGACTAAGGCCGATGGAACAAGGGAGATATTGCGGGCGCGAAATGCACGAAGCTATCACAGCTGTCTCATAAGTGTGAGCGCTCGAGGCTATCGAAAACACATGACAACGCTTATTAAGCTTTTAAGGACGATGCATATAAATACCCAGAAAAATGTTTGTTTTCCGTACAGATGTGTAAAACACATCAAGATTAAGGATAATCAACGAAAAGAACAAATACTTTGCAGATATTTTTTCAGCAATAGGGAGAATACCCCAGGCAAGAAACTGGAAGTGGGCTTCACCCCAAGGCACCTAAGGCTTCGTTTTCAATTTGTACAAACAGCTCTCATGCAATGCGACCTATAGGTGTACATTTAATTTATTTTACATCACAAGTGTGACACCCTGCAGCTGGATATTTTGCATCGGCCTGTCTCCTGTGAACTTTGTTTTCAAAAGACAGTGAGTCACATGCAAAACTTTCTGTTTCTTGTCCTGTGTTCCAGCTCTACACCAACAAACGACACTTGCAGCCTGTCAGGCATAAATTATGCCTGACACAGGCATAATTTTACATTGCGCACGTCGACTAAGGCCGATCAAACAATGAAGATATTGCGGGAAGTAAATGCTTAAGGTATCACAGCTGCCCCATATGGGGGAGCGTGCGTGGCTATCGAGAACACATCACAACGGTTATTAAACATACGGGCATAATTTTACATTTCTTACGCCGACTAAGGCGGATGGAACAAGCAAGACATTGCGGGCTGTAAGTGCTGAAGCTATTAGAGCTGTCTCATAAGAAGTAGCGTGCGTGGTTATCGCGAACACATCACAACGGTTATTAAACACACAGGCATAATTTTACATTGCTCACGTCGACTTAGGCATGTCGAAAAATCAAGATGTAGGGGCGGCAAATGCTGAAGCTATGACAGCTGTCTAATAAGCGGGAGCGTGCGTGGCTACCGCGAACACATCACAACGCCGATCAAAAAATCAAAATAGAGGGGCGGCAAATGCTGAAGCTATGACAGCTGTCACGTAAGCTGGAGCGTGTGTGGTTATCGCGAACCCATCACAACCCTTATTTAGCATGCAGGCATAATTTTAAATTGCTCATGTAGACTGAGGCCCATCGAGAAAGAATATTGTGGACAGTATATGCTGAAGCTATCGCAGTTGTCTCATAAGCGTGAGCGCGCAACGTTTTCGCTGGCACATCACAACCATTATTTAGCATACAGGCATAATTTTAAGTTGCTCATATCGACTCAGGTTGATTGAGCAAGCAAAAGATTGTGGACGGTAAATGCTGAAGCTATCACAGCTGTCTCATAAGCGCGAGACCGCGAGGTTTTTCTAGCACATCACAATTTTAGATTCCTCAAGATATTGTGGAGAGGAAATGCCGAAGCTGCCAAGCTGGCTCATAAGCGCGAGCGCGTAAGGTTTTCGCTAGGACATCACAATCCTTATTTAGCATACAGGCATAATTTTAGATAGCTCACGTCGACTAAGGCCGATATCTTGGACGGTAAATACTGAAGCTATCGCAGCTGTCTCAAGGCTCGATCGCGGGAGGTTTTCTCTAGCACATCACAATGCTTATTAAAGATACAGGCATAATTTTACACTGCTCACGTCGACTAAGGCCGTTAGAACAAGCAAGATATTGCGGGCGCTAAATTCATTGTACTCGTTCGTGTGCTCGAAGTCACCCATGCAATCTTGGACGTCTTCGAACACGTCGCCATTGAATGACTTTTGGCGTCCATGGGTACTAAAGTATGTATCGTGTCTTCATCAAGCAATCCATACCCGTTTAATTGATCGGAATTACTGTGTTGTCTTCTGGATCCTGCGGTTGGCCCGACGGATGGGAGTCTCTATTGGCTATGGGCTGGTGGTTCCGCTCCGAGGAGGTGTCTGCGGCATGAGCGAGAAACACTCCGCTCCTCCACCAGTTTGTGACGTGTCTCCAAAGAGGAGTGGCTACGTTTAATTATGATAGCTGGCGTCTGAAAACGGCGGCGGGACAAGACTATCGAGGGGGCGTGGGTAGCACGCGCACTTCTTCCTTCTTGTCCTTCCCTGTTCTTCTGCTTTGCCCCACTACTGCAAGTTGCAATATGTGTGCTGTTATGTATAATCGCTGTTTTACCTGCTAATTTCGGTTACAAGGTGATTTAATGGGAGTCTGATGTGGCGACAGTAACAGATTTCCCAACCATAAATTGGGGCAACTTGGGTCGCTTAGAATGTAGCAATGTGTATATATGTGCCAGTATTCAACGAATCTCTTTCAGGACGATATGGGTAACTTCAGATTCGGGACCGATTCGCAGTATTTGGTGTGTGCCACTGGAGTGAAAGCGGCTGGTGGTACGAAAGCAGCTTTCATGCCTACTTGAGCCACTGTGTATGCACCAGTAGGCGTGTGCCTCACTGCGTAATGCTTTCTGTAGACTGTGTGCTTCTACGTCTGCTATGCTTTTGTTCGCAGGCTGCCAGCTTTACGCGCTGTTCCGGCGAAGGACACGCCGCAACGAAGCATCGAGCTGCTTGAACCGGACGCCGGTGATTGGATATCGAGTGAATCGGTCGGGACGACAGTGGCGGCGTCTTCGAGTGCAGGCTCAGAGACGGAACAAGTGGAAACCCAAGTCGCCGTCATGGCCACCGCAGAGCATGCCAAGTCCAGCGTGGTGAAAAGGACATCATCAACGCCTGCCGACTCGGCTAGGCACATACCTGTGTCCGCATCGCGAAGGGAATTGCCCAGCAGTCCTACATTGTACACAGAAGGACCAAAGAAGCTGGCCAGAAAGGAAACCAAAGAGCTGATAAAAAAAAAACAACTGCTCTCAGAAGCGACATGGCTTCTGCCCTCAGTGTTATTGACAAAGGAGCCGCGCCACCTGCAAAAGCAGATAAGCAAATTCTGCTGTGAACATTTCGCCAACAAACACCTTTTTCGCAAAGTGAATTCTGAGTTGAATACAGGTTGGAGGGTAATTAAGATTAATTTCCTGCCGTAGCTAGACCATCCGACAAGAACTTTTCGCGCATTTCATTCAGCTTTTCAGGAATTTATGCTTTAGAAAACCTATCTTTATTCTGTGTGCTGGATTTCATGTGAAGGTGACTTTGTGGTATACGATGCCTTGTGTTCACTAACCGGGAATAAACATTCGGTCTCCAGTGTCAT
Source organism: Dermacentor andersoni (assembly GCF_023375885.2). Classification (NCBI taxonomy): domain Eukaryota; kingdom Metazoa; phylum Arthropoda; class Arachnida; order Ixodida; family Ixodidae; genus Dermacentor; species Dermacentor andersoni. The sequence continues at coordinate 73,069,725 of NC_092822.1, read as the reverse complement.
CGAAGATGTTTGCATTACAGATAAATTCACTTTTACGTACATTTCGCAGCAAAGACTCCTCCTAAACAATGCCATAAAAATTGAACATACGATTTTCAAGCACCCCTCCTTTCCCGGGCATTATTTCCTGCACCTTAGGTGCGCAAATACACGGGGGACTGCGCGTTTCCAAAACGACTTGACCTCAGTAGACACGATGGTACGCCAAGTACACAAAGGTGGCTACAACACAGGCTCAGCCAGACCATGTTACACGCTCGCAGAATGCCTTCTAATCGCACTCAAGTCAGACTCGTGGGTGCAAAGCCTGTTTTCAGTCGCTCAGAATACATAAATGTCATGTTCTTGAGCTCCTCCGTGTTATCTTTTACGCGTCCTGCCAGCGCATGCAACACTCCCGTGTTATCACTCTCGGCAATCGCTCGTCGCGTTTTCGAGAAGCGTGAAATTCAGTACACGCAAAACTCACTATGGCCGGCTTGCTTTTTTGCTAACAGCTTCACAGCCCCAGCCGCAGCGATCAAGCCTCAAGTTACCAAATAAATTACAATACTTTTTCGGGTCAGAAAATGCGTCCCGAACTTCTACCAGTAAGATTCAGTACACGCGAAACTAACTGCGGCACACAGCCGAGCTGCTTTTTGCTAACTGCGTCAATAAGCCGGGCGAGGCGACCGTGCTTCCAAACTACCGCAAATATAACGACGTTAGTTACAATAATGTTGGGGGCCACAGAATGCGCGAAAACTTCTTACGTGTCTGTCTTACGTGTCGGCCATGTGACGCGCAAATGCGTCACATGGCCGAGCCGGTTTTCGCTTACTGCGTCAATGAGCAGGGCGCGACAAGCGTGCTCAAAAACTACCGAAATAAGTTACAGTTAACTGCGCCAGGACGGCGGAGCTGTTTTTCGCTAACTGCGCCACTCGAACTAAGCCTAGATGTGCTTAAAATGCGCCGCACACTGTCAATTTCTCACCTTGCCGTAGTCCAGTGGTGCAGTGGTGCCGTGTCGAAATGCAGACGATACGCAAGAAAAGCATAGAGAAGGCCGGGAGCTCAAAAACATGGGCTATATCCAAAACAGACGGGTCGCCGAGCACGCGAGCTTCGCACGTACGACCTGGCCTCGCTCACTCATGCGGCTTGTCTGGCGCATGACGTATGCACGCGCGTCTGGCGTGCCGCTAGCTTGTTGCTAGGCAATGAAACAAAAAGTTGCAAAGTATAAGTTCATTTACACGCAAAACTTTTTCACTTTAATGGGAAGGAATAAAAAAAATAAAACGTTGTCTGGAAGCTTATTTCACATTCTTTTTTTCTGATGCTCGCGTCAACTAACGGATGGTCTTGAAACTAGGCGTGACGTGTTTCCTGTTGCCAGTTTTTGAAGAGTGTCCTCCTTATTGAATTTCTTTATGTGAAAACCTTGCTGAAATATTAGCCCTTTCGCGCAAGCGCTACCATAGCGCCTGCCATAGCGTTGGGCAAGCATTCTATGCCGCGCCATTCGTGAACCGACGGTGGCTCCGATTACGGCTCCGATTACGGCTGATACGGGTTTATCACGTGTATTTCTAATATTGGCATGTAACCTGCTGCAATCCTATATCCATTATTTCCTGCCAACATTCCCATTTGCTGTCTCCTTATTTCTAAACATTTCGTTGGCTGCGACATCTTTACGTGCTAGGGTTTCTATGCATGCATAAGAATACATGCCTAGCGTTGTGTTTGTGTAACGTTTACGTGTACACTTCACAGTATAGCGTAGTCATCTTCGCGAGCAACATCCCCTAGCCAACAAGCAATGATATTTCGTACAGAAAGAGAATACTGCCAGTATAAGTTTTATTCCACATAAATATATATGTATACAAATAATATGCAACATCCTCTAGCCAACAAGCAATGATATTTCATAAAGAAAGATAATACTGCTAGTGTTTGTTTTATTCCATATACATACATATGTATATATGTACACATCATCATCATCATCATCATCATCATCATCATCATCATCATCAGCCTAGTTACGCCTACTGCAGGGCAAAGGCCTCTCCCATACATCTCTAACTACCCCGGTCATGTACTAATTGTGGCCATGTCGTCCCTGCAAACGTCTTAATGTCATCCGCTTACCTAACTTTCTGCCGCCCCCTACTACGCTTCCCTTCCCTTGGAATCAAGTCCGTAACCCTTAATGACCATCGGTTATCTTCCCTCCTCATTACATGTCCGTCCCATGCCCATTTCTTTTTCTTTATTTCAACTAAGATGTCATTTACACGCGTTTGTTCCCTCACCCAATCTGCTCTTTTCTTATCCCTTAACGTTACACCTATCATTCTTCTTTCCATAGCTCGTTGGGTCGTCCTCAATTTCAGCAGAACCCTTTTCGTAAGCCTCCAGGTTTCTGCCCCGTAGGTGAGTACTGGTAAGACACAGCTGTTATACACTTTCCTCTTGAGGGATAGTGGCAACCAGCTGTTCATGATTTGAGAATGCCTGCCAAACGCACCCCAGCCCATTCTTATTCTTCTGGTTATTTCAGTCTCATGATCCGAATCCGTGGTCACTACCTGCCCTAAGTAGATGTATTCCCTTACCACTTCCAGTGCCTCGCTACCTATCGTAAACTGCTGTTCTCTTCCGAGACTGTTAAACATTACTTTAGTTTTTTGTAGAATATTTTCAGACCCACCCTTCTTCTTTGCCTCTCCAGGTCAGTGAGCATGCATTGCAATTGGTCTCCTGAGTTACTAAGCAAGGCAATATCATCAGCGAATCGCAAGTTGCTAAGGTATTCTCCATCAACTTGTATCCCCAATTCTTCCCACTCCAGGTCTCTGAATACCTCCTGTAAACATGCTGTGAATAGCATTGGAGATATCGTATCTCCCTGTCTGACGCCTTTCTTTATTAGGATTTTGTTGCTTTCTTTGTGGAGGATTACGGTGGCTGTGGAACCGCTATAGATATCTTCCAGTATCTTTACATATGGCTCTTCTACACCCTGATTCCGTAGTGCCTTCATGACTGCTGAGGTTTCGACTGAATCAAATGCTTTTTCGTAATCAATGAAGGCTATATATAAGGGTTGGTTATAGTCCGCACATTTTTCTATCACCTGATTGATAGTGTGAATATGGTCTATTGTTGAGTAGCCTTTACGGAATCCTGCCTGGTCCTTTGGTTGACAGAAGTCTAATGTATTCCTGATCCTGTTTGCGATTACCTTAGTAAATACTTTGTAGGCAACGGGCAGTAAGCTGATCGGTCTATAATTTTTCAAGTCTTTGGCGTCCCCTTTCTTATGGATTAGGATTATGTTAGCGTTCTTCCAAGATTCAGGTACGTTCGAGGTCATGAGGCATTGTGTATATAGGGCGGCCAACCTTTCTAGGACAGTGTTCCCTCCATCCTTCAACAAATCTGCTGTTACCTGATCCTCCCCAGCTGCCTTCCCCCTTTGCATAGCTCCCAAGGCGTTCTTTACCTCTTCCGGTGTGACTTGTCGGATTTCAAGTTCCTCTAGACTATTCTCTCTCACCTTATCGTCGTGGGTGTTACTGGTACTGTATAAATCTCTATAAAACTCTTCAGCCACTTGAACTATCTCATCCATATTAGTAACGATATTGCCGGCTTTGTCTCTTAACGCACACATCTGATTCTTGCCTATTCCTAGTTTCTTCTTTACTGCTTTTAGGCTTCCTCTGTTCCTGAGAGCCTGTTCAATTCTATCCATATTATAGTTCCTTATGTCCGCTGTCTTACGCTTGTTGATTAACTTAGAAAGTTCTGCCAGTTCTATTCTAGCTGTAGGGTTAGAGGCTTTCATACATTGGCGTTTCTTGATTAGATCTTTCGTCTCCTGCAATAGCTTACTGGTTTCCTGTTTAACGGCGTTACCACCGACTTCTATTGCGCACTCCTTAATGATGCCCAAAAGATTGTCGTTCATTGCTTCAACACTATGGTCCTCTTCCTGGGTTAAAGCCGAATACCTGTTCTGTAGCTTGATCCGGAATTCCTCTAGTTGCCCTCGTACCGATAACTCGTTGATTGGTTTCTCATGTACCAGTTTCTTCCGTTCCCTCCTCAAGTCAAGGCTAATTCGAGTTCTTACCATCTTATGGTCACTGCAGCGCACCTTGCCGAGCCCGTCTACGTCTTGTTTGATGCCAGGATTCGCGCAGAGTATAAAGTCGATTTCATTTCTAGTCTCACCATTCGGGCTCCTGCGCGTCCACTTTCGGCTAACCCGCTTGCGGAAAAAGGTATTCATTATCCGCATATTATTCTGTTCTGCAAACTCTACTAATAACCCTCCTCTGCTATTCCTAGAGCCTATGCCATATTCCCCAACTGACTTGTCTCCGGCCTGCTTCTTGCCTACCCTGGCATTGAAATCGCCCATAAGTATACTGTATTTTGTTTTGACTTTACCCATCGCCGATTCCACGTCTTCATAGAAGCTTTCGACTTCCTGGTCATCATGACTAGATGTAGGGGCGTAGACCTGTACAACCTTCATTTTGTACCTCTTATTAAGTTTCACAACAAGACATGCCACCCTCTCGTTAATGCTATAGAATTCCTGTATGTTACCAGCTATGTTCTTATAGCTGGTAACATACAGCTATATGTATATATATATATATATATATATATACACAAATAATATGCGACGTTGTAAGGCCACAAAAGCAGACCGAGCCCAAGAACTTCGGCTGAGAGCGACAGACTTAATATTTAATGGCAGAGAGGTGGAGACATCGGCCTGAGTGAAGTGCCTCCTCCACTCTGGGGAAGGGGTTTGGGGCAATAACCGCGATAGGATGTGAAGAGGAAGGAGGGTGGTGGTATGGTGAAAATGATGACCCTCTCTCTCTTTGAACCGCATCCTCTTCACGCTGCTGGCGCTGAGCCGTGCCCCCGCATGGGTTCCCCACAAGAATCATTCTGTCTGCACAGCATAGTGTTTGTGTAACGTCTACGTGTACACTTCAGAGCACAGCATAGTCATCTTCGCGGGCAGAGGTAGAAGTTACTGCAGTGTAGTTAGGAAACTGCCTATAGCTTTCATGATTTTGCCGCTGTTAGCGCCACTGGCGTATTTAGACCGGAGAGCATCAGCTTCATGGCATCGATAATTTGTCGCAGCATTGCTTTGATGACCGAGTACGATGGTGATATCTGAGTGCACTGTCCTCGCTCGCGCTGGCAGTCTAAGGCCCGCCTGCGAGGCGGCAAGCGTAGCCATACATTCGATTGCAGTCTTTAGCGGCTGGCTTGAACCAACTATTTGGAGAGATCTATTGATGCCGATTCAACTACCTTATGCTGGACCTGCGGAATCGGAGCCCGGAAGCTCTCGCCAAGACCTACAGCTTGCCCATGCAGACGGGGAATTCGTCTCCTCCGCTGTTGCACTGACGCTGCCTCCTCCTTGTGGGAGGTGGCAGTCTTGCTCATCTGGGTCAGTATTTTGATCTCCCTTTTCCCTTTAGGACAATCCTTGGAATTTGCCTCGTGGCCACGTCATAGCTGCCGATACGTCATGGCTGCCGGCACAGAGGAGGCATGCCGTCTGGCCTGTACATACAGCGCTTACATGGTCTAGCTTTAGGCACATGACATTGCAGTGGTCGGGGCAATATAACGACGCACCGGGTGTCTCACGTACCTCACATTTACATGATCAGGTAGCGTCTCTCCCTCGAAAAGAACGCCGGCTGATGTGCCGTGCCCACCGAGCTGGTAGCGCCGAGTCGCCCGTTTCGTATTTAGCGTCCACCGAATAATGTTTTTGTTCCTCATTACAATTTGTACATATATTCCAGCTTCGAAAGGAATCTTGCACTTCGTTCTGTTGATTGAGCACAATTGAGCAGGCACAAAGGCACAATTGAGCAGATTCAATGCTTTGTGATATGGTCTACTTTTTTGTTACCACAGTAGTAGGACGCGCTGTCAATAGTGTAATGGCGTTCCGTTGTGTGGCGGAAATTATTCAACATAGGGCATATCAGCCACCTGTAAGTTATGCATAGCTGATCGTCCTATTTATGTGAAATAAACACAAACAACCCAGACGGAGGATCTAGTTTCGGAGGACACCCGCATTGTTTAAAAGCACTACTGACTGTCACTACGAGTACTGAACAGTGGCTTATTGCATCACCGACAATAGTATATATCCGTACATCATGTACTTTCAAACACTTGAATAAGCCACTCACTCAAAGAATGGAATGAAAATTAAGAAAAAAAGTAGTCCAGGTGATGTGTTTCTGGCTGCTTCACAGGTCCTCTTGAACCCTTGGAGACACCTGTAGATCAAACTTTTGGAGCCATGCACCTATGTTTGCGGGGACACCTGCAGCAGGTTCAGTTACCGTATTTACTCGCATAGTGATAGCACCTTTTTGCCAAAAATATTGATGCAAATTCAGGGGTGCGATCATTACGCGGGTTAAATTTCCTACGAAAAGAAAAATTGTTTTTTCATCCCGCATTTGCTGCGGGATGACAACTGGTCAACAAATAAGCAGCTGCCGCTCTAACAGTGCGGGGCATCAACAAAATTGGTGGCTGGCGCAGCAAGCCAGGCGCTCCGAACGCGATTTTTTTTTCTTCTCGTGAGTACATTACGCGCATTGACACAGTTTCTTCCGTATTAGTAATGCCTATTCAGGCAGACACAGCACTAAGGACATGGATTATGTGAGGACGTATAGAAATGTTACATCACAATGTGTCGTTTTCTTGTGTGCTTTCAATTTGTGTCCTTAGCGCTGTTCCTAACTGAATACGGGACTAGTTTGTTGTACATGTTCAAGTGAAACGCATTATTAAGCTACAATAACGAACAATGAATGATGTCATGTCTGTCCTTTCTGCCATGGTTCGTCGTGACTCAGTAGTGCGTTTCATTTCAATTCTATGTAAACAAGCAAGTGAGAGTGAATCTTATGCTGCGTGCCATACTGCAGCTATAATGCACTCTACGGTTCCTTAGCAAGCTATTCAATAGGAATTGGTTTTATGTTCAAATAGCTTCGTTGCTCCCTAACTAAAGCTGAAATATAGCTCATGAGCAACACCTAACTTTATCCCTTCAGCCATGACTGTGTGTGGCGTCAATATGCACAAAATTTTCTGCAAATACGAAGCAAACTCAGAAGAAATCTCAGCCAGTCATCACAATTACACCAGTTGAATGTGAAATTTATTAGTTTAGATGCATTATTTCACGAAAATATATAAAAATTGTTAGAGAAGTAGGTGACACTGTTGTTAATCTAAGGTCCTCCTAATGAAAACAAACACTAAATAACAGCGATGATACAGAGCAACACTTCTGCCTTTTTGTGAAACATGGCGTTATGTTTTTAAGATACTGTTGTTTTGCATTATTTACCTTACAGTGATCATGCGTGAAGAATTAGTAGAAGCTTACATTCATATTCAGTGTCATATTCAATATTTGTAACTTAATTGTTATCAAGATATTTAAGACCTGTATCTTGATAAGGCAGCATTATGACTGAAAGGGTAATTGCCGGCGAACACTGCTAGCCGAACTTTATATGGCACAGCAATTATCAGTGTACTAGGAGGCAAAATGTGCTCAATCTGACTATGCACATACATTATGAGGTGTGGTGATGCAGGAACATTTTAATATGGCACATATGTTCCTGGAATCCTCAAACTATTATTTTTCCAAAGCTGCTTATAAACACTGCCAATGCAGTAACTGAAATACACTGCAAGAAAAGAATTTATGTGCTTGGCCCATTAGAAGAACTCATGACCTTGAGGCAAAAAGACTTACAATTTCTCGCAATTCTCTTCTCCACAGCTATTTCCGCCAGCACAGTGCACAGAGTTGACTGCACTGCTCGCTTGAGCCTTGCGGCATTTAGAATATGGTCGCCGTAATCATTCGGGGCTTTTAGAAATGCGGTCTAAGGTGGTACACCTGTTAGGCGAGAGAATTTATTCCAGATCTGTAAGAATTAAAACATAGCTTGAAACCAGTTCATGGAAACGATATGAAACATGGTTAACAGTACCAAGGCACTGTCAGTTTGCAGACATCAGTGCTGAGACAATGTGATTATTTGTGGTCACAATGAGTGAAGTGCAGTCTTGCAGAAGTGTATGCAGAAGTCTTGCAGAAGTGCAGAAATGTGATGTTTCTGCTTGCTCCTCTGCATAACAAATCATCGAAAGCTGAACATCGAGAAATGTAACTGATAACTTGACATTCCATGAGGATTAAAAAAGAAATGCAGTGTGCTGTGAGTGATGACACAACTGTTACAATAGTTACTGTCGCAAAGCGTTTTAATTCGATTGAAGTAACTTAGCTGGAGCAGGAGCATGCAGTTATTTGCTGTTACCTCACGGTACGAAAGTGAATGCCAATCAGGCATGCTTGTAACACTAACAACTTGTCATATTTACTGTTTGTGGGCTACAGCATGCACAGCAAATTGGAAACTAGAGAAGAGAGTTGGTTAGTTGGTCCTGTGTTTTTGGTAACGACATATTTATAAGTGTGAAAACAATTTCTACAAGAGAGGGGATAGGACTGTGCGCTGCTCTTTTAACTGAAAAATTTTTATGAATCAAGGACCGGCAAGTATATCTGCTTGTAAGCACGAACAAATGAACAAACAAGGCAATAAATAAAATAAAACCAGACATGATAAACCGCTACGGATCATTGATGCAAATGTCCCTATCCAGGCACAGGGCTAATTTCCTTGTGAGTGGCAAAGATGGTGTGATTACGCATCTATCACCTGTTTTTAGTACGCAGAAAACCTTCAAACGCTTTCCTATATATTTGACCACTGAGCCGCCTATAAAAAGTAGTAAATGTGCCTGCACAAAGAAGCATGCCATGTCCTTTGTGGATTGCAAAGTTGTTGAGGTGGTGTACAATATTCCCCTTTCATGTGTTTCGTGGTCTCACAAAGACTGTGGAATGATCAACACATTGCAACATGAGTCGCTAAAGTTATACTGCATTTTCCACTTGAAAGGGGAATATTGTACACCACCTCAACAACTTTGCAATCGACAAAGGACATGGCATGCTTCTTTGTGCAGGCACATTTACTACTTTTATGGGCTCTCAGTAACATGCACCAAAGTGTCTTCCAGATAGCCAGCACTACGCAAATGCTTTGGCTTTTGCTCCACGCTGCAGGATATTTAGTGCTCACAGGATTTTACAAGAGCAGCACTGAGGCAGTTGACTGCTATGTAGCAGCAAGTGGAAAAAACAGTGCAGTTTAAATAAATTAGGAGATTTAAGCTGTCACAAGACAGAAAAATAGGAAGATTAGATGATAATGGTGACAATTTCTTGGTTCGAGCTGTGGTCACATACAGTAACCCAGCAAGGAACACAGTAAGAATAATGGTTTGTGCTAGAAGTTTCTTAAATTGCAAGTTTGTATTTCTTAATGTGCTTTATCATTATGGTAGAGTGTGAAGAAACCTTGTATACTGTATTAGAATTATTTATTTAAGCAGATAACCTAAGGGTAAGGAATGTGGATATATGTTCTTCGGTGTTGACTTTTGCTTAGAAAAGGCTCAGGTAATTGTTCCCCAGTGGTACTAAAGCTATTATTAAGGTAGTTGAACTAAACAGCTATGGTAATGCAAGATAAAAAATATAAAGTGCTAAACAATTAGGTACACTCACCTCCTTTTGTAGCATTAAACCTGGATAGAGGTTTAGAAGACCGGCAAGATTCATGCCTTCTTCTTCTATGTTTGCTCTCCTGGCAGCTTTGGTCCTGTTCATGGCGTCCACTATTTTGTCCATTTCGGTGTTTCCCTTCTTGATATATTGTTTCATAAAATTTGTTTCTCGGAGATGAAGACCTCATCTACTTGAAATGCTGGCTTCACAGCAGTCTGAAAGTGCCAGATAACAGAGACAGTATAACAAAATTTGGTTTCATAATATTGGGAAAATTAAAGGCAAGGATAAAAAAGTTTAACATACTTATCCATAAGCAACATATACACTACATCTTATCATTTAAAAGGCCTTCCTATACTTCTAGAACGTGAATAACGTCACCCAGTCATGTTGTACTACTACTGTAAATGCACAAGAAAAATAGTCCTCTGCATAAAACAGGAAACCTAAGGTTTTTCTAAGTATTTGACATTTCCAAACCTCTATTTGAAAAATGCCATTCACCCAACGCTGTACAGCGTTCGCTGTCCTTGGTGTGGAGGCGGGCCCACTCTCGCCCACATTACGTGGGACTGCCAGAACAGGCCACCCAAAATTAATACACCGAAAATAACTGGCAAATTTTCCGGAAGGGAGCAGTGGGAGACTTGGCTCGCCAGCGAAGATCGGGAGATGCAACTAGCGCTCCTCGACCAAGCACGGCGGACCGCTCAAGCCAGTGGGGCCCTGGACTATGGCTCCACCCACTCGCTTTCTGCATTTTTTTTTCTTTTAAATAAACGTGTTTGATATACGTCTATCACACCCAAAGGCCTCTATGGGTGCTACAGAGGGGGTGGGTAAATAACATGCAAACAATCATTTACGAAAAGAAAAGCAAGAAAAAGACAAAGAAATAAAAGAAGCCCAGCGTATTCACCCAAGATCAAGCAACAACTTTCAACACCAACACTGGGTTAGTGTGAATACGCAGTAGGCGGAACATATTTAAATGTACATGGCTTCACTTCGCTGTAATGGGGCTCACTGCTGTGAACACATAGCATAATGCCCTGCAATGTCACATTTTCACACGAAAGGTGCAGAATGTTTCCATTATACATGAATGAAATGCAAGCTGTTATTTTATGGGGGAATGACATTGAGCTACGCCCTACTAAACAATCTGCGTAAGTGTGAGTTACAGTATCATTACAGTACTACCCTGCTGCTTTGCAGGGAGACACTTCATCTCAGTAACATCAAAAGCGAGTTGCGCGCGTGACAGAGATGAGACAGGGCCACAATTATGTAGTATTCTATATTGATCAAGTAACGGCAACTATCTTCTGCCAAGTTAGCAACGCCACACAACATAGCGAATTATAGTGGCCGAAGGCAACTTAGTGTTGTGACAGACCACATCTAGCGACTGCCTGATAAAACATGATCCTTACTTAATATTTCCACTTTCCTTTTGCAGGCAGCAATTATTATACTGAAGTACTGAAATGCACTTGCAAAGCAGAAATATTTCTCCATAGTAGGATCAAGACCACATAATAAAAAGAACACCACAGCCCCAGCGTAGATGAAGTGTATTCTTCAGTGCCGTATAAGTCCTGAAGGTTGCTTCTTGGTACTGCTCAGTGATATTAATTCTAGCTAGTTTCTGTTTCGTGGTCTCACAAAGACTGTGGAATGATGAACACATTGCAACATGAGTCGCTAAAGTTATGCATTAACATTCACTGGAAGCACTTCATTTGTTTAACCCTTTATTGATTGCACATATAAATACAAAAAATTATTTTCAATCTAAATATGCAAGAGACATCGAGAATAAGCATAATCAACGAAAAGAAATAATATTTTGCAGAAATTCCTTTCGCAATATGAGGGAATAAAACTGCAAGTGGGCTTCTCCCCAAGCCACATATGGCTGGCTGCGTTTGGAATTTAAACAGAGAGCTCTTTGCATATGTGTACTATAGGTGTACATTTCTTCGCATTGAGTGTCTGACATCACTACAGCCGTAGATCTCATACCGGTCTGTCTCCTCTGACCGTGCTTTCAAAAGAAAGCGAGTCGCATGTCTAACTTCTTTTTCAACCTCTGTTCCTGCTCTAAACCAACAAATTACACTTGCTGTCAGTCATTCAGTGTTGGCTCAAGACATTTAACCAGAAATTTCTTACTCAATGCCAAAAATCGGCAGGAAAAAAAATATTTTTTGTATGCTGTATGCAGCATTCACTTATAAAGGGTTAAAACAACTCAAGTGTCAAAATGGCACAGCCACCCACCTTTCACTACATCTTAGCATCTATATCAATATATATTACAGTATGATGCTGTATTACTGGTCCAGAAATGCATCTACCACTACATCTTGAACCAATGTTTCACTCTAAGTTCAAGGTGGTAATGCCATGTGATATTTTGCTCCTTTAATCACTTATCAAATCTCTGATAACAGCAGTGCAGACACAGCTGCTACAGCCTGATTGCATGTTTGCATTTGTTAAAGAAAAAATGTAAATGATATCGACCAGCACATCAAGCGAAGCAACTAAATGTTTCAACTAAGTCACATAACAAAGAAGGGAGAGTTACTTGATCTAATGAATAAAATATGCATGCAAACGTGCAGCTTATCACCTGTCTTCGAAATCCGTATCTTGAGCATGTGCCAGAACTTTCGCCTGCCTTTCTTGGATTAACTTTTGCTTTTTCCGCATCGACTTCAGGGCATCCTGGTGGCATTCGCTCTCGCATATTTTTGTATTTGTTTCTTAGGCTCATATACCACGTGAGCTGGAATTAAACGAAAACAATTGAGTTTACATGCCTGAACAACCGATCAATGACTTCAAGTTTTCAGGTTATGAAAGAGACTGCAAAGACAGTACACAATCAAGCATGGAGTTGTCCTAATGTTAGCTTGCTTTTTGAACTGTTTCCTTCATGTTCCAAAATGTAACAACTGAGCTATTTCAGCACACCTCTTAACACAATAGCTGATAATTTCTTGCAGTATTGGTGTTGGTGCTCTAATGCATGAAAATGGCTACAGGTACAAAAATATATTATTTAACCAAATATATATTTAGCTGAGCATGCAATTTGCATGCCAGATGCAGAGGTGCTATTGGCATCTTTAAATTTAGTTAAGATGCAAAGCTTTAAAACCACCCCATCTCTACTCAATCACAAGCACACAGACCTGAACAGCAACAAGCAAGGATAGTCATAAACTTTCCAAAGTGCTAAGAAGGGCTTCGGCAGCACGCGTACCGCAAAGAAAAAAGATTATAAGGTTTTACGTGCCAAAGCCACTGCTTGATTAAGAGGCACGCCGTAGTGGGGGACTACGGAAATTTGGACCACCTGGGGTTCTTTAATGTGCACCTAAATCTAAGTACATAGGTGTTTTTGCATTACACCTTCATTAAAATGCGGCCGCTGTGGCCGGGATATGCTTAACGTATAAAAGTGCAAAAGAAATCAAAATGAAGGAATGATATGAGAAAATGCTCTTACATGGCCAGAGTGTGATGTGTCCATCAGTGCTGCGTACTGGTTTACGAGGCTCCTTGCAGCAACACTGTACAGTGTATTTGGGTACCCGATGTTTACCCAAGCCTGCATCAACCTTCTACATCAAACAATACAAAAAAATAAAAGATGCAACAGCACTGTAGCGCAACAATTTCCACGAAATAGTATCAAACCGTTGAACTGTGATTGATCAGATGGGAGAACTTAAGTAAACTGCACCATGAAAGCATTAGGTGCGTGACGCAACGAGGTTAGAGCATTGATCGGATGGATTTGACAAATGACAGGGGTAACATTTAATCCCTTTGCCATGCAATGGCCAAGATACACTGATAATCATGACCAGAGTTCAGAAACTCTTAATATACTTTCACAAAACAAGATCTTATGAAATGTTTTAATATTTCAAATGAGCTATTACTAAAACATACACACAAGGGAAAATCAGCCATGAATACGAGCTTGAAAGAGCATCTCCTATAATAATTTAGCAGGCCAGCTTGTTGAGTTACTTGTTGATCTATTATCCTGCGTGTACAGCGCAAAGGTTAAACGAGGACGTAGACGCAAGCACTGACTACCAATAGAAGTTTTATTGCCAAATTTACACAAAATAGTCATATAGCTATGCGAAAAATAATAACTACTAAAAAGGTGAACAAAGAGACCATCAAGGGACACGCGAAGAAATGTAGTTGCATAAAAAATGCTGGCCGTAGGCTTCACTTCTCAGGAACTTGAACCCTTTTTCTGATAATGAAATGAATGGCTTGCTGATGCATGCACTCTGTCCCCACACCAATTGTGCTACTTCAACTATGATATGGGTACGACCATCTCAGTGCTTGTGAATAAGTGAGATTCCTTGGAACCAAGGAGTGCACCCACAAATGCCAGTATTATGTGCCAAAATCCTACTCTACGATTGGGCACATTATATGCATGTTCACACAGCCCTCATGAAGGCATCTGGTAGTCTGCCCCATGTGACAAGCACCGCATGAATGGGAAATTTCGTACACAATCTCTTATGTGGGGTCAAGATAACAAATCTTACGTTTCACCTTGCAACTGCCTTTCTTATCGCCCTATCATAAAAAGAGCTAAGGTTTTTCTGGAGTCACACGTATGGCCGGCGTTTGTGATGCAACCTTACAATATCTTTGTGAATCTCGACTTTCATCACTGTTCACCTTTTTTCCCACTTGTCTGTTTTCCTTGCTTCTATCTCGAGAAGTTTTTCAGATAGCTGTTTCACTCGCTTGTGTAAATTGGGCACATTGGATAATAACATCTCAGTTGACAGTCGGCACTTCTATGTACTCATTTACTTTTGTGCTGTACACTACCTATAAAGAACTGTAACCAGCAGCTAAGGAAGCTTAAGCCAATGGATCATTCTAGCCCCCTCATCAACCCAACACTCATGGCAAGGAAACCATGGAGAACATTGCTCTATTGAAGCATAACATTATTTGTGACTGAGTGTTAACCTTTCTGTAGTTTTCGTGACTGTTTTTCCGGGTGGAGAGGAATGTAAGAAGAATAAGTGTTGCTGGTGGTAACCAAACCCGCAAATTTCACATGACACACGCAATGCTGTACGAATTCAGCTAGCCACAACAGTTTTTGTATCCAATTCACTTGGTGTTTGTATACATGCATCAAATGTGGCGCGGGAAGTGTGAGGGTCTGTATTGTTAGCTGGAATAAAAAAGTGGGCGCAGTGCTGCAATTGTGAACATAGCCATTGAATATTCCCGCCTAAAGCATCTACTCTATAAAACTCTAGTACGCCCCAAATTAGAATACGCTACTTCTGTATGGGATCCTGGCCAAGATATCCTGAAACAGGCTTTAGAACTTGTCCAAAATAACTCAGTCCGATTTATCTTTTCTGATTTGAATAGAAGTGCGATCATTTCCTCCAAATGAACATAATATTAACCTTCTTTGTTGTCTGTTCGACGTAGATTTGCACGTCCGGCACTATATTATAGGATTTATCATCATCCGACACTGCACACGCAATTCACTTACAGCGGCGGCTTAGCGGGTATGGTGTTCAGATGGTGGCAATTGTTTGGGTTGCAACATTACTGCAAGGGTCATCGCCCATAAAGTGAATATTCGTCGTTATTCGTCGTTAACGAAGCTTTCCCTCAAGTCTAAATGTTTTAAGGCAGTTTGTCTTGTGCGTATCATGGCCACGCACGCTTATATCGCCTTCCGTTTCGCTACCACGGGTGCACTTTAAAACCACGGCGCTGCAATTCTGCTTTCCTTTCCTTCCTTCTTCTCCGCCCTTAAACTGGCTCTCTTAACTACTACATGCAGAGACAAAGCAACAGCGCGCGCATGCGATCCCATAGATGACATGAATATATATATATATATATATATATATATATACACATAGAAAATTATCAGTCATAGCTCTCGTAGTAGAGCCCTCTGGGCCGTTTCCTTCTTTTTTCTTTCGAAAGTAGTCCTATTAGGGTTATTATAATTACACGAAGGTATTTTGCCCTCGTCAGCAGCAGTCCTGCAGTCCTGCTGCAGTCCAGCAGCAGCAGTCCCACGCTATGCGTGCCGCCCTCGCACTTGGTTAAGCTGTTCCTAGACGCTCGAGTATACTATGTCCGCGCAACCTTGAGCGATCGGAAAGCGCGTTTTCCCCTCTTGGCCGGCGGAGAGGATGGGGCTTTGTTTCCGGCCGCAGGGCTCTCCCCGTCTCAGTAAGGTGCCTGGTGGTGGTCTCGAGCAGACGATGCCCTCTCGGTGAGCGCATATTTCCCCCTCATCTTTTAAGAGGTTCAATACTTACAAGCATTTGTCTCGCAAACCATATTTATTTCAAGGGAATTTTCCACGTCTCAATAATTTCTCTCGTCGTATTCGAGTGCTGATTGCCGTGTTATAGTTTGTAAACGAAGCTTTCCCGCAAGTCTAAATATTTTAAGGCAGTTTTCCTACTCTCTAAAGCCGCTCGAGTTCGCTCTTCTCCTCGGGCGGCCATTTTTTCCAAGAAAGTATGCCTTCCAACCAATCGACTATCGCGGACAACATCAGTCCCTTTCCACGCAGATATGAGGCTCGGAGCAGGAGCCATGGCGCTTGAAAGTAACCTGGGGGCTGACGAACCAACCGACTGAGCTATCATTCCGGGCAACATCCAACGGTCACGAGTTCAAATCGCCTGTTATGTTCCTTTTTCTTTCCCCTTTTTCTTTCTTTCTTTTTAATGTCTTTTCCTTTATTTTACCACTGTACGGGAACCCTCCTAAAAAAAAGAAACATATATATCTTCAATTATGTATGGCCACATATGTGCAGGTCATAAATACCAGGTTCTCTAGCCGAGTGCCATCCGTGCGGTATAACCGAGCTTAGGCTGGTCCACCTTGACTGATCAAATAGGGCACCACTGTAGGTTAAATGAGGCGTACAACTCCTGCGGGACCCGCCATGGTTACTCAGCGGCTATGGTGTTAGACTGCTGAGCACGAGATCGCGGGATCGAATCCCGGCCACGGCGGCCGCATTTCGATGGGGGCGAAATGCGAAAATACCCGTGTACTTACATTTAGGTGCACGTTAGAGAACCCCAGGTGGTCGAAATTTCCGGAGTCCTCCACTACGGCGTGCCTCATAATCAGAAAGTGGTTTTGTCACGTAAAGCCCTATAATTTAATTTTTAATTTAACTCCTGCGGGGACGGTAGAGTAGCCGCCTCCCGTGCAAGAGGACCGTGATTCAAATCCCGGTGCCGCACAATTCTCCACCGGAAAATACAAAAAAAAAACCGTGTGTTGAGAAAATTGCACAAACAGGCCTGGAGTGCGGCCTGATCCCGGTGACCAGAACCGGTAACGCACTCTCTCACCAGAGCAGGATTGGCCAGCCTGGTGCAGTACTTGGCCACAACCTCCTATATGAACCCAACAATCAAACCCCGGCCCTCACTCTCCAGCAGCTGCGAAGCAACTGATCACGGCGGCGGTCAGACCTGCGACGCTGCAGAGGGTGCTAAGAATCCCTGGCTCCGGACAGGCCGCCATTGGAATATGAACCTGGCAACGTTTAACGCTAGAACGTTATCTAGTGAGGCGAGTCTAGCAGTGCTATTGGAGGAATTAGAGGGCAGTAAATGGGATATAATAGGGCTCAGTGATGTTAGGAGGCCAAAAGAAGCATTTACAGTGCTAAAAAGCGGGCACGACCTGTGCTACCGGGGCTTAGCAGAGAGACGAGAACTAGGAGTCGGATTCCTGATTAATAAGAACATAGCTGGTAACATACAGGAATTCTATAGCATTAACGAGAGGGTGGCATGTCTTGTTGTTAAACTTAATAAGAGGTACAAAATGAAGGTTGTACAGGTCTGCGCCCCTACATCTAGTCATGATGACGAGGAAGTCGAAAGCTTCTATGAAGACGTGGAATCGGCGATGGGTAAAGTCAAAACAAAATACAGTATACTTATGGGCGATTTCAATGCCAGGGTAGGCAAGAAGCAGGCCGGAGACAAGTCAGTGGGGGAATATGGCATAGGCTCTAGGAATAGCAGAGGAGAGTTATTAGTAGAGTTTGCAGAACAGAATAGTATGCGGATAATGAATACTTTTTTCCGCAAGCGGGTTAGCCGAAAGCGGACGTGGAGGAGCCCGAATGGTGAGACTAGAAATGAAATCGATTTGATACTCTGCGCGAACCCTGGCATCATACAAGATGTAGACGTGCTTGGCAAGGTGCGCTGCAGTGACCATAGGATGGTAAGAACTCGAATTAGCCTTGACTTGAGGAGGGAACAGAAGAAACTGGTACATAAGAAGCCAATCAATGAGTTAGCGGTAAGGGGGAAACTAGAGGAATTCCGGATCAAGCTACAGGTATTCGGCTTTAACCCAGGAAGAGGACCATAGTGTTGAAGCAATGAACGACAATCTTATGGGCATCATTAAGGAGTGCGCAATAGAAGTCGGTGGTAACGCCGTTAAACAGGAAACCAGTAAGCTATCGCAGGAGACGAAAGATGTGATCAAGAAACGCCAATGTATGAAAGCCTCTAACCCTACAGCTAGAATAGAGCTGGCAGAACTTTCTAATTTAATCAACAAGCGTAAGACAGCGGACATAAGGAACTATAATATGGATAGAATTGAACAGGCTCTCAGGAACGGAGGAAGGCTAAAAGCAGTGAAGAAGGAACTAGGAATAGGCGAGAATCAGATGTGTGCGTTAAGAGACAAAGCCGGCAATATCGTTACTAATATGGATGAGATAGTTCAAGTTGCTGAATAGTTTTATAGAGATTTATACAGTACCAGTAACACCCACGACGATAAGGTGAGAGAGAATAGGCTAGAGGAACTTGAAATCCCACAAGTAACACCGGAAGAGGTAAAGAACGCCTTGGGAGCTATGCAAAGGGGGAAGGCAGCTGGGGAGGATCAGGTAACAGCAGATTTGTTGAAGGATGGTGGGAACACTGTCCTAGAAAGATTGGCCACCCTATATACACAATGCCTCATGACCTCAAACGTACTGGAATCTTGGAATAACGCTAACATAATCCTAATCCATAAGAAAGGGGACGCCAAAGACTTGAAAAATTATAGACCGATCAGCTTACTCTCCGTTGCCTACAAAGTATTTACTAAGGTAATCGCAAATAGAATCAGGAATACCTTAGACTTCTTTCAACCAAAGGACCAGGCAGGATTCCGTAAAGGCTACTCAACAATAGACCATATTCACACTATCAATCAGGTGATAGAGAAATGTGCGGAATATAACCAACCCTTATATATAGCCTTCATTGATTACGAAAAAGCATTTGATTCAGTTGAAACCTCAGCAGTCATGAAGGCACTACGGTATCAGTGTGTAGATGAGCCATATGTAAAGATACTGGAAGATATCTATAGCGGTTCCACAGCCACCGTAATCCTGCACAAAGAAAGCAACAAAATCCCAATAAAGAAAGGCGTCAGACAGGGAGATACGATATCTCCGATGCTATTCACAGCATGTTTACAGGAGGTATTCAGAGACCTGGAGTGGGAAGAATTGGGGATAAAAGTTGATGGAGATTACCTTAGCAACTTGCGTTTCGCTGATGATATTGCCTTGCTTAGTAACTCAGGAGACCAATTGCAATGCATGCTCACTGACCTGGAGAGGCAAACCAGAAGGGTGGGTCTGAAAATTAATCTACAGAAAACTAAAGTAATGTTTAACAGTCTCGGAAGAGAACAGCAGTTTACGATAAGTAGCGAGGCACTGGAAGTGGTAAGGGAATACATCTACTTAGGGCAGGTAGTGACCACGGACCCGGATCATGAGACTGAAATAACCAGAAGAATAACAATGGGCTGGGGTGCGTTTGGCAGGCATTCTCAAATCATGAACAGCAGGTTGCCACTATCCCTCAGGAGGAAAGTGTATAACCGCTGTGTCTTACCAGTACTCACCTACGGGGCAGAAACCTGGAGGCTTACGAAAAGGGTTCTGCTGAAATTGAGGACGACGCAACGAGCTATGGAAAGAAGAATGATAGGTGTAACGTTAAGGGATAAGAAAAGAGCAGATTGGGTGAGGGAACAAACACGGGTAAATGACAGCTTAGTTGAAATCAAGAAAAAGAAATGGGCATGGGCCGGACATGTAATGAGGAGGGAAGATAACCGATGGTCCTTGAGGGTTACGGACTGGATTCCAAGGGAAGGGAAGCGTAGTAGGGGGCGGCAGAAAGTTAGGTGGGCGGATGACATTAAGACGTTTGCAGGGACAACATGGCCACAATTAGTACATGACCGGGGTAGCTGGAGAAGTATGGGAGAGGCCTTTGCCCTGCAGTGGGCGTAACTAGGCTGATGATGATGATGATGATGCTGATGATGATATTTAATCGATGGCGCCTGTGATGTTTGTCTGTGTGCCGCCTTCCTAATTGTGCCTCGGCACTGAAATATGTCCTTAGGCAAACACCATTTAGCGCAACCACAAGTCCTTCTGTTTATTATTCCCCTTGTGATGTTTTGTGCTAGAATTTGTTTCACCGTATTTTGCGAGCTTCCGTTAAGGGACGTAAAGAACGCTAATTAATCTAACAACCTCCATTTCAATTTCATGGTTACCCCTAATCCTAATTACATAAGCAGACGACAAATTTAGCTTACCCAGAGCATGCACGGTGGCTTTTCGAGATTGTGTGTTAGCAGCTCCAACGCAAAGTAGGCTCCATTTGCAATCATAAAGGCTGTGCCTCTGGTCCTACGACTCTAAATTATGCGTGCGAATCTGTGGTTGTGATAATTCGAGATGTCATTGAAATCGCGTTGTTTCATCGGCAGGTCTGTGTACAGTAGACTTATGTTGCCCATACTATACACGACCGATCGAAAAAAATCAATGTAACTTAAGACGAGACTGTGTGTGATGCTGATCTCGTCCTTCGATTAAGAAGTTTAACGGCCTCTCTCGAGCATGAGCGATAATTGTGTATGTGTTTCCAATTTTCTCAATTCACTTAACTCAATTGACAACGTTCTCGCCACTGATGTTGCGTCCTTTTTCTCACTTCACCCCCCCCCCCCCCCCGTTAAAGGTTTCTACATGGATCTTTCTTTTTATGCATCCGAATAGTACCACAGAGACTTGGCGTAGTTAGCGCTATTTTGTCAATTACAAACGTTTCATCGAGGACACCGAGAACATCCTCTCTTGAATGTTTCGCGGAAGTACGATGGCACGCTAAGCAACCTCTTTAATGCTTTTGCGCGAGGGTTTATGCGCAATTAGCCCAGTCTTGAGAGCATTAGGACGAAGCCGCGAGTCCCTGCGTTGTAAACGTGCGTAGACTTGAGAAAGCTTTATATCACGAAATCCCATGTAAATATGATGTAAAGTAGAACTTGTTTTAGAGGGCCGCTCTTCACGCGCCCGTTCCTGCGTTGAGCGTCGGCCTCAGCAGCCGCGTAAGTGAACAATCGCGGAGTATGAAAGGCGGCAGAACGAACGACCCCACTCAGCCAGTCCCACCGAAGCGCGCCTTTCGTCGGGTTCCTAGCAGCACCACCAGATGGCTGTCGCGTGCGCGCATCCGCGGTACCTGTGACGACGGGCGTGTGCAGTTACTAATAATTCGCCGACGATTACGATACTTCCTAATGTGAAATTGGAGCGCAGCTTTTTAAGTGTTTCGATTTAACGATATCTTGAGGCGAACAATTTGATACAGGCTTATAGCAAAGTCTGGAATCGCCGAAAATTTGGTCTGATGGTCAAGCACGTTGGCTTTCATACATGACTCGTCGATGTTTTCAGTGTAATCACTGGTGCCGCGTGCCTTCCAAGTAGTACTACAAAATACGCGTCGCGCACACAATCGCAAACCATCAGAATCGAAACAAGCGTGAACGAAACCATGCCAAGCAAACCAAACAAGCACGACCAAGAGCTGAAGCTAGCAGACGATAGTTTGAAACGAACGGTTCGACTGTGGCCAGATACGACTGAGCATCGAGCAGTCGGGCAAGTCCGCATGACATTTCTTCGTACATTAGTGAAAGGACCGCTCTAATTGGTGCCCGCCGTTCGCGGATCGCGTATGTCATCTTTGGCTACGAGTTCGCTCTTTCATCTTCCTCTGTGCTCGTCATTCCCGTTACGCTGACGACGACACCAACGTCGGCACTCGCCGTAGGAACGCATGCCTATGAGCTGCGCTCCAAAAGAATTCACCGACGATTGCGATCGCAGCGGAGTAATAATGTCGGCGATAGCGAAGAGGGCGGGAGGAGTAAACGTAGGAAGAGGGTACAGCAGAAGCAGGAGGAAAGCGGAGGAGGAGAGTATGACGACAGGGTGAGCAAGAGAGCGGAGTGCCGCATAAGACCTGCTCCACACAGGCGACCCGCAACCAGTACTGTACTGCAAAAGTACTGTAGAGGTGTCAATTGTAATTTGCATACTGCGTTGTCATACAGCTGTATAGTACACTAAAATTATTTAGGCGCCAACACACTGTAGCAATTTTCTGCCTTAGGAAGCCACACAAATGGATTGTTTGCTTTTCTCTACATTCCCCCCCCCCCCCCCCCCCCGATTTTGGCAATGAAATACTACTAGTAAAATATATGACACCAAGTGCAATAAATATACCCTCCTTGTAAGCGCACTA
This sequence comes from Dermacentor andersoni, assembly GCF_023375885.2. NCBI lineage: Eukaryota > Metazoa > Arthropoda > Arachnida > Ixodida > Ixodidae > Dermacentor > Dermacentor andersoni. Next base: position 73,047,255 of record NC_092822.1, on the reverse strand, counting down.
TTTCTGTCATTATCTTTTTAGGTTTTGTTTTGAGCTAAATATCTGTGCATGTATTTGGTCCGTATGCTACGTTTAGCATGGTACATTGCCACCAATTCACCGCAAAGCGCAGTGCCTGTCTTGCTCGAGATAGGCGGCGCTGAATTCACATTCAGGTGAAGACAGCGTTAAGGACATCGGCGACGGTGCAGGTACCTACTAATCATGTTTTGCTGACTGAATACTAACTTTGCTTTTGAAACACAAATGAAATGCATAAATTTTCCAAAGAAGCATGGATGCAGTGCTGGCTGGCCTTTAACAGTCCAAGCAAACTTGGACGACGTGTCTATTTCTGCAAAATATGAAGGACTCTGTCGAAATACTACAAAATGTTCGAGAACGCCTTAAAGAGAATGGCATAAAGCTTAGGCACGATATGTGCAAACTACGTAGTCCAGTAGTATAACTTAACTTAGACACAGACTCGACTGGGAAGCGCTTCGCATGACAGAGAAACACGTTTGATACAATTGCGCTGGCAATTAGCGATAGGAGTATGGGCGAGCTGCGGTCGTTTCACGGCGAAGCTGCTTGGATTTCGCGGCACTTTTTGTGGCCGCAGGCACTCAGTTAGGGCACAAACTACGGCTGGAAAATGTGTTTTTTTTCTAATTCATGGGTAATATAGTTATTTTTCCTCGTATATGCAAGTAACAATCCGAAGTTATCATGTATGCAGCTTGCTTGTACACTGAACCTTAAGAAATTTCTGACGCAGTTTACGTGAAAAATTAATTAGTTCAATGAGGCTCTTTCGCTCGGCGGAGGGCCCAGAAGAAAGAGGACGTATGTTGTACATCCTCAAATCTGGGGGCGCGCGTGACCTTCGTCACTAGCGGTGATTTTTCTTCTCTAACGCAGTCAACAGCTTCGCTGTGCATCCACTTCAGAGAAGGAATGGAGGCGGATCTTTTGGGCAAATGCCGACTATTTATGCTAGAAGTTACTGGATAGATTTCAACCACTCGATGTCGGTGAGAGCTGGCGTGAAGGACACTTCCACCCCTGACAAAGCGCGAAGCATCGTTCCCATCGGAATAGATAGGTACATCATCATGGGCCATATGTCCGCAGAGACGCTCATTCTCTGTCGCGCTCAACTGGTCCGGAAGGCTTGCCTCTGTCGAAAGAAAGAACTTTATGGCATCGAGGGCATTACCGAGCGCACCACGACACTGCACGCATAACTGATCACAGTGAGCAGGTGACGCTGAAATGACGGCAATTGGAAGAGCGCCACGAATTGACAACCACTGCGCGACGATGCCACAGTGGCTATAATGGAATGACGAATGTAGAACGACGACTTGACGGCGTGACGACAGGAACGTAAGAAGAATGGCATAACAACAATAGGATTACTACGACGGCAAGACGACAGTACCATTGTGACGATGGAAAAACTACAAAAAGTTACGACGACTGCGCGATCAAAACCCGATGGCCACAAGGTGTGATGAGGATGGAATGAAGCTCTGGCATGACAGGTACTGCATGGCGACACTGTGATCATGACACTTAAATAAATATGATAAAACGACCATGAGGACAGTAACGATGAAATACGACCACGACACAATGCCGACGATGACATGACGGCGATGGATTAATAATGTCAATGTAACAATGACGTAAGTGCGACATTGCAATGAAGGTATTCGCGTGGCTACGATGGCGCGAGCGCAGTGGAATACACACCTCGAAACGACAACTGTGTCAAGATTAGGCAATGATCATGACTGCTGCAGATAACCTATTCGGAGCCACGTGCGCCTCTCCGCGCATGCGTCGATGGTCCCTCTTTCCTTCTTTCTCTCTTTTCTCTTCTATATATATTTCCGAGTTGGAAATAAAGCGTCGTCTTTTTGCTCGGTGAATCGGCCTGGATTTCATCGCGTAGCTGCCGGCCATTGGCCGGTAGAACGTAACAATGACTGTATCACAAAGATGTAATGATGACGATGTAATAATGATGACGAAAGAATGACGTCGACAGTATGACGTCGATGGCATGACGAGAATGGCTTGACAAAGCTCAAATGATGGCCAGGGTACGACATAACGGCCTCGCGATGACCGCAGATGTATGGCGACTGTATAACAACCCAATGACGACGGTCCCATGGCTAAGACAAAGCACAACGACGATAAAATGACGATAAAGTGAGCACATCATGATGACGTTATGACGATGACGCTAAGTTGACAACTGCATGGTGACGAAAGCTAATGACGATGGCATGTCGACGACTGGACGATAGACACGGAATGACGACGGAATGTTTATGGCGGCATTGCTGGTGTGGTGGTGACGACTGCATGGCAACGCAATACGATGACAGATTCCAGACGGAAGAACAATGACGACAGTATAACAACGAAGGAATATTCGCGAAGAAATGACTGATGTGATGAAATGACTACGACAACATGACGGCAACAGCGTGCTTGCCTTAAAGCTTATTTGCACTTTTACGTGATATCACAGCGCCATGTGTTTCAAAGAACACACGAAATACGAGACCAGGACGCCTCATATAGGACGCGTTTCGACTATTCGCCTACTTGGTGTTAGTCGTTTATGATTTCTGTAGGTATTTATGAAAGCGTTAGTTAATGATCGCTCGTTACACTTCTTGCTCAGTGTTAGCGCAATTGGTGTTCCTTGCAATGGTTTGCCGATTGCGGAGATAGTGCAGTCTACAGCTGCTACGCGTATTCGCGTAGCAGCTGCGATGACGCCTACAGTTGCGGTGACGCCTACAGTTCGGAACCGCGCTCTGATGTCCGCCCCTGTCATATTTCCCGCACTCCTCCGGCCTGTCCGAAACTGTGCAGAGATGTTCAAGTGCCATCCGCGGGCTGTACATTAACGATTTGTGCCCATAAAATTTGTAGTCGGTTGTCTCTATGTATCTCCTTCAGCCGCTTCACGAAATTGTCGCCTATAAGTTCGAGCTTGAGAATATCCCCTAATAATTCCCGGTCTACGTTGTCGTACGTCCCTTTAATATCTAGAAATGCTATCCATAAAGGCCCATTTTGAGGCATTGAAATCTGTATGCAATGAGCTAGTAGAAACATATCCTCCCCAAGCATCTGGCTCTGTCGGAACCAATTCTGTAGCTAGTTCCCCAAGTACATCATTTTTCTCGTTACACGCCAGAACAGTTCCAAGTTCACATCTTGTAATGCCGTTTTCCATATCACAAAGGTTACATTAGGTGGCCTGTAAGAGCTCGTCTTATCCTTTTCACGTTTGCCTTTGTGAATAAGGTTCTTGTTCTCACGCCACCTAACCGCAATATTCTTCGTTCTAATAAGTGGCTCTAGGGCATTAGTCATTGGACCGTAGTTCTTGATTAGACGTATTGGGATGTTATCGGGTACTACGGCCGTGTTATTAACGTCATTTTCTTTTACTTTTTTCCGCTACAATGTTTCCAAGCTAAATTTTGATCTTAGTCTTCCCTGTTATTGCTGGATTTGTTTGAGACTGAAATACGCTTTCTTTTATGCTGAAGTTAGATATAATAACGACTTTGATGTACCTAGATGCATAGATTGCTTTCAAGATGGTAGCGTCTTCTTCCCTCATATCCGTTCTTTTGCACACTGCACGCCAAGTAGCTGCTGTGGGAGCGACAACAAAAATGAATCAACTTCGTCTCAAAAGATGGCGCGACGTTCCCGCGCGGGACTACGTTTCGCGGGATTGTTCCTAGAGAAGAAATATATTAGTCTCGAGACCACGCGAACAAAGGACATGTATAAATGTGGAAGGGTTCCAAAAGCTCGCCGAGCATCAGGCCACCACCGCGCTCCAAAGAAAATCGAAACCCGCCGCCTTTAACTCATCCTGCCATAATATTCAGCAAACTACTTTGCGCGGCAAGCAGTTCTTTATTCCTTCAAAGATTAACGTTACAGACGGAAGATTTACCTTCTGGCGGCAGCTGTGCTGCAAGTAGCCAGCTCGGAGTTCAAACAGTGGTTGCACGACAAACCTCTCCGTAACAAATATACGCGCCTTCAAGTGCATAATTCCTTTAGGGAAGCTTTTTTTGTCTCTCTGCCCTGATTCTGGCGCACCTGCTCAGTCATTTTCTCGCCGACAAATACGGCCTGTTCCGTAGACACTGCATGCTTGTAAGCTGTATGGATCGCATGTAAAGAACTTATAGGGAGTGTGTTGTGGGGGTTGGCTGGGAATGAATAGAAGAATGTGGCGAAAAGAAAAGAGGACAGGCGTGGAAAGGCTGCGCACGGTGGCCACAAATGGACCAGATTAAAGCAGATTTCACAAAATGTAATGAAAAGTCATTATGGTCAGTTTATAGCATTTTTGTTCTTAGCACTACGGCACGGACGACAGTAGAAGCGGTGAAAGGATTGCTGCGCGTGCGATGGTGCCTGTAGCTATAAGCGTTATCTCTGTCAGCATTCGATCAGTTCTCTAGCCTCCGCTAAATTGTTGACAGATGTTCAAGTTCCATCCGCGGGCTAGACACTAACAGGGAGGTCACATGGCTTTCTACTTTTTGTGGCAGTCCACTTCTTTTCCTTTTTCTCTCAACGCTGGAGACAGTGCACAAATGTGAGGTGCACGAAAGGCGAAAGCGGCAACATGAGCATGAAGTTTACCAACAGGAATTGCGAACGTACATCCTGGCCCCCATGAGCCACCAGTAGTGAGCCTTGTCGAGACGTGAAATCGTACCTACACTGCATTTTAACTCTATTTGATATGTTAATGGTGCGCTTTCGGGGTAAAACGCCGGCAAGGTGATATCACAAGATATTTGATAGTGATGAAGACGTCATTGGTTAATCACCCACCCGAAACAGGCAAACTGATGACGATGACGCTGATGCATGTCCTTGTCACGTGTGCGTGAACTTGCCTGTTTTAAGTGCGCTTCTTCATTACTACCATGCGTGAACAACTAGCTCATCAGTATCATTTAAAATGAATACGCTCTGGAAAACTACGCCTCACAAGGCGGTGGACTGGTGATAGGTGATTGCCGTTCAGTGACTGAAGTTGTAAATGAAACATTTTGAATAATAACAAAAATTTTAATAAAACCCTAACGTTCCGGTTTCGCTTAAGATCGCGGTGTTATATGCGAACACCAGTCAAACTCAGAACAAAGTTTACTACTAGGTTCTTGCAAGAATTAGCTGCTTCAACGGGCATTTCAGCGACTGAAAAATATAAGGGGTTCATGACGAATGCCATGTTGAGTCCCTTTTGATAACCGCGCCCTGTATTCGTCATCGCAGGTGGCAGACGCAAGGGACGGAGCTACCTCACATATAATAGCACGTAAGATGTCAGACGATTGAAAAGGGATTTCATTTACGGAAAGTGCAGAAAGGTCGAACTGAGCCCGTGCGCATCAGTCTGTTGCTCAGCCCTGAGGAAGAGGCAAAAGAAATGGAAGTATTGGGGTGGGGTGTGATGAGGTGAAGATTGAATATGGATTTGGGCTAAATAAAATAAAGCTGTCGCCAGGGAGCTAATGCCTAAAAAAATACTATTCCCATTCAATGTATGCAGATTCCAGGCACGTGTACAGATTATTTAAACGAAGCCGAAACCATATGGAACGGCGAATCTGGACAAGACACGCGCATTGGACTTCGGTGATGAAATACGCTCATCAGTTGTACAATAAAATACACATGACGTCAGTGAGCGTGCGTGCGCCTGCAGCTTTCTCTTATTGTTAGCTAGTGAGAAATATGCGCGTGATTTTGGCAATGAGAAGAAAAAAAGAAGAAACTTTTTCTGATCTGACGCACCGAGGAAATCAAAGCCTTATGAAGCATTTTGCAAGCAGCTGGTTATGGAGCATTCGATGGGGTTCTCCGAAGTGTTGTCACGGTGACCTATGTGTTAGTTTAAATCCAGTGTATCTGTGTGGGACGCGATCACAGTGAACCAAATTTAACGCGACAGCCCGTGTCCGTGACGATAGCAACAAGACGGTGACCAAGTAATGAACGACCGAAGCCATTTGAACAAGCGTCAGTAAGAGGCGAGATGCGTAGCAAATGCAACATTTTAATCCTCACATGCGGCAGGAAGTGATATCGCTTGCAGGACACAAACGGGCGACTAAGCGGTGAAAGTCTAGCGCAATGTGAAGCCCCTGTCTTTTTATCACCACATTGAAGAGTGGTGTGGCGCAAACCTCGCCTGTGACGTTTCCACAGTGGAATTCGGTGCAGCATTGTCGTACTCGAATGGTGTGTTCACCAGGAAAGAACAGGCCTCGATTTTTGATTAAGCGGCCTCGTAGCGGCAAGAAGAGCCGTGAAAGTCTGGTGTCAACTTGGGGAGGAACGAGGAAGTGGCCGTCGCTAGCTTGCGTTCGGAAATCAACGCTCGCGGAAAACTTGCTTTTCGAACACTGTTTGAACGGTTGGAGCAGCACACGGTGTTCCGATTCCGAGCTGTGGGTATCTTCGTACGCGAAACAACTGGCTCGAGCACATGTTGGAGGCCAATATAATGGTTTAGGGTCGGATCACGCAGCTGAAATGAAGTTTGAAATGATCATCGCGGCATGACAAATATGAGCATATGGACATCGTCCCAATTTAGCAGACAACTTGGTTCATTTAGTCCGTGTAAGTTCATGTCATGCCCTGTATGCATGTATATGCGTGTCTGATATTAATTTTTCATTCTTGTCATGCATAACATTCATGGCAATTATGTCATAGCTTGGCATACCGATATGTTATGATATGCATTGATGGCGTTGCTGCCAGTTGTGTTATGACATGCATGCTATTACATGCAATTGTTGACATGTGTACATGCCATAAAACACATATCTAGAATACATGAAGTTAAAGAAAAGCATGTCGCTTAACTGAACTCAATAATGTCATGCCACCTATGTCATGACATGATTGTCCCTCATGTCTTGTTTATTATTTACAAGGCACGTATAAGAATCTTCATGGCATGAATGAAACGACACGACAGCCATTGCGTGAACGACACGAACGCATGTCGTCACAAGATTGCCGCGAATGACACAAACGACATACGCTGGTGACATCGTCATCGTTACGTGACCTGGATATGAATCAGAATACGCGTGACGAGAAATGCGTGCATGACATGACAAGAATGGTGTGGCATGACTTCTTGTTATTCTTGTCATTTCAGGACCGACATTTCTTGGCATCGAATTCGTAGTATTGACGTCATGACACGAAAGTGATTTATCTTATGATATACAAGTCATTTGGTGCCTGTCTGGTCGCATGTCATGTCATTGATAGTCAAATATAAGCCGAGTAAAAGGAACGATCAAGACGCCATTACGCCATTCATACCATTAGTGTCATGACACACCTGCCTTGATAAGCAAGTGATGTCACTGAGGCCATGACATGACTGGGCATATATGTCTTCTCATTCATCTTCTGACACGCGAGACGTGTAATGTAATCTATGTCATTCATGTCATAACACGCATGCCATGCAGGTCATTAAATTTGCGTCATGACATTTTATCTGTCAGGTCATGCATGCATGTCATTCATGCCCTGATATATATCGAGTTAAAGAAATGGCAATGATTGAATCGCGCCATTCCTACCATATATGTCATGACATGCATATGATGACAATCACGTGATGTCATGACATGAGATGCGCATGCATGTATTCTCGTTGACGCCATGACGCATATGACATGTCATGCCACGGTTTGGTCCTACTGCACGGTTTCTCTGATCTGAGCCGAGTTTTGTTCAATGTCTTTGTTTAAGGCGTTGCTGCCTAGCGCTGTTTTCAACCGAAGACCTCCCCTAGACACCTGACACCCTGCGCTGTATTCCTATAAATGCTCACTTTGCGATCAATGTGCAACGCTTTACCACATGGTTTGTACTTGCGCAAGCACACCAGCGCTCTCAGATATACCACATCCTGCCACACGGTAATGGGAGGCAGCGCTGTCCAGCTCCGACACGACGGACCAGGTCAACCTGGTTAACCGAGCGACAAGCGCAGCTAGGGCTGCTAGACTCCTGGACTGACGAGACCATCACGTGCAGATCGATGGACCTGACTACGTCCGCGTGTTCTTTAGTATAAAGTTTATTCTCTCTCTCTCTCTCCCCTCAAGACGAACTTCTTGTGCCACTCAAACACTCGTACCTATGGTAATGAACGTATCCTTCCCGTAAGAATCACCAAGGAAGGAAGGAAGGAAGGAAGGAAGGAAGGAAAACGTGGAGAAGGAAAGGCAGGGAGGTTAATCAGTTTAGCTTAACCGGTTTGCTACCCTACATATGGGAGAGGGATGGGGGAGATGAAAGATGGGGAAGGGGGAGAGAGAGAGAGAACATAGCACAGCACACACACATCGTCCGTTGGAGTCAATCAATGTGGCATGGTACGTGATATCAATGTCACAGCCGCTTGTCCAATCCCGTCTCTTTCAAAAACCGAAGTAATCCTTTCGTCGCCTTCACCTGCGATGTCTTCTCTCGGCGGCATGTGAAAATTGTGTCGAGGGACAATGGTCTAGTGTCAAGGTGCGCTAGAACAGATGCCAGTGACTGTCGCTGAACGTTATATTCAGGACAGTCTCCAAGAATCACCAAGGTGCTAATACGTCTGTGTTGCGGTCTTACCACTATTCACATAGAATTTAAAGTGCAAGTCTATATTGACACAGTCCCTCCACATTAGAATACTCCAACCACTAGCGGCAACAGATGATGGCGATGAAATTCTTTATTGTTGGTACCTTAGAAACGGGGCGGTGCGAAATAGTTATCTACCCTGCTTGATTTAATCAGCTATGCTATAGAGTTTTTCATTGTAAAATTTTTGTATAAATTTCCTAAATTATTTTTTTCCCTTTAAGCTCCTCTGTTGCACCGCTACCTATGCTGCAACAAATCTGGCGATATACATCTTGTTCTAAATTTTTTCGCCAATACTCTAAACGTGTCTTGCTTATCTCGATTGCTGAATGGCTGATACTTCCATCCACATCAAATACAAGTGCTCCAGTAAGATGGACGTTACCTAAGGGTCTCACTGGGTGAATCCCTTCGCATTACATTAGGGTGCGCTGAGTGGCATCGGGATTTCCACTGCTGTACAGACGTCTACTCTTCTTGCGAATATTTGCACCCATATATTTTGTTTTGTGATCAGACAACCAGCTCGAGCCTGAAATAGCACGGCACTGCCCCTTATCTTTCCTTACAGATTTCCCCCTCTAATTTCTTGCTTCCCATTGTTACAAATCTCCGCAGTATTTTTTCCATTCCTTGCATCCTATACGCTCTATCGGTTTTTCACTTTCTTTCTGATGACTCCTGGTTGAAATTTACATATTCACTTAGCCTGTACATGGCTGCCAACGTTCTGGACCTCTTTGTCCAATCTGTGCTTCCGCTTTTGAGGTTGTGCCCTTAAGCCGCCAATTTATTTTGAACTATGTTTCTGAGTCTTTCTTCAAATTTTGATCTGCGCTTCTCTGACTTCGAAAAAGGCCCAATCAATGTCACCCTGCACTCCGTCATTTTTGGTTTTACCGTGGGCTCCCAAGCCAACCAGCTTATCGATCTTAGGTTAACTTCGAACCCTGGCAAGATATCAGACTTCAAGCACAAATTGGCACATGCGAAACTTCGCGCTAGAACGCTTACTCGTTTCCAGACTCCTTGCTGCACCTTATACTTAGTGGCCACACAGTGCACAATGTTTCGTTATTGCTGTATTCGGTTTCCTCTTTACTTTCCGATGATCTTTGTGGATGTTTGAATAAGTCTTTGATTTGTTTATGCGTAGGCCGATATATGACTTGATGGGACGTGCCGGTCATCGTCGTCACACGCTAGCAGGCAGCTTGTCGCCATTTTCGGGCAGGGAGAATTATCAGGACCGCACTCAACATCATTAAGAACCAAGAGATCCCTGAAACGTACATTGTGTGGACCCCAGGACGCGCATTTTTAGTGGGAAACTAAGTGACTCACGCCAGCACCCAAGAACGTGTACGCCGAGCAGCCCCGTCAGTATATCGTGAGCCATCAGACCACGCTGGAATGATATAAAGAAAATACTACAACATTCTAGAACACTGCAACAAGAACCGCAAGGAATATCCGTTACCACACATCAAGCTTAACAAAGAAGCCGTCATGCTACGCCGACTTCCGATAGGCAATTGCCTCCACAGCCCTCTACTACATGCGATATATTCTTAACATTTACAAGAGACTGCCAAATATGCAACACATCAAACACTCTTTACCAAATGGTGCGGGCATGCCAAAAGAACCAGCGGACAACGCCTATCCAAGCAACTACACAAAACCAGTCGGAAGCATAACTGACAAACCCAAGACCTGTGGACCAGCTATGGCTGGTGAATGGGCCCAGGCTATCAGCATAGAACCAAAACTACCTGAACAAGGTGGCCGCCCACCCTCGGGCATGAACAGCCTGGTCTTCAACATAAAGTTTATTCACTCACTTGACTATGGGTATGATTTGCTCCTATATGAACAGCACGTAATACCTGTCTCCTCATTAAATATAATAATGCCCCATTTCTCTGTGATAAACTTAAACTTAAACTTGCCACAGATATTCGCAAGTGTCTATAAATGTCGCGTATTGTCCGCTACTAGCACTTTGTCGTCCGCGCACATCAGTCCGGGGACCTTCTGTTGCTGGCCATTATGCATGTAGGATAAATCAAACGAGAATTCACTCTTTTGCAGCCGTGTTTCTATGACCTTAACATAAAAATTTAACAGCAATGGAGACAGAGGACATTCTTGTGATAGTCCTTTGTGAATTTACAGCACTTCATTAGATTTTCGGCCAACATAGTCGTTAGATTATAATCGTCATCTCATTTTCAGCACCTTGTCGTCCTCATACCGCCTTCGATGTTCTTTCGACGTCATTCGTTTTTTTGTTATTCCATTGTCGACACTACGTAACTTTCGCTCATGGTTACATTGCTGAGCGAATGTTATAGTAACGTGTAAGGATACCTATCAGGCTCTTCGAAGCCATTAAAGTACTGCTGGGATCTGCCCCGATTCACAGCCGCTTCACAACGCAAGGTGCTCTTTATTTAGATATCGCAACGGAAGAGCAAGTTGACATTCTTTTCCGGTGCTCTCAAATTGGGGATATAAAAGTTAAAGCCCCGCTGCCCCACTCCTACATGACTAACACATGTGTTATTAGGGGACTACCATTGTGGTATTCGGAAAGCGACCTTCTGGACTACTTGAAACCGCAAGGTGTTCTGCACGTGAAACGTCTGATGCGCCGGGTGGAGACTCAAGAAAAAGAATGGGCAGCGAAACCTACTACTTCTGTTGTGACAACGTTTGCTCCCAACACCGAGCGCCCCGAAAAAAATTGACATCGGTTTTACCAAGCATGCAGTCGAAGAATTCGTTGAACCTCCTCCCCGATGCTTTAGGTGCCAACGCTTTGGGCATGTAGCCAAAGTTTGCATCAAAGATCAACGTTGCAAACGATGCGGTGGCGCCCACGATTACAAAGCCTGCAAGGCAGATTTTGCTTGCGCTAATTGGGGTGGTGACCATACAGCGAGTTTCGGTGGCTGCCCCTTCCGTGTAAGCGCCTTACACCGCCGAGTGTCCTTCATTAGTGGTCCCAAACCACAACCTACTGAGAAGCGGATACCTGGAAGTGACGAGTTCCCGGCGTTAGATTCGGAAGTTCAGTTCCCTGCGTTAGAGTCGGAAGTTCGTAGCATGGTAACAAGCAACGTCAGTGAGCGACCTGAGCCTAGCAAGACGGCAAAATCATCTGTGGGTGAGTCGGTTTTTCGATCTGCTGCAGCAAAAAGTGTCCAAGTTCCTCAGCGACCAGATCACAGCCAGACTCGACAACCTGGAGGACATTCCCTCGCCTCAAAAGGGATGAAGAAACCAGGTGCAATGGCCAAGAGTGGGTCCCAGTCCGCAACTTTTGTTGTAGTTGTGAGGCAGTGCGTACAGCAAAATAAGGAGCTCAAAAATCAGGACCTGTCCGACCTTCTGCGAGTTTTGTTTGAAGTCCTGCGTTCATATGTTCAGGCAATGCAGACTGGCGCCTTAAAGAACTTTCTACAGCTCGTTCTTTCCTTTGAGTCAATGATTACCACCTTCGCAGCGACCTTTACCTTATGATATGGCTAGTCTTCTTCAACCTCGTGCAACTAAAAACCACCGAAAAGTGGCATTTATTATGCAATGGAACTGCGCTGGGATTATAAGTCGATTAGCAGAACTTAAATTATTTCTGAAAGATACGTGTGTTCCAGTATTGGCCCTCTCGGAGGCTGGCCTACCAAGCGGGAGATCTCTGACTGGATATGTCGCCCATAAGAATTGCAGCATAAAGTCATTTCGCGCGGGAAGTGCCGCCCTTTACATACGAAGAGAGATTCCTCATGTGGCTTTAAACGTCTCCGAGCTTTGCGCCGATAGTATTGAGGTAGCGGCTGTGAAGATACGTCTTGGCTTCCGAACTCTTTCTGTTGCATCCGTATACGTGTCTCCGCGGTAGAAGGTAGTAATGGAGTTATTTCTGCAGCTGCTTTGTGACCGTTGTCCAGCGCCCCGAATTATCTGCGGGGACTTCAACGCCCATCACTCTCTCTGGGGTGACAGGAACACAGATTCCCGCGGACGCAAACTTGTAGAAGTTATCGATAGTTTGGACTTGTGCGTGGCCAATGACGGAAGTCCCACTTTCTTCCGGCCTCCAGCCTCAGCCACATCTATAGACCTAACCTTGCATTCATCTGACGTCCGCGTGAAGTGGTCAACTGCAGCTGACCGCATGGGAAGTGATTACTATCCAATTTTTGTGTTTACTGCCGACTTCCACATGCGCGACTCTAAAATTAGCCATGTTGTTAATTGGGACAAATACATGGAGAAACTTGCATATGTTTCTGGTGATGTGATTGACAAAATGATTTGTGGTAAGATGGCTGCTACCACAGCGGTCCAGTTGCCTAATCATTTTCCGACTCCAGATTTAAAACTCAGGAACCTTTGCGCAGCGCGCAGAAGGGCGGAGCGACAACTGATGCGGAAGAAGGACGACAGATCCTTGAAGACGACCTTAAATAGGCTTAACTCTGCCATTCGACGCTGTACGATCACGCTCTGTAGGTCGCAGTGGGCGTCCTTCTGCGCTAGCTTGACGGTTTTCTCACCGATGACGAGAATTTGGCGAGTCATTGGCAGCCTTGCTGGTGATTCTCGTCCTAGTAAACCTTTCGAAGCGCTTGCACTGCGCAAGCAGAAACCTCTTGTGTGCTTGGCAGAGGAATTTGCAGATGTATTTGTAAGTGCAAGTTCAGGAATTCATCCCTGCGCTCCGCCTGCAACATCTACGTATGTGATGGACGCCCCGTTTACACTTCGAGAGCTACAGACAGCACTCAGCAGCCTGCGGCGTCAATGTGCACCAGGTCCTGACGGCATCACCAATCAGATGATGCGGAACCTACCTCTGGAACACCGGAAGATGCTCCTAAGCTATCTCAATCGAGTGTGGAAGACTGGCGACGTTCCTCCTTCATGGAAGGTGGCTTGTGTTGTCCCAGTGCTGAAGCCCGGCAAAGAAATGACAGACTTGGCCTCGTATCGTCCTGTATCACTGACGTCGTGCCTGGCTAAGCTCATGGAGAAGCTGGCAAGTAAGCGTTTATCTTGGTGGCTCGAAGATAGAAGGGCTCTACCAACATGTATGACTGGATTCCGAACAGGTTTAAGCGCGCAAGATAGCGTCTTGGACTTGATAAGCCATATTGAACATCATACAGCTTTCGGTCTTTCAACACTAGTTATTTTCCTAGACGTATCAAAGGCTTATGAGAGCGTCCTTCAGAGCTCAAAACTAAATAGTTTGCAGACCATGGGCGTACAGGGCTATCTTCTGCGATTCATTCACTCATTTATCAGTGATCGTAAAATTCAAGTGCGGTTAGGAAGTACCACAAGCACCGAAAGGGCGGTATCACGAGGTGTACCTCAGGGAAGTGTTCTTTCCCCAACGCTCTTTAACGTTGTAATGGCTGGTCTTCCCGCTGAAGTGCAAAAACATTGCAGGCATGTCCATATGTCGATATATGCGGACGACATTTGCCTTTGGTTAACCGGATATCAACACAAGCGTTTAGCTCTGATAGCTCGACAGGCATTACTTTTAGTTCAAAATTACCTACAAGGTGTTGGGTTGACTCTCTCGGTGGAAAAATCTGGCTTCATCATGTTGCCAGGTAGAGGAAGAAGGTATGCGCGGCAGAAGATAGACCTTGATCAATCTTGCCTTCGACAATTGAAACACAAGCGCTTTTTGGGTGTCATTATTGACTACCGTCTACAGTGGCGACGAGCTGTGGACTCGGTTGTGACATCGATATCTTCGCGTCTCAATGTGATCCGTAGAGTTGCAAGTGAGCAATGGGGAAATCACCCTTCCTCAATGATCAGGTTGCACGATGCACTAGTGACGAGTCGGATAATGTATCAGCACCCTTTAATTTCCCCCTTGATATCACAGCTGGAACGACTTGAGGTTCTGCACAGAAAGGGCCTGAGAAAGGCTCTTGGCGTTGCGCAGACTGCTCCTAACAAAGCAGTACTTTGTGAATCGCTATCGAGACCTCTAAGCCTAGTCGCTTCACAAAGGTTATTGATGCAAATTGGCCGCCTCAAACAGACGGCAGCCGGCCGAGCCCTTCTACAGCGCCTTCGAAAGAGATCTGAGTCCCGAGCTTACTTGGCGCTAAATACTCTTGGTTACCTGGGTCTTGACGCTAGAGGTCGAACTAAGAGGTTGAAACCACCTTGGTCATTCGCGAGCCTCGATTGTTCGTTGACAATTCCTCACATACGCGCTAAGCGGAATTCTCCTCTGGCGGCAACGCGTTCGCTGGTACTGGAACATATTGAGTCTGAATATGCACGTCATCTTCAAATCTTTACTGATGGCTCTGCGGACAAGGTCAAAGGATCTAGTGCAGCTGCTTTTCACATTCCCTCTTTGAAGTATGATTGGTCTGTTCGCTTCACTGCAGTCGTGTCCTCCACAACGGCCGAAAGCGTTGCCATTGAGGCAGCCCTAAAGAAACTACGGTTTTGTACGCCTCAACCTGTTGTTATTCTTACAGATTCAAAATCTGCCCTTCAAAGGTTAGAGCACGGGCTCCCTACTGATGCCTTATGTCTTAGCTCCCTACGCTCGGTGCACAATCTCTATATCAAAGGCTTCTCCATACGTTTCCTATGGGTGCCCTCGCACACAGGTATCATAGGCAACGAGATGGCGGACAGCCTCGCCCATAGAGCGCTGTCTGGGAATCCATTGAGAAGAGTGCCTCAAGACGACAACAGACTCTTCAGAGAAGCAGTGTTGTGCCACCTCAGTTCTTTGTGGAGCTCACCTCACAAGCCATGTGTGATCAAGGGCCTCAAAAGAAACCAAGCCACCTTACTGTTCCGCATTCGCACGGGCTCTGCTCGAACCCCTGCGTGGATGTATAAGACTGGCCTGGCGTTATCACCATTATGTTCAACGTGTGGTGTGCGCGGTGACATAGAACATTACCTAATGTGCTGTACTGTGTATAACGGGGAAAGGAGGGTGTTATTCGGGTCCCTCAAGAAGACAGGGGTTCCTCACAGCTCTTTTCAAGACATTGTTTTCCCGCGCGGGAACCGGTTGTGTAGGAAGGAGGTCTCTCGCCTTCTTTTAAATTACCTACAGGACACAGATTTGGCCTCCACATGGTGAACTGAGGAGTGACCATTTGTATTTTGTGAGGTCTGTGTCTGATTATGTGATTTACTTATTTTAAGTGTCGCTACGGTGGAGCAATTGCCGGCAGCAACTGCAAGGCTAATCCCACCAGTAGCCTACAACAACTCAACTCAACTCAACAGTGTATGGGCATATAACCGAAGGAACATAAATCTTACATAGACCACTACAAATTTTAAGTACACGTGTCTCCAGCAATACGGCGGGTCGCTACAATCCTTCAATTTTAGTCGCATTACTGTCGACAGTCATTGTGAGATGGGTTCAGCGGGTATTTTTTCTTCTTGGCTACCCCATCATATTACAACGCAAATAAAGTTATTTTTTGTAAACATTACTACAATAACCTAATTATTATAACCTGACCGATCGGCGGACTTATGGAGACTGTTGTATGCCTTTAAACAAACCTGCATATCACATCCTTCTGATCGACTCCTGTGGTCAAGAAGTCCAAGCGGATGCTGATCTTTTCACTGTCTACTTATATTTTATGTATAAATCATCAGCTGACAACACTGTCCATGAGACGCGCTCTTCTGGCGGGCGCTACAGCTTGGTGCACTTTTGCGAGAATCTCACCGGTGAATGGCTTAGGCGCAGGACGCCATCTTTGGCCTGCGGCCCAGAGGGCACGCCGGCTGTCATTATCAATGCTTATGGCAGTATCTTCGTTCATCCGCTTAGTGGTCTATACAAAACACCTAAATACGTCCGTCGACGGCCTCATCAGGAGGAGCCAGGCATCATCCCATCATCTATTCAAGAGAGCCTTTCCACCTTCCGCCTTTTCATGCAGACGAGGTATTTTCAAATGCCGGATGGGCGGGAACAGACATAAGATCAGATGGAAATTACGGAAGAAAAGATGTATTGGGGACTGTTAACGGTACTGAGATGACCATTCGAGCAATATGATTACGATGGTGTTAAATGATTACGATGGCGTAACGACGACACGAGGACAATGGGGTGATGACGAGCGTGTGATGACGATAGCGTGAAGACGACCGTATGACGAGAACCAGGTGACGAACCTGGAATGAAGACAATGGCACGACCACCACCGTTTGACGATGACTATATTACAACGTATGCATGATAGCGACTGCCTGATGACGACACAAAGTGTGACGACGGCATGACGATGCCGCATAATCACGTAATGATGAAGAAATTGTGGTCACTGACCAAGTCAAGGTGAAAACAACACAGAGACGTTTCGGGACCCGTACGGGTTCCGAAATGTCTCTGTGTTATTTTCACCTTGACTTGGTCAGTGACCGCAATTTCTTCATCATCATGTTACCTGACCAGACAAACTTTCGTCGAACTCTTGACTACATAATCACGTAACATTGAATGGCGATAGCACGATGACGGTAGAATGAAGAAAAGACGTTGATGAATGGATGAAGGCGGTATCACGACGGCTGCATGAAGAAAATATGACGAGCACTGTGTGACAACGGTGGCGTCACGAAAGCCGCATGACGAAGTTACAATGACGACGGTTGGACGACGCGACAGCATACAAAGGCGGTATGACAATGAATGTATATGACGACTGTATGACGACGATGACATGATAACGGTACGAGGAAAATCGAATGTCGATGTGCATATAATACAACGGCGTGAAAACGTCTGCATCACGAAGTTTGCATGACTAAGATGGCGTGATGACACCATGACGAGAGTCGGATGACAAAGTTGGAGTGACAACGTTGGTATAACAGCGGGTACATATTAGTGACTGTTTGACGATGATGTAATGACGAAGAATCATAGATGTCGACGGAGAAATGAGGACTGCATGACGACGACGATATGAAGACTAATATTACGACGACTGTGACGGCAACGGCATCAGGACGACAGCAGGGAGAGAGTTGGATGACGAAGTCAGAATCACGACAATGGAGCGACCGTAACGACCTCACGAGGACGGTATGATCACGAATGCGTGACGGTCACTGTATGACGGCGAAGCAATCGTGAAGATGACATGGAAATAGTATAACGACAATGGAATCAACACAAATGTATGTCTACAATAGCGTGACGATGACGGAATGATAAGAGTCAGTTGATGAAGCTGAAGTAAAGACGATGAAACAAATATTACGGCATCACGACTGCAGACGAACGTTCGGATGACGTGAAAGGCATGACGATATTCAATGAAGTAAAGCTGGACTGACGATGATACAAAAAACACTACGGCATAATCACGAACACATACACAGTGCGCTAAGCTATTATAAGACATCGGCCACTAGGTCAGGGTAAAAGGCGTGATGAAGACGGCATGACGAGAGTCAGATCCCGAACTAGAATGACGGCAATAAAACAAACTGGCAGACATCACATAACGACCACGAACACAAACAGTGGCCGAAACTGGTAGACAACTTGGACCACTCGATTCAGCTAAGAGGGTACTATATGTATATATTTCCCTGGTTATGTGAAATATAAATAGGACAACTCATTCAGCTAATAGGAACTGATATTTGGGTCATTGTGTGACTTGACTTAAAGAGCAAAACGAACAACGACACAAGAAAGGAACACCAGAAAGGACGAGCGCTATCATACAACTTAAGGAGGGCACCGCGGCTTCCTCACATAACGCGGGAACATCCGAAAAAGCAAGGATTGAGATTATCTACAAAGCTACCGCCTTTAATGCAAGCAAGAAATGCGATCTTTGCGAGGCCCTCCTCATTTTCAGCCCTTTGCGAAAGGTAGGTAGGTATTTTACTTTCTTCCGTCACCTTTATAACAGTAAATAATGCATACCCCCTATGGGAATTCGAATTCTGCAGCGGAGAACAGCCGCTCGATGCTCTAATGATGAGGCCGCGATCGTACACAGAATTTTCACGCTGCAAAGCGAGCCAGTTCTTGAAGGAAAACAATCTCATCAGGCTGATCAACGCCTTCGTACTATGCTACTTCACGTACACGATTTCTATGCAAAACTGGCTCAGAGCGGAGCGAGACTAGCTTAACGCTCTCACCTGCAAAGCAGTCACGAGAGCTCTCGGGCTAGCCATTAGGACCCATACAGAGGATCGTCTCCAACTGTGGGTACGTAACACCACCGAAGAGATTGCAGAAGACCTAGAACGCGCACAGCTCACTCGTCTGACCACCACGTGGCAGGTAAACGCATCCTCCAAGAGCTGGGTTACCAACCTGCGGGATTCCCAGTCGTCGTAGCCCCGATGACTAGGTGCATTCGAGCCAAGCTAGAAGTGGCCCCAGTGCACCGGAACCTCCATCCCATTGACAAAGAGGGCAGACGCAAGGCCAGGGCAGCAGCGATCCTAAAACAAATCAGGCAGCAAGACATCAGAGCAAGCTTCGTTGACACCGTGGAGTCAACGACACCGTGGAGTCAACGCACTATAGACCCCGAAGTCGACGAACAAGCCGCCCAAGACGGTTGTGGGTCTGAGGTCTATAGCGATTCCGAAACGTCAGTTAGGGCTCTTAAGAAGGGTTCCATCACCGAGCAAGCTCCTCGTCTTCTTACCGTCTCCAGTTCGCATGCTCTCACGCATCATTCGATTCACTGGTTTCTCGTTGACGTAGCGTCGGTCGAGGGCGCTCTCCAGAACCTCCATCAGTCCGCTCACGAGGCTGCGCGCCAGCTCACCGAGCACGCTTCCACTGTAAGAAGCGCCGACTGCCCTCCCCCCTGCAGCCACAGGGACGCTCCTGCTACTCACAACGAGGTTACGAAATTCAACTACTTCTCTAGAAGGGTCGTGCCACCCCTTCACCCCAAGTTGAATAGGGCGAAAGCCGTTTTTCTGGGACTATTACACATCGGCACATATCCATGTCTGGCCACTCTACAAGAAATTTACGCCGCCGTATATAGCGACGAAGCCTGCCCGTCTTGCACGTAGACCTCCATTATAGCGCACATGTTCTGGGAGTGCGGATCGAGATACCCTAAGATCAGCATGGAGGAGTGGGACTCGCTTTTCCGTAGCCCAGCGCTAGATAAGGAGATCCTGGTTGTCCGGCGTGCCCGCGACCAGGCCACTGGGCTAGGCCTGCCGGTCCCGACGTGGGACTAGCTAGGCGCGCGACGAGTTCGCGTCCTCGCCTGAACTGCAATAAAGTTCTTTCACTCACCCACTCAGTTGAACCTCTCCGCACTTGGCCATATACTTGTCTTCTTTCCTCCTGAGTCCTCCAAATTGAGGGTTTAGACCCTACGTTTCGACTGCAAATGCTCCCCTTTGCCACCCTCCCCCTCCGAGGCTTTCATTACCAGCGTTACCAAAAAATACGGCTATTTTGCCTTTTTTAAAAGCCAGGCTGCCAGACTCGCGAGTGACGCGCAGTCAGCGTGGCGGCGAAACGAGGATAAAGCCAAGTAGAAGCAGCATTATGCTTTCCTCATAGAGTTTCATATTTAGAGACTATATGGCTTTGCTCGATTGCCTCGGTGTCTGAGCAAGTACAGCGTTGTAGCTTTACGGACACTGACCGGAATATTTCCCTGCTTCAGCTTGCCGCAAACGCGAATTCCAGCCGCTTTCAGTTTCATACAGAAGCGAGGCTATACAGACAGTGTGACAGTATATCGGCCTGCCAGAAATTTCACCGCTCGAAACATCGAGAATCGAGGAAAACATACCAGACGCCAGAAAGCTCTCGTGCCATAGCACTCGCGTCCCACAAGGGGGCGCAGACGATGAGTGCGCCGCGCGTTCCGACTCCTGGTCACGCGGAGCCATTTTTCTCGGGGAGGCCAACGTACCAGAACTTGAGGAGCTCGCGCACATCGGGTACGTTCCAAACTTCTCAAGTCTGTCCGATGTGGGAGTGTGACTAAGATTATCTGCTGCTCGTGTCAAAGCAGGCCTCGTCGCGCTGCTGTTTGTCCCCCGGCAAGCTAACCAAAAGGAACCCCCTCGGCGACATTCCTTGGCGGAGCCCGATCTATGCGTTGGCGGCGAAAACCACGACGTGCGTCTGTTTCGCAGCCGAGGACCCACAAGAGCGCGCATGTGCGCATGGCGACTGTGGATCGACCGTGGATTTCAGGTTAGGTTTTAGTTCGATGCTTTCTTAGAACGCAGTGTGAGGCATGCATATGTTGCACAGATAAATTTGGGCGAATTTCGGAATTGCTGTAGTAGAATACGCGGCAGGACACGGCGCGTCTCAGCGCAAGAGATTTGTTACGCCTTTTACAGGGCGCCAATACTCACTGCAGGGTCATCACATGTGTCGGCGGGACATTTCTACTAATTCTTTACAGTGGCTTAGATTAACTATGCTTATCAAACTTCTTCGGCTTTTTCTTTGGGCTCGGCGCCGCTGTGCAGAAAAGTAGACGCAGAGCGGCATCCCCGCCTTGATCTTGCGCAAACATCATCGCTGGCGTTAGATTGAAGTATTTCGGAAAGGAAGAGTTGGTGTATGTTATTCTAATGTTTGTTTATCCACCTACTCATTCCTTTTTTTTGTTCTTCTGCGCTAGCTGTTTCCGTTTATTGAAGATAAAAGCGTGGCAGCTACCAGATGTAATAAAATAGATTACTTAGATTTGGGCACGCGTTAAAGCAGACCATATGGCCGAATATAATCCCGAGATCCACACTAAGGCTGCCTCTGAATGAATATGCGGTTTTGCACCGTAAAGCCCGAACGTTCTTTTTCGGCGTCTGCGTCGAGCCAAAGTGGCCGTAAAGCAGTGTTATGAATGAGAAGAACCAGTAACGAACTTTTTCCCTTCCCTGTAGCTGAAAACGTAGATTTTCCCTGTAGACGAAAACGCGCAGCAAGGCACCATCATTGTGGATAGTGAACTTTATGAATAAGAAAACCCTGCAACGCAGCTAGTGTCTTCATCTCCTAGCCACCACATAGGGTCTCGTTCGAAACGCGCAGTAAGACCAGGGTCATTTGATACTTTCCTTCTAGTCACAAAACTTTCCCGAAAGTTTCACATAGCGACAGAAAGTGGCGTCAGAGGTGCTAGCGTATGTAGAAGGGGCCTAATTCTAGTCAGAAGTTTTCAGGAAGAAAAAAAACATTACGGAGATATATGCAAGAACGCTAGAATGAAACGCATGTATAGCATACTTGATTTACCCATACGGCTAGGTGACTATTTCTCCCCGGAACCGTTTCAAAAGGCATGCAAATCATTCAATTATGATCATTGTCGTCATAATCACGCCGCGCCAGATTTCCAGGCTACGCTATCATGCAGATCTTTCGCGAAGAAAGGCGGCTCTGCGGCATTTACTTAAGCCTGTTTGGAGAGTGAAAATGGGATGGGAACTTTCGCGAAAAAATAATTTGACGTGCAATGCATTTGTGCTTAACATATAGACGGCACCATTGAATGATTGACGTAGTCCCCCTCCCCTAGTAGCCTTCCTCGCACAAACTGTTTTCATCGGCTGCCTCTATTCGACTTTGTCGAGTTAGACACACTAGTTGTACTTGTTCAGCCAGTTCAGTTAGTTGATTAGTAAATTTAGTTAGGAAATTGTATTTGCTTAGTTATGGTAGGTAGATAATCAGATTATTAGCGAACAATTTCGTTAGTTGTTTTAGATAAATTATCCAAGTAACTGCTCAACTTTGTTAGTTTAGGTAAAGCTTACGTTTGCTGGTTAATTGTGTAGTTGAGTTACTTTTCTTAGTTACCTTAATTATTCATTTAGTTATTTAGTAAGGTAATTAGTTATTTATATTAATATTTGGTTATATAGTTTAGCCATTGTTTATTTTAGTTAGAAAAGTTAGCTATTAGTTGGATATCTGGCTCGGTCAGCTTTGTTAGTTATTTATGTTCGGTATTAGGAAGCTTAGCTAATTAGCTATTTTACTTACCTTAGTTCGCTATTACTTTTGGAATTTTGTTTAGTGAATTAATACCTTTGGATTTTTTCTTTGTACAATCAGTAAGGTTTGTTAAGTAGCGTTGTAACTTGACCGACACGCAGGAATGCTTGAAATGTTGGGCATTGTCACTACGACGAAGCATGCTGTCACTTTACGGAGAGACATGCACATTGCAAGAACGGAAACACGAGTAGCTAAAAAGCAGCAAGGCCGGCCTTTCACGCATCATTACATGAGAGCTCGGGCTTAACTTATTCTGTAGCTTGTTGCTAACGACGGAGTAGTTCCAAGTGCACCTTCTGAATTACGAATTAGGTCGTTGTTACAAATGAAGGTGAGCCTGGAAAGAAGCAAGGTGTTGTAGTTGTTTAGAAATAGTCCACGTTTAAATTTCTGGACGCTGTACAAAAAGAGAGAGGCAATTTTCACGTTGTGCCGACAATATTAGCAGGCCTGTAATGGCAATAGACCCTTGGGCAAAAGCGAGCGTACGCATCGAACGCATGTGGCGTCAGTCGGGCGTCTGCTCCGATGCATTTCTACGCAACGTTCGGAGACGCTTCTACCTGTGCCAGCGCCGCGGTGCGTACACCGCGAGTGCTACATTGGCTACATGAAACGCTCCCGTAGCGCGCCAGTTACGTGACCGTTACGCGTCAGTTTCGATACCAGATGAAGAGTAAAAGACTGCTTTATCAGAGCGTCTACGGTCTTCCCCGTTCAGACCTGCGTGTCCTAACAATTTGCACACAGCCGCTAAGGTACACGAAAGCGTCTGTCCACAACGCTGGTACTCGCAGTGGAACCCCGGACGCTGCCCACCTTCCGCTACAAAATCAATTGATCGGATTGATGTCCGTGTCACGAGGGTTAAATTTGGCGTCCCTTCGAGCAAGTGAGCATCAGCGCACTGAGTGTAACTGTGGCGGCGTACTGCTACACGAGAAAAGGAAGTGTCCTTTGCATTTGACGGCCCTGGCAATGGCTAAGGAGTAGTGAACGCATATATTTCTAATTTTGAGCTTTGTATTCATTATAAAGTGCGTAATAGTAAAAAGACAGCCTTTAAAATACACTTTTGTGCAAGTGAAGGATAGGATAGCACAGAAATAAACTTTATTTGTCCAACGGTTATTGATGTTGGTGCCCGGGGCTAGGCTGCCAGGGGTCCATCGTCCGAAGAAAATCTTTCGAGGTCCTCGGCAACGGCCCTGGCCCGCTGGACGGCCTGCTGCAGATGAAGTAATTCGTTGCAACCTCTGTAACAACATCGATCACCACGAGCCAGGAAAAGCGAGCGCCGCTTACAAGGCGAGCAGAGTGAGAATGGCGGATTCCGTGGCAAATAGCACCAAAACTGGGGACGTATTCTGTAGGAGTCCACCTCGTGGACTGTCCATTTCGGTCCCTGCTGATTGGCTGGGGCCGCTCGTCTCCTCCTCGCTCCTACAGCTGCATCCTATCAGCAGCGGCCGGAATGGGCAGTCCACTAGGTGGACTCTTACAGAATGCCCTTCCTGCTCGCGAGCACGTGGAGCGTGCTATGGCGGCAATTGTTTGTCGCTTATGGAACGCTTCAAGCCTCTGCTGACCTTTCCCGCGCTCAGAGAATACCGATAGTTACTCTGTCGATTTGGGATATTCCATAGAGTTTCATATTAGTCCATAAACTCTATGGGATATTCAAAAGCGCGTCTGCTATATACGCGAGTGACGCGCAGTCAGCTAGTTTGTGAAATGACAAAGTTCAACGGACTCGCCCTAAAGCTTGGAAAACGTCCGGTAAATTCTACGGCGGCTCTGTTACCTACTCGTTGTCAGTGTGCAGAGCACTCGCCTCATCCTCAGACAGAAATGTTTTTAATGTACTAGAATCATTTATCCCTTTTACCTTACGTCTGGTGCGCTTGATATGGGTACCAAGTCACCTTGGTTGGTGTTTTTTCACTTCTTTAAATAAAGTGGCTACGCATTTGCGCCTACATCCTTAGATGGACCAGTCATCTGTGTTCTGCAGACTTCTGCCTACATTACCGCGGCTAGATTTACAACATTCTTTTTTAGACAACTCTGCGAAACAGACGTTCCAAATAATAAAACTAAGCTATTTGCTTCACCCTCGGAACAAGCAATGGTGTCCCAAACATAAATTGAAAATTTCCCTCAAAACATTACGATGACGTATTCCACCATTATATATTCATTTACGTAGGTCGGGCCTGGTGCTGTCCCCTCTATTCCGTTTCTGCTGGGAACCTCGAGCCAGTGCAGACGTTTTATTTACCTGCAGTCGATTTGCAACCCATACAGAAAAGTACTTCGAAATTCTATTCCGAAAATTAGGCATCGCTGTGGACAAAGAAAACCTTGTCTGGTTTTGGGAATCTACATTGGGTTTTAATCACAGGAGCGTCGGCAAAGTTGTATGCGAGTTTGTTTGTGACTAAAGGAGAATGCAGGGTTTATTTATTAATTTATAACTGTATTTTAAAAAGTTCCAGTCTAAATGGATTATGATTTATTACCTTCGAGTTTCGTATACCTTGAAAAAGCACGTGTTATTGCTATAGGAAAAAAAATGACCCTTACATTAGTTCGTTCCACGGTATAATTTCAACTGCGCCTTCACATATACTTTTCACCTTCAAGTTTTCTCCTCACGCTCCACCCGTTCATCTGCCGACTTCTTGTGTCATCCGACATAGTGGGTCCGTGCCATGATATAGGTAGCAAGCAAGCAATCATGTTCCGATGTGTTTAGTCTGCAGCTGAGCAAGCGCAGCTTTCCACCTTGAAGGGTGCTCCACGAAAGATTGCGCAGTTCTCAAGCAACGAACCAGCTATACGGGTTTCGTATCACAACGAAGAATATGTCACCAAACTGAACACCGAGAAGCCGTACTACTGAGGCACCCCACGTGTGAGCACCTTTGTCTCCTCGTCCAGCCATGTCGTCATTAATGCGCACTTCCGTTCAGTCAACGCGGAACAAATGCTGGCGGCCACAAAGGTAGGCTGGCTAGCAGAGGCATACACAGGCATAGACAACTATGCGGCCGTTATACCTAAACAACCTGGGATAGAGAATAGTAAATTAGTTTTATTTTACAGTATAGAACATTTTATTAGCTTATATACTCTCATTCGCGAAAAAAGTGGATTAATAGTACTACCGAATCTGCTTTAAACGTCTGTAGATGTATCTTGCAAGTATTGTTACCGAGGTTACACTTGGCGCAGCGACGTGAGTTAATCGAACACACTCGCTGTCGAGTGCGCTCTACAGCGATTGTCACTAAGCGCTTTCGTGTGACAGCCTGCGAATGACACCAGGGGTGAAGTGTAGGCGCTCAAAATGACACTAAATGTGCCCATATGACAGGGAAATTCGCCCGTGTGACAGGGGTAGCGCGCCTACCTTGTTTTTATGTAATTCAGAGCAAATCTGACAACACTTCATTGGCGTCTCTGGGAAACGCGCTTGACAAAAAATGCTACAGATATTCAAAGAATTGTCTCCTAATGCGCAGTGTTCTCTGGCTCGTACTTTTCCTATATATAACCTTGCTTGTGCATTTCTTTCCCATCTAATTGGCCCAATCCCATGTTCAAGTTAGCCCACCCCAAAATTTAGATTTTCTCACCCCCAAATCTTCCCCCAAATATCGATGGCCCGTGCCCATGCAACTGCCAACTATATGTTGAGCCACTCACAAATTCAAGTTCGCCCACCCCAACCCGATGTACTTTCTAGGGAGCCCTAGTTATGCATTGCTACGGTAAACATGTCACTCTGGTGCAGTCACCAAAGAATTCTGCGCCGTAATGGCCATATAAATTCAGTTTAGATTATCAACAGCGCTATCACATGTGCGCGTGCAACTTGAGCGTAGTAGAGCGCAAGCAATGCTCTACTAAAGCTTTCTATTGAAGGACCCTGGTAAGACACTACACACGCGCAAAACTTTCCGCCGCAGTGAAGGGAAAGCTACGTGGTTAGCGCGCTAAGCGGTCTAGCAGTGTTTGACACCGCTTTTGGGTTTTTTGAACGAGAAGCTGAATCGACGTACGTTCCACGTGCAACGGCTTCGCGTTTGCCCAGATGCGGAAGGGAAAGTCCGCAATACAAGTGAACTTTACCACTCAGGGATCTATTTTGTGTCAGCTGTTATAAATAATGAGTTTGCCTTGCCTACCCAAGCTTCAGCTAATGAGGAATAAAATGTAAACTCTTTCAAGCGCTGTCTCTTTTGCGCGCTCTTCCTCCGTAGCTTTCCCTTGATTACCACAGAAAGCTATCCGTGAGTATAACGTCGGTGAAATTGAGTGTTGGCGTCGACTTGGGGCTACGCATATATTTAGGTGTACGTGTGGTATATGCTGACCCATCACATATATGTGAATTACATGACTTCGATATCTAAGCGCCCAAATCTTCATACCGGCTCTTACGTTCTTAACAAATTTATTCCTTGAAATTTTAAGAATAACAGCAAATGTCGTGAAACATACTATTCGCAGCGCATGCTATCTGAAATATTCTCAGAGTATAAAATATCAAAGCTAGAAAACAATATAAGTGCTCGAAACTGAATGTGATCTAACTTTAAAGGCGCGACACTATTCGGGTAGCGTAGCGGCGTCTTTGCGATTTCATTACAGGCCCTACACGACCTATGATAGCTTTCAAGGTTACCAGAAATTTAGCGCATGCGCGCAGGTCGCTTACACGTTATTTAAACTTGCGTATAGTTAAAACGCCGCGCGAGAATTTAAAAGAGCAACCCTAAACCATGCAACGAAGTCAACGCTTCGCCTTACCGGCAAAACTGCCAAGCTATGGCTGGTTCAGCAAAACCAGACGAGCTGATTGGCTAGTTAAGCATTGCGTCTCGCGAAAGAGGCAATACTGCCGGTCGTGATCGTCCGTAAGAACGTCCCCAGGGCATTGCTGAAATAGGAAGACAGCATCGTAGGTGTTCGTCAACTATGAACAAGAGAACTCGGCAGCACAGTGTGCCTGCTAGTGACATAGCAACCACATAACCAGGCTGCCGGTAAAAACGCGCAATAAGACAGTAGCGTCGGCGATAGGGAACTATGAATAACGTAAGGCAGCAACGCAGTGCGTGCCTTAGCTGTGTTGTACTGGAATTGGGCAGTGGGTTGTCTGCAAGCGACAAAGCGGATCTTTTTGCAATGACGGCTTTGGCTGCTGGAGCGCTCCGAGCTCCTACAGCGCCACCTGTCGCTGAAGCTTGAGGTCATTGCTTGCAAGCACAGCCTTAAAGGCGCCACATAGAGCTTCCGCGATCAACGGTTACAGTTGTCACGGAGGTCATGTATGTCAATGCGGGGATCACCGATTGTTTGCTGTGGTGTTTCGTCTTGTGTTCGTACTTTTTTTTACGTGGATGGGAACCTCTGGCTTTGTAAAGGCTTTATGCATGTGTGTGTGTGTGTGTAAATGTGCATTGCGCGTGGTTCCTGCGCGATTAGAACAACTCCGGGCTTCTTTAAATCGGGAACCTTGGGCGCATTAGCTGTATTCTTTCCCTTACGGAGCGAAATGTTGCGAGATCGTGACATCATTCGTCATTGAGAACTTTCACCTTGAGAAAAACCTCACAACCACTCTTCTGGCTGATGCAGTGTGAAAGGAATCCAATAGTATCCACCTGCCACAGAGTAGGTGTTAATCCCGGGCTTCTCCTCCTGACGAGTTTCAATTTACTTTGAAAACAGAAACATATGCGCGCATACGAAACGGAACGAGCAGCCCAGCGTTTGTTTGTGAGCCCGCGACCAGGAGCACTGCATGGTGTGTGATTTGAAATATGCAAGCTGAGTTGACAATATTGATCTATCCTAGCTGTCTGTCTTAATTAGTTTTGAAAATCATATCAAGTCACATTGTGTTTTGTGAGTGTCCTAGTTTATAAATGCACAAACATTTATGGAAAGTATTTAAATTTAGTGTGCTACGTATACCGGTGGATTGCAACGTAGTCTGGTGGCGTCATCGCAGAAGCGACCATGGCTTTCCCTTTGGTTTGCCAGAGGGATGAAACACCCATTCGCATTCCAAAAGCCCCATTCCAGTACATCATAGTCTTAGCGTGGAATCGGCTGTAAAAATAGAGCGTCGTTAAAAACGTGCATTCGAATCTGTGCTCCAGAGGGGAATGACTGCGGCAAGGACGTGGCTGCGACCCTTGGAATGACAGCAACCACTGTACTGGTGGTGAACCGTGGCCTAACGCTGACCCATCGGCATGCAACGACCCGTGGAGAGGTTGCCGCCTCGAGATAGGCCATGGCTGCGGGACTAGCCAAGCCGCCGGAACAGGTTGTGATCACGTGACTGGCAGCAGCAACTCCTGGACCTAAAGTCACGTCATAAATTGAGTGCGCCCTCTGGTCAGCGAGCAATCCGGTGACTGGCTGAAGACCAGATGACGGCCCATGTAGTGCTCGCACAGTCTTTGTCGTCGCGGTTGCTTTCCAATGGGGCCCCTGTACCGTACAGTGACTTCCATCCCACGGGTGATGATGGCGGCCTTGCCGTGGAGCACACAAATGTGTAGCGTCACACTTCAACCAAACGTTTGCCAGAATTACCAGATAACGTGCTTGGTTCCAACTCTCATTTTATGACGTGTTGCGTAATGGTATTGCATTTTAAATGGAGTGGTTTTTATAAAACTAGCTTCCATAGCTTGTGGAATCTCACCACTACCGATCAACTATCTACCGAGGCAGACATCGTTTGCACGAAAAAAGCAAAGCAGTCTAATCAGTAATTCAATTCAATACAGTAATTACCTTGTTACTTGCCAATTTTGCGCCTCATGACTATGCTGAAAAGCAGAAAAGAATTGGCATGAAGCATTAGTTTGATGTTTCAACATTTGAACACCACCTCGTAAACCAACACATTCGGGTAAACCGAATTATTCGCGGAACTTAGATGGCTCTGCAGGCCGCGATGCGAAGCACAAGTGATTGCACAACCCTTGTGTGGTTTCGAAGGCTGGTGTAAAATGAAACCGCCGTCGGACTTTTCCCTTTAGTCTAATTTATTCCGATTGATGCGGTGTCCAACTCTCGATTGGATACCTACAGGTGTTTTCTTCAGCAGCAGGGGCGAGAAGGGCGGACTTACTTGGCTGGTGGGGACTCTTGACTGCCGTGACCCACGGATGGGTTGCGATATGTGAATTGGCAGCTGCTCCGGGAGTGGTTACGGCTACGCTACAGGGTACGATGCCGGCATAGGTTTTGATCACGAGAATGGGCGTGAACAATGCACTGGCCGCGACTCAGGGTCTGGCTGTGATCCCCAACTGGCTGCAGCCCTGAAATTTGTTGCAGGGCCTGGTCTTCACTTCGCTCTACACCCTGGACCGGCTATGGCCTTGTGACTATCTTGTGACTATCTGGGTCCTTGAGACTGGCAGTGACCTTTGGAGAGACAGTGAGCCCTTGAAGACTGTCAGCGAGGCAGTTTCAGAGCCTTAACCCCCAGACTGGTTGGGGCTCTTCTGCGGCGGTGGTCCGAAAACTGGCGCCCACCACAATGGGCCTAATGGCGCCTCCTGAAGCAGCTGCACCCTGTTTGTTGTCGAAGGTGCATGTTTAAATTCAGAACTTACTTGTTAAAAAAAACTACTACCGTGCTCTCTTCAACTTTTGGTGGCCTCGCTCCTCAAGCTCGCAATTAGTGTTGCGATAGTTTTTTGAAATGGGTTGCTAAAGTGGGCTACCACTAAGCTAACTTTTGCTTGCGATCTAGCTAAAATCGTAGCAGAAGGCTTGGAGTAAATTTTAGGTAGCACAGTTTTGAATGCTATAATATATACTAGTGCTTTAGCATGAAAGAAAACTTTTACTCAAACGCCTCACATTTGCCTACGCTCCGTGTGCGTATGGCACAAAGAATAAATTTACCATTGGTACGGGGAGCTTTTTCTTTACTGTTACACACAAAACAATAGATGATGACAGCAGAAATTTAGCGTTTACAGTCATATTAGACTGTTTTAGTAAAGCGTAAGAGGCATCGCGCTTAGCACTAAAATATAGCGGGGTCGCACAGCGCGCGCGCAAGAGGATATAGCGGCCTCGCGCATAGTGTGCCTCCGTTATTTTCAGAATCAAGCGGGATACATTAGTGCTCGCAAATTACGCACGCTAAAGCATAGCATTGTCGAACATGGCAGCACCCATGACTGCCGCTTCACCGTGAACTGTCGTGATGGTTACGGTGACACTCTCGTTGAACGCCAGTGACTATTTAGACAAGCTTTCCATTTCTCTAAGTTCTCCGGAAATACTAGTCATGAGAGCATAGTGTATCCATTTTCAGATATCTTTCTGCGATACCGGCAACCTTTGGTCAGAGGAGACGCGTTCGCATAGAAACAACAGTACGGCTGCTAATGGATTGGCTTGGCTTGGATAAAATTGTCTCGAGGCTCCAGACGGTGACCTGTCATTGAACGTCTTCCTTGCGATTCCGGTACTTTCAAATAAATGTCTTGAAGGGACGCACACCATAACGTCCTGCAAAGGTAATTGTGTTAAACGTACTTAACGCTACAAACTCTATTCTAAAACTGTCTGTCTAAAATGCTGCTTTGAGTAATTGCTCTTAACTAGACGGCGAACCAATCTGTTCTGGAGCTTTGATTACATGAACCTAGATAGCGTGGTACAGTTTTGCACCTTGCGGCGCATAGTCCTTTTACGCCATACTAAAACTCTGTCGCATAGCGTCCCGCAAAGGTTTAGAGTGTGGAACACGCTAAGGCTAACGCAATCAATTTAAGCCATAAATAAATGTGTCTTTGGTGAGGTGCCAAACACAGCATCTTTGAAAATAACACAACTCTAATATTGCTCGCACGCAAGAGCACTCGGCCCCCACGTCATCGCTAAATGATCAGTTCGTGGCGCTCCTTGATGGATAGCGAAATTCTGCAAGACATACAAAGCTTCATGTTAACGAGGTAACGGCACTTACGTGACCTTCATGCAGGTCAAACTACGCCCCCTTCCCTTGGTCTATACGAAGGCTTTTGGCACTACTGGTTTATCCGAAACACAAGCGCTAAAGAGGAAGTGCATTCAGGCTTAGGTTGAACCACCTCCAGCTGCTCCCACGTGGGCGCATTTCTACAGTTTTTTTTATCTTATGATTAAGCTGCCGCGTTCGCAATCTCTGACTAAAGCGAATAAATGTCCACCAAACGGCCGTATTTGTTGAGTGCTGCACCCGGAGCGTCAAGACGAACTCGGATTGTATATTTTCACACAGGCTCTATAGCCTGTGTAACACCATACCGACTCGCCAGCCATATCACGGCCCGAAACAGCGAGAATCAACCGAAACAGCCAAGACACCATAAAGCTCTCGGGCGATAGCGCTCGCGTCCGAAAACGGGACGTCCAGGTCGAACCTGCCTCGGGCTCTGAATCTCGCTCGCGCTCACCCGTTTGCTTCGTGAGCACATATGTGCGTTCCTCAGGGAGCTCGCGCTCTTGGGGTGGGTTCCAAACTTCTTGAGTATGTCCGATGTGCGAGTGTGACTAATGATTATCTGTTGCTCATGCCAAAGCAGGCGTAACCGCGCAGCTCTTCCTCGCCAGTGAAGCTAAGGAAAAGAAACCGCGCCGGTTACAGTCCTCGGTGAAGCCTGTTCTGTGCGCCGGAATCGAGACTGACGACGTGCGACTGATTTGCAGCCAAGGATCCACATGAGCGTGCGCGTCGCGCCTGATGATTGCGGATCTACAGCGGATTTCAGGTGATAGTTGAACTCGGAGCTCTCTGTGTATTTTTGCAGTATGAGGCGTATCACACATAAATCTGGGCCAATCTTCAAATGCTGTAAGAGAGAACTTGAACGAGCACGACGCCGTGTCATTACAATAGATCTATCATGTCGTCTGCAGCGTGACATTACTCACTGCAGGGTAATCACAGTTACAGGCGGGGCATTTCTGGTCATTTATTACAGTCGCTTAGGTGAACTATATTTATCTAACTTCTTTGTCTCTTTTTCCTGATTTGGCGTTGCTGTGTAGATAAGTATACGTAGAGCGGGATCCCCGTCCTAGCGATGTTGGGCAGACATCATCGTTGGCGTTAGCCTGTAGGATATTGAAGAGGAAAAGTTAGCGTATATTATTCTAATATTTGTTTACCCACCTACTCCTTTAATTGTGTCGTTTTTTGAGTTGGCTGTTTCCAGTTACAGTATATGAAATCATGCCAATTGCAAGAGTTATTGTAACTGGAGTACATAGATATTAGCGCACGTTATACGCTCCAAGTGGTCAAAAACAAAACAAAACAAAAAAGATCCCGCGACCCACTCAGTCGTGAATAATTATATTTAGCGCACAAAGCTAAACCGCCTTTCTCTTGATTATTGTCTGCATCGAGCCCAAAGTAGCCGTAAAAGCAGCGATACGAGTAAGCATAATCAGTTATATCATTATAGTTAAATGATATTAATTTAGGTTTATCACAGTGAGCGTATTAGTTTATAAATGCAGAAAGCTTTACACATCGTAACCATAGTTTGAGGTGCTAGGCTACGGGGCGAAAGCAGCATAGTGTGGTGGCGTCATCACAGAAACGACAATGGTTTTCCCATTTTGCCCGACGAACGGCACAATGTCCCATTTCAGTACACCACCGTAGTCGGTGTGGAAGCGGCCGTATAAGAAGAGCGTCATTGAAAGTACATTCGAATCTTTGCTCCAGAGGGCAACGACTGCAGCGAGGGCTTGGTGTAGCCCTTGGGATGACAGCAACCTCTGGACTGGCGGTGAACGGTGCCGTAGTGGTGACCCATGGATTTTCAGCTACCCTTCGACAGGTTACCCTTCAGCTACCCTTCGACAGGCTGTGGCTCAGGGACTGGCTTAATCACCAGAACAGGCTTTCTTCACGTGACTGGCAGCAACTCCTGGACCTAAACTGAGTGTGCCCTCTGGTCAGCGAAGGGGTAAGGTGACTGGCTGAAGACCAGATAGCAGCTGATGAAGTGCTTGCACTGTTATTGTTGTCGCTGTTTTTTACCAATGGGGCTTCTGCCTCTAAGGTAACTTCCGTCCCATTTTTGAGAGTTGCAGCCTTGCCGTGGAGCATGCACATGTGTACCGCCACACTTTGAGCAAACGTTTGCCCACAATACACAATCACATGCTTGGGGCCAACTACTTTTTTTATCGTGTCGCCTATTAGTATTGCATTTCTATATGGAGTACTTTTGCTAAAATATAGCTTCCAAAGCTTGTCGAATCTCATCAATGGATCAACTGGCTACTCAGGCAAGCATCACTTACAAGAAAACGTATTGCAGTTGATTCTGTAATTGAATTCAATACAATAATTACCTTCTTACTTGCTAATTTGAAGGCCCATGAATATCCCGGAAAGCTGAAGGAAATTGGCGTGAAGCTTTAGTTTCATGTTTCAACATTAGAGCACCGCCTTGTAGACCGACATATTCAATCAAATCGAACTATTCGCAGAACTTACATGATTACGTAGGCGGCACTGCGAAATGCAGCTCACTGTGCGATCCTTTTACGACGTAGAAGGGTGGCGTCAAATGGATCTGCCGTCGCACTTTTCCCTTTAAGCGATAATATTTAGATTGGCGCGATGTGCAACTCCCGATTGGATGCACACAAGTATTCTCTTCAGCTGCAGTAGCGATACGGGCGGACACGCAGCGATTACTTGGCTGCTGGTGATTCTGGACTGGCAGTGACCCAGGGATGGGTTGCGACATGAGGATTGGCTGCTACTCCGGGATTATCCACCGCTGAACTACAGAGTACGCTACCCGTATAGGCTTTGTTGTGGAAAGTGGGCAGGAACAATGTACTGGCAATGGCTCCGGGTCTGGCCGTGGTCCCCAACTGGCTGCAGCCCCGAAATTGTTGCAGGGCCTGGTCATCACTTGCAGTGACCTCTGGACAGACAGCGATGACTTGAGAGCAAACAACCCGAAAACGGCTTGAGGCCCTGGTACGGCGGTAGTCTGAAAACGTCGCGGGCCACAAATGGCGCCTCCTAAAGCAGTTTCTTCCTGTTTGCTGTGCAATGTGCGCATTAACATTCACATTTTACTTGTTATTACAACTGTCAACATTCTCCCTTTAAGTTTCATTGGTCTCGCTTCTCCCACTCGCGAACAGTGTTGCCAAAATGTTTTAGTGGGTCCCTAAAGCGAGATAAAAAATCGCTAAATTTCCGCTAAACATTCCTTTGAACTATTGAAATCCTCGCTGATGGTTTTAGGTAACATTTAGGCAACATAGTTTGGAATGTTACAGCATATGCAATCGCATTGGCATGCCATAATGTTTTTACCAAAACGCCTTACGTGGTTCATGTGAGTAAGGCATCAAGTGCAAATTTCCCAGCGGTACAGTAGGCACATTTTTTGATATTGCACTAACGAAATAACAGTTGATGACAGTCTAAATTTTGCGTTTACACCCATATTGTGAGGTTACAAATCGAGCAGGTTTCAAAAGAACGAGAGAAATCAGGTTTTCCTTGCATTGAAGGTGCACTCGGTCCCCACGTTATCACTGAAAGTTGTGATGTTCTCCGTTCTTCTTGAAGGATAGCAAAATTTCAACACATAAAAGGTCACCTGTTAACGAGGCGATTTACGTGACCTTCATTCAAGTCAAGCTACGCTCCTGTGCTTTGGTCTACATGAAGACTCCTTGCAGTACTGATTTGTCCAAAACACATGTGATAAAGAAACAGTGTACTCAGGTTCCGCGTGAAGGATCCCCAGTTGCTACCAAGTGTACACTTTTCGACAAGCTGATCTTACGATTAAGCTGGTGCGTTCGCAGTCTGGCAATAAAATGAGTAAATGTCCACCAAATGTCCTTATTTAGTGAAAGCGAAATCTAGAAGCTGCAGAACTGGAAGACCTTGTAGTAAGACGTTACCGCTACAGAATGAAATTTTTCTTCTTACTCTATAACAATCAATTAGGAATAGATAAAACATCATGTATTTTACTGGCTAGTCACCGCTGCACGCGCTCTTAACAAAAAGGTTAGAGATTTTTTTCTGCAGGACCAACGCATTTAAACATTCTTTTTTTCCCCCACACGATTTCCGAATGGAACGCACTACCTGCCACAACTGTCGACTGTCCAACGGTTTCATCCTTTCTTTCTGCACTTTGTGAATAGGTCATAGCGTTCATCCCTCGTTTTTACCAGTCAAATCTTGATTGTGAAAGGTTTCTCTTATGTTGTTTATTATGCAGATTCTTGTTCAGTGTCTGTTTTCTTGTTTGATCTTATTTCATATTTGTTTTTTTTTTTCAAATGCCCACTCCTGCCTAAGGCCTGGTAACAAGGCTGGCAGTACTTGTAAAATAAATGAATAAATAAAAGTGCAGTACCCTAAGTTTTAAAGCCAACTTTGAGAGGTTTCATAAAAAAAACAACATGCATTTCCCTTTTGAGCAGATTATGGATCGTTTGAAGGCAACTATTTCTATATCAAAATCACAGAGCCTACGCGTCACACAGCCAAATTCGTGCGCTTACAACGAGCTTATGATTGAGAAATTGCATTATAGAAGCCTATTTTCAAAGCAACTTTCCTATGAAAGAAATCGCTAAAATGTCGCTAATTGTTCTATGCCGTTGTTTAAACGCCACCGGTGGCTAAATTGACAAGTTTGCCACAATACAAACAAGAAAGCAGTTAATCGATCGACAAAATCGCTAAAATATTACAATTGCTTACGTTTGTGTAGATGCTGCCTGTCAGGTCTATCGCATAAACCTCTTGTGCCTTGCACTATGAGGCACTCATATTTGGGATCATTGTCTATTTCACATATTGCGTCTATTCTAGACATATTGTATTTTAAAGCTTCAAACTCGGACTTCCTACATATTGCGTTCAGTGTGGGTGTTTACCTGAGCGTTTGTGAATCACACAGCTACGTTATTCGTGGCACAATGCAATTAGTAAGTTTAGTAAGTTCATTGTTTCAAAGTGGTTACAAGTTTTCTTAGATATGAAAAACTAAGGAGATGAAATGATGAAGTTATGTTGCAGCTTTTTCTATTGATCGTTGAAGATTGAACGTTTACCAATGCAGCTATTAAATTCCAGATTTCTATCGTTAACTCTACTACATCCATGTGCGTATATGGTGCTGCTCTCTTGGAAGAGGTAGACAACTTTGTTGAGAGGTACTTCGCTGCTGGTTGTGGGCCACTAGATATGTACCAAGTCATTGCCAATACAACGTTTTGTATATGTGGAACTGTGAATGTGCCTGAATAGGCAAACAAAATAAGACGAGAGACATGAAGTTGGCAACAAAGAATTATGCAGAATCTACACGGAAGCTGTCTATGAATACGTAAGCATTGTGCCACTTGCTCATATTCACTCAGTCCAGTCTCATTATCAATCTTACCAAGCTTGATTCCACAACGATAAACTGTTATCAGCCCTGATCGTTCATTACCATCCTTATCGAAACCAATGCGATCATTATCAATCCTTATCGGTATGTATCATGGTTATCGTACTCGATCTGCACTGTACCAAACCTTAACGGTTGTTATAAACCATGTCGCAATTGATCGGATCGTTATCAACTCTTATCTGTGCTTACCAACCTCATCAAACATAATCCTGCCCTTATCAACCCTTCTCGATCCACCATTTCTGTTGACAATATACTCGAAGGTGTGTGTATGGGCGTTATCTGAACAGCTAAGGTCAGTATCAGCAGTGTAAATGTCAAAATAGGTCCGCACGTGAAGTGCGGTTACCCAACTGTGTAATTGAGTGCACATAGTCCAACGAACAATGTGCTTCAAGTATGTCGCACCTTACTAGGCAATCTATTGCTTTTAAGTATTCGGTTAGACAGCGAACTAAAACGTTTTTGCGAATAATTCAATTTTCTTTCTCAATCGGCTGTCGAGTTCTTTTATGCAATGTTAAGATTGCAAGAATTGCTGCGTAATTGTGAACAGAAGGGTTAATCCTTTAAAGTATTTATTTATTTAGCTACTCTAAAAGTTCATGTGCCCATTACAAAAGGAAAAACAATACAGAAATATTGTGTGATACTTACAAATACATAAGCAAGAGGAGACCAAACCAAAGTGAAGGTACATAGCATAAATAGTTTATATACCATAAAAGCAAAATGAACATACGAAGGATGTGTGGCCAGGTCCATGCGGCTTTAAATATCTTCAACTGAAGTAAACCAGCAATAAGGAGATGACAATACAGATTTCCATACAACCACGAGAAAATAATTAAACAATCAGTGCAGTCATTCTATTGAAGGTGGGATAGAACTTGGCTTTGATAGTTTGATGCTTTAGTACAAGCGATAATATTTTTAGAGTGTGTTTTGTTTTTATACAGTGTGAAATGTTAGCAGTTCTTCTTACTGCAGAAAGAGATACAGCTTGAACAAGGCATTCAAGAAAGCTCGCAGAAAGACTTTCGTCACCTCACATAGAGCAAGGTTCCGCAGATATTGTCTCACAGTGTGTCAAACTATAAATCTATTTTACAAAAAATCATCCCTTTGAATTTAAGCAGTGCATGTTGCTGATTTTCTGACAATGCCACTATCCCGTAAGGTAGACATCCTGTACGGAAGGACTAATTTACTGCCTTATCCTGTACTCTCTCAAGTTTGTTCTACAAAGGAGTGTTAACTGGATGCCAGATGATTAAAAGATATGCTAACTCAAACCTCTTAAAAGATGTGTGAACGTCAGGTTTCGTTTCAGTATTGGAACGATACATAAGCCTTTATTATCTTTCACGCAGTATTTTCGAAAACATTAAATAATATCTTTTGTAAAGGAAATGTTTTCTTATTTGAATGTTTGCATACATGGTATAACACAGTGTTTATTCTGGATACGTTTAAAGAACAGCCAAGCAACATCAAATATTTTATCAGGTTTGTTCTTCCTATGTTATTTTCCATGTTGTGATTGACAGAGTTGAAATATTCGAGATATCAGTTAAGTGCGCCTTAGAGATTTGAGATCTGCTTCTTAATGTACTATGTGTGCATTCAATTGTGGATTGTGCATGCGTTTCATTGTCTCGGTTTCTTCCTTTGCCCTGTTTGAAACTTGAGAAGGCATGCGTATTATTAGTACGCTAAAATAGCATTTTTTAGTTTACGTCTGAGCCATTTTACCTCATTTACATTCGTTCTGTACATACGCGTCTGGTCCACTGCCGTCGAGCTGACATAGCATTCACCTAATGACGCGAATAACTGTAGAAACTTCAGGAAGTGCTTTCTTTCATTCAGCGTAAATAAACTAATTGAATAGTGGAAATGCTCAAGTTGTTGGCAAAAATTCTCATCTCAAAATTATGCGATTTGATATTTTGCACAATGAATACCTGTCGACATCTAAGAGAACATGTCTAACGTTCATGTCTAATTTTATACTTTCTTGTTTCTTGTCTAGTGAATTATAGTGTAGTTAACAAATACAGTTTCGATGGACATGATTACTGAAGCTACATGAATTGTTTCTTAAGCGTAGTTGTGAAAGGCCTCATGCAGTTGAATTTTTCTGTTCGGAAAATATTTGTGTCTGAAATCTTATTGGTTGTCTAAGCATGTGTTCATTACCATTTAGGTCGAACCTCATTCTTTCGACCCTGTCATTGTTGCGCGCAATCATCAGGCTTGATTATTTATGCACCGATATTCGTTTGACTACCTTTGTCGTAGAGCCAGGCAACTACCCTGAACGATGAAGTGTGTACGTGTACCAGTTGCACTTAGAACAGTGAAGAAGGAATTGGCGTACTCATTTGCATGCACCCCACCAGCTGACATCCCACACAGCGGTTTCCCGGAGGATGTTAGCCGACGAAAGGATTGACTGACGGTTCTCAAGGCTGCTGGTGTCGGCATGGTCGAATAGTACGTACATCTTTTTGGCACACTGTTAGCAAAAACTTTTTAGGTATACCTGCCTACAGGCATAGGTCTGTCTGCCTTTGTATAACCTATTGCTACAGTATCTGTAAAGAAATAAGGTTTGTCCGGAACTGGCAAATTAGTTTACCTTGGAATAGTGGACGGCCAGCGATGACGTCTTCAACACAAATGCTTTGAGCGCAAATGTAGGATATGGGCTCAGTGCAAAAGTGTAGTGTCTCGGATAATTTCGCCTTGGAGCTGTTAGAGCCTCTGTTAGAACCAAAAGCGGCGGCAAGCGCGAGCCCGGAAACTCCTCCAGAGAACGAGCGATCCTGATACCTACTACACCGACGCTAGCCTTTACTCTACACCACTAAAAGGCCCCAGAAAACAGGCATTCGTAACGGCAGTAACCAACCAAAGCAAGGTGGTGTCCTGCGCGTCTATACGAACCAGATCAAGCGCCACCGCGGAGGCAGCAGCCATAGCCCTCGCAATAAGAGAAGCAGAGCGAAGGGGACGCCCCGCATACATTCTGACAGATTCACAGGCCGCCTGTCGGTTATACCTCAGAGGCACACTTCCCAGGTGCGTCACTGATATCCTGGGCCCCGGATTGACTGAGGACCATGCCGTCGCCTGGTGCCCGGGGCACACGGGCCTGAGGGGCAACGAGGAGGCGAACTGCGTAGCTCGAGGACTCGCTGGCCGAGCTGCAGAACCCTCCTCGGGACCCCCTTCAGATTACTATGAGGAAACCATCACTGGCAGGCAGATTTTGGAGTACCAGCGCCTTACCAGACGGAAGTGCGCTCCTCCACATCCCAACTTAAGCAGCCAACAAGCCAGGGACTGGCGCCGCCTTCAAACAAACACATACCCGCACATATCGAGACTGCACGCAATCTTTCCAGAGGTATACACAACAGGGATATGTCCGTGGTGTAACGACCACACAGCCACACTGACACACATTACTTACCAGTGTACGGAGCGCCCAGCCCAGGCAGTATCTAGGCTGGTGAGCTCATCACAAACACTCACGACGTGGTCTTGGGAGGCACGGCTTTCCGAGCTGGCACTGGGAAGCCAACTGGCGACCCTGGACCAGGCCCGGCGAGCCGCTACGGCCAGTGGGGCTCTACAAGAAGGCTCCACCCGAGATTAACCCCACGGAGTTCCTTCGTACAATAAAAAGTTTATTCTCTCTCTCTCTTGTGGCGTTCGAGGCTCGGATTCAGGAGAGGCAGGAGGGACGTTCTCCGGCGGCCGCTAGGACGCCTCGACGTCCTCCTTGCCCCCCGCTCCGTACAGAGTGGAGACAAGCGCGACATTTACAACGGCGTTGGCCACGCGATTCGCGGATGCCGTGGTAAACGCCTTTGGCGGGCGCCGCAGGGACGCGTTGCCGGCGCTTGTGTTTCTTGTGTGCGGCTTGACACTACTTTACTGGCCTTCCTCCTGCTCCACTGGTCTCTTTTGTTTGGGAAAGCAGAGCCACGAATAATTTTTTTAGAGGATTTTTGGGGGCCGAGCGTCTTGCTTATATGGAACAGCACTGCTAGTTGAAGTACAGTATGTTGTCATAGTTCGTCTGTGTTCGCATATGTATGTTTCAGCTAGCGGCGCTTGTGCACTGCTTAGTTGTTCGTCAGGACTGGGTTTATATGCTTAGGAAGTGGGATTACGCATTCAGTAGCGACGTTCTTTGTTTTTCGTGAGATCTTCTTGTTCAGTTCAGCTATTCAAACTCACCTAAGCCATGAGCTAACTAGCTTAGTTGAGTACTAATCTAAACTGACGTTTGCTAGATTTTCAGACTTTTTTTGTTTTTCATTGCACAATTCATGAGTCACGTGTTCTGCGTCATGCACGATTTCTTCCTTGAGCTGTGCGAGATCGTTCTCTAAAATTTCTGTACAGGCACCGTATGAGGCATTGCGCAAGGTTGTCGTCGCAGTAAAGAGTAAACCGGCACCACGCCAGTGCCTACACTGTAAACACAAATTAGCCCTTATGGGCGTTTTAACAGCTGACATGCCATTGTTCCCCCCAAGCTTAAGATAAGTACTTCTACGAGAAGCAGTAAAATAAGCTAGAACCAATATTTTACCCTTTACCTAATCTTCAGGGGCATTGCGGTTGTCGAATGGGGTTTTTTAAAAAAATAACGGTGGCGTACGGTAGATTGAGAATGTTTAAATACGCCCATATCTGACACGAGCAAAATAGAGAAAATATCTCAGCAGTGAGAATCAACGCTGTCTGCCCCAGGGACAATTTTTGTAGAATTTTTTTCTGCAGTCAGATTCGAAATATTCCGCGCAATGTGTGTCCGCGCGTTTTTTCTCTTCGGAGTAGCCGTGCCTTGGTGCTGCAGAGGACGCCGAAAGTCGAAACTACGCGCGGAGGAGCGCAGGACTTCGGAGCGCGCACGCGCGCTTTCAAAGTGAGCAAGCAGCAGCCATTACAAGCTACGGCGCATTCGTCTACCGTTCTTGATGTCTGTCACAGTTTTGAATCCCCAAGACACCACGGTAAGTGACTTTGAACGACCATTGCACGTTCTATGAGTGTGTATGTGTTCAAAGTGAGGAGACGCGCTGGTGTGACTTATTGTTAGTGCCCCTTCCATCGACCTGTTAGATAAGGAAACTGCTTTTTTGGATGGGTAAGATTTAGATAATGTGGCGCCACTGTGCATGGGTTATATAGGTGTATTTCCTGAAAATCAAGTTGTTGAATTTAGCGCATTGTGTTGTCGTCTCCCTTCCGTCCTTGTTTGCTGGCGCTAAATATGCTTTATTGAAGTCCTCAGTGCAACATGGCGTGACAGTTGGCTGTCCGGAACCATTTTGCACGATGACTGTGTTTCTTCAAGCTTTGTCGTATTTGAGACGACTTGAGTGCTTAGAGTGAAGCGAGAGTACATAAAAATCGTGATTTTAGATGATGATAGACTTTGTCGCGTCTTTAATTGAATGGCTGT
This sequence comes from Dermacentor andersoni, assembly GCF_023375885.2. Taxonomy (NCBI): domain Eukaryota; kingdom Metazoa; phylum Arthropoda; class Arachnida; order Ixodida; family Ixodidae; genus Dermacentor; species Dermacentor andersoni. Next base: position 73,004,474 of record NC_092822.1, on the reverse strand, counting down.
GAGCGTGCGACCTGTTCCCGGATGCGCGAGCCATTTTTAGAAAAGTTACGTGCAGCGGGAGGTGAGCTAAACTTCGCCGCCTAACCACGGCCTGAAAATGTGGCGCCTCCTTAAGGTTTACTGCGGTGCGCAAATGTGCGCGTTTGTACAACGAGCACTTGAGCGAGAAGCGGCGGCGCTTCTTTGTCCGCGGTATATGCTAGCTGCCGCGTACGTGGCGCCAACCTCCTAGCTAGTACTGCACGGTTGTATGCAGTAGGTCGCTTACAAAGCACGCAATGTGCAGATTGGCCGCTGCGTTCAGTGATCTCGTCGGTGTCTCCTCGCGCCCACGCCGCTGATTGTGCAGGCCATGCGCGATCGCGGCGCGTAGCTTGGAGCGCCTGTGCCCATCGACTTTGGTCGGCGGGCGACAAATATGGGCGGCGCGTGTTATTAAATGCGTGTTGTGAGCTTCCAACGGCACTGCGGATCAACGCCGCACGAGCTGTCGATCAGAGTAATTGAGATGGTTGTGTAATGTCTTTAGGAAACTGTATAGTTAGCGTAGTGCTTGGCGGCGACAGGTGTTATGCTTCGGTTCTCATTACTGAATAGGCGGTCACTTGAGCCTCGGCGGCCGGAGCAGGTGAGTACCAGTGGTGCCCGCACCTCGGCGGGCAGAAAAATATGCGGTTGCGTGATGAGATATATCAATTTACGCGATAGCGGAGCCGGCGATAGGTCGTACGGGCGCGTCGCTCGGTGGCTGTGTTCTTCGCTTAGCCCGCTACTACGCGCCTCCGGTGCAACTACTATGCTATATCTATATAGTCGGTGCTTGTACAGTGTTGTTGTTCAACAGCCGCCTCTGTGCACTGGGCGCCTCGACTTGTTTGTTGTTTAATTATTTGGTGCTACGCCATTGGGTAGAAATATTCAGTTTTGATTTCTAGGTGCCAAATTCACACAAAAATGTTGCGCTTTTCAACTCAGGCTTATGTCGCACTTCACAGCGTCATACTATACTGCACGATTATTAATAAGAAAATTTCTGCTGCTCGTCAAAAAAAAAAAAAAAAGAAAGGCTGACCGATCAACCCATATCTGGAAGAAGAATTTGCTTGAAGTCCGCCATTGTGTATTATAACTTGGTGTTCAGTGTCTGTAACGCTCATTATTTATGCATCCTTTTGTCTGAAATAATTTGTATTAGAAGCCGTTTATTGTAGGGGATCAGTAAACATCTCATAGCTTAAGTGCATGAGTTGGGCAAAGATTTTATTTTGTGAAGAGCAAAGCCATTAAGATATAAAATTTTGGAAAGCTTAATTTAACAACAAGCTGAACATACAAAACTCCATGTAACAGCGGAAGTAATCCAAAATAAACTTCCGACAAGCTTTATCGGGTTCCATGTGATCATTGTATGTCTAATTTTTCTCCTTTGTTTCAGCGCTGTGGCTGCGGCTGCTTCATTGCCAGCTGTGAGGATGAAACTGCTTCATAGCCGGACATCAGCCTTCCCGCAGTTTCCCTTTTCAGCAACAGAGGCGTTGGTATGTACTTACCTAGAGTTTACTTTTTTTACCCTGTATGTCTTACGTGCAATGGCTAGTTTAGCGGCTTCAATTAGAGTGATTGGTGTGACACCTGTTCCATGGGACAATTTGGGCAGGTTCTCCCACGTAACTTTAGCAAACTTAAAGAATATGCAAATTCCACCTAGTTAGCCAGAACCCAGGTATTCTCGTTTGCTATCGCTTGGAAATACTTGGATTTCTTGCATTTCGCCGAATTACAAATTTGTCCTATTTACTCGTTTTCTCAAATATAGTTAGATGAAAAATGTCAATTCGAAAATTGTAGAGAAACATGAGAAATTCCCAGTGCAGCTTTCTGTGGCTCAATATGTGCTGCATATTGTGTTTTTAGAGCATGAAAGAAGCCCAAGAATGCCCGCAAAGTGCTTTGAGGAGCCAGTCTTGTGGCAGTTTTGCGTGTATTCGAGGGCTTGCCCTGAATACAAATGCCCTGTATAGGCATGTGTGTTCCAGTAAAAAAAAATACTGAAGGAGCCCAACATGCCGTATTTGAGGACAAGTGTATCATGTAAATTACTATGTGAGAATAAAATAAAAGACTGAAACAACAAGACTCTACAGTAGAAGTGTGCAGGTGTGTGCATCAGCATAACGACGAAAACCCCGTGCAAGCTCATAAATATATTACTTAGGTTCGTTTCTGTCACATTATTGTAATTGTTCTCTATCACATTATTACTGCAAAAATGTGCTGGGTAGTACTGCACGATTAAAACACAGTTCAAATACATCATTTGCTTGTACCTTCACATCCAAAGCAACATAGAGAGGAATGGTTAAAAATTTGCTTTGCTCCTCTGACCTTCTGATTGGGTCCTTCTCATGTTTGCTGAGCTTCCTAAAAAAGTATCATAGACACCTTCCAGGTTTTACAGGCAGCTTGAGCACATTGTGTCAGATTGTGGAGAAGCCGAAGAGTTCGCAGTGTCTATAGTGGTGTCCGGTAAATGCAAGTTTCTTGCATGATGCATTGTGCTTATTACCAATTAGATTAAGCTATCATTCTAGCGAAATACTTGTTTTCCAGATATGTCATTTAATGTGTGTTCAAAGAACCACCCTTTTTAAAAGAGTTGCTCATTCTCTAAGTCTACTGTTTGGTGTTGTAAAATGGATGTACGTTGGACAGCATAGTCCTTAGTCCATAGTCCAGCATAGGCATAGGACAGCCTTGAGCTGAAGTAGTATTGGTCATTTGCATGCATATAAAATAGCATTAAGACAAATGTGAAAAGACGAGGGATAACACGATACAGCCATGTAGCAAAATTTACACGTAAGCAAATTGTTTCATGCAATTCCTAGGAATCTAACCAAAACAATAAGAATGTGCTTAAATGAAAAACAATACCTATGCTTCAGGTGCATGGCCCTTTGCCACCATGTGCCATACAGTTCATTATTGAACACTACAGAACTATTTGCCCAATTTACGTCTAACGTCTCTGAATTCGAATACGTTCATTGATTGCACTATGAAGGCTTAGGCAGTGTCTTGAATAAATGCCAGAATTAAATTTATAGTTGTAGCCGCCCTATTTGTGATAAAAAAAGAGCATTTGGAACCAGGTGACTGTTATGCAGTATGCTAAGTGTGCGTATTAGAACAGTCACTTTTATTTTGATTGTAAACGTGTATAAATTATGTATCTACACATCTTAAAGCCATGGACTGCACAATCTTTATCGAAGGTGTTATTTTGGGAATCTAGGTTTTTCTGTAAGCATTGTCTAGAATTAGCAGTACATTAAGGTGCAGTGAAGTCAAGAGAAAAACTTTGTTAACAAAATGTTTAATGTGCATCCTTTTGAGTATTAAGCACATTTGGGTGACTTTACAGCCTACAGTAAAACGCGAATGGGAACTGAGGTGCTTGACTTTTGTTCATTATTACCATATGGCACCACCAAACAATGCAGACAAAAAAAAAAGAGGAAGAGAAGTGAAGCGGACCAAAGGGCAACTCGCTCCTGATGGAAGCTGCATTCCCATCTGCATGATACATGCAATCTGAGTTATAGCAGCAGCCCTTCACCTGTTCACTTTGTTGCACATTTGTGTTGTGTGTGTACTATGTCTGGCCCTGGAATTGTTAGGCAGTGCCACTCGTGCCCTTGATGCCGCGTGCAACACATTCTTCTAACCACAAGTGTCATGTATTATGTGAAGCTACGTTCTGTTGAATTCATGTAATCCACAAAATTTACACTTGAAGCGATGCGCCCTGCTTGCCACCATTGCCAGGAGTAGCACTGGGTGACAGTCCCAGGGCGAGACTTTAACCTTGCTCAGCTATTATGCAAAACTATTTTTATACAGCTGTGGTAATTATTATACGTGTTAAAAGCCTCACAGAATAATATTCTTAATCCGCTTCTTACAATGATCGTTATTTTGCTTTAACTCAGGATGCCTTTCTACCTGCGCGGCATTCTGTGGCGGACAACTCCAACAATCTCAGCGGATTCGTTGCACGGGTATGTTCTTTTGTGATTATCAATGCAGACATTTTTGTAGTTTATGTTTGATGTAAATGCAGAGCTGAAATAAAAACAGGTTAAAAGAGAGCTGACAGGCACTGTCACTAAACGTTTGTCAGGAAGGAAAATCTTTGTTACAAGTTGTCACTATAGCAACACAAGAGAGTGTGCACATCAGAACCTCAGTGCCTAACGACCAACATCATTGTACCGTAGAAGAATCCAGAACATACGAAAACCTGTACTAAACTAGGGACTTATCAAAACGTTATGAGAAGGTCAATTTCTTAAGAGTAACAATTTGTGTTTTGAAGGCTTAAAATATTTGTTGGGTTACTCTGCCGCCTTGCTTGAACTCAAATGACGTGTCCTGCAAAACAGTTTGTATTCGCATTTGATGCAATCTGCAGCAAAATGTGAGCAAAGGGATGCGATACTCGAAGGGCCTAGTATTGAAGTAGCAACCAGTCTGCCCTGTGTACTGCATCCCTAGGGAAAAAAATGTACACTGCACCACAGGGACACGCAACGAACTTTATTCCATGAGCATTTTATTTGTACACAGTGCTTGTGCAGGACTGGTCAGCTGGCTGTTTTCTCGCCACTGAAACAACTACGTACATCAAGAGTGTAATAGGAAGCCACTATCTTTTTCAGTCAGGGAAATAGTTCATAAACATGTGGGATTTCCACGAACAAAATTTTGTTTGCCACACTTTGCTTCGTCGTTTCTTGCCCTCCTGCATGAATAGCTGCTTCGATGGCTGGCTGAAACGACAGTGGTAGCCTAGTAGGTGGCCTTGCAAAGTTATTATTTTGATTTTTAAGAGTCAGCTTGCCTTGGCCAATGCTGTACGGACACGTCAAAAGGCACGGGATTATTGACAGGGTTAGAATGACTTCGAAAGAAATTTGTGAGGTTCTTTAATTTACCTCTGTCTGCTGAGACCAAATCATGTCAGCTTTAATGAAGCAATGTTCAGGTTCGAAAACTGCAAGAGTGTGTGGATACTCAAACACCAGCATTGCTTCAGCTAGCTGAAGTGCCTTCATGACATCAAGGTAGAAGCAAAAGGCTTGGCAAAGGAAAGGTTGGTCGACAAAGGGCTCTTGGTGGTAATTATGTAGGTTCATGGGCTATCGCCTTGAGTAAGAAAATGTGTTCCCGGTACAGTACGAACATAGTGTTAATGCTCAAGAACGAACTGGCACCATCTGCTTAGCACTACACAAGCACGTGCACAGAAAAGGTATGCCTGTTGACCTTGAGGGCCACCACTGGAGAGATCGACTGCTATCGCTAGGACATAGAATGTGACATCACGACTAGAGTTCACACTTTTGCTGCAGCTCGCTGGCTGGGCAATTGACGCCTTGATTGTAGGGTTGCACATAATCTTTCAATCGCAAGGCGGCAATTTAGTTGCCAACTCCTACAGCATGGTTCGCTGCTCAGTACTGCAGTGCCGGACATTTTCAACGAAGCCTGGTGCGAGTTCTCATACATAGCCCAAGTTCAAGCCACCGCTATATGCTTAGTTGATAAACTCACTGAAAGCGAAATAATATGGTCATCCAAAGAGTCATGCAAGCGATGCACACAGGGCTTGTAGCGTGCTCACTTGGTATGGCATCAGTCAAAACACCCTGTGCAGAGATGCTGGCAGAAGTGTGGCAGAAGTGTGGATTCAGGAGACAAAAATATAGGCTGTTGAAATTCCACATTTAATAGGCCAATAATAAATCACCATTCAGCAATAACTCTGGCAAAAGGAACACGGCGCTCTTCCCACGACAATGTTCTGAAAACAGTACTGTTATTGTAGCACAATTGCCTATAGCTCTTTTATGAATGATCATGCCAACTGAATAACCAATATAAATGCATCAAGTTGCTCCCATGAAAGCCATTTCTTGCGCTACACACCGGAGTGGGATGTAAGATCTAAGTTGTTTTGTAACCAAGACGCCTACATGCAATGCTGAAAACATGTAAACACTTCGAAGTAACTGTGATTAAACTGCTGCCGTGATTAAACCACTCAATAACCTGATTAACACTAAACAGCCGGTATCACACAATGCTGTTTTCTATGCCACGGGAAGATTCTAGCAGATGGGCACCACAATGTCTTCTTGAGGCCGATACAGATTCAGGGTGCCAGCAAGCATGCACTAAAGATTTTTCCAGGTGCATTGATTTAGCCTACCACTTTTGTTTTTCTTGGTGGCACAGTCATATTGTGGGAACAATTTTCTGCCTGAATATTTATCGCACGGAGCACTGCAGCCAGCTAAAGCGAGCTTCTTGTTCACACCTTGCCGCAGATGTAGACGTGACCCATTTTTCTGGGCACATTTATTGGGTTCAGGAAACAGTACTGAGTAAGCTAAAAACTTCATTTGTTCTGAATCTAAGGCGGGTGCCAGGTGTTAGCCATTGTTTTAAAAATTTTACCCAACCGGGAAACAATCTTTTGTGAAACTTTTTTCTCATATCAGCTTAATACAGTCCCTGGGTTAGAATGGGTTCATGTGCTTTGGCTCTTTAAAAGGTCGTTTTCCTTTTGAGTGTGTTCCAGTCGCAAGGAAGTTGCGGCTATATTTTGATTTCAGGGACCCTACATGTGACATTACACAATTCCTTCACATGTGGCAACCAAGCTTATTTTTTAAACACATGCCTTTCTTTCAGCATGAAAAGGAAATCTTAGATGATACATGACCAAAATAACTGCTTATGCATTTGTACGATATTCCAACTGAGAGGGGTGAATAGTAGTAAAATGTTCTAGACTTTCATAATTTTTTTACCATGAATACAAAATTTCTTAATAAAAATGGAGCCAATTCACTTTTTGCACTAGCCTATAACAAAGACAAAAAATGAGAAACTGAGCTTTAAAGGGGGCTCTCAGAGGAGCCCACTCTGTGCGTGTCTTCTTTTCTAGAGCAGCTGAGCTGAGCACCCGGTTCTAGAGGTGATCTGCTGCGTGTGGAAAGAGTAGACGTGCAGACGTGGCATGACATGATGTGCATAGTCTTCCCGTGTGTTTAGTACTGGAGGTTGCATAATCTAAAGTTAGAGTTGCTTCAGTGGAGGTTGCATAATCAGAAGATTCAAAGTTGCATTGAAGCGAGAGACAGAGCATTCGCCCCCGCTGCGGCCACTTTTAATGATCGCGTCGTCCCACTGCGTGTGACAGTATCAGTGAGGGCAGAGTGGATGCGAAAGCAGAGCTAGGTTGGCTTCATGCTACTTATGTGAAGGTATCGTTGACACACCATGAAAGCACACCTTAAATCACCGACTCGAATTCAAAAAAAAAATTTTTTTTCATTCAGGTTTGCTTTTTCTGACTGCGGCCCCTTCTCTGTGAAAACAATCAGTTTGCAAATGTATTTGACTAAAAGGTGAAATCTCAGTACAACAACCCAAATTGCTGATTTTAGTGGATTCGGTATGTCGGTGTCTACCTGTACATACCTCCACAAAAAGCCGACTATCGTCTGCTCACACTGTACCATGCCCACCCATGTAGGAATAAAGTTAATTTTGGTTGGCCACCATGCTTATCGGTGTAGTAGCCGTGGTGTGTCCACCCTTATACATTTCGTCGGCTACCCGAAAGCCTCAAAGAACAGCTGTATTTTGCTTATGTGCATTCACTACTGGAATAAGCATGTGTTTGCTAGGATCCCCATACTATTGAGTTAGCTGGCATGCTTTAAAAAGGCTCAAAATATGGCAGTTGGATTTGTAATAGGAAGTCATACTAAAAGGCTTTGTATTACAAAAAGTTAGATTAGCCTGCAATGGCAGGATATAACAGACCAGAAAATGGCTTCAATTACAATTATTTCGCAGCGTATACTGTTCTAAACATGTGGAGATAGAGAAATTCATATTAGGCTAACGTACCTCACAAGAAAGAGGTGACACTAAGAAAATTTATTTATTTCCTCTTACTTATAGGTGATGCCTCACATTATGTTTTTCCTTAGACAAAAGGGACTGCAATGTTCTTCCGCCTGCAAATGTTTGCATAGTTGCCAAAGATAATTCCCTCCCTGCTTTGAGTGCCTGATCTGAGTGTAAGTTACTTTACACAGAACATGTATCCCCGACTTCAATGCCAGTACAGGCGAAGCAGGTACTAAATAAATGCCCACAAAAGGATTTTGGAGCGAGAAAAATGGCACGTGCAATAAAGATATGCCTAGATGTGCCGTCGGTGTCGCTGTCAAACGAGCAATTGGGATATTGAGGGACTGAGCGAAATAAATAAATGCGTGCTTGCCTAAGTATGGCTCTAATATGCATCTTGATTGTGAGTTATCTAAAAAAGACAATTTTGTTTTCTTTGTTTTGTTCTTTTTCTTTGAAGGTGTACTGTTTCCTTTATTTACTTTCGTTTGGGTTGTCGTAGCTATATCATGTGCACATGTGAACAATAACGCCATATTGAAGTTAGTGGTTGTGGGTATTTCTCAGTTGCCTGTCCTTTGTTCAAGATGTGTGGTAAAGTCAATAGAGCAACAACCAGTACAAACCTGTGTGTTGAATTTGTTTTCTTGTTTTAATACGAAAGATCTGACTGGCTATGGGCCCCCCGCAGGGGCGTCTGCGTCAGCAGGCGTTTGGGGTGTTGCGATACCACGTACCCGAGCACACGAGGGTTGGACTCTCCCGCGTGTAGCCGTGCGCGGCTTAGCCGTATCCGGGGAAAGGGGGATCCTGGAGGTTGAGCCGATGCCGGGTGTTCGGACCTTTAAGGCCCCCCCGGCGGAAGCAACACGCCTCTTTGACCTCTACTTCACGTAGACGGCACCCCCGTACTGACCCACCCGGGGGAAATGGGTAGTTGCCTTTTCCTCTCTCTCTCTCCCTCCAGCCTTCGTCTTTCTCTTACTTTTCCATCTTTCCTGTCTTCTCCTAGCTTCCGTTTACTGCCAGTATTTCCAGGCAGCAAGGGTTAACCTTGTGTGAATAACCAACCTAGGTTATCTCATATTTGGTTATAGTGATAACGTACAGCTGGCGTTTGCAGGACCTGTTTTTACAGTCCCTGTAACGTCCCCTTGTTGGGCTCCATGGTGGGTGACTGGCGTTATTGCCGAAAATTAGTTCTCCTATGGCAAATTCCTTCCCACCCCTCCTTGATCGCCGTCAGAAAAGAGGGCGCACCGAAGATGTATTCAAGTTCTTTGGTCGTGAAAGACCCAACTTCCCATGATTTCATGTGATTCACTCGGAAAAGTCTGCCTCACAAGTGCGCACAATCTCCCCATTTCTAGTTTCAAAGTCCTTAACTGAGGCGCTTGGTCAAGGTTACAAGGCAACAAGGATGGCAAGTGGAGATCTCCTCTTGGAGCTCCAGAATCTGAAACAATATGGAAAGCTACCCAGTCTCGTGTCATTTGGGGACGTTCAAGTGACAGTGACTCCGCACCGAACTATGAACACTACCCGCGGCGTTGTCTCAGACGATGACTTGCTTCACCTGACGGACGCAGAGTTCTTGGAGGGCTTTAGTGAGCAGAATGTTGTCAATGTTAGAAGAATAAAGATGAGGCGCGATGGTAAAGAGATTGCAACCAAACACCTAATACTCACCTTCAATTCAAGGGTCCTACCCGCGTCAATCGAGGCCGGGTACATAAAGCTCCGTGTTAGGCCGTACGTGCCAAATCCATTGCGATGTTTCAAGTGCCAGCGCTTCGGCCACAGTTCGCAGAGCTGCTGCGGCCGCCACACATGTGCGAAATGCAGTGCCCACGAACACACCACTGAAGCTTGTGCGAACGCTCTCCACTGTGTAAACTGTGATGGGGAGCACGCCGCGTACTCGCGGTCGTGCCCTACCTGGAAAAAAGAAAAGGAAATTGTTACAATCAAAGTCAAGGAAAACATAACTTTCAAGGAGGCACGGAGGCGGGTATCACACCTGCCCAATAAAACCTTTGCAGATGTGGCACGTCAGGGGGCAGCGTCATAACGGCCGCCGGCGGCTGTCCGACCCGCAAGCAGCGAGTCGGCAGTTACGCCATCCGCCCCCGCGGCGGTTGCAGCTAGCGCTGCTCCGTCAACCGAGAAAAAGGGATCATCGACCCCGAAGGTGGGCGCAGCCGAGGCTGCCTCAACCTCCCAGGTCCCTTCTAGCGCTGGCAACGGCCGGCGCAGCCAAATCCCCCAGGGAGCCCCATCGACCTCCGGGCTGGTGGGCGCAGGGGTCTTGCCCTCCAAGGCGGGACCCTCTCGGGAAACTTCTCGCTCGCAAGAGCACGTGTCCGGCGCCTCACAAGAGGCAATGGACACTACACCTATCCTCAAGGCGCACCAGGCGCCTAAGGAGCGGCGAGGTTCCCTCGAACGCTTCAAAAAGAGCAAAACCCTGGTTACAGGGTCTCGAAAGTGCTCCGTAATCGAAGACATCCCTTCCGTTACCGTAAACACAGCACCAATATAATTTAAAATATGGATACACAAATCATTCAATGGAATGTCAGAGGTCTACTTAGGAATCTTGATGATGTTCAAGAACTCATCCATAAACACAATGCAAAAGTGCTGTGTTTACAGGAAACACACTTGAAATCAAAATACACAAGCTTTCTTCGACAGTATGTTACATTTCGCAAAGATCGCGATGATGCTGTCGCATCATCGGGCGGTGTTGCAATTATAATTCAAAAAAGCATAGCCTGTCAACGTGTACAGCTACGAACGGCCCTTGAGGCAGTGGCGGTTCTAGCTATTCTGCTAAACAAACATCACTATTTGCTCACTTTATATACCCCCACATTATAAACTAAGCAAACAAGAATTTCAGTCCTTATATATGAATTGCCAGAACCCTATGTTGTTCTTGGCGATTTCAATGCGCATAACTACCTGTGGGGCGACTCTCGTATAGATGCGCGAGGACGTCTTGTCGAACAGTTCCTTTTTTCTTCTGGTGCGTGTCTGTTGAATAAGAAGCAACACACATATTACTCTCTAGCAAACAGAACCTATTCTTCCATAGGTCTTAGCATAGTCTCCCCGCCTGTACTGCCTGAACTTGAATGGGAAGTTACCGACAACCCTTACGGCAGCGACCACTTCCCTATACTGCTAAGATCACTTAAAGAAAACGAATATCCACCACACGCTCCTAGGTGGAAGAATGAGACAGCTGATTGGGAGAAATTTCGATTTCTTACTAGTATCTCATGGGCTGACCTGTCTTCGTTAGGAATTGATGCTGCAGTCGAGTTCTTTACAGCCTTCATAATAGATGTCGCATCTAAATGCATATCAGAAGTAAAAGGCTTGGCCTGCAAACGGCGTGTCCCGTGGTGGAACGACGATTGTAGTATGGCTCGTAAAAAACAGAACAGGGCGTGGGGGTTGCTACGCGCTTCTCCCACTGCGGAGAATCTTAGCAACTATAAAAAAGTAAAATCCCAAGGCAGGCGAACCCGCCCACAGGCCAGACGAGAGAGTTGGCAGAAGTTTCTATCGAGTATTAACTCGTTCAGAGATGAGGCCAAAGCCTGGAACAGGGTCAATAGTATAAGAGGGCGACCAGCATACTCACTCCCTTTGGTAAACACACAAGGCGATACCCTACAAGACCAGGCGGACTCACTTGGAGAGCACTTTGAGAGCGTGTCAAGTGCCAACCATTACTCGCAATCCTTTCTGAAATATAAGCAAATAGAAGAATGTAAGCCACTCATGAGAAAATGTCAAGAGAATGAACCATACAACTGCCCTTTTAGCATTGCCGAGTTGAGAGCTGCCTTGAGCGCATGCAAGAGCTCTGCACCGGGATCTGACAGAATCATGTATGAAATGATCAAAAACTTACATAAAGACACCCAAGTTACACTAGTCACAATTTACAACACCATCTGGGCTGCGGGATACCTCCCCACTGCATGGAAAGAAGCCATTGTGATCCCGGTTTTGAAACAAGGCAAAGATCCTTCCTCAGTGGCAAGTTACCGCCCGATAGCCCTGACAAGTTGCCTTTGTAAGGTATTTGAAAAAATGATCAATCGCCGTCTCGTGCATCTCCTAGAGTCCAGCAAAATGCTTGACCCATTTCAATGCGGTTTTCGGGAAGGGCGATCTACAACCGACCATCTTGTGCGCATCGAAGCGAGCATTCGCGATGCCTTCGTGCACAAGCAATCTTTCTTATCTGTATTTCTGGATATGGAAAAAGCGTACGACACAACCTGGCGGTACGGAATCCTGCGCGATCTTTCCGCGCTAGGCATCCGCGGCAATATGTTAAATATTATAGAGAGCTACCTAGAGAACCGTACATTTCGAGTGAAAATAGGTGCTGCACTGCCGCGTACATTTATACAGGTAACTGGTGTACCCCAGGGTGGCGTACTCAGCTGCATGCTCTTTGTCGTAAAGATGAACACGGTTCGTGCATCTTTACCACCAGCTATTTTCTATTCCGTCTACGTAGACGATAGACAAATAGGTTTCAAATCCTGCAACCTCACAGTCTGCGAGAGACAGGTACAGCATGGTTTGAACAAGGTGTCACAGTGGGCAGAGAAAAACGGATTTATAATCAATCCTCACAAGAGTTCTTGTGTTCTGTTTACATGAAAGAGAGGCCTGGTTCTGGATCCTTGCTTAGAACTGTGTGGACAACAGATACCTGTAAACAAACAACACAAATTTCTAGGTGTTATACTTGACAATAGACTCAATTTCATCCCACACATTAAACATCTTAAAGAAAAATGTCTCAAAACAATGAACCTAATGAAACTTCTATCCCAGACTACGTGGGGTAGCGACAGGACATGCCTAATGAATCTCTATAAGAGCCTGATTCGGTCACGATTAGATTATGGCGCCGTGATCTATCATTCTGCCGCCCCGAGCGCGCTAAAGATGCTAGATCCGGTCCACCATCTAGGAATCCGCTTAGCCACGGGCGCTTTCAGAACAAGTCCCATTGAAAGTTTATACGTAGAATCAAATGAGTGGTCACTTCATCTGCAGAGAACATACATCAGCCGAACATATTTTCTGAAAGTGCACTCTAATCCTCAACATCCGTCTTTTAATACCGCTAATGATATGACATGTTCTACACTCTTTCAGAATCGTCCCTCCGTAAGACAACCTTTCTCGATGCGTGTGAGGGAGCTTAGTGTTGAAATGGATGTCCCAATCCTCAAACATCGCCTAATGCCTCCAGCTCAGCTGCTACCTCCTTGGGAGTGGCAGATGATACAATGCGATATATCTTTCATGCAAGTTACAAAACACACTCCAGAGATTGAAATACAAATGCATTTCCGGGAACTCCAATACAAACACTCCTGCACGGAGTTCTACACAAACGCGTCGAAGTCACGCGAGGGGGTGTCCTGTGCAGCCGTCGGCCCATCCTTCTCGGAATCCGATGTACTGCATCCGGAAACAAGCATCTTTACAGCTGAGGCCTACGCACTGTTGTCGGCTGTAAAGTATATAAAGAAATCAAAACTCGAGAAATCAGTTATATATACGGACTCCCTAAGTGCTGTGAAGGCCTTAAGGTCATTTTCTAAGCACAAAAATCCAGTAATCAATGAACTCTATTCCGTCCTATGTAAAACGTATATATGTAACCAGCATGTCATCATATGCTGGGTGCCGGGTCATAGGGGCATCGAAGGCAATGTTCTGGCGGACCAGATGGCCACATCAATCGCATCGTATTCTGTAAATCCTACCGCAGCAGTCCCTGTCACAGATCTGAGGCCCTACTTGCGCAGAAAATTGCGAAACTACTGGCAACGCTCATGGGACATGGAAACAAATAATAAATTGCACATAATAAAGCCACAATTAGGGTTCTGGCCCTCTGCAACAAAATCACGCCGAACAGATGTCGTATTGTGCCATCTAAGAATAGGACACACATTTGGCACCCACAATTTTTTACTGACTGGAAATGAACCCCCAACCTGTGGGAGATGCGGGGAGAGGCTGACCGTCCTCCATGTCCTCCTGGAGTGTCGGAAAGCCGAATCTGACAGAAAGAAACATTTTCCGTTAGCATACCGGCAGCACATTCCCCTTCATCCTGTAATGTTACTCGGCCCAGAACCGCTCTTTGACACTAACGCAGTTCTAGACTTCCTGAAAGATGTTGTGTTACATGTAATTAGCCCTATACGTTCATAGCGTTTCCTCTCTCCAGAGGATGCCGCTGTGAAAGCTATTTCGTATAGCACATGCCTCTCGGCCCTTGCGTTTCAAGGGCTCTGGCGAGGCACTAGTGCTCTAAGACAATTTTAGCATCTCGCATATTTTATACAATGCATCATTCTTTTTAATGCATTCTAGTGATCATAGTACATGTCATTATTCATTGCCATAATTTTATTACGTGTAATTTTTATGCAATTTACACAAACTCTTTTAGGCTCCTTTACAGCCACGTCACATTAAATTCACAGAGCCCATCACACCACGACATATACATTACCACAAGCATGGCGCTCTTTGGCCATACCTGGCCCTTGCGCCATTAAACCTCAAACATCATCATCATCATGGTTATGTGCCAAAATATACAATGCGATTATGAAAAAAAAGTTTATCAGAACATCCCATTTGTTTTAATGATAATTAGCCTATTTAAATTACAGAACCCACAAGTGGCATCTAGATTTAAATAGAACTAATCTTTGGTGACCCTTAGTTCGGAACAGGTGAGAGCAGTGCTAAACAGACAGAGCGAGTCCATATAGAAAAATCGCTTGGTGCACTGTGCACAGACTGATAAGTGATATGTTTTTGCAGCAGAGAAGCAATTAAATATGCAGTAACCCTTTGTAACGCATGAAAGTAACGCACGGAAGCACATAAAGAGGCAGCAGGTGGTCGCACACAAATGTGCCATGGTTGTACGTTTGTCAACAAGCATGCCATTTTCATGTAACTTCAAAAAACAGATGCTGCACTGACACGTTTGCCTTTTTGTTATCTTGTGGGATTTCAGTATTTTCTGGGTTAATTGTTGCTGCTTTCGCTAATAAGTTTGACCTGTGAAATTAACGCCATCATCTGCACTGCTTACATTGTATGTACCCTAATCGTCACATTATAGTGGTGCTCAAACATGAAGGCTCTCCTTCAAATATAGACTTGTCTGGTCTACATATGCTTTTCTTCATGCCAAAGGAATAAAATGTACCATGTTTGTGTGAGAAGGAAAGAGACAGACTGGTGTTTATTATTGGACAAATATCTAGGCTTAGTTGCCATAACATCTTCGCATTATTTCAACAAATTATTTGGTCTAGTTCTGTAACATTCATACTCTCGCTTATCCACTTAGGTATAGGGGAAAAAGGCGAAAAAGTAAAGCATTGCAGTAGATTTAGCTCAATTCTCTTGATTACCGTTACCTTTTTGGCTTGGCAGCGTTTCTTTTTGGAAAAGCATACGTACAAAAGCACGTTTTGACCAAATAGGCTGATGTTTGCCAGGCTTTGCGAGCACCACTATAACGTGACAAAAGCAGTGTGTGGCCATTTGGTTATAGAAATTCTGGTGTAATGACACCACAGAAAGCAAACGAAGATATGTACACATATGGGGACACAGACACCGGATCTCACTTCAAGCTTTAAAATAAGGAAACAGGCAATATTTAATAACAGGTGGAGATATGATCTGATGATATCTGTCAAAGCAAATTCCTCGTGCAGTGCAACTAATGGATCACTGATACCTTTGCCATTCTTCTTAAATGTTGCAAGCCACAATTACCTCGAACGTTGTCAGGCCATGATACTTGGATACAATGAAGGTTTTGTGGAACACAGGACCGCAGTCACATTATTTGCAGTGTTTAGCAATGTGTGATGGAGGGTTGCTTCACAACCCAGATGACCTTTACTCCCTCAATCTCCTTGATTTCACATTAGCAGAGCATCCCATCTGTCCGATGTAGGCATGACCTTATGATGGCAGCAGACTACACTACGCTTGCGTTCTTGCTCAGTGGATGCATATTTGGCCTCTCTCTTTTGTTCTAACATTGAAAAACTCTCCTAACAAGGGTTTGAGAAAGAAAATGATTTGCACAACTAAATTATGAACAAACACGGAATATAATGAATGAGATGTGTGAAGTAAAAAAGCCGTCGTAGTTATTTTGTATGCTTTTGTTATTTCCATGCGTAATATTTAGCTGGTACATAAGGTAAATTTTTTGGTATTAAGCTTGTGAAGAAAGATTTGCTCTGATGCGAGTAAAAAGACTGAAGCCAGGAAAACAAATACTTTATTGTGTGTGGCACAATTTGCAGGCGGCGCACTGTGCAACGGATGTTATGTAGAGTCTGCCATTCCAATCCTGTCGTGCCTCTATTGCATAGAGATACATTGTATTACTTTGAAATTGGGGCTATTGAAGTTGACAACTCTCATTCGCACACTCTGATGCACTGCTAAATAGATGGGTTCATTCCTCTGTTCTTGAAAACGCGTAGTAGCCAGAAATTATGACCAGACGTATGTAAGATAACTAAGCTTTGGAAGATTCCCACGAAAAGTACATTAATCATTCTCAGTTACATTGCATGCAAACTTTTTTTTTAATGAACGGTGTCACTTCATGTCACTACGTGTTGGATATGATGACTGTTTTTCTTATTAAAGCTAGAGTTAAGGTTAGGCGCTTGTGCCCTGCATGACTTTCGCTTTGTTTGCTTCTGTGGTGCCATTACGCCAGAATAAATCCATGACTGGAGCTGCCAGTCCATGCAGTTATACTACATTGTGCTCAGTACGGCTGGCGGCCTGGATTTGATGAGTGCGAAGTTATACTAGGAACTTCCGAAGGGTAGAATTTTGTATCAGATGGTGGTCCATATTACAGTATGGTGAAGCGTATGGAACAGTGTGAGGAGAGACAGATGGGACAAGTGCTACTGACAAGTGTGAAAATTTACTCCAAAGTTCGCTGCAGCAGCACAATGCGTGCATTTTCCTGCTGCAGCGAAATTTGCCAATGTTCATAGTGGTCACCCGAGCTTGTCCCATCTGCATTACACTTCACCGTACTCTAATGGCAGTAACAAAAGCAACCAACTGACCTGCTCAATAATCAAAGACCACAGAATTTCCAAATTGTAGAAGAAATGATTCAGTGTAGCACCTGTTTTCTTAACTGACAAGTAAATGGCACACTTTTCTATAAGCCGATGACCAGATGCATTTTCCATTCATATACATTATTTTATGCAACTGCTTCCTGCTTCTTAGGTGTTTTATTGCTTTTAGGAAGCATTCCAAAGTACTTAAGTGTTTGTTCTAAAGTTAAATCAATTGTCTGCCTGCACTATGAGTCATTACTCTATAAGCCCTTAGTTTGTCAGTGTCCTTGGCGCTGTTCCCACCTAAATATGAATAACCAAATAACCGTTTTTTAAATCTTCATATGTATTTCATTAGAAAAATTTTCTCAATTTTAGGAAGAAGTCCGGCTTGCTCCAAGCTTAGTGTGAAATGAAGAATTGGCACTCCAGATACATTCATGCTTGCTTGTCGTCATAGCCAGTCGGTTAGCTTAATGTTTGGTTCTTCGTATTGAATTCTCAAGAAAGGTACGAACTCTGTAATTCATTGAAAACAAATGTTTGCACTTGTAGACACAGCCACGCACAAAGTCCTTGAGCTCATTGATATTTTTTAAAAGAAAGTGCAGCTTCTGTGTGCAGCAATAGGCTGAATAAGACGAGGGTAAATAGAAAGATGCCGACATTAGTCATCAAGAGTTGTCGAACAAGGGGCGTCTTATTCTGGAGCCAACATTTTTCCAAGGGAATCCAATGGATCTAGCCTGAGACTTTTCGTTGTTCAACCTGGCAAGTCTCCTTGTGGAAACATTTCACGTCATCCGTTCCACCACCCTCGACCAACAATATACTAATACACTTGGAAGCCCATGGCAAGGTAGCAAATTCCCATTCGAAGAAAGTAAATGTAGTATGCACCCTGGAAGGTAGCAGGAACAGTATTTTATTTACGTGAATGAAATGCAGGTTTACTTTCCAGTTACTTTATTTTGATCTCCATTCTATAATTGGAAAGCATGGTTACTCAGAGAGAAGAATAAGCTCACACAATGTTACTCCTTTGTGTCTGTTAAATCTGTCCTGGTTGCTGCACTACCAGTGCTGTCTGCAATTGCATAGGAGTGTTTTGAGTATTCGCCCCGATTGAAAAGAATAGCTACCTCAGAATGTCTGTTGATGATTTGCAGCTCAAATTTTATATCTATGCCGTGACTGCGATGCTATGCGCTTTTTAAATAAGAGCGATGTGCTATTTCAAGTGCGATCAAATGCAATCTGAAATGACCTCAACTTGGGGGACGGCATTATTGGAGGCCAATGTGAGAAGGGCTATTTGATTTCTGAAAACAAGGCACTTAAACATGAGAAAGCATGACTAATTTTATCTAAAGTTGCTGCTATTGGATATGATCAGGGAAGGTATTTGTTCGTGGCATTTGCAACATGTTACATTGCTGGCTTTATATCTTGCACTGGGTACAATGAAATCTCGCTGCTTGCACAATATTCAACTAAACATTGTAGCCATGCTAAAGTGTACGTGCAGAACACAACTCATCCACTATTATAAACTACAGTGGAATCTATATAAGTGCAAATCGCTTAAAGGAAACCACACGTTAAACAGAACACCGTTCTCATGGTTGGCTGGTTGGCTGTCTGCAATGTCTCTCAGTAAATATAACTTCTAGTAAACAGAACCAATTTCCCTGTTCCTTGAGCTTCCGTTGAAAGGGCATACACTAAAAATATAGAGGGGACCTTGTTTGGAACTTTCACAAATCTAGTCGTAAACAAAACTGCATTTTAATGGGAGCGAAATGCAAAAACACCCATGTACTTAGATAAGGGGCAGGTTAAGGAACCCCAGGTTGTCGAAATCAATCCGGGGTTACTACGGCATGCCTCATGATCAGCCGGTGGTTTTGCTTGTAAAATACAATAATTTAATTTTTAATGGCTGGCTCGGAATACAGCGCAATAATTACAATAAATTATTTGGCTCATTTGTGTGATGATTCTGAATTTACTAATTTAGTACCTCGGTATTTATCATCATGATTTTGTGCTAGTCCATGCAAAATACCACTGATCTGTCTCGTTATACAAGCCACTGTTAATTTGGCGTGGCTTAGTCTTGAAAGCTGAACATATAGTTGATGAAAAAGTATGGAATGTCAGTGCAAAGTAAGAGTTAAACACGTGGTTGTATATTTACAGGTCAATATGAAACAAGAGAAGATTTATCATTTCTTTCATTTCCTAACGTCATTGTGTTAGGACATGCAGAATACTTGTTACGGCCATGTTTACAGTGTACAGTGCTCTTTTTTTAAATCTCGACAATTGTCTTACTGGGGCAAAAATGCGCTTTCTTTCGGGCCAGAAAGTTAACATATTATATTTATTACATTTTGTGTCTATTAATGTTTCTTCTCTATCAGTGTGTGTCTCGTGTAATTTTGCTTTCAGCAAGTAGCACCTGCTCTCGAAGGCGTTTGCTGGCCTCGGAGGCACTGCCGATAACTAGCATTTTCGCGAGGACGACTGTATGACAGCACAAGCTTTGCAGGGAGGGGTTCTGTGAGCAGTGAAAAGAAAAAAATGAAGAAGTGCGCCGACGGGGTCATTCGTCAATTGACCACGTGTGCGCGTGACTTGGGCAATTTAGCGGTGTCCCTTTGACGTCGATTGGAACACGTGTGGCGAGCACGCGGCGAAATGCTTCGTGGCGGACGGAATAGTGGCAGACGGAATACCGCAGGCCAAAGTATCGGACGCCGGCCTTCGCTCCGAGCAGGTGCAACGCCTGCTCGGGTGGTCAGCTCTTAGATCACCCGCGTGCGATATTTCGGTCTGCGGTGTTCCGTAAGCGCGTGACCCTGTGCCACCAAGCATTTCGCTACGTGCTTTCCGCTCCTAAACTAATATGCCTTTGATTCCTTCGTAATACTCTCGTTTTACCTCCCATTTAAATGGCAGGGAAGTGGGCATGGTGCGGTACTCTCGTTGTATGCCGAAATAATGCTCACCTCAATGCGAGTTTTATCGGACGCCCTTTCAATGAGAGTAAAACACCTACAAAAGGGAATGCGCTGGAGGACAAGCGAAGAACGCCCATCTGGGTGTTTTTCTGTTTGCCTTATAGTTACATACGCAGTCAATAGACAGCCATTATGTATAATGAACGAAAGGGCGAATTGAACGCATCAAACTGTAAAAAATAAAAAACATCCCAGTTGACAAAGACAACAGAAATTTCTGTTGCAACTACAGAAATTGTAGTTGGGACGACAGACATTTCTGCTGTACGATAGTAGTTCCTGACGTTTCTGTAGTTGCGACAAAAAATCTGCTGTCTTTTTCAACTGGCATGTTCCTTATCTTTTGCAGTTTTATGCGTTCCGTGCACTGATTCCCTCTATTTCGCACATTTCTGACCTTATGACAGAAATTCTGAAGTCACACCAGAAACACTCTGTCGCGACGACCAAGAGTTCTGAAGCTGTCCCGACAAAAACTGTAATGGAGTCGCAACAACCGCTTTCTATCGTGACAGCGATTCTGACGTTACGACAGAAATTCCGGCATCGCAACAGAAACATTCGCTCCCGACGACTAAGAATCCTGAAGTCGCAACAACAACTTTCTATCGCAACAGGAACTCTGTCGCGACTACACATTTTCTGTCGTGGCGTTAGAGATGTGCCATTTTCTGTCACAGCGACACAAGTTCTGACACCGCGACAGTAGCGCTTTCCATTACGACGCTTTAAAATTGTATGTCTTGTTCGCATCGGTGGTGTTCACTGTACTTTTCTCTTGCGTGATATTCAATCGTGCATCTCTAAAGCCGGCAATGCTGATAGCACCGACACCGATATTAAAGTCGACGTGGCCGATTGTTACAATTGTGCCGTGACGACGAGGCAGAAGCCACGCCCAAACAACCTCTTCAAAATAGGCCGCTGATCGAGATAATACCATCTGCGGTAATGGCTGCGTATCTGTTTTGTTTTATTTGGTAGGATGTGGCACACAGGCCTACCGACTTACATCTGCCGTTACGCTGACACGTTAGTTAATTTTACAGAAATACTGCATAAGCTTTGTTGCAAAGCGCAAAAAAATTTTTTTGGTTTGTTCCACAAAGTTTCGTGATACACTGCCTTGCTCGGGTCTCAGAATTCTGGCACAGCGCTGCCATGAGCAACCAGTATGCTGTGATAATGAACACTCATCCACGAATGTTTATGTAGCTATTTTGCATTGAACACACGAATTATATGCACGATCTTAAGTGTAAAGAGTGAGAGACAGCTGTCGAAATGAGCAGAAGCAACCCTGCGTCCCCGGTCACCATTGTCTATTTCTGAATTTCTTATTTCACATTTATATCGTAAAGGAAAATCGATGCTCTAGCACTCCGCGATGTACTTGTCGTTGGTAACAAGACTTTTGCTCTTCTAGAAATGCGCCAGCTGACGCGGTGAAGTGAAAGCGCATTTTCGCTCTCAATATGCAAATGCAAACATCAACGAAGACTGAGATTCTTACTGTTGACACAGCCAATATGTAAGCGTATCATGTTCAGCGGGTGCAGCGTTAAGATACTGGATTCGGGATCCTCAGGTCGCAAGTCCAAATCCGCGGCGGGCAACGTTTTATATTTTTGTTGTTTGTAATAACAAATTTACATAGCCTTAAAGTGGTCTCTGTCAATTTTTAATTAAATATTGATCAAGAACTACAGAACGTCCCACTACAGGCAACAGACGTCAGACAACGGAACGTCAGAAAGGGAACGTCCGAAATAACGACAGACTGAAATTTCCTGTTGTGTTTTTCATCTGGGATCCCGCCGTTTTTCATTGTTATGCAGTACAATATGAATTTCTGGGCTGACATCATTGATAAGGTTTTGTTTCCGTGACGATGAAATCCAGAAGAGCGTTCCATAACCGATGGGCACGAGGAAGCGTGACCATTTGAATGCAGAAGTATTCTCACAGATGCGTATAAAGCTAAGGCGATAATGCATTCTGCGTGATGTGCAAGATATGATTTGCAGCCGTAAAAAAAGATTACGTAGCAGCACGAATGTCCTTGTTTAGTAATGATGAAAGTAGAAAATCACGGCGACTACCTGCGGTACGAAATAAAGTATCAAATTTTATTAGTGAGATACTTGAACCATATTTATAGCTACGTGATTTAAAACCCGCCACCTTATTCATAACACATTCTAGTAAGCTGATTAGGTTGGTATATTCAAGCGAAGTGCCTTATGCAACCCTTGTAGGTATGACGAACTACTATGCGGACAATAACTACAATTTTATAACTTTGTTACAGATAAAACCTGAACATGCAATGTTAGCTTGCAGCGATCGTCTCTAAAGCACACCATTCATTTAGTGAAATGATAAATCATATTTATCGGATTTATGGGTTAATTTTATTTCCTTCGATTTAGCGACTGGGTATGTGTGTTTACCCAATCGTGCTTATCTTTTAGGTTGGGCGTGTGCCGCCTACGTTACCTACAAAGAACCTGTTCATTTGATCTACATTTAGAGATATCTCTAAGTGAAACCAGTGTGCTAAATGGAAGAGAAATGCTGAAATGTAGCCATAATAATAATATTTGCAATTAAATTTAACGGGAAATATTACGTGCAGAATGCTGGCATTTGTATTTGTTCTTCGGTTGCACCTATTCTCTGCGACATACCTTTATCAGTGTTCGATCAGCGGGTTCAAGAACGAATTTCTCGTCACCAAGTGTCGCACATTTTCCGATATGTAGACGATAGCCTAGTCTTACTTCATCTGCCCACAGAGGATAAACTTGTTAATGACGTTAATTTCATTCTAGATATATTTGAATCCGCCTCTGGAGGTCTCACCATCACCCATGCCATGGGCAGTGACAACTGCGTACAGTTCATGAGCCTAAAACTAAATTTCGCCGCTAAACACTTCTGTTGGTCTTACAATCTGAACATACAGTCAATTGGGCGGTGCTGTTGCTGTAGCACCATGTTGGAGAGAATGGCTGTTAGTATACATTGTATGTGTCCATGTCCTTCGGAAGTTATTTTGTTTTGAAGCCATGTACGGAGCAGAGAAGGCAGATTTTGGCTGCAAGATTTGAGAGCTAGCGTTGCGAATTTGCAACATAGAGGAAGAAGGCAGCTTGTCATGCTAGTCGGGCGACAAGAAAGCGAATATGAGAAAGCAGGATAAGAGAAAACGTGTAAAAGATGCGCTAGCGGAAGGAGTAACTACGTTGAAGGCCTTCAATGTGGAACCCCCTACAACTCAGGTAATCAGCCTTGTTTCCTTGACAGAACAATCACGACCAGAGGCCGGCTGCATCATTTTGCGAAATGTGCAACTGGTCCTTTCACTTTCGTTGCATCTACCTGATTCGCTGCCCACGTCGCACATTAGTCGATGACCATCATGCCATATCCTATAGAATGCATTGATATATTGCACTGGCAATCCATCCGGCGAGGTATATGCAATACCAAAGAAGTTCTTTGTAATGGTAGCCATATGACGTTGATATCTTGGGTCTGGCACTTCTGCCACCAGTTCCATGCATGTATCGAGGAACTCTATCGCATATCAACGTGATTTGCAGGATGTTACGAAATCAATTAACCAATCACTTTACTGCCACGTCAATAAAAAGCACAGCGCATGAAACCCAAAAGCTCGACTGAGCATGAAAATGCTGCTACGCCCACCAGCAGTACAGCACCTCGGTACAAGGAACACTACAATAAGCTGGCGTAATTCTGCGTATACAGGCAGACGTACAGTATAGTCACCATGAGCATGCGTATGTACCAGGATGATAGAAGGAAGGCAAAACAAGAATACCATTAATAAAAGTTCATACACAACCTGCTTGCAATAAAACATTGTGGTGCACTGGAAGTACAGTTGAATTACGTTGGAATGTCAAGATGGTTTTCTGCAAGTTTTAAAACAGAAGGAAGCATGAACCAGTAAATATGAGCACTGTAATTATTATGTCTTTCATCACATGTCGAATACAGAATAGTACGCTATGTGAATTCGGCAATGTAAATAAATGCGATGTTTTTTTTTTTGCTCACTGCGTTCCTAACTTCATAATACTAGTTAACCTCAAATACTGCAATCAGTTTTCGGTCACGTTCGCTGCAGAGGCAAGAATTCTTAAACGATTCGATTTAGAACACAGACAAACTATTTTTGAGGCGAGAATATTTATCTTTCTCAGAAAAAGAGATGTGTTTTGTCCCAGTGCGATAGTTGAAGTGTGCCATCCGAGGAATTCCTAATAGTTTGCTGAAATGTACACAAGGTCAACTTTCTAATGGTCATAGCGTAATTATTTCTGAATAGTTACACACATAAACGCAAACCTCACAGCGGAAGAGCGCCGCTGTCATTCCCTTATTAAAGGGTCATTTATGAGGAAGGTAACGGTTGCACCGTCGGTCGAGCATTAGGCGACCATCTTATAAAGCCACGATTGCACTATCTTCAATATTGCCCAACGTTGAGGTGCAAGCAGTCAAAACACTCTTGGATGAGCGTCTACTAATGGTATGACTGTGGCGTTCTTCTGATGTTCTGTTTCAGTTTTTTTATAGAAATGTCCAGCAATAATTAGGCTGTACAAATTACGCCCCTCACTCCATAATAACTTGCGGAGACGGTTAGGAGGCCCTCCTGATGCGCGCTTCAGTTATCTTACTGGATAAATCTGCTAAAAATTTTTGTTTTCAAAAAAGGAGATATTATTTGCAATGTCATTTTTTTTACATATTACATCAACTTGTTTGTTCTGCGTCTCGTTTAATGATCGTAATCGAGATAAAAACATTACGTAACCTGACCTTTTTATTTCGGGCATTTTCAACGCATATTCTGACACACCGTGTACACATGAAATGGGCAAGTTATGTCACATAGGATGGTACCGTATACGCTATGCAATAAGTTACCTCACGATCACCACGCAGCCATCGTTGGTTAATGTAGCCACGCTTAAACTTGTACCTGCCATTCGTTCCTCCAGTCCCCCCGATTCGACTGCTTTGGTGCTATCTTATTTTGTGTCTTGTCGAGTAATCTTGTGCCACTGGGTACAACGAACTTTGTATATCTTGGTTTATAACTTTTTCATTCCTCGCCAATGAAGTTATTATTGCCACGTGCCTCTAGGAATGTGTCCAAATTGCCAAACACTGAATGGCCGCACTGAGCAAGCCGGCATGACAAGCAGCTGAGTGTCTAGGAATATGTGACGTAAGAGAAATGGCGGACAAAGCGCGCGTTTGGCGTGCAACACATGTAGGTTTTAAAAAATCGCTAAAATAAGTAAGTTGTTAAAATTTAGGGTTTCAGATGAACGTTTGCGCCTTCGTTACGGTATAACTCAACCCATGAAATTAGCGTGGAGCCATTGTCATTTTCGTGCTCCAATATTTGTTTGATTTAATTTATCGTAGGGACCGATGACTGCCTGGAGCAATGTAGTTCGTTCATCGGACATCTGCTGGTAATGTGACATTAATGGCCTCGCCGAAGACCTATTTTATGAGACCAGCGGTGGTCACTACTTTGGTAGCTGCCTCATTGATGATGATGAAGATTTGCACCTCCCGAGTTTCAGCGATTGTTTCTACGCCTATGAGCTGTCACGCATGGTGTCACTTGCTTTCTTTAGAACGTAGCGGTTCTGCATTTGTAAGCCAATTGTTCACAAGTGTTACACAGTTTCGCGCTACACATGTGAACCGCCACCGACAATGTCTTGTGCACCATCTGCAAAACCTTTTGCGAGTTTCAAAACTCTGTATATGAGAAGGTTTGCCCTTTCGCGCATGTCTTGCTGTATGAATGAAATTTTTTTTAAAGGATTTATAAACTCATGAACCACTGACCAAGCTATAGAAAATAAAACGCCATCAGCAATGACCAAACGTCTGCGTAGATAGCACAGCTCATCACTTTAAGTATTATACGTGATATACTTGAAGATTTCATTGCTTTGTTGCATCGGGTGGGCAAGGTTTGGGATTGCATTGCGTGTGAAAATGACTTTCAGCGCGTTGTTGGGCCTGGTATGCATTGTGAACTGCAATGCGTGCGTCAGAGAGAGAGAGAGAGCAAGTCATAAATGAAAGGCAGTCACCTGGACGAGGCCGCACTCCAGGCCTGTTTATGAAATTTTATCAACATGTGGTTTTTTTATAAAATCTGGTGGAACATTGCGCGGCACCGGGATTCGAACCACGGTCTTGTAGAGGACCTCCGGGCTGAAAGTACAATTTTAGGGTGTATTTTGCAATTGTGTATTGTTTTTTTTCATGCCTTTATGTGGAATATACTATTTACCCTAAATTGTTTATGTCTGTTACATTCCCTATGCCTTTGTTGTGTGTTTCTACCCAACCAGTCAGCGCCTCTACCCAGTCTTCGAAGTCCATGTCGTCAACGTGTCGTACCTGTTCCTTCTCCAAATTATTCGAGTATGCAGCATGAAGCACGTATGTAGTCTGCATTTGTCCACTAATCAATGGCAGATCGGTCGACGTACTGCTTTCTTTAGAGGAAGCTTTCAAAGTTAGCGAGTCGCTCATTTTAAGCAGACTCAACTAAGATTTCTGCTAATGCATTCATGCCGCGCAGATTATTTAAAAATACTAATATCTAGCCTCACATGCATGCTGCATTTATGTTGGATACTTCAGTAGACGTTTGTAATGTTGCGTTGCCCGTAAATTTGCACCCTATGTGACGATGTCTAGCTTAATTTTCTCATTTGATGATAGACTTAGTCACACAACGACGATGAAATGCGCTGCCTTTGTATGTATTTCCGTAAGACGCATGGAATGAGGGCCTTCTGAGTGCGGTGGGTGCTATCTGCTGTCGTTTCTATTTGTGACATCGCGGGTCACAGCGCATAGTGACAAACGATAGTTGCGTGACTCTTTGCTGTCGGAGGAGTTTATTAAAAGGTCTTTTATATAGGTCGGATGTCTCGTGTAGGGCTATGACGGCGAATATAGAGCACGTGGCTGGCCCATTTGCGAGCGAAGAAAATGCATTTCTTGTGTTGCGCCACTAAACTGGTCTCTATTGTCCTATTAAAGTTTATACTTACTTTTTATTTTGCAGAATGGTTGTTGCAGGGTAAATTTCGGATTCCGCTTGCTTGTGGATCTAAGGGCTTTGCATCATTAAGCTATTTCATGTTATTGGAATAGGGTCCTGGAAACCAAACGAGGTCATTTAATTAGACATCTCCGCTTAAGTGATGCAAACAGGAAAAAACGACGCAGAATGTGCGCCTACTTTCAATTCGAGTAGAAATTCAACTTCAAAATTAGCGCACCATAAAAGGCGTTCGTACCGGGCAGCTTCTGTGGAGTGCTAAGGCCACAGAAACAACGTATACCCAACTAGTACCCTCAAAAATCAACATTACCTTAAGAGACCGTTGCCTTTCTAGGGTTGCTGAGAGAGCTGGCGAAGAAAAATCGCGCATTTATGCTCACAAGTTGTATAGATTAAGCACCGCTTCAACTGACGCAGTGACTTTATCTGCACTCTACGCCGCTAGTTTAGTTGCATATTTTATTTGTTGGATTCTATTTTGAGAATTTGGGGTGAAGTATGACGCTGCTTATTGCCTGCTGCAGGAATGCTGGCTCTTACATTTGTTCGATGATTTGGACTGCGTAGCGTAGCGATGTGGCCTGAGGTGTTTAGTTTCTGCTTGCGTGCCCGTGACAGCAGATACAGTGTTTGTGTCGTACGTCTTAATGGCGAAGTTTGCTGGCGAGTACATTGAAGAAGCGCTTCTTCAAGGTCATTGTGTAATTTTGGTGCATGAGATTGCACCTTAGACGTAAGACGAAATGAATAAGGTAGGGCGGTGGTGGTGAGAGGGTGATTTGTTTGTGGTTCTGGTGGTAGTGTGCCGCAGCTGCAGGCGAGATAGATTTACATTATTGCGCACTGGGATCGTAGCATGATTCCGTTAACAGCAGTGCAAATGTTCTTATCCTGAAACTAGCAGCCGCGTCTTACCGAGCGATGGCTCAGAGCACCAGCGCCCTGGCTCCGGTCTTTTTGAGGACCCGGGACTGGCTGCATTTCCGATACTGCCAGAAACCCCCGCACAGACTGGGCACCCGGACCTCATGTTTGTGGGCCACGGCGTTAAGGAAAAGTTCTCCTATAACTGATGGCTAATTTATTCGCTTGAAATTGCACCTTAGATATATCATCAAGGCAATGTCAGGGAAACGGAACAGGTGGCTGGCGAACTTTCAGCAAAGGTTGTGTCTTGTAGCTGCAGGACTGTTTGATTCATTATTATTTTTGCTAGGGGAGGGACGGACTCTAGCTGTTTCCATTTTCATCTTTGTAAATGTGGCCCTGAATCACGGGCCGGTTGCTGCCATACGGTATCGCAGCCATTCTCGTGATCCGAGCTGGATCACGAAAATGGCTACAATATCGAATGGCAGCAACCTTTATAGTCTTGTTGTGGCCCGTGTGCTGGTTGTAATACCGAGACAGGCTGAGTTCTGGGGCTGACTATGAACTAATGACTGGCAGCAGCGCCTGCACTCAAGCGCCTCCGCTACATAGTGTTTCTTGAGTAATTTGAGGAGCTTACTTATAATCTGCCGCCAATATTGACCGCTCCAGAAAGCGCCTTAGAAGTATCTGCAACATAATATAACGGCAAGGCGCCGATTGACTGATTTTTGGGGTTGTGGTGTATTCTAGTTCTAATTTCGTTCGACATTGCTTTGCTGAATATGGGCAGCGCCAGCTGTCATTGAAAATGGCTTTGATCCCAGGGCTGGTAGTAACTCCTTGACTGGTTGTGACCCGTGGGCTATCTACAACCACGAGACGAGGTTCCCGACTCTGGAAACAACCGCTGTACTGGTCGTGGTCTGTGGGCTGAGTATGACCCCGAGGCTGGCTGCAGCTCCGGCATGGACTTCGAGCCTGTGAGTGGGAGCATGACCTGGTCTAGTTGCGCCCGCAAGACTAGATATTATCTGGAGACTGGAAAGCGCCCCTATACTTGCACCGGCCCTGGGAGTGCGTGTGTTGCTGAGACTGGCAGCGCCCCCTGGTTGGAAATGACACCTGGATTGTCTGCGACCCCATGACGTCATGATTACGATACTGGCAGGGCCCCTGGATGAATAGCGGCCCTGACCTGACAGCGAACCCTGGGCTGCCTGCAGCCCCTGAACTGGCTGAAATCCTAGCACACTATTGTAATCCAGACACTGGCAACTACCCGAGCACTGGTGGTAGCGGCCACTGGACGGTCTCCAGGCCTGGGACTGGGTGTGGTCCTGAGACAGATGTGATCTGAAAGCTAGCAGTGCTCCATGACGTTCAGCGATAGTGCCGCACGGTTTCACTCTGATCCCTAGACTGACTGCGGCTCCAGATTTCCCGTGCGCCATAATCTGGCTGGGAGCTCGGGACTGTCTGCGATTCAGCCAATGCCATTGATTCCGAAGCTACCTGTAATCTCGACAGTGGCAGAAATCCAGGAACGCGCAGCAATCCTTGGGCTTGCAGTGGCTCGGGACGTGCTCCCGCCCTCGGAATGACTGCAGGCTCTCGTCTGACTGCAGTTTGCGGACTGTTGGCGACCATTGAATGTTTGACGGCGGCTGCTGAAGCAGCAGCTGCCTGTTTCTCATCCGAATGGCGTTCTTTATTTGGTAACTTTGGGAAGTGTGTTCTTACTCACTAGTGTGTCGCATTAGTTTTTATTATAGTATTCGCAATGCAGCATATACTACCTATGAGACTTTATCAGCGTGATAAACTGTCTTGTGCACGTTGCCACAATTGCAAGGATTGTAAGTAATCATGAGCATATGCGGGGGGGGGGGGGGGGGCTGAGTACCTGTTGTATTTCTCTAGCCTAAATGTTTGCCACCCACATTCGAAGTGGTTCTCATATGACGACGGAAGCAAGTCTCAGGCTTAGTCACGCTTATGTTATATATCTGCACCAAACATTATCTGACGGGTAGCTGCCATGTTATGAAACTTACCGATATTGCCAGCAATAGCACTACAGCTTAGGGCTTGTAGAACTTTTTAGTGTTTTGGTAGCTGTATCGAACTGCAGGTCTTGAGTCGGATATAATAATAATTTTATAGCCATGCAATAGAGACTTTGAATTATGGCTTTATGCCTTTGAGGGCAATATGTTATGAGGATACGTATACGTCCATTGAGGAGCAACAAGCCTTTGTCGTAGAGAAACTGTTTGGTGTGAAGCATTCTTTTCCTTCTCTTTCTTGCATTGCCTGTAACGGCGGCTGGTGTCTGGGCTGGTATACGAAAAATTCAGTCACTGGGTGTAGCTGGCCACGGGTCTCTAAGTATGGGCGCACTCATTGTCAATAGAATATTATGCCTATACGTCACAGATCATGTGAACGAAGAAAAGGCAAGAAGTGAAGTTGGTAAAATAAAATCAAAGTCCACTGCAGTGAAGCTTTTCGCAAAGGAAAAAAAAAACTGAGCTGTGTGCATGTGTGAAAGAGGCCGTAGACCCAAAGAAGCGTTTAGTGAAGGAATGCGTTATATATCTAGTCTTAACACTTCTAGTGCGCTGTATTTCTTCAGCATATTTTGCCTTAAATGTACCGCACCCTTTTTGGCCAATCCTTCATTGTTTCTATGCGCGATATTACATAAATCATCATCATCAGCATCATCATAATTACCATCGACAAGTTTTTGTTACGCGGTGTAAGAGCGAAATTTTATTGCCAGGAAAGACTGAGAGGTTAACCGGAGCTGGTGCTCCCTCGTCTGATACTCTGCAATGGCAAAGAGGGAAGGGCAGTGTAAAGTGTCTGGATGCATGATGATGCGGATATAAGCTGTGAGGGCTTACGTATCTTAGACAGTGGGTCTATTACAGCTGCTCGTCTAGTTTCCTGTCATGTAGGAACTTCGACAGAGTTTTAACTGTCGGCATTGAAATTGCAATGTCAGAGCATCAGCCAAGAATAACGTCCTACGCTTTGAAGAAAGTAACAGGATAGGATAGGTATAAACCTTATTTGTCAAACGGTTATTGCTGCTGGTGCCCGGAGCGAGGTAACAGAATAAGAACAATGATTTTAAGGTCATCAACATCATCATCATTTTCTGCCTGGTAAGCGCGATACGGTACGATTATGCTTGGCCGCTATCAGGAGCAAGTAATCCCATTTCCACTTACAAACACTGACAATAATGGCGAGGCGCAAAGCAAATAAAGTTTGTCTAATGGCTCGCGAAATGCATCTGTAATGCAGAATACAGCAAGAAATATTTAGGTCGTATATGATAAAACTGGTGCGCATTCGTGTTGATTTGAGGATGATGCAGGCCCTATATAAAACATTTGCGTCCTTGCTTTATATTGGCCCAATTACGCTACTTTTACCTAAACATTGCGCTTCATATTGGTAATTAGCAGTATACTTTATATTTTTTTGCAATTGATCGTTACCGTTTCATATAGATGCTATTTGGTTTACCTTTGATATGATCGAAAAAGCTTCGTTTATCCCCAAACTCTGCATTCAGCGGGATTTTCCAAGTTTCTCTCGTTTCTGATCTTTACTCAACTGTCTTGAGCCTCCGCAGTGACGTCCGATGAACGACAACATGTGGTCTGAAACGTTTGCATACTCCATTGGAGCAGGTGACCTGGCATTCCACTCGCATATTGGGTTTAGCAGCTTGCAGTGATTGCTTAGAGCGTTTCCGGGCTCGGGGACGAATTCTGAGTAGGTTGGTAAATGCGGAGTCCCGGGCCTTGTACTTAGCTTTAGGCTTACAATCGAACCTTAGCGTTTCTTGTTTTTGTGAGTGTCGTCGCAAAGAGCACTAGTACTCGTGATACATTGTTCCACTAGCTCCAAAAACGCATCAAGGCCTTTCTGATGACGTAGTTGTTGGGCTGATCAATGTCTGAAGGTTATTGAATGATAAAAAAATGGTTAATTGGAGCCATTGCTCTAAGCAGTTCAAAGGTACGTCCGTACTGAATATGAAGTAGTAAATTCAGCTTGTTTTCTTCCTGTGTTGTGTTCGTATATAGTGTGAACATTTGAAATATCGGGTATTGCGGTGGCAGGGAGGCAACAGAAGCAATGCAGTTTGTAGCTGTGCACGTTAGCAGGTTTCACCGGAAAGCTTGAATGTTTATGGCACATACAAACCATCCGAAAATTATTGCTGTTGTGACAAAACATGGCTTGTCCCTACGAGGTGGACCGTCCACGCTGGAGTTAATCCGATGTGCCCTCAAAAATATAGAAAAAGGAGCAAGACGAAACCAGTCCAAAGCAACCTATAGGAAACGTATTCATAAAAATAGAGAAAAGAAAGAAATACAATGTAAAAAAAGCTGTGCAAGGAAAATCTAAAAAAGTTAAATTACGAAACCTTCTTCTACCATGATGGCTCTGTGTGATTCGTTTTCTTGCTGATGACTATGTCGGGCGGTTCCTTATGAAGCGATGGCAGCGGAGTTTCTATATAGGCGAATTGTGAAAAGCGCTTCCTTGCATCAGGTTATGTGCGCAACAAACAAGCAGGAGTGGTTATACGCATGCCTCCGCTACAGTGACTGTCATAATCCAGGTGCTCTTTCTCGAGTAGAAATACATTTTAAATTTATTATCTACAAAGCTGCCATATGAAGAAGTTATGTTAACAGACAAATATAGGCGGGTCCCAGGCATACGTGGGAATGGAGAAGACACGTTGTTCTTTACGAAC
This sequence comes from Dermacentor andersoni, assembly GCF_023375885.2. Lineage (NCBI taxonomy): Eukaryota > Metazoa > Arthropoda > Arachnida > Ixodida > Ixodidae > Dermacentor > Dermacentor andersoni. The sequence continues at coordinate 72,971,456 of NC_092822.1, read as the reverse complement.
TGAACAGAAAAATCTAAGCAATTATTCGCCCTTCTAAAGTTGTTTCAGTCATTTGTTTACAAGTAAGCAAATCCCCACGATCTGCTGTGCACTCAGTTTAAACAAGACAATAGTTTTCTACTCGGTGCACCTTTGGGCCTCCGTCAGCTTAACCCTGAGCAAAACATTGTTTGGCAGGTTTGCCTTTTTGTATGACTGTTACCCTCTATGGCAATTGTCCAGAAACCCTGTTTGCCAGATGCCTAGGTAAATCTACAAAATATTGATAAACAATTTTATGATATCAAATGAAAAGCCAAATACCAATAGTTTAGAAATGTAGCAAGAAAATTCACCTGTATCGTGATAACATTTCTTATTAGGTAAGACATCTGTATATGGTAATGTAAAAGACAAAATGCATCCAAAGACAGCACTGGCTATGGCAAGGTATAACCTAGGTAAAATTATCCGTTTGAAATGTTTGTGCAATTTATAAGAAACAACCGTGTGGTTAAAATTAATGGATTGCCTCATGACCTGAAAATGGCCAGAAAGGAAAGAATGTCTAAGCAACTCTATACAAATTTCTGTCTATGACAGCTACTCGAAAGGCGCAGTGTAGAGAAGAAAATATTTTTTTGAGTACGGTAGAGATTGTTATTCGGAAGGAACAGTGGATAAGAGAATTAAGCTAAAGTTACTACGGACCATTTAAATTGTCCTGGACGAGTGCTCCTCTCCTGAAATTAGCAACGAATGACGAAGCATGAAAATGTCGAAGAACCTTACCAAGGACAAATCAGCGAAGAAACTCGACGAAGGACTTATCAACAGAAGAGAGCCACTCAGCACTGCTCTCGCCAAATTATCTGCTACATTATTCAGTATTATTCATTGTTGACATTTTACCCAGACATACCTATGTAGGGTAAACTGTGAAGCTACCGGAAATGATGTGGTTAAATGATGTATGTTCTGCAGTAAGAGATCACCATGAAGTATAAAACTCGTTAGTGTAAGTACTGCTTACATTGGTGAATTGACATCTTCGTTCACAATGGGCTGCTTCTGTTGTAGACTTTTTTGCCTTCTCCGTAACCTTCAGTTTTGTTATTCTCAACTTCACTTCTTCCGCGCTGTTTTGCGTGTCTAGTGGGACACGTAGCCCGAGGCCTATAATAATTCTGGAGAAATGGCTAAAAACAGCCACTTCCACAGTGGCACAGGAAACGCTGGAGGTCCAACTTAAGGCGTGAAAAAGTGTTAAGGTCTTATGAACTGCTTGACTGACGCAGATGTACCTGAATACTACGTCCTTTCGGTGGCGGAGAATGTTCTCGAGATATCGCTGTAGTTCGTGCCTGATGCTGAGTAACGTGTCATTGAAGACTTACCTATAAACTTCGAGGTTAAACCTTCTCAGATAAGAAAAAAAAATGGTCTCGAATCCACGCTGTGAAGGTGGTCGGACAGCGAAGCTGTAAACGACAAACAGAACGAGCACTGATTGTGACGGGGTGCCGACGTTTTCTTTTCGCGCTCGCGTGTAGTGGCACATACCCTGTCATCCAAGCTGTGTCTTGCGTAACACATGAGTAGCGAGCCATTAAAATCTTGGTGGGGTGGAGCAGTTGTGAGCGAGAACCAAATACATCTTTTTCACTATGTATGGAGCATGGCTTGGAATAAAACCAGTGCTACGTATTAATCGAATGGCTGTTCCAATACTGAAGACATCCCGTCAGTGGGCTGCAAGGGCTGGTGGGCCTACTGCCGAGGTGCCTGGCTCGTTTGTGCGCCTGGGCCTTTTGTGCTCCCACCTAGCACTGTTATGTTGATTCCTTCATATGCCAATTAGATATTTAACCTTGGTATTAGTTGCACATACCCACCTTGGCAAACTGGTCAAGAACATTGTAGTTCAATAAAAATGTAAGAAAGGGAAATGTATGCGAACGTAAACAAAATTATACATGCTTGAGAAATAATAAGATTATGTTTAAGGATGTCTCTAGATTGCAGAAAGAAATGAAAGCAAAAATACCGTGAGTCGAAATTGAATTTCTAGACAGATAACGACACCTTAATTTCTGAATTAGTATTCGAAATCACGTTGACCTTGAAGTAATGCCCAGAGTTCCGTCGCTAACCTTGCTGTCGCTGTGCAAAGTGTGGTGTCGATTCCCCCGCAGATAGCTCGTGTTAAACATTTCAGTTATAAGGTTATATAAGAAGGTGGACAAGTGTTTTTGGGGTTCGTTTTTGCATATTGGAATATTTTTTACAAGCAGCTGCAAAATGACATTTCATATTCCCCATAAGAGAAGCTGTGCGGTGATAGAAACAGACCAGCCATGTGTAGGTGAAACTTTAGAAACGGAATTTGTCAACGTAGCCTAGTGATTCGACTTCAAGTGTTCGTGTTTCACAGAGTTTACTGTTCCAGTTATGTGACAAGTTCTCAAAATTTGGGGAGTTTATAAAGGAGGAGGCTTAAAATTCGCAAAGCACCTCTTTGAATCTTAAGTATAATTCCTAAGAAAAAAGCTAATGCCATTCGTATACTATTCAGCCCCGCACCCTGCGAATCTTCAAACTTCGTCTTCCTTCAAATCAGTAACATGAGTTATAGGTGGTTATGCAACTTCATGCGGGATTACAGGCTCAAGTGTTCTATTTCTATTAGAAATTCCGCAAGGAACGTAGAGTAACATGGGCGTAGGTCTGCAACTGCGTTTCTTTGCTTTGTTTCAGCTCGCGGTCGGCCATCTCGCAGGAGCGCCAAAGACGAGGCGCTTGGATAGGCGTGCGCGCGTACCCCGCGCAGCACCCGAGTTCGAAGCTCGTGAACCGGCCAACGGCCCATTTTCCAGGCCGGAAGGTAAGCGAACGGACGCACTTTTCTGTCCTCCGCCTTTCTCTTGGGGAATCTCGATCCCTGGCGCCTTGTAGCTGGCCTAACAGCCTGCCGACACTGCCTTACCGTGTCGGAAAGGAGAGGCGCCGGGCAAGCGTTCCGATAGGCTAGCTTTCATTTTTCTCATTTGCACTAATTTATGGTAATCTCGATCCCTGGCGCGTTCTAGCAGGCCTAACAGCCTGCCGACACTGCCTTACAATGTCGGAAAGGGGAGGCGCCGGGGAAGCGTTCCGATAGGCTAGCTTTCATTTTTCTCCTTTGCACTAATTTATAGGAATCTCGATCCCTGGCGCCTTGTAGCAGGCCTAAAAGCCTGCCGACACTGCCTTATGGTGTCGGAAAGGAGAGGCGCCGGGCAAGCGTTCCGATAGGCTAGCTTTCATTTTTCTCCTTTGCACTAATTTATTGTAATCTCGATCCCTGGCGCCTTCTAGCAGGCCTAACAGCCTGCCGACAATGCCTTACAATGTCGAAAAGGGGAGGCGCCGGGGAAGCGTTCCGATAGGCTAGCTTTCATTTTTCTCCTTTGCACTAATTTATAGTAATCTCGATCCCTGGCGCCTTCTAGCAGGCCTAACAGCCTGCCGACACTGCCTTACAATGTCGGAAAGGGGAGGCGCCGGGGAAGCGTTCCGATAGGCTAGCTTTCATTTTTCTCCTTTGCACTAATTTATAGGAATCTCGATCCCTGGCGCCTTGTAGCAGGCCTAAAAGCCTGCCGACACTGCCTTACGGTGTCGGAAAGGTGAGGCGCCGGGCAAGCGTTCCGATAGGCTAGCTTTCATTTTTCTCCTTTGCACTAATTTATGGTAATCTCGATCCCTGGCGCCTTCTAGCAGGCCTAACAGCCTGCCGACAATGCCTTACAATGTCGGAAAGGGGAGGCGCCGGGGAAGCGTTCCGATAGGCTAGCTTTCATTTTTCTCCTTTTCAATAATTTATGGGAATCTCGATCCCTGGCGCCTTCTAGCAGGCCTAACAGCCTGCCGACAATGCCTTACAATGTCGGAAAGGGGAGGCGCCGGGGAAGCGTTCCGATACGCTAGCTTTCATTTTTCTCCTTTGCACTAATTTATAGGAATCTCGATCCCTGGCGCCTTCTAGCAGGCCTAACAGCCTGCCGACACTGCCTTATGGTGTCGGAAAGGAGAGGCGCCGGGCAAGCGTTCCGATAGGCTAGCTTTCATTTTCTCTCCTTTGCACTAATTTATAGGAATCTCGATCCCTGGCGCCTTGTAGCAGGCCTAACAGCCTGCCGACACTGCCTTACGGTGTCGGAAAGGAGAGGCGCCGGGCAAGCGTTCCGATAGGCTAGCTTTCATTGTTCGCCTTTGCACTCATTTATGGCATCTTTGGCAGGTCGTTTCGGAGCGCGATCGCGTTGCGTTCAGCTTTTCGTTCTCAGGCGTCGAGCGCTCTCGGGCACTTCGAGCCCTGGGGGGTGTGTTCTGTAAGTGTCCACCTAGTAGGCATGCCCATTTCGTCGTCTGATGCTGAAGTGCTGCTTGGCTGGAGTCATTATTGGCTCGGGGCGCCTGTCTCCTTCAGGCGTGTTCACCAGTCCAGCCATTCAGAACTCTAGCTATAGACGAAATAGACGTGTCTACTACGTGTACACTAGCAGCATACACCTCCTGGCGTCGGAGAAGTAGTCGAGATTTCGCCACGTCTTCGGAACACAGCGTCACCACTGTTGGCAACGGCTGACCGTAACCGTTGCCTTCTAGCGTCTCGCGTTCGTCATTAGGCAGTGCTGATAGCTATGGTTATAATATTATAGGTAGAATCGGATGGTTGTTTTGTTAATGTGGTTTCGCATGTGCAATTGCATCCTCCCTGAGCGAATTACACGTTCGGCTTCCGTACTTGTTGTCGGCCTGTGCGTTCCATTAGCACGGAATCTGGCCGACTCGTAGGATGAAGGCAACCAGTCGAAGATACCTTAAGGCTCGGCGCTTACGCTTCCGACTGGCATGGCATGGACTATCGGGATTAGGGGCCATGTTTTCTAAAAATTAGGAAATAGGAGGGTGCATTTTTTTAGCACTTACCTACATTTGGGTGGATGTCTCATTTTTCATTTATTAATGACTTCTGTCCACCTTGCGGGTTTCCACAGAAATATTAAGTCACTCTTGCCTTTGCTTCGAGTTGATAAATTCGACTTTGCCCTACCATCTGCTAGCCGCCTGGTTACCTCTGATGATAGAGCGGCTGCTCCGGAAACGCGGTGGTTCCGGGTTCGAGTTCAGACTAGAACGAATGTTTCTTCAACTGCGAGACTTTTCTTCGTGGAACCCGTATGGCCTTCCTTTTTAGCACTTAGCAACAATTGGGTGAATGTTCCACTTCCCTTTACTTCTCTCCACCTTGCGGGATTCCGAAAAAATATTACGTCACACTTGCCTTCGCTTCGAGTTGTTCATAAATTTGATTTCACCCTACCACCTGCTTGCAGCCTGGTTAGCTCGCTTGGTAGAGCGGCTGCCCCTGAAGGGCGGTGGTCCCGGGTTTGAGTCCGGGAGCATGACGAATTTTCCTTCCATTGCTAGGCGTTTGATCGAAGCAGTCGTTTCTTTCGAGGAACCCGTATGAGCATCTTTTGTAGCAGTTAGCTGCGTTTGGGTGGATATCTCATTTTCCCTTTATTAATTACTTTTCTCCACCTTAGAAGTGGCCGCTGAACTAGTACGTCACTCTTGCCTTAGCTTCGAGTTGACTTTGCCCTACCATCTGCTAGCCGCCTGGTTACCTCAGAGGGTAGAGCGGCTGCCCAGCTAAGGCGGTGGCCTCCGGTTCACTTCCCGGACCAGGACACATTTTTCTTCAACAGCTAGGCTTTTCTTTCGAGGAACCTGTATGGGCTTCCTTTGTAGCACTTATCAGCTGCCTGCGTTTGGGTGGATTTCTGATTTTTCCTTTAATAGTTTTCTTATGATTAGTTCCCCTTTGACTTTTTTTCTGCGCTTTTTCAGTAACGTCATGGCGCCGCTGTTAATGCCGGAAATTTGTTATTGGCGTCACTTTCAGCTGATGGAAATATGAATGAAAGATAACGAAACAAGGTCGTAGGTTTCCGGAAAGATTTCCACTCGGCAATTGTGTGCCGCGAAAACACCTGCGATTTTAAATGTAAGTGTTGATACAACGTTCGTACACCTAATAAGCCGAGCTTCGACAAGTAGGTGTCAGCGTGCTCCCCACACATTTATTGCCACTGCTTTCTGCAAACCTATTGGTACCGAAAATATCGTGCAGCAACTACGAACAAAATTCATATTTTAGGACCTAACTCGTTGCATGCGCTCCTTACGTTTTGTTTTAGCATCACTACTGGTATATTGTGTTTCAGCAGACACACACATTTTGCAAATCTTCGCACGCACTGGCTCGCCGTGTCCTTCGGAGACCAGACGCAGGATTCTGGTTTGCGGTGCTAGGTCGCGCCCAGTGTTCGCAGGGTAGCGCGGAAGAGAAGCGTCGTTGCAGTAGGCACCACTCGTACAGAATTAGCCACGACGCATTTTGTCGCCATATTGCCGAATTTTTATTTCGCGATATCAATCTCACATGAGCACTGGACGTTGATGTTCAGCTGCTCCCGCACCTTTTGCGTAGGCCACCAAGGAAGTGCCTGGAGACCTTACCAAGACCTTACCTCTACCTAGACCGTACCGTACCAAGACCTTTCCCTGACCAAGACAACACCACTACCAAGGCGTAAGTCGTGTTGATTTTCTGACTACACACACACACACACACACACACACACACACACACACACACACACACACATTATATGACGTGTGGCTTTCTCTTGTTAAAAGAATGCAATGCACTTCTTCGTATATATATATATATATATTGTAGTGGGTAACATGCATGTGGCGCTGTGCGGACTGCCACCGCTGCGGCGCGAGACCCGAGCTCGGGCTGCTGATGCGAACAGCTAGGACTCGCGATCAAGAGCCACTTGCGATCCCGCATACGAGCTGCAATAAACCCCCTTTCATTTGGTGGAGCTGCGGGGTAGACCTCGGAAACTGGAACTCCGAAGCCGGACGCTACCGACTGCTACGACGATGCCTGACGAAACCACCCAGGAAGATGCACCACAGCCTCCGGCGGTCATAGTTTCCGGTGTGTTGCGCCAGCGTGATCCTGCCATCTTTAGCGGCACCGATGATCATGACGTGGAGGATTGGTTGTCTTCTTATGAACGGGTGGGCCAGCATAACAAGTGGGACGACGTCACCAAGTTGCACAACGTGCTGTTTTACTTAACCGGCGTCGCGAACCTCTGGTTCCGAAACCACGAACACGATTTCGCCACATGGAGCACATTCAAAACAAGTTTCGCAGAAGTGTTCGGGCGCCCCGCTGTCCGCAAGCTTCGCGCAGAACAACGCCTACGTGGGCGTGCGCAACATCACGGTGAAACTTTCACAAGTTACATCGAAGATGTTATTGACCTGTGTAAGCGCGTGAATCCGTCAATGTCGGAACAGGACAAGATAAAACACATTATGAAAGGCATTGATGAGGACGCCTTTCAGATGTTGTTAGCGAAGGATCCGCGTACCGTGGCCGAAGTTATCAATTTGTGCCAAAGTTTTGACGAGCTACGGAAACAACGCATCTTAGCTCGGCGCCCACCGCCTACGGAAGATTCGTTAGCCGCATTAATTATTGGCGACAACCACACAACTTTGCTGACGCAAATAAAAGAATTTGTGCTCGAGGAGGTCGCACGACAGCTCTCGATTTTGCCGACGACGGAGAAGCCTTCTCAATGTTTGGCTCCAGCGCTCCGATAGATAATTCAAGGGCAAGTGACCGAAGCTCTTCCACCTCCGTGTCAGCCGGCTCCCGTGGCCGCGCCTCTGACGTATGCTGAAGCCGTTGCACGGGCGCCTCGTCTACAGGGATTCTCTCCTCCGCCTTCAGCGCCTCGCCCGCCGGTGTTCTCTCCTCCGCCTTCGCCTCGCCAGCCGGTGGATCCCTTTTTCAGTGCACAGCAGCGGGGGCCACATCCTTGGCGCACTGCTGACAACCGCCCAATATGCTATGCCTGCGGTACCCCGGGTCATGTTGTGCGCTTCTGCCGCCGGCGCTTGCCGGCCTTCGTGGGCACCCCGCGACGACCCAGCTCCGACTTCCGACCTTTCCGTCTGCCTCAGCGACCACCACCGGAAGTCTACGCTGCTGATGGCCTACCGGCACCGCAGTCACAGCTCTACGGCACTCGTCGCTCGCCTTCCCCTCGTCGGCGCTCACTCTCACCCATGCGTCGTAGACCCAGTGCCAGTACTACTGAGGCGGAAAACTGATTTCCTCAGTTCCTGAGGCACGAACTGCGTCATCGTCGGAACATCAAAGTCCTCGTTTTCCCCCCGCTAACGTTATTGAAGTGTCCGTTGATGGCATCAAATGCCTTGCGCTCGTCGATACAGGTGCTGCTGTATCCGTGATTAGTGAGCTTTGTCGTGCATTGCGGAAAGTGACCATGAAACCTTCGGTTCCATTGCTTAGAACAGCCAGTGCACAACAAGTTCAGCCAGTCGCTATGTGCACTGCCAGGGTGCTGATTCGAGACATATTGTATTCCATTGATTTCTTTGTGCTAACTTGTTGCTCCCACGATGTCATTCTCGGTTGGGATTTTCTGTCGCGCCATCATGCCGTCATTGACTGTGCACGTGCTGAGGTTCAGTTCTCCGTTCTGTGCGATTTGCCATGTCACGACTTTCAAGTTCAGGATCTTAGCAGGATCTGTGTAGCTTCGGATACTGACCTTCCTCCTCACAGTGCTGTATTTGTCCCTCTTTCATGTGCATCGCTTGCCGAAGCGACGGTCATGTTTACACCCGCTGCAGTCTTCATTCGCCCCCAACCTATATTGTTGCCTTTCGCCCTCCTCACGGTTCACCATGGTGCTGCAGAAATACTGATTTCAAACCCAAATTCATACACTTTGGCTTTGCACTGTGGCGAGACTATTGGTACCCTCGAGTCTGTCGACATTGACGCTATTGTGCATTTCCCTATGGCCGACGACGTAGATACTGCCAACGTAGCAGCACTGACACCCCATGTGCCATCTAACCGAGTACCACCGGATGTTTTTTGTCGCTCCATTGCGGATGACCTCGAGCCGACACAACGTGAGCGACTAATTACTCTTTTAAATGATTTTCACGCCTCTTTTGATTGGAACCAAGCATCATTAGGCCGCACAAGTACCGTCTCTCACCACATTGATACGGGACATCACGCACCATTACGCCAGCGTCCGTACCGCGTGTCATCCACCGAGCGTCGTGTCATCGCCGAGCAAGTTGAAGACATGCTTGACCGTGGTGTTATCAAGCCATCCTGCAGCCCTTGGTCATCGCCCGTAGTACTCATTAAGAAAAAAGATGGCTCGATTCGTTTCTGTGTGGACTATCGACGCCTCAACAAGATTACACGAAAAGATGTCTATCCTCTACCGCGCATAGATGACGCCATGGATTGTCTACATGGTGCTGAATTCTTTTCTTCTTTGGACTTGCGATCGGGCTATTGGCAAGTGCCAGTGGATGAATCCGACCGCTCGAAAACAGCTTTCATTACGCCTGATGGCCTGTATGAGTTTACAGTAATGCGATTCGGCCTCTGCAATGCGCCCGCGACATTCGAAAGAATGATGGACAATATTCTGCGAGGCCTCAAATGGAAGACGTGCCTGTGTTATTTAGACGACGTGGTAGTTTTCTCCCCTGATTTCACCACTCACCTCTCTCGTCTACGCGAAGTCCTTATTTGCCTTGCCACCGCCGGCCTTCAACTTAACTTGAAAAAGTGCCGCTTCGGCGCCCGCCAGCTGACCATACTTGGCCATGTCGTTTCCAAAGACGGCGTCCTTCCCGACCCTGACAAACTTCGCGCTGTCGCCGAATTTCCGCGGCCGACTACACTGAAAGAGCTCCGAAGTTTTATCGGCCTTTGCTCTTATTTTCGACGCTTTGTGCGCAATTTTGCCTGCATCATCGCTCCCCTGACGAAGCTCCTGGCTGGCCCCGGTGACCTTCGCCATTGGACTCCGGCATGTGACCAAGCCTTCACCACTTTGCGTCGTCTGCTTGCCTCACCGCCTGTTCTACGCCACTATGACCCGACTGCACCGACCGAAGTTCATACGGACGCCAGTGGCGTTGGTCTTGGAGCCGTCCTTGCGCAACGCAAGCCTGGCTTTCCGGAATATGTGGTTGCGTATGCGAGTCGTGCCCTCACGAAGGCAGAAACCAATTATTCTGTCACAGAGAAAGAATGCTTGGCTATAGTTTGGGCGTTAAACAAATTTCGCCCTTACTTGTATGGCCATCCGTTCGATGTTGTGACAGACCACCACGCGCTCTGCTGGCTTGCGTCACTGAAAGACCCGTCGGGCCGTCTTGGACGTTGGGCTCTTCGGCTCCAAGAATTTGACATTCGCGTCATCTATCGATCCGGGCGCCAACATTCTGATGCCGATGCACTCTCCCGATCGCCCATGCGATCCGACGAAACGCCACCCTCACCCATAGAGTGTCCGGTTGCTACGCTTGCTGTTACTGGATTGTGTCTCTCGTTGACATTCTTCACAGTTCTTCGACGGCTACATGCCCTCGAGCCCTTCGTCGCCAAGCCACCCATTTCGTGCTACGGGACGCCATCTTGTACCGCCGAAACTATCAGCCGGACGGTCGCAAATGGCTGCTAGTCATCCCTCGCCATTTGCGCTCCGACATATGCACGTATTTCCACGCCGACCCACAACAAGCTCATGCTGGCGTCCTGAAAACCTACGAGCGGCTCCGCCAGCGCTACTACTGGCGCGGCATGTATTCTTATGTCCGCAAATACATTCGGTCATGTGTAGCCTGTCAGCGACGCAAGACATCTCCTCATACGACAGGCCCTCTGCAACCTTTACCGTGTCCTGCACGTCCTTTTGATCGGATTGGCATTGACCTTTATGGGCCTCTTCCATCCACTGCTAAAGGAAATCGTTGGATAATTGTCGCAGTAGACCACCTCACAAGATATGCCGAAACTGCTGCACTTGCTTCGGCTGCTGCTCGCGACGTCGCCGCATTCATGTTACGGCATTTCATCTTACGGCATGGCGCACCGCGAGAACTGCTCAGCGATCGAGGCCGTGTCTTCTTGTCCGAAGTTATTAATGAGCTACTCGCCGCTTGCCGCACTATTCACCGCACCACTACGGCGTATCACCCACAGACTAACGGTCTAACGGAACGGTTCAACCGCACTCTTGGTGACATGCTCACCATGTATGTTGCGTCTGATCATTCCAATTGGGACGATGTCCTCCCTTTTGTGACGTACGCGTATAACGCCGCCGTTCAGGCTACCACAGGCTTCTCCCCATTTTTCCTTCTTCATGGACGTGAACCATCCACTACCCTCGACACCATGCTACCATATCATCCGGATGCCTCTGAATTCACCCCTCTTTCCGAAGTTGCTCGCCATGCTGAAGAGTGCCGCCAACTGGCTCGCTCGTTCACGTCGGATACCCAAGGAATCCACAAAGATCGCCACGACAACGGGCAGCCCACACAGTCCTTCGCCGTGGACTCTCACGTCTGGCTTCAGCTGCCCTTCCAATCTCCAGGCCTTAGCCCAAAGCTCGCTCCGAAATACCAGGGTCCGTACCGGATCGTCGCGTGCACATCGCCGGTGAATTATGTGGTCGAACCGGTGACGCCATCTTCGGACAAACGCCGCCGTGGCCGCGAGACGGTTCACATGAGCCGCCTGAAGCCGTACCACGACCCCCTTATCGTGTCATCACCTTAGGTCGCCAGGATGGCTCCTCTTCACCGCGGGGGCAATTGTAGTGGGTAACATGCATGTGGCGCTGTGCGGACTGCCACCGCTTCGGCGCGAGACCCGAGCTCGGGCTGCTGATGCGAACAGCTAGGACTCGCGATCAAGAGCCACTTGCGATCCCGCATACGAGCTGCAATAAACCCCCTTTCAATATATATATGTATATATATATATATATATATATATATATATGTATATATATATATAGTTGCTGTATGAAGAAGTGCATTGCACCCTTTTAACAAGAGAAAGCCGCAAGTAGCATTACGATGGAATTTGCTTTGAACTGCACGCTTACGACGGCTTGACTGCAATGGGTTCATTTCAAATATTAGCTACATTGAAATGATTTGCGTAGTGTCTCGAATGTAGAATGTCTGAGATGATCGAAATGTTACGTAGGAAAGTAGTGTCCTTTGTTGGTGAATGTCGCGATGACCAGACGGCAAGATTATAATGCGTTTCCTTTCCTAAGGTATTTCACGCGCTTTCCGGGGCTCTGTATCTATATATCTGTTTGTATCGAACCGCTTTCCCGCCAACCTGGGTCACAGTGAAGTATATGTTAGAAAATCGGGCTATTGTGTTGACCGAACAGGGTTCGAAACGAACCATCGGAGCAATTTGAGCCACTGAGTATGTTGCAAGGTGCTCTTCAAGAACCTCTTTCCTTTCTCTAGCGGCCGTTATATATTACGGGATAGGGTATGTAGTGCTCATTAAAGGGCCCCTCACCAGGTCTGGCCATATTTAGCTGACAAACGCCGGGCACACAATGCGCGCTAACGATCGTGTTTGCTAAGTACTACGTACGCGTGCTACCGCGCCTACACACACGTATCTGTGCTTTGACGTCGCTCGGGATGACAGGTCACTTCGAGAGTAGACGAACTAAAGCTTAGAGCAATAACAAAACACACAAATGAAATGTCTGCGTGTTTTTGTTTTACTTCACACCTCAGCAAGGAAGATGTACTTCCCTTTTGTCTGCTTCGTCGCGCGGTCGCGTGCCCAGACAACAAAAGCAATGAAGGGGGCTAGTTGGTGAACGTTCATGGTTATATTGCGCTTAGTTCTACACTGACGGTATTAAGTGAAGGACAGGGCATGGACATGCGAAGCGCAACGTATGTCCACGACCTGTCCTTCACTTAATATCGTCAGTGTAAAACTAAACGCAATATAACCACGAACAGACAACAAAAGTATATCGTTTTCTACCGTGTTCCAGCCGTCGATCATGCTCTATGAACCGCTTGCGTATGCCTGAGTATTCGGGCAACACTGACAGGGACCGCCGCCTCGCAGGCAGTCCAGTTATGCTTAGGCCGACTCACAGTTATGCTTCAAAACACTGACTTATACAGCGACTCTGAGGAGGTATTCTCTGGGAGTCCACCTAGTGGACTGTCCATTTTGGCCGCTGCTGATTGACTGGGGCTGCTCCTTTCTTCCTCGCTCGCACAGCTGCCTCCAATTTTTCTACTTTGCACTAATTTATGGTAATCTCGATCCCTGGCGCCTTCTAGCAGGCCTAAAAGCCTGCCGACACTGCCTTACGGTGTCGGAAAGGAGAGGCGCCGGGCAAGCGTTCCGATAGGCTAGCTTTCATTTTTCTCCTTTGCACTAATTTATGGTAATCTCGATCCCTGGCGCCTTCTAGCAGGCCTAACAGCCTGCCGACAATGCCTTACAATGTCGGAAAGGGGAGGCACCGGGGAAGCGTTCCGATAGGCTAGCTTTCATTTTTTCTCCTTTGCACTAATTTATAGGAATCTCCATCCCTGGCGCCTTGTAGCAGGCCTAAAAGCCTGCCGACACTGCCTTACGGTGTCGGAAAGGAGAAGCGCCGGGCAAGCGTTCCGATAGGCTAGCTTTCATTTTTTCTCCTTTGCACTAATTTATGGTAATCTCGATCCCTGGCGCCTTCTAGCAGGCCTAACAGCCTGCCGACAATGCCTTACAATGTCGGAAAGGGGAGGCGCCGGGGAAGCGTTCCGATAGGCTAGCTTTCATTTTTCTCCTTTTCAATAATTTATGGGAATCTCGATCCCTGGCGCCTTCTAGCAGGCCTAACAGCCTGCCGACAATGCCTTACAATGTCGGAAAGGGGAGGCGCCGGGGAAGCGTTCCGATAGGCTAGCTTTCATTTTTCTCCTTTGCACTAATTTATAGGAATCTCGATCCCTGGCGCCTTCTAGCAGGCCTAACAGCCTGCCGACACTGCCTTATGGTGTCGGAAAGGAGAGGCGCCGGGCAAGCGTTCCGATAGGCTAGCTTTCATTTTCTCTCCTTTGCACTAATTTATAGGAATCTCGATCCCTGGCGCCTTGTAGCAGGCCTAACAGCCTGCCGACACTGCCTTACGGTGTCGGAAAGGAGAGGCGCCGGGCAAGCGTTCCGATAGGCTAGCTTTCATTGTTCGCCTTTGCACTCATTTATGGCATCTTTGGCAGGTCGTTTCGGAGCGCGATCGCGTTGCGTTCAGCTTTTCGTTCTCAGGCGTCGAGCGCTCTCGGGCACTTCGAGCCCTGGGGGGTGTGTTCTGTAAGTGTCCACCTAGTAGGCATGCCCATTTCGTCGTCTGATGCTGAAGCGCTGCTTGGCTGGAGTCATTATTGGCTCGGGGCGCCTGTCTCCTTCAGGCGTGTTCACCAGTCCAGCCATTCAGAACTCTAGCTATAGACGAAATAGACGTGTCTACTACGTGTACACTAGCAGCATACACCTCCTGGCGTCGGAGAAGTAGTCGAGATTTCGCCACGTCTTCGGAACACAGCGTCACCACTGTTGGCAACGGCTGACCGTAACCGTTGCCTTCTAGCGTCTCGCGTTCGTCATTAGGCAGTGCTGTAAGCTATGGTTATAATATTATAGGTAGAATCGGATGGTTGTTTTGTTAATGTGGTTTCGCATGTGCAATTGCATCCTCCCTGAGCGAATTACACGTTCGGCTTCCGTACTTGTTGTCGGCCTGTGCGTTCCATTAGCACGGAATCTGGCCGACTCGTAGGATGAAGGCAACCAGTCGAAGATACCTTAAGGCTCGGCGCTTACGCTTCCGACTGGCATGGCATGGACTATCGGGATTAGGGGCCATGTTTTTTAAAAATTAGGAAATAGGAGTGTGCTTTTTTTTTAGCACTTACCTACATTTGGGTGGATGTTTCATTTTTCATTTATTAATGACTTCTGTCCACCTTGCGGGTTTCCACAGAAATATTAAGTCACTCTTGCCTTTGCTTCGAGTTGATAAATTCGACTTTGCCCTACCATCTGCTAGCCGCCTGGTTACCTCTGATGATAGAGCGGCTGCTCCGGAAACGCGGTGGTTCCGGGTTCGAGTTCAGACTAGAACGAATGTTTCTTCAACTGCGAGACTTTTCTTCGTGGAACCCGTGTGGCCTTCCTTTTTAGCACTTAGCAACAATTGGGTGAATGTTCCACTTCCCTTTACTTCTCTCCACCTTGCGGGATTCCGAAAAAATATTACGTCACACTTGCCTTCGCTTCGAGTTGTTCATAAATTTGATTTCACCCTACCACCTGCTTGCAGCCTGGTTAGCTCGCTTGGTAGAGCGGCTGCCCCTGAAGGGCGGTGGTCCCGGGTTTGAGTCCGGGAACATGACGAATTTTCCTTCCATTGCTAGGCGTTTGATCGAAGCAGTCGTTTCTTTCGAGGAACCCGTATGAGCATCTTTTGTAGCAGTTAGCTGCGTTTGGGTGGATATCTCATTTTCCCTTTATTAATTACTTTTCTCCACCTTAGAAGTGGCCGCTGAACTAGTACGTCACTCTTGCCTTAGCTTCGAGTTGACTTTGCCCTACCATCTGCTAGCCGCCTGGTTACCTCAGAGGGTAGAGCGGCTGCCCAGCTAAGGCGGTGGCCTCCGGTTCACTTCCCGGACCAGGACACATTTTTCTTCAACAGCTAGGCTTTTCTTTCGAGGAACCTGTATGGGCTTCCTTTGTAGCACTTATCAGCTGCCTGCGTTTGGGTGGATTTCTGATTTCTCCTTTAATAGTTTTCTTATGATTAGTTCCCCTTTGACTTTTTTTCTGCGCTTTTTCAGTAACGTCATGGCGCCGCTGTTAATGCCGGAAATTTGTTATTGGCGTCACTTTCAGCTGATGGAAATATGAATGAAAGATAACGAAACAAGGTCGTAGGTTTCCGGAAAGATTTCCACTCGGCAATTGTGTGCCGCGAAAACACCTGCGATTTTAAATGTAAGTGTTGATACAACGTTCGTACACCTAATAAGCCGAGCTTCGACAAGTAGGTGTCAGCGTGCTCCCCACACATTTATTGCCACTGCTTTCTGCAAACCTATTGGTACCGAAAATATCGTGCAGCAACTACGAACAAAATTCATATTTTAGGACCTAACTCGTTGCATGCGCTCCTTACGTTTTGTTTTAGCATCACTACTGGTATATTGTGTTTCAGCAGACACACACATTTTGCAAATCTTCGCACGCACTGGCTCGCCGTGTCCTTCGGAGACCAGACGCAGGATTCTGGTTTGCGGTGCTAGGTCGCGCCCAGTGTTCGCAGGGTAGCGCGGAAGAGAAGCGTCGTTGCAGTAGGCACCACTCGTACAGAATTAGCCACGACGCATTTTGTCGCCATATTGCCGAATTTTTATTTCGCGATATCAATCTCACATGAGCACTGGACGTTGATGTTCAGCTGCTCCCGCACCTTTTGCGTAGGCCACCAAGGAAGTGCCTGGAGACCTTACCAAGACCTTACCTCTACCTAGACCGTACCGTACCAAGACCTTTCCCTGACCAAGACAACACCACTACCTGACTACACACACACACACACACACACACACACACACACACACACACACACACACACACACACACACACACACACACACACACACACACACACACACACACACACACACACACACACACACACACACACACACACACACACACACACACACACACACACACACACACACACACACACACACACACACACACACACACACACACACACACACACACACACACACACACACACACACACACACACACACACACACACACACACACACACACACACACACACACACACACACACACACACACACACACACACACACACACACACACACACACACACACACACACACACACACACACACACACACACACACACACACACACACACACACACACACACACACACACACACACACACACACACACACACACACACACACACACACACACACACACACACACACACACACACACACACACACACACACACACACACACACACACACACACACACACACACACACACACACACACACACACACACACACACACACACACACACACACACACACACACATTATATGACGTGTGGCTTTCTCTTGTTAAAAGAATGCAATGCACTTCTTCGTATATATATATATATATTGTAGTGGGTAACATGCATGTGGCGCTGTGCGGACTGCCACCGCTGCGGCGCGAGACCCGAGCTCGGGCTGCTGATGCGAACAGCTAGGACTCGCGATCAAGAGCCACTTGCGATCCCGCATACGAGCTGCAATAAACCCCCTTTCATTTGGTGGAGCTGCGGGGTAGACCTCGGAAACTGGAACTCCGAAGCCGGACGCTACCGACTGCTACGACGATGCCTGACGAAACCACCCAGGAAGATGCACCACAGCCTCCGGCGGTCATAGTTTCCGGTGTGTTGCGCCAGCGTGATCCTGCCATCTTTAGCGGCACCGATGATCATGACGTGGAGGATTGGTTGTCTTCTTATGAACGGGTGGGCCAGCATAACAAGTGGGACGACGTCACCAAGTTGCACAACGTGCTGTTTTACTTAACCGGCGTCGCGAACCTCTGGTTCCGAAACCACGAACACGATTTCGCCACATGGAGCACATTCAAAACAAGTTTCGCAGAAGTGTTCGGGCGCCCCGCTGTCCGCAAGCTTCGCGCAGAACAACGCCTACGTGGGCGTGCGCAACATCACGGTGAAACTTTCACAAGTTACATCGAAGATGTTATTGACCTGTGTAAGCGCGTGAATCCGTCAATGTCGGAACAGGACAAGATAAAACACATTATGAAAGGCATTGATGAGGACGCCTTTCAGATGTTGTTAGCGAAGGATCCGCGTACCGTGGCCGAAGTTATCAATTTGTGCCAAAGTTTTGACGAGCTACGGAAACAACGCATCTTAGCTCGGCGCCCACCGCCTACGGAAGATTCGTTAGCCGCATTAATTATTGGCGACAACCACACAACTTTGCTGACGCAAATAAAAGAATTTGTGCTCGAGGAGGTCGCACGACAGCTCTCGATTTTGCCGACGACGGAGAAGCCTTCTCAATGTTTGGCTCCAGCGCTCCGACAGATAATTCAAGAGCAAGTGACCGAAGCTCTTCCACCTCCGTGTCAGCCGGCTCCCGTGGCCGCGCCTCTGACGTATGCTGAAGCCGTTGCACGGGCGCCTCGTCTACAGGGATTCTCTCCTCCGCCTTCAGCGCCTCGCCCGCCGGTGTTCTCTCCTCCGCCTTCGCCTCGCCAGCCGGTGGATCCCTTTTTCAGTGCACAGCAGCGGGGGCCACATCCTTGGCGCACTGCTGACAACCGCCCAATATGCTATGCCTGCGGTACCCCGGGTCATGTTGTGCGCTTCTGCCGCCGGCGCTTGCCGGCCTTCGTGGGCACCCCGCGACGACCCAGCTCCGACTTCCGACCTTTCCGTCTGCCTCAGCGACCACCACCGGAAGTCTACGCTGCTGATGACCTACCGGCACCGCAGTCACAGCTCTACGGCACTCGTCGCTCGCCTACCCCTCGTCGGCGCTCACTCTCACCCATGCGTCGTAGACCCAGTGCCAGTACTACTGAGGCGGAAAACTGATTTCCTCAGTTCCTGAGGCACGAACTGCGTCATCGTCGGAACATCAAAGTCCTCGTTTTCCCCCCGCTAACGTTATTGAAGTGTCCGTTGATGGCATCAAATGCCTTGCGCTCGTCGATACAGGTGCTGCTGTATCCGTGATTAGTGAGCTTTGTCGTGCATTGCGGAAAGTGACCATGAAACCTTCGGTTCCATTGCTTAGAACAGCCAGTGCACAACAAGTTCAGCCAGTCGCTATGTGCACTGCCAGGGTGCTGATTCGAGACATATTGTATTCCATTGATTTCTTTGTGCTAACTTGTTGCTCCCACGATGTCATTCTCGGTTGGGATTTTCTGTCGCGCCATCATGCCGTCATTGACTGTGCACGTGCTGAGGTTCAGTTCTCCGTTCTGGGCGATTTGCCATGTCACGACTTTCAAGTTCAGGATCTTAGCAGGATCTGTGTAGCTTCGGATACTGACCTTCCTCCTCACAGTGCTGTATTTGTCCCTCTTTCATGTGCATCGCTTGCCGAAGCGACGGTCATGTTTACACCCGCTGCAGTCTTCATTCGCCCCCAACCTATATTGTTGCCTTTCGCCCTCCTCACGGTTCACCATGGTGCTGCAGAAATACTGATTTCAAACCCAAATTCATACACTTTGGCTTTGCACTGTGGCGAGACTATTGGTACCGTCGAGTCTGTCGACATTGACGCTATTGTGCATTTTCCTATGGCCGACGACGTAGATACTGCCAACGTAGCAGCACTGACACCCCATGTGCCATCTAACCGAGTACCACCGTATGTTTTTTGTCGCTCCATTGCGTATGACCTCGAGCCGACACAACGTGAGCGACTAATTACTCTTTTAAATGATTTTCACGCCTCTTTTGATTGCAACCAAGCATCATTAGGCCGCACAAGTACCGTCTCTCACCACATTGATACGGGACATCACGCACCATTACGCCAGCGTCCGTACCGCGTGTCATCCACCGAGCGTCGTGTCATCGCCGAGCAAGTTGAAGACATGCTTGACCGTGGTGTTATCAAGCCATCCTGCAGCCCTTGGCCATCGCCCGTAGTACTCATTAAGAAAAAAGATGGCTCGATTCGTTTCTGTGTGGACTATCGACGCCTCAACAAGATTACACGAAAAGATGTCTATCCTCTACCGCGCATAGATGACGCCATGGATTGTCTACATGGTGCTGAATTCTTTTCTTCTTTGGACTTGCGATCGGGCTATTGGCAAGTGCCAGTGGATGAATCCGACCGCTCGAAAACAGCTTTCATTACGCCTGATGGCCTGTATGAGTTTACAGTAATGCGATTCGGCCTCTGCAATGCGCCCGCGACATTCGAAAGAATGATGGACAATATTCTGCGAGGCCTCAAATGGAAGACGTGCCTGTGTTATTTAGACGACGTGGTAGTTTTCTCCCCTGATTTCACCACTCACCTCTCTCGTCTACGCGAAGTCCTTATTTGCCTTGCCACCGCCGGCCTTCAACTTAACTTGAAAAAGTGCCGCTTCGGCGCCCGCCAGCTGACCATACTTGGCCATGTCGTTTCCAAAGACGGCGTCCTTCCCGACCCTGACAAACTTCGCGCTGTCGCCGAATTTCCGCGGCCGACTACACTGAAAGAGCTCCGAAGTTTTATCGGCCTTTGCTCTTATTTTCGACGCTTTGTGCGCAATTTTGCCTGCATCATCGCTCCCCTGACGAAGCTCCTGGCTGGCCCCGGTGACCTTCGCCATTGGACTCCGGCATGTGACCAAGCCTTCACCACTTTGCGTCGTCTGCTTGCCTCACCGCCTGTTCTACGCCACTATGACCCGACTGCACCGACCGAAGTTCATACGGACGCCAGTGGCGTTGGTCTTGGAGCCGTCCTTGCGCAACGCAAGCCTGGCTTTCCGGAATATGTGGTTGCGTATGCGAGTCGTGCCCTCACGAAGGCAGAAACCAATTATTCTGTCACAGAGAAAGAATGCTTGGCTATAGTTTGGGCGTTAAACAAATTTCGCCCTTACTTGTATGGCCATCCGTTCGATGTTGTGACAGACCACCACGCGCTCTGCTGGCTTGCGTCACTGAAAGACCCGTCGGGCCGTCTTGGACGTTGGGCTCTTCGGCTCCAAGAATTTGACATTCGCGTCATCTATCGATCCGGGCGCCAACATTCTGATGCCGATGCACTCTCCCGATCGCCCATGCGATCCGACGAAACGCCACCCTCACCCATAGAGTGTCCGGTTGCTACGCTTGCTGTTACTGGATTGTGTCTCTCGTTGACATTCTTCACAGTTCTTCGACGGCTACATGCCCTCGAGCCCTTCGTCGCCAAGCCACCCATTTCGTGCTACGGGACGCCATCTTGTACCGCCGAAACTATCAGCCGGACGGTCGCAAATGGCTGCTAGTCATCCCTCGCCATTTGCGCTCCGACATATGCACGTATTTCCACGCCGACCCACAACAAGCTCATGCTGGCGTCCTGAAAACCTACGAGCGGCTCCGCCAGCGCTACTACTGGCGCGGCATGTATTCTTATGTCCGCAAATACATTCGGTCATGTGTAGCCTGTCAGCGACGCAAGACATCTCCTCATACGACAGGCCCTCTGCAACCTTTACCGTGTCCTGCACGTCCTTTTGATCGGATTGGCATTGACCTTTATGGGCCTCTTCCATCCACTGCTAAAGGAAATCGTTGGATAATTGTCGCAGTAGACCACCTCACAAGATATGCCGAAACTGCTGCACTTGCTTCGGCTGCTGCTCGCGACGTCGCCGCATTCATGTTACGGCATTTCATCTTACGGCATGGCGCACCGCGAGAACTGCTCAGCGATCGAGGCCGTGTCTTCTTGTCCGAAGTTATTAATGAGCTACTCGCCGCTTGCCGCACTATTCACCGCACCACTACGGCGTATCACCCACAGACTAACGGTCTAACGGAACGGTTCAACCGCACTCTTGGTGACATGCTCACCATGTATGTTGCGTCTGATCATTCCAATTGGGACGATGTCCTCCCTTTTGTGACGTACGCGTATAACACCGCCGTTCAGGCTACCACAGGCTTCTCCCCATTTTTCCTTCTTTATGGACGTGAACCATCCACTACCCTCGACACCATGCTACCATATCATCCGGATGCCTCTGAATTCACCCCTCTTTCCGAAGTTGCTCGCCATGCTGAAGAGTGCCGCCAACTGGCTCGCTCGTTCACGTCGGATACCCAAGGAATCCACAAAGATCGCCACGACAACGGGCAGCCCACACAGTCCTTCGCCGTGGACTCTCACGTCTGGCTTCAGCTGCCCTTCCAATCTCCAGGCCTTAGCCCAAAGCTCGCTCCGAAATACCAGGGTCCGTACCGGATCGTCGCGTGCACATCGCCGGTGAATTATGTGGTCGAACCGGTGACGCCATCTTCGGACAAACGCCGCCGTGGCCGCGAGACGGTTCACATGAGCCGCCTGAAGCCGTACCACGACCCCCTTATCGTGTCATCACCTTAGGTCGCCAGGATGGCTCCTCTTCACCGCGGGGGCAATTGTAGTGGGTAACATGCATGTGGCGCTGTGCGGACTGCCACCGCTGCGGCGCGAGACCCGAGCTCGGGCTGCTGATGCGAACAGCTAGGACTCGCGATCAAGAGCCACTTGCGATCCCGCATACGAGCTGCAATAAACCCCCTTTCA
The DNA here is from genome assembly GCF_023375885.2 of Dermacentor andersoni. Lineage (NCBI taxonomy): Eukaryota > Metazoa > Arthropoda > Arachnida > Ixodida > Ixodidae > Dermacentor > Dermacentor andersoni. The sequence continues at coordinate 72,949,058 of NC_092822.1, read as the reverse complement.
ATATATATATGTATATATATATATTAGTTGCTGTATGAAGAAGTGCATTGCACCCTTTTAACAAGAGAAAGCCGCAAGTAGCATTACGATGGAATTTGCTTTGAACTGCACGCTTACGACGGCTTGACTGCAATGGGTTCATTTCAAATATTAGCTACATTGAAATGATTTGCGTAGTGTCTCGAATGTAGAATGTCTGAGATGATCGAAATGTTACGTAGGAAAGTAGTGTCCTTTGTTGGTGAATGTCGCGATGACCAGACGGCAAGATTATAATGCGTTTCCTTTCCTAAGATATTTCACGCGCTTTCCGGGGCTCTGTATCTATATATCTGTTTGTATCGAACCGCTTTCCCGCCAACCTGGGTCACAGTGAAGTATATGTTAGAAAATCGGGCTATTGTGTTGACCGAACAGGGTTCGAAACGAACCATCGGAGCAATTTGAGCCACTGAGTATGTTGCAAGGTGCTCTTCAAGAACCTCTTTCCTTTCTCTAGCGGCCGTTATATATTACGGGATAGGGTATGTAGTGCTCCTTAAAGGGCCCCTCACCAGGTCTGGCCATATTTAGCTGACAAACGCCGGGCACACAATGCGCGCTAACGATCGTGTTTGCTAAGTACTACGTTGCTACGCGCCGCGTAAAGCTCTGATATTTCAAACGGAACGCAGTCTTCCCTTCTCCTCACGGCCGCCGCGTTCCAAGCCGGAGGTTGACGTACGCGTGCTACCGCGCCTACACACACGTATCTGTGCTTTGACGTCGCTCGGGATGACAGGTCACTTCGAGAGTAGACGAACTAAAGCTTAGAGCAATAACAAAACACACAAATGAAATGTCTGCGTGTTTTTGTTTTACTTCACACCTCAGCAAGGAAGATGTACTTCCCTTTCGTCTGCTTCGTCGCGCGGTCGCGTGCCCAGACAACAAAAGCAATGAAGGGGGCTAGTTGGTGAACGTTCATGGTTATATTGCGCTTAGTTCTACACTGACGGTATTAAGTGAAGGACAGGGCATGGACATGCGAAGCGCAACGTATGTCCACGACCTGTCCTTCACTTAATATCGTCAGTGTAAAACTAAACGCAATATAACCACGAACAGACAACAAAAGTATATCGTTTTCTACCGTGTTCCAGCCGTCGATCATGCTCTATGAACCGCTTGCGTATGCCTGAGTATTCGGGCAACACTGACAGGGACCGCCGCCTCGCAGGCAGTCCAGTTATGCTTAGGCCGACTCACAGTTATGCTTCAAAACACTGACTTATACAGCGACTCTGAGGAGGTATTCTCTGGGAGTCCACCTAGTGGACTGTCCATTTTGGCCGCTGCTGATTGACTGGGGCTGCTCCTTTCTTCCTCGCTCGCACAGCTGCCTCCAATTTTTCTACTTTGCACTAATTTATGGTAATCTCGATCCCTGGCGCCTTCTAGCAGGCCTAAAAGCCTGCCGACACTGCCTTACGGTGTCGGAAAGGAGAGGCGCCGGGCAAGCGTTCCGATAGGCTAGCTTTCATTTTTCTCCTTTGCACTAATTTATGGTAATCTCGATCCCTGGCGCCTTCTAGCAGGCCTAACAGCCTGCCGACAATGCCTTACAATGTCGGAAAGGGGAGGCACCGGGGAAGCGTTCCGATAGGCTAGCTTTCATTTTTTCTCCTTTGCACTAATTTATAGGAATCTCCATCCCTGGCGCCTTGTAGCAGGCCTAAAAGCCTGCCGACACTGCCTTACGGTGTCGGAAAGGAGAGGCGCCGGGCAAGCGTTCCGATAGGCTAGCTTTCATTTTTTCTCCTTTGCACTAATTTATGGTAATCTCGATCCCTGGCGCCTTCTAGCAGGCCTAACAGCCTGCCGACAATGCCTTACAATGTCGGAAAGGGGAGGCGCCGGGGAAGCGTTCCGATAGGCTAGCTTTCATTTTTCTCCTTTTCAATAATTTATGGGAATCTCGATCCCTGGCGCCTTCTAGCAGGCCTAACAGCCTGCCGACAATGCCTTACAATGTCGGAAAGCGGAGGCGCCGGGGAAGCGTTCCGATAGGCTAGCTTTCATTTTTCTCCTTTGCACTAATTTATAGGAATCTCGATCCCTGGCGCCTTCTAGCAGGCCTAACAGCCTGCCGACACTGCCTTATGGTGTCGGAAAGGAGAGGCGCCGGGCAAGCGTTCCGATAGGCTAGCTTTCATTTTCTCTCCTTTGCACTAATTTATAGGAATCTCGATCCCTGGCGCCTTGTAGCAGGCCTAACAGCCTGCCGACACTGCCTTACGGTGTCGGAAAGGAGAGGCGCCGGGCAAGCGTTCCGATAGGCTAGCTTTCATTGTTCGCCTTTGCACTCATTTATGGCATCTTTGGCAGGTCGTTTCGGAGCGCGATCGCGTTGCGTTCAGCTTTTCGTTCTCAGGCGTCGAGCGCTCTCGGGCACTTCGAGCCCTGGGGGGTGTGTTCTGTAAGTGTCCACCTAGTAGGCATGCCCATTTCGTCGTCTGATGCTGAAGTGCTGCTTGGCTGGAGTCATTATTGGCTCGGGGCGCCTGTCTCCTTCAGGCGTGTTCACCAGTCCAGCCATTCAGAACTCTAGCTATAGACGAAATAGACGTGTCTACTACGTGTACACTAGCAGCATACACCTCCTGGCGTCGGAGAAGTAGTCGAGATTTCGCCACGTCTACGGAACACAGCGTCACCACTGTTGGCAACGGCTGACCGTAACCTTTGCCGTCTAGCGTCTCGCGTTCGTCATTAGGCAGTGCTGTAAGCTATGGTTATAATATTATAGGTAGAATCGGATGGTTGTTTTGTTAATGTGGTTTCGCATGTGCAATTGCATCCTCCCTGAGCGAATTACACGTTCGGCTTCCGTACTTGTTGTCGGCCTGTGCGTTCCATTAGCACGGAATCTGGCCGACTCGTAGGATGAAGGCAACCAGTCGAAGATACCTTAAGGCTCGGCGCTTACGCTTCCGACTGGCATGGCATGGACTATCGGGATTAGGGGCCATGTTTTCTAAAAATTAGGAAATAGGAGTGTGCTTTTTTTTTAGCACTTGCCTACATTTGGGTGGATGTCATTTATTAATGACTTCTGTCCACCTTGCGGGTTTCCACAGAAATATTAAGTCACTCTTGCCTTTGCTTCGAGTTGATAAATTCGACTTTGCCCTACCATCTGCTAGCCGCCTGGTTACCTCTGATGATAGAGCGGCTGCTCCGGAAACGCGGTGGTTCCGGGTTCGAGTTCAGACTACAACGAATGTTTCTTCAACTGCGAGACTTTTCTTCGTGGAACCCGTATGGCCTTCCTTTTTAGCACTTAGCAACAATTGGGTGGATGTTCCACTTCCCTATACTTCTCTCCACCTTGCGGGATTCCGAAAAAATATTACGTCACTCTTGCCTTCGCTTCGAGTTGTTCATAAATTTGATTTCACCCTACCACCTGCTTGCAGCCTGGTTAGCTCGCATGGTAGAGCGGCTGCCCCTGAAGGGCGGTGGTCCCGGGTTTGAGTCCGGGAACATGACGAATTTTTCTTCCATTGCTAGGCGTTTGATCGAAGCAGTCGTTTCTTTCGAGGAACCCGTATGAGCATCTTTTGTAGCAGTTAGCTGCGTTTGGGTGGATATCTCATTTTCCCTTTATTAATTACTTTTCTCCACCTTAGAAGTGACCGCTGAACTAGTACGTCACTCTTGCCTTAGCTTCGAGTTGACTTTGCCCTACCATCTGCTAGCCGCCTGGTTACCTCAGAGGGTAGAGCGGCTGCCCAGGTAAGGCGGTGGCCTCCGGTTCACTTCCCGGACCAGGACACATTTTTCTTCAACAGCTAGGCTTTTCTTTCGAGGAACCTGTACGCGCTTCCTTTGTAGCACTTATCAGCTGCCTGCGTTTGGGTGGATTTCTGATTTTTTCCTTTAATAGTTTCTTATGATCAGTTCCCCTTTGACTTTTTTTCTGCGCTTTTTCAGTAACGTCATGGCGTCGCTGTTAATGCCGGAAACTTGTTATTGGCGTCACTTTCAGCTGATGGAAATATAAATGAAAGATTACGAAACAAGGTCGTAGGTTTCCGAAAAGATTTCCACTCGGCAATTGTGTGCCGCGAAAACACCTGCGATTTTAAATGTAAGTGTTGATACAACGTTCGTACACCTAATAAGCCCAGCTTCGACAAGTATGTGTCAGCGTGCTCCCCACACATTTATTGTCACTGCTTTCTGCAAACCTATTGGCACCGAAAATATCGTGCAGCAACTACAAACAAAATTCACATTTTAGGACCTAACTCGTTGCATGCGCTCCTTACATTTTGTTTTAGCATCACTACTAGTATAGTGTGTTTCAGCAGACACACACATTTTGCAAATCTTCGCACGCAGTGGCTCGCCATGTCCTTCGGAGACCAGACGCAGGATTCTGGTTTGCGGTGCTAGGTCGCGCCCAGTGTTCGCAGGGTAGCGCGGAAGAGAAGCGTCGTTGCAGTAGGCACCACTCGTATAGAATTAGCCACGATGCATTTTGTCGCCATATTGCCGAATTTTTATTTCGTGATATCAATCGCACATGAGCACTGGACGTTGATGTTCAGCTGCTCCCGTACCTTTTGCGTAGGCCACCAAGGAAGTGCCCAGAGACCTTACCAAGACGTTACCCGTACCAAGACCCTGACCCTGACCCTGACCCTGACCAAGATCCGACGTACCCTGACCAAGACAACGACTACCAAGACGTAAGTCGTGTTGATTTTCTGACTACACACACACACACACACACATTATATGACTTGTGGCTTTCTCTTGTTAAAAGAACGCAATGCACTCATATATATATATATATATATATATATATATATATATATATATATATATATATATATATATATATATATATATATATATATATATATATATAGCTGCTGTATGAAGAAGTTTATTGCACCCTTTTAACAAGAGAAAGCCACAAGTAGCATTACGACGGAATTTGCTTTGAACTGCACGCTTACGACGGCTTGACTGCAATGGGTTCATTTCAAATATTAGCTACATTGAAATGATTTGCGTAGTGTCTCGAATGTAGAATGTCTGAGATGATGGAAATGTTATGTAGGAAAGTAGTGTCCTTTGTTGGTGAATGTCGCGATGATCAGACGGCAAGATTATAATGCGTTTCCATTCCTAAGGTATTTCACGCGCTTTCCGGGGCTCTGTATCTATATATCTGTTTGTATCGAACCGCTTTCCCGCCAACCTGGGTCACTGTGAAGTATATGTTAGAAAATCGGGCTATTGTGTTGACCGAACAGGGTTCGAAACGAACCATCGGAGCAATTTGAGCCACTGAGTATGTTGCAAGGTGTTCTTCAAGAACCTCTTTCCTTTCTCTAGCGGTCGTTATATATTACGGGATAGGGTATGTAGTGCTCCTAAGGGGCCCCTCACCAGGTCTGGCCATATTTAGCTGACAAACGCCGGGCACACAATGCGCGCTAACGATCGTGTTTGCTAAGTACTACGTTGCTACGCGCCGCGTAAAGCTCTGATATTTCAAACGGAACGCCGTCTTCCCTTCTCCTCACGGCCGCCGCGTTCCAAGCCGGAGGTTGACGTACGCCTGCTACCGCGCCTACGTACACGTATCCGTGCTTTGACGTCGCTCGGGGTGACATGTGACTTCGAGAATAGACGAACTAAAGCTTAGAGCAATAACAAAACACACAAATGAAATGTCTGCGTGTTTTACTTCACACCTCAGCAAGGAAGATGTACTTCCCTTTTGTCTGCTTCGTCGCGCGGTCGCGTGCCCAGACAACAAAAGCAATGAAGGGGGCTAGTTGGTGAACGTTCGTGGTTATATTGCGCTTAGTTCTACACTGACGGTATTAAGTGAAGGACAGGGCGTGGACATGCGAAGCGCAACGTATGTCCACGACCTGTCCTTCACTTAATATCGTCAGTGTAAAACTAAACGCAACATAACCACGAACAGACAACAAAAGTATATCGTTTTCTACCGTGTTCCCGCGGTTGATCATGCTCTATGAATCGCTTGCGTATGCCTGAGTATTCGGGCAACACTGACTTATCTTAAAACGTTTTTGTGCCAACAAACAGGGACCGCCGTCTCGCAGGCAGTCCAGTTATGCTTAGGCCGACTCACAGCTATGCTTCAAAACACTGACTTATACAGCGACTCTGAGGAGGTATTCTCTGGGAGTCCACCTAGTGGACTGTCCAATTTGGCCGCTGCTGATTGATTGGGGCTGCTCCTTTCTTCCTCGCTCGCACAGCTGCCTCCAATCAACAGCGGCGGAAATGGACAGTCCACTAGGTGGACTCCTGCAGAATACCCCCCCAGCTGTCCTCGTGCACAGCGTGCAAGATTGTGCCCTGTGCTAAACGAGACAATCAGAACAGCTCGCGCGCGACGTCGTCAGAGGAAGTGAGCCGCGCAGGAAAAAAAAAAAGTAAAGGAAAAAAAATGAAGGCGGGGCCCGTGATGTATGCGTTACGCGATCCTCGAGCTCCGGTGTGGGAGAACGCAGGGAAGGAATTTTACTGGCGAAGGCGAGAAGGTGCAAGTGGAAAGAGTGTCTCTTGGCAATGGCTCTCGCCTCCTGAAATCATCGGTTCCCGGCACTGAAATATTTCTGTCTCGGCTATTAATGAGCCAACCTGAAAATTTCTTGCGGCAGAACGCTGCCTAGAGAGCTCGTTGCAACTTCCAGCTTATAACAGATATTTGAATGTGCCGGGGTCAGGGTCCGTTTAATGGAACTCTTTGACGCTGACTTTGCGCACTGGATATGTGCTTCTCTTTATGGACCGCTTTGATGCCGGAGTGTCTCACTGGGTATCTGTCAGCTGGTAAAGGCCTCTTTTCAATTTAATTTAATGTTAATTTAGTGAAAACGTGTGTTGGCAGCCACCAATCCGGGCATAGCTTCATTGGTGGTTGTCGTGCAAAATGTAATCAATGCAACATACTATCGTGCTATGCGAAGCCCATAACTAGAAATTTGCTGGAGTGGCTGTCCCATTTGCGACGCAGCAAGTGCGACGCTACACACAGATGGAGTGACAGTTAAATTACTCTCGTGGTCCGCGAACCGGCATCGTTGCATATAGTATAGGAATGGTGCGTGTCAAGTCAGTGCTCGCTTCGAGCTTGTGCTCTTCATTTTGATTGAATGAAGTCTCACCTAAGTGAGCTGGGGCTATGGTTACCAGTGTGCACGTGATATACGAGGCATTTTGCATGATCCAAAAAGGTTACATGGGTGAGTTTGCCTGCGACATCTCTCCTCATCTAGGAATTCGTGTATGTTGAACTTGGAGGATGGCAAACATTTGTTTGCGGTCTTTTTTGTATTCTACGTCATGGCTATTTTCCTGAAATCGTCTACGTTTAAAGAAAAAACAAAGAAATATTTAGTTGGCGGATGGGCCCATTCCTACTTCGGCATATACTCATCTCCCGTCTGCCTATTCAAGCTTCAGTAAATGTTGCTGTGTGCGCAATGAAATATTGGTTGACAGCGCTTCGTCTGTCTAGTCGCCGTGGTTGCTTAGTGGCTTTCGCGTCGTGCTCCTAAGCACGAGGTCGCAGCATCGAATCCAGGCCGTGGCGGACGCATATCGGCGTGGCGTTTGTTTGGTGCCCGGGCGTTTCAGAACCCCAGGTGGCCAAAATTAATTCGGAGTCCCTCACTACGGCATTGCTCATAAACAGATCGTGGTTTTGGCTGGCATAACAGATTTTTTTTCTATCTATCGGTAACGTCCTGCTGTTGGCCCTGATACTTCGTCTAAGACAAAACATGGCTATGAATATATAAGGAAAATACAAAGACCGTACGTTGTCAGACACAAAATAAGTTCTTGCCTTGATGATAATGTGGATTTCAACTGTAATCTTTTACATTAGTGATCGGGCGTGTCCATGAAATTTTGGTCCGGTATCTAAGATAACCAAGCATTAGTAGGTTATTGTTCGAACCTTGAATGACGTAGTCACAAACGTGAACAGAACGTGGGAGGTGGATTAAGATTGTTGCTCTTGTTCTTTGTTGTTGTTGATCATATTCTGGTATTAATTGCGCTTAGCGCACCTTAATCACCAAGAACAAAAGAACATTTCCTACAGCGCAATTTTAGTTTCGTATGAACGTTATTGTTTTTAATATTGTACATTAAAAGTGAGTTTCTAATTCATGGATTCCTGCGTGAACGAAACCACTTCGTCCTAGTAGTGTAAAGGTTAGCTTGAAACGCGCGTAGCTAGTGTTTCCGAGAAAGACTCAAGAGCTTGTTTTGCGCGATCTTACTTAACCACCGGTGTCCAGTCTGCTGCACGAACTGCACAAATTTCACCGAGTCAGATCGCCGCTTTGTCAGAGTTATTACTCTACCACTCCTGCAATTTGATCATATTAAATGTTCGAGACCGGCACGTTCACAAGGGGGCCCAGCCCCCCTCCCCACCCACGCCACCATTCCTCACACACATTCCTAAAGTGCTACCACATCAACTTCGAGACTTGACAGCTATTCGGCGGTCAACATTTTTACCGCCTTTTTCACTACTTCAGTGTGAAAGCCACGTTTTTGTTTACTGATTCGGTGCCTGCGCGATTAACTAGAGTTGTGTTCAGTTGTCACCATCTATTCAACGGTCACGCGTGTCATGTTGCTGTGGTAGTGCAATCTTCTCTGTTTAGACTGATCCAGGGACGAGGAAAGAGATTCGGTTCGTAGTCAGCTGGTCTGTATGCTCGCGCAACGAGTTGCGGCCGGTGATAACGCCACTTGCATTTAACTTTTGCTTATGCTTAATTATTTTCTCGAGTGGCGGCTCGCCGAGACGCTGGCAGATACTCGGAACCATATACGCGGGATATGGGTTAGATTAGGTGCAAATTAAAATAATGCCAAACAGCGTACATCATCAAGCCCTGCATAGCCCTTAAACGCATAAGCAATATGTCTGTCATCCGTTAAATCGCCTGGTTTTTACCCTAATTGTACGATCTACGAAGGGAAAGAGCCAAGCAACAGCCAAACAGGAAGGAAAAGCAAAAATTAACAAATTTAGCTGTTGTTTGTGAAAATATGGATCAAAATCCTTATTTAAAAAGGAAGTAGAGAAAGAGCCACTGGACATGAAGGACGAATCCGTGCGTTTTGAATGAAGCTTCAACAGTCGAACCACCTGACGTAGCCACCTGACCTGGGGCCTCTGCTGTGCTTATGTGGGTGTTTTTCTAACCTTCCGCGGTGGGCGCAGTACGTCTAGAACCGCAGGATCCTGCGCTCTACGCGCTTCTACGGGACTGATGGCCAGGCATCGTTACGCAACTTCCCAAATAACAATACGTGTTGGTTTCGACACTTAACTTGGTAGAGCAGTAAACGAAGAATCCAAACAAAATTCGATTGTTCCGCAAGTATACGTTTCTCTACGATTCTTCCAGAGCTAATCCAAAAAAAACGCTACTAGAAATCTTTATTTGCACTTGTACTTTGCACTTTGTAAAAGCTGTCATTTTTATAAAATATTGCTGAGAGTCATAACCTAGAGAAGAGTGATTTCGCTGGGATTTGATCAAACAAGCTCAGTAATATGGACAAAAAAAAAACGCATAACCTCGTACTTACGATGAGTTATCGTGGTTAACTGGATGTTTGGAATAGAGAAACAAATCCTAAATTACGTTATTGAACGCGCATGCACCACTGCGAGAATGCATGAGATTCCTTGTCGAATTTTATAAGTATTACTGATCATTGGTAACTTAGTTGTGTTAAAACAAAATATGTCTAGCTAGTTTAGTTTAGAAATGAGATGGTTGTTAACGCGTTTTCAAGGAAATAGATAATCGTGCTGCGAAGATGTGTTAGCTCTTCCACTTTATTTATTGTGATAACCAGTGATAAATTACGGGGAAGGGACTTGAAGGCTAGTAAAGGAGCTCGTGATTAACTTAAGGGTCGCGCAAAGAACAATGTAACGAAATATGCTAGGCGTAACGTTAAGAAACAGGAAGCGAGCGGTGTAGATCAGAGCAAACTCAGAAACCCGTGTTCTAATTTATCGGAATAAAACCATTTTTAGTTAATATTCTCGTAATATGCGAGCTGTATCAAGTGGCTTGCGGATGTGAAATCAATGTGTGGGTCCGAATTATCCGATCTATACTTCGGCAACGACCATATTTTAAGTAAACTGAACGGAACAATTATGGAAGTCGTCACGCAGTAAGTCAATAAACAATGTTTGCTCCCTACGTGTAGCTTCACAACTAGTATTGCAGTCGTAAATCATTTCCTTATTGGCCAATGTCTTGAATTAAGCACAATATGTAAAAGTTAGTAATCGATAATTGGTGATGTGGGTTTTATCGCTACTTTTGCTAGGCTTGTTGGTACCAAGCGCTACGACGTCAACCAACATAAAGAACAGGGTTATAACGCGCATCATTGGCAGCTACGATAATCTGATGGCAGCTTCACTTGTATAGGAAAGGTGCCAAGGTGGACAAATGCGCTCACTGACTACGGGGATTGCGTTGCGAAACGAGCATGACTATTCAAATGTAGAATCAATGAATTGATGGTAAGAGCTGCACAGAGCAGGCAAGTGAATTACTGAAGTAGTAAGGAACCATTACTTAATTATCGTGCCAAGGCATCTTTGCGCCTGACGAGTACATGGATGTTAGTAGGATTTAACACCAGCGGGAGTCATGGTGCATATTCAAACGTCGACTTGCCTTAGTTTTAAAAGGAAACTCGTGTTTCCTCTCCCAGTCATTCACTCGGCGGTCTGTCTGGCCAACCACTAGTCAGCAGTATTTCGTACACCGTGCCAACCGCTCAAGCCACATACGGCCTAACACGTGTTTTTCCGATACTGAAATGCGTGGCCATATTAAAAAAGCAAAGTGTATGCAGTGAAAGATATGCAAAGTAATGTCATAAGTAATTTGAATCATGCTGTTAGAGCAGCATATTTCAATGCTGACCTGTACAGCACGCAGAGCTGACACGCAAGCTTCATTAGTCTTAGTGGCTAATAAGATACAGGTGCTCCTGCTAAAGCTAGTTAAGTTAGAAGGGAATTTCAAGGCATGTCTTGGAAGAAAGTGGCAGGAAATAAAATAATCTGTTTCTTGAAATATGGAGGAGATATGCTTGAAAATCTTGCACCCCTTTACAGTCAATGCCTAGCAATTTCAATGGTAACATTATACAAACGAATGAATATTACGAATTCCTATAAAACCCGACATGTTAAAGAATTAAAAAAAATTTAAGCGCGTCAGCTTGCTTTCAGTATTGTATAAAACACTCGCCAGGATAATTTACAAGAGCATAAGGGTAGCACTTCCGCTCAACCAAGAGAACAGGCTTGCTTCACCAAGGTATATTCTAGAGTGGATCACGTTCACGTCATCAATCATGAAAGCGAAAAATGTGCGCAGTACAACGAAACCCCTATCTGAATATTATAGAAAATTAAAGGGTAGTACATTCATTAGAGAAACCAGTAGTTATTCAATCATTGCGTAATCAAGCAGTACACAAGACATACCTGAGTATATTGAGAAATGTCTAAATTCTACATCTACCTTGTTTCTCCACAAGTGGAGAAAAAAAACCTATCAATGAAGGAATCAGGAAAGGAGACAATTTGTCCAATGCTCACTCAATTCACTGCATGCTTAGAAGTATTCAAGGTAGGAGACTGGGAAGGCTTAGCAAGGATGATCAGGAACGGTGTGAATCTCCACACGCTTCGGTTCCCAGATGACATTGTGCGGTTGAGCAACATTGACGATGAATTGCAACGAATTATTTTGAGCCTTAACCGAGAATGTGTAAGAGTAGCGCGGAACTTTATTACGCGCGAAGTTATCAAGGGAATAAGATTTCACAATCGCCAGTCAGCCTTTAGATACTGTGTAGGAGTAAGCTTACCTAGACCAATTATTCACAAGCACCCTGATCACGAAAGGGAAGTTGAGATTAAAATAAAAATGGCTGTGAGCTTACCACTGTCGTTGGAAAAAGAACTGTACACTAAGGGCATTCTACCAGTGATAACTTAAGGGGTTGGGACTTCAAGGCTAGTAAAGTTCACGAACAACTTACGTTGCGCAATGAGCGATGAAACGAAGAATGCTAGGCGTAAGGTTAAGAAACGGGAAACGATCGGTGTATATCAGATAAAAAACGCGGAAACACCAATTGTAGTTCACAATAAGAGAAAGAAATGAATCTTGCCAGGCCGTGTAATCCGCATGGGAGACCACCGGTAGAGCAGTAGCGTTACAGAATTGATGCTAAGGAAGAGGAAATGAAGTCGAAGATGATGAAATTAGGATGATGAAATTAGGAAACCTGGTGGCGCAAGTTTGAATCAGCTAGCGCGCGACCTGGGTAATGTGAGAGGCCTTTGTCTTATAGTGGACATAAATATAGCATGATAGTGATGATCAAAAAAGCGCACCCTCTTACTCTGCGCAGCACAACACGTCGGTTGTATTATTGTCTGTTTAAATAGAAATGCTTCTTTAACAATGTAATCGCGGTTCCATTATTGCGCTGCACATAGGTATTGGCGCACCCTGAAACCTCTCCTATATAAGTGAAAATTTTTTTCTTAGAATTAGCTCGCTCTGAGTGACTGTCTGTCCTGTCCTTGTCCTTTCTTCACTTTGGTTCGCGTCGTTACATATTGTAATCGTGATTGCCTATCACCCGCTGAGAAATGTGAGACTTATCGCTGTTGTATATTTTGTCACCAAACCTTATGCAAACAGGCTATGCATGGCGCCAGTAGAGTTGTACATTCCATAGTAGATGCGATAACCAGCAAATACACGGAAACCTAACGATCCATTTGAAAATAGCCCACGCATTTGACCCAGAGATCAGATTGCCACAGTCGACGGCTGTACTCTTAGATTTCCTTAGTCTTGAGTCTTTTTACTTTGCTGAGCACAAGTTCACCCAATAGACATTTGGTATGCGTTGCTCACGATTTTCGCTTCTGGTTCTTCACCGTCACCACAACGTAACGCCAGGTGAAGATGGTCCAGTGTTTACGTTCTAGATGTCCCCGTAAATCATAAGGGTCATAAAATTAGTCCGAGAAGCACCGTACTCAGCAGACCAGAGAAAACAAGGCTACGTCATAATCCGCGATGACAGCCCCCCGCGTCTCACTGTGCTCATGCAACCACCTGAAAGGACCACCTGCCTTTCACAGATCATAAACTGAGAAACGGGAGGTTTTTGATGGAGACACACGAAAGCGTCGCTTCCTTCAGCCTCTGCATCTGCGAAGCCAAGCTTAGAAGGCACCGACAGGACGTTGTCTGATAATTCGGAATCTAACCTGAGAAATTGGGAACTGTTCCGCAGCGACTTCCTTATGACTTTTGCGAGCGTCAGTCGAAGTGCTCAAAGAGCAAAATGAAGCTTTGCTACAGGCCCGAATGCAGCTGTCAAATGACAGCTGCATTCGGTATTCGTTTATGTGCAACGAGGTTGAATGTTTAATTTTGTTATCACTCAATTATATTTATTCCGTAGCGTACCGACCCCCTAATGCCGACATAAATACCTTTATTGAATTTCTAGAGCTCTTATTCAGCTACAGAAGCAGCAAGTTGAATTTAATTCTTGGGGGCGATTTTAACATTGATCTCCTGAAACGATCTCCTGCGCAGGAAGCTGTTTTACTAACTGTGGAATCGAGTGTTAATATGTATTCGAAAATGCAAGTCAAATTGGTTATCAGATAAAACTTCCTTTTAATTGAGCTTTTATGTCTTCCAACAGCTGCCGAAACGTACTAAAATGAGTGCATTTGTGTTCTTCAATGACGCTGCTTGTAACTTCAGGCTTCAATAACGTTGTTTGGCCTGGGGCCATGGAGAAGGATATACACGGAAAGCAACCTGCTGTCGAAATTAAATATATAGCCAGCTTGACAAGCTGCTCTCAAACGTTCGAAGTGGGCCGTGTAACAGATAAGCAGAAGAAGAGAAAAGACCATACTTTGCAATGATGGGTTCGACAATTTGTCGGCATGTTGTTTAAAGATAGGGCATCCTATTTGCACGATTTCGCCGTCCCATCAAAATATTTTGGAATTTCAGCTTTTCGCTCGTTTTCAACGTGGAAGCATATTGCCATCGCTGGGAAAAATTGGAATGAGGGCAGTGTCACCGACGTAGCAACAGTTCGTTATTATATTTTGCAAGGTGGTGCTAACGTTTCTTGTCTTCTCTCTCTCTTTTTTTCAGCATGAAAAAAACAACTGGTAAGTCCTAAAGCGTTTTGCTTGAGCCCTTGTCTCCCGATAGCACCGCGAACAATAATTTTTCATTCTGACAGCATGGTTAGCTCAGTCACGCCTTGCTTACTGCGTCTGCAAATGTACTGCCCCGTAACAAAACCTATGCAATCGCATGACTTCCTTTGGGGTTAAAACTTGCCAGGTATACCTTGCTGATGTCGAGGGCAAAATTAGGCGTCTTGTTGAAATGTGACTGCATTGCCGTTCCTGGACATCTTCTGCATCCGCACCCAATTGAATTATCTTGGAGAGATTTTTAGTTAATAGGCTGTAGCACTGAGGAAATAATTTGCAGCTGTCGTTGCCTTTTGTGCAATTGACACTTGGCCCATACCTGAGACTTTCCCAACTGCGGCTGCTATGCTGCGTCTTTGATAACTGAGCCACCGCTGTGTTCTCGAAAAGCACATATTTGGCAAAGTATGTCAAATGGCCGGATAGTACCCGAGTGCTCCAGCACAGCAGCCCGATGTCTTAGCCGTTAGGCAGCCATCGCCACCATACTTGCGTCGTGCCAAATGCAGCTTGACCTATGAGATGATCACATGATCGCTGCGTATGCCGCATTACGTACATTGGCAGCAGCTTTTGATATGTATGATGTGTTAGCCATTGAACACAGAAACTAGCAGTTTCACAACTTTTTATGCGTTTAAACAATGCTTTGCCGCTTGTAGTTTCCAACGAGGTCCATCGAAACAGCCTCAACGTTTTTTTATACAATGGCTCATTGCCGCGACACTTACACATTGGTATTTGGCGCAGGAGTTACAGAACTGACGTGTTCATGCGTGCGCAACGCTTGCAGGCTGGCAGAGTTACGTTCTCTCTGTTCGTAGTCTACTTTCGTGAACAGCTGCACTTGGCTTCCTCTCAGATGTCGTTTGCGACAACCATTCTTAAAACGAAGTAGTTTATATTGGCACTGCTTGCACGGACAGTATTCGCTCACTTCACGTGCACACGAGACCTCAGGGGACCTAAGTACTAGCTCGAGCACGCAGTCCGGATAGTAGTGTTGCGGCCTTGACATTGGCATACTATAGTCAATACTGTGGAACAGTATGTCATATAGCATATTAGTAAGCGCTATAGGCTCATAAAGCCGCATTCCTTTTTACATGTCCTAACATCCACTGACGTTTATTACGATTTCTGCGTTCGTTCTGTTGCTTGTTTGTTTCCAAATAATACAAATATTACCGATTTGTTGGAAGAGGCTCGCATCTATAACCACATTTTGAACTGCTTTCGAATAGATATCTTGTGCCTCTCTTCCTTCAGACATGCATTTGCTGTATGTACAAATATGTGTACTTTTTCTTGAACTTCGTAAACTTTTTTTAAGCCAGCATTGAAAACACTTGGCGCTTTCCTTCTGTTTTTCTTGCGGTTCACTGTTAAATCAGCAAATCCTAGTATGTCAACGCATTTATTCATCATTTATTTAGGATAATAAATGACAATCCTAACACAAATAACTAATTTTTAATTGGTGCAATAGCATAGGTTGCGCAAATATTACCCTTTGGTGTGAAAACATTCTGCACTCGTGCACTGAAGAATAACGAAGACACATCGTAACATTCCGATTAAATTTTTTAGAAGCTGCTTAGAGCAGCAGGCATTCGCGTATGCTACACCTACGCTTGTCTATGCAATGGTTCTGTAAGATATCATTGGCAGTGGTTGTCACATGTAAGCATGTCAGCTGTTCCACTACCTACACTTTCCTTCAAGCGATCTTTGATCTCCTAGGTTTTCCGATATGGTCATAATCGCCATTACCAGAATCATCAGCCAATTTTTTGTTCACTGCAGGACAAAGGCCACTCCCAGCATTCTCAATTACTCCTGTCTTGCGCTAGATGATTCAAGTTTGCTCGGGCAAATTTCAAAATTCTATGACAGCACCTAATTTTCTGCTGTCATTCGCTCCCCTTGGCCTCATTCTGCAGTTCTAATGGTCCACCGGTTATTTACTCTAAGCATTGCATAGCCTGCACAACTCATATTTTTCTCTTAATGTCAACTAGAATATCGGCTATAGCCGCTTGCTTTGATTCACACTGATCTGTCGCTGTCTCTTAAGGCTACGCCTAACAATTTTCGTTCATCCCTCTTTGTACGGTCCTTAACTTATTCTCGAGCTTCGTTTTAACTTCCAAGCTTCTGCCCCATATATCAGTACAAGGAGAATACGACTGTACACTTTCCATTTCTTCGACAGTGATAACACTTTCGGTCAGGAATTGTTTCATACGGCAGTGTGCCAGATATTTATCTCGTCAAAGCTCGGATAATGAACGAGCGTTCGCTCGCCAATGTCTATTTGCTCCTCTATCCAAGGAAAGATTTCAATATTTGTTTCGTCGTCCTTCTGCCGAGCATAATGTACACTTTATGGGTATTTGTTTCCAACCAGGCATCGTGTGGCGTGTAGGTAAATGTTGATAGTCACTTCAAGTGTCATTTTCCATCGTAAACTCTTGTTCAGATGGCAAGGATATCTCGCACCAGCTGCTGTCATATTATGAAACGCATTCTTCCACCTACTAGATCCCGAATCTTGTATAAAATTTTCCACCAGAGATTCTTTTCCAAATAGACATGTTAAGGTGGACCAACTGGTTATTAGGAAATTTGACACCGTTTACTCCTTATAGCCCTTAGTATTAAGGAGGGCAGCGAATAAATGGGAATCTGGTACAGTGGTTCACGTACTGGGCACCAGATTATCTTTCTGGCAAGCACTGCGGCAAAACCTGTGATGCGAAGAAAAAACGAACGTCGCGACATAAGTGATAATTGAATAGCGATATTGCAATTTGTACGGACATTGTTACATTAGGCTTCGATGCACAATCTCCGTTGCCTTTGCGAATATGCCGAAATTTGGTATTGCTGAAGATTTTATAAGAGATTTATAGCAAAAAATAAGTAGTCATCGCTTAGTACTATCTCTCGCTGAGGTAGCAGATTGCGATGCTGCATTAATGTCGGTATGCCTTGACGGGGCATACCGACGTTATTACCGTCTTGTTATAACTAATGTCGAACTGCGACAGAGTAAGTAGCGCGATACACAAAATCGATATCATAGCTACCATATTATGACCGCTTGCCTAAAATCAAAGTGCGCAAACATTCCACTGTTTTGCGTAGAAACACAATGGGCAGAAACTTGAGTTTGGGAAGCTAAGGACTGCGCAACGACGGATGTCGAAAGCTTGGCCTATGGTTACGTGACTGCGACGAGAGCGTTATTGATTAGAGAGCAAACGGGAGCAGCCGATATTTTAGTGGACATTAAGAGCAATAAATGCAACTTGGCAGATCATGCAAAGCATATCGCAGACAACCGCTGGGTCATTCAAGTTTCAGCAGAGGTGCCTAGAGAAGGAACGTGAAATTAGTAAATTTGTCAGCAGAAAATTTGGCTTGCGCAAGACACGAGTAACTGCAGATTGCTTGCGGAGGATTCCATACTGCAGGACACGTAAAAAAGCTGGCAGTGACATGTTCAGCGATAAAACCCATCCACAGCAAGCTGCGTTTACCATTTTCTAACAATTAAAATATTGGTTCATTTGTGAACTACAGTGAGATTTGAGATATTGGAATGACATTGAGTTTCTGCTATTTCGAGGTTTTCCGGATTGAGTTGCGCCGGCAGTTCCGCTTGCACCGCCACTGTGAGGCGGAAAGTGAACCTGTGTCAAAGAAGAATATAACCCGAGAATTTTGTGATTTTGTTGCTTCTGATTTAGGATGTTCCAATTTGTGTTCGTATCAATCAGAGCCCAGTGCGTTATATTTCGTGCATTGTCATTGGCCCGCATCGTTGTTAATAATAAATTTTTGTGCCTTGTTTTAATTAAAGCTATCGGAGGTTGTCTCTCTAAATACTGAGGTTCTTACGCGCTGTACAAGGCTTTTATTTATGCCCAATTTGTTTGATGGCAGTACTATAAAATGCTATTCTTGTCATTTGGGAGTTTACGATGATATCACTTGTTACCACCTGCCTCGGGCTTTAATTCACATGAAAGCTGTATTAATAGGCTTACTGTTTTAAGATCTGGTCAAATAACTATCGAGCAGTGTAATAATGAGACTCTCTTATTTTTAAAGCAGACTAATAGGTCCAACAGAAATAAGATTAGTGCCCTTCGAAAATGCTAATGCGCACCTCTAGACTCGTCTTCTTCCATAGCAAAGCATTCGGCATGGCAACAATTATCTTTAACAAATTGCATCATCTGCAAAACCTAGCAAAATAAAACTTCACGGCTGCTGAATAGAAACCAAAAATCTCCGCACAAGCACTCAGTACAGATGACTATCCAGCGAAGCTGAACCGTGCGGGCCCGGTGTTTATCACTGCGTTAATCCCGAGGGTGCATGGAACGACGGCTTGGTAGACTGTCACATGTTCGGTACGCAGTTGCCGCTTGCATTCAGCTGCACGAGCCTGTTCTTGTGCCCGGGCTGCAGCACCGGCACGGCGTAGGCGAGCTCGTTCCCGGTTCTCCTCGCGGCGTTGCTGATCGAAAGCGTCCTGCTCCTTAGGAATGAGTATGACGCGTGGCCTACGCATTTCGGAGCCAGAGAAAAAATGCTGTGCGCGTGCCTGGCTGCGATGGAGAGCAATGACGTCACTACGGGCGCAGCCAGTCACGCGCATCACTCCCTCTTTATTATTGTGCATGCGCATGGGGTTGCGTCGAAGGAGTTTTCGGCGAACAAGCGACGGATGGATGAATCGGCTAGCCATATACAGCTTCGTTGCAATAAGAGGCGGCTATTCAAATGCGTGGCGAACCATTGCGAAGTCTCATTTTAACGAATAAACCTATACTCCACAAACAGGCCTCATAGGTGTATTGTAAAGGCTACCAACAAGTTCGCATAACGTCGCACGGATGTCCTTCATAATGTTGCTGTTAGCTGCGGTCACTCTTAAAGGGAAGCTGAAACGGTTTTCAATTTCGATGAATTGCTGGGATTGGGAAGAACAGACCTAATAATTTACGGTTCTGAAATTTTTTTTTTCGTTTTGTTAATATAACGGGCGGAAATCGCTTTCTAAATCACCCGCGCGGACACGCCCCCATCGCTTCTCGGAGCGCCGGGTGAGGACGTTGGCAGAGGAGAGAACCGGCGAGAGTGACGTCATGGGCGGAGACAGGTCTCCTCGATTTGGCTGCACTTTTTGCACTAGTTCAGAAAAGTCGTGCCAGTGCAGCGCCAGTTCTTGAAGTGTGAGTGTAGCGCGACACTAGAGCTTTCGGTGCAGCGGTCAAATCGAGGACAAAAGTGCAGAAACGTACAGGCCTTCGTCTGCTGCGGCTGGGCGGCTGTGGCTTCTCTTTTGTTGGTGTGTGCCGCGTGCGTGTGCGTTCAAACGAGTGCGCAATTATTGCTAGTTGTAAGAACACGGATACGCTGTGCATTTGTTCCAAATGGCGTCTTTGTTGGCAACCGCTATGGAACTCGTTGACTCCGACAGTGACGAGGAATTCGACGCAGCTCTTTCCGTTGCGTTGTGCAAAGTGGCACGGGTCGACCGTCACCGAATCAACGGGTACTTTGAGAAGGTGACAACTGAATATTTGGACTTTGAATTCAAAATGCTGTTTAGGCTGTCGCGTGCGACTTTTGACAGTCTGTGCACGTGGTTCAGGTTGTCGCCATTCTACCCGAAAAGTGTCTCCGGCCGTCCGCAGATCACAGCAGAAAAGACTTGCCTCATAACTTTGAGCTACCTTGGTGCACAAACAAGCATGTACTCGGTGGCAGATCGATTCGACGTTTCTGAATCATCAGTTGTGCAGTGCATGCAGAGAGTGCTCAATTTTCTGCAGGCGATCAGCGCTGAAGTGATATGCTGGCCTAGCGCTGCCGACATGGCCCGCAGCAAAATGGCCTTCCTGACAAAAAGCGGCGGGAAAGGCCCCCGCAACACCGTGGGATGCATTGATGGCAGCCACATCGAGATTTTGAAGCCGGACGACTCCACTGCATCATACATAAACAGGAAGAAGTGGGCGTCTATAATCCTCCAAGCAGTTTGCAACGACCAAAACAGATTTTTGGATGTCTTTATCGGCTTCCCTGGTTCTGCGCATGACGCCCGGGTGTTGAGAGAAAGCACCTTCTTTGAAGAGGCTGCAGCCAAGTGCGGCGACTTTTATATACTTGGAGATTCAGCATACCCCTTGCTGCCTTGGCTTATGACGCCGTACAAAGACAACGGCTCCAGCTTTCCAACATGAAAAAAAAAATTCAACAAGTTTCACAGTCAGCAAAGGGTGGCCTTTGAGAACTGCTTTGGCCTTTTGAAGCAACGCTTCAGAAGGCTGTATCTTGTTGATGCCAAGACAATTATGCAGTGTTGTCTCATTGTTATGGGAGCATGTGCACTTCACAACATGTGCAATTCTGAAAGAGATTTTATTGCAGAACTTGCAGACCTGCCCCCTCACGACGATGTTGGCAATGATAATGAGCCAAGCGAATGCGACACATCCACATCGCAATGTGAAAGCCGAAGGCGACACATTGCCCAACATCAATGCTGAAGTGCACATGGGAGAAACGTGAAAACAAACTGCCAATGTAGGCGTACTTATTTATTGCCCTCGGCAGCGCGTACAAGACGTTCAAGTAGTGTCATTTTTTAGTCGTGCTGCTTCTGTTTCGCAGCGATGGCTTCCTGCAAGACACTGATCAGGCTGCCAATCGACGAGCCCCTGTGGCGGCCACCGCCACGACCTCTCCTGACTTCAGCTTCACTTCTGCGGGGTGCTTGTAGCTCCTCGGCTGGTGCCTCCTCAGCTGGGTCATCAGCAGGCCCATTTTCCGGCAGGATGTTTTCGCCATTCCTGTTGCTTCCATGAATAAAGTTTCATTAATGTCAACAAGTGTCAAATTGTTTTGTACATGTTCTGGGTACCTTCAACTCACACCAATGCTGTAAGCAGAAGCAGTGGGTAAAGTGCAAGTATTCTTACAGCTGAATACATTTTCATTGCAAAGAGGATTCAATTGCACATGGAGAAACAGACGAGGTCACATTAGTGACCTCATCCTATGATAATAAATGGTCCGTGTATGCCGTACTAATGGAAGTAGTGTTTTACCACAAAAACGTGGATGCACACAGCAAGTTTAGGGTCTGCTAACAATTCTGTACAAATAAATAATAAATTGTCCTTGCATACCATACATATGGGAGCAGTGTCATAAGTAAAAAATATGCACGCACACAATATGCAAGTTTAAAGCTGGCTAAGAGTTATGTGTGAATGCACACAAAGTGGAATTAAAATATGCTGTCAGCAAAATTTGCATGCATCATCAGGTGACGTTTTAAAATTGTTTTGAGGATAAGATAAAGATGATGCTAAATGCAAACTTACGCAACAATCCTCCCCGGGGCGAGCAATGCGACAGGGGTGATATGGTGCTCCCGCTCCAACACTTCGGAAAGCTCTCTGTTAAGAAACCAGATTCGAAAAAATTATGCTGGGTCGGGACATGAGTAAAACAATGATGTGAAAACGTCTGCTGCCCATACCCTTCGTACTCGCAGGCTGCACGGGAATGGCCGGATGAACTATTCTTTATTTGTGTTTTTTTATACGCTCGTTCCATTGATTTCCATTTGTTTTCCACTTGCAGAGGCGTCATATGGCATTGGAACTCCTGATTAATCTCTTGGGCCAGTTTCTCCCACATGGCCTTTTTGGTCCTGTGGAAAAAATTCATGTATTAGTACCTGGAAATTAGTTCGAACTTCGGCATTATTCAGAAAGCATGACCAAGCGCGGTTTCCACACCTTTCTGAATCATATATGGTACGATGTTTCAAACGACGGACCGACGTGGTTTCGCGTAAACTTAATGTCGTGGTAGCGGTAAGCTCGTAAAAAGTAATACAAACGACTGTGACCTGTGGGAAAATCCCGGCCTCTAGTGCACTTGGCAGCAGCCGAACCCGAAAAGCGCCCTTAACAAGATGCTCCGTACACATGCTTAAGAAAACTGGCGTCCGTGCTGCGTTACTAATAACAAGCGCCGCTGCAGCTGCGTTATGTGATGTTTTATCGTGCATACACATCAATTACCGAAGCGTGCACAAAATTAGTAGCGCTTCTCTAGTTGCCATTTTACATGTTGGTAGCAATGGAAGCGACTTACCTGAAGCCGCCCTTCTTGCCAATTACCTCCTTGAATTCCTTATATTTCGTGATGAGGAACTTTGATTTGTTGGTGTTCCACACCTCGCGTTCACTGTCTGCGGACAGTGGCGGCGGCGTGGCTGTCGGCGGCAGTGTGGCCATGGATGGTGTGGCTATCGAAGGCATGGCCTGACTGGCGACATCAAAGCCAGCCGCTGCCGCAAGCGGAGATGAAACTGGCGCTGCCTCATTTCCAATGGTGATGTGAAGGCCGTCTAAGCAAAAAGAAAAGTTGTAGAGAATCATCACAAACGTTGCGATCGCCAACGTGTTGAAATAACAGCACTCACCTTCTGTCTCATACAGAAATGCTCCGTCGTACTGAACGTGACAGCCATTCTCTGTCACTGCCGTTTCGATGCCGTCTACCAATACCCGCATGGCCACGGAGCCGTACGCGTCGTCTGCCATCAAGCGCCTTGCACTACGTGCACGAGAAAAGAACTCACGCGGCGTCTAGTGCCGAAGTGTACATGAACTCGTGCAGCACGACGTCAAATCGAGTGCCGAAGTGCAGGTGGCGCTAGCTGCACTGGCAAATCGAGTGCTAGAGTGCAGCACCCCCTGAACTAGTGTAGAAAGTGTAGCCAAATCGAGGAGACCATCGAGCCAACCGAGCTGCGGACCGGCGTGCTGACATGTGCTGGCATGCCTCTTTCCGTCCTGCGCTTTACTGAACGACGCTACGAGAGATCTGCCGCCGCCGCTCACGTTTGTTTTGCGATTTTCGTAAACTGTTCTTTCCATCTGTGCTGCGTGAGTGCCTACAGCCAAGGGCGCCCAACATGCCCTCGTTCTGTGCAGCATTCGGCTGCGCGAACACAGGCGGGCGAGACGATGTGGTGTTTCACAAATTCCCGAAGGAAAAGAAGCTTGCAGCGCAGTGGGTACGTGCGGTGAGGAGAGATAAGTTCGTGCCGACGAAATCAACTGTGCTGTGCTCGGACCATTTCCGCGACAGTTACTATCATCGGAGCTTGACAACGATGCGGGCAATCGGTATTCCAATTAAATCGGCGCGACTGAAGCCCGAACAACTTCAAGTACACAGCTTGGCAGAATTCGACGGTTCTTCTTTCCCAACTTTTTCCATACTAGCCAGACAAACTGGCGGTATGCTGCATACCTCAACTGCCTGTAAAAAAAAAAAATTGCTTTTGCATCACTCTTTTTCCATTGGCCATATCATTTTCACACCTGTGTGTAAACTTCTTGCCTTGTCCAGCCGGTTCGACTCCTTTCTGGGCAAGTGCCACTTCCAGTACTGCCCTGCTGAGGCACACAGTCCTGAATTGTCTTGAACTTGTTACGCACTGCGTGCGCTTCTGTTTTTTCCTAATCTCTTGCACCTCCTGGCAGCACAAGCAGTTCTCTTCATCTTCCATCAATACGCAGCACATGCAGGTGCACCTAGTTTAATGAAAGCGTGATTAGGCCCACATTGATGCACTGGAGAAATACGAACATTTGCAGGCATTAACGTCTGATAACGCAGTTTTAGCGTAGCCGGATAGCCTTACGACAAATGCGAAAACGCGTTGTTGCTAGCGTTGCTATACTCCGTTTCATACATCAGGTGCAACGCTGTGGAGGCTTGAGATACTTCTTGCAGTGGCTGCGTTCGCACTTAGAAAAAGTTCGGTGTTTCTTGACCCGATTTTTCAGAAAGCTTTCCATATATAAGCTCAGTTCGGAATGAAAAAAAAAGAATTTACCCATAGAAACCATCCGTGTACTTATACGGCTGCTAACACGTTCTTTTAAAAAAAAATTTCTTTTCGGTATTTTTTAATTGCAGCCCGTCGCGGCAGCTTCACGTGCATGCTCGCGCGAGCAAACGCCGCTGGCACGCTGCGAAGCATAGACGGAAACGCGCGCAGTAATAAATTTTGGTGACCGGACTTCGAGCGTAGCTTCCACAGCGATGCACCTGAGGTATCAAATGTAGTGTAGGCTTGCCTAGTGACATTCGACGTACGGTTCAGTTATCGTGTTTACCACACGGCGGTGCTAAAACTGCCTAATATCTTTATGTCAACACTAGCATGGAGCACGCATACCGATTCTTGATCGAGCCACACTCGCAAAGTCGTCGAACCATAGTATGAATATTGCACATATAATACCTCTGGTCATCTCTGGATGTGTATGATAAGCAACTTCCATGACTGTACCTCACAGCACTGCATGTGCGCGCTTTGAAACGCGGCACTTATGTTCGCGATAGTGTATCAACGCTGAAAAAACCACGGGACTTTAGACAAGCAGCGGCAAGGTG
Organism: Dermacentor andersoni; assembly: GCF_023375885.2. NCBI lineage: Eukaryota > Metazoa > Arthropoda > Arachnida > Ixodida > Ixodidae > Dermacentor > Dermacentor andersoni. The sequence goes on along the minus strand of NC_092822.1, from coordinate 72,924,163 downwards.
CTTGACATCGCGGAATTGCACCCGTGTAAATCTAATGAGAAGTTAGTGCTTCGGCATTCTTCCAGCAGCATGTTCCCAGTGACACTTTAGCGCATTTTTTCTCCCGTCATTGCAACGTGCAGCTACATGAAAAAAAACAAAAAAAACATGCGTACCAGCTAAAATTTCCAGCGCGCGAGAAGGTGCACACATCGCTCTCGCTGTTGGCACACTCAATATCGTCGTTGACTCTGTTGCCGCCATCGTTTTCCGTATCGGCTGTGGGTTCAAACATGTACGGGGACAATGCAAGCTGTCGGAGACAGCGAGAACGTTCCATCTTGCAACTCAGCTATGAAGCCAGAACAGCAGAACCGCGTGCTACCAGAGAGAAAGGAATGGTGCTACACTCTGAAACGGAGACATGCGGCGGCGCCGACCGGCGACTACCGCCAACGACGTCACAGCGGCCCCGACCAATTACGGGCAACAGCGGCGTTCGCGCGATGCCCTGAGGCGCTGGTGCGCATTTTCTTGGAAAAACAGCCGCTTGCGTTTGTTTCCGCCCTTTTTGAACCAGATATTCGTGTTCAGGGGACTCAAAACTGTAGAATGCCGCAGAGAACTCATTTTTTTCGAAAAGTGTTTCAGCTTCCCTTTAAGTAGTGCAGACAGGTCGTTACAGCAATCGGACATTCAGTGTAAACCTTCCTCAACCGGTGAAAAGCCGTCACGATTCGTTGCCATGGCGCGGTTGCAAGTGGACAGGCAAATTCACATATAGTGTTGCGCACTTACAAGAGCGAGGAAGCTTGCCTTATCCATGGTCGAGGATTGCCATATTTATTAGTGCGTAATTCAAGCCTCTATAATCAAATGGGTATTGTTCTGCGTTACAGTTACCTTTCGCGAATACCCGTACCTGCCCATGATTGGCAGGTTGACGCTTCTTTCCCTTTATACTGTGGATATATTTTAAATCATATAGTCCGTGCGTGTATGTGTGTGTGGTTTTTCGTTCGTTGTTTTGTCCGTGTTTTCCTGTGTGCCTTTCCGTAATTAAACCGGAAATTACACGAGTTATCTGCACTACTTTATTCGTGACAATGCTACAGCAAAAGCCCGGCTGGCCTAGTGAAACGCAATCACTAAGTGAAAAAACAACTACATTTCGCTAAAACGCACAGCTTAGGAAAGGGACATACCGGCAACATAGCGCCCTTATTAACGAATGGTGACGCTTCGCAGACTACTTCAACGTCGCAGATATCAGCTAGGTGCAAATGACAACCTTGTTAGCCATTGCAAATGTCTGTGAGTATTAAAATGTGGTGGTAAAACGAAAATTCGAATTACGAGTACCGGGTGCCGGCTTTTCAAAAAAGGGGTCACTGTCCGAAACGTAGAATGTAAATTTGGTGATTTTCAAAGTGAATATAATGGAATACCTAAGTAGTGGCCGGGAATTTTTAACTTTGAGCTATTTATAAAGGTAGTTGCAGCTGATGTCACAAGTTCACAAATATACCGGGTCACGCAAGCTGAAGATGATCAAATGGATGTTAGCTATTGTTTAAAGCGTTACGCGGTAGTTTTTTATTTTGTATCCGCATATTTGGCAAACAGTAATTATTCGAGTGCAGAAATAGTAAATGCGAATCAAAAGTTGCATACAGATTCTTCCATATTGTTCCAAGGAACATATAACTGGGCAGCTTCACAATCTTTATTGTGTCCATATTTTTGTCTCTCCGAAAGAGCTGGCGAAATTCTAACAAAGGGTACGTGAGTGCCCGCTTGTGCGTCGTACTTGCAGTGCTCTCTGGTACTCCGTGTCTGAGAGCTGATGGCTGCTTATCGCTGCATAGATTGGCTGGCGGGGTTCTTGGTTCATTATCACAGAAGGAACAGTGCTTCAAGGGGCGACAAAAAGGAGGAACCACACTGTGTGTAATTCCTCCTTTGTGTCCCGTCTTAAAGCGTCGTTCTTCCTCTGATTGTAGTAATCAGCAAGCATGCCACTAGCTTAAATCACGCACTGAGTGCCTGCGTCTTTTCCCTGTCCATTTATAAGCGGATGCATACCACTCTAAATTATCCCTTTGAAAGCAAAGCAATCCCTGCGCGCCAGCCTATAAGCCACATCTTTTTTTTTTTTATTGCGTCGAGGGCTTCGTTACCGATGCCCAACGATTACTAATAAAACGATCGAAGCTGCTAAGTTAGGTGTTTAGCGTAACATATTTCGCAAAACTGCCAAAAAACTGCATTTTATCGGAACCTTGTAGTCAGCTACGGTATATACGCCTCCCCATCTCTCCGCAGCGTTCAACTTACAGTCGGCGTTTTGAAAAATTGTGAATAATTTCATGTTCGCATTGCTTGCTTTATTCTGATGTTCATAAGAATTGTTGTGCTATGCAAGTAGGGAATACCGTGAGCTGGCATTTCCCTTGGTTGCGGTAGCAGTGATAACGCAGCGTGTGAGGAGCGCTTCAGCTTAGTGCACCTTACTCCTCTTGGCAGCCCTAATATATGGGTATCTCCTGTCTATACAACACAATCGCCCATTAAATATGCCATAATATCTCCATATACTATACAGGCCTATGTGAATTGTATTCTTTTGACGGCATACGGTGTGGGCTTTGACGGAGTAGTTGATTGTTATTTTCAATATTTAGCAATTGGTGATTGTCGAATCTCGTTTTCATGGAAAAGCCATCTTTGTGCCGCACCAGGAAATGTTGGAGCTGTTTCTGTTTACCCGTGTGAACATATTTTTATTGATTCTGTTAGATGCGGTAAAATTATTATTTCTTGGATTTGTTAGCTCTCGCGCATCTTGCGTAACTTCGCGGAACTTCGCGGAACTCATATGCTATATTTCCCGCTTCCTGTTCAAGTCGTCTTGCAATTCGTCATCACTATGTGATCTGTGATGCCTACTCATTAGCATAGACGGTGATCGCCTTAGAGAAGCGCTGCTGCCATGCCCAGTTCTCAGAAAAGGAAGAATTTGTACTTCGATACAAGGCACGGATGGATTACTATTTCTTCCGTTCATGACGTTGGCTTCATCATACGAAATTCCGCCACAAAATTTATTTGCCGTACTCACTGTCCTTCATCTATCTATCATCTGTTAGCCTTCAGGTTAAGTCACACGTACAAGGGACCACTAATGAAAGACGTTATTCCCGAATTCAATCCCCAGAGGAGCAAGCATATTTTTCAACATATATGGCTTCTTTGCTGAAAAACCTGTATGGATTTGCTTTATTGTGCTCGGTGCTAAACTTGCTTGGATGACATTTTCCCTTTGACGGGCCTTCTTCCATCTCAACCCGCCGTGGTTGCTCAGTGGCTATTGTGGTGGGCTGCTGAGCACGAGGTCGCGGGATAAAATCCCGGCCACGGTGGCCGCATATCGATGGGGGCGAAATGTGAAAACACCCTTAGATTCGTACTTAGATGTACTTAGATTTAGGTGCACGTTAAAGAACCTCAGGTTGTCGAAATTTGCGGAGTCCTCAACTACGGCGTGCCTCATAATCAGAAAGTGGTTTTGGCACGTTAAAACCCATAATTTAATTAATTTTTCCACCTTGCGAGATTAATGGCAGCAGATTGCTCATGTTGTGCGTCGTTTGTTGCGCATGTTTATGAGAGATTCGTCAACGCTGCGCGATCTGCTTGTTTGCTGGTTAGCTGTTCTAGGTTCAATCTCCTGAGTTCTAGGTTCAATCTCCTGAATATACTGTTCTAGGTTAAATCTCCTGAGTAAGGAAAATGTCTGCAACCGCTAAGCTCGTTTTCTGAAAAAACTTTAAGTGGGCTGCTATTGCAGCTTGCTAAAACCCTCAGCTGAATCACAATTTCTTCCTTTCATAAACCTTCCTCTAGGCCTAATAAGTTTCGGAGAATATTTTGCTGTATTTATTGTCTGTGCTCGGGACTGTCTAATAATTGACCCTTACTCTACGATATTAGAACCTCTTGGTTAGCTCTAATGTAGAGCGTGAGGCCGGGAAAGGCGTTCTTTGCTGGGTTCAACCCTAAACCATGACGAATTCCTTTAAAAAACCCGTATAGGTAATCTTTGGGGCTTTCTGGCTATTTGACTATTTGGCCTTTTTATGGGCAACCCTAACCACACAGGATAAGCATTGGCCCCTTCGCGAACATTTCTTCTTCTTTGCAGAAATAATCAAAACTGAATTCTCTGGCTAACGTTAGTTTCCTCGTAGACTCAGCTGGATGAATAATTTCTCCCCTTCATGGACACTTCCTCCTTTGCGATATCACCCAAAACTAACCACAAAGGAAAAACGTTGGTCCCGCGTTCAAACCGCGGACCAGGAAGAATTTTTCTCCAATTGCATTGCTTTAGTAAATTTGAGAACTGGAACATGTCATCTTTGCAGCGTCACGCTGAGCTTGTGTGAATAACAATTAGTGGCTTTGATAAACTTCTCTTTTCGGACTTAAGTACGTGTGTCTTGCACTATTCGTTGTCCCTGTGCTTCGAGTGAAAATATATATTACTGCCGCTTTTCGATCTGCCCGCTTCCTGGTTAGCTCGGGTGAATCGCCTGGGGAATAGATAGTCCCTCAATCACGAGGCGTTTACTTTTTATTTTGAGAAACGCGCATGTTTTTTATAGCTTGATACTAAAATAGATGAAAATTTTCGAGTTGCATAAACGTTCGCCGAGGCCTGCGGAGTTTAGCGCGGTGATTCGCCCTCGCTCAGTGATCTCGTAGCCGCCTGGATAGCTCATACGTAGTGACCACTTTGGAACGGCGTTGAACCCGCATTCCATCTCTAGACAAGGGCAAAATTTTCTTGAACAATGAAGCTTTCCGAGAAACCCGTAAGACCTTTTTATTTTCAAGGCAGACTCGGGTGGATTACAGCTTCTGAATTTACTAAACATTTCTCCATGTTGCACAATCTCGCACAACTAATTTGCAATATTGAATGTCCCCGTTCTTGAAGTGTAATAATTTACGACATATTTCTAACTGCGAAGTTCTTTTTTCGAAGCCCATATGCGTTACCATTGTAGCTTCGCTCTACACTCGACATTTAGTGGATTACTCTCCACCTTCTGAAACTTAGGACTGACTCGCCACATTCAGTGTTCATGGGCTTAAGATCACAATGAATTGACCCTTACTCTGCGATCAGCCACCTTCCCACTTTATGGAGTTTCCTTCGCTTACAAGATTCGGTGGAAAGGATTTAGTATATGCATCTTCCTATTCTCCTAAGTGGCTATTCAATGACCTTAGTTCTGTCATCTGCTAGTTTTTATTTTAGCTCAGATGTTCTGGACACCGCCTTGGAAAGGTCTAGTTTCAGTTCCAGGATCAGTGAGTTTTTCACATGCAACGCTTTCTTTCTGTGAAACAATTTTAGGTCTCGTTCCTCTCTGAAAAAGACGATGTGAAAGTTTCAGGGGCTTTCGGGAGGATGTGCGCTACACCAGCTTCCAGCAGTGTTTGGTGGAGTCAGCGGTGCTCATGGCAGGCTGTTTGTTTGCATCAGTGAACTGGATTGTGCAGGAGTGTGTTTTCGCCCACTGAGTTCGAGGAAGTGTACTAAGGAAGCCGAAGCTCAATTTACCTCAGTTTTGTGTACGTTAGCTGCGTTAATTTTGCTGAATGCTGAATGCAAGAGCAAAGTGTCCACGTGCGAAACAAGGCTTAGGTAAGACTGCCGGTTGACTCGCTATGACTGCTGAGCTTTCTTGGTGCACTTTGCTTTTGCGTGACTGGTGGGATGCTACATTTATATCCCTCTGAGTATGCTGCCAACGTCCAGCGAAATGTTTGAAACTGCCGCAACAGCAGTCGCTGCTCCGCTGATGGCAACAGAAACAAAGTTTGAGGGTATGCTTCCGTGCCACTCACTTGAATACCTTAACAGACTCAGCTACAGTGCGTTATTGTCGTAGAAAGAGATCGGAGTGGAAACGCGAACTTTTTTTTTCGTATCCTGTGCAAAAATACCTTAATTCCTATGTCATTTCAAAGCATACGGGCCACCGTCATTATGATGAGAACTTCGCACTTTATCACCCAAACAATATCAAACCGCGGACCAGGAAGAATTCTCCATATGCATTGCTTTAGTAACTTGGAGAACTGTTACATGTGAATATTTGCAGCTTCGCGCTCAACATGTGTGAATATAAATTTTTGCTTGTGTTTTGAGTGTTCTTTTGTGAGCATGAAATAAAGGTATTCTTAATGTCCGCTCCAGAGCAGTTATCTTCTGACTGTCTCATGTGTTCCTAATGAACACAGTGGTTTCTCAACAACTTTATGTGAACCGACATCACATCAATTCTTCGCAGAACTAGCTATAACATCCCCAAATTTAAAAGTGATTGAAAATTGGCAGGAGAAATCAGGCATACCACATAAATAAGAGGTGTGAGCCGTCCCCCATTACCATTGCATGAAAAGTATGTGCCTATTTACTCACTTTATTTATGCAAACACCGTTAATCGTGATATGCATTTGTACTACAACTTCTGCATTCCCTCTCAAATTAACTTGTGCAGAGTACAAGCGCACGTCCATTGCCATTTGGCAATGGATGTGCGCTTGTACAATTGGCATCAGCTCTTGGGAATAAAGATATGCACGGTACCCGGAGCTTCCCGTTGATCCGCTCATCTAAGCAATAGGTGGCTTTGACGGCAAAACACAACGCTTCGCTGTGCCGCCTGGTGCGCGCGGCACCGAGCAATCTAGTCGCTAGTGTTAAGTGTTTTTATTGAACAAATGGCACTAGTTTTGCTTGCGAAAGATGTACGCTGAAAGACTTAACACGATAAAATTCTTTGATGTAAAAAAATCTTGCAAATTAGAAAAAAACAAACTGTACTTCAGCAGTGTTTTGCGTGAATTGAGTTTTTATTGATGGTCATCGAACACAAGTAAATTTGTGACCATTTAACCAAATAATCTGAAGAGAAATCTGTGAACTGGACGTTTTTACCTGAAGACACCAAGAGCTAACAATGCAGCGATTCTCTAAGTTAAATTTGAAGATATACTGCACATTTCGTTGTGTCGTGATTTCAGTGTCAAACCATTCTAATCTGATTATAGCCATCTCTGAGAGGGCTAGAACGGTTTGAAGAGGCACAGAATGCTAGAGATATTTGACTCGCAAATTAATATATGCGAGAATTACCACAAATTTTTCATTTAATTTTATTTTCTCGTATTCGCACTCTCTCCTCCAGCTGCAGCAAGGACTCGTAAGTAGCTTAGTCGAGTGTTCTATCTGCAAATTTCTCTTTGTGTATGCTTCTGCACGCTGCCAGAAAATTTATAACAGCGTTTAGAAAACGAAGGCATATTTTACGCTCTGCAACAAGGTTTTAGGATAGCGTTCCCCGCAGTGCCACAGTTGGTAACAGTTCTCTTGTGCGAGTATCCTTGATAAAGCAGGGGAGGGTGATTTATACGCCTTGGATTTTAATGAAGGTTTCGACCCTGTTTCACATACTAAGCTGATTCAGAAGTTGTAGGTCCTTCCCCATACCTAATTCATTGAGTTACAGCTTATTTAGCAAACCGTTGTTATAGACAGCTTTGCGTGTCTGACCCATTACCCGTTTCATAGGGAAGTTCAAGGCATTGGCCTTCAAGGGGCAGTTCTCGGACCCTTATGATATTGTAACTTCCTATTGACGAGGATCATTGTATTAAGTTCACTAAAATCATTGCCACCAACGACTTCAGTACAGGTTTTCATATGTTGAACTCAGATTGACGAATATCATTGATCAAGGTGTCACTATAACCAGAAACCAAAGATTAACCTGGCATATATTTAATATTTGTGACTCACTGTTTCGTAAACATTGTATTACTAAGGCATAAACTAAAGCATGCGACAGCAAAAGAACTTCTAGCTTAATTCTTCCATACACGAGCATTACTTGGGACCCTCACACAAAAACGAACATTGGCGCACTCGAGGTGATACAGCGGAATGCGGTTCATCTGATCAAAATATCGACAAACAGGCTCTCGCTCACCACTAATGAAAGAATACAGCGTCTGATCGCTCCAGAAAAGGCGGAAATCTTACTGATTATTGTTTCTCTTCTTATCTTCTTACATGACATCAAATACTTTTCTCTAATATCAGAGGTATACGCAAGCCCTACAACTGACGAGTGAACGAGGCATCACGATCAGCCACCGTGGTTGCTTAATGGCTGTGGTGTTGGGCTGCCACACACGATGTCGCGGGATCAAATTCGGGCTATGGCGAAATGCGAGAACACCCGTGTACTTAGATGAGGTTTATGTTAATGTACCCAGGAGGTCAAATTTTCTGAAGTCCCCCACTATGGCGTGCCTCATGAGATGGCAGTGCTGGCACGTGAAAAATCATTACTTAATTTAAGTCATCACGACCACTATATCTCCATAAAGCAAGAACAGTATCAACCACGGAATTATAAAGATGATCGACTCAGAAAATAAGATATACGAGAAATATCACCGATATCTGTCTTATTCATTTATTTTATTTGTGCTTCTCTTCACTGTCATCACAGTCATGGGAACAGCAGGTGCGCCGACGGGTAAGTACACTGGTCGATTGACCGACCTCCAAATATAATACGAGGAAGCTTTAGCTCGGACCAACTTCCAACGCCACCCACTACAACAAATGTAAAACGCAGATGCTTTTTTGCATTTTTGCGTGTTCCAACCCCCCATGAAAATACTGCCGCTGCGGCCGCTATTCCAACTCGCATCCTCGGCATTAGTTGCGCGACGCCTTAGCGCAATGAAAGCCAAGCGCTCGTTGTATTTGTGCTTTTCGTGTCTGCCGATCCGCGGCAGACACGAAATATTGCTACGGCATGAGCCGAGCGAGCAGAAGAGGAAGAAGACGTTAGCTGGTGCAGCCTTGGGACGCCATCTTGACTTCACCATCAATCTAGTCCCCGGATTTAAATTAACCGTAACAGCTCGACAATGTGGTTCTGTTCCTCACACACTGCGCTAGTATAGTTCGAGAACCATGAAGATATCTGCACAACGTGGAAAGCTTCGTTACTAACCTTACAGAGTGCTTCGGCGATTCCACCACAAAAAGGAAGCGGGCGGAGCAGACATTGCTTCAGCGCGCTGAAGTCCCAGGGGAGACCTGTACTACGTACATAGAGGCAATCCTGAAACTTTGCAGAACGGTCAATCCTCGAATGTCCGAAGAGGACAAGCTTGGACACCTTCTCAAAGGCATAGCCGAGGATGTGTACAATTATTTAATCGGAAAGGAGAGTTTCGCCTCGGTCGCCGACCTCAAGCATTGCCGCACATTTGAGGCCTTGAAGCTGCGCCGTATCACGCCAAAGTTCGGCAGGTTAGCAAATGTCACAGCGGTAGCAAGCGTTGAAGACAATGACAACTACAGTTTTCAATTTTACCTTGCGGCAACTATAAGGCAAATTGTCCGCGAAGAACTTGAAAGACACACCAAAGGGGCGGATGTCGAACAGCTTGGCTGTGCTCCCAACCAACCTCAAGAACATGCATCTCCTGTGTCCGCATTGTCTGCCATGCCAGGCGTTGCAGAGTGTCGCGTCGATCAGCTGCAACAGCACCGACGTAGCTTTCCCGACGACATGACGCACGATCAACGAACTCGTCGAGCTACCACCACGAATTAGAATTCGGAAGATCGCGTTTATTCGCAGCGTCCCAGGTTTGACCCCGAGGTTTACAACGTCGGTCGCGCATCGCCTGTGTTACAGCTGTGGCGCCTCAGGACACATTGCTCGTTTTTGTCGCCGGCCCCGACAGACAAGATATGGCCCACCACCAACTTGGCCTAATTTCGAACGTGATAGTTATGACGACCGTTGGCCGACAGACCCTGATATTGCAAACACCACAGGCGCGCCACCACGGAATACCTTCCGTCAATATAGTAGGAGTGGCTCGCCAGCTTCAGACCGCAGCCTGACGCCCCAACCAGTCGCCAACGCCGTTCACCGTCACCACGGCGACGTGCTGTGTCACCACCGCCGTCGGGAAACTAGCCGGCGCGGCCGATGGAGGTAAGGTCGCCGGACAGTCTGCGTCTCTGCGAAATACTCCTCTGCCTATTATGATGGTGAAGAACAAAGTGCGTGTGTTAATTGATATTACACCTGCAACAGTATTAGTCAATACTGGCGCTACCGTTTCCGTCATGAGTGTGACTTTCAAAGAGAGGCTGGGTCGGAAAGTTGTTCCCGTGGAATGGTGATGTGACGTTTCATGGTGTCAGTGGGGAGTGTCTAGTTCCCCTTGGTATTTGTGTTGCAAGTGTTTTGTTCGGAGGAGACCTTAAAACAGAATTTCTCGTTCTACCGCGGTGCACTCATGATGTGATTCTCGGGATTGACTTTCTTCAGGATTGTGGTACATCCGTTAACTGTGGCACAGGCAAAATTGCTTTGAATAGCGCGCTTCTCGCCAGCCTTGCCGACACATCCTTACCAGTGAAAAACTATTGTGTTGTTTCCAACGATTTGCTTCTACCGCCTTGGTCGCTGTCACGTATCCCTGTCAACTTCGCTGCTGCCGACCTTTCATCGTTTGACGCGCAAGTCCAGCCACTTACGTCGAGCTGCGCAAGGAAAGATGTACTTGTACCACGCTCTGTCATGAGAGTAGTGAATGGTGCCTCAAATGTGTGGGCTTTCAATTGTTCTTGCGTCCCTGCTGTTCTCCCGCGTGAGATTAAGCTGGCTGAATTTGACGAGATTACTTACAGCTCCATTACACTTCTAAGCGAGGAGGAGCAGTCTCATACTAGCGATCCTCAACAAAGCACTTCTGAAGAGCAGATCCTATGGATGATCAACAAGGCGCTGCCCTCACACGAGCGCCACGCTCTCGCACAAGTTTCGTGGGCACATCTTTCTGTATTCGATTTCACACCACAAGGCGACAAGCAGGCTTAACTCCCGCGTTCTCGTGCCCGCCACAGAATTGACACCGGATCTGCGCACCCCATTCGGCAAAAGCCTTACTACGTTTCTTCAACAGAGAGGACAGTTATTGCTGAAGAGGTGAAAGACATGCTGCGGAAAAGAGTTGTTCAAGAGTCCTCCCGTCTGTGGGAAGCACCAGTAATCTTAGTAAAGAAGGATGGATCCTGGCGGCTTTGCGTTGATTACAGGAAACTGAATGCAGTCACCAAAAAGGATGTGTGAATTGATGTCATCGATTGTTCCGACATTCCGCTGCATACTTTTCATCACTGGATTTGCGATCAGGGTATTGGCAGATACCCATGCACCCAGGCGATAAGGAGAAAACGGACTTCGTGACACCAGATTGTCTTTATGAATATAACGTTATGCCGTTCGGTCTTTGTAACGCGCCAGCAACAATTGAACGATTCATGGATACTATACTCCGAGGACTTAAATGGAAAATTTGTTTGTGCTACCTCGATGATGTGGTGATTTTTGGCAGCACATTGAGCGAGCCTAACAGCCGTCTCAGTCTTGTTCTGCATTGTTTCAAACAAGCTGGCTTGACCCTAAATTCCAAGAAATGTCGTTTCGGGGAAACCGAGACGTTAGTACTTGGGCATCTGGTCGACAAAAACGGTGTGAGGCCAGATCCACGGAAGATTGAGGAAGTAAGCTCCTTCGAAGCACTGAAGTCAGTGCGGGAGTTGAGGAGTTTCTTGGGCCTGTGCTCGTATTTTCGTCGCTTCGTCCCAAGATTTGCCGACGTGGTGTACCCCCTAACATGTCTTCTCCAAAAAGCCGTCCCTTTCAACTGGACATCGGCTTGCGACGACGCGTTCCGCCAGCTAAAATTTCTACTAACGTCAGGGCCCATATTGCGTCGCTTCGATGCATCCGCACCTACGGAAGTGCACGCTGATGCCAGTCGCATCGGCATCGTTGCCGTACTAGTGCAACGTCATCATGGAGCTGAACACGTTGTGGCTTATGCTAGTCGCTCTTTGACTAAGGCGGAACGCAATTACACTGTGACCGAGAAAGAATGTTTGGCAGCTGTTTTCGCTCTCCACAAACTTCGGCCCTATATCTACGGACGCCCGTTCACTATCGTTGCTGACCACCGTGCGTTATGCTGGTTGGTGAATCTCCGTGACACGAGTGGACGACTGGCACGTTGGGCTCTTCGACTGCAGGAGTACGACTTCTTTATTTCCTACAAGTCTGGGCGTCGCCACGCAGATGCGGGCTGTCTCTCCCGCTTTCCTCTGACGACGACGGAGTGTGACGAAGACAATTTTGATGACTGTTTTGCTCCCATTTCTTCTACATTCCCAGACTCGACAACTTTCAAAGCAGAGCCGGAAAATATTAGTTTGGAACCTCTATTTGTAGCCGCATCGCGTCCTGGAGCCACCGGTCGATTTTGTGTCCACAACGGCCTGCTTTACAAGACCAATTATTCAGTTAAAGGCGCACGCTTCCTTCTGGTGGTGACGCACAGTCTGCGAACGGACATACTGAGAGCCATGCACGACGATGTGACCTCTGGGCATCTAGGATTCATTGAACTTTGAACCGGACACAGGAGCGTTTTTACTGGCCCAAAATGCGGGACACAGTCAAGCACTACGTCGCCAGTTGCGAACAATGTCAACGCTACAAGCACCTACGACCGCTCCGCCAGGTCTTCTCGAACCTCTGCCGCCACCTCGCCTGCCATTTGAACAAGTGGGTATCGATCTTCTGGGCCCATTTCCCCGATCATCTAACGACAACCGATGGGTGATCGTATGTGTCAACCATCTGACCCGTTACGCGGAAACGGCGGCCATGCCATCTTCAACAGCTGCGTCCGTTGCGACGTTTTTGCTTCGATTCATTATTCTCCGACATGGTCACCCCCCCCCCATGTCATTAGCGATCGCGGTCGTCAGTTCATTGCGGACACCGTAGAAGAGCTGCTTCGTCTCTGCAGTTCGCAGTTCCGTCATTCAACGCCTTATCACCCTCAGACAAATGGACTTGTAGAACGTACGAACAGAACTGTAACATTATACTGCAAAGCATGAGACGACCGATTACAGTCCTTTTTATCTCCTTTACGCACGTTCACCGCTAAGCTGCATTGAAACTATATGCTACCATTTGACTTTCACAGCGAGTACTCTGTTGCCAAGACGCTTTGTCTTGCCGAAGAAGCCCGGCGTATCGCTCGTCTTCGTACTGTGGCATCGCAACACCGATCGAACGGGCGCTATGACAGCCGACACCAGTCTGTCTCGTACACGAAAGGAGACTTTGTGTGGTTGTGGACTCCGGGATGTAAACGTGGCTTATGCGAAACTGTTTTACCCCACGGCCACACACGGGCTCACACACGGCCGTACACACACGGCCGTACACGGGCTCATTCGTAATTGTAGGTCGCTTGAGTGACTTGACGTACGTGGTGGCACGCTTGACGTCCGCTGGTCGTCGGTCTAGCCGGGCCCAGTTAGTACATGTTGCCCGTCTTAAGCGGTTTCACCCTACACTTTCTGAATGATTTCGACTTGCCCAGCGGGCTTCGTTTGGCAACCGGGGATTGCTACGGCATGAGCCGGGCGAGCAGAAGAGGAAGAAGCTGGTGCAGCCTCGGGACGCCATCTTGACTTCACCATCAATCTAGTCCCTTAAATAAAGCCGGAATAACATTAACCGTAACTATATATATAGCCGCGGATCGGCAGACACAAAAAGTACAACACAACGAGCGCCTGGCTTTCATTGCCTCATGCGATCGTAGCTTTTGCACGTGAAAAATTGACTTAATTTAAGTTAGCATGACCACTATATCTCCATAAAGAGAGACCACAGAAAATAAGCTATAAGAGAAATATCCCCGATATCTCTTATTCGTTTAATTTTATTTGTGATTCTCTTCGTGGTCATCATAGCCATGGCCACAGGTGCGCAGACGCGTTCGATTGACCAATCTCCAAATATAATACAAAGAAGCTTTTTCTCGGCTATATTATATGAATGTACGTATATATAAGTATATATATATATATATATATATATATATATATATATATATATATCTTAATATATATATATATCTTAATATATATATTATATTATATATATTATATATATATATATTATAATATAATATATCTTAACTTCTTAATCACATCCGCCCACCTAACTTTCTGCCGCACCCTGCTACGCTTCCCTTCCCTTGAAATCCAGTCCGTAACCCTTAATATATATATATATATATATATATATATATATATATATATATATATATATATATATATATATATATATATATATATATATAATATGAACTGTATAGATTTTGTCCCGTGGCGCCATAGTGATACGAATTGAAGAGCTTACACTCTCGTAGTGCCTTACTAACCAACGGACTGCTTCGCGTCAAGTAGCTCAAGTTAATAAGTGAATCCCACTACCGGTTTGTTTTGGGGGCGCGCATTTCGGACGCGAGGTATCGCGTGTTACGCCGGCGGCACAGATCGGCGCAGCGTTTGTTTGCAATCCCTCAGGTAGGCTTCCCCCAGTGCAACATGCACTTCCATTATAGAAACGCAAACCTTCTTGGAAATGTATTTTTCTTTGTCTATAGAAATGCTCTATGGGGCTTTGGTTTTTTGTTTGTTGTTTCGTTCCCCTGTCATGGCACCTTGCTATACAGCAGTGGTTTTTGTGCAAAGCTTCACCGAACGGTATGGGTGAAAAAGTGTGTAGTTAATACGCGAGAATAAGAAGAAAGGCGATTCGCTTTTCCAAACATGACGCGAAATACGCCTTTCGCTTTACGAACAGAATGCCTTCTGCGCGCGCTCAAAACAAATGTGTCGGTGCAAAGCGTGTTTTCAGTCATTCAAACGATGAAAAAGTTCAGGTGGAAGGTATTGCTTTTGTTGAAGCTCCGCTCTGCTTGTTTTTGCCCGGCGTTATACCAGTGTAAGCAGCACACTCGCGTCTTATTACTCCGGGAAGAATCACGCAGGGCCTTCAACAGCGAGTGCGTGTACCAAAAACAAAATTATAGGGGGCTATAACACGCGCTGCAAACTTGGTCCTGTTCGGTTCAGGGAAGGCGAAACTACCTGAATAATAATAATAATAATAATAATAATAATAATAATAATAATAATAATAATAATAATAATAATAATAATAATAATAATAATAATAATAATAATAATAATAATAATAATAATAATAATAATAACAATACCAAAATTTTAACAATAGTAATAATAATCATAATAATAATAGTCAGCCTGTTTTATATCCACTGCAGGACGAAGGCCTCTCCCTGCGATTTCCAATTACCCCTGTCCTGTGTTACATGGAAATTTACATGGAAATGTAGACGATCAAGTTTTAGAGAAATGTCTCTCTCAAATCAATTTCCCAATTTTATCGCTCCACCTAGTCTTCTAACGTCTTCAGTTGCGTTTTCTTTCTCTTGGTACCCATTCTGTAACCCTAATGGTTCAACGGTTATCTAACCGGCGCATTATATGACCTGCCCAGCTCCATTTTTTCCTCTTCATGTCAGAATATCGTCTATATGCGTTTGCTTTCTGATCCGAACCGCTCTCTTGTCTCTTAACGTTATGCCTAGCAATCTTCGCTCCATCGCTCTTCCCCCGGTTCTTAACTTGTTCTCAAGCTTCTTTGTCTCCAATTCTCCGCCGTATATGTCAGGATTGGTAAAAGGCACTGATTGTACACCTTCCTTTTCCATGATAATGGTAAGCTTCCACTAAGGAGCTGGCAATCAGAGTTCCCTGTGAATAGTTGACCTAGGTATGCACACACACACGCACACACAGAGACTGCACAGACTAGAGTCCGACTGGGGATCCTGAACTCTTGTCGCTTTGCCCGGCTATTTATCATTGTCTTGGTCTTCTGCATGTTAATCTTCAACCCCCCTCCATCATTTGTTGTAAGTCATCTGCATTGTTGCTGAATAAAACAATGTCATCGGCAAACCGAAGGTTGCTGACATATATGCCGTCGATCTTTACTCCTAAGCCTTCCCAGTTTAATAGCTTGAATACTTCTGAGCACGCAGTGAATAGCATTGGATTGATTGTGTCTCCCTATCTGACCCCTTCCTTTATAGGTATCTTCCTGCTTTTCTTGTGTAGAATTAGGGTAGCTGTAGAACCTCCTGTCAATATTTTCCAAGGTATCTACGTAAGCATACTGTACGCCTTGATTACGTAATGTTGCTATGACTATTGCTATCTCTACTGAATCAAGTGCCTTTTCTTATTTTAGATAGCCATATAGAAGCTTATACTCTGCGGAGTTCTCTATAACTTGATTAATGACATGGATGTGTTAAGCTTTGCAGAGTATCCCTTCCTGAAGCCCGCCTATTCCGTTGGCTGCCAAGGTCCCTATTCGATTGGAGATTATTTGGGTAAAATACCGCGCCACAGCTCTGTGGATGGTGCCATGCCAGGCGCCGCGAGAAAGACGTCCCGAGTGACGTTCAAGAGAAGATTTACATGGAAATGTAGACGATCAAGTTTTAGAGAAATGTCTCTCTCAAAGCACGTACACTACTTGCTGAAATCTTTGCATATCCGAGCCTCCCTCAGATGAGTCCAGATCCGCTTTTTATCCCGTTTATTTCTTCTCCTCCCTCCTTCCTCGAGGTATTTCTTGGTAATTCCTCGAGGTAATTTTTCTTGGTGGACAACCTTGGTGGACAATGGAATGAGCCGTTATTGAAGACTTTGCGAATGGGCTGAATTTCATGAGCTTCGGGCATGGTGGCGTTAACACAGTTGCAAAGGTCGGCGATTTCTTTAATGTATCTCGTGAATGTTTCGCCACTGTGCTGCTGAGTGAGTAGTTTGCGGGCAGCAGGTCGACGAAACAGTTAAGTGAATGTCGTGATGTCGCTTTGGCAGTTATGTCACAAGAGTTGCGCAGCGTCAGTAAGATAAATGATGATGGCAAAATATGAATTGCGGCGGCGTCAAACTTATGTGCGCTCACCCGTCCGTACGATGTAAAGTAGTCCTCCACGTCGGTGTCACCTACACTGCTGAAGGCTTTCGAACGATTACCGATGGCTCTTTGGTGTCTATAATGATGGGCGGAAGCGTTCGAGTTCGAATGCTCAAGGGTGCAAGTGGCGGGGGAATTCCAGCAACTTCTACTACGGCGGCGTGAGGCGCCGTCTCGAAAGACCCCAACGACCAGCTGTGCCAGCAGGGCGAGCCGAGTGTGTTGGCGATGCTGCTGGACTGAGGCGTGTCTTCTTCACATAACTTAAATAAGAACCATTCATTCGAAAGAGCTGCTTCTTTCATGTATCTTTCGAACCGCCGGTGTGATGGCTCCAGAGCTTTGACACCGAAGGAATGGCTCTTTCGCCGTTTTACATGAGGCTATCTTCGTCTGTTAAAACATTTTTCTACCTGGCGATTCCAAGCGCCGCCGGTGTCTTGTACACGACCAGGAGTGTCCCGTATTGACGGCGAACGCAATCGCTATGAGCCGTCAACGCCGGCATTGTACAGGAAGCGGACGTCGCCGATTCTTGTCATTGCGCCAAGCTTTGGTAAACTGATAAAGACTTCAGAGGAAGCTTTAGCTCGGGCCAACGACGATAGCTCCATTTAAATGCATGTAAAACACAGAGCTGCTTTCCTGGGATGCTTGTGCGATTTCAATAAAATTTGTAGTGGCTATTAAAGCAAGCCTCAACATTTTTAAAAATATATGTTTAAAGTATTGTAAGAAAGAAGTGATCCGACTGCAAACAAACAGATCTCGACAATCGCTAAGCTGCATCGGTTAGAGTATGTAAAACTGACAAACATAATATATAAATTTTCAGCGTACGTGACTTTGCTACAGTGTGTACAATCGTAGTGTAAATGTCCTAATCAAAACAGTGCATTGCAGAGAAGTGTATGGGTTAATGTTATCCGCTTTAGATGTACCATTACATCCTATTTACGGAACTGTCATATTATTCTGTATTTCCATATTTCTATAATTTTTTCCGCTTTAGAAGTAACATTAGATGCAATTCACAGAATTTTGTTGTCAATCGTTCTTGCTGAGTTGGAGTTGTAAACTTGATAGTCGTCGTATTCCCCAAAACGCGAAGAATCAGTTGCGATAGCATAATAATGGCCAGCTATACGAAGTAGGCATAGTACTTTTATCGGCCGCGTGAACTTTAAATAGGCATGCCGGCTAAATTAAGAAGCATTGTGTCGCGCGCCCGCGTGGGCCAGCCTGGAAGTAATGCTCTGTCTGTGTGATTGCATAATCGAATCGTTCTGATGAGATCATGGCGATATGTGAGATAGCTGAAATGGTATAACGAAACACAACAGGCTGAACATGCCTGGCACTGATATTAAGGTATGCGAGAATTGCCACTGATATATTTTTTAATTCGTTTCATTTTTTCCCCTTTTTCTTTTTGACGTTGCCTTCGCTCCCAACACAGCCGCCCTGGCCGGCCAGGGTAAGTACCTCAGTCGAGCGTGTCGCCTGCGAATGTCTCTCTATGCGCTGTGCGCGCCGATGGACGCGCCACTGGTGGCGGCGTTGCGGAGCGCGTTCGGGAAAGCAAGCGGCCGTGCGCGGTACTTGATCGTGCGGTCTGCCTTCTTCACGTTTTGAGAGCAAACTAAGCAAAAACCTTCGCATGCATGTGGTGGCCATACTTCGAGGAATGTCCATCTGTTGCGTAGCCTGGTGCTCAAAACACCGGGAAAAACGTGCCGGCGATGAGGTTCTACCCGCAAAGCCTGATTAGCGGAAGTAATGCTAACAATGACTCACCGCCGTTCGGCGGGAAATTTGTTTCGTGCTTTGCCGTGTCGGTGCTTTTTCCGCGTGATCATCTGCAGGCGGGTAAGCGACGATCAAGGCCTGCCCATGTTCGGTTCGTATGTAGTGCAGCATGCGAGTTAAAGGCTAGAGTTCCGAGTGCCGCTTTTACCATTTACAGCTGATTACTGCGTTGCCGTAGCTAGGCAGCACGACTGCAAAGTGCATCCTGTTATAAGTTAAACCTGCTGAAGATTGCTAGAATTGAAATTGTTCGCTTTGTCTATTTTATGCGTGCCTTCGCGCATGTTGAACTATTGTTAGTTTCACATTGCCTCCTTTGTAAATCACGCTCTGTTCTTCGGAATAACTGGCAACTGCTTTTTTTTGCAGCTTTATTCTTTTCGCACGCGCACAGCTTATATATCGTGCTTTCTTAAGAAATGTGTTAAAAGGAAGCTTTAGCTTGGGCCCAACTGGGACTCGGCCTATTCAAACACATGTGAAAGGCAAGAACGTTTTTCTGAGAACCCCTGGACCGAGAAAGTCAAATTCTAGTGACTGCTGGGAGTGGATTTTCGATTTAGGTTCCGAATTTTGTTAGAGATTTTCAAAAATCCGAAAATTTCAAAAATATATAAGCACGAAGTTTACAAATTCATGGCTCTGCATCAGGAACAGTTATCTTGGTTCTGTAAACGGCATCCATTAGACCATTGAAAGCGGACAAACTCGATATGTCATTTTATATTTTACGTGAATTACCTAGTTTGAGAGGGTTCTGCAAAAGCTGCATTACCATATTACATTTTTTTATATTCATGTGCTACATATCAATTTTTTTCGGCTTTAGAGGTACCATTAGAAGCAATTCACAGAATTGTATTATCAATTTTTGTTGCTGAGTGAGAGTTGTAAACTTGATAGTTTCATTTGACAACCTAAATCAACGGTCACTAGATATTAAGTTTTTCTTTTAAATGCAACAAACGTCGCCAAATTTGGTGCAGTGGTTGCGGAGCAAAACGAATTCTCCTTTTACGTTTATTTAGATGGGAGCACCCGAGCTGAAGCTTCGTCTTAAGAAAGCACGCAGTTAAAGGACGAGGATTGCGAATAGTTGCTGCATACGGTATTTCTGTTCCATTTTCACTGAAAATTTCGCGTTGCGCTTGGAAAATTCTCACACCTCGATGCTGCCTGAGCATCGAAGCGCGGTGAAGCGGTACCTTTTGAGATCGAGTGGCAGGCTAGCGCTGGTGGGATACGCCGAGCGAGTTGTTTCACAGCGCATGTGAAACTTGCGCTGTGAATTTTGCACTCAACTGAATTATTATTATGCTTACTCCACAGAAGACTAAACCGGGCCTTGCCGACTGCGCCCGTTTTCTTTGGCTGGTGCTGCTCTGCTTTTAACGGGTCCTCTCTAATAACATTCGAAAAAAAATAAACTACCGAAAAGCTGGTCACACTTTAGCTTTCCAGGTTTCGAAGCAGCTTCCATCAGGAATTTACAACTGCGGAAACTTCAGCGGCACGACAGTTCATCGACGTATGCAGCAGAATCGAATCGGCGGTAGAGTTAACTGGCACTCTTATTAACCCGCGGGTTTGTTGACTTCGTTGACTAGTGTACGCATTTCGAACAAAAAATTCGCAATTACTCTTGAGGCAATTTTGGCGGCACTTACTTGTCGGCGTCACTTGTGTTTATCGATAGAAAGATCATTACGGCATTTGATGGGTCTTTTCAAACAACGCCGCGGGTCACCAGCCGATGCTTGCGTCGGCAGTCACATAAATCAGGATATTGGAATCCTTTTACGTAATAGGGCCCTTGGGCAGCACCAGCTTTACTTCGGAAAACTAAAATAACCTCAGCCATATCCACTGGCCATGGTCTTGTTCGGTGCCACTTCAGTCGGTCAAGAGCAGAGATGTCTCCAAGTGGTTCCGCAGGCCCAGTCAGTACATCAGTGTGGTTACTTTCACTGCATCACTGGTAGACGATGTGAATACGGTACTACAGGATTCTGAAAGCACAGCTTGCGATGCGGCCAGATGGATCTCTCAACGTCGCGAGCCAACAGAACGCGTCGCGACTTACTTACTAGGTCAAATGGGCAGTCGTATATGTATGGGCGGAGCATTTCAAGAGCCCGAAGTAGAGCCAAGCACTCATTTTCAGACAAGCTTTAATAGGATTCTACATTTGTCAGCCTACCACTGGCGAAGGCGACAACGTACTCGGAGTAGCCGGGCTTTCGTTGCGGAAGCACGGCGCCAAGACAGGCCGCGCTGACATCTCTATGTGCTTCAGTTGCTGCTGTCGGGTCAAAATAATGAATACGTGGAGAGGTAAGATGATGACGCAACTTAGCAAACACAACATCGCATGGAGGACACCAGGAGAAGTACGTACCATTGCGTAGGAGCCGGGCCATGCGCGACACGGTCGGTGAGAAATTGCGTACAAAGCGGCGGAAATATGAGCATCGGTCCAAGAAACTGCGAAGTCGTTTGATGATAGCAGGCTTTTTGGAACTCGGAGACTGCACGAAGTTTCGCAGTAGCGGGTAGAATGCCGCGCTTGGATAAGATGTAACGTAAGATGATCATCTCACGCGCGATGAAGCGCAAACTTTTAGGGTTGAGCGACAGGCTAGCGCTGGTGAGACACGCCAAAACATGTCTGAAATGGAGTAGGTGCGTCGGTAAATTAGGAGACGAACCACAACTTCGAGGTATCATAAACATATTGACCACTAGAGTACACCCAGAGTCTTGTCCACGAGTTGTTCAAAAGTTTCAGGCCCGTTCATCACGTGCAATTAATATAGACCGTCACGTGCAATTAATATAGACCGTCAGATGTAATAAATGCAGTTTTTGGCGCTCGGCTTCGGCCATCGGAACCGCACAGCAGGCTGGAACGCAGGTCTAGGAACGAAAAGAATTCCGCTTCTTGAAGCCTGTCCAGGGTGTCGCCGATGCGCGGCAAGAGATATGCATCTTTGAGCTTAACTTATTTAATCGCCATTAGTCAACGCAAAATCGAATAGACCCGTCCTTCTAGCGAAAGAGATGCCCATGTACTGTGTAATCGTAAAATGACGCCATGGTCACGCTTATCGTCAACATGGTCGTTAATAACGCCAAGCTCTTGGGAAGAGACGCAGTACGGTCACTGACGCAACAGCTGGTGTAAAGCGGTGTCAGTGTAGTGCTGCACTTCCGATGTTTGGCCCACTTGCGGTTGAGAAACGAACTTCAAAGGCGCCGTAGAAGCTGAAGAAGTGGGATGGTTTTGCAGAGGTTAATATAGTGGCGTTGGAAGTCGAAAACATATTGTTACGTGAAGCTGAAGCCAAATACTATTTACAATTTATTTACAGGTAAGCTCACGGAGGCCAAAATGGCGACGCTATATCAAACCGGCACACACGTCGTCTTCGTCCTCCTCAGTGCAGCCACACTGTGGCGGCTGTTCCGTAGCATCACCCCCGGCTGTAGAAGCACCGTCCCGGTGCTTAATCTAGACATCCGCGGTGAAAGGTGTGCCACGTGAACGATGTCACTTGCAGCTGATGATGACGCTGAGAGATCGGCGGGGATGATTTCATACGTGACATCGGTCACTTGGCGTACCACACGGTAAGGGCCTGTGTAGCGCGACAGCAGCTTTCCGGAAAGGCCCACACGGCGAACGGGTGACCAGAGAAGCACCAGAGAACCCGGAGGAAAGTGCACGTCACGATGGTGGCAATCATAGAGGCATCTCTGATGCTCCTGTGAGGCCTCGAGACGAGTGCGGGCGAGCTGGCGTGCGTGGTCGGCTTGTGCGATCGCGTCGCGGGCGTAACGTGTGGCGGAACGTGTGGCCGAGGGCAGCAAAGTGTCCAAGGGCAACACGGGTTCTCGGCCATATAGGAGATAGAACGGTGAATAACCGGCGGTGTCGTGACGCGATGAATTATACGCGAACGTCACATACGGTAAGTGAAGATCCCAGTCGCGGTGGTCGGTCGCAACGTACTTGGAAAGCATGTCGGTGATGGTTCGATTGAGGCGCTCCGTGAGGCCGTTGGTCCACCCCACCCCCAGGTGGTAGGACATGCTGAACTTGTGCTTTGTCGAGCAGGAGCGGAGTATGTCCTCGACGACTGCCGACAGAAAGCTGCGACCACGGTGAGTGTAATTGGCGTGGAGCACCATGCACTAAAATGTCATAGAGCAGAAAGTCAGCAACGTCAGTAGCCCAACTTGTCGGGAGGGCTCTGGTGATTGCGTACCGCGTAGCATAATCGGTAGCGACGGCGACCCATTTATTTCCGGAGCCCGAGAGAGGAAACGGTCCAAGCAGGTCTAGAGCAACACGGAAAAAGGGTTCCGGTGGGATGTCGATCGGCTGCAGATATCCAGCTGGAGGTGTAGAGGGCTGCTTCCTGCACTGACAGGGCTCACAAGCGGCAACGTAGCGTCGCACGGAGCGGGAGAGACCCGGCCAAAAGAATCGACGGCGTACACGGTCGTATGTGCGTGAGACGTGCAAGTGTCCAGCTAAGGGAGCATCGTGAAGTTGCTGGAGGACAGCCGAACGCAGGTGCGATGGAATGACGAGCAGAAGGTCAAGGCCGTGTGGATCGAGATTACGGCGGTATAATGTCCCCTCCTTAAGGAGAAACATCCGGAGAGAGGCGTCGCCAGGAGTTGACTCCAGACGGTCGATGAGGGCGCGTAATGAAGGATCGCACCGTTGCTCGTTGCCGATTTGAAGCAACTGGGACACAGAGAAAACGCAAGCGATGGCGTCCGCATCAGCCGGTTTGTCGACGGGGTAGCGGGACAAACAATCGGCATCCTGGTGCAAGCGTCCCGTCTTATATACCACGGAGAAGGTATATTCTTGTAGGCGTAACGCCCAGCGAGCGAGTCGTCCCGTGGGGTCCTTGAGCGAGGATAGCCAGCAGAGAGCGTGGTGATCAGTGATGACACAGAAGGGGCGTCCGTACAAGTATGGACGAAATTTCGCAACAGCCCACACAAGAGCGAGGCACTCGCGCTCTGTGATTGAACAATAGCGCTCGGCGGGTGATAGAAGTCGGCTGGCGTAGGCTATAACGCGATCATGTCCGCGCTGGCACTGTGCTAGCACTGCTCCTATGCCGTGACCACTGGCATCAGTTCGAACTTCCGTTGAGGCAGACGGGTCAAAGTGGGCCAAAATTGGAGGCGTGGTAAGGAGAGTAGTCGGCTGCGAGAAAGATGAGGCATGGTCAGGACCCCAAGAAAAAGGGGCCTCTTTCTTTAAGAGGTCGGTAAGGGGACGTGCGATGGTCGCAAAATCCTTCACAAAGCGTCGGAAATAAGAGCGCAGCCCTACGAAACTACGAACGTCCTTGGTAGACTTCGGAACAGGAAAATTCGTAACGGCGCGAATTTTGTCCGCATCGGGTCGCACGCCTCTGGCGTCTACGAGGTGTCCAAGGACGGCGATTTGGCGGCGAGCGGCTCGGCGGAACACGTCAAGAATTGCTGAAAGACGTTCTACATGCGTGTCGAATGTGGGCGAATAAACTATAACGTCGTCCAGATAGCACAAACAGGTGGACCACTTGAACCCCTGAAGCAAAGAGTCCATCATTCGTTCGAAGGTGGCGGGCGCGTCACAGAGACCGAAAGGCATCACCTTGAACTGATAAAGGCCGTCAGGGGAAACAAATGCAGTCTTCTCTCGGTCCATGTCATCGACGGATGTCTGCCAGTAGCCGGACCATAAGCCGATAAAAGAAAAATAGGTGGCACCGTACAGGCAGTAGAGAGCGTCATCAATACGTGGCAAAGGGTACACGTTCTCTTTTGTGATTTTGTTCAGGTGGCGATAATCTACACAAAAACGCCACGTTCCATCCTTTTTGACAAGTACGACGGGAGATGCCCAGGGACTACAGGAAGGCTCGATAAGGTCCTTTGCAAGCATCTTTGTGACTTGCTGTTGGATAACAGCTCGTTCTGACGCAGAAACACGGTAGGCGAATAAAATCTATGCAGCTCAGATGGCTTGGAGGCGGGTCCACAGGGTCGGCAAGGAGAGGCAAGTCAAGGCGAAAACGCAGACGAGAAAAAGTTCGTGAGGGCAATGCTCGATGACGGTGAAGAGAACCACGGTGTCTCTCAGCAATGGTGAGTCGGGCAGAACACATGCCAACAATAGCGACAGTCCCTCCGTCGGCGACTTGTACAACTCGGTTCGGGGCAGGCGTCAAAACTTTCTTGAGGCGACGGCGAAGAGCAGCACTCATAATAGACACATGCGCCCCGGTGTCAATCAACGCGCACAAAGGAACATTGTCGACGAGAACGTCCAAAAGATTCCTGTGCGTGGGTAAGGTGCAGCGAGGATTTTGTGCCAATGTCGTCAATGGAGCTTCACCTCCAGAAGCTGCACTGTCTAGTTTTCCGGTCGGGGGTGCGGCGAGTAGGTCGGAGAAGCACGGCGTGACGAAGGCGAGCGAGATTGGCGGCGGGAGGGAGAAGGCGAGCGGGAGTAGCGGGGTCGTGGCAAAGGTGTCGCAGGGTCAGATGATGGAGCGGGCATAGAAGGGGCGAAGGAAAAGGATGCGTTATAGGGGCGAGTGGGGTAATCAGCATAATAGCGCGTCGGAGAAGTCCAGCGGCTGCGGCAGTGGCGAGCGACATGTCCAATGCATCGGCAGTTAAAACAAATCGGCTTGTCGTCCACGGTTCGCCATTCCGAGGGGTTGCGCTGTCCATAAGAGTAGTAAGAAGAGCGCGGTGGGCACGTGCGTGGAGACAAAGGTTCCGAGCGTACGAGACTAATGGATTGCACGCCGACGTTGGACAACTCTTGACGGACGACGGCCTGGATCAAGGAGATTGTGACCGGAGAATGTTCAGGTAATGGAAATGAAGGGGGCGCCGGTTGTGCCGCTTCGAACTCACGACGAATGATACGGGTCAAGTTGTCACATCGCGACGGCTGGTGGTAGAGGTCGTTACAGGATGACGTAGCAGCTTTGTTGGGAAGTCGCGTGATGTGCTGGGATACCCGGCGGCTTTTAGCATGCTTGAGACGGCGGCACTCCTTGAGGATGGTATCGATGCTGGTGACGTTCGTAAACACCAGTAAATTGAAGGCGTCGTCAGCAATGCCTTTGAGGACGTGATTAACCTTATCCTCCTCAGTCATGTTCGGGTCAGCCTTGGCACAAAGCGCCAACACGTCGAGAATGTACGACACGTAAGACTCGGTCGACGTCTGCACACGTGTGGCAAGGGCTTTCTTGGCGTTCACTTGTCGACAAAACGGATTGCCAAAAAGGTCGCATAGCTTGTCTTTGAAGAGATCCCAGCTCGAGATCTCCTCTTCGTGAGTCTGGAACCACGCCAATGGAGCTCCGTCGAGGTAGGAAAGTACGTCGGCAAGCATAACAGTCGGATCCCACGTGTGACTGGTGCTGACACGTTCGTATAAGCGGAACCAGTCGTCAACATCAAGACTGCCGACTCCGTTGAAAACACCAGGATCCCGAGGTGGGGAAACGGCGACGTAGGTCGGGGCTGCAGGCGGAGACGCTTGCGCAGATGAAGTGCCGTTAGCAGGAGCCGAAGTTGCATTGTCGCCATTGCGACCGCTGCGAAGCTCCATGACGGGTACGGGGAACGTCCACCTCCACCAAATTAATGTTACGTGAAGCTGAAGCCGAATACTATTTACAATTTATTTACAGGTAAGCTCAAGGAGGACAAAATGGCGACGCTATATCAAACCGGCACACACGTCGTCTTCGTCCCTCCTCAGTGCAGCCACACTGTGGCGGCTGTTCCGTAGCATTATCATTTCACAAATCCAGCATTCAATAAAACATGTATTTCGTTGGAGTAAATATAGCAGATTGATCTCGCACGGTAACAAAGCACGAAGAGTCCAGGCTTTGTACGCGACCGAGTCATGCGCAGACAAGCAACATAACAGACGCAGAAAGGTGGTTACAGGCCTTCACTGCCTGTAAGAGGCGCAGTACAGGCCGCACTGCCTGTGCTTAGGTAAGCGATGCGGCCGTGGCTCGAGCCAGGAGAAAGGTCCCGACCAACGTTCAAGAGATGCGGAAAGGTTTATATTGAAATGTACATGATCGAGTTTTACAAAAATGACTCCATCTCTCGGAGCACACTACATACTAATTTCTTTGGATGTCCGAGCCTCTCTCAGAGCACTCGTTGAAGGAATTGACTGTTCTCCTTGGAGGCCAACCAGAAACGCCGAGCCATTCTCAATATGCCGCCATCAGCGTCCCGCATTCTTCCGTACTCGCGACTCCAATGAACAATTGCCTCTCGCATAAAGGCAATCACGTGGCAAACTATGAACCTGATATCGATGCCGGGTTAATGTACAAAATATTTCTTTGTATAGCTCTTGCAGAAGCTTGTGTAAAAAACTTATTCATTCAACTAGACGACGCAGAAGGGCTCCAACCTAGCCATTTGCTTCAGCCACCTAAGATCAAATATAAGTTAATTACCCTAGCCTCGTTGAAATCTCACAAAACTGCTCGACTTACTCGTCACTAATAAGAACATTCGAAAATTAAAATACACAAATACACAAATATAAAGAGCCGGCTTTCTGGTGGCATCAGAATCTGCTTCCTCGCGTCATCTGGAATAAAGAGGCCTACGTTGGGGAAAAGTGTCAGCAATTCTTCAGCAATTTATTACAGATGGGCCAGCGTGAACGCGTGTGTAATAACGCAAACAACGGAAATATGTGCTCTGCGGCACATATTTCGGTTTTTTACGTTGCCACCGAAAGAAGATAATACAGCGATATTGTGAAATAATACTAGTCGCGCCAAATATGAGATGTGGGCGTGTCGTTTTTGCCGCGGTGCCAAGAGTGCGCCGCCGCATTGACGTGAGGAGATGTTGTTTATTAATACGCGAGTAGTAAGAGCAGTGTCCAGTTATCTAAAGCCAGCGCCGCTCTGCTGACGTCGCGGTCCCTTTGTACATGTTTCCCTAACGTACATATTTTTTTTTCCTTTTTGAGTGAGGGTTCTGAGCCGTTCACCACTGTTAGAGTATTATCGCTTGGGTCAAGATGCGCCTGTATGTACTTGAACTTGCCTGAAATGTTGTCAGTGATTATATATTTAAATATATATATATAAAGCACTGTTCATGCATTCTTGATATTGTCCACCATGTATGCTACATCTGTATCAAACAAGTTCATTTCTTCATAATGTTGATCCCTGTAGGCCCCCAGGTCCCGTCAAGCTGTCTGCTAAAGCTTTTTGCCTGGGGGCCCCCAATTAGTGTGTTGGAAATAAAGTGGATTCCGATTCTGATTCTGAAATAGCATTATCTATCGTGCGAAGCGAATACTGCCGCAATCTGTCGACCGCACGCGAGCTTCATCCACTGTGTTGGAATGTACGAGCATTTTAAAATGTGATCGACCAACGTTTTGACCCGTGGTTTTGATTTTGTTGACTGATGTCATTGCGCGCAGTCGTGTTTTTGCTATTGCACTTTTTTCCACTGTTACTGCTATTAATAATGTCATTCAACTTGTTTCCCATAAATCGTAGGTCGGCCATCAGTCGCGCCAACCGGTAAGCACGTAGGAGTAGGTGAGACAAACTGCACCTTCACACACACACACACACACACACACACACACACACACACACACACACACACCACATATGTATACACATATATACACACACACACACACACCACATATGTATACACATATATACACACACACAAATATACATATATATATAGCTTTAACGTATTGCATAATATGGTATTGTATATGTATAATGCAGTTATGGGGATCCGCTCATGCCTTACAATACGTTAAAGCTATATATATATATATATATATATATATATATATATATATATATAAATATATAGCTTTAACGTATTGTGTCCGACCTATAAGGCATGAGCGGATCCCCATAACTGCATTATACATATACAATACCATATTATGCAATACGTTAAAGCTATATATATATGTATATTTGTGTGTGTGTATATATGTGTATACATATGTGGTATACATATATACATATATGTATACATATATATAGCTTTAACGTATTCTGTCCGACCTATAAGGCATGAGCGGATCCCCATAACTGCATTATACATATTTATTTCTATCAGTTTATTCATTCGTTATGTAGCACTGAATCGAAAGCCTTCGACAAATGTAAATATATAGCGTCGACCTGTTTTCCATTGTTCAAGGAAGCTGAAAAATTGGTAATCGTTTCTATCAACGTGTGTAACAGTCGAAAGGGGCCGTCGAAATCCGCGCTGGTTGCGGAGAAAGGCCTTGTCTTCAAAGTCTGTGTACATTGACTTTGAAAGTTTTCAGCATACACACGTCAATAAAGTTGGCCGATATTTTCCAAAATTTTGCTTTCACCAGACTTGTGAACCGGAACTACTTCTGCTACTAGCTATTTATCCAGGACCCGTTTTCGTGCTAGCGAGGCTCAAAAAGCATCTGCAGAAGTGTCAGTAAAGGCAAATTGAAAAACATCATTAAAACATGTAGCCGTTATCGAGTTCGACACAAGTTCACTGTTAACGACAAGTTCACTAATAAAGACAACGTTACTGGGAGCCTCGTTATTATGCGAGAAATGACGCCAAGAAACGGTGCGGATCGTCCTTCGTATAATTGGTTAGTGTAACGTCATGATAATTTCTTTTAGCAGCAGCCATATTTGTCCGCAATAAAGACCTTAGCGCCGAAATGTTATATTTTGTTGGCTTCTTTCACTGACTAATAATTTAATGTATAATTTGCAGGGTTATCGAAGGGTGCTGTTCATTTATTTTCTTCTTATTTTCTTCTTATGAATTAGCACAATCCTGTTTATTCAGTCAAAAAAGAATATCTTTGAATGCAGTCCACATTGCATTCACGTGATCGGTTTGGTTGAATCCATCCGAACAGCCAAAGATGATCAATAATGCTGCAGTCATCGGCTCTATCAAAACACGAAACATGCGTAGTACTACCAACTGCCGGGTATACAGCGGCACGCATTATGCGCACATGAACTAGTCTGTGATCCGAGAAGCCAGTTTTGAAGCAATACGTCTTAGTCCTCAAATCACTCGTCTAGGAACTAGTCTGTGATCCGAGAGGCCAGTTTTGAATCAATCAATCGCTCGTCTGGGAACACGAATTCTAATATAGTTATCGATTTCCCAAGCACGGGTGTGCACTCGTGAACTACCTGTTGTAAATCGTGACTGAAAGCTATTTCTACAACTAGATCAAAATGCAAATTTTCGCGACGTTGAGTGCTCAGGTAAGCCCAATCGTTACCTGAAATATTTATATCGCCAGAAATAATTATGCGATAGCTCCGCTTTTTAAGGCTCGCTATGTGAAGGTGCATTTTTTCAAGATAGTATGTGGGTGAATTAGGTGCTCTATAAACAGTTCCAAGGTTTATCCTTGTTTTGTCTAGCTGTTTTGTCTAGCTTATATTCCCACGAGTAGCTTTAGTGTGTTGGAATGCCGGTCATTTACCCACAGTCAATATCAGCCTTGAATACAATAGCAACACAGCCCCCACGTCTGTCGTGGTCTCGGCGTGTGATATTATAATTCGGTGGTTGAAGGCCTTCGTCTTGTATTTCGGCCCGCAGCCGCGTTTCAAGTAGTGTGATCACACGGGAATCGTAAGCAGCCAGGATGTATTGAAGGTATCCAGTTTTGTTTATTAAACTTACATTTAAATCTATCAAGCAGAAGGCATTTTAATCGCACTCTTTGTGCTCTCGGTCATCCCTACCACCAGCGTCTGTTCGAACATAGAACCACGCGGCTGCGCCTTGATTGATCCCAGATGTAGATGTCAATTCACGTGTGGTTTGTCGTAATTCAAGCGCACACGGCTAGCGCACTGCCTTTATTGTATCGCAGAATCCCGGAGCATTTTACACTACGCAATTGTTTCTTTTGAAAAATAATCGGAATGGGAGACGTCGCCGCCTTTCAGATTTTTTGCAGTGCTTGTAAATTTCAGCTTTTTCCTTATAATCGCGCATCCTGAGAAGCAAAGGTTGTAGGTGGGGCGTGCTTTTTTCCTATCCGGTTTATTAGTTCCACGGTACTCGGACACTTTATCTGGACACTTTTATCTTCAAGGTCAGCAAAAGTACTGCAAAGTCAGCAAAAGATCTGTACCATCTGCAAAATAACATAGCAGCCCCGGCAACATTTTTAGAATTGCTAGTATGTACAGCTGGGCATGGCACTTCCGAAGGTGCCCGACGTTTCTGCGCAGGCGCGAGTGAGAGCGGGTGCAAGTGAGAAAATTTGGGGGCTTTTGCTCCTTGAATGTTTGACTTTGCCTAGGCATTATGAAGTTTCTTTGCTCTTCTTGTATACGTTTCTCCACTAAGTGGGCTGGCATTGCGGCGTGTGGCTCGTTTACGCTCGGACGATAGCTGCCGGCGCGGTGAAAAAGGTGAAGCAGTGAACACGGACTACGGTGTCCAAAGGCACGTCGGGCAGACTTTCTCGCGCCTGCGGCGATGGTGCTGAGTGCATTTAAGGCGCTCTACCTTCAAAAGAAGGTAGAGCGCCTTCCAAGGTGAGCAATAGTGGCCGTAGCAGAGGCCGGGCCTGCTCTCCTGAAATATCTTCGCTCTTGGCAGGCTTTTCGTATGCGACTTATCAGGGTCATTTTTGAGCTGACCCCTTTGAGTGATGTAAACGCTCAGCGTCTTAGCAACCGTGGTTGAACGCCATTGCACGATGTTATGCCGTGAATTTTAGGCATTGCGTCACGCCCACGTAAGGTTAGGTTAGCTTAGATTAGGTTAGCGTAAAAGACATTAGGGTGGCGCGGGGAATTCTCACAGCGGGTATACCGTGCGGATCATTGTCTTTGCCTCTCGGCCACGTTAGGTTAGCATTAGGCTAAGCTAGCGTCAGGTTAAGTTAGATTAGTGATAATTACTGGCTTTGTGCCTCACCGACGTTAGGTTAAATTAGCTTGATTTTACGTTTACGTTATGTTAGGTCAGGTTAGCGTAAAAGAGGCTAGCATGGCGCGGCGTATTCTCATAACGGTTGCGTCGTGGGGATTATTCCCTTTGCGTCTCGGCCACGTTTGGTTAAGTGAACGTTAGGTCAGCGTAGAAGGCGTTATGGTGCTGCGACGTATTCTCATAGCGGTTGCAGGGGCGTCAAGAGACACCGGCGCCCTTTCAACCACTAGCGGTCAACCGCGGTTACTAAGGCGCTCTGCCTTCTGGATTTTCTATATTTGCGGCCCGGCCTCTACTAGGTCCTTACTGCTCCCACGGAAACATCTGAGATGTTATTTCGAAGGTAGATCGCCGTAGGGCGCGAGATTGATCCGATCCGACCCGACTGCCTCAGCACGAGCGCCGCAGGTTACACGGTCTGTCCGTCACAGCGGTCGCCAAATCAGGCGTCAGTGCCCGCTACTTCATTGTTTGACCGCGCCGGCAGCCAGCACCTGAACGTAAAGGAACTCGACCCCACTCCGCAATGTCGGCACGCCTAGATACAACACGCGAGGAGAAACTTCTCCGTATTGTCTACAGTCAGATACTTCTCCGTATTGCCTACACAGTCAGATATTCAAGAAGCTAAAGCCCCCACATTTAATTATTCGCATCCGCTCTTACTCGTGCATGCGCACAAACTTCCGGCGCCTCCTGAAATTTC
Organism: Dermacentor andersoni; assembly: GCF_023375885.2. Classification (NCBI taxonomy): domain Eukaryota; kingdom Metazoa; phylum Arthropoda; class Arachnida; order Ixodida; family Ixodidae; genus Dermacentor; species Dermacentor andersoni. The sequence continues at coordinate 72,891,561 of NC_092822.1, read as the reverse complement.
ACGCCCTGCTGCACCTACTAGCAATTGTATATTGCAGTCCGGCATCGTGAGCTTTGTTTACGGGGTGTATTTGCATCGCTATGTGCACTTGTTTTTCGATTTATAAACCACGTGAGGGCATGAACGTGAGGGCACGAAAGGCCTCCTTTGTGAAGAGCTGACGCAAGAATAGTACATTTTCCAGCTAGTCATGCATTGAAAATCGCAGTGTAATATCACTGCAAAGAGGAACGGGAACCTAATAAAAATACATTATAGCTCTCACTGTGACATCGTTTCAAAAATTTACCGCTAGAAGGTCGAACACCCGGCCCGAGGGATTTTCGAGGTTTCTGAAAAAGGTGATTTAGGAGAGCTTTAAAATGCGCTGCAATAGATATGGGAAACGCAATATTCTAGCATCTGGACGCCCAATTCTGCCTTCGTGATTCGATTACGAGATACGTTCGGCCTAATGTGCATGTCGCTCTTAACATTTTGATATGGTGAATCCATATACGCGACCGTTGTCACTATGTCCAAAGTACTGTATCGTAGTCATCACTGGGGACGTGCCGTGCAGAACCCAACCGCAACCGCATCTGACGCCGTAGTCGGCGTCAGATGCGATTGGGAGTGCTATTGAGACACCAGCAGGCGTTGCCTCTACGCGGACATCGAGTGGACTTCGAACGTAGTTGTGACGTAGGTGGAGCCACTGCCATAGCAACAACGAAGCGGCCCGTATGATGTAGTGACAGCGCATCTAAGAGTGAGGCTTAGCAAAGTTTCAGTTGGCACCAGCTTATGGGAAAGAGGAAGGTCACTCGGAGCTTCACGCTGAGCGACTCATCTATGCTACAGGTGGCCCTGATGGCGAAGCACACTTCGGGGGGCCGTCAAGTGTGATCACCTAAACTGTACAATAACAGTGCTAAAACTAGAGATAATGTTGTAATTATACTCTTGCGATTGAATGAACTGAACTATATTTGTCGCAGATGTGTGCTTAGGCATTTCTGGTGACGTACATTTTTGTGACATGTCATACTCTAGCATTGTTTTTAAGGACACCGATATAGTTTTTTCTATTGATAGAAGATAAATAAATGTGTGATAGCATTATCGAATCGTTCTGATGCGATCATGGTGATCTTTGAGAAATTAAGATGTGCGAGTATCATCACTGATTCTTTCAAATTCGTTCCAATTTCTTTTTCTTTTTTGACTTTCGCATCGACCATAGCCGCTCCGACGGCGTTCACGGCGGGCGGTAAGTACCTTAGTCGAGTGTCCCACCTGCGAATTTCTCTATGCGCTCTGTGCGCGCCGATAGACGCGCCACAGGTGGCGGCTTGCAAAGTGCGCTCGGGAAACGAGGCCGTCGCGCGCCGTAGTTTTCTGCGTCGTTGTTCGTGCTTGCGTCTTATTCACGTTTTGAGAAATAAGCAACACCCTTCGCATGTATATTAGTGGTCAAACCTTCAAGTAATGTCAAAACATTGTTGCACAGTGGTGGGCTCAAATACTGCCAAGAACGTGCCGCCGACACGGTTCTTATGATTCCCAGCAAAGCCTCGTCAGTGGAAGCAACGGTACAGAAACGAATCGCCGCCGTTCGGAGGGAAATTTCTTGCTCTGATGCTTTCCTTTGTCGTGTCGGTGCTTTTTGCACGGGTAAGCCACAAAATCAATCACGGCCAGCCAGTTAGGTTCATCTGCAGTGCCGCATGTGGTTTAAATGCATTTCGCTAATGTCCTGAATGCCGCTTGCCGTTTCTACCGTTTGCCGCTTCTCTACCGCGTTGCGCTAGATAGGCAGCACGACTGCAGCAATGCATCCTGTTGTACATTAATGCTGCTGAACCTTGCAAGAACTGAAATTGTTTGTTTTACGCGGCCCGGTAAATCCTCGCGCCACCTAGCTGTCACGCACTTCATTTTCTTGCACCTATTTTAGATGTGGCTTTGCGCATGTTGAACTATTGCTTGTTGCTCTTGCCTTTCCTCTTGCCTCGTTTGTAAATTACTGTGTCTTGTCTGAATGGTAACAGGCAAATGCTTCCTTAACGGCTTTATTCTCTTCACCCGGGGTCACCAGAGATACTCTGGTTTCTTAGGAATTGTGTGAAGAAAGTAGGTAGTTGAGGGTGAGAATTGCTAATAGTTGCTGCATATGGTATTTCTGTTCCATTTTCGCTAAAAAGTTTGGGTCACACTTGGGAAATTTGTACACATTGACGATGTCCGAGTTTACGCCAGAGAGCACTAAACCCGGCCTTGCCGCCAGCGACCATTCACAATGCCTGGCACTGCTCAGCCACTTAACATAATATGGCATCTCTCTCTAGTAACATTGGAGAAAAAAGAAACCACTGAAAAGCTCGAGCGTCAGCTTTTCAGATGTCACATGGGTTGGGCAGCACCAGTAAGATAACAAATGATGTTAATAAAATATGAATTGCGGCGGCGTCGCTCTTGTGCGCTCACCCGTCCGAACGAGGTAAAGCACGAACGAGGTGTCACCTGTACTGCTGAAGGCCTTCGAACCGTTACCGACGGCTCTTTGGTGTCTATAATAATGGGCGGAAGCGTTCGAGTTCGAATGCTCAAGGTTGCAAGTGGCGGGGGAGTTCCAGGAACTTCTACTACGGCGGCGTGAGGTGCCGTGTCGAAAGACACCAGCGACTAGCTGTGCCAGCAGGGCGAGCCGAGTGTGTTGGCGATGCTGCTGGACGGAGGCGTGTCTTCTTCACATAACTTAAATAAGAACCGTTCATTTGGAAGAGCTTCTTCTTTCATGTATCTTTGGAACCGCCGGTGTGATGGATCCGGAGCTTTGACACCGAAGGAATGGCTCTTTCGCCGTTTTACATGAGGCTATCTTCGTCTGTTAAAACATTTGTCTAGCTGGCGATTCCAAGTGCCGCCGGCGTGTTGTACACGACCAGGAGTGTTCTGTATTGACGGCGAACGCAATGGCCATGAGCTGTCAACGCCGGCATTGTACAGGAAGCAAACGTCGCCGATTGTTGTCGTTGCGCCAAGCTTTGGTAAGCTGATCAGAAGCTTAAGCTCGGGCCAACTTCGATAGCTCCCATTCAAATGCATGTAGAACGTAGAATTCTTTCCTGGGATACTTCTGCGATTTCAATAAATTGTAGTGACTATTAAAGCAAGCCTTTGATTTATGGCCTGAACGTTTGTAAAAAATATTTTTCAAGTATTGTAAGCTGAAGAAATACGGATGCGGGAATTTTATAAAGTGATGCAACTGCAATAAAACAGATCTCGACAATCGCTAAGCTGCATCGGTTACAGTATCTAAAACTGACAAACATAATAGATAAATTTTCAGCTTAGTTGACTTTGATACCGTGTTTACAATCGTACTGTAAATATCCTACTCACAATATAACAGTGCGTTGCAGAGAAGTGTATGGGTTAATTTTTTCCACTTTAGGTGTGCTATTACGTCCTATTTACATAACTATCATATCGCGTTTTATTCGAGAACTTCTATACATATAGTGATCGTTCAAATGAAAATGAGGTCGCATTCCCCAAAAGGCGAAGCAACTCTACGAAGCAAGGATAGTACTTTTATCGGCCGCATTTAGCCGGCATAGGCATGCCGGCTAAATTAAGAAGCATTTTGTCGCGCGCCCGCGCGGGCCGGCCTGAATATAGTGCTTTCTGTGTGTGATTGCATTATCGAATATCATGGTGATATGTGAGATAGCTGAAATGGTATAAGGAAGCACAGCAGGCTGAATATGCCCGGCTCTGATATTACGGCATGCGAGAATCGCCATCGATATATTTCTTTTTAATTCGTGTCGTATTTTTTTTTCTTTTTGACGTTGTCTTCGCACCCATCATAGCCACGCAGGCCGGCCACGGTAAGTAACTCAGTCGAGCGTGTCGCCTGCGAATGTCTCTATACGCGCTGTGCGCGCCGATGGACGCGCCACTGGTGGCGGCGTTCGAGGAATGTCGAACTGTTGCGCGGCATAGTGCTCAACTACCGGCAAGTTGTGCCGCCGATGAGGTTCTAATCATAACCCGCAAAGCCTGATTGGCGGAAGCAATGCTAACAATGGATCCCCGCCGTTCGGCGGTGTCGGAGTCTGTGCTTTTTCCACGTGACCATATTCAGGCGGGTTAGCGACGATCAAGGCTTGCCCATGTTCGGTTCGTATGCAGTGCAGCATGCGGATTAAAAGCATCTCGCTAGAGTTCCGAGTGCCACTTCTACCGTTTACCGGTGCTTTACCGCGTTGCTGTAGCAGGGCAGCACGACTGCACAAGTGCATCCTGCTGTAAGTTTAACCTGCTGAAGATTGCTAGAATTGAAATGGTTCGTTTTGTCTATTTTATGCGTGGCTTCGCGCATGTCGAACTATTGTTAGTTGCTTCATGCAGAACTGTTCATTTTTTTTCAAGTGGAACGTTTTCACATTGCCTCCTTTGTAAATCACGCACGCTCTGTTCTTCGAAATAACTGGCAAGTGCTTTTTATTACAGCATCATTCTTTTCGTCCGCGCACAGCTTAGATATCGAATGTCGTTAACTAATTGTCAACGTTTCTAATGACGCTAACTTCATCATTTATGCAGACGACACCAGCCTATTCTTTCAGTCTCGCAATATCGGCGATCTCTCGCTGTTGGCAAATATCACACTGGAACAATTGACCGAATGGAGCAAGGTTAACGCTCTCAAATTAAATATAACAAAAACAAAAGCTGTTATTTTTGCACCTCCACAAAAACATCTGAGTGAAGACATACTGTTGCAGGTTGGCTCTGAGGTAATTGAAGTCGTTCCTAACGTTAAAACTTTGGGTGTTATATTCAATCAATAACTAACGTGGAATGAACATGTGGAACTTATTGCATCCCGTTTAGCCAAAGCTTGCGGCGTGCTTTGTAGACTCCGTGAAACGATAGCATGTAAATTTAAGCTGATCCTTTATAACGCACTATTCTCGTCTCATTTAATGTATTGCCACCTTGTGCGGGGTACCACGTCAAAAGAAAATATCAATAAATTATTACTACTACAAAAAAAGGCTGTTCGTCAGATCGCAAACGCGCCATTCGACGCACATACATCTGAATTATTTTCAAAGTATAATATCATTTGTCTAGTAAGTTTATATGACGTTAACCTTGCCCTAAAATACCAGAGCTACTTTAAGTATAATAACGAAGCGTTCTTGCGGTTGTGCAACCTAACAGAACCAATACATATATCGTATAACATTAGGGAAAGAAAGAGATGGCAGCTACAACTCTCCCGTACATATTATGGATCAAATCGTCTATCCAGTCGCGTCCCATCCTTATTAAATAAACTTCATGAAAACGGTATAGAGATAACTGACATTACTAGGAAAACAATACGAGGCTTCCTAATTCAAACTGAGTAATTATTTTTTTTACCGTTACTTTGGCTAGGGGAAGTCACTACTTGCCTCCTTTAAATTAAGTAGTTTTTCATTTTGATGCCATTTTCGCATATAGGATGTAACCTGCAAGAAATTTACGCACATCTTCATTTGCTATCTGTTTCTGCATGTCAAGAAAACGGTATATGATAAATTTTACAGCAGTTGAAAATAATTATGTATTTCTGTTATATACTGTACATTCATATATGTCATTTGTACTGTATCATATTGTATCACTGGTTGTACATTTCGCCTCACACTTTTTTCACTTATACATTTGTGCATTGCACACACTAAAGTGTAAAAACATTATTCTGTCCCCGTTGTCATAGATATGGGCAAGAACCTTGTCAAGCTGCAAAAAAGCAGCTTTCAGTTTTTGTCCTAGTGTTCATTTTTTGTAAATTAATGAATGCTAAATAAAGATTGATCTCGTGCTTCTGTAAGAAATGTGTTAACAGGAAGCTTTAGCTCGGGCCCAACTGGGACTCGGCCTATTCAAATACATGTGAAAGGCAAAAAACATTTTTCTGAGAACCCCTGGACCCTTTTTAATGAAATTTGTTGCATTTGAGAGAGAAAGTTAAATTCTAATGACTGTATGGAGTGGATTTTCGATTTGGGTTCTGGATTGTGTTAGATATTCTCAAAAATTGGAAAATTTGAAAAATATAGAAGCACGAAGTTTACAAACTCATAGCTCGGCATCAAGAGCAGTTATCTTGGCTCTGCAAACGGCATCCATTAGACCATTGAAAGCGGACAAACTCGATGTGTCATTTTATATTTTATGTGAATTAATTACGTAGTTTACAAGGGTTCTGCCAAAACTGTATTTTAATATTACATTTTTTTGTTATTCATGTGTTACATATCAATTACTTCCGCTTTAGAAGTACCATTAGATCCAATTCAGAGTTGTATTATGTTTTGTTGCTGAGTATGAGTTGTAAACATCATAGTTTCGTTTTTTGGAAACTGATGATTTCTGCCAAATTTTTATTAAAAATGACAACCTAAATCAACGGTCCCTAGATTAAGTTTTTCATTTAAATGCAACAAACGTCATCAAATTTGGTGCGGAGGTTGCCGAGTGAAACGAATTCTTCTTTTACGTGTATTTACATGGGAGGGAGCACCCAAGCTGAAGCTTCGTCATAAGAAAGTAGGCAGTTAAATGACGAGGATTGCCAATAGTTGCTGCATATGGTATTTCTGTTCCATTTTCGCTGAAAATTTCGCGTCACGCTCGGGAAATTCTCACACCTCCTTGCTGAGCTCGAGTGGCAGGCTAGCGCTGGTCGGATACGCCGAGCGATTTGTTTCACAGCGCAGTCTCTATTTGCATGTGAATATTGTACTAAACTGAATTATTATTATGCTTACGCCACAGAAGACTAAACCGAGCCTTGCCGACTGCGCCCGTTTGCTTTGGCTGGTGCTGCTCTGCTTTTAAACATATAACGCGTCCTCTTTCTCTAGTAACGTTCGAAAAAACAAACTACCGAAAAGCTGGTCACACTTTAGCTTTTCAGGTCTCGAAGCAGCTCCCATAAGGAATTTACAACTGCGAAAACTGCAGCGGAACGGCAGTTTACCGATGTATACAGCAGAATCGTATCTGCGGTAGAGTTAACTCGCACATATATTAACCCGCGGGTTTGGTGACTTCGTTGACTAGTGTACGCATTTCGAACAATAAATTCGCAATTACTCTTCTTGAGGAAACTTGGACGGCACTTGATTGGGCTTTTCAGACAACGCCGCGGGTCACCACCCGAGGCTTGCGGCGGCGGTTACATAAATCAAGATATTGGAATCCTTTTACGTAACAGTGCCCTTGCGCAGCACCAGCTTTACTTCAGAAACATACAAATACTATCCTTACCTGAGCCCTATCCACTGGCCGTGGCCTGTTTCGGTGCAAATTCAGTCGGTCAAGAGGACAGATGTATCCAAGTGGTTCCGCAGGCCCAGTCAGGACTTAAAGGTGGTACATCAGTGTGCTTGCTTTCCACACTAGTAGACGGTGTGAATGCGGTACTACAGGATTCTAAAAGCACAGCTTGCGATGCGGCCAGATGGATCTCTCAACGTCGCGAGCCAACAAAACGCGTGGCGACTCGTTACTAGGTCAAATGCGCGATCGTCTATGTATGGGCGGAGCTTTTCGAGAGCTCGAAGTTGAGCCAAGCACTTATTTTCAGACACGCTTTAATAGAATTCGGCATTTGTCAGCCTACCACTGGCAAAGGCGACAACTTACTCGGAGTAGCTGGGCTTTCGTTCCGGAAGCACGGCGCCAAGACAGGCCCCGCTGACATCTCTGTGCTTCAGTTGCTGCTGTCGGGTCAAAATAATGAATACGTGGAGAGGTATGAAGACGACACAACTTAGCAAACACAACTTCGCATGGAGGACACCAGGAGAAGTACGCACCATTGCGTAAGAGCCGGGCCAAGCGCGGCACGATCGATGGCGAATTGCGTACAAAGCGACGGAAATATGAGCATCGGTTGTTTGATGCTAGCAGGCTTTTTGGAACTCGTTGACTGCACAAAGTTTCGCAGTACCGAGTAGAATGCCGCGCTTGGATAAGGTGTAAAGTAAGTTGATCATCTCCCGCGCGGCGAAGTGCAACCTTTTAAGGTTGAGCGACAGGCTAGCGCTGGTGAGATACGCCAAAACATGTCTGAAACGAAGTAGGTGCGTCGGTAAATTAGGAGACGAACCACAACTTCGAGGTATCCTAAACATATTAGCCACTAGAGGACACCGAAGGTCCTGTCCACGAGTTGTTCAAAAGTAGCAGGCCCGTTGAAAAGTCCAAAAGGCATCACGTCCAACTCATACTGACCACCACATGTTATAAATGCAGTTTTCTCGCGCTCGGCTTCAGCCATCGGAACCGGCCAGTAGGCACTCAAGTCTAGGAACGAAAATAATTCAGCTTCTTGAAGCCTGGCCAGGGTGTCGCTGATGCGCGTCTTAGTTCATATCTCTTACCATTTCAGCTTACCTTATTTAATCGCCATTAGTAAACACAAAATCGAATAGACCCGTCCTTCTAGCGAAAGAGGTGCCCATAGACTGTGGAATCGTAAAATGACGCCACGGCCGCGCTTCTCGTCAACATGGTCGTTAATAACGCCACGCTCTTGGGAAGAGAAGCGGTACGGTCATTGACGCAACAGCTGGTGCAAAGCGGTGTCACTGTGGTGATGCACTTCCGGTGTTTGGTCCACTTGCGGTTGAGAAACGAACTTCAAAGGTGCTGTAGAAGCTGAAGAAGCGGGGACTTTTTGGCAGAGGTTATTATAGTGGTGTTGGAAGTCGAAAACATATCATTTCACATATCCAGCATTGAAAGGACATGTATTTTGTTGGAGTAAATATAACAGATTGATCTCGCACGGTAACAAAGCACGAAGTGGCCAGGTTTTGTACGCAACCGAGTCATTCGCGGGCAAGCAACGTAACAGACGCAGAAAGGTGGTTGCACGTAGGCTTGACAGCCTTCACTGCCTGTAAGAGGCGCAGCTACAGGCTGCACTGCCGGTGCTTAGGTAAGAGATGCGGCCTCTCTTGAATTTGGGGGTCTGTGCGGCCACTGTTCATAAACGGTGCTGTGGTTCGAGCCCGGAGAAAGGTCCTGACCGACGTTGGAAGAGATGCGGAAAGGTTCATATAGAAATGTACATGATCGAGTTTTACAAAAATTACTCCATCTCTCGGAGCACACTACATACTAATTTCCTTGGATGTCCGAGCCTCCCTCAGAGCAGTCAAGATGCCTTTTTTTTATCCCGTTTATTTCTCCCTTGCACTCGTCAAAGGAATTGACTGTTCTCCTTGGTGGCCAACCAGAAACGCCGAGCCATTCTCAATATGCCTCCATCAGCGTCCCGCATTCTTCCGTACTCGCGACTCCAATGCTGCACAATCGCCCCTCGCATACAAGGCAATCACGTGGCAAACTATGAACCTGATATCGACGCCTGTTTAGTGTAGAAAATATTTCTTCGCATAGCTCTTGCAGAAGCTTGTGCAAGAAACTTTTTCACTCAACTAGACGACGCAGAAGGGTTCCAACCTAGCCATTTGCTTCAGCCACCTAGCAACAAATCGTTGAAATCGCAAAAAACTGCTCGACTTACTCGTCACCAATGACAACACTCGAAAGCTAAAAATAAACAAATACACAAATATAAAGAGCCCGCTTTCTGGTGGCCCAATATTCTTCTTATAGAATAACCACATCAATGTTAAAGTACATCACACAAGGTGGGCTACAACCTAGTGTGCTGTCCCGATTGGTGGCATCAGTATCTGCTTCCTCGCGTCTTCTGGAATAAAGAGGCTTACGTTGGGGAAAAGCGTCACACAAATTGTTCAGCAATTTATTGCAGATGGGCCAGCGTGTACGCGTGCGTAATAACGCAAACAACGGAAATATGTGCTCTGCGGCACATATTTCGGTTTTTTACGTTGCCACCGAAAGAAGTAAATACAGCGATATTGTGAAATAATACTGGTCGCGCCAAATATGAGCTGTGGCCGTGTCGTTTTTGCCGCGGCACCAAGAGTGCGCCGCTGCATTGACGTGAGCAGATGTTTATTAATACGCAAGTATTAAGAGTAGTGTCCAGTTATCCAAAGCCAGCGCCGCTCTGCTGTCGTCGGGGCCCCTTTGGACATGTTTCCCTAACGTACATTTTTTTTTCCTTTTTGAGTGAGGGTTCTCAGCTGCTCACCACTGTTAGAGTATTATCGCTTGGCTCAAGATGCGCCTGTACGTACGTGAACTTGCCGGAAATGTTGTACCTGATTATATATTGAAATATATATATATATATTGCACTGTTGATGCATTCTGTGATATTGTCCACCATGTATGCTACATCTGTATGAAACAAGTTCATTTCTTCATAATGTCTGCATGTATTTACAATTGTTCGAATTTGTGAAATCCACTGCCTGTTGATCTCTGTAGGCCCCCATTTCCCGTCAAGCTGTCTGCTACAGCTTTTTGCCCGGGGGCACCCAATTAGTGTGTTGGAAATAAAGTGGATTCCGATTCTGAAATAGCGTTATCTATTAAAATTGCTCGTGTGAAGCGAATACTGGCGCCATCTGTCGACCGCACGCGAGCTTCATCGTTGGAATTTACGAGCATTTTAAAATGTGATCGACCAACGTTTTGACCCGTGGTTTTGATATTTTGACTCATGTCATTGCGCGCAGTCGTGTTGCACTTTTGCTATTGCACTTTTTTCCACTGTTACTGCTATTAATAATCTCATTCAACTTGTTTCCCATAAATCGTAGGTCGGCCATCAGTCGCCGCGACGGGTAAGCACGTTGGGGCTGTCATATACATATATATATATATAATGTTATCGTTGTAGCTTCAGTTAGTTATATTCATCCTACAATTACCGTCAATAACATGCTTTGCTCTCTTCCTAACTTTGAGCATGATTTTGATTCGTTAATTTTCAGTTTCCATATTGCGGCCCACATTCGACAACCTAAAACCTAAAGCGTTGGCTAAATGACGCCTGCACATATTGGTTACTAATTTCACGCTATATTTAACCGTCGTCTCCAAATAAACAAATGATTATGACGTGTTAGTTATGTGATGAGCAATATAATTTATATACACTAGAAAAAAATGGTCTGAAAACAGATCCCTGTGGAACGCCTGAGGTAGTTTTCAATTGGGTAGTTATGTTACCTATTCTGATTCTGAAATAGCGTTATCTATTAAAATTGCTCGTGTGAAGCGAATACTGGCGCCATCTGTCGACCGCACGCGAGCTTCATCGTTGGAATTTACGAGCATTTTAAAATGTGATCGACCAACGTTTTGACCCGTGGTTTTGATATTTTGACTCATGTCATTGCGCGCAGTCGTGTTGCACTTTTGCTATTGCACTTTTTTCCACTGTTACTGCTATTAATAATCTCATTCAACTTGTTTCCCATAAATCGTAGGTCGGCCATCAGTCGCCGCGACGGGTAAGCACGTTGGGGCTGTCATATACATATATATATATATAATGTTATCGTTGTAGCTTCAGTTAGTTATATTCATCCTACAATTACCGTCAATAACATGCTTTGCTCTCTTCCTAACTTTGAGCATGATTTTGATTCGTTAATTTTCAGTTTCCATATTGCGGCCCACATTCGACAACCTAAAACCTAAAGCGTTGGCTAAATGACGCCTGCACATATTGGTTACTAATTTCACGCTATATTTAACCGTCGTCTCCAAATAAACAAATGATTATGACGTGTTAGTTATGTGATGAGCAATATAATTTATATACACTAGAAAAAAATGGTCTGAAAACAGATCCCTGTGGAACGCCTGAGGTAGTTTTCAATTGGGTAGTTATGTTACCTATAATTTCAACGTATTGTGTCCGACCTATAAGGCATGAGCGGATCCCCATAACTGCATTATATATTTATTTCTATCAGTTTATTCATTCGTTATGTAGCATTGAATCGAAAGCCTTCGACAAATGTAAAAATATAGCGTCGACCTGTTTTCCATTGTTCAAGGAAGCTGAAAAATTGGTAATCGTTTCTATCAACGTGTGTAACAGCCGAAAGGGGCCGTCGAAATCCGCGCTGGTTGCGGAGAAAGGCCTTGTCTTCAAAGTCTGTGTACATTGACTTTGAAATTTTTCAGCGTACACACGTCAATAAAGTTAGCCGATATTTTCCAATATTTTCCTTTCACAAGACTTGTGAACCGGATCTACTTCTGCTACTAGCTAGTCATCCAGGACCCGTTAGTGTGCTAGCTAGGCATAAAATAAGATCTCTAGATGGTAGGCTCCCCATTCCACATATCTGCGAAAAAAGGTATTTGGTACACCGTCAGAACAGATATATTTGTTATTGTTAATTTTAAGAAAAAGAGCTATAATGTCTTCATGCGATACTTCTATATTTGCATTGATGTGTACGGAGGTTCTAGTGTGAAGGCTAAAGAAGCATCTGCAGAAGTGTCAGTAAAGGTAAATTGAAAAACATCATTAAAACATGTAGCAGTAACCGAGTTCGACACAAGTTCCCTAATAACGACAACGTTACTGGGACCCTCGTTATTATGCCACTAGCCTTCAACCGCGGTTGATAAGGTGCTCTGCCTTCTAGATTTTCTATATATGCGGCCCGGCCTCTACTCGGACCCCACTGCTCCGACGGAAACATCTGTGATTTCGAAGGTATATCACTGAAGGGCGCGAGAAAGATCCGATCCGACCCGACTGACTCAGCACGAGCGCCGCAGGTTAGGCACAGTCTGTCCGACACAGCGGTCGCCAAATGAGGCGTCAGTGCCCGCTGCTTCATTGTTTGACCGCACCGGCAGCCAGCGTCTGAGCGTAAAGGAACTCGACCCCACTCCGCAATGTCGGCACGCCTAGATACAAACGCACACAGCACGCGAGAAGAAACTTCTCCGTAGTGCCTACGCAGTCAGATATTCAAGAAGCTAAAGCCCCCACATTTAATTATTCGCATCCGCTCTTGCTCGCGCATGCGCACAAGCTTCCGGCGCCTCTTGAAATGTGACACCCCGTTGCACCTACTAGGAATTGTATAATTGCAGCCCGGAATGGTGAGCTTTTTTTACGGGGTGCATTTGCATCGGTATGTGCACTCGCTTTCCGCTTTATAAACTACGTGAGGGCATGAACGTGACTTGCCCTGACGAACAGCCACATTTCTGAAAAGCTGACGCAAGGATAGTACATTTTCCAGGTAGTCATGCATTGAAAACCGCAGTGTAATATCACCGCAAGGAGGAAGCGGAACCTCATAAAAATTGTAGCTCTCACTGTGACGTCGTTTCAAAAATTTACCGCTAGCAGGTAGAACACCCCGCCCGAGGCATTTTCGGGGTTTCCGGAAAAGGTGATTCAGGACAGCTTTAAAATGCGCTGCAGTGGAAATGGGAAACACAACATGCCAGCATCTGGATGGCCAATTCTGTCTTCGTGTGATTCGATTACGATATACGTTCGGCCTACTGTGCATGTCGCTCTTCGCGAAAATTTTGGTATGGTGAATCAATATACGCGACCATTCCCACTGTCCGAAGTACTGTATCGTAGTCCTCACTGGCGACGTGCCGTGCAGAACGCAACCGCATCATTAGTCTGCGTCAAATGCGAGTTGGAATGTTATTGAGACACCAGTAGTCGAACTAGAGCAACACGTGCTCCAATGTAGTTCTGGAGTTCACCGAGGGAGCAATAAGGGCCCGCAAGTTTGAAGACGCCATTGTAAAAGGAAAGATGTAGCGAGAATCTGTTACACTCAATTCATAATGTACATTCTCTTGATTTTTTTTCAACCATGACAACTATTATTCCGAAAATGCTCGAGTGGACTGCGCACGTAGTTGTGACGTAGTGTGGCGCACTTTACGAGCCATTGCCATAGCAACAACGAAGCGGCCCGCATGATGTAGTGATTGCGCATCTAACAGTGAGGCTTAGTAAAGTTTCAATTGGCATCAGCTTAGGGGAATAAGGAAGGTCACTCGGAGCTTCACGCTGAGCCACCCATCTATGCTACAGGTGGCCCTGATGGCAAAGCAGACTTCGCGGGGCCGTCAAGTGGGATCACTTAAACTGCACAAAAAAGTGCTAAAACTAAAGATAATATTGTAATTATACTCTTTCGATTGAATGAACTGAACTATTTGTGTCGCAGGTGCGCGCTTAGACATTTTTGGGGCCGTACATATATTGTGACACGCCATATTCTAGCATTGTCTTTAAGGACACCAATATATTTTTCTATCGATACAAGATAAGTAAATTCAATGTTGCGACTTCGACATTTTAATAAAATTGAAATGAACACTGTGGGATTGCATTATCGAATCACTCTGATGCGATCAGCACAACATGCTGAATATATCAAGACTGCGAAATTAAGATATGTGAGTATCATCACTGATTCTTTTTACTTCGTTCCATTTTCTTTTTCTTTTTTGACGTTCGCACTGACCATAGCGGTTCCAACGAGGGTAGCCACCGCCGGTAAGTACCTTAGTCGAGTGTCTCACCTGCGAACGTCTCTACGCGCGCTGTGCGCGCCGATAGACGCGCCACTGGTGGCGGCTTGGAAAGGGCGCTCGGGAGAGGAGGCCGTCGCGCGTCGTAGTTTCCTGCGTCGTTTGCTTGCGTTTTATTCACGTTTTGAGAGGAAAATAAGCAACACCCTTCGCATGTCTATTAGTGGTCAAACCTTCAAGGAATGTCAAAACATTGTTGCACGGTGGTGGGCTCAAATACCGCGAAAAACGTGCCTCCGGCACGGTTCTGATAATTTCCAGCAAAGCCTGGTCAGCGGAAGCAACGGTGCACAAACGAATCGCCGCCGTTGGGAGGGAAATTTCTTGCTCTGATGCTTTCCTTTGTCGTGTCGGTGCTTTTTGCCCGGGTAAGCGACGAAATTGATCACGGCCTGCCAGTTAGGTTCGTCTGCACTGCAGTATGCGGTTTAAAGGCATTTCGCTAATGTTCTGAACGCCGCTTGCCGTTTCTGCCGTTTGCCGCTTCTCTACCGCTTTGCGCTAGCTAGGCAGCACGACTGCAGCAATGCATCCTGTTGTACATTAATGCGGCTGAACCTTGCAAGAACTGAAATTGTTGGTTTTTTGCGCCCGGTAAATCCTCGCGCCAGCTAGCTGTCAGGCACTTCATTTTCCTGCACCTATTTTAGGTGTCTTTGCGCATGTTGAACTATTGCTTGTTGCTTAATGAAGAACTGTTGTTGATTTTTTTAACTGCAAAGTTTTCTTCTTGCCTCGTTTGTAAATCACGCTGTGTCTTCGCAAATGCTTCCTTAACAGCCTCATTCTCTGCAGCCGAAGTCACCAAAGCTACTGTGGTTTGTTAGGAATCGTGGGAAGAGTGTAGGTAGTTGAGGATGATAATTGCTAATAGTTGCTGCATATGGTATTTCTGTTTCATTTTCGCTGAAAAGTTAGCGTAACACTTGAGAAATTTAGCACTTCGACGATGTCTGAGTAGACTTAACCACGCCAAGTGATTTGTTTGTTTCATAACTCAACAGAATTCTTTCTTGGGAAGTTTACGCCAGAGAGGACTAAACCCGCCATCCCGCCAGCGACAATTTGCATTCGCTGGCACTGCTCAGCCTCTAAACATAATATGCAATCTCTCTCTAGTAACATTCGAGAAAAAAGAAACCACTGAAAAGCTCGAGCGTCAGCTTTTCAGATTGCGAAAGCTGCAGTGGGAACGGCAGTTTATCGGCGTATGCCGCAGAATTGCATCGGTGGTGGAGTTAACTCGCGCTCTTATTAATCCGTGCGTTTGGCGACTTCTGACTAGTGTACGTATTTCCAACAATAAATTACGAATTAGTCGTATTGAGGCGACTTTGACGGCACTTATTCGGTGATGTCACATGTTTTCATCGCCAGATTGATCGCTACGACATGTACGCTGACTTCGCACCGTGCAGATTTGTCTGAGATCTCAGTCTGCGCTTATGACGCGCGCCTATTATTAAGGCACAGAAGCAGTATTACGGCAAGGGTAGAATTAAAGAAAACAATAGTGACATCGCATTACTCAAGGAAACCTAGCGACTAGTTAACGTGAGCTCCACTTCGCGTAAATTGCGTTCCCTGCGTTTGTCTGCGGGACACTCCTGGCAGATGAGTGTACCGGTTTGCCCCGAACATCGGTAATATCGTGTTCGTGTCCGCTCCCATATAAGCCTGCGTCTTCCCTGCAGCTGTCACCGCAGAAAAAGCGTTCTGGTACCCGAACAGAGGAGAAAGCGTAGCCGCGAACTTCAGCCATCCCTGCTGCAAACAGTTGTCTGTCATTGTTGCCGAGCGTACTGTTGGACGCGCCCGCTAGGAGGCTATGAGCGGCGCCTCTATAGGCAGTGCACTATGCGTATAGATAATCACTGGAAGATGCTTGAGCACACTGTGGCAAACTTTTGAACTCAGTACTTAAAAGTCGCCAATTGCAGAATTGCGTGCGCACAGTCAGCAGGGGACCAAGGCACTATGGGATGAAGTTTCCCCTCGGCAGCACTGATTTAGGATATGGTTTTCCGCAGATGCGCAGTTGGTAATGGCTGTGCACACTTTTGCGAGTATTCTAGATTAATCAGGACACGTTGATTCATATTCCTCTATATTAGTCAAGCTTTTCTGTCTTGTTCCGAATAATGAGTTCACAGAGAAGAATTTGTTCTCCCCCTTTTCTAGGTACTTGAGCTACGGCATACTTACCCAACCGCGCGCAGTTGTTGTCATCGACAGTTTTGCGCCTGCTGTATGCTGACTCTGCGAAATGGAGCATTTATCTCGTTCGTCTATCACCAGACATAAATTTGAATACGCGTGCAATATTTGGGACCCTTACAGAAAAGAGAACATTGATGCACTCGATCTGATACAGCGAAAAGCTATTAGTATTATATCAGATATCGGCAAACAGGCTCCCACACACCAAAAGCTGTCCGAACGCTCCACACAAGGCGTAAAATTTATAGCAAGATTTCTCGTCTTGCTTAGAGCCACCAGCTTTACCTAAGCCTTATAGCTACTGGGTAGCGAGGGGTAATTAGGACTACTCTATAGGAGGTCAACTCCATACAACTAACCCCACACGACTCAGAAATTCAGATATGCAAGAAGTGTCGTCGATATCTTCCATTTACCTGATTTTATTTTTTCGTTCTCTTCGCACTCATCGTAGTCACGAGGGCGGCGGTGCAGACAGGTAAGCACCCTGACAGGAGTGTTCATACGCCATTTTTTGTTGGCGCGTACATTAGGGAAGCTTTAGCTCGACCCCAACTCTAAACCGTCTATTACAATCCATGTAAACGCAGAAATGCTTCCCTAAGATAGCCCCTTGGCCAATTGGCGTATTTTGTCAGCTTTTTACTCTTCCCAGATTGAAGACCCTTACTATATTTTCACTTTCCATTGATGACATTGTTAGCTTAGTTGAACAATGTGAAGCCCACGTGTTTGCGGATCATTTTTATGTTCGCTGGAATCACTGCCACCGTGAACGAATTGGTTGACGAACTCAAGTGATCAAGGTGTAACGGTAATCGAAATGAATTATGTGGTTTGTTGTCCCAAAACCACGATCTGATTTTGAGCCACGCCAATTATAACCAGAAACCTATGTTCAAACTCCCATACGTTCAAGATTTGTGACTCAGTAATTCGTAAACTTTCGTAAACTAAGGCAAAAAATAAAGGATGCTCCAGCAAAGGTAAACCTTTAGATTGTTCGTCCATCACCAGACATACAGGGGACATACGCTGCATTATTTGGGACGTTTACAGGCAAACGATCACTGACGCTGTCGAGGTGATGAGATATTTTCATTTTCATTTGAACCTTAATCCTTTTGATACAGTGAGGTATGTAGCTGTATAGTCGTTAAGCAGTATATAACATTTCGCACCGTGTTCAAAATATGGGTAAACAGGTTCCCCCAGAGAACTAATCGGAACGCTTCAGACGAGGCGTAAAACGAAGAGTAAGGTTCCTCGTCTTACTTAAAACCTCCAGATTTACATAAGAAGCACGAAATGCTAAAGATGTTAGACTCGGAAATTAAGATATGCGATAAAAATAATCGATATCTCTTATTCGTCTTTTCTTTTTTTCCTTGTTTTCGCACTCATCATAGCCGTCGCTACGGCCGTGGCTGGCGCCGGTAAGTACACTGGCACGAGTGGTGCCCCCTCCAAATTTCTTTCTACGCCTGTATTAGCATGCAATGCTTCAGCTCAACCCCAACTCCAACGCCGCGCTATTCAAACACATGTAAACGCAGAAATGCTTCTGTAAGATAGCCCCTCGGCTGATTCTCAGATTCAACAAAATATGCATCACCGCCAATATGATCAGCATTTGCCCTACAAATGAATGCTTTTATTACGTATGAAGATAGAAAAATAAGATAAAGAAATATAGGAATGGCACCATTTGAGAGAACGGTAAATTCTAGTGCCAGTTTAGATCCAGATGTTAGTGCAATAAACAAAACAAAAATGTTTTGTCTGCCTTCGTGGCGACAATGTGCGGTTTCGCCAGCATACATGACGCGCGACACTGTTAACGGGCAGCGTAATTGCTGGAGTTGTACGTCGTAGCCTATACCACGGTGAGCCTTGTTTACCGGGGGCATTTACGCCGCAATTAGCTACTCGTTTTCAACGTTGCGTACTACATGAGCCCACAAACGTAACCTTCATTGACGAGCGACGACCATTCCCAAGAGCTGACGCACAAACATCCGTTTTCCGGCTGGGCAAGCCTTCAAAACCGCCGTGCTTTTATTTGCGCGAGGAGGAAAGAAGGATCTCCTTGCTTTTGCTGGGAGGAAGCCAGGCGTACGCTTCGCTCCACCGCCAGAATCGCATGCCAGTGCTTTTCTACATCACCCTGCTCATCATCATTATCAGCCTGTTTTATGTCCACTGCAGGACGAAGGCCTTTCCCTACGATATCGAATTACCCCTGTCCTGCGGAAACCAATTCCAACCTGCGGCCGCGAATCTGCCAATTTCATCGCTCCACCGAGGCTTCTGCCGTCCACGACTGCGTTTCCCTTCCTTCTCTTGGTGCCCATTCTCTAACCCTAATGGTCGAACGGTTATCAAACCCGCTCATTACATGACCGGCCCATTACATGTCCTCCTAATGTCAGAATATCGTCTATACTCGTTTGCTCTCTGATCCAAAGTGCTCTCTTTCTGTCTCTTAACGTTATGTCTAGCAATCTTCGTTCCATCGCTCTTTGCGCGCTCGTTGTTCTCAAGCTTCTTTGTTCAGTCTCAAAGTCCCTTCACCACATGTCAGCACTGGTAAAGTACACTCGTATTACACTTTCCTTTTCAATGATAATGGCTAGCCTCCAGTCAGGACCTGACAATGTCTGCCGCATCCGATCCAACCCATGCCAGCGATCGGCCTGCCCAGCGAGTGGAATCAGATATATTAAAGGCAAATGAGATTTTCAAGCAAATTAACAGCCTCGGCGCGAGGTGCAAGCAGCGCGGCGCTGCTCCACTCGTGCAGGCGCGATGCTCGACCTTCTTGGGCAACTGCGCACTGCGACTCGGGTGGAGCGTGTTTGAGGGCTCCGGATTTACGACGTGGGTGGTGCCGCAGTTGCGCGGCATTCTTTCATATTTCGCGGGATCTATTCATAAGTCGGGAAAAATAAGTACGCAATTGGTACGTCGCTGGAGATACCGCAATTTGAAGTCCCTTGTCTGTGCCTACTAATGCCTCATCGACAATTTGATAAATTACAATTACGTTATTAAATCTCGGTAATGGAAATATTACTGGTAGCTGCTCCACGTTGCCGGAAACAAAATGCACTAGGACTTATTCGACTAACGCAATTTCTCTCTTTTTTTTTAAATCTGAGTGCGTGATATTTACTTGGGGCACCCTGTGTATATCTATAACCTCCGAGTGCAACTGATGTTTCCATCCCTAATAAATGTTGTAAATTATTAGAACAGTATTTTTTGCATGATTCGTTAGTATTGTTTACTGGAAAGCGATGCAATACTGAGCAACATGTCATTCGCGTGCATTTCACACGCCGTTGATAAAAGAATGTCGAAGGGGTCACTGAAGTTATGCAACTATTATTCAGAGTCTAAAAAGCACGCAAAACAATTTGAAGCGAGGTGAACATGCAGCAACATATTATTTTTCGAGGCTTATGCTATCCATACCTTACAAATTTCTACCTCCTTCTCTCTCAAAAATATAAGCATTGTCTGTGTGTATATTTATATATATTGTGCATGTAAAAAACTGTTGAAGTGAGAAAATACGGATTAAGCAGCCGTCTCTTATGCTGATAGTTGACAGTTGATGATAGTTGGGAGGCCCTCCATATTTATACACACTTTATTTGCACTTGGGTAATGCGCGTGTCCTCCGTTTGCCAGGATTTCAGAAATAAAGCGAAAGCGTGAATTAACAGCCGTGCACGTCCACGCCAATAATAATGAAAAAGCGTTTAGTCGCAATAAAATTTTAAGCTAGAAATTAGAGGTAACTAAAAAGAAACCTCAAACGATGCGGTTAACAGAACACTTTGGTAATGATACTTGCTTCGGCACTGCCGGGGGGGGGGAGGTTTTGCCCTCCCCCTCGGAATCCTAGTAGGCGTCTACGCTGGAGTTCATCAAGTATGTTTTATTTTTAAATTATGGCTAATATTATTCGGAAAACTCTCGTGAATTTGGTTTATTTAGGTCACTACGGATGTGTAGTCTGCGAAGCGTACTTCATTTAGGATGGCAAACTAGGTAATATATTCAATTATATGTTCGGAATTGCCACGTAGACCAACGAATCGGGGCATATTTCCCTGAATACACATGCATGACTATGAAGAGAAGGCTCCCATTACAATCAACCTAGCTGCGACACATTGTGTGACGGCGTATGACATTGTCATAGTGAGCAACAAAGCGGTCCGTATGGCCGGACCTAACCCCGGTCACCACTGAATACAAAATACATGGCAGTCTTTGTCCTTGAGGTCGTTCTCGCGTGAACTATCAATTATTATTATGCTGTAGCGACTGCGTCACAAACAGTGAGGATGTACAAAGCTCCAATTGGAATCAGCTAGTAGGAATAAGGAAAAGTTGCTTGGAGCTGCACGCTGAGCCGCCCATCTAGGCGACAGGTGGCTCTGATGACGAGGCACCCTTATCGCGGACGCCTGCTGTAATCGCCTAAAGTAAACGAATAATTTTGAAAGTGTATAAAAACAGCCCTAAAACAAAAGATAACATTGTAATTAATTTTTTGAAAGCGTGAACTGCTTTTTTTCGCAGATGACGTATGCTTAGACATATAATTTATCTCTTTATTATTTATTAATTTATTAATTTATTATTTATTATTAATTTATTAGGTTTCCATACGAGGGCGATTCAGAAAGTAAAGCCTCCAAGCCCACAACTTTGGTAATAGTATAGCAAACATTGTGAACTGTATATCTTTGATGCACTGATGTTTGAGATAGTCACTTGCCTCACCTTCGAATGTCTTCTCGTTGCACAGTAATGGAGCAACTCATGGTATCGAGTGGCGACGTCCGGTTGAAACAAAGGGCTATACTAGAATTTCTGACTGTGGAAGGTTGTGTGCCCACCAAATTTCATCGCCATCTTATGCAGGTTACAGAGGTGCATGTGGTGACGTAAGATGTGTGCGCAGTTGTTCAAGGACTGTGAAACTCATCTGCATCAGGTATTCACGGTGAGCACCGAAGTAGACGGCCCGCAATAACCCCTCATGAGGATCATCAGGTGGACGAGGAGCAAGCAACACGAGATCCCAAGAACATTCGCCATTTCCTTTGGTTCAGTGCACCACATCATTGTGGACATCCTGCGTTAAAAGATTTGCGCTCGTTGGATACGCTTCCTGGACTTACTGATGTCAGTCGTCAGTTGCCGTGGTACCCAACGAGTGCAAATGTTCTCTAAACGCAGGTGGTTCTTAAGTGTTGGGACGATCTCATGTTCCTTGATCCTGCATGAGCCCCCAATCGACTCATCCAACTAATGTTGAGGATCCTCATCAGAGGCCCTTGAAGGCCATCAACTTGGGTCCTGTCCTGAAGACTTGCTGAGGCTCGATTTTGGTCTTTCAAACACCTTGCGTAAACTGCAGTCAGACGGCGATGACTGTTGACGGGCGCACAACCTTCGCAGTCAGAAATTCAAGTAGAGCCCGCTCTTTCAAGCGGACTTCACCACTGGATGGTATGGATTGCTCAGTTACTCTGGAACGAGAAGACATACGAAGGTGTGGCTTTCTAGAGCTTAAACATCAGTGCATTCATAATGAGTTGAAAACGTCTGCAGTATTATTGGCAAAGTAGTGGGCTTGGATGCATTACCTTCTGAATCGCCCTCGTAAAATTTAAAAGAACGCTCGTATTGTGGAGTTTGTTAGATGAGGCCATCGAGAGCAAACAATGCAATCCCTTCTTATTTAAATATGCTGATATCTTGCACAGCACGTTGTCATTCTTATGTGATCATAGCGATGTCTGAGATAGCTAGAATGTTATAAAGAAGCCTAACATGCTAAATATGTCCCGGCTGCAAAGATATCCGAAAATAATCAGATATTCTTTTTAATTCGTTTCGTTCTTTCTTATTTTTCTGACGTTGTCTTCGCACCGATCATAGCCGCGGCTACACACGCCCCTACGGGTAAGTACCTCAGTCGAGTGTCCTACCTGCACATTTCTCTGCATATATTCATTCGAACGTGCTTGAGCACAATGTCGGAAACTTTTTTAACGCAGTATTTCAAAGACAAAGGGTTCTTTTCCCCTATGCAGCAGTGTTTTATGATAGGGTTTTCAGCAGATCCGCAGTTGGTTACGCTTTTTCACTCTTTTGCTAGTATCCTAGATAAAGCAGGACAGATTGATTCCTTGATATCTTCTTTTGGCTTTATACCTTTCTCAAATGGTAAGTTTATAGATTGTTCTCCCTCTTTCCTGGTTAGCTGAGTTACAGCATATTTAACTAACCACGCTCAGTTTGTTGGTATCGACAGTTCTGCGTGTGTAGCTCAATACCCGTTTCTTCGGCTCACGTCAAGGGACCGTTCTATCACCCTTAGAATATTTTCACTTTTTATTGGTGACATTGTTGGTGACATCATTGGTGACATCACTAAAATCACTTCGCCAATCAAAACTTACGATGTGGTACAGCCTCGCGTCTGTTGGCAGAATCTTGACAAATCATGTCGACGAATTAAAGTAATCAAGGTATAACTACAGCCAAGTGAAACTGCGAGGTTTTACTTCCTAGAATCAGTCTGATTATGAGGTACGGAAATTATAATAATAAACCTATTTTCGAACTCGCATATGTGTGACAATTTCGACTCAGCGTTTCGTGAACTGCATCACTAAGCCATAAACTAAAGCATGCCCCACCATAATTCAACATTTAGCTGATTCATCCAACACACGATATAAATCGCAATACGCGTACATTGCTTGGGACTTTTACACAAGAACGAACAATGGCGCCCTCGAGGCGATACAGTGCAAAGCTGTTCATCCGATCAAAATATCGGCAGACAGGCTCTGCCACACCGCTAATAAAAAAGCACGTCATCTCGAAGCTTCAGACGCGCTGTAAACTTTATAGTAAGGTTCCTGCTCTTAAAGTAAGCAACTTTCCCATACCCGTGAAGTACATCTACGCCCTATAACTTCGTAATAAACGAGGCATTATCACTGCTCTATAACACGGACGCCATCCAGCTAATACGACATGAAGAAGAAGCAGAAAATGTTAATTATGTTCGGCTGAAAATGTGAGATATCTCGTTTATTCGTTTCACTTTTTAAATCATTTGCTTTTCCCTCATCTTAGCCGTCGCGGCAGGGGCTGAGAAGGGTAAGTACCCTGGCTCGAGCGTCCTACCTCCAAATTTTGAAAGCTTTTGCTCGGCACAAACTTCAATGCCGCCTATTATGCAGAAATACTTTTTTGAGATAGCAGTAATGGAAATACGCGACAAGAGCTTTTTACTATTCTCTGATTTATGGAAACCTGCAGTACCGCCAGCATGATTTGCCCGAATAAATTAATAAATATTTTATATCATCTTCATTTTTATTATTATCTTCATACTGTACTAAGTATTCATATGTTTAATAAATATTCTAGTGACTGCTGGAAGCGGTATATATATTTGTGTCCTTGAATTCTTAAAAAAGTTTCCGAAGTTCACAAGGTTGAAAAACAGCACGAAGCTTACAAGTGCGCACCTGGGCACCTAGAACAGATAATTGCAGTTATTGATGTTGGATCTGTCACAACTCTCAATGCAGATAAATTTGATATAATTTACGTGACGTGAATTTGTTACAATGTTTAAGGTTTTGCCATTGTGCGACTCGCGTATTAGTGGTTTATATTGTAGTCCTGTATATTACACCAAACTGATCTGTCTTAGAGGTACCATGAGATGCAATTGCGCTGTCATTTTCACTGTCGATAATTTGATAGTTGACCTGAAGATTTGCGACATTCAGCAATTTTTATGTAATAATTAACGGCCTCAATCCCAAATTCTCATCAACGGTCTCCAAATTTTATCTTTTAAATTTAACTGCAGGAAACCTCAAATTTGGTGCAGTCGCTGGCTAGGATTGCTGGCTAGTCGCTGGCTAGGAGAAATAGGATTGCTTATTTTTCTCGTATTTTACAGAAGCCTTAGAGCTCAAGCTTCATCTTAATATACATAAGAGTACATACGGCAAGGATGACGCTGCAAGCGTGCACTGCTCATACACAGCAACTTCGGACATTGCCAGTTCCGCCTGCTGTGTGCCTTCACGGCAGGGCACAATGGTAACTGAAATGGCTGTGTTGAACAAATGGTACTTCACAACGTAGGTCTAGTTTTAATTCGTTCTGCCAAAGTATGTAATTAACGGCATTTGTTCGTAACATTCGCGCTGCGTCGAAGCAATGTATCGGTCGGGGATGAACAGTGAAGCCGCTCGACAGGAGCAAATCGTTTTGCACCCCCTTCTCAACACAGGCTACGCTGGCTTGAAGAGACGTTAAAATTAAACCGCAATGCGATTTATTCCTGCTGTCGTCCGAACTGTAATGCAGAGCGAGTGCCATCCTGTCCCTTTTCCCGCGCAGGATTTTGAGAGCAGGTAGGGAGAGTGAGCGATTATGCGGGAGCATGCCTAAGTCCACGAGTGCTTCTCACGCTTTCCGGCACAGGCATTTTCTTGTCTAGTCGGGAATGGGCCATGTAACCCTTGCTGTCGCTCTCGCAAACTTGTACGCGCTGTCCTTGTCTACGGAACGCTGGCGTAGAACATTATGCTTAGTAGAAACGTGGCCTCTTGTGTTGGCCGCGATGCGTCCGAGGCGGGCGTAATCTATAGGTATGACAAGATACCAGGCGCGCGGCGCTTTATGGCCTTCAAGATTAGCGCACGCAAATCTTCGAGACCATGGCGTGGCCTAGAAACGCGTCTGAACGTGCCCGCGCAACGGCTGCGCTGGAACACAGTGGTCCAGCGCGCCACGGGCACAGCGCTATACCACGGGCGCAAACGTTCGTGCAAGAACGCTCCAAGCGCACCCATGGTATGAATCTCACCGCCGCCTGCGGTGGCCATATCCACGTGACGTAGTGACGACGTCGCTTCGGAGCGCACAAGCATTTTCTTGTCTAGGCGGTAATGGGCCATGTAACCCTTGCTGTCGCTCTCGCAAACTTGTTGTACGCGCTGTCCTTGTCTACGGCAACTCTAGCCTGCGCTCTGACTGCGCTTCGGTAAGGACCAATGAAAATGCGCCAAGCGTCTCAAGGTCCTAGCTAGCCCGGTGGGTCTTCTTAACCCGAAGGACACTGGGCAGCGATCAACTGGACATAGTGTTCCCCTAAAACTTCAGGTTGGCCTGCTCCCAAACTTCAACTTAACCTGCCCCAGGTTTCAAACGGCCCATCCTCAAATTTAAGTTGGCCCGCCCCCGCCGAACCCCAAATTTTCCTTGTTCCATCCCGAGATTTGAACTTTGCCTAACCCCAAGTTTCTATTCGCCCACGTTCTAATTTCAAGCAGGCCAACCGCCACATTTAATTCTGCCCATGTCGAAATTTCAAGTTGGGCCACCCTCAAATTTCAATTTGGCGCACCCGGCATTTCAAGTTGGCTCACACGCAAATTTCAGTTGACCCAACCCAAAAGTCAGTCACTAAAATAAAATGGTCTCCCTTCGTCAGTACGTTGCGTGTCATCACCATCCTGCATGTTTAAATACAGGACAATGTTAACGGGCACCACAAAAACATGTGCAAGTTAACTGCTGCAGTCGTACATCGTAGCCTGCCACGGCGACTTCGTTAACGGGCGGAATTTTCGTCGCAATTCGCCGTTGTTGTGCATACGAATCCCTTGAATATAATACGCGATCTGCTGAATGCGACTTGCCTTAACAAGCGGTGACGTTTCTCAAGAACTGACACAGGAATATGTGTTTCGCGGCTCGCTTGGCATTCAAAACCGCATTGCTATATTACTGCATAAAGGAGGAGGAGGACCATATTTTTAGAAATTATTCCTGCTTGTGTGCTTGGAAGTGCCCTGTACACTTCGCAACTAAAGTCCCTGAATAAAACTGAATTGGAGGTATGCATCTCCCAATTGGTTGAGCTCCGTCACGTGGCATTTTTCAAGCCCTTAGCTCTATTTCCCTTAGTTCCGCGTCTCGGTGCACTCACCACCATGACAGTTGGCCTCGAGTTTTAGCTGCGAGGCTTTCGCGAGGGATTTCGGATGTTTTGGCTAAGTTTCGTGGCTAACCGCGTCATTGAAGAACTCGGTTCTTGTTTTGTGTCAGGAATTGATTTTAACAGAAATGCATGTGCAAAGGTGTACGAACGGAGCTTCTTCCTTTGTTAACGGGGATTTGTTTTCCTGATTGTCATTAGGTGTATGAAGCTATGGAGTGCGTAGGCTGTGTTCTGTCATATATCGTGCTGGAAACGTACTGAGATTGCGTAGCTTTGTCAGTCCATGCTTTTGCTAGGCGTTCAAAATATATTTTGCGAGACAACCTGTTCACTACCAGTGTAAATGACTGACATTTATGATTAGGCTTCTTACGCTTAGCCGTCTCTGCAGGACTGACTGCAAAGTGGTGCACGAGTTTGTTGGCTCATTGACTTGTAACTGCGCAATGGGGGAAAGCGCTTCTTGATGGAAACCATTTCTATGTGCAACTTTCGTCCTTGCATACGCTTTGTTCACAAATGAACTATTTGTTCCACTGTGACCATGATAAACTGGTGCCGCTGGCTCTCAAGTTTATCACCAGTTTATCATGAAAGCGCAGGACCAGTTTCACTGCATAAAGAGATGCCAGCGTCATGACGAAGAGACAAGAATAGTTAAGATGCTCTGCGTTGATCGCGCAGGTTTCTACATGACGCTCGCGTTATTCAGGCGTATATGGGACGCGCGTTGCGTTCGCTCATTATAGTACTGAGGTGAGTAAATACTCGCAAGTACGCACGTACGCACTTCGAGCAGCGCAAACGCATCCGAGTTCTTCAATCGGTAGCTGCATAGTGCCCGCACACACGGAAGCGCACCTCCTTTCTCGTGTACCGGCGAAACCTTCATCGCAGCACTTTCAGCCCGGGCAATTGCCTTTAGAAAACCAAATAATCTGATCAATTCAATAAAAATAATTCGCGATGCGGGTTTATATGTGCAAGCCATGACAGTGTGTTTGCCTAAGAGTACAATGCATGACCGTGGACGTCATAACACTCAAACAAAAGCTCTGCGATGTATATAAACATCGTGTACACTAAGTATGCACTATTGGCGAGACAAATAATTCTGCTTTTTGTGCTAGTACTCGACACTGAATAGAATTTACCCACCAAACTAGCCTCAAAAGCCTGGAAGCAGACAGCCAACCCGAAGCGGCAAAACAAACGCGCAGTTATGCGCCAAAAAAGTACAAAAAACACCTGCTTCTACCTGTATCACAGCGTTCCATCTCTTCTAGCACAGCACAACATAATAAAGCCTTAAATGTGGTAAACATTTATGAGCAAGCACCCAACAGTTTTTGTCTCATCTCCTGTAACTCGATGCGCAGCTTTGAGCGAGCGACCAAACTGCGAGGACGAGCTGCGAGAAAGCTAGGACAAGGAGAGGACGGGCGAGGAGGAATGCCGCTTACCTTTTAGGGACCTTGTTCGCAACGCAGTCTCGATCGTATGCCAGTGTTCTTACAGGCGCCGCTCGCGGGAATGTAAGACTCGGCGCGCTACTAGGCATTACTTCATGCGCCCTGCGCCTATTAGGCCTATAGCTCACATCAATCAAGAAGTGCTTATATCAGTGCGCTTCCTGCTGTATATTATTTGAGGTGGTTAACCAGACTGAAGTTGTGTGACAAGGATTTAGTACTTGACGAGGAAGCCTGTTACAATCTGCTCGGACCCGCGCGCCTGTATATGCAGGAATGAAACTTTCACCGCACAGCTTATCAGTGTCGTCGCCGGTGAGTCTCGGTCATTTCGAGTAGTTTTGGGCACTCCAACTTTTCTTGGTCCACGCGAAAGTAGGCCACACGTGAGCGACGCCTGCGCGCTGTACTCCCGGCCTACCTTGCTCCCAGACTCTCGAATTGGACTCCTCGTAAGACAGTTTAGTATTGAGGTGTTGTTAACGCTTAGAAATTCACCTCTTGGATTTGTTGACTGTTCCTGCGGGACAAACCCCGCCCCCCTCCCCCCCCCCCAACACGTGGCACAACAAAGCGGGAGCGCACGAGAACGAGCGCGCACTCCAGCCCCACCGTGCACATTGCAAGCGCCGTACACTTGTGCGCAGCTGGGTCCACTGCCTACTGTATAGTCTGCTCGCATTCAGAGGCGCTCGCCTACGACAGCACTGCTTATCAGTGTCGTGATGAATATGGTGGCACAGTCACGAAGAGAGGGGTTCCTGGTGCAGTCTGCTTAGTAATGACGTAGTGTGGGGCACTGAAAGATGCACTGACATAGGGAACAACGAAGTGGTCCGTATGCTGCAACGAGTGCGCATCCAATAGGCAGGCTGAGCAACGCTCTAATTGGCATCATCTTCTGGGAATAAGGTGCTCGGTGCTTCACGCTGAACCGCCCATCTATGCCACAGGTATATATTGAACGTATATGAACGTATGTGGTATATGCCGCATATATTGAACGAATATTTTCATTAAACGAATGCCACTAGTTCTGCTTACAAATGATGTCCGTTTAGATAACGTCTCTTGCGCAGTGATTCGAAAAAAGGCTCGTAGGCTGTCTTAAAATAAGAAATACAGCCCCAAAAACGCTATAGCCTAGTACTGTTCTTACGGGCACTGACAGTTTTTATTTCTACTTCGAACTTAATCTATTAGGCAGTGTTCTTTCTGCTGACACGGGGCATCGAGAGCGAGCAACGCAGCCGTTTTTTTGTTTCACAAACAAGCGGATATCTTGCGCCGTTCCTTGTATCTTCAGTGATTGCCGTATAAGGTCACTCTGACGCGTTTTAATTCGTTTCAGCCGCAGCCACCGGAGCGGCTGTGGCAGTTGGTAAGTACCTTAGTGGAGTGTGCCACTTGAAAATTTCTTTTAATAAATTCTTCGTACGATGCTTGAGTGGACCCAGTATTTAAAAGACAAGGGCGTGCTTTCTTCTCTGTAGCACTGTTTACACTGTTTACACTGTTTACACTGTTTACACAGCCACGTAGTTAGTAACAGTTGTTCATTCTTTTGCGAATAACCTAGATAAAACAGGACAGGTTGACTTATGAAGCTTCCGACCTTAACACATTAAGCTCATTCAGAAGAATGTACGAGTTTTCCCCCAGTTATATTATTGGGTTACAGCAAAAGAAGAATGCCATCTGCTGTTTCTGCTAACAGAGGGCACAAAGAGAGCAACGCATTTTTCTTTCACAAATAAGCGGATATCTTGCACCATTCGGTGTATCTTCAGTTGTTTCAGTATCAAGCCATTCTGAAGTGACTGCAGATATCTATGAGAGGGCTTGAACAGTTCCAAGCAGCAAAAATTGCTGGAGATGTTCGATTGTGAAATTAATATGTGCGAGAATTACCACTGATATTCGTGTTAAGAAGTTTCATTATCTGTTCGTTTCCCCGCACTCATCATTCTGGCAGCAGGAGAGGCGGCCGCCGCGGGTAAGTACCTTATTCGAATGTCCTACTTGCAAATTTCTCTATTATTAAATTATATAAACCACCCTCTACATCACTGTTTTAGGAAAAGGTTTTCCCCAGTCGCACAGCTGGTAACGGTTGTTCCTTCTTTTTACAGTAACTTAGACAAAACAGGATAGGTTGATTATATTTGATTTAGTGGAGCTTTTGACCTTGGTTTGACACTTTGGATCTAACCCATTACCCGTATATCAGGCGTTCTTAAAGGGAGCATTCCTCGACCCTAATATTTGTACGTTTTAATTATCACATTGCTTTCGCAGTGCAACCATGTTCATGTTCATGTTCATGTTCAAGTTCATGTTCAAGTGAGGCTCTCTGCGGATGATTGCGTTATGATCACTGTACTCACTACCACCAATGATCAGTTACTTCAGTACAGCCTTCCGTCTCTTGGAAATCCGTCGGTTTTACGAGTACAAGTATGACGGTGTAACTAACCAGGAACCTACATGTTTAAAACAGTTGCACCCTTTGGGCTCTATATTTGGCACAGAACGATAATCGTCATGTTTTGCTTGCCTATCCATTCTAGAAAACTCTGCGCTTGCTACTTTTCTGTAGAGAATGCTATGTCACGCTGATAGCGCACATGCCGGGCAAGGCAGGTGACTACTATCGTTGTGCGAGAAATCTACACACCAAAAGGTGCAACCAAACCTAAACCTTTCACTACAGCTTCCCTCACCATAGGAAGCTGATTTTGCCGCGTAATACCCAAGTATTACCCAAAGTTGGACAAGACACTCGTTCTTAAATTTCGGTATTTTTCGTTGTAACTCGCATGTCGGCTCTGCTTCGCTGGTTAGGCTTAGATGGTGCTTGTATAATCTGGGAGGGTCCATTGTAAAACGTGTCCAAGCGTTCCTATATTTTTCGTGCCAACAAAATTAAACATATATATAACAAACTATAGCTTAATGAGGTGTATATATATATATATATAGACGCGCAGTCGGTCGCTGCGAACCCGTGCGATCCTTTCACGCAAGAAGCCGGTTCGGGAGACCCCATCGCGGCGACCGCGCGCAGTGGCGTTCACTGTACGTATTCGGTAAACAGATAGCGTCTGTAAACGATTCTGTACTTTCAATTTGCCCAAGATTATTATTTAGACAGTAAAAAACTTTCTTGTTTCGAAAGTACTTACAGAAATGTCCGGGAGAGCTCGCGCGTGGTGTTTTCAGCGAGCGCTGACAGCAAAACCTATGAGGAACGCGTCGCCTGATCCCTCATACTACGCCAGCGAGCCGCTTCCGATAGATGGCAACTACGTAACTCCTCGCCACCAATATATATATATATATATATATATACGGCGAACACAGTCGGCGATTGTCGAAAAGTTGATCAGCAGGCCAAGTGGGTCAGCTTTATATATATATATATATATATATATATATATATATATATATATATATATATATATATATATATATATATATATATATATATATATATATATATATATATCCACAACAGCAACAAGTCACATCAATAAACACTAATAAAACATTCAATAGATGAGTACATAATGATTGGAGACTATTCAAGAATAGCAGTAGTACATTCATACATAACACACGCAACGAAAACCAGAAAAAAAAAATGCAGGGTAGAAGGCATCATTCAAATACAAAATGCACAGAACAAAAGTGTAGGCAAGTGCTTTCCTATCACACGCTGAATCGGGATGGATTGCATGGCGAAAGAAATTTGGTTACTTACAACTTTTAGGCTGATGCAGCATGCTCAATTAAATCCATAAACTTTGCTAGTGTTGGCTGCTCTTTTGCGACTACATCCAGTGCATTCCATCCACGAACTGAGCGTGGGAAGAAAGAATAACGAAACATATTATCAATAAACGGATATTCTACAAGTTCGCATGCATGCCGTCTTTTGGTCGGTCTGGTATCATGAAATTTAAAGTACGAGTCGGGGTTTATACGGAATGATCTATGCAATAGTTGGTATAAAAATTTGAGCCGAAAAAGCTTTGCGCGACTTTCAAGGGTAGCTAGACCAGCACGCTGTAATAGAGCAGTAGGTGAATCAAGGCGTCCGTATCTGTTAAAGATAAAACGCACCGCTTTCCAAAATGGCGATATCGTTAGCAGTGTGAGGGAACCAGACAGTACTGGTGTATTCTAAGACTGGGCGGAAAAAAGTGACGTATGCAAGAAGCTTTGTTTCATGTGTAGAATATGACAAGGCCCGTTTAATGAACAGTTTATTGCTTTGACACTTGACGCACGTGCTCTGTCCAGCTGAGATTAGACGATATTATGAGACCTAGATATTTATACTGGTTTACACTTCGAAGTGTGACATCGTTAAAGTGGTATGGAAAATAAAGCTTAGACGGTTTATTTGTAATGGACATGAATACGGTTTTATCAATGTTTATTGTCATTTGCCAATCTACGCACCGTTGAGCCATTTCATTCAAGGCATTGCGGTGTCGTGCTTCATTATAGAGCATGCAGTCATCAGCAAAGAGCCTGAGTTTCACAGCATAATTAGTTATGTCATTTATAAATATTAAAAACAAAACTGGAGCTAATACAGATCCCTGGGGAACGCCTGATAACACTGGAGCAAGGTCGGAGGAGTGAGAGCCGCACTGTACAAATTGGTAGCGGCCAGTTAATTAGTAATCCATTGGTAAATTGGGCCGTCCCCTTATATGTAATTAAGTTTAAGAGTAGTTTAGTGAGCGAGACGCACTCAAAAGCCTTCGAGAAGTCAAGAAAAATGACGTCAGTTTGAATGCGCTCGTTAATGCCGAAGGCCAGGTCATGCAGTGTTTCGACAAGCTGTGTATAACAGTGGATAATTCTGATCTAAAGCCATGCCGATTCATGTGGAGGATATTGTTCGACTCAATAAAACTTATCAAAAGTTGTAATACAATGTGCTCTAGAATTTTGCTGCAAGTGTAAGTGATAGCAATAGACCGAAAATTAGGCGACGCTGCATTGCCCGATCTTCGAGTACGGGGGTAATATTTGCAATTTTCCATTCAGCAGGAAGGCAAGTCTTTCAAACATTTGGAATATATGAGATAAAGATATTTGCTGATTGGCTCCGCGCACCATTTCAAAAAGCTATTGGCAATTGCGTCTGGACCGCTACTTTTCTTTTCATTGATGCCTAATAGGAGTGAAAGGATACCTGTCTCTGATAAATTAGGCGTGCCTAGCAATCGGTTATCCTGATTGTAAAAGGAAGGATTCATTTTCGCAGTACCATTATCAGTTGTGAAAACCGAACAAAAATAGTCGTTAAAATCATGAGCTCTAGCCTGATCTAGCGCATCTGGTGAAGCGGGTATTCAGAACATTGCCAAACCAAACCTATAATACAATTCAGTTCTCCCCTACTACTACTATTGCTTCCATAGAATAAGTGTCGTTACTCAAAGAGGAAAAAGATGTTGCATCATATTGCTTCAAGTAAACTGAGCGGGCAATTACGATAAAGGATTAATGTGTATTCGCTATAAAAGCAGTCGAATAATGTAAACTACTGCAGCAGAGCAGTTCTTGCGATTGTGGCATCTGCGCCTTTGAAAGGTGTCTTGAAACCAGCAATAATAAAGACAATCCCACTGAAACGTTTCTGCCTTCTTGCTCTCATTATAGGCGGCCAAGATGCACTGCTTGTTCTTTGGTCAAACAATAAATCGTAGCATCGAAATATCCGATCTCGCGAACACTGAACGACAGAAAAATAATAAATCGGAATAGCATGCAAACTAGAATTAGCCCTCAAATTCCCGTTAACCTGAATGTTGTAAAATGGGCAGCGCATAACCTTGTTTCTCCGACCAATATTTAGCAGCAACTTGAAAACTAGCAATACTAAAGAAAATCCTCCTGAAAAATTTTGTCTTCTTGCTTTTTCCTTCGTCTGCTTTCATTACAGGCGACAAGGAGATAGGCCGTGAGTACCTTGGTCAAATCATGGCATTAAAATCTCCCGAAGATTGAAGTACAGAAGAATTATCAATCAGAATAGCACGCGATCGGCACCCTAGAATACATGCTAAAAGCTCCGCTAGCCAGAACCCTAAGGACTAAAAGGAAGAAGAGAGAGAAGAGGCAAAGAGAAAAAGACGAATGATAACAGGAGGAAGAGTAGGCTTTCGCCGATCACCTCTTGAGAGAGACCCTGTAATTTTGCGTTTTTGGCTTTGTTGCTTTCAATACAGGCGGCCAAGAAGCAGCCCATGAGTGGCTTGGTGAAACAAACCATGGGATTGAAAATCCAATCTACCGAACACTGATAGTGCAAAAAAATAGTGTGATTGAATAATCACACTAGCCCGTGAACAGCACCATACATTACGCACTAACAGTTCCACTTAACTGAATATTGTAACTGAGCAACGCATTTTTTTTTCTTCCACCTATAATTAGGAGGAGCCTAACTGAAATCCCACTGAAAAGTTTTGCCTTCTTGCTTCTTTTTCTTGTTTTCATTACAGGCGGCGAAGCAGGCGCTCGTGAGTACATTGGGCAAACAATATCATTGCATTAAAAATACCCGAATATTGAGTCAGAAGAATAATAAATCAGAATAGCACGCGAGCAGAACCCTAGAGTACGTGTTAAAAGCCACGTCAGCCAGAATATTATAAACTGGGCGTAGCACAACTTTCTTTTTCCCAACTATATTTAGGAGGAGCATAAAAACTAGCAATATTACAGAAAATGCCAGTGAAACATTTTTCCTTCTTGCTTTTGTTTTCCTGATTTCATTACAGGCGGCCACGAGGTCGTTGGTTTGCTGAAATAAACCATGGCATTGAAAATCCTATCTAGCGAATATTGAAGGGAACGCGAAAATCAACCTAGAATAAGCAGTAAAGTGTCCGTTAACCAGGATCTTGTAAACCGGGCAACGCATAAATTTTTTCTATGCAGCCTATACTTAGGAGCAGCCTGAAAATCAGCAATAGTAAAGAAAATCCCACTGAAACGTTTTTGCCTTGTTTTTCTTTTCTTTCTTTTATTACAGGCGGCCAAGACGCTGGCGGTGAGTACCTTGGTCAAACACCAAGAACCATGACTTTGAAAGTACGAGTTCCCGAAGTATGAAGGACAGAACAATAATAAATCAGCGCAGGACGCAAACCGGGCCCTAGAATACGCGCTAACAGGCCCATTAGCCAGAGAATTGTAAACTGGGGGATGCGTAATTTTTATATATATTTAAGAGCAACCTAAAAACCAGCCATACTAAAGAAAATCCGACTGAATCGGTTTTGCCTTGTTGCTTTTTTTCCTGCTTTCATTACAGGCCGTCGGGAAGCCGCCCGTGAGTACCTTCGTCAAACAAACAATGCCATTGAAGATCAATCTTTCGAATATTGAAGGACAGAAAAATAAATTACAAAGCCTTCCCTACCGGATAGTGGGGTTAAGAGAAGCTTGCCCTGCATGCACCTGGGCTTGGTCACGGACAAGGTGCCGGGTTGCTTCGCCGTCCCGCTCCCTCATCTCGGGATCTTCTCGTTGCTGTAGGATTGCCTGGACCCGGGCGGCACTTAAAAGACACGTTTATAGCCCGTCGTTATCGGTGTGCGGACGAGCGTCGTTATACTTCGGGCGCGTCGGAGCGCATTGGCCGCGTCCGGTAACGTTGGTGGGGCCAGCGCGTCGAACTATCGGTCGACCTGTAGACGCTGCTGTGCTATCGTCAACGTGACGTAACGTGTGCGTGCGTTCACGCTACGTCGGACTGTATTTCGGGTCTCAGCGGCTGTATCCGCGTGGGGACGGCGAGCCATTTCACGGGCGACTTCTCGCCGTCGCACCGTAGGGAAAGGAATGCAACAAGAGCGGACACTCCTGTAGAGCCCGGCGGCCGAATTGACTGCAGCGCACCAAGCCGTGGGTGTTAAAACCTGAAGCACACTTCCGATTTCGGTTTTGTGCGCGCGCGTTTTGAATACTAGCTAGTGCGCGTCACGCCGGCTCCACTTTTTTTTTTTTGCTTTTTGCAGCAAATATATATTTATTATTTATTTAATAAATATTTATTTGCAAATCATTTTATTAAGTAAAATTGATTCCGAACGATCTTCACAAGCCTCCATTGAATATGTGCCACGTGCAATTTCATAAAGACGCAAGACACCTTGTGAAATGAACGTTTATTTTGTTCTTTGTAAATGATCGTCGCAGGCTTTTTGTGCATTCATCCAGCGTTGTGGCACCAGGTAAGCAGTAGTTTCCGCAGGAAGCTCCACGAGAAGACGTGAGCTGAAAAAATTAGAAGCGCTATTTTGGTATTAACATGCAAGAATAATGCCTGTAGAGGCGAAGCGTGCGAAAGTGGTGAGTGGGCGGCATTACAAACAAAAGCAGTTCGTATTTACACACGGCGTAGAAAATACCCGACTCATCCCAAGCAATACCGTACATACCACAAACACATTCTAATTCCAAGCTTTCCCCTCTTCCGAATACTTATTTCCTGCCTTTAATAGCACCAATGCGCGGGCAACGGGGCGTTTCGCGAACTTGGCTACAACCGACGCAATAGTACGCTACGAATACACAGTGGTGGCCACAACACAGGCTCTCAACGAGAACACGCTGGATGCTCGCAGAATTCCTTCTACTCGCACTCAAGACAAAATGCGTGGGTACCGTTCAGAAGACAGAATTTTCGAGTTACTAGTTCCTGGCCTTTGAGCTCCTTGGCTTATCTCTTGTGCGTTCTGCAGGCGCAAGCAACGCACTCCCGTGTTATCACCCTTGACGATTACTCATCACGTTTTCGACAAGCGTGGGTAACGAAAGAAGGCTTAAATTGTTGCCGGGACATAAAAATTGCCACAAGCTTGTCGCAGTAAGATTCAGTACGCGCCAAACTAACTGTTACCATGGCAGAACTGATTTTCGCTGCGTCACAACAGGCGCGGCGAGCGGGCCTCATAACATAAAAGTATCGAAAATAATTTTCTATAATGTTGGGCGTCAGAGAAAGCGCCATGAACTTGTCAGTGCATTAAAGCGCGAAACCACGCACCACGAGCGAGCGTACTTTCGCTAACCGAGTCACAGCGCCAGGCGCGCCCACTGCGCTCGAAAGGTAGCCCAAAAAGTAATATATAATTTTGGCAGTCAGAGAAAGCGCCAAAACTTGTCGCACTAAAATTCAGTACACGCGAAACTGCGTCACAGCACCCTGTGCGACTAGCGTGCCCAAAAACTACTGAAATTAGTTAAAATAATATTGGGGCTTATAGGAAGCGTCGCAAACATCTCCCAGTACGATTCTTTCATTCAAATTAACTGCTCCACGACTGCCACGCTGTTTTTCGTTAACTGCGTCACAAGTCAAGCCTAGGTGCCGGGCAGTAAGCCTAACTGCTTGAAGTTCGTCGCAGACTGTCGAACACTGTTGCTCACCTTGAAGTTCCGAATGAACGCAATAATTTGCCGCGAGGCCTCCAAACCAAGCTAAATCCCAAAATAGAAAAACAGGCAGACGGGTGCCCGAACAGTCCAACGCTCAGATGCGCGACCGGTCTCTCTCGCTTCGGCGGTGTGTCTGACGAATGACGCAAACATCTGGCTCGTCATTCGCCGGTTCGCCTGTCGCTAGGCAACGGAAGTAAGCCGCAAAGTTTAATTTAATTTATACGCAGATATTTTTATTTTTCCGGGAAAGAATAAAAAAATTTCTGTTAATCTCATTTCACATTCATCTCTTTTTCGATGCTCGCGGCCCCAATTCGTCGATGTTAATACTATAGCGTGACGTGTTTCCTGTTTCCGATTTTCGCCGAGTGTCCGCTCTTGCTCAATCCCTTACTCTATGGTCGCACGTCGAACGCTGCCTGTTTCGTTGAGGAACGCACAACGCGTGGCCGTCCCATCGCGTTTTCCGAGATTGAACTGAACGCAGACGAAGCCGCGCGAAACCCTTTCATGCCCTTTCCCTTCTCGGCGGAAGCGAAACGGTTCTGATTGGCTGCGCGCGTGGGGTGAGAGCGTGCCTGTGCAACTGGAATGCTTGCTCACGCTTCGGCGCTGGAGCAGCTGTCGACTCGTGAAAACTGCTCTGCTCTGGGAGCACCCGGGTTTTTGCGTGAGCAGACCGCCACCGAATGCAAGTTTCGCTTGCAAAACTTGGCTGACGCTTAAGCTTTGCCTTTAAGAGTGAAACGCGATAGATTTCAACGATCCCGGACTTGTCAGGATTCCCGGCAACCGCAGCTTTTTGTGCAGACGCAGGTGATAGCGATGGTCTTGTTGTAAAGTACCGAGCTGGCCGCGCCACTCTAAAAAGCGGTTTCTGCTTCTGTTTCGACGTAACAGAAATGTTTTCTGTCATATCTGTACGTTGTGTTCAGGTCCTAACTTTCCGATATTTATGCGCATTTTACTTTGGGGAATTGGTTCATTAACGCCTCCGCGCCATGCTTAGGGCCTGCGTGGTTGCGGTTCAGAATGACGTTTCCCCAAGTGACGTCTGACGCTGGCGTAGGATACCTTGCGGTAGGGGGCTCTTAACAATAGCGCATTAAGACAAAGCAGCATAGCACGCGAACACTAGGCCCCATTAACCTGACTACTAACCTTTTTTACTCCTATTTATATTTAGAGTAGCCTATTTTTGTATATCATAAGAAGCCAACAAACACTGACACCAAGAACATAGGGGAAATTACTTGTGCTTAATAAATGACATAAAGAAACGATAAGTTATTGGAAATGAAAATGGATGAAAAATTTACAACTTGCCGCAGGTGGAGAATTTCGCCTGCGATGCTCTACCAATTGAGCTACCGCGGCTTAATTTCCCCATCCACTCTCTCTTGTATTTAAGTTTCCTAGTATAACCATGGGAGTGTTAGCCCGCGCCACCACTCAGAAACCTTGGCGGCGGATGTGGAACATCCTTTCTGCTGCAGGCGTCACGAGAATGTGAACTTTTTGGGTGAAGGCAAGTGGTCAATAAACAAGTTTCTTGGCGGAAGGTCGAATTCGCTGACTGGAAGCTCCCCCAGGAACTCGCACAATTGTCGAGGGACGACAGCACTGTCCTTAAAAAAAGATAATGTTGTTGCTTGCTTCACAGAAGATTGATGCTGCATGGAAACGCATGACACAATCTAAAGGACTGGTTACCAGATTACGAACTCCATGCTGTAGTGAAGAATGAAAAATGCGCGGAAGCAGCAAAACAACGCGTGCGGGCACTATCACAGGATGTGATGCAGCCCCAGCGCCATGGGCGTAAGTATCATGTGCATCGCGTATCGGTGCGATCCTTGCAATATTGCGCCAGTCACATTGGACATTGCATATGACGTAGACTATGGGATACAGCGAATTAGGTCCAGGCCGTGCACGGGTACTGCAGGCCAATAAACCCAGACATGCCACCTGAAGGCGTCAATGTTGCCGGATTCGAGACCCTCGTTATGTAATAAACGAGAAAAGGGGTTAACCGGAGGGCCTGATTTTTATTAATCGTATCATGAGGAGCCAACAAACAAGGACGACACAGGGAGAATTGTACTTAACAAATGAAATAAAGAAACGATAAATTAATGGAAATGAAAATGGATGAGAACACAACATGACGCAGGTGAACGATCCCACGTCTTAGCATTACGCGTGGGATGCTCTAACCAATTTAGCTCTCGCGCGCGGTTTCCCCATCCTCTTTGTGGGGTATTACTTTGGGGTATTACTATCTCTTTGTGGACGTGTTACTACTAGAACTAACCCTGGGAGTGTTAGCAAGTGCCACCACTCACAAATCTTGGCGACGGATGTGCAACATCTTTCCTGCCACCGGCGTCACAAGTACATAATTTTTCTGGGTGAAGGCAACTGGCCAGTAAACCCGCACATGCTACCTGAAGGCATCAATGTCGCCGGGTTCGAGACTCTCGTTATGTAAGAACGAGAAGAAAGGCGTTTAACCGAGGGGCCCGATTTTTATTAATCGTATCATGAGAAGCCAGCAAAGACCCTAAGGAAAGCATAAGGGAAAGAAATGGTAAATAATGGCAACGAAAATAGCATCATCGCATGATAACTCATGCTTGGCTTTGCTGATCAGGAAGACGCAGATGTCATGTGCCATTGCTGCAAGTGCATTCACGACTTTTCCTTCCCTATACTTGGTTGCATACATAGCAGCGAACGCTGAGGAGGCTAGAGGGACGTCTTGCAGTGGCTTCGTTCGCACTGGGATACAGTACGATGTTTTTTGACTGCAATTGTCTGCAACTATTTTTTGTGTAGGCTCAGTAATGGAATGAAACAAGCTTTATACCTTAGAAAGAAACACACACACAGTAGTATAGGGCTGGTAAGACGTTCTTCTGGATCTTTTTTTGTTGTTGTTGTTCCTTTTCGTTTTCTTTTTGTTAAATTGGAACCCTTGCATTATTACGTACATGCTCGCGCCAGCGAACGCTGGTTGACGCACTGCGCAGAGTGCTAACTTTTCTTGACCGAACATCTTGCGTAACTTCCACGCCGTTGACTGCTATGTACGGAACGGAGTATAAACATTCGTTGGTTGACTTACGCATTTTCAATATCTTCTCGACCGGCCTCTACAGGTGCCAACGTGCGCGACACTCTGCCGGTGTCCAAGAAATTTCTTCCGTTTCACGACTAGGCACCGCCTTATCACTAAATAAACGAGGTGTCGCCATTAGCTTTTATCAGCGTACTCCTTGACCGTAGTCAT
This sequence comes from Dermacentor andersoni, assembly GCF_023375885.2. Taxonomy (NCBI): domain Eukaryota; kingdom Metazoa; phylum Arthropoda; class Arachnida; order Ixodida; family Ixodidae; genus Dermacentor; species Dermacentor andersoni. The sequence continues at coordinate 72,850,490 of NC_092822.1, read as the reverse complement.
AGCCTTTAGTCCATGGAAGAATTTATGGTTCTTCCGAGAGCCGCGAGAAGCCTCGAGCATCTCCGACGGAATTCTGGTGCTTCCTTGTCCGTAATTAGTTGTGTGTCCCCAACGCCCTTATTTATCCTGTTTCAATTCGTGCATCTCTTTTTCTGTTCACGTGGACAGCGGATTGAGGTTGTTTGGTGTTTCAGTGAGCACCCCTGTGAAATTGCCGCGTTTTCTCCATGCGCTGATTTTAATGCCGTTTCGTTTTTCTTCCACAGCATGTGCTCCAGCCCCAGCGCCAGGGGCGTAAGTATCATGTGCCTCACGTATAGGTGCGATCCTTGAAATGTTGCACCAGTCACATTGGACATTCCATATGACGTAGACTGTGGGATACAGCGAATAAGGTCTAGACCGTGCATGGGTTTAGTTCGCACTGTATTATTGATCTGTCTGGATACAGCAGCCACTGCTTCGGACATGACGCAGTATGTTTATGTGCAGGTTATTGAAGGATGGAGCTAGTACATGGTGAATCGCTGTGCATGGACGAACGTTTTGAAGGATTCCCAATTTGTCCTAGGATAGGGTAGGAATAAAATTTTTTAATGCTGGCAACCAACGGTTTAACGCGTGGTGACGTTGGCCAAGCGTCAACCCGGGGTTATGTCCTATTGTGCACTATCCCTGAATACTTGAAGCAAGTTAAGAGGAATGATTGCAGTAAGAAAAAAAAAGAAAAGTGCGTTTACATATTGCTCTGGTAAAACACCAGAACATATTTGTCGCCTGTAATATTGCGCCCCCTAACGAAGCATGGACATGGTGTAGATCCATGGCATTGCGCTTGCGCAATGACATGACACCAGGGACAACTCCAAGGACAACATAGGAGAAATTGGTGTCATGTCATTGCGCATGCGCAATGTCATGGCTTTAAATATATACATATATATATATATATATATATATATATATATATATATATAATTTTCATCGCATCGGACAGTAAGTAAAATATATGTATATATTGCAAATTAAGCGAGCAGTGTCTTGTAGTATTGCTTGCTAGGCATATTTGAGCAAAATTTCAGCAAAACATCAACACTAAAACGGTATCTCCATTGCAATGTTACTAAAGATCTCGATCGCTGTGACCACCTTACTATAGTGCTGAACACAACAGAACTGTATAAATGATCGCCACACGCTCCTTGGCGGAAGGTAGAATTCGCTGACTGGAACCTCTCCCAAGAACTAGCACAATTGTCGAGGGATGACATGTCTTTAAAGAAAGATATTGTCGTTGCTTACTTCACAGCAGATTGATGCTGCATGGAAATGCATGACACAAACTGAAGGACTGGTTGCCAGATTACGAGCTCCATGCTGTAGTGAAGAATGAGAAATGCGCGGAAGCAGCAAAACAACGCGTGCGGGCACTATCGCAATTCTGGGACTTTGCAAATGTATGTTTCCAGCGCGTAAAATCGCAAAGAAAGAACTTGCGTCGACAGGTCAAGAGAAAAATTTACAATAGCGATAGTTGAAACCAAGCCCATAATGCAAACCTTTCGCCTTTGGCAAATACGAAGGGAGGTCGTCTGTAAGTCGAGACAGATTTTCTCGGTGCACAATAGACTTTGGAGCAAAAATACGCACCATATGAGGCATTAAACCATCCAGTTACTTTAGCAGAGCCCGAAGCATCCCCGAACGGCAGTAATAACTCTTGCTCCGGCTTCCCATAAAATCATTTATGAAATTTATGAAACCCAGGAAACCATCAGGTCTCTTTCCAACACCATACTCTCTTTGTAACGCCATACCGCCATCTACTCCGCACTGAGGAAAATATTAAGGACTCCTTCATTCATAAGGAATAGGTGGAGTGGTTAGTTGCACCCTATGTTCTAAAAAAGAACTCGCTTTAATGTCATTCCATGACATTTCATGACATGGTTTTTATGCACCGCATGTTAGGCGCAGCTTTAAATAAATTGCAACACGGTGAAGTATGACGGGCTTACTTAAATATCCAGGAAATCTCATGCGTACTCTTTACAAACAAAGGAGGTGCAACGCCAGTCCCAAATATTGCAATCAGTGATGACAAGCTATCAGTGAGTGTAGTGCATAAGTTTTTGGGAATCGTGTTTTTCCATCCTAAGTATCCGAGGACGAAATTCCGGAAGACAATGAAATCTTGCGCGCAACCTGAGGGTACTGATCGGAAGTGTGTCCTGAACAGGAGAACCTTGTCCACTCAATCCTTGACTATGGAGCTAAAATTTCTTATTCAGCAATGCCAAGTGCAATAAAAATATTTGACCCATGTAACAATTTCGGTATCCGTCTTGCGACTGATGCTTTCAGCCCATCAAAACTGAGAGCTGGGTGAGCTGGTCTGGTTCCATCTTAAGAACTGCGGGAAAAAAACGTAGACGAGCTGGAGAGAGAGCGCTGGTGTTTGTCGTTTTTGTATAGCTCGTCTGCGTCCTTGTCGCGCAGTTTATTTAACATGGGACCACTGCAACTTTCAGGACAAGTCCGATCCAGAGCCTCCGTGTAGTCAAATGAGTGCTCTCTTCGTGTTCATTGGTAGTACACCAGTACAACGTATTTTCTGAAAGTACACGCGAACATCTTTCTTATTCAACCATAAACGACCATCACCATAAACAAGCATAAACCATCTGCCACACTCTGATAGTAGACCTACAGCATGTGAGCCGTTCTCACGTGTAAGAAACCTTAGTGAAGAAATAGGTGCTCAACTGCTTGGGCATTGTCATGGCTCAAGTGAAGCTGTTACGGCCATGGCAGTGGCATATCTTTTGTAGAGGTCAGTAAGCATGCTCCCGAGACGTAGATTAGGATGTACTTCATTGTATTCGTGCCCAGAATTTTATAGTAATGCATTAAAATTACGCGCTGTTGTCTTATGCAGCAGTCGTTCCCTGCTTTTCAGTATCCAACGTTGTGCACCTTAAGTATCTCACGGCAGAAGGCTAGGCAATATGAGCTGTAAAACTCGCCAGGAAATGAGACGTACAAAAGGTAATTGTATTTAGACTGCTTAAGCGTCACAAAAGCTTGAATGGCTCTCCAGAACCACAAACAAACATTTTGTCAAATTTTTATTCGCTGCTTTATGCTACCTACACATTTAAATAACATGCTATAATATGTTGGGTGCCTGGGCACACAGGCATCTAAGGCAGCGTGCTCGCAGATGAAATTGAACGTCCATAGCAACTACACATAATACTTCCATACCTGTTCCTGCCACAGACCTTAACCGATTTTTATTTTCAAAAATTAAGAATTCTCAACGAATCTGGTACACTGCAACGTCAAATGAGCTGCATCTGAATGCGCCACGTTGGGGATGTTAACCTCCAATAACAAAAATACGACAGGCTGAGGTAATTTTCTGTCGACTTATATCGCCATATTAAATAGCTTGTTGGCACATAACCGCTTTAGTTTTGAACATTCTACACGAGCCAAAATATTCGAGTCACATGCTCTCACTGAGGGCTGCTGCTACGATATTAGGCTTTGTAGGGGATGTGCTTCCGTGTCCATGCATTGCAGGGTCCTGTCTAAGCATTACTGCTACTGACATCCATATCATTTATTACGTCACTCCGTCGTTGCACATGCTTCATATCATCTCACGCGTCGCGTGTCACTACCATAGATTTATTACATATATAATTTGTGCGCTTTCTAGCGAGTGCGAATGCTGGCCTCGATGGAACCATGTTACATGTACCCTTCGAAACTCCGTTCATGCACCACTCAACGCTCATCACCATAGTCTTGGGGCGCTTTGGCCACACTTCGCTCTTGCACCAGTAACATCAATAATTATCACCAATTCCTTACAAGTGGGGTCGCCGCTTCCTAAACTCTTGAGATAAGTTTTCCTGGTTTAACGTCCCAAATTTATAACGTCAGTACGTGAGAGATTGCGGCTATATTTACGACTGTGATGCGTGCATAATGCAGCTTTTCCTAGAGAAGTCTTGAAAGCTAAACTCACCCATTGTTATTAAAAACTGCCAATGCAGCGACCGGTCGCAGTACGTCGCGTACGCGGTGATGGTGCTCTGCGTCGTAGCCCTGGCGCTGGGCTACTTTTTCATCGCTACTCAAAGTAAGTAAAAAAAAAACTGGCTTAAATTTCGGCACAAAACTTGTGCCAGAATGATGTGCCCAAATGACCGCAAGACGCTCATACGTTTTATGCTTACCCATGCTTTCAAGAGTATAGAGCGGGTCGATTTTATGAAGTCGGGTGTATTTTTAGAAGTTGCTTTATTCCTGCGCAGATGCGCTATTCAGACGTTTTCTTTTTTTTTTTTTGATGCAGTCGCTTACAGAGCAATACTTGGGATCCCTTGTGAATAGTTTCAAATAAAGCTCGGATTACGCGTGAGCTTGTCCGCTAGATTAAGCCTGTTTTTGACTTTCAACGTTACAGAGTGCGACCAGTAAAATTGCTTCAGTCGAATAATTGCTCACTCCAGAGGGCACCAGTCCACCACAGGCTGAGCATTCAGGCGCTGACCGAAGTCCGTAGCGGACCGCGTGTCGCCGGTCATATCGCACTGCTGTCGGCAAGGCACTCCCACTTATCCTCACGTAACTTTAACATAACCTAACCTAACCTAACCTAACTTAACCAAATCGAATGACTGAAATTGTTTTAATGCTCCCACAATATTGACCCAAACCAATGGATGATTCTCATATGTACTTTGCTTACAACTGCTTTTAAGAGCACGCACTGGGTTGAGTTTTAAGAACGCGGGTGTATCGTTACAATCTTTACGAAGGGGACATCCTGTAACTATCCTCTAGGAAATACTCTAAGTTGTGCATCTAAATAAACCCGTTTTTCTGTTTTCTGGTATCTATTTCTGGTATCACTTGGATCGTTTCAAATGTACTATAAAAGATGTTGGAAATAAAGCGTTTTACGGTGAACATATTCAGTAAGTTGGGAATCTTGGAAGCTTTCGCATTTTTTCACTTGCCTACACCCCAAAAGAAATGCAGTCCAGAGCTCTGCAAAAATGCGCAAATGAAAAGTAAGAAGGCTATATTTCAGATTGCATGTAACCAGTATTGTTTGCAATATTTGTAAATTTGTATATCTTGAAAAATAACAAAATTAGCTCACCGAGGCGACACTATGTAAATGTTGTGGATGCTTTTCCGCATAATAGGTGACCTATTTCCAAGGCTTATTTCAACCGCACAGTTTATTTAAATCCACGCATTGCCAAAAGATTCTCGAAAGTTACTGCATTCAGGGAGATATAATGGCGCAAGTAGAAAGCTACAGAAACCTGATTTACTTGTGAATTTTAATTTAGAAATTTCCGTGTAAGCACCCCCCCCCCCCCCCCTTTATTCCGAAAGTGATCACTGAGAAAGCTCCTATATTGTGCCTTCAAAGTTCCCGCTCCAAGAATTGGTTAAGGACGGTTCACGTAATATTTCAGGTGAAAAGGAATATTGAAGTGCTCGAGGTCAAATGAGCCATGTGCAATTATCATTTACTGCGCTCTGATTAGAGGGATTGCAGGTCTATCTCCGGTTTATGAAGGGGACAGGGTACAAAACGTGTTGATCTTGACGCGATTCTGGTTGCAAATATATTGAACGGTGTCGTATAGCTCTATTTTGCTTCACAATTGTGTTCAAGGACCGGTCATGACGACCACAACGGAAGAAACGACAACTCCAACCCAACTTCGGACACCGACACCGACCGTCCTGATCCCAGAAGTACCAGGTGAGAATAATGAACATGACGTACCTTAAAGAAGCACGGCGCGATGAATAGTAACGTGAATTAGATTGTGGTTGCATGGTGTTGCATCCGCAGGCTGTAGTGAGAAAGTGCCTGCGTGTTGGTCTTTTTAGCAGAGACATGTCGTGCTGATGTATCAGCCGTCATCCACTAACGCCGAATTTCTACGTAGGATTCAGCAAAACTCGTCTACGAAAGGAAAGCAAATAATTCAACAGCGATCCACACGGCGTGTGTATATCCCAGTGTGCTAAGTACGAGCGGTCCGGAGCTGCCTGGGGTAACGCTAAAAAAAAAGAACAAAATTGCAGTGTCAGGCAGGCGTAGTGCATTCTGTTTGTTACGTGGTAAATTTTCAATATTTGAAACATTAGCACTGATCCTGCTCAGCATGTTCTGAGTGATATATATATGTATGACGCTTCGATTTGTATAGTGTTCTGGCCTTACTGTGGTTTCTTTGCATATCCATTGAAATCTGCTTCACGCAAGTTAAGAGGAATCTGTGCAGTAAGAGAAAAGAAGGCTACAAGTGCGTTCACATATTGCTCTGGTAAAACAGCATAACACATTTTTCGCCTGCAATATTGCGCCATCTAGCGAAGCATGGGCATGGTGTCGAGCCACGGCATCGCGCATGCGCTTCCTGTCGTTCACATGAGCCGTCAATTGAACCCCTCCTCCCCAGCCTGCTCATCAGTGTCGTGAAAAGGCCGTTCTGCGGTGCGATAAGCGGCAGTATTAGCAGACACACGATCACGGCACCACGCGCATGTGCAATGCTACATCTTCCCACCAGACGCCTCCTTTGTTGCAAGGACGCAGTTTGGCCCGTGCTGGCAGATCCTACACCGCTTTGTTACTGCCTGCGCGTAAGGTGCACACAAAAGGCACTGAAGATAATCAAGTCTTTGTAATGTGCACGTGTATGATGTTAATAAGCAAGAATAAAATGTACGTGGAAATTACTATTCCGTTGCCTACTTCACTCGCCCTATGCTGCGGCTATCGAGAACGCATGGATTACGTCCCGCTAATGGCGTCATATATTCGAATGATGGTTAGAAGTTAACCATTGAACACACTGCAATGAATGAATCACACATAAAATGAAACTCGCCCAAGCGGTGCCCAGTCCTTCAATATTCAGCATACGGGGAAGCTGCACATGGCATGCTCTAACCGCTTCCTTCTGGTTCCCAGGCACCTTTGCCAGGTGCTAAGTATGAAATGTTGAAATAAGTGCAGCAGGTAAAGCACGAAGACACAGGTCACTGCTATGGGCACCACGCTATTCAGAGTAAACGCTATGGGCAGCAGGATTGAGAAAAGTAATCTTTGTACAGTTCATATAGCCGTCACCAATACATATTACTTTAACTTCCGTGGGAATACAATCCTGAGGTAATGGAATTCCATCTAACCCGTAATTTGTGTGCCCTCGGCTATAAAAACATGGCTAACCGTTTCCCTACCGCAAAATGGGGGTATGCGAAGCTTCTACCACGTGCACCTGACCACTGACATGGTTAAGTAACCCACAAGTAACGGTGCCCGATTGTTTTGGCTACCCGCTCCGTCAGCTAAAGATTCTGTTCACGTTGCTGTCGGATTGCCTGGGCTGGGGCGGCTCTAACAGCTGGATCGTTGCGCCACCGTTGAGCCCTTTCAATATTAAGTGGTGAGAAGGCCAAAGTAAAAAAAAATAAAGAACAGCGTTGTGGGCGGGGCTTGCGAGACCTTTTCCTGCCCTTTCCCTACCCAGTGGAAGCGAAACGGCTCCGATTGATTGCGCCCGTGGCATGACCAAGCGCCTGTGCAGCTCTAATCCTCGCGAATGGCTCACGATCCGGCGCCGGCGCAGCTCCCAACTCGTCAAACCGCCCTTTCCCACTGCTGCTCTGCTCTGGGAGCAACTGGGTCTTTGCGTGACTAGACATCCATCGAAACTTGGGAGCCAATACAAGCTTTGCTTGAAAACAGTGTTTTCCAGAGCCCCTATATGCCATTTTGTACTCAGCGGGAAAGACTGCTCGCTTACTTATCTAGTATTTTCCTATAAGTTAGGCAGTCTTACATGGGGAGCGTGTTATGGGAGTCGCATTTGTTGTAAGTGCCAGCTAAACCAGAAGGCGCATACGTGACTGTTTCCAAACATAATGGAGACATTGCAGCTTTGCTGCATGATCATTTCGGGATGTGTCCATACCAGCACAGCAGCGACAAGAGGCACAGTGCTTATGGTGCCTATGTGTGCATTAAAAAAATAAAAGTAGAAAACTGGCAGTGTTTGTGAATAATACAATATTTCCGTCAACAGTGAACTGAAATTACGAAAGGTCCTTCAGTTACGGAGAGTTGGAAAGCTCCCAGATATACTGACTTCGAATAAATTCTTCATATCCAAAAACTCTTGGAAAATGCTGCTTGCCACGCCTAAACAAGATTAATGAGTAGCATTATTTCCTTAGTTCAACCGTTTTCAGCTTTATCTGTCTGTCTGTCTGTCTGTCTGTCTGTCTGTCTGTCTGTCTGTCTGTCTGTCTGTCTGTCTGTCTGTCTGTCTGTCTGTCTGTCTGTCTGTCTGTCTGTCTGTCCGTCCGTCTGTCTGTGTCTGTCTGTGTCCGTCCGTCTGTCTGTGTCTGTCTGTGTCTGTCTGTCTGTCTGTCTGTCTGTCTGTCTGTCTGTCTGTCTGTCTGTCTGTCTGTCTGTCTGTCTCCGCCCGCCCGCCCGCCCGCTCTGTTACGCCGAGCCGGTGGCCTCATAAGCCTACATGGGTGTCCCAATGGGTATGCGCTGCCTGTCGTGATGCCGTCTTAGTCATAAATGTACTGAAATCTTGGCGAGTTGGTAGATATTCATTATGAATCCACAGCGCGCACAACAAATGAGACACAAAGCAACGGTAGCATACAGCGCGGACCTGTACCTCAGTTTATCTATGGAACTATATATACACACACACCCAGGCTAAGGCGAGCATGTGCAAAAGCATTTGAAATCAGGAACATATATAAAAAATGGCCAGGCTTAGCTTGGTTAAGCCAAGAATGCGTTGCATATTGTTAGGGCCCAGCTTTTCCTCCGGCTGTCGTGACGTCACGTCACGTGGTTGCGCTAAAGGCCAATGGTGGCTGCCCGGCCACGCCCAAGGGCTGAACTGAATGATTGCAATATGCAACGCATAAAACTCTAGTGTAGGGGTATGAGCCACTATGGTGGCTCATACCCCCAATTTGTTTTCTCATAAAAACAAACATGCAAAATAACCGAGGTCTTCCATATGAAAAAGCGTGCGATATGGGCGTAAGGGAGCCAGATTGCGTGCAAGGTCTGGGTACTACATTTTACGTGTTGCATATTGCAATCACTCAGTTCAGCCCTTGGCCGCGGCCGGGCAGCCACCATTGACCTTCAGCGCAACCACGAACTATGCAAAGAAGCTTCCCTTTCTTTTTTATGCGTTGCATATTGCAATCACTCAGTTCAGCCCTTGGGCGCGGCCGGGCATACCCCCAATGGTGGCTGCCCGGCTTCCAGATTGGGTGAGGGAACAAACGCGCGTTAATGACATCTTAGTTGAAATCAAGAAAAAGAAATGGGCATGGGCAGGACATGTAATGAGGAGGGAAGATAACCGATGGTCATTAAGGGTTACGGACTGGATTCCGAGGGAAGGGAAGCGTAGCAGGGGGCGACAGAAAGTTAGGTGGGCAGATGAGATTAGGAAGTTTGGAGGGTCAACATGGCCACAATTAGCACATGACCGGGGCAGTTGGAGAAGTATGGGAGAGGCCTTTGCCCTGCAGTGGGCGTAACCAGGCTGATGATGATGATGATGATGATGATGATCGTCATGCCGTCATTTGGCACGCTGTCGTTGGCATATCATCGTTATTATCTCGGAATGATCTCCTTGTCGTGATGCCGTCGTCGTCAAGGCGCCTTTGCCGTTTCACCGACGTCATTGCTTATTGGTCATTCTATCGGGGTCATACTTTATGATTTGATCGTCCTAACGTGGTCTTCAGGAAATCATGGCCATAACGCCATGCTCATGGGCGACCTAGGCAAGCGACGTTAATACTAAAGTGGTCTGGTCGGAGCAACAAAAGTTCCACAATGACCATTAGAGATATTATATAAGCGTGGCTTCAGCAGTAGTGTCGCTACATTGCTTGACGGCTAATCACATTACCGTCGGCACTCATCATGAACTGGGTCTTGCCATAATTTTTTTATTTGCACAAACCCACATATCCCACACACATTTTTTTATCCTCGCTTTCGAGAATGGGGCGAAACTTTTTGGTCTTTTATCTCGTGATATTATTAACTTTTTTGAGTATGTTTAGTCTTTTTCTTATGTACTAATGTTTTCTGTTTTGGCGGTCGAGTAATAATTTCGTGAGATTTCGCAGGATGATTTCCCTTAATGATATTCGGACAACAGTTACGTGTTCATGCTAAAACTTGTTGCACAACTCGGTCAGAGGGCAAAACAAAGTAGTGGATAGGGATTGAAAGGCTGCAGTGTTTGGCGTTCGGCCTAGTGTCTATTGTATACCGCGTCGCCCCAGGGTCCGGTTTGATGATGGCTTTCGTTTGTTCCATCAACAAAGAAGGAACCAGCAGTGCTACAGAAAGGCACCAATGTTTTTAAAGCCAACTTTTGTTTTTACTTACAAAGACGTGGCCACCTTTATTTGCGGCAGCTCAGTTGATATGGTGGTGTGATGCTAAACGCGATTTCATGGGTTTAACTTCTATCAGCACTGGCTATACTGCCGTGCAGGTGAATAAAAAGCAGCTCTTGTAATTTTATCCAGATAAACGTAAAGAAGGGCTGTGGGTATGATATGACCCATAGCCTTCACCGCGGCATTTCACACAGCGGTGTTGCTGATTTGTGGCATGCGCGCCGTGGTTACTTAGTTAAGCTGCGAAGCATACGGTCGCGGTACCAGATTCCGGCTGCAGCGGCAACATTTTAATGGGAGATTAAACGCAAAATACCCGTGTATCATGCATTGGGTTCGCTTTAAAGAGCCGCAGATGGTCGAAATTCGTGAGTCCCCCTGCTATGGCATGTCCCATAACCGCATCATGCTTTTAGCACGTAACAACGGAGAATTTAATTTCTGTCATCATCATGCAAATAAAGTGAGTTTCAACCATGAAAAAGAAGTGGCTAAGGGTAAGGCAGGCTCCACAAAATGCACCAAACACTGTTGCGTCTGTGCACAGTGTCGTGGCATGGCGGCCAGTCTGGTGAATGTACTAAAATGTGACTTAAAGGTAACCATGTCGCGAATAATGGTCGCAGTGCGTGAACGTCTAACAGCCGAAATCGGTGCATGTCACCTCACGACTTGATCCGATGCTATATAAAGATCTGAATCTACGGTGGAAACGCAAAAATTGGTGCGAGTGCGTCGTAAATGACAAGCTCGAAAACACACGGACTAAGAAAAGAAAGAGAACGATACTGCATTCGACTTGCAACTAACTGAAAAAAACCAACGAACATATTCATGAAAAACGCGACGGACGCTGTTTGGTCCTCGTCTTTCGCTGTTCCGTGTGCCTGTAAAGCGAAAACAAAGCATAAGGACAGGAACCCTTCTGTCCTTTTGCGCTGTCATGTGCTGTTCGTAGTTACAATGTGTAAGTTTTCTGTCTGGGCTGTCGCTGTTAAGCAAGCTCGAGAGTTTACGTAGAGCTAATCAACTTACTGATCTGCGTCAAGACGAAACTCGAAACGCCTTCACGTAATTATGCAGACAACCTGCTCAGGGTTCTCTGCATACGTAATACATAGAGGCGATCCATTTGACGAGAACAGCTGAGTTAAGCGCTTACCGGTGATGTCTGATGACTCGACACATTCTATATTTTTCATAGTATATATAAAATGAACTAACTGAACGGGAACCTCCCAATTTAAAGGAAGCTAACATTTTGTACTGCTGCCATGTCCGCCTTCAGACTTGTAGGCTCATCGGAATTTGCTTCAGCGTAGCTACATGTAATAGAACATGCATTTCTTGGGATTCGGGCAAGCAAGACAGCGTCTGTGGTTCTTCCAAAGCAACAAACCACTTTGTATATATTGCGATAATAGGCCTTCGAGGCTATTCTGAGCACTCGTTGATATTTCAGGAACAATTCTGGAAGACTAATGTCTTTTTTTTTGTTTGTTGCTTCCGATGCAGTTATATAGAGCTTAATCTTAATTGTTACAGTATATGTTTTACCTTCTCCATATTTTGGCATTTTTTTGCCGCTACAAATGCAGAAAACACTCTTTTTCAATGTTGTTGTTTCCTAGCAGGCGTAGGAATATGCAGGCGAAAGCTCTTGTGCTTCTATTGGGGCAAGCGTAAAGCTGGACTGGTGGTGTGAAATATTCCATAGCCTTCATGGCGGCACCTTACTCAGCAGTACTGATTTGAAGCATGGCCACATTGGTTTCTTAGTGGCTTTGTTTTGCATTATCTTGTGCGCAAAACAAAACAATTCATAGTGAACGCACCACAACTAGATTGGAAATTAAGCTTTTTTGCTGTATTACCTAAGGAACGTATCGTTGTACAGAATAATTTGCTTAGTAATGTCTACACGACCGAATTGCTGCTCTTAAACTTATTAAGCCAGATACTTGCATTCTGCAATGCCTTGTGCAGATCAGGGAACACTGGTCTTGGTAGAATGAAGCGTAAAAGGAGTTAAAAAGTTATACGCATTCTTATACTGATGGAAATGATCGGGTTTCATGAAATTTGTCAAGAATACAAGCAGTCTTCATAGATGGGGAAACGTCACTTATTTCTCTACATAGTTGATCACCTCAGTAACCTTTCGGTCTTTCGGTCAGTGGAACATGCTCAGTGGAACATGCTCAGTGGAACATGCTCAGTGGAACATGCTCAGTGGAACATGCTCAGTGGAACATGCCCTTCTTGAACCACATTATGACTATAAATGTGACTACATCTGCACAACAGTTCGTGAAGCAAAGTTCATTAGCGGGTACTGCAACAAAAGGACTGTAGAAAGGATTACGAATATTTTTGGTGTTGCTTTGGACGAAGGGAGGCAACAGCTTGCGCAGAAGTTCGCATTGGAAAATTAACATGTACATAATGCTTTACAAGTAATGTTGGACTAGGCGTTTGCTTTAAAATGAAAAAATAAGCAGTATATTCTTAGCCAAGGTTAGTGCTAGCTTGTGCTTCCACCATGAAAGCTCGCTATGTAGACAAAGCGTATGGTTGGGATCCTGATCTGTCGAGCGACAATTTAAAGATGAGGCCGCCATATCTATCACGCTTTTGGACCGAGTAACGCCTTCACACTTTGCAAATTAGTATAGCTTCTGGGAGTGCATTATTACGAACAGATAAATAAAAATTGTTAGACATATTTATTATGTAGCACACGACGCACACCCGAAAGAACTCAATGTTCATTGGTAGAAAAGTTGCGGTTACATTTTTGCAATAGTGAAAAGTCTCCTCGGGCCAATGTATAGTCTGCGGCAAGAAAGGCCTGTAGGGACGTTGAGTGACATCGTGATCGATATGTGCATGTCAACAACTGCAAGGATCAGGTCGTCTTGTAGCGTATCCCAAGATATTATCATGCGCACCATAGTACGCGAGGAGACTAAAATCGCAAGTAGTGGGGAAGGGGTGACCAGGATGTCGGGGACAGTACAGACTGTCAGCAACACAGGGCGCCTCAAATATTATGCCCCGCGTTTCATGAAAGACGGGCCATTCTACGCAAACATAACCTAGCGCATATTGTTCACACTAGATTAGAGCAGCCGCCAGTAATTTTGTTGTTGAGCCCAATCAAATTGTTAATTAAAGTTAGCTTTTTTTGGTATTGCTCTGAATAGCGTACTGTCAATGAAAAATTTTATACAATTTAAAGGGACCTAAAATTGGTATGTTTACAGCCAGGTACTTTCCGTCCGTTTATATTTAATCCCTGATTCAGGCGACTAACTACTGCAGCGCGAGTAACCGTCCGCTCTCATCAAGAGGCAGCGCCTACGAGTTAGTGAGCGATAGGTCTCGCAACGCTGTCCCGGGCAGGAGCGCGCCAGAATACGTGCCAGCTCTGCGAAAGCTCGGTAAATTGCACGCCGCTGTCTGCACGAGGCAGGACATTGCTTCGTTTTTAGGATTTCCCTACACCACACTCAATGCCTTCTTATGCCGTAAAGGTTGATTTTATTTGAGTCATGATAGACGCTACATCAATTGATTTCCTTTATTTAGTTACAGCTGATTTAAAAAATTCGTCCCCTCTGATCAAAAGCTTGTCTCCAAAACAATATCTGGACTATATCATAGCGCCTGTTCTGCTAAATCTAAGCGCAGCAGCGGCTTTTTGCACGTCCTCTATTGCAATACAGCAGCCTTTTCTTGATGTACAGCACAAGGCTGGCGTACTCTCTGCGCTACCCGATACGTGGAGCTGGAGAATGCTTTGCGATAAAATCGCATATAGATCGCTGCATGCTGCTTCTTAGTTCATGGAATTCGGGAAAGAAACGGAAGCCAGGAATAAACCTGTCGCCCCATGCGCTACGCGTTATTCCATCAAAAAAAGGGCCGTGGGTACGTCAACACCACATCCCCATTTACGGCTTTCCACTGTACTCGGGACAAACACCATAACATGTTTCTCCGTATACGTTAAACCGATGTGAACAGATCACGTTTGGGGACTTTCAGCAAAAGCGAAGGCCACATTCGCAATATTCCTATGTGTAAACGCTAATTTATAGCTGGCTGCGGACTTTCTTTGGTGCGGATTTTCGCACCAAAGAAAACAGGTACATTGCATAGTGTTTATAGTATGCATAGCAAAATCTGGAAAGAAACTCGCAGATGCAACTCGCAAAAGGAAATTTCCGAATTTTGATGTTTTAGCCTGCGTTGCCGTTTGCTTTTTTTCGAGTAATCGCTTTGTGCGAACAGCATCCGCGTATATCTTGTCTGCCTGTAAAGAAAGTGTAAACGTTTTAAAAGCGTGAAAGCTAGCGTGAAAGTAATGATTTTTTTAATGGTCTGTCTAATACACAGTAGTTTGCTATTCCGCAAACCACATTGTGTTCTTCGCCTCACTCTTATTTTATTTCTACTTACTTTTTTTCACTTATTTTCTTGTGTTGAAGCAAATGCCTGCCCTGCGCTATAGGTTCTAAATGTAGAATAATTTTAGAACTTTATATAAATATTTTTCTACAAAAATAATAGCTTCTACACCCCTTCGGATTGTCCTCGCACGAAACACGCGCGAAGCCAACTTCTTTATGCGACGGCGCCGTATCAGCAACGCTTGTCTTTTTTAAGCGCTCTTCGCCATTTTCCGGCCTCCTTCCGTAAAATCTCTTGCATCAACAGTAGCTAGAACGTGAGGTTACGAACAGCTTGAGTGCGAGGTGTTCGTGCGAATCTTGAATAGTTTTGAAACGGAATCGTATTCTTTTATTTCCCTAAGCAAAAGCGAAATTTGTAGTGTTGGGTAGCGACGAAACCAGTGGCATCAGATATGAGGCATAACGTATCACTTCGTTTGGTCTGATTTACTTACCCGCATTAGAGGGGGTGGGGGAGGGAATGTGCTCTTGTTCCCGCGTTTATTCATTTATAAGCTCGTTATAAACTCGCATTCGTTTATAAGATGGTTTATAAACAAGTAGTATTTATTGACTCAATATTTGTAAAGCTGAAGGGCAGACAAATACTTTTTTTTGCGATAAACCGTTATGTACTACCCAACACAACGGCGCACCCACGAGACAGTTGTAGGGTGCGGTGCAAATGGCCGCGCGTGTCCAGATATATCGGCGTGGCGGGGACACCCACAGGTGGCAGCCTTAATGTGGTGGCCATCCCGAGGAGCAGCACTGGTTCTCCCCGTTTCGGTGATGCGGCACTTCTTTCGAGCAGCAATTCTGGCGTTTCGTTTCAGCTTTATTGTTGAAAAGCGCCCTTATCCAAGGTCGTCGCACTCTAGCGAGAAATTTTCTATGGCGGCTGTTCTGTAGCCGCTGTTGGAAACAAGACTTTTTTACGTGGTTAAAGATATCGCTCCAGTTGGCGTAACTGCGACAACGACACTCCAGAAATAAAATAGCTTCTTGGCATCGCATGGCACTGCAGGCTTTCCTAGGCCTTCTCTATTAATTAACCAAGGAATTGTGCGTCATGTGTAGCAGAGCCCGGCAGACGTCAGGTAGCGTCACTAGATAGATCTTTTCACATTTACTTAACGGCGCTCTTCAGCTACTCAGTGTCGAGTCCAGATGGAAAATCCTTTTTCTTTTTTGGCAATGGTCAGAATTTCTGCTCTATGCGACGTGGCTTAATTGTGAGAAGCTGGAAACTTTCAATCGGTATTAGCTATCCAATGTAACTAGACAACATTTCATTATTTAGAACCAAGCTAGCGATATGGTGTACTGGATTTTTGGCTCTCGCACTTGCTCCGACACTTGGGCTTAAGCTCTTTGAATGTTTTGTTGGTCTTCGAAAGCGCACACTAAATGCGTAATCGGGTTTTGCTTCATTAAGAATGCATATGGGTGGACATAGTGCAAATACGTTTCATAGAAAGTGAAAGCATTCTTGTTAGCTATGGTCTACCCATTATAGCGGGCAAACAAACGCACGGCCTGCGTGGTCCAGGCTGGGCGGACGGAAGGCAGGAAACACGATAAGATGACGTGCCTAAACATAGCAGCACTCAGAGCTAGACGATACAAGCCGTCTTATCTAAAACATGAACGCTAATAGGAAGTAGCGGAGCCGGAAAACTGCGGCCTGACCTTTCCCGCTAAGAGGATTATGAAAAATTTAGGAATGAGAAAAATGGCCAATCATTTCTCAGGCCTTCTCAGCCGAAACCTATACGAAGAATGACGGCTTCGAGTCGAGCTGGTCTGAAAACCCAGTTCCTATTCATGCTAGAGGTTGTTCTTGTTCGGTAATTTCATGCTGACAGTACTGATGGTCCGAAGACGGCGCACGCAGTTATTACTTTGTGTACGAATTGCATATCCAGTCGGCTGACCGTTGCAGTAGTCTCACTTTTCCCAGTTTTGTCCCACTCTGTATTACTTCCAAAGTTTTTCCACACTCTTACGTCACTGCTGCGCTTAATGATATGTTGGTACATTTTGATCATATATCGGTTATATATTCGTAAAAACCAATCTGTGTCGCGCACAATCAAGACTCTGTCAACTTAGATTCGCAATACTAGAAGTCCGCATGCGCTTCTACTCGGACCGCAGAAAAAATATAAATATAAGCGACAAAAATCCAAGTGCGGATTTCAGTTCCGTAAATTTGCTTTACCTATTACGTTAAGCAAGGCGTTGGTTTTCACGTACTGTAATCAGTGAAATTGCAAGGTGTATTCACTTAAAAACAAATATAGTTTTATAGACTAAGTCTAGGAGTAACTGAAATACCTATATATTTAGGCGCACTCTTTGGATACAAATCTCAAAACTTTCCTTCACTTCTTCTCTTGGCATTATAAAATAATCTGAATTCGTTCATTGCAGGAAGATACGCCTTGCACTGTCACGGGCTACCATTCGTAAACTACAATGCCACTAAATTCAATTGGTTAATCACCTAATTGTTTGCAATCTGACCTTCAAACTTTCTGTAACAATGCACTGCTTTCCTAATTCAAAAGTAATGTCTAACGCTCAGAACATAGCTCTTGATTGTGGTCTGAATGGGAAGATTGTGTACCACATAGATGGAGATGAACATACTTTTATCTCATAAATGTAATTTGGTCGTAAAATTTGAAGTCGCTTGACGTTGAAAGTGTCAACCAGTCACTGTAGCTCAACGCAACCGAGAACTGCACCTTCTTTGCTCTAGCGCAAGCTGAGCGATAGGGACACAGAAAGGCACGTTTGACACAAAGCGCGACGTGTTTCGCGAATGAGCATCGCTGTGTCCCTGTCGTTCATATTGCACTACAACAATGTGGAAGGTGCCATACCAACAAGCCCGTGCCGCCGCCCTCGTCGTAATGGCGACGTATTTTAATATTTTATGCGTTTCAGATAACATTTATTTGCGTCAGGGAATAATTGTGGTCATATTGCCAGTTTGCGTGAGTTCACTACGTTCGCTGCCTTCGTGCAGGCGAACGTAGTGGCGCACCCATTGACCTTCAAGTATGCTCTGTTGGAATGGTGACGCGCAGCAGCGCCTGTAGTGTCACCCGGTCAGTGTTAAGAGTCGCTGTCTCGCTGGCGTTGTCCAAAAAGCGCTCAGCTTTTAAGGCGTGCCGGTGTCGTGACCCCACTGTCGGCGCATTTAATTGTCGCACAGACGGGTGAGATTAACTGCATAGGTTGCGCCTGTAGCAAACACGTGATGTATCAAGTGACCAAGAAAAAAATTATGGAACAGATTACATGTCGATCATGGCTATTGCAGCCATAATCCCGATGCTGTTTGTTTCTTCTTTCTACAGGCATGTAATTGCCCTCGCGTCTAGTATTCAGTCTTACCCGTATGGTTTCTAGAGCAGGCTACACCAACAAAAAAAAACTGTTGTAATATTTCTTGCAGGCTTTGACAATGAAACCACAATTACTCGAAAGTTATTGCGTTAATTTGTCAATTGCGCTAAAAAATAGATCCTTGATAAACGGTGCAATCCCTTCAATAAAAAGTGGTTTTATAGAGTAAGTCTAGGAGTAACTGAAATACCTATACATTTAGGCGCTCTCTTAGGATACAAATCTCAAAACCTTCCTTCACTTCTTCTCTTGGCAATATAAAATAATCTGAATTCGTTCATTGCAGGAAGATACGCCTTGCAATGTCATGGGCTACCATTCGTTAACTACAATGACACTAAATTCAATTGGTTAATCACCTAATTGTTTATGAGTTAGTTTGTGTATTTCACTTTGCCGTATAAGTATGGTTTTCCTGTTCTAGTACTCCAACTTATGCATTAGGGTTAAGGTACCTGCGTCAGACGAAGTTTCTTGATTACCCCCCACCCCCAAATGAATGCTTTGTAGTACCTCTTTGTTTCTTTCCATCTTTCAAATAAGGGTGGTGTTTCACAATACGAAGGTGAACACGAGCTTCGTACTTTCATTGGCCTTCACAAAAACTAAATATAAAGTACTTTATGCATTCTTCAGATGTACTACGATTTACATAGGCTGAATCTTACTGCTAAGCGAAAGCATTCTGCACGATGCGGATAGCGCAGGGAGATCTCAAAATCAATTGCTTATTAATTACAATGGCTAGTTTCCGGAATATGCGTTGTTTATCAAAGTTCTTGCTTTAAGATTAGCCAATTATTTTTTCTAACAAACCGTGGATACGGATTTTTCTGCAAGTCCTATGAGTGGCACTGATAACTCGAATCTCGCATTTTCTTCATGGAGTCAAGTTTTAACGGGAATTCTTACAATAACGTTCCATTTCATGTTATAAATATTAGCGCGGTACTCTATTTGCGTTCCCGTATGTCCCAACAATAGGCCTCTTCATGCGTTGGGGAGAAAAAGGGTGCGCGTATAGGCAGACAGTTAGGCTAATTCGTGTGTACTAATTGTGTCATCTGCAAACGCACCAATGGAACTTTGCTCCTGATTTTTGTAGAGTAGATTTATCATTCACATTTATAAGGGAACATGGGACAGAGGCACATTTAAACATCGGATGTGAACTACATTTACGAAATATTTCAGGAAAAATAATATGCTTCACTGAAAAGACTGACGACGGAATCATTGACAAGACGACCATGGCACCGCTGAAAGACCTGTGCTCAAGAATAGTCCATGTGATCAGCTTTAACAAATATGGAGAGACAAAAGAAGGTAAGCACACTCTTTGTACGAAATTCCACATGCAATTTCTTTATATTTTGCTGGAATAGAATAAGCTTGAACATAAGTTAGCGCCATAAAGCGATCCGGTTTTCTGCGACGCAGTAGAGCCAAAATTCTGTAATTTATATAAGGTGCAGCCATTTGAAAACTTGTTGCTCGATCGTGAACCAGATATAGTGGCAGTCACCGAAACATAGTTATCATCGGCTGTCTCAAGTCATGAAGTCACTCCCCCAAACTACGTACTGGTTCGCAAAGATAGGCAATCACGTGGTGGAGGCGTGGCGTTAGCAATAAAGAAATCAATCCCACTGGTCATTCTTCCAGAGGTAACTGATGCTGAGGCAATCTTTTGTAAGATTAACACTAAAGGCACAAGTATAGTTGTTGGCTGCCTATATCGAAGCCCCGTATGTGGACACGAATGCATAATTTCCATACAAGAATATTTGCAGCAACAACCCGCCATGGTTGCTCAGTGGCTATGCTGTTGACCTGCTGAGCACGAGGTCGCGCGATCGAATTCCGGCCACGGCGGCCGCATTTCGATGGGGGCGAAATGCGAAAACACCCGTGTACTTAAATTTAGGTGCACGTTAAAGAAGCCCAGGTGGTAAAATTTCCGGAGTCCTCTACTACGGCGTGCCTCATAATCAGAAAGTGGTTTTGGCACGTAAAACCCCATAATTTTTATGCTCAAAATTGTGGTGTTATTCTTATGGGTGATTTTAACCTTGCCGACCTTAACTGGTCTACCATGCAGTACACAACAAACGCTTCAGAAGCCCTTCTCGATATGTTAAATTTCGACTTTCGCCAAATGGTGGAATACTCCACAAGGATGCAAAACGAGTCTCGGAGTATACTTGACCTGATCTTACTAAGTAGTAACTTTCTCTTAGAACAAGTGAAGGTAGAAGTAATAGAAGGAATATCCAATCACAATATCCTGATGTGTATCTTACCTCTAGATTACAAAATATCAGTGCAAACCGCAGCCCAAGCTATAATCAATTTCGACAAAGCAGATGACGCCCATATACAAACCTATTTAGCTCACGAATTCCAAGAGTTTTCGGCATTGGCCTCAGATCCTTTGACTGATAAAAATTCTGTCTGGATGCGTTTTACAGACATAGTGTCCCACTGTGTAACACATTTTATTCCTGTTAAATCGAAAAAAAACCTTGAAAAATAGCCCATGGATTACTCGGGAAGTAATACATGAAAAACGCCAACTACGCGGTTACGCGAAGCTAGCAAGGCAACAGGCAATACTCCATCTAAGACCCCTAGGCTAGCGCTTGCAGCAAAAAATTTCAAACAGAGATCCAAAGAAGCGAAACACCATTACTTCAACACTGTATTCCCCAACTTTATAAAGAACAACCCACATAGATTCTGAAACCGCTTTCGTCAAAAAAACAAACTCACAGCTCGGCTCTCGTCAAGTGAAAAAGCGGATAAAGCCAACAGATATAACCAATTCATTCTTTCGGTCTTCACAAACGATAATGGCGTCATGCCGGACTTAGTTCCACGGACTGTTCCCACTATCCACCCACTCGTTATCACAGACGCTGGTGTTCTTAACCTTCTTCTTGCCCTAGACACTAAAAAAGCATGTGGTCCGGACAATATACCCAACCAATTTCTTAAAAGGTACGCAGAGTGGTGCAGCACATACCTCGGCCTTATTTTTCGTAAATCCCTATCAACATCAAAACTACCCAAAGATTGGAAAATAGCTAAAATTATTGCGATCTACAAGTCGGGAGATAAATCCGTTGAATCAAATTTCAGACCAATATTGTTAACGAGCATGGCATGCAAACTACTCGAACATATAATTCTAAAAGATTTAACTTTTTTTTTGAAAACGAAGGCATCCTGTCCCCTAACCAGCATGGTTTTCGCAGGGGTTTATCGACCATAACTCAATTAACAGAAGTCATACACGATCTCGAGCTGGGTATTGACAATCATGGCCAAACGGACATAATCCTACTTGATTTTTCTAAAGCGTTTGATTGTGTTTGTCACACCAAACTAATAAACTAAATATCATTATCGGCGACGGAGAAATTGGTGTTTCGGTTCGTGGGTTTTTGTTTAATAGGTGTCAGTTTGTTATTTTCGAACATACAACATCAGATCAGGGGCACTCCTGACGTAACTGGTACACCATCTGATGTTGTATGTTCGAAAATAACAAACTCACACCTATTAAACAAAAACCCACGAACCGAAACACCAATTTCTCCGTCGCCGATAATGATATTTAGTTTATTAGTTTGGAGTCAGGAGTGCCCCAGGGCTCCGTGGTTGGGTCCTTGTTATTTCGCGTGTATATTAATGATATAACCACTAACATAGACTGTAAAATAAAGTTATTCGCGGATGACTGTATCATTTATAGAGAAATTAAAAAGGATCAAGATCACTACTCCCCTAACAAATCACTTAGTAGTATTACAGAATGGTGCTCAGACTGGCAGAAGATAATCAGTGTAAAAAAAGGGGCATGTATGACTATAACGAGGAAAAAAGAATGACTTTTGCTACACCATAAATCGTACAGTTTTGACTAAGTACAAAAATATAAATATCTAGGCTTAACAATAACGTCAGACCTAAGGTGCGACGAGCATATTCACCACATTACTTCATCTGCTATGCAAAAGTTATTTTTCCTTCGCAGATCACTTCAACTCGCACCCTTCTCAACAAAACTCCTCGCATACAAAAGATTCGTTAGGCCGATCCTCGAATACGAAAACACTGTATGGTTTCCTCATACCCAGACTAACATAAAGAAAATAGAAACAATACAAAGGAAGGCCATTCGATTTATCCATAACAAATTTAAACGTGTGAAGACTCTCCCTCTAACCTTCTAGCAATTTCTGGGCTCCTTACGCTCGAAGCACGAGCGAAACAGGCACCTTTGAAATTTCTTTATCAACTTCTGCATGATCATTTCAAAATTGACATTTCAAATTACATTTCTTATTCACAAACACGACCTACCAGGCACAAACCCACAAACACCTTAGTGTTTGTGGGTATTACATAATTGTAATAATAATGTGTTCAAATATTCCTTTTTTTAGGTTGCCATCCGTGAATGGAATATGTTATCGCCTCTCACCACTAACAGAGTCACTGTCTCAGTTTGAATTAAAAATTGAAAAAAATGTTTAGCAGGTTAAAATTGCTAGTGCTATTATTAATCGTGCAAACCACCATGTACTTGTGCCTTGTGTATGTAGTCGGGTGTGCAGCATAGAGTACCTCAATTGCCATTTTTTTGAAAATTAGCATGTACTTCTGTTTGGTGTCCACATTTTGTAGTGAAATTGTTCATGCTTAAAGTACAAAACTGACGTTATACATGTGTTGATACTTAACATTACCAGTGTTCTTTGTATATGTACATGTATATAGTGCCCACCCGCTATGGTCTCAGTAAAGACTGGCAGTATTGTAAATAAATAAATAAGTTAGCGCCATAAAGCGATCCGGTTTTCTGCGACGCAGTAGAGCCAAAATTCCTGAAAGATTGCAGCCGTCATTTCGTGTCGCCTTATTTTGCGGTTTGGTCTGCGCCGTTACGATCCTTAACGCAGTCAAAGAAGGAGCACTTCAATTGATGGGAATTTTTCTTGCAGTAACTGGAAAGCGGCGAATATGCCAATAACCTCGTGAAGCCAACCGTCAATGAAGCCCATGAGAGGATCAAATAGCAACGTTTTGTGTTGAAAATATAGGATATTGAGGGCGAACTTTCAATACCTGCGCTCAGCAGCCCCGTATGTACCCTTCATGTTGCCAGTAAAAAAGAAAAAAACTCGGGAGGCTGTCAACTGTAGAATACGGCACTGGCGTAGTCTCGCATGCATGCTTGTAGCTCGGATTCGAAAAAAGAACTACATAGAATGAAACCAGCTTATTGGACTAGCGCTAGCCCATATTTACCATGCTTTGCCACAATTATTTTATCCTCCAGATGTGAATTCCCTGGCATGGATGAC
Source organism: Dermacentor andersoni (assembly GCF_023375885.2). Taxonomy (NCBI): domain Eukaryota; kingdom Metazoa; phylum Arthropoda; class Arachnida; order Ixodida; family Ixodidae; genus Dermacentor; species Dermacentor andersoni. The sequence continues at coordinate 72,826,723 of NC_092822.1, read as the reverse complement.
CACGTATTTAGGAGAGGACAAGTTCCTCACGGGAACGAGAATGCCAGAGGACGACGATTTGAGTTTGTTAGAAGCTGTGGCAAAGACGACTCAGTGGGGCCTCAGCCAGTTGCATGGATTGACTGAAGTCAGCCTGACAGCAAAAACTGGCGAGAAATTCAAGGTGCGTTCAATTACGCGCAACCTACTTCGAGTGTTATTTGTATTTTACCGTCCATACCGGTGGCGTTACAGCGTAGTGGAACGTTGTACATGATTGAAAATAATCGGTATGACCAACGTCTCCTCTATTTTTTTTTTCAATTCTAGTGCAATCGCTTGCTCCCCAATGGGAGCCCCCACGATCCAAAAGCAGGCGCAAATGCTAGTAGACAGGGAAGAGTAGGAAATGACGTCAGGAGAGTGTGGTGAACCGTTGGGTCGGCCGCATCTCGGGGCGCTATTCTGGACATTCCGCCAGCTTCTTCGATGCGTGGCGTAGACGCGACGCGAATAACATGGCGCCGTTTTTTCTTTCGTAAGGTGACGCTGACTTGACGTTTCGTCTAAGAAACTGAAATGAAGGCACTGAACGTAAGGTTCCCGTTTTACTCCGCAGTAAAAATAAAGCAGCCAGCTCAAAGCGCATGATTATTCCGTCTAAAGCGTTTCTTGCTTCCGTCCTCTGCTGCGTACAAGCCGTCGTCTGCTTCGTTAGCTGGGATTCGTGTCCCCGAGAAATGTAATGAGTCATCGTATGTTGGCGCCAACACACTTCTTTTCTTGTTTGAGACAACATACGTGACCTACCAGTGGTGATGCGCGCACGTTCTAGGCCACGTTATCACTATCTCGTGAAACGTATGTCAGTCAGCCCGACTCGGCTGCCTGAGAAAGGCTGAATATCACCGATAGCATTGCCGGCGCCAGAGATGTCCGCGTGTGCGATGCAAGCGGCGGCGCTGCCATCTCTTACTCACTGCTCTGGGGCCGAATCTTATAACGGTTCGGTTGGGAAACCGTTCCTTTGGCCTCACCTGATTGGCCGAAATTTTGATTACGTCACAAGTCGTCAGAGGCAGCGAGGCGGTATCGCAATTTTTGAATACGTCACGCATCTGTCAATCATCTTCAAAGCGAACCGGTCGTAGGAACCGGCGAAGGGGTAGTCCGCTTTGGGTTCCGTTGCTGTGGCTTGGCTTTGGCTTGTGACCGGTCGGACGTGAGAGGTCAGTCGGACGTGAAGCATTCATCGGAATGACCTAGATCTCTGCTGCCGACACTGTCCACAAAGTTGCTCTCGCAATTACTGTGTTGGCCGGTTGAAGGGCTGGGTCAGCTTTTCCGTGACCTCAGCTTCAAAGCCAATGCCAAGGAGATATTTGCATGGTGAGATCGAATTCTCAGTGCTATCGCCAAGGAGATATTTGCATGGTGAGATCGAATTCTCAGTGCATCGCCGTTCAGCAGTCAGAAGGGTTCAACCTAGGCTGGTTCAGCACTTCCTTCGTTCGGCTGATAATACTGTACAGTCAGGACGGAAAGATATTGTGGAGATCTCTTATTTGGCTGCCTTTTTTTTCTCTGGTTCGGGAGTGCCGAACTTTGTTACTCAATTTTACGGCACAGCGCGCACCGTCAGCACCACACTCTTCGATTTGACTTCGCGCAGGCAATGCAGGCCCCGTGTATCGTAATGTTCCATTTCAAGTTCCATTGCTTTTATCACGCGACGCGCCGTGGGGCTTATCGCAGGGACAGCGGCAGCGCGGCGGCGAGCGAGTCATGTCCGAGCCGATGACGAAGGGCGAAAAAAGATGGAAAATTGATATAGTCGGCTAGTAAAGGTGTCCCTAAAAACCAGTTCACGGTTTTGCCGCGCTCGCTACTTGAGAAGTGCCGGCAGTGTGTTCCTGTTGCGTGCATCGTGCGAGCTTCTGGTAGCAGACGACATAGCGCTGCGCTCTTCCAACTCATTTACGCTTACGATACCGCCTGTCGGCTGAGAATAAAAAAGAATGACTATAATAAATTACTTCTGCATTGCGTAAACGCCCAGCACCACACGTTTATACTTTTGAACTTGGTGTGTAATATTTAATTTATATTTTACATTTATTTAGCAAGCAGAAACATTCTGCAATTCCTCGATTAGCTCGTCATATAATGACGTACACTTCAGAGGTGGCACCCTCTCATCTATTGGTCGCGTCCTCCCCTTCTTCCACCGCCGGCTTGGGAGTGGCACATCTAGTGACGTAAGCGGCGAAGCGAACGGTTCGTATTCCGAACCGTTATAAGATTCGGCCCCTGGTTACTCGCACCGAGGAAGGAAACTTCAAGACGCCGCCTTGCGTACACTCCTTTTTATTAATTACAAATACGCCTTTGTCATACCTTCTTATTGTGCGAAAAAGCATTAATCTTGATTACAATACAAACGCAGCAGCGAAAAGTGGACAAGGTTGCAGAAAGTTAGCTATTTTCAAGCAATGTTATTTCGTATAAAGGCATTCTTGAATGATGGCTCAGAACACAAATGCCAACACCACCCGAGAGCGATGCAAATACTATGAGCACGCGTTATGAACAAAAGATTTTCATGGCGCCAAACGACGGGGGAAATGTGGCGATACGCATTCGTTCCGTTTCCCACACTGTAAAAAAAGTTTGCACCCTTTGGGGTGTATATCTGCCACACAACGATAATCATCTGCCTTGAGTCGTTTCCTTTCTTGAAAACGCCGCGCCCGCTACTTTCCTGTCGGGAATGCTATGTCATGCTGATAACGCGCCTGCCGTTCGTTACTGGGAAGTACCGGGCTCGCAGCGTTAAAGAAAGGAAACGCATCAAGGCAGCTGATGATTATCGTTGTGTGGCAGATCTACACCCCAAAGGGTGCAAACTTTAGAGTGCATTGCATATGGCTGCTGATTAGCATAATTCGCGCGGATCATGGCACCTCAAATTATTGCGGAATATCTCTGCAATGGCGGCCCAACGGAACGTCACGCAACGTCGAATTGAGGTTTACGAAACGGCCCTGCCTGTGACGCTGCCCACGGTATAGTCCCTCATCCAATCAGCAAGCTGACATGGCGCCTATCTTGGATCGCCAGGATATATTCGCGAAATAGCAGGTACATTGTACTGACTTTTGTACGCTACCACTCAATTTCTTTTTGAAGCGCTACCGTCGTAATATTGCTGCCGTGGACCCAAAAATGTTTTAGTTCATAATATTCGCAGCTCCACTTCAGGTTCTATCTTGATGAAAACGTCAAAATGCATTTTGCACAACTTCCGTTTCCCGGCACAAATTTCAGGGCACGTGAGCTGTTGACAGCGAATCAGAGATTCAACATGGGGGATAATGGCCTACGTGCAGCGCCATGCGTGTCGAGAATAGAGCCTCTGGCTGGCATTGAAAAAAAAAATGGAGGAGGCGCTGGTATGACTTACAACGGTTATGCGAAGCGCGTCGTATCTGCGGAGAAACAGCGCGTCTGTTCAGAAGTGCGTTCAAGACTCCAGAATCAAGATGTACTACAACAGCTTAGTTTCTTCCAGCTGCTTGTTATTAAAATGTTAAGGCGCACCGGTATGTAACTGAGGCAGTTGCTTCACGGTTAAGTCGACTGTAAACCACGGAATTAGAACACGCGACAAAGGGAGACGGGCAAAGATATCAAGACTTCCGTTTTAGACGGCGCTGTTAAGCTCGTCATTGCGGACAAAGGAGCAGCGCTTCGTTTGATACAAATCCTTCGTCTCGCACTAGCGGGAGAGCGGCGTACTTGCTTCAAGCGTGAGGCCGGACGGTTCACCAGTTGGGCCACCGGACAGTACCGTGTTTCTCTTGCGAATAGACGACGAGCGGGACATGCAAGCCAGGAAGCAACATGCCGTAGTGACAGCCGTGCTATGGGCAAGTGTTCCGGTCTATGACGTCGACAGTACAGAATTATTGCGCGAGCAATAGAAAAAAAATATCTACAAGAACGAATAAGCCGCACGCTTTATTCGTCAGTGATAATCTTCATATTTTTACGGAATGTTTACTGAAGGTAACGCAGTTTTCGGAGGACATCAGACATTACACGAGATTTGTAAAACGCTCTTATAGCAATTGGGAGCGTTTGCAGAACTAACTTATTTCGAAGGTTGTACGACAAAGGTTTGTCATCGCTTGCATACAAGGCATGCCCGTCCCTCTGTTCTCGCCATCCATAGGATAGTGGGTGCCTTCGGTCAGCCTAGACAACTCAATAACGTTCATACACTTCATACAGCTCCTGAAAATAGCGAAGGCATGTACACGATAATTGCATTCAAAGCCGTAACTCACAAAAATCAGCTGAAGTATAAGAACATATACTACAGCTCTACATCGCCGTGCAGTGTAGTGAAAGTTCAACGTGGCGCGAACCAATCGGAGGACACAAGGAATACACTTTCAGTCAGCAGCGTATTATTCCACGCCTGTACCGCAGACTGAAGAAGACGATGCAGCAGGCAAGTAGGGTGGGTCTGACTGTCCACAAATTGTGTCACAATGGTCGTCGTTTGACACGTTAATTCATATTGCTGGTGGAGGCAAGTTTTTTTTTATTGAAAATCAATGTAGATGCGATTCGCTGTGGTGAAGCTGGCATGAAAGAGGGTCGCTAGAAAGCGGCACATCCGCAGTGGCATTATTATGAATTGTGAATCCTACCCTGCGACACATACCTAGCGTTTCTTGACTAACGCAACTATAAACTCGTTGAACGCCGCAATAAAACGATTCCCTATAACCGCGCTCAAGGCACATTTTCAAAGCACGCCGCTGGAAGTGTTCACCAACACGCACACACAACACATACACACGCACACGTGCACAATTACACAGATACTAGTCGCCACGCGTGAATTACAACTGCTCAGCGCGCTCTTGGTGTCCCGTGGCTGGCACCTGGCGTAGAGCAAATTTTGGCAGCAAGTTGTCTGACTGCTGCGGCTCGCAAGTAGGTGAGTGGAGCTCATCATTTCGCTGGCGCTAGTCCAACTCGCCCCCTGAACGCATCCCAGAGAGCTAAATCCACAATGCATGCGATCGCAGATACTTCCGCGAGTTTCATTTACTCTGCGTTGCACAGCCGTTCACGCTGTGGACCTGCATGCTGACGCTACGGCTATCGGTGACTTCGCCGATAGCAGACGACAAAGCCCGGAGGCAGTCGTGTGAAACAGGCCGGCTGCACTCGTCAGTTGGCGTGGCGGAAAATGGGGTGAAGAAGCAAAGAAAGCTTCTTCACTTCACTTTATTACTTAAGAACTCATTGGAGGCGTATTACATATTACAAGTTTCGCTATAAAAAGTCCTTGTGGTGATATATTTCTTTACTCCTTAGCGTATACAAAACTTGTATTGGGGCAAGAGATCGCACTAAAAATACATTACATTGGCAAAAAAATTGGATAGTTCGTCTCGATCCCTGACCCCGCAGCAATGGAGCTCGATGATCTAACCATTAGACCACGAATGGAAAATGCCGGATAAAATATGTAGAAGCCAACGCTTGAGACGTTTTGCGCGCAGGGCATGTTGCGTAGCAACAATATTACTTTGAAGAAAAGTGAGAGGAAAAGTGAGAATATGACAAAAGGTTGCGGGAAAGATTATTTCCTGAGCTCTGAGAACCCTGAGAGTTGCTAGGGTCATCGTATCGGTTGCATAAAGATGGGTGCTTCTGCATGCTGGGAAGAAGGCAAGAGGCAGGCAGTGTGGAAACGCGCTGACGTCACCATGATATCTAAGCCCAACCATATAAGACAACAAACATAAACACCTAGAAAAACACAGGGGAAATTGCTTGTGCTAACAGGTTGAATTACAGAAAGAAAAGGTGGGGAACAATCCCACGTCTTCATATTACGCGCGTGATGCTCTAACCAATTTAGCTACAGCCACTTCCTTGGGTATTTATGTGTTACTGCTAGAACTAACCTTGGGAGTGTTGGCTAGTGACACCACTCACAAACCTTAGTGGCGGATGTGGAAAATCCTTTCTTGTGCAAAAGTCACGAGTACGTGATCTTTCTAAGTGAAGGCAACTGGTCAATAAACCTACACATGCTACCTGAAGGCATCAATGGTGCCGGATTCAAGACCCTTGTTATGTAAGCACGAGAAGAAATAGGTTTAACCGAGGGTCCAGATTTTTATAATAAATAATAAAAACCAGATACCTCGGTTAACCACCTTTCTTCTCGTACTGATACCAAAAAGTGGCTCAAGAAACAGAGCCTACGACCGATTTCCCTGACAGTGTGCCGGGAAGCTATGTGAACACATAGCACCGAACAGAGTGAAGCCCTACCTCAAAAAGAATCGACACCTGCTTGTCACTATGTTAGAATTCAAACATCATATATCCACACAGGCCATCCTACTACAAATACAAGAGCAAGTAATTGATCAACTCCAGATACAGAGCAAGAGAAGAATCCTTGAATTGGATGTCAAGGAAACTTTCGATAATGCCTCCAGGACATATTACATTGCCTAAATCTCTACCACTCCTGGGAATGAAGCGTCAGTTGCATTTCATTTCCTAATAGACAGAACAGCAGCGATAGGAGCTGTTAACCTCCGATCCAACAAGTTGAATGTATGAATCAAAGGGACACCACAACAATCCGTTATGTGGCCAATGCTATTCTCCATAGGAGTGAACTCCTTATTGTCAAGGTTTCGGAAACTCGAAGGAGTATGGCTGGTCAACCAATGGTTCAGTCCGATGATGCATGAAATGTTGCTGTGAATGTGACGGAAGACTACCTTGCGCAATGCGGGCTCTACTGCGCCTCGGGGAAATGCAAGCTCTAGGTTCTGCGCAAGCGGACGACTGCGCAAAAGATACCGGACCCAGAGGTCAATGTGAGGTGCCAGCATCCCCAAGGTATCTAACCTATTCATCATCGGTCTAATGATGCATAAAGAGGGTGCTGGGGATGAAGAAGTCAAAGGTATAGATACTGCAGACGGCAGTGACACGAAGTGACACACCCTATCAAGAGGATCACAAACAAACGTCATGAACTAAAGGGGGAAGACTGCACCAGAAATATATACAAGCACTCGCCACAAGCAGAATACCATGCCGAACCGCTTGTCTTCTTTTGCCTGTTGAATTTATTATTCTGGACAACTAATAGCCCACGTAAGCTATAAACGTCAAGAAACTAACACGAACCCGGCCAACATTATCATACCAAAAGTATGAAACTTGCCATGGGACTCCAACAGCTGCGTAGACGGACATGTTTTTCACGATGGCTGTTTACAACACAGGAGGAACTGGTGGAGGCACAGAGGCTAACGAATTGTAACGAGTTGTACGAGAACCTCGTGGCGGGCTTTCCTAGCAAGATTAGAATACACCCCAGAAGAATTTTATGAAACTAGCGTATACCCTTAGAAATTAGGCTAAAAATTCACGTCGCGAACATTCCCAAAAAACATTCATTCTGAATGGAAGGCAGCGCAGACATTTTCCCGCTTTAAAGATGCACGCACACGCAATGACGGCAACATCATATACAACGTTGTGGCAAAATGTAGGCGTAAACAGACACATTATGTGTGTGCTTGAAGAAATGGAAATCATTGCCGCATCCGCGTAGTCTAAAGGCTGCAGTACAGTTTCCACATGGGATGGAGCATTTTCCCTTGCCATTATGGCAGCCGCCTTGTGATGTCCAAAACTTGTCCAAGAACGTTTGTTCTTCGCTGTACCTAAAATACAAATTACCGTCACAGCTAGACATGCCACCGCCTTGCGCAGCATCTGGTCTATCATGTCGCCTGTGTTGATAATTGACATGTCGCCTGTGTTGAGATAGAAATTCATGGAGCAAATCAATATTCAGGTAAAAAATGCGTTTCTCTCATGTTTTACGTGACATGGTGAGTGGGAACTACTTCAGCCGCATCTGCATTAATCACAAAGCCTTCACGCATTTTGGTGCCCTCTGAGCATTCTGTTGTTTACACCGTCGACTAATATGTTCCCCATTAATGGCTCTACTTGCGTTTCAGAAAGCAGCTGAAATTCTGAAGAACATTTCTGTTTTAGCCATACAAGGTGAATCAAGTGAATTAGAGGCAACTGTGGACGCCATACCATTTATCCCACGGTAAGTACCTATGAAGGTGCTCTACTTCGGGTTTTATAAGCGCTTAGTGAAAGCGCCAGGATGAAAGTGTATTGTGAACAAATGGAAGTTAACTCAATTAAAACAGCTTTTTTCATCTCACGTACACAAACGCGAGCACATTTGGTAGATGTTATGGTGCCCGTCTCGTCAGCAACGATGGGGCACCACTTGGTGCCTCGTGCCAAACATATCCAGCCATGGTGTTCCATTAACAACGTTAGGTCTAGGGACCCCTAAGTCGCCCAACGGCCTCGCCATCACGAGAATTCATACTGAAGCGGGAGTCACTAGTGCCACCATGTTTCACAGCGCTATTTTTGAGCGTACGTAAATTACTGAAACCTAAGAGCGTAGGCATCATGCTCATCAAGGAGGAACTTATTTTTTTTACGTCTGTAGTGGTTCTGTAGTGGTCTGTAGTGTACCATTTCATCGGGATGATAAAGACAAGATATAGTGATCAGTGGAATATAAAAGAGAAACTCCGTGGCTTGTTCGTAACACACGTCTTCGACGCGAGCACCTTAAGTGAGAACCGAGAACAGGAATGTTTTTCGTAGAAATAAGCGACAATTATTGGCTGGTTCCCTGCCACGAGTTTGATCTAGCAGCAGAATTACAAATCCCCTGCTTTATGCAGGAACCTGGCACTGCGTTCCAGCGGTTTACCATAGCAACAGAATCGCAAATGCACGTTTTGTGCTGGCATCTTGCATTCACGAATCCCTGTTTTATGCTGGAACCTGACATTCCCTCCCAGCAGTTTAATGTAGCAGCAAAATCGCAAGTGCGCGTATTATGCTAGAACCGAAAATTCTTCCCGGCGGCTTTATGCAGCAACAGAGTCTCAAATCCCCGTTTTATGATGGAACCGGATATTCCATTCCAGCAGTTTCATGTAGCAAAAGAATCAAATTCCCGTTTTATGATGGAACCTGATATTCCCTCCCAGCAGTTTAATGCAGCAACATAATCGCAAATCTCCCCTTTATGCTGGAACCTGACATTCCCTCCCAGAAATTCATAGTAGCAACAGAACCACAAATTCCTATTTTATGCTTCAACCTCCCAGCAGTTTATCGTAGCAACAGAAGCACAAATCCGCATTAAAAGCTGGAACCTTCTGTTCTTTTCCAGTAGTTAAATGTGGCAACCGAATAGCCAACTCCACTTCTATGTTGGAACCTGGCATTCCTTCCCAGCAGCTTTTTATAGCAACAGAATCAAAAGTTCCCGTTGTACGTTGGAACCTGACATTCCCTCCCAGCAGGTTAATGTAGTAACATCACAAATCCCCATTTTATTGTGTAAATTGATATTCCCTCTCGGAAGTTCAATGGAGCAACAGAATCACACTTCCCTATTTTATACTAGAACCTGTTATTTTCTCCTAGCCGTTTATTATAGCAGCAGAATCACAAATTCCTGTTTTTGTTTGAACCTGACGTTTCATCCCAGCAGATTAATGTAGCAACCATGAAATTCCATGTTGTCCTAGAACCTGGCATTCCTTCCCAGTAGGCAATGTAGCAACAGAATTCCATGTTGAAAATTCCATGTTGTCCTAGAATCTGGCATTCCTTCCCAGTAGGCAATGTAGCAACAGAATTCCATGTTGAAAATTCCATGTTGTCCTAGAACCTGGCATTCCTTCCCAGTAGGCAATGTAGCAACAGAATCACAAATCCCCGTTTATAAAGATCCCCGTTTATAAAGGAACTTGATATTCCATCCCGCAGTTTCATGTAGCAAAATAATCAGAAATTCTCGTCTTACACTGGCACCTGATATTCCCTCCCAGAAGTTCATATTAGCAACCGAACCACAAACCCCGACTATATGCCGGAACCTTATATTCTCTTCCATTAGTTTAATCTAGCAACAGACTCGCAAAGTCCCGTTTTATGCTAGAACCTGATTTTCCCTCTCAGCAGTTTATTACAGCAACAGTATCACAAATTCCTGTTTTATGCTGGAAGCTGACATGTCCTCCTAGCAGGTTAATGTAGCAACAAAATCCCAAATCCCCGTTTTATACTAGAACCTTATATTCCCTCCCAGAAGTTTGATTTAGCAACAAAATCACAGACCCCCTTTTCATTTTGGACACTGATATTTCGTCCAAGCAGTTTAATATAGCAACAGAATCACAAGTTCCCGTTTTATGCTAGAACCTGGAATTCCCTCCCCGCAGGTTAATGTAGCAACATGATGTCAAATCCTCGTTATATGCTTGAACCCTAAATTTTCTTGCAGTAGTTGATTATAGCAACAGGATCACAAATTCCTGTTTTATGCTGGAAGCTGACATGCATCAGAGCAGGTTAATGTAGCAATAGAATCCCGAAACCTCGTTTTAAACTAGAACATTATATTTCTTCTCAGCAGTATTTCTTCTCAGCAACAAAATCACAAATCCCCTTTTTATTCTTCAACCTGATATTTGGTCCCAGCAGTTTATTATTGCAACAGAATCGCAAATCCCCGTTATATGCTGGAACCTTATATTCCCTCGCAGTAGTTTAATGTACCAACAGGTTCACAAATACTAGTTTGATGCTGAAACCTAACATTTTCTGTGATGGTACAAGGCATGCTAAGCTGAAAGAATGTCGCAAGAGTTTTAGAATATCGTTCTCAAGCAAATGTAAGCTCGTCTCATGTACGTAAAGTCTGGCGCTGAAAGTTGCGCGAAAATTGGGCAATGATGGTTGCCTTTTCCCATGCCTAAGAAAACCCGAGCATGTTAGAGAATATTAGATATCAGTTTGCTTTATTTATCTGAAGAGTTTTAGTTTGCGGCTTACTCGGTTCACGGAACAGTGAATGGCCGTAGCAGAGCTGGTTGCGTTTCGTGCAACTACAGTGTATTGGAACCATTTTTTTCTTGCTTCAGTTCTATCGCCGAAAAAATAAAAAAAATTACGTTAAATATTACGTCGGTGCCAAAGCTTTGTACTAGCATTGAAGTGCAATTTTTTGGTGGTAGTGACGGTAATGAAAGCGGCAGTTTCAAAACTGAGCTACGAATATAGATATTTAACGAATCTGTGCCCAGTGAACCAAGCGAAATTCGGGACATAGCATCCAGCACACTCGGCACTCGTCAAAAATTTGTTGTGTGGACCAGATGCGTCAGTGATTTATGCATAACTTATTGAACATTTGAACCTTGCACCACAATCACTGGTGCTGGAGTAGGTTCTATAATGTAGACAACTGTGCTCGTCGTGCACAGAATCTGATTACACAAGAGGGCGATGCATAAAGAGATGAACCAGCACTACCATTCGAGAAGTTTGTGACATATGCAGGCGTGTTTAATGCTGGACGATTTATTAGGCGGTGAAACATGGTCAGGGGAAAAATAAATTACGCAAGTAAATGTTTTGCTTACTACAGCATTTGTTTTGCGCGCTCTCTGATTGGAAACTACGTCATGAGATTTCGCTACCAGTGTGGTCACTGGCACAAACCTCTCCGGGAGTACGGCATTCCGTAGATGGCACAATGCTTACGGGCACACTAAAGCTCTCTTGTATGGCGAACAACGAGTATACAATGACGTGGATTTGGCACGTATAAACCCAAAATATTGTTTCGAGGTGGTGACAAGCTCAAATATTGTTTATGCAAGGCGAATGCTGAAGGCAGAAGCAAACACTAGAGCATCGCGACGGAAGCGCCACAGCACCATTTCTTCTTCGTCATCGTCTCTTGTCCGCATGTCCTGTTCTGCATCGCGACACTGCCACCGGCGTTGAAGCGCCGACCTGGCGTAAGCGATTACGGCAGGCTAAGGCACGCACGTACGACATCGGTTCTTAGCTATACGGATGACGGGTATGGCTGTTAGGGAACAATCTCGGACGTCATATCCGAAAGCTATCGCGCAGGATCCGGTAGGGACATGAATATCGCGACAACCGATAGGCCCACACGATGAGGTGGTGACCACAGGAGCACGAGGGAGCCAGGTAAATACCGCATGTCCCTATGATGAGTATCGTAAAAGGACATTGGGGCAGCCTGGCAATTAGTGAGGCGAGCAAGGGTAATCTCAAGGGCCTGTGCTGCAACAGAAATCGCATCGCGGGTAAAAGCAGTGTGCGACTCTGCGACTTTTGGAAGTACAGTGTCCCGGGGCAAAACGGGATCATGGCCAAACAGTTGACAAAACGATGAGTAACCTGCAGTATCACGGCGGGATGAATTCTACGTGGAGGTGACATATGGCACAGCGACGTCCCAGTCCTGGTGCTCTGGAGAAATGTACATAGCTGTACTTAGCGTACATGTCGGTAAGCGTTCTGTTCAGTCACTGACACCGTTAGTCGGTGGAAGGTGAGCGGTGGCTATTTGTAGCTCAGCAGAACATAGGCGGAGGATATAATGAATGCCATTTTACATGAAGTAACGTGCGCGATCCATGTGAAGCTGATGTGGAGCACCGAGGTGCAGAATGACGTTGTGTTGGAGGAAATCACGACGTCAGTGGCACAACTTGTCGGCAGAGCTCCCATAATGGCTAAGCGCGGTGTGTAATCGGTTGCAAACGCAACCCATTTGTTACCCTTAGTTGAGAAAGGCAAAGGGCCAAGTAGGTCGAGTAGTAAGCGAAAGAAAGGCCCAGTGGAAATATCGATGGGTTGAGGAAGAACAGCTGGAGCCATGGCAATGGGATTCCGGCATTGGCACATTTCGCAAGTAGTCGCATACCGTCACACAGGGCGCTAGAGGTCGGACCACAAGAAACTGTAGCGGACTCGGTCAAAGGTGCGAGTAACACCATCCGGGCACAATTTGCGTTTGTACAGGACTCCGTCGAAAATACAGGAGACGAAGGGAAGGATGGGGAGTTGGTGAGCTTAACTGATCTATGGTGGCTCGCAGAACGGGATCACGGCGCTGTCTATTACCAATGTTACGGAAGCCTGAGTTAACGCTGGTGTCGGATCCGAGGTCCGTGCCTTCAGTCGGGTCAACAGAGTGGGTCAATATCGCGGTAGCTGAATAGTATGTGCCTAACGTCTTCCATTTGAGCTGGCGAGAGGTCGGTAGCGATCATTTTATCGACGTCACAGTAGTGACGGAGCTGAACGTAACCTTCGAAGATAGGGCTCACAGAGGCAGAGATAGTGGGTGCGAGCGGAGATATCTGGTGCTCGTCCACAGGTGTCAGACGGGCCACTGTCATGTTATCAGGAAGACCGAAAGTCGATAACGGGAAGCCAAGTAGAATGTGGTCGAGCGTTAAAATGTACAGTTATAGCGTCTCGCGGTGGCAACCGGACAAATTCGGGAAAATACAGTGACGCATTATGTGCATCAGAAGCAAAGTAGCTGTTAGAAGGAAGGTCCAACTGCGCGACAAATGTAGCGCAGTCTGTTAGGGCAGAACGAATCGGAAGTCCAGCCCGAAAATGAGATCATGCGGACAGCGCTTTAACACAAGTAAGATGGTTTGATGGTCGACAATCGTTACTGCTGCCGTACACATGCCACAACCGGTGGCATACTGCCGTCGGCCACGCGTGCATTGCAGGGTGCGGCAGGCGTGAGTCTTGGAGAAGGGCGGTACTCATTACTGACGTGCGCACTGGTGTCGACGAGGCATATCACTCGGACTCCATCTACCTCAATGTTTAGTATACTTCCAAGGGTAGGTAATGTGATCAGAGCATTTGCAGGCCGGGTCGTTGATGCATCGTCACGTCCCGGAGCTGCCCCGAGTAGTCTTCGTGTGGCACGAGCGTGGGGGAAGAACGGCGGGCCTGCGGCGAATGAGACCGATGACTTAGGGGTGATGGTGACTGGCTGGTTCGGAAGGTGGGTAGGCAAGTTGTCAGTGTTTTTAAATGAAAGATGCACAGGGAAACCTGGTGTACACCTTGATCTTGACAGTCGGACGCGAAGCCACCTAGGGGGCGATGACCAACGACTGCAGCAATGACGAGCGATATGTCCAACGCACGAGCAATTAAAACAAATCGGCCTATCCTCCGGTGTTCTGCAGTCGGGCGGGTTACGACGGCGAGTTGAAACCGCTAAAAACGGGGAAGCAGTATATTGGCGGCGCTGGTCCTGACTGACAGCTCCATTACAAATGGGGCAGAGCGACGGGAGGCCTAAATTTGCCGCCTTTAGTCTACGTCTTGTACAAGCGATAAAGATCATGCGCGGTCGGGGCAATGCTGTCGAGGAACAGCGGGAGATATAGCTTTGAGCTCGCGACGAATTAACCGCGACAAATATTCTTGTCCAGACAGAGGAGGTCCACGTGGTAGTGTCTGCTCGCCCGTTGAACTGCTGCATAATGGGGCGCCTCTTCAACAGTTCGAAATTGCGGCACTGATGATCGTGCCCGAGTCATAATTCTTGAATATAAGCAGTATAAATGTGTCATGTGCTATGCCGTTCAGGATGTGGCTGATCTTGTCGGTATCGTTTATGTTATGTTGTTATGTTATGACAACAGAGCCCGAGGACATCTTGAATATACGCCACGTAATATTCGGTCAGTGTTTGAGCCCGGTTTCAGCCTTTGAGCCACGCAGCGCGTGGCCCTCCTGCGTTTCCTTGTACTGTGGGAGCTTGATTTTGTGCGCGCCGGCTCCTAAACTGTACGCGGACGGTTGCGCGGAAGTGCTTCTAGTCAAAAGGCATCTACATCTGGCGATTTATTTAACAATGTCGCAAAAACAGCTAGCCCTACACTGTTGCACCGACTGCAGGGAGCAAGTCAGGAAGAGGAAATTGTTTGTTTGAAGGAAACGGGCGTCTGCGTGTTGCTTTTTTTACCTGCATTATCTTATACCTAAAGAATTCTTAAGATCAAGAGCCAAGCAATGGTGCCTTTGCTTTATTATTGTAAAAATTTCGTTAAGTTAGCAAGAGTTATTGAATTTGCAGCGACTTCGGTATTTATTGGCCTTATGTGCGTTCTCTTAAATCCCCACCTTTAATGTCGGAAGGCTGCTAATTAGTGTCAATTTGCATGCCTTTGGTTTATTATGAAACATTTCGTTAAGGTAGCAAGATTTAGTGAATTTGCAGTGACTTCGGTATTTATTGGCCTTATGTGCGTTCTCTTAAATCCCCACCTTTAATGTCTGAAGGCTGCTAATTAGTGTCAATTTGCATGCTGCGTTCGCTTTCACGATAAGTAGGCGTGAATACAAAATAATCTTTCACACTGGCTTCTAAGTAATCGTGCCCGTTATAAATCTGCATAAAGACGTATTCTTTTCGCGCACTGCATTGTCAGCAGGGTTTTGTTATACTAAATTACGCAGTTCAACATCCTGAAACTTTTAAGGAGACTGTGAAGCACGCTGTAATAGAGGAGTTGGGATTTATTTTGACCGCCTGGATGAGGTGTGGGGCGGGGAGTTCTTGACTGCGCACCGAAAGCAGGGTGCACAGCTATTTGCATTAAATCACTGTCGGAATTCGCGCGCCATTGTTATGAATCGACCCATGACGTTTTTCTAAGAAGAGCAGATTTAGTAAGCAAAACGACTCTGAAATGAAAGCACTGGGTTCGAATACGCGTCAAGTGATTACTAAGCACTTTTGTGGTGACTTTCCTTTTAATTCCTTTATGGTCTTTTCAGCTGTCAAAACAGTTGGTTTCGACAGCCAAGCTGCGAGAACAACTGTTCTGCTGAAAGCAGCTTCTATAGCTGGTGTTACGAAAAATTAGGCTCCTGAGATTGACAGGACCTGTCAAGTATTTGCATTTCTAAAGTGTGGCATGTCCTAAATATATTTATGGCGATGCACATCTTGCTTCCAGGCTCGAAGTAGTGGGGATAACTCCGAAGTGCGAAGCATTTCCGTGGAATCGCACCAAAGTCCTCGTAAGTACTACGTTCTATGGCTGATAGTGGATGTGACATTATTCGCATCTGTTGACGGAGCTCGCTGCTCTTGCATGGTGGCCATATTGCATAAGAAAAGGCCGTTGGATTTGTGTCAGCCTCAGCGGATGATTTGTCAGATCTTGGTGCGACGAATCAGCCATGCTTGGCTAAGCGACTTGGTTCTTGGTGGAGTATATGGCTTTAAGCGATTGGCAGTAGTTATTGGCAGTAGTTATTGGCAGTCTCAAGTTCACGTTACTGTGATATATATTCTGAGCATTAGGGTAAGCCGCAATTCATGCTATTCTTCAAGCACGCTAAAAATTAACTCTGTGGTTTTACGTGCTATAACCGTGATGTGAACCACGATGTGAACTGTTGGTGGACGTTCATGATTGTATTTGTATTGCACCACGTACGTTTCTTATGTTCGTCCAATAGTAGTTCCGTCAGTGTAAGACTAAGCGCAACACAATCATGATCATGCACTATCTGGAGATGAGGCACACCATAGTAAGGCACTCCCGTTTATTTAGACCACAGGTTGTTCTTTACCGTGTACCAAATGCACAGTACATGGGCCTTTTTTTTTGCATGACGCGCGCCTCGAAGTGCAGCCACCGCCGCAGGGATTGACTGTAGCGCCCTCCTTTGAGCAGCGCCTAGATCCCAGATAGCGTGCCTGCATGAGAGGAACATAGACAGCGCCTGGTCATGGCGCGATACCACGGCTCGTGATTCTTTTCCGGCGTTGATTCGGGTGAGCTGTGTTCCTCATGTGTTACTCCTGAGCAGAAATCTACGAGTGGTCGCCGAGGACGACCACAATGACTTATCCGCCCGAAACCTCCATAAAACAACTCGCCGCTACAGCTTCGCCTTCTACTCTTCTGGACCCAGCACCCGCAAGTTTGGTTTCACCAGATCGAGGCGAGATTCTGCTTCTACCGCCTAACCTCGGAAGCCACGCGCTACTGCACGTCGCCTCATTCCTTCCTTCTGAAATTGCCAGCGATCTCTCGGATGTCTTTCCGCCCACACGGGCGTCACACCATATCAGCAGCTCAAGATGAAGGTGCTGGAGAGATTCATGCCTTTGGAACGCACCCGCCTTAAGAAGCTCTTTACGGAGGAGGGCATTGGCAACCGGCGCCCCTCCCAACTGCTGCGCCGGCTGCGACAGCTTCTCAGGGAGCGCGACGTCCACACCCACGCAGCGTTGCTTCGAGAGCTTTTTCACCAACGCCTTTCTCAGCCCGAATTCCCGTCAAACCCGCCGACGTACCCAAGACCGCATTCACGACGACCTTTGGTTTGAGTGCGTACGATTGCCTTTTGAACTCCGCAATTCGGCTCAAACTTCCCAGCAGTTCATCGTTGGGGTTAGGCATGACCTTCCTGCTGTGTTCGCGTACATTGATGATGTCCTCATCGGCAGCCCCCTACGTGCTTTGTTCTAGCGTATACAGCAGTACGGACTGGTTCTGAAGGCCTCCAAATGTGTTTTCGGCTCATTTGAGCTAGAGTTTTCGGCCATCACGTATCATCCGGGAGTATATGCCATCTCCCGTACCATGTCAAGACCATCCAGGATTACTCCCAGTTACGCCAATTCCTGGGGCTCCTAAATTTTTCCAGGCGTTCGCCGTGCAGAGCTGCATCGCTTACTCACCGATGTCCATCGGTTAACTGCCGGCCTGTCCTCTGCCATTTCTTGGTCCACAGAGGCCCAGGCCGCCTTTACTGAGGCCAAGCAAGCAGTCAGGAAAACGGCGTGCTTCATATTTATCCGTGTCGCAACGCCCCAACTCACTTTTGATGGTAGATGCCTCCAGCGTGGCCGTCTCTGCCTTCTTACAGCAGTGCATTAACTCCGAGTGTAGACATTTGCGTTTTTACTCTCAAAAGTTCCAGATGAGACCCGATACGGCTTCTTCGGCCGAGAGCTACTAGCAGTCTACAGTATTATGCAGTACTTTCTGCATTTTTTAAAAGGATGCAAGTTTTACGTGCTGACAGATCATAAGCCACTGGCGTATTTCTTCCGCACTAACTCATCGAAGTACGTGTCACGAGAACTCCGCCATCTCGCTTCTATTTCGGAATTTACAACCGAAATCAGTCACGTGAAAGGAGCCGACAATCGCTGACGTCCTTTCTCATATAGCTGCGGTCGACTTGGCGGCATTCTTTACCGCACATTATCATCAGTGCTAGCCGCTTATCGGCAGACTTTGAATACGGCTTGCGCCCTATCCATGCTTGCCTTAGCCATTCTGGTAAGATGACGCAGCAGACCTTCCCCGCCCTTTTGTTCCGGCTTCACTACGCCGCACCCTTTTCCACTACCTACACAACAAACTTCACCCAGGTATTCGGTCTACTCAGCGCCTTCTCACCCAGTGCTTTGTCTGGCCCGGAATCAACGGGGATCTGCGCGCTGGGACGCTCACGTGTCTGCCCTGCCATACAACAAAGGTCTCCCGTCATGCCAAGACGCCTCCTCAAGCCCTCCTTGCACCTGGCCGTTGTTTCGACCATGTTCATCAAGGCATCGTGTGCCCTTTACCTGGGTCGCAACGTTATCGTTATATATTCATGATCGACCATATCACTTGCTGGCCCGATGCTGTTCCCATTCATGACATCATCGCTGAGGTTGTTCCCCGCACTTCCATTTCTGCGTGGGTATCTCACTTTCGTTGTCCTGCCACCGTGACAAGAGACTATGGACGCCAATTTGTGTCCTCCCTCTTTGCTTGCCTTATTCGCATTGTCGGCCCTAGACATTGACGTATCACTGTGTATCACCCGTGTGCCAACGGCATGGTGGAATGCCATCACCGACAAATAAAGGCCGCCGTGGCTACCCGTCTCAGTTGCGCCACCTGGGTTGACGTCTTGCCGCTTGTGCTCCTGGATTGGTGGGCCATCCTCTGGGCAAACCTACAGTGCTCAGCAGCAGAGCTGGCGCATGGTAGTTCTCTGCCTGTCCCCGGAGGGTTCTTCTGGTAGGATGACGCAGCAGACCTTCCCCGCCCCTTTGTTCCGGCTTCACTAAGTCGCACCATTTTCCACTCTCTACACGATATACTTCACCCAGGTATTCGGGCTACTCAGCGCCTTCTCACCCAGCGCTTTGTCCGGTCCGGAATCAATCTTCGTGCACCGCGCCTGGCCACTTAGTGCGCCGCGACGCTGTCCAACCACCGCTACAATGGTCCATTCCGCATCCTCAACTGCGCTCCGAAAACCGCCACCTTACCACGATGGAAAGCCTCGCATCACCGCCCGACCTCGTGCTAGAGTGCCCTAGCCGGCTCTCAGGCCGGTTTCGACTACCAGTCTATGCGGGGGCCCTGTAGCACCCTCCCTTGGGCGGTGCCCAGAATCTGGACAGCGCGTGCCCGCTTGAGAGGATCGGTTCCTGGTCGTGGCACACGAAGCCACGGCTCGCGGTTGTTTACTGGCGTCGATTCGGGTCAGCTTACTCCTTCGCTCCTGAGGCATAAGCCTGCAATATCATTCTTTTTTTATTTTGTTTGTATTATTTATTTATTCAATACTGCCAGCAACCTTTTGGGCGCTAAGGCAGGAGTGGGTACATTGCATTATAATTTATTTTTGGTGCAAATCATTGTCGTGCTGTGACGACGAAAGAAGAATGAAATACACAAACACCAACAAGAGTAATGCAATGAACATTCAACACTTATAAGCATATGGACACTCTAAAGAGCAACAACAAATGCGCAGCAGTCACAAGAAAGGAACAACTGCTGTTTAAAAAAATTCCGCCGTTGTCAGGTTCACCATTTCGTCCGGCAGTGCGTCCCATACAGCAAACGTCCTCGGTAAAAAGGAACCATCGTGAGCATTTGTTCTACATTGAGGCACTAAAATAGCCCTGCTGTGTATCTTACGGGTGTTTCTTTATGCTTAGCAGCACAATAAGTAATTCAGGCTAATTTGTCTGCTATGCTGGGTTCTTAAATAGCGCAGAAACGATGCGAACGTAACATGCACCACACGCACAAGCCTGCATATTTCAAGTTGTTTAATAAACTATGCCGGCTTTACGTAAAAGTACATACACTATCTATACACTATACACACTAGCTGTTAGGGGGACTCTTATACAGGAATAAAAAAAGGAAAAGAAACAAAAGCCTGACTGACAATTTGAAAACTCAAAGCAAAAAATAGTTCAATAAGGCTGTTTAGCAGAAAATGGCAAATACATTTTTTGTGTAGTAAGCAAGCAATACCAGTTAGCGACGCAATAAATATGGAAGCAATATAACAAATGATATTATTACTATCACAAAAGTCGGTTGTCAGAATGAAAAGATTTGTTGGAATAAAATTCTTGACGTGGTTCTTGAATACATAATGTATGGATTGTTTTAATGAAACATGGAATGAAATTCCAAAGCTTCATGACCCTAATATGGTTGCGAACTTCCCATAGCTTCTGCGCACTAAAGACTGCCTCAATGACCCTAGTTTTGCTAGTAATATGGTTTATATGTGCCATGGTACAAAATAATGCGACAACTGCTAATTTAAACCTAAATAGCTGATAAAGCGGACGAATGTTTAGGCAGTAAGATAAATGACTGAATGTGTGCGTGATAAAGGAAAAGGATAATCCACGGATAAACGTGAGCGAGATTTGATGATGGCCCTCAAAACAAAAGAAATCGGGCTCACCACCCACCATTCTTCATAGTTCACCCATAGCACACCCTTCATTCTCCTTTCCATAGAGAAGGGGCGAAATACAATAAATTTTTACCGGATATATGTTGAACGTGCTCGATCGACAGCAGTAAGTTACGTAATGCAGAGTAGCTTTAGCTTTTCGCTTTATCTCCGCGACCTTATTAGCGCAAGTAAAAGTACTCGTGTAATGCACATGTAACGTTCACTTGAAAATGATCAGAAATAGCGTTGGGCCAAGGTTCGAGCGCTGAAGAAGACGTTTGTGTTCTTGGGAGATTACTTAGCTACGACTTTTTTGGACAGTTGCGGCCAATACGCCGTGATATTTGACTTTATGTTAATCTATGACGACACTTACGTTTGTCGAATGCCTTCGTGATTTTATATATTAAGTTGACGCACAACCTCGGGTGAGTAAAGGGGCTAAAAAGGTCGACCCGTTGAGCGAACCAGAGATAATCGCGAATTTGTGGTTCTTGTCTCCTGCTATCTCTCCCTCTCTATTTATATAATATAAATATGCTGCCACATGGGGTGGCACAGCAAGGGAACTGAAGAGTACAACGAAGTTCATCTCGGATCGCCGCGTCGCCACTTACGTTTCATAAAGAGCAAACGCCTAGATCTTCATTCAGTGCGCATATTACAGCTGGGTATACGCGACAATTTGGTAGAGGCGCTGGGTACGCTAAACTTATGAAGGAGACCCCACTGGGCAGCAAGAACCGTGCCTCACAATTAGAGTTGACTCCAGTTTACCGCATAAGCCGGCGAATCCGAGGCATCGCCCCAGAATTTGGAAACCTCAAGGAAAAGGTGATGACTGCGACTTCTAGGGAAAGGGTGACACCGATTTACCTAACGCTGCTGTACCCCCAAGTGCTGGCGGAGTTCGAGCGCGTGGCTGCGTTTGAGTGGGACAACAGCGCCAAACTCAGCAACGTCTACTTCAGCTTCCAGGATGGTGCTCGCACATAGTTTATGAACCGCGAAAGTGCCCTGTCATCCTGGCCTGAGTTCCAGCGAAAGCTACTGGAGACTTACTCCAGCCCCGATCGCCGGGAAAAAGCGGAGCGAGCCCTTCAATCACGCGTTCAAAAGCCCAACGAGAGCATCACGATGTACGTGGACACGAGGCGTCTCCTCCAGCATACCAGTCCGAGCATGTCCGAAGAGAAGGCGCGTCATCTGAAGTGAGGCGTAAAAAAATAGCTGTTTGGCGGTCTTGTTCGGAATACGCCCAAGACTATTGCGGATAGACAAGACGCTTCAGCAACGCTGGAACGTGTACAATTCACTCAGTGGTTCGCGACGAGCTGCAGAAGCACCACAGTACGTCACCACCTCCAGCCGCTCCGACAACTCTGCTACCGCACTTCGACGACCCCAGAACACCCGCGAGGAAATCAGAGGTTTGGCGAGCACCCGATCACTGACCGCTGTGCTACCACTGCGGCGAAGCTGGTCATGTGTATCGGGAGTGCCCCTACCGACGATTCGGATTGCGGGGTTTTTCTATCGATTCGCCTCGACCTAGGTTCGGCCAAAGACCTTCCAACATCGCAGAATTCCTCGAACAGCAGCGCAGGCCGGGCTCCTCGCAGCGGCAGTCACGCTCACCCTAACCGCGGCGATATTTCCCTGCTCCTGATACCACCTCGAGGACGACGCAAGGGAGATCAAGTCCACGCCGGGCAAACTGACGTCAGCGACCTTCCGAGGTGGGGCCGCTGATACTTGACGCGCTGAAGAGCTCGTATCGTGCCAACCGAAGAATAACGAAAGCACGATGATGCCAGAACCAGTTTCTGCGAACAAGATTTCACTGGACATACCTGTGTGGATCGACGGCAGACAATTGAGTGCACTTGTATATACCGGCGCCGATTACTCTATTCTTTATGACAAACTGGCGACCATTCTAAAAAACGTTACGTTGCCGTGGAACGAGGCACCAGCTCGTACGGGAGGTGGCCACGTCGTCACGCCGTGCATTTTGGCTTATGTACGGCCAGAGTAGAAACTCGCGGTGCTGCTTTTCTCGCCACTTGTCTGATTCTACGCGAGTGTTCCCGCGATATAATTCCCGGGATGGACTTTCTCCGGGAATATGGTGCCATTATGAAGCTGCGCGAGCGCTGCAGCTCTTTCTCGACAAATAGGGCAACAACACAGACCGACGCCATTGGACACAGATCCGCACTTCGCGTTTAGGACGACAGCATCACGATACCGCCGCGTGCGAGTGTTGTGGTTCCGATCAAGTCCGACGAGCTGCAAGACGGGGAAGCCATTGTAGAAGGCAACATTTCTTTGTTGCTGACCCAAGGTATTTGTGTAGCGCGAAGCCTTGTGGAACTTCGCGATAGCCAGACAGCGGTCCTCGTTGCCAACTTTACCTTTGAGCATCGGCACATATTTCGTGGCACTGCCGTCGCCTACGCCAAACCATCAACGGGCATCGTCGAGTGCTTTGCTTCTGAAGTGGACACAGACAACGGTTCGCTCAGAGACATCGATATAAACTCCGAGCTTACGGACGACAAAAAGAGCGCACTGCAGGACCACTTCAACGAATTCCGCGCGTGCTTCGCACGGTCCACTAAAGTGGGCCAAAGGCCAATCACGAAGTACCAAATAACGACATGCGCCGACGCACGCCCCATCAAACAGCCTTATCGTGTCTTGCCGAACGAACGTCAGGCAATTCAAGCCCAAGTCAAGGAGATGCTAGATGATGGTGTCATTCAGCCTTCGCACAGTCCGTGGTCCTCCCCGGTCGTTCTGGTCAAAAAAAAAAAAAAGACGGAACGCTTCGTTTCTGCTTTGATTATCGACGCCTCCACGATGTTACCAAGAAACAAATACCCACTACCACGGATCGACGACTCTTTAGACAGATTGCGGCGAGCTAAGTATTTTTCGTCTCTTGATCTAAAGAGCGGTTACTGGAAAGTTGAATTTGATGAAACAGACCGCGAGAAAACTGCTTTCGTCACTTCAGGCGGCACTTACGAATTCAGAGTACTTCCTTTCGGTCTCTGTTTGGCACCAGCAACTTTCCAGCGAATGATGGACATCGTTCCCGCTGGTCTGAAGTGGCAAAGCTGCCTCGTTTACGTAGATGACGTGGTTTTTTTCGGCAACATTTAACGACCACCTGAAACGACTGCAGCAAGTTGTCGAAGCTATCCGATCGGCTAACCTCACCCTTAAGCCTCAGAAGTATCATTGCGGCTACAAGGAGCTGATGTTTCTGGGACACGTGGTCAGCGCGGAAGGCGGCAGCCCCGATGCCGCCAAAACTGCCGCTGTAGCGACGTTTCCAACACCGACCGACAAGAAAGGTGTCCGACGCTTCCTGGACCTTTGCGCATACTATCGGGGTTTCATCAAAAAATTTTCGAAGATGGCAGAGCCGCTCACTCGTCTTACGAGGGACGATGTATCGTTCGTCTGGGCCTCAGAGCAAGAGTCAGCTTTCACCGAGCTTCGACAGCGTTTGGTGCCAGCACCAGTTTTGGCCCACATTGACGAGGAGGCGGACACGGAACTTCATACAGGCGCCAGTTGGTCTTGGTGCGGTGCTTGTACAACGGCAGGAAGGTATTGAAAGAGT
Organism: Dermacentor andersoni; assembly: GCF_023375885.2. Lineage (NCBI taxonomy): Eukaryota > Metazoa > Arthropoda > Arachnida > Ixodida > Ixodidae > Dermacentor > Dermacentor andersoni. The sequence goes on along the minus strand of NC_092822.1, from coordinate 72,802,332 downwards.
GATCGTCTACGCAAGTCGCACACTATCGCGTGCAGATACCAACTACACCATCACGGAGAAACAATGTCTTGCCGTCGTATGGGTGCTGGCCAACTTTGACCTTACCTCTACGACCGCCAGTTCAAAGTTGTAACCGATCATCACTCGTTACGCTGGCTTGCAAATCTACGGGACCCTTCCAGACGACTGGCACGGCGGAGCCTACGTTTGCAGGAGTACGACGTGACCATCGTGTACAAGTCGGGCCGCATACACGAATACGCTGACGCACTCTCGCGCGCCCCTATCGACACTACCGACCAAGACATTGAGGACGACGGTGGTTTCCTTGGGGCCGTAAGCTTTGCTGATTTGTCCCCACGACAGTGCGCAGACGACGCACTACGGCCTATATTCAATCATCTGAAAGGATGAAACCCATCATTACCACGGAATATCGCTCGAGGATTGTCGTATTTTTGTTTACGACATGGCGTCATGTATAAGAACTGCGCTGCCACCAACGAGACCTATCTTTGGGTCGTTCCAGGAGACCTCTGTGCCGAAGATTTGTTCGCCTGTCATGACGAGCACCCGTCTGGCCATTTGGGGTTTACGCGAACGCTTGATGGAGTGCGAAATCCTACTACTGGCCAAAACTTGCCGAGTGTGTTAAGGGGTACGTACAAGCCTGCCGTAAATGCCAGCGCCGAAAGTCGCCAGCAGTGAACTGCGGGATTGCTAAATCTGATCGGTCCACCTGGCAAACCTTTCGACCGAGTCGGCATGGATATTCTGGGTCCGTTTCCACTGTCATCTTCTGACAATAGGTGGATAATCGTCGTCACAGATTATTTAACGCGGTATGCTGAGACAAAGGCGCTGCCTCGAGGCACAGTGTCCGAGGTTGCGCAGTTATTCATGCTACATGCTACAGTTTCCATGCTACAGCGTATTTTTTCAAGCTGCTACAGTGGGGTTGTCCTCACTCTCTGCCGCCGCGCACAGAACGACATGCCGGAAGCTGATCGCGTATAAACTCGGTCACCTTCAATACTATCGTCATTCAGACCCAAGACTCCAAGACTGCTTTCGTGACATTATCACAGTATGCCGAGGTCATCGCACGCTCCAGTTCATTCGCCTTCCTCGCGCCTCTTGCGACACTTGTTTCATTGGTGACGCCGAGTTGCGAGTGCTGATGCGTACTCATAGAGGAACTTATAGAGGTACTCATAGAGGAACCTGCGATGCTTGCATCCATTAGACCACAGAGCATCGTCCTACGGCATGGCGTCCCAGTGCACATCATCACAGAGTTAAAGCCTTCACAGCACCGCTCATTGTAGACGTTTTTAAACTCAGCTGCATGACCCATCGAAGGACAACTGCTTATCATCCGCAGACAAGCGCCTTGACCGAATGACTGAACAAAACGATGACTGACATGAGTCAATGTACGCAGACGTGCAGCACGATTCGTGGGACGAGATACTCCCTTACGTAACGTTTGCCTATAACACTGCTACGCAAGAAACAACACGCTTCACGCCGTTTTACCTCGTTTACGGCCGGGAAGTACAGACTATGTTAGAAGCAATGCTGCCATGCGACAACATCGATCATCTCGACCTCGCCCAAGATGCCAAACTTTTCGTGCAACGCGTGGAAGAAGCCCGTCAGCTTACCCGAGTGCACATAAAGAAATAAGAGCATCGATGCGCACCGTTACAATCTCCGCCCTCGACCAGTCGAGTTCCAACCTGGTGATCAAATTTTGATCTGGACTCGCGCGCGCCGAGAAGGACTATCCGAGAAGCTTTTGAGTCGCCACTTCGGACCTTACAGAGTGTTGCAGCGAATTAGTGACGTGAATTACGAAGTCCTTCCTGACGGAAGCCATCCTCCCCGACGTCGACAACCGCAATCTGAGACTGTGCACGTTGTGCGGTTGAAACCGTACTATAGCCCCTAATATTCGACATTTTCAGCCACTTGGGTTAGTTTCTGTTGTTGCTCGTCCTTCAGTGCCTTGTGACTGTATCGCAAACCACTATAGCATATGTGTTCTTCTTAGGCCATCTCGGCGCTCTGACGTCAAGCCTCTGTATGGCTTCCTTCTTTTTTTTTGAAGAGAGGGTAATGCCACATGAGGTGGCACAGCAAGGGGACTGAAGAAGCGGACAACGAAGTTCATCTCAGATCGCGCGTCGCCGCTTACGTTTTATAAAGTGCAAACGCCTGGATCTTCATTCAGCGTATATACTGCAGCTGGGTATAGGCGACAATATTATGAGCGCTATTTGTGCATGTCGTCGTCTTTTGTACATACGACTCCACCTTGTGCGAGCCCTATTTATGGCTATCGTTTTCGTCATTTTCGGCTCGTCATTTGCGTTGCTTGGTGCTGAGGCTCTGTCTCAGCCGGCTGCTCTGGAATAAAAGCAACAGATAGGTAGACGTCTGATAAGTGGTGAAGCGCGCTTCAATTTCCGCGTTCTCTTGCTATTCCGCTTCCCCTGGAGCTCTGGTCCGGTCGCCGTTTGCTCTCGCCAAACACGGTGATGGCAGAAAACCAATGCATCCTCCAGCGCTATTATCCCCTCTGCTCAGCCAGCTAGGCCTACCTGGACCATTAACAGCAAGCAACGTGCTGTCCTCCGCGGTGACGACGCAGAAGATTAGCTTGAGCACTACAACAGAGCAAGCGACGTCAACCATTGGGACGACACAGACTGCCTGATGTTGGGTTTAACTCCCTGTTAGAAGCACGAAAGTGACTTTTCGGACTGGTAAAGTAGCCCACCAATTTCGCCAGATACTCGACATCTTCTCTGGAGGCTCAGAAATCGCAAAACAGAAGCTGGGAATGGGCATACAAGAACAGGACGAATCCTATACATGCTACAGTGGAGACGCCCTCGCTCTCTGCCGCCGCGCACAGAACGACATGGCGGAAGCTGATCGCGTTTGCGAAGTACTAAAGGGCATCAACTCGCTCACCTTCAATGCTCTCGTCATTCAGACCCCAGACTGGGTTCGTGACATCATCACAGTATGTCGAGGTCCTGGCACGCTCCAGCCCATTCGCCTTTCTCGCGCCTCTTGCGACACTTGTTTCATTGGTGACGGTGCTGATGCGTATTCATAGAGGAACTCCATGGAAATGTTTCTGAACCTGCGATGCTTGCATTCATTCGACCCGCTCCCTCTGGACTGCGTGCTAGCAATGACGAATTGGCATTGTTTAGCAGCGCCGAACAAGTCCACTGGACCATTTCGTACGCCCGCTAGTGTGAACTTCGCCTCCCGGCCTACCTCCACAGGTTATTCTTCAGCTGCAGAAGCTTAATGCGACCACCTGGCTTCGATGGCAGATAATACTCGTGCACAAAAGTACTGCTCTGCGTGGCGCTCGTCGCGCCCTGTTTGCTTCTACTGTGGTGCTCGTGGCCCTATTTCTTGGTTCTACCGCCGGCGTCAGCAAGATGAAAGGCGCGGATGCGCCACCTTTGACCTAGATGGGGCACCCCGGTTTGATTTCAATTCATTTCATTTATTTACTCTCAGGGTCTTTCGGCATTAGAGAGAGTAGTGTGTGAATACGTGTAGAAGGCAGATTAATGAAGGTGACCGTATACTGCAGACTTCAAGGATTCGGGTACTGTGATGGACATGACGGATGCGCGAAGGTGGTTCCAGTCCACTCTAGTCTACGAAACAATCAAATCAGAACAAATATTAGTCTTGCAGCTTGGCACGCCAACCGGTGGCCAGTGCAGAATGAAAAGTAAGCAGGAGTAACAAAAAGTGACTGCTTTAGGGTTTCGTTGGTGAGATGTATTTTGTGAACGAGGCATAAACGAACTATACGACGGCGTAAGGAAAGGTCAGGAAGATGTAATGTTTTCTTCATATGCGTTACACTGGCTGAACGCTAAATTGGAAAATATAAAACGAACACAGGATTTGAATGGATTCGAGAGCTTGTACGAGTAATTTGTGTGGGGATCTCAAACGGAAGAGGCATACGCTACTTTCGGGAGCTCAAGTGCCTTATATAATAGCAGTTTTAGGGGCACAGGAGCCAAAGAAAAATTACGGCGAAGGAAACCAAGTGTTCGGTTAGCATTATTAGTGATGTTCAACGTGTCTTTTCCATGATACGTTGGCGGTAATGTATACGCCAAGATACTTATAATAAATGACAGAAATTAAAGGAAGTAGGTGCATGAAGATTGGTTAGGCGCACGCGTTACTTTCATTGCTGTGCATTTACGAATATTTAATTTCATGGACCACGCGCGACACTAAGGGGAGATGTTATCCAGACAGTCTGTATGGTAGAGTCATCAGCGTAGTCTGTCAATGGAATCAGGAAGGGAAGGTAGGACCTAGTCGGAGCCTTGGGGAACTCCGGATGTTACGAGGCATACAGCTGAGTCAATCATTCACCGTAACGTACTGGATACGGTCCTCCATGAAGGGCTCGATCCACCTCATTAGAATAGTATAAGATTTACTTTACTGAGCTTGAAAAATAGTAGTTGATGTGACAGTGTCAAATGTCTTCTCTAGATAAAAAAATTCAAATCCACAAATGACAATCTAAAATATAAAACAAATTGTTGGTAAAAGCCAGCAGTTGAGTTTCACAAGAGTTATGATTGCGAAAACCATGCTGGTTAGCTGTTAAAGAGAGTTCGATTTGATATGCGACATTAGGCTGTAATATGTGTTCAAACAACTTGCATGGAATTAACGTTAATCAAATAGGTCTGTACTTGTGTGCGCTATGAACGTCACCAGATTTATGCTCCGGAACTATCGTTCCCACCTTCCAGTCTTCCCGCAACGTGGCACCCAGCAATGACTACGAAAAGACATACGACGCTAAAATAGATGATTAGGTCTGGGTACTCTTCACAAACTTGTAGTTGATACCACTGGTGCCACTGCTACCAGAATATTCTGAAACTTCCGCGGATTTGAAGTAAAGAAGGAAGGGTTGACTAAAAATTGTTTGGCGCGGATGAGGGCACGTTTATACTCGGCGGTGGTAGATAAGCCAATCTAGCCTGTCCAGCGGCGGAACACGCGCTTTCTCTTATTTAGTAGGTGTACTAAGGATAGTTTGTATCAGGGCGAACGAATCTTGCTAGATATTCCTCCCAGAGGAAAACCTTTATCGACAAACCCCTGACTTGCGGTTGAAATAACCGCAAGTTGTCATGCACTGTGCGTTTCCATAACAATGGAAAGAACTCGTCAACAAACTTTCCAAAGCAGCATTCATGGCTTAAAATTTAAGTCTGCTCTCCCGTAATCACGGATTATTTTTGACTGTTTCGAAGGCGGCGCGAGCATCATGACATAGTAAAGTTCATTGCATGTTGCTCGGGATAGTTCACGACCAGAAGGTCGAGCGCATTTGCACACGAGGGGCTAACGCGAGTTGGTTTCTTTGAGCTGAGAAAGGTAAAGTGTCGAACAGATGTCAACGAAAGCTGAACACTCAGATGAATTCGTGCTCTTGGGTGTATAGACACACATTTGTTCAGACACTCCTGCCACCACAGAATGTGGTGGCAGAAAGCGGAGGCTGATAACATATGCACAACCAATGACATCGCGATTGTTTGAGGTAATGCATGTTCAAAGAAATACAAGCTCGGAGTAGGTCGACAATGTTAGAATTTATGCCTTCAGAAACGGCAATAAAGATACCGCTCCTTGATCAGTCAGTTCGATCGTGTCTGTGCAGTGTAGAGTTACAATTCTTGATTTTACTTCAGAACAAAGTCTCGGTTAAAGCAAATATATCATCTACGCACGTTCCAATTTAAAAGTATGATGCTTTGAACATGCTTGTGATGTTAGCAAGAATGAATAGTCACGGATGTGCTTCGCCTGAACGGCCACCGATTCGAAAGTCGGAGTAGTATCAGGGGGATTACTGTGGAAGTTGCAGCATTATTGGAGGCGTGTGCCATAGGAGAAACAACAGCACATTACGGATCTCTAGAAGATAAAACAAATGGGGCAGGGGAATCTACTTGAGACATTATCAGTTTCGTTGCATCATACGTAGCATTTTTATTTATACATAGGTGATGCCTGAGGTTGCAGGGTTGAATGGTAGCCTAGGCTAAATTTATAAGCTTTTGACTTAACCACCTTGTTGCTTTACAAAAACTCTCCTGTAGAACTACTTGTTTTTTTTTTTAAGTTTAGACTTGTCTGCTAAAACACTCCATTTTAAACGAAGCAAACTTCACAACTAGAGGACGATTTCTGTCGATGACGAAATAGCCAAGTCTATTACGCTCGTGAAATTGCGGCCGCAGGAAGTTCTAAACATACATAATCTCCTAGAATGGTGCGCACAGCCGTGCTTGCAGTGCAGCATTTTTTCGCATTAAATCAGCACAAACAGGGTGAACTAAAATCGCGTGCGCTTTCTGAGTGCTTTCCAGAGCGCTTGGTTAACCCAGTAGTGATGTCACACTCTGTTCTTCCAACAGTTTCTGACCATCGCACTGGCGAGAGCTTTTATGGCAGTCAGTACTTCAGCGTAGCAACATCATCGATACATGAAAGCAATCCACAACCAAAGGTAACAAAACATGTGGGTGTGCGACCAGCAACAAGCAGCGATTACTCGAATGTTTAGAGTGCAAGGATTATGAAGCACCAACTTGCGTAAAGAACAAACACGTCTTTTGCACAATCTGCATTCTTGCTGCCTCCCTACGCCCACTGAAAGGCGCGTACGATTCCCGGTCGCCTAAATACAGCACGTCCGGTGATACCATCGGTGATGTGCTTGACCAAGGAAGACGGAGCACTGGTGCTGTTTTCACGTGGAACTCAGTAACAGGAACCGGACAGTCATCTACCTCCGTCCACAGCACGGTGCAGGTGATAGCATTCATCTGATGCACCACTATAACAGGTTGTTCCATCAAGGTAGCGGGCCAAGTCCAGGTGAAAGCGATAAACTGAGTAAAGAAGAAACGTGTCTTTACCATCGTCTTCATTCTTGCAGCCCGCCTACATCCACTGGAAGGTGCATACCATGACCGGTTCTCGGGGGTCAGCAAGATTAACGGTGAGGCTACGCTACCTTTGAACGAGAGAGGACACCTAGTCCCGTACACAACCACTTCTTGTTGCTCTCCTTCACCTTCCAAATACGTGCCTCGGGCTTCCCGCTTGCCACGGTGGAGCTCTTCTTCGGCTTACCGTCGTTCCTCATCGCCCTTGCGTACAGCTCCCCATGTCTTGGACATGCGTTAGGAAAACTGCTGTTTTTGGAGGAAAAACTTCGTCGTATCGGACTGTCACAATTGCACTTGCTCGCCCGGTCAATTTACTCTGTGAGAAAGGTGTTTCTGCCAACAACTTTGTTACATACAGGCGCCGCCATTTCTGTTAATAATGGCGAGCCGTGCTTCCCTCAGCGAAAAGTGCAAACACTGTATGTTTGCCCGCTTCTATATGGTATTGATGACGCGCCCGTTTATCCTACTGGACAGTGTACAGTTCATATACCAAGGATTCATATGAGCGACACCGTGACTCCGCCAGTTTTCGATATCACGCATCCCAACCTCATTTCAGCAGGAGGAGGAGGAGGAGGAGGAGGAATAAACTTTATTAGTTGAAATGAGCCGACGGTAAAATCGTCCGAGGTGGGCGGCGTCCCTAGTCCAGGATGCCGTGGGCCTGAGCTGATAGCTTGGCCCTGCTCACCAGGCGATGCTGGTCTTCAGGGGTCGAGCTTGTCAGCTGTGCCTACCACTGCTCGACGGTTGGTCCGGTGATGGGCCATGTCGATGGGTTTTTTTGACATTCCCATACCATGTGGTAGAGGGTATTGGGCGTGGAGCAGAAGGCGCATTTGTGAGTATAGCTCGTAGGATACATGGCGTGTAGCAGGGTGCCGTGCGGGAATGTGCCGGTCTGTATTCTTCGGAAGATGACCGCCTCTTCTCTTGTCAGCTGGGGATGCGGGGGTGGATAGATCCTTCTACCCAGTCTGTAGTGGCTCAGGATATCGGCGTATCTTTTCGGGACGCTATCTTGTTGGTCTACCGGTGCTCGTGAACCTGGTGGGATAGCCCGGAGAATGCGATCTCGGGCAGCGGCATTAGCCGCTACATTACCCGCCAGGGACTCGTGTCCCGGGGCCCAGACAATGTACACTTTTCGAGGATGCTGAGGGCTTGTTTGGAAATGCGGCCCTTTTGATAATTTCTACATGCTGTTTGTGAGTCGGTGATAATTGTGATTAGATCTTCCTCTCGTTGTCCCGTAGTGGCCGCCAGGGCTATCGCCGTTTCTTCCGCGCAGTCGATGTCTGGAGTGCTTACCGAGGCCGCTGCTACCTCTTGTCCTTGGCCGTAGATCACGCTGATAGCGTGGGCCGCTCTGTTCTTGTACTTTGCCGCGTCGGTGTATCGGACTTCTCCTTGTTTTGGTCCTTCGTAGGCCTTACGTAGAGCTTTCACTCTCGCTCGCCTCCTTTCTCTGTGGTATTCAGGGTGCATGTTTCTCGGGATGTTGGCCACCGTGATCTTCTCCCTCAGGAGTAGAGGAACCCGCTGTTTTGTAGACTCATATTCGACTGGGTAGCCCAGTCTTATTAACGTGTCCCTACCCGTGCTGGTGAGCTTGAGTCGCTCTATCTGGCTCGTCTTGTGGGCCTCTACTAGTTCCTCCCAAGCATTGTGGATGCCCAGGCAGAGTAGCTTCTCCGTCGACGTCGTTGGTGGAAGCCCCAGTGCCAGCTTGTAGGTCTTTCGTATTAGGGTGTTCAATTTGTCTCTCGCTGTTCTTGAGACCCAGGTACGGGGTGCCGTAAGTGACTCTGCTGATTATCAGGGCTTGTATTAATCTGTGTCCTGCTCTTTCAGGCCGTGCTTTTTGCTTGTCACTCTTCGCACCAAGGGCGCGACTTGGGTAACTGTCGCTTGCAGTTTTTTAATGGCGGCGAGACCGGCACCGTCCTTCTGGAGAGTGAGGCCCAGAATACGGAGTGTCCACCCTGGGTATGTTGACTCCATTTAGTGTCAACGTTGGGTCAGGTGTCTCCTGCGGAGGCCGCCCTCTTGTCCTCTTTTTGAGGATCAGGAGCTCCGACTTTTCCGGCGCGTATGAAAGACCGCAGCGGTGTAGATACTGCTCGGTCCTGCCGATAGCTTCCTGCAGGGCGTCTTGTTGTTCGCCCGCCGATCCTGTGCACGTCCACATGGTCAGGTCGTCTGCATACACTGCGTGACGGATACCCCTGATGTTCTCCAAGAGGTTCGGCAATCCCCCCATCGCTATATTGAACAGCAACGGGGAGATCACCGACCCCTGGGGGGTTCCTTTCTGCGGTATTTGGAACTTCTCGGTCCTGAGATTCCCCAGGCCTATGGTCGCCGTTCTACCCGTCAGGAAGTCCCGGACGTAGTTGTATGTCCGCCGTCCACAGTTGGTATGTTGTAGGCTGTTTAGCACTGCTTCGTGTGAGACGTTGTCGAAGGCTCCCTTCACGTCGAGTGCCAGGATGGCACTCTTGTGGAATGTGCTGAGGCCCTCGATGACTTCTTCTTTCAGCTGAAGTAGAATGTCCTGAAACCGAACAGTGTTCGGCAGGTGCCCACCCTCTTCCAGGTAGGGCGAGAGACGATTGTGGACCATGTGCTCGAAGAGTTTTCCCGCGCATGACGTGAGAGAGATCGGACGCAGGTTCTGTAGATTGATGGGCTTGCCGGGTTTCGGGATCATCGTTACGTCCGCGTGCTTCCAGGAAGCCGGTATACTGCCGGTCTCCCAGCTTTCATTGACATACTTTAGTAAACTCTCGGTCGCCCCGTCGTCCAGGTTACGGAGGGTCTTGTTAATTTTATCCCTGCCGGGCATCGTGTTTCTTGTGAGATTTCTTCAGGCTGCCACGATCTCCGACTTGGTGAAAGGTTGGTCTAAATCCGGATTGGGTTCCCCCTCGTACTCCTGGTGAATGACTGGCTGCGTCTTCCGTTGTTGCTCGTCTCCGATGTATTTCCCGGTGATGGCTTCGAGCGCTTCTTCTGTGGTTCCCTGGAAGTTGTGTATAAGTCTTTGTATGTGTTGCCCCGTGGCAGTTTTTCATTCCGTCTTCGCCAGAAGGGTCTTTAGAATGGCCCAGGTCTTTCGGTTGCTGAGGGTGCCCTGTAACTGGTCGCACACTTGATTCCAGTTCTGACGTCCGAGTTTTTCAGCATACTCCTCCGCCTGTCGCGAGACTGCGGCAATGCGGATCTTGAGTTTGCGGTTTCTCTTCTGCTTCTTCCATCTCTTCAAAAGTCCTCGTCTGGCCTCCCAGAGGTGAAGTAGGTGTGGGTCGACTTCGGTATTGTCCGCAGTGAGTTGGATGGTTTTTGTGTACTTGGTAACCAAGTCCATCACGTTCTTGGTCCACTCCTCGATGTCCTCTAGGCTTCTGGGGTGTTCATCTTTCCGAAAAGCAGGCCAGTCCGTAATTTTGGCATGACCTAATCTCACGAGAGTGTTGTGGTGCATGATTTCGGTCTGGATGATATGATGGTCGCTGCCCAGAGTCTCGTCCAGTCTCGACCACTCGACTTGCCTTAAGCCAGTGGAGAAGGTCAGGTCTGGGGTGGTGTCTCTGGAGACACTGTTGCTGATTCTAGTTGGTATTAGAGGATCGGTCCACAACGTCAGCTGGTGGTGTTGTGCCGCGTTGTGCACGTCCATACCCTTCTTGTTGGTTGATCGGTAGCCCCAAGCCACGTGTGGAGCGTTAAAGTCACCCACCACGAGAAGTTTTTGACCATTGGTGACTTTCTTCACTTCTCTCAGGAACTTGTCCAAGTCCTTTAGTGTATCGCGCGGAGGACTGTATACATTCAGGATGTAGAGGCTCTGCAGGGTTTTCTTGGGAGGAACCAGCTCAATCAGAGTGTTCGATTCTGTGGTTGATTTGGTGCTGCTGCGCCGTGTAGTGCTTCTTGATGAGGACGGCGGTCCGGGTTCTTCCTTGGGCAATGTGCGTTTTGTAGCCGCGCATCGTAATATTATTTGTTTGTGTTTCCTGTAACGCGATGACGTCAGGTTGGTGTAGGGTGCATAGGTGAAGTAAATTTTGCCGTTTCCGATTTATTCCTCTGCCATCTTGGTTTCCCAGAGTCTCGTTCATCTGGGCTTCTCTGATGGGGTATTTTGGCTTTTTCCTTGCCTGCTCTTTTTCCCTTTCTAGGATGGAGATGCGTTGGCTGAGCTCGTTGCCCATCTGGGTGATCTCCTGGCGGAGCGTTTTTACGGCTGCTTGGATGGTGGCTGCCACAGATTTGCTTATGGTGTCGACGGCCTGAGCCAGTTCGGCTCGGAACTCATTTCTGAGTTCGGCCTTGTCTTCGGTTCGGGCCTTGTTCATCTTGTACTCTATTCCCGATTCTAGGTCTTCTATCGGGGGAGTATGTTCCCTCGGCGGCGTTGGTGTTGTGGTCGGTTTCTGCTGTTTTTGCAATTGGTCAATGAGATGTTGGAGCTTCCTTTCCAGGGCTTGTTCCCTGGCCTGAGCTCTTCTGTCCCGCTCCTCCTGACGTACCTCTTGCACTTCTAGATGCTTCATGAGCACTTCATTCCGCTTCATCAGGTCGGCGTTTTGCCTTCTGAGGGAGGAGATGGTTTCCTCGTATCTCGAATTTTGCTCTTGTGTCGGCAGTGAGGGAAATGGGTCGGTTGTCGACTTGGAACTGGCTATCACTTCCGCCCAGCTGATTTTCTGCTGTTCTTGCTGTGGCTTACTTGTTCCATATTGCGAGGAGCTTGAACTTGCCTCCCTTGTTATAGGTGGTTGTCGGCCTCTTGATTTACTTCTCTCCCTCACGTACAGGGGTGGGGGTCTTGGCTTGAGCCTTTTCTCGCACTCCTTGCTTGCCGTCTCGTGAGGTAGTCCACATAGTTTGCACTGCAACTGGCAATCATGATCTGCTTGTGGGTTCTGCACTCCGCACCGGTTGCAGATATGTTTGTCTGGGTTGGGGCATACGTCCTGCCGGTGGCCGATTTCTCCGCAGGCCTTGCAATACTGTACCGATCCGCGGTATGGGCGGCAGCGTGTGTACGAGGCGGCCACCTTCACATAGAAAGGGATGTGCGGACCTTCGAAGGTGATAACTGCTGAGGTGGATTTGCCGAGCATCCTCGCATGCAGGATGCCACAGTTTTTGGCTGCCAGTAGTTCTGCAAGTCGTTTCTCCGTCGTACACGCAGTGATACCGTGCACGACTCCACGTACTGTTCCTGGGAGCGGTTTGATGTACGGCGTCATCTAGTATGTGGCCGCCCCAAGTTCGATGCTGCTGATGGAACCGAGCTTCAGTGCGTAGTCCTCGTCTGCGGTGCTGGCAATTATCAGGTTCTGCTTCCACTGCGTTTGGATGGTTACGTTCGCGCAAAATCCTTTGAAAGGAGAACCACTTGCCCTTGCAAGTCCTTCGGTGATCTTCTCGTACGGCCAGCTGGACAGTTTCATGCCGGTTCTTAGTCGGTATACCACTTGTAGTCACTGTCGACGGAGACGCATTGGTTCGACCTTCTCAGCACAAAATTTCTAGAGGGCTCGCCGTCGTCTCTCCCTTAGTCCAATTCTTGCGCTGCTATACCTGGCCCGCCGCCTTTAACATGGCTCCTAAACCAATACTACTGCCGGAAGTGTCTACTGTCGCCCACCTTGCCGACGTTGCGTCAGCATGCTACGACGTTGCGTAAGTACGCATGCTACGTACACAGAAGGCCGTTCTGGTGTTATTAAGGCCACATTGAATGCATATGTCATTGCGGCCCAAACCAGTGCCCTCCTCACAATTTTTATAAAGCCTGAAGCTTGTTCTGGCGTATCTTCTCGAGCCTAGAGTCGGGCCACAGTAAATACTAATTGAAAAAAATAGACGGCTCTCTCATCATTCGCCGTCGCCCGTACCGTGTCATCGTCGGAACATCCTCACACGCAATACTATGAGGCCTTCAGAAAGTCCTTGGTCTTCTGCCCTTCTGCTTGTAAAATGAGGATGGTTCTGGGCTCTTTTACATCTGTTATAGAGCGATTCAGAAAATTATCTGTAAGGATCTTTATCCTGTGTATGGCTGACGCTTTGGACACAACCACTTCTTGTGGCGGTGCCGAGTATCTTTCAAGCCGCGACTTGCGCTCCGGATATCGGCAGATTCCGATGCATGAGCCTGATAGAGTGAATTTGTTACACATCATGACTGTGCACTGCGCCATCTGTGTTTGAGCTTATGATCGATATAGTTCTCCGTAGCTTAAAATGGAAGACCCACCTTTGACAATTGTCATCTGTTCAACTACTTATCGCAGTGCCTACAACGCCTAGGCGAAAGTTCTTACCTTTCTAGCAAAGGCTGGTCTCCAACTTATTAAGAAAACTGTTGATCTGCAAGGCGAAGTATTTGGGACACGTCGTCTGATTCAGCTTGATCTCGATAATATCCCTGCAGTGTTGAGATTTCCGCCACTAACTACACTTGCACAGCATTCTAGGACTAGCTTCCTACATCTGCCGCTTGATCTGTGACTTGCAAACCAACGATGCTCCTCTTCACGCGCCTTTCGCGTGCGCGGGCGACTGTGAACCACCTTCCAGACCATAAAGCGATGTCTCACGTCGGGGCCAGTGCTCTGGTAATTCGATGCAACCGCCTCTAGTATTCTCTAATATCGTGGAAAGTGTCCAGTTGTACGTAATCTAGGGAAAACACGGGGAATGCGGGAGGATGGAAATTCAAGACGATGAGCAAAACGTGAACAAGGTGAATGCAGAAGGAAACGTTTCGACAAGTGGGCTTGTCTTCTTCAAGGCGACGCACGCCTTCCTCGCCAGAGTATATATAGGTGGGGTTCTTCTAAAGGGGTGAACGTGTGAGGCGGGAGGGTGCCGAAACGAGGGAAGGTGTGTTAGCCTGTCGAATTGAGAGTAACGGAACGCTGTGCACAAGGTCAAAGCCGCCCCCCCCCCCCCCTCCACTCCAGTCTGTCGACGCACGCGTGTTAGCCGGCGTGTCAAGGGCGTCTGACACGCCGGCTGAAAAAAAAAGGAATGGAAAGGGGAGAAACGGGGTGGGGTATACGCCGTCATGGCCTATAGCTTGAAGTTTAGCATAGCGAATAGATTTTAAAGCTCCCTTTGGAACGTTTATGCCTATTGGTTGCAATGTCCTGAACATATGGATAAGGTATGATTCTCTTTATTTTTTTTTCTCGTTCAGAACGGAAATTTGACGGTAAGGTGTAGAGTTTAAGTTCATCGAAGTTATGACCTGGTTGGTTGGCAGAAATCTGAGGTCGGCCTATTGTGTCTAATAACACACCTACTGCGTCACTATCTAAATTCTTAAATCACCACCTGTCAAAGATACCCACTACCCTCCCATCTTTCGTTCAAGACACGCCGCACTTCCTTCGAATTATCGACGGCATCAACGCCAACCAAATCCTTTCCGACCGCGCTATTCTAGTCAGTTTTGATGTTTTTGCCCTTTACACCAACATTCCCATGATTGAAGGAATTGAAGCCGTTTCCAGATCCCTCGCAATCAATCCCCAAGCGCAGGCTCCTGAAGTTTACTTATCGCTCCTGAGGTTAGTCATACTGAACTATTTCGAATTCGATTCTATACACTATCTGCAAATTTTCGGCACTAGCATGGGTACACCATTCGCTCCCACGTATGCGAACATTTTCATGGGACAGCTTGAACCAGACCTGCGGAAATCGTACCCTTTAAACCCAACCCTATCTTCGTTACATTGACGACATATTTATAATATGGGAACACAGCACAAGCGCTTTAACCGACTTAATTAGCCATTTCAATCGCTTTCACCCGAGTAATAAGTTTACTGCTCACCACTGTCCCAGTCAGATCAACTTCCTGGACACGATGGTCTACATAAAAAACGGAAAACAGAGAACGACACTTTACCGGAAGCCTACAGATAGCCAGCAATATTTAGACTACAGCAGTCATCACCCGCGACATTGCAAGCAAGGAATGTTTCTTGGACGTGCGAAACGTTGGCTCCTGCATTCACCTTGTTCACGTTTTGCTCATGGTCTTGAATTTCCATCCTCCCGCTTTCCCCGCGTTTTCCCTGGGTATCTACCGACGGAAGATGAAGGAACAAGGTGAGCGCCCTCTGCTTTCCTTCTCACACGTAGCACTAATTGGAGACAGTCACTACAAGTACATGCACGAACACTTCCCACCAGGCCAACACTCGCCACACATTAGCTTTAAGAGCGGCGCCACAACACACACCATCCGAGACCTCATTGCTGCAGCAGCACAGTACATCACACATATCGTCATTCACTGCGGGACTAATGACCTTAACCACGACACCGGTGAAAACACAGTTGAGGCCATGAAAACGCTCATAAACGATTTGCACACCAACAGACCAAATGCAGAAATCACCCTGACAACAGTACTTCCCAGAAACGCAAACAAACACAGGCTCTTTATTCAACAATCAGCGACACTCCTAGTTCACGCACTAGGGACATCGACGAAAACGTCGATGTCATCCACCACGCTGAAATACACCAAGACCCCGACATTCTGCTCGCCCGGGACGGACTACACCCCAATTATTTTGGTGTCAAGGTAATGGCTAACATCAAGTACAGGCTCAGGAACTCTTTTCAATCGACACAAGCTACAACATGAATAAATCATGCGTCCCAGTTAGCTTCAACGCAGAAACACACGCCTGAAATTTTCAACACCAGCTCGGACGCACGTTCCACCGAAGCTAGAATCCTAGAAGCATCTACACAGACGGTGGACGCGGTACCAACACCACGTTTTCAACATCCGCGCATACGGAAGCCCACAACCACCCGCGAAGCCTTCACGCAAACAGCTACATACACTAATAAGCAAACCGATACGCAGACAGATGCACATACAGACATCGGTGCAGGCCTCGACAAGAAAATTAAGCGTAAAAAGACACCACATGAAGATTATTCACCCCGGAGGTCTGCCTGAACCAAACAGAAATGACTACCACGCTCTAGGGATAGCACACGCAACAACAAATCTCGCCCTTTCCTCCAGTCCCGCAAACTCGTCGCCAAACAAACAAATTACAGACTTGACCTAAAAACTTACACTAGCTGCATTAAACAGAGCAAAATCCCCAAAGGTCTCAGAATTAAGGTTAGGTGCGCCCTCGGTTCTTTACTCTCCAGGCTATTATTAAAGTGGAATGCTGGCCTAGAAAATACATTGCTGTCCCTTATTGACATCCTCGAAGAACACTGCAAGGCACAACTTATTATAATTTCTGATCAACTCGACAGCATAAAGTTATCTGAACCGGAAAGAAGAGAACTTAAACAATGCGTCCAAACTAAGGACAAATTACTAGGTAAATACCAGCGCAAAAATATTAGAGCTGCAGATCCACCCATAGAAACTAATGTAACCCCTGCAGCACGTAGCTCCCCCGACAGTCCTACAGGCGAGCATCCAGAGCACTGCAGCACTGTAGTAGACATATCCAAGAGTCTAAGCCCCGATGAAATTGACCTCCTAAAACGTGGTTTAACGTTTTGTCCGACGAACAACGCAGTAAACGAATACGAACTCCACAAAGATATAACAGAGCCCAAACAAAATCGAACAGTGCCCAGACCCCGATTTATACATAAAACTGATATCAAAGGAAATTCTAGAGTCAACGCGGCATCGCTGGAAACGCAAACATTTGAGCCCCGCTCAACACCAAATCCTTAAAGCACTTGCGAAGAGGAATGATATTGTAATAAAACCAGCAGACAGAGGCGGCAGTATCGTAATTTGGCCTATGGAAAAGTACAAGAATGAGGCCTCTAAACAACTGAACAACCACACCCATTACAGAAAACTCGACTCTCACCCAAGTTCAGATTACAGCAATATTGTGATAAACACAATAGCGGAGCTGCTGTCCAGGAACTAATCACGCATTCTGAATATCGCTTCATGATGCCCAAGGAAAAGACAGCAGGCCGCTTTTATCTTCTTCCTAAAGTACATAAAGTTCCGGTCGAAGAAATATTCACAGCAGAAATCCCAGGTCGGCCTATTGTGTCTAATACCAACACACCTATGGAGTCACTTCCTTCGAATTATCGACGGCATCAACGCCAACCAAATCCTTTCAGACCGCGCTATTCTAGTCACTTTGGATGTTTCTGCCCTTTACACCAACATTCGCATGATTGAAGGAATTGAAGCCATTTCTAGATCCCTCGCAATCAATCCCCAAGCTCACGCTCCTGAAGTTTACTTATCGCTCCTTTGGTTAGTCCCATTCAACTATTTCGAATTTGATTCTATACACTACCTGCAAATTTTCGGCACTAGGCTTTGACCTTGTGCACAGCGTTCCTTTACTGTCAATTGACACGCTAACACACCTTCCCTCGTTTCGGCATCCTCCCGCCTCACACCCTCTCCCCTTTAGAAGAACCCCACCTATATATACTGTGGCGAAGAAAGCGTACGTCGCCTTGAAGAAGACATATCCACTTGTCGAAACGTTGGCTCCTGCATTCACCTTGTTCACGTTTTGCTCATCAGTTGTACGCAAGTGTTTTGACAGTGGAAGGTGTGGGAAATGCTTTGCGTGAGAACAATCATTATTAAATCGGATTCTAAACGGCGTTCCTGTTTGAGCAATATGTTGTAGGTGGCACGTCCCACACTCAAGAAAGTGTGTTCGAAGTGTCACAGTTGAAGCTGCCCTGGATGCGGAGCGCGAAACGCGAAGCCAAGATTTTCGCTGTTAGCATATGCTTTACTTTGTTAAATCTATCCCTCTGTGCGTTTTGCAATCCTCCTTTCTGCTGCAGTGCGTTATAGAGAGCTTTAGCACCGCATGATTATGTGATTGCGTGTGGAAAAGTTTTCTATGTGGTGTGTTTTTAAAACTACATGTAAACACATATTGATGCGGTGCTAAAGAAGCGCTATATAATTTGTTAACAAAACGGCGTTTCATGCACTGAAGCATACAAGTTACTGGAACACCAATGCATTTCTGCGCAAAGTTCGTGAATTTATATATCAGAACTGGTGTCGTCCTGAGAATTCGTTCCAAGTGGATCCGCCTTGCGAAGTCCACTGCTTCAATTTGTAAATTGCGATATAAGTGCATTCTTGTTAATTAGTCGATTTAGCATTTCAATTTTTTGTGCAAGTAGTGCCCTGCTTTGAGTAGACTGGCTCATAAACTAGAATTGAGCTACAGGCAATCTTTCAAAAAATTCGAAAGTGTTCGCTGAAACACCCTGTATATAGTACGCGTTCAAGGTTGACGCGCTCGCTGTTTTATATGAATGCCAGAAAAAGACAATGGTCGAGTGGGGCCAGCCCCGCCCACAAACAATTACAACCGCTTTCTTCCTCTTCATCTCCTTCTGGCGCCCGTATTTCTCACTTCGAACACTCCCAAGCTAAAAACGAGCCATCCTGGCGACCAATGGAACAGACGGCACTAGTGGGTCGTAGTGCGGTTCCAGTCTGTCGACATGCAGTTTCGCGTCCGCAACGCCGTTGGTCCGTAGATGGCTGAGTAGGCTCGATGACTTAGCTGACCGGGGACGTCTTTCATAAAACCCGGTAAGAGGAAGGAACGCGGAGCGATACCAGCGTTCCAGGTGAATATAATTGAAAAGCCAAGCTTCCATTACGGCTATGTTTCTGGCTGGCCTGGTCTTACCCGATAAGAGAGCGAGCGATCGGACGACATACTTCGGTATAAGTGGCGGCTTCGGATGAAGTCATATATTCAGAAACGTCAGTGCGATGCAAAAGAATTGTTTATGAACGAGGATAGTTCGTGACCATAAAAAAGGAGAGAATCCCTTGGTGAGTAGCGTTAGTGTAAGCATACGTAACAAAGGGGAGGATGCTGTCATAGTTAGTGGACATGGCGAGCATGTCGCTGAAAGTATGATTAAAGCGTTCAGTCATACCCTTCGTTTGCGGATGATAAGTGCTTGTTTGTGGTTCTATGGACAATTTTGCTTTCGCGAAGGAGGCCTTCTACAGCTTCGGATAGAAATGAACGACCATGGTCACTCAGTTGCTCGCGAGGCGCACCGTGCCGAAGAACAAGGTTGCGAAGGATCAACAAGCCCACTTCACGTTCTGTCTGCCGGGAGCGCTGAGCTTTCGGCGTAACGCGTGAGGTGGTCCACGGCGATGATGACGCAGCGGTCGCCATCTGGGGGGCACGGTAGAGGGCCGTACAAATCGCTGCCGATACGGTAGAAAGGCCGGGTTGGACAAGGCAATGGTTGGAGCAGGTTGGTGGGCTCTTATGGCGTTGGCACTTGGCGCACGAGTGGACGTACTGTCGAATGAGCGGTACATACCTCGCCAGTAGTAGCGAAGAGGTAGGCGTGCATACGTCTTAAGTACACCGTCATGGGCGCATTGCGGATCCGCATGAAAAGAGGTAGAGACGTCGGAACGTAGATGGCGAGGAATCACTATAGCAACCATTTATCGCCATCAGGTAGGTAGTTGCGGCGGCACATGAGCCCTTCGCGGATGACGAAGTGGCAAGCAGTGCGACGAAGCGAGCTGTCTGTGGCGCGTGGTGACGGTTGAGATAAATACTCTAGAAGAGAGACTATCCAAGCATCCCTGTGTTGCCCTGCTGGCATGTCGGCGAATATAAGAGACGAAGAATCGTAGCTGGAGACAGACGGAGAACCATGTTTACGGCCGGACCGATAAACAACACGGATGTCATAGCCTTGTAGACACAGCACCCAACGAGCTAGGCGACCAGATGGGTCTTTTAACGACGACAAACAGCACAGGGCTTGGTGATTAGTCACGACGTCAAATGGACGGCTATATACGTATGGTCGAAATTTGTTGATTACCCTAACAATTATGAGACATTCTTTTTCGCCGACCGAATAGTTCTCTTCCGCTTTGGTGAGAGTGCGGCTGGCGTAAGAGACGACGTACTCGCCAAAGCCAGACTTGCGCGGGGCGAGAATAGCGCCTAGGCGAACTACACTAGCGGCCATGTGGATTTTGGTAGGAGCGTCCGGGTTAAAGTGGCGTAGAATAGGTGGGGATATCAAATCATGGCGTTGTAGCGAACACGTCTTCACAAGCAGATCATGCCGAGATGCCTTGGCTGTTGGCAAGCAGCTCCGTTAAAGGAGCAATTGTGAACGCGAAAATACGCACGAGTCGGCGAAAGTACGAACACATGCCCAGGAAGCAACGGAGTTCTTTCAGCGTAGACGGCCTGGGGAACTCGGTGATGGCGCGAAGCTTTGCAAGGTGGGAAGGACAGTGTCCTTGCTGACACGACCTAAGATGGTAAGCCGGCGGGCAGCAAAGTGGCACTTCTTCAAATTAAGCTGCAGTCCAGCGTGTGAAAAGGCTTCCGAGGTGGGTCAGATGGGAGCCAAAGTCCTTCGAAAAGACCACAACGTCATCCAGGTAGCAAATACACGTGTGCCATTAGAGGCCTCTAAGAATGTTGTCCTTGAAGCGTTTGAAGGTTGCAGGCGTATTACAAAAGCTGAACGGCATCACGTTAAGCTTATATAGACTCTCTGGGGTGAGTCTTGGGACGGTCAGTTTCATTCATAAGAGACGTGCCAGTACCCAGATCGAAGGTCCGACGAGGAACAGAGCTCTGCTCCTTGCAATCAGTCGAAAGCGTCGTTGATTCTGCCCAGCGGATAAACATCTTATCGCGTAATCTTCTTAAGCCGCCTATAGTCAACACAAAATCTGATGCTACCGTCCTTTTTCTTCTGTGCGTGGGCTGAATAATACCATGATGAAGCAGGTTGTTGACTTGTCCATCAATGACACGGCATTCAGCGTGAGAAACTCCGTATGGACGCTAGCGTAGGGGTGCATGAGTACTGGTGTCAATGTGGAGAACGATGGCTGATGTGCGGCCCAACGAAGGTTGCTAATGATCGAATGATATCCGAAAGCGGTCGAGCAGCTACAAGAGCTGGGTAGGCTGAGCAGGCGGTAGTTCGGTGTCAATTGACGGAAGGACGACGAATCGGCGGTAGTAACAGGAGTAAGGCTGTCAACGAGAAGACTTAACGTGTCGTCGGGCAGTTCAGTAGATGGTATCAATATTGTCAAGCCGACCTATACATTTGCCACGACAGAAGGTGGCTGCGGAAGAGAACCGATTCACGACGTAATGGCGCTGCACGAGTTTTCGACTGCGAGAGCTGCAAAACGGAGGGGGCAGTTTTTGCGAGAGGTGACGGCTTCGGGGAGCGTAAACAAGGCGGTGAAAGAGGGAGCATAGCCGCAAGAAAGTGGCACGAAAACTGAAGACAAAGGAGGTATGTCAGTGTCCACGACAATGACTGCTCGAGAAGGTGGCTTGTCAGGTGAGGCGTTACACATCGTCACAGTCAACAACGGAATGGTTAGTAGAAATTTACAACCCAAAACAACGTCGTGTGAACATGAAGAAACTATGCGTCCAAAGTGTCCAAAATGAAAAAGCGAGTTGTGCATGACACTGAAGGTTGAATGTGATGCGGCTCCAGCGTGAGCGGCTCCAGCTCACGCGAAAACATCTTCGATAATCAGTCATTTCGTCCTCAGGTAGAAATCGAGGCTTTAGAAGTTGTCGACATGAGCGCAGTTCTTGCCTCCGGAACTGCGATGACTAGTTTTCCGCGTGGAACCATAGGGGAGAGTGAAGGCCGACGTCGTGAGAGCGACCGACTTGTGCCGTAGCCACGTCGTTGCAGTGAGCACGTACCCATCGTTTCGTGGGAGGAGATCAGGTGCGGTGGCTTAGGCCGTAAGTAGCTTTGATGTTCTGCGCCCACACTAGAACGGAAGTCACAACGACGACAGAAACGAGCGACATAGCCGGGTAGGCAACAGCAGCAGCAGATAGGCCTGTTGTCCGGGTTTGCCAAGGATTGGTGGACGGCGTCACCTTGCCGCACAAGGTGACTGGTACGGGTGGACAGGCGCACGCGCAGCGTAGAAGTCATTTGCAGGTCGAGCAAGATCCGTGCCGAGCGGCATTGCCTACGAGTGCCTGCGTGCGACTTCAGCAGAGGTAAAAGGAGCCGATACGGGTGGATGTTGGTAGGAAGTTGGCAGCGCCTCAGAAATTTTCTCCTCAATGGATTGTCGTAGCGTGGGAGCAAGCGATTGCGCGGCGGCCGGCGTGCGGGGAACAAGGGACAATTGTCGTGCCACTTCTCGGACATGGTGCATTGCTTTGCTTTGCTGCATTGACACCGTGGTGTCGATAGAAACGGCGGCGACAGTAAATGCTAACATGTTAGTCCTATCAGAGCTCAGGACCCGTGTATAAATTCGCTGTTTCCGCAGCTCTTCGTAGATCTGATGCTGCTCGAGTCTCGAGGCCTAATTATGTCTTGAGGCCTAATTATGCAAACATTTACTTGTTTAATACTATGTGTAGTAGCCGCCCAAGTAGAAATTATAAGTGAAGCCAGTAAAGATTGATATGGTATTTACACCGAAGGGAAAAATAGTAGTGTTTTCCACCTGTCTATTTACGGTACCTTTATTTTTTATATTTATTTACTACAGCTATCATGCCTTCTGGGAGGCATTACGTAAGTGAGGTAATACATACATGAACGTAAAACAAGCAGAACGCAATACTTATGCAACAGAAAACCCAATTAACAGGAAGACCCAAATAAAATCACGGTCCAAGCACTCCGTTAAAGATGGTTAACAGCCGAAGCTGAAACATTAGGCCCCGGTGTTCATCACTGGATTATCCTGACTGTTCAATAAACGAAGATTTCGTAGGGTGCCGGATCCTCGGTACGCAGTTGCTGCTTGAGCTCGGCTGGACGAGCCTGTGTTTGTGCACGGCCTCCAGCACCGGCACGCCGTATAGACGAGCTCGTTCCAGGTTTTGCTCGCGGCTTTGCTGATCGAAAGCTGCTTGCTGCTCAAGAGTGCCCATAACGCGTGGCCTACCCGTTTCGGAGCCGGAGAGTAACTGCTCGCAGAGCAACAATGTCACTACTAACGCAGCTATTCCAACACCACCTAGGCATTTTCGCTGCGATCCATGGCGTCATGTGGCCTGGCCATACCGCCATAGAATAAATATAATGGAGATGCTCCTGAGTAGGCAACAGTGATTTTGACGTCACCGGTGTCATCATGCTAGCCTTGTCAATGGAAATTTCAGGTCATGTAGTGACGTCATAGATTCGAGTAAACGGGCCGTGTGCTTTAGGTAGTGTTGTGTAATCGTGCGCCTCTTTTTCTTTATTTCTTTCGCGCATGCGCATGGGGTTGAGCTGAAGTAGTTTGCGGCGTACAGATGACTGACAGATGGAATATAATACCAACATCGTTGCACTGCAGAGTAGATGCACAAACTAAGACTAGGCAGAGAAAACTGAACAGTGTCTTCCACAGCACACTACCATTTGAAAACCAATGGATGATTTATGAACGATAGTAAATATCGGATAAGTACGAATTTTAGATTTTTCAAACGATACTAGGTAGAAAAGTACATAAAAGCGCTATACGGTTGTGGTGGCAGGAGATTTGAGGCAGACCACGTGGCACAGCTTAATTCTACAACAACACTTAATACGGGAGGCAATGTACGCGCTGAGATCTAACGGTGCCTGCGGTGTACGACCGTCTCCACGGGCACCAGATAATGATGACGATAGTTTTTGACATAGCCCTTGAAACTGGGCGGTGATGAATAGTCACCTAGCCTGCTACAAACTTCCTTCCCCAAACTTCCCTTATAGTTGTTCCGATATTTGTGCCTGTAACGGGTTCCGTCGCATCAATCACTTCGACTCATTTGGAAACTGCAAAAACAGCCTCAGTGACTTCGTTATCTTGACTGTTTGCCGGTCGATGTTTCCGTCTACTCCCAAGCGCTTCTAAAAGGTATGTTATCTACCGGTCTCACTGGGTAGCATGCGATTCGCATTCGATTGAGATGTGGGAGGATTCAGCATACGCATACTTCATTTTGTTGGGGATATTTTCTCCAGTACGTTTTCCTTAGGCAACCAGCTCGAACCTCAAATAGCAATGTACTTCACTTTCAGTTATCGAACAGATTTATTCTTTCAATTTACTGCTGCTCATGGCCTTGTTCGTTTCCATCCAGTTCACTGTCTGTTTCTCTCACTTTCAATTACCCTGTATTTGGCTGCCAACTTCTTCCATTCTGTGTCCACGCTTTTCAGGTGCACATGCTTGTTGTGCACCATAGCGGCCCATTTTCAACCATGGATGGATGGACGTTATGGGCGCCTCCTTCGGAACGGGGCGGTGGGTTGCACCACCAAGCCCTTGTTATTTTGTTTGATGTCTATTATATGGATGGATAGATGGAAGGTAGGAGCGTCCCCTTTGAAACGGACTGATGGCAGTTGCCACGATGCTCAGCTTCTTCGTTAAATTTCTTTTTATGGCTGCGCATTCTAAGACATCCTGACCTAGCTTCGAAAAGTAGGGCACTGCCTATTGAGTTATGACAAAACGTTTCCTTCCTGATCTGCTGTTTCTAGTATCGATATAGTTCAACACTACGCTTCTTTTCCATTGAATTTATCCCATTTTTACCTTCCGCGTTTTTCACCTGTCATATAATGTTCCGTCTTTCTCCCTCCTCGTGTCTGGCATACTTACTGGTTAGCTTCCTAGTTGTTTTCCGCCATTGAGGGTCAATGCTCTTTCTGTGTAGGTATTTAAATACCTTAGCTGCCCACCTGTTATCGTCCAATTCCTCAGGCGGTTTTCTTATAGGATTTTACTCTGACCTTCCCGAGCTTCGAACGATGCCCAGCCAATATCCTCCTGTATTGCCTCGTTTGTGGTTTTCCTTTGGGCACCTAGTGCCAATCTTGCAACAGCTCTCTCATTTACTTGTAGTCTCGACTGAACTTCTGGCGTTAAGCGCAGGACCGCATTCCCGAAAGTAAGCCCCGGCACGATTATTCCTTTCCAAATACCTCTCAGTACTTCATACCTGTTGTACCCCCTCAATACTGTTTCATTATCCCGGCGTCTCTTCGCCCTTTAGCTATGAGATAATGTTCGTGCTTTTCCGTGTACATCTGCCCTTTGTTTATACATACCCAGATATATTTGTATTCGGCCACTCGAGGTATTTCATGGCCTTGTACTGTAAGCTATTACGTGGCTTCATTAACTCCTGAACTCCATTGTAAGCCATTACTTCATTATTAGTTGTATCGTTGCTGCATCCCACTGGACTTAGCTGCGCTTAAACTCAACAATAATCTTCCTGGCTAAAACTCCCCAAAACCTTTCTGGCTATCTGCTAACAGTACATCATCGTCAGCATACATTAAACCCGGTAATCGTTGCTCAACCTTTCCGCCTAATATTTACGACAGATTATACCCTAGATTGCTTCCTTGTAGCCTTCTTTCCATACTTATCATATAAAGCGTGAACAGCAGCGGTAATAGAGGACAGCCTTCCCTTAATCCTTTGTGTACCTCGACTCTTAATTCCTGCCCGTGTTATTTCAACATTATTTCCTCGATATATTTCCTGTACGGAATCAATTATCTCATGACCGATACCTTCAACTTTTAATATGTTCCACAGGAGTTCCCTGTTCACGTTGTCTTATGTACCGATTATGTCCAGGAAGGTTAAATACAGAGGTCTGTTTTCCGCGTTAGCTATTTCTATGCACTGGGTAAGCACAAACAGGCTATCATCTAAGCGCCTACCACTTCTGAACCTGTTCTGAAGTTCTCCGAGTATTCTATTACTTTTCTACCCATGACCAATTTTAAATTTCACCTCCTGCATCGCCAGCCTATATATAACTGATGTTATGATAATTGGTCGGAGGGATCTTATGTTCGTATTATCGCCTGTTCCTTTAAAAATTCATTTTACTCTTTTTCCAGCTGTGCTGGAATTGCTTAATTGTTATGACTGCCTCCAATGCTTTTATCAGCGTTTCCTTGCTTCTTGGGCCAAGTTCATTAGTTAACTTGATTGAAATTTCGTCTATCCCTGCAGACGTGCACTTCGGAACATTTGCTTCCGCCTTTTTCCAGTTAGGATTGGTCAGTTCTAAGCTGTTTTCTATTGTGCTGTCCTGTGTTGCTCCCTCATTTTGGGCGATTACCCTATCGTCTTTCCTAAATGACCCAGCTATAACTGAACCAATGTAGTTCACATCGTCATCTCCCCCTTAACATTGACCCTCGACATCGTCAATCTGTTCCTGCTTTCTGTGATACGCTTTGCCCAGCCAGCTTATATAGTTCCAGAATTTTCTTGACTCCCCTTTAGTTGCTTCGCGAACTTCAGCCAGCCATCAATCAGAGGACAGCTTTATTTTAGCCTGGACGAGAACCTGCACTTGTTGTTGCTTTTGTCCATAAGGTTCCCATTTTTGGCCTATATCATCTTCAGATAACTGCGCCCTCTTTGCTTCTCTGTATTCCCATGATGCCAACCGTCGTCGTTTGATGGCCTCCCTAATTTTCTTATTCCACCAACTTCGTGGCTTCCGCTTTCCTCTCCAGCGGTTTACTTCTTTTATTTTTGTACTAATGAGTAGTTCTAACTGATTATATTCCCACTTTTCCATGGGATGTTTCTCCATTGCTTCCTCTATGCCGGCCGCTATTTGCGCTATTTGTTCGTCATTTAGTTTTGCGTACTTTTGTGTTTTCAGCAGGGCTCCCAGCTGTAGACTAATACGCTTATACCTTCCGCCGCCGTACTCGCCCTCTTCGTCTATTTCCATTATTGCGAGCTTGCTATACATACACGTGATATACACGAGATTTGTCCCTCACACTTAGTTTCTCTGTTTACTATAACTAGGTTGTGTCGCTCACAGAAGTCAGCATCAACTTTTCGTTACAATCTATGTATCCATCTAGATCCTTGGTGTGGCCATTCATGTCACCCAGCAGAATAATATCGGGTCCTTCTGCAAACCGCTTTATAACGTCATTGAGACACTTCACTAGGTCCTTGTTCTCTTGCCTTCATTTGTCCCTTATCACTAAATAAACTATTCCTAGCCATTTATTTATTTGTTTATTAATACGTCAAGAGGTCCAAATAGGGCATTACCTGAGAGGTTGGCTCGTAAAAGGAGGGATTGATGATCGATTGAAGATCTAAAGCGCGCTGTATCACAGATGAGGGCAGTTTGTCTGGGAAGGCCATTCCAGTCTCGGGCAGTTGGAAGAATGACAGCAGGAACGTAGTGGTGCGGGCTTGTGGTGGGATTACAGAGTTCGGATGGCCTGTTTGATGAACACGATAAGCCAGTTGGACCAGCTGGCTGTCACGAGGTATGGAATAAAAAAAAAATAACCTGTGATAGAGGCATAGGCGAGAGATGTGACGACGAGAGGCAAGAGGTGATAGGTCTGGTTTAGATTTTAGTGATGAGACGCTAGTGTGATGAGTAATCTGAAAGAATAAATCTAGCAGCACGGTTTTGAATACTTTCAAGGGCTTTAGTGAGATTGGTAAGTGAGTTTGGTAAGAATCAAAGATAGCACATGCATATTCAAGCTCCGGTCGCACAAACATTTTATTGGCAATTAATTTCATGGGTGGTTGTGCCATGATGAGATTACGGCGAAGATAAACAAGAATTTTGTTAGCGGAATTATGTGGCTTACA
Source organism: Dermacentor andersoni (assembly GCF_023375885.2). NCBI lineage: Eukaryota > Metazoa > Arthropoda > Arachnida > Ixodida > Ixodidae > Dermacentor > Dermacentor andersoni. Next base: position 72,774,591 of record NC_092822.1, on the reverse strand, counting down.
TGATTTGTCCAAGATAAATTTTGGAGAGATGAATCCCTAAGTACTTAGAGTTCGTAGTAGTAGTACTTCCATCTACGAAAAGGCGAAATTCGTAATTTGCGCAGATGTCACGAGTGTTTTCTTCTCATCCGGTTTTTGCACCAATTTACTTACTATGGCAAATGACTTCTTGTGCAGCCCATCCTGTTGGTCCACAGAGAGCTGTTTAAAAGTAAATTCGACAAAAATAAAGCCAGTATTTTTCATACCAAAGGCATGAACCTTCCTCCAGATCTCAGAAATTGCTCCAGATACAGAACTTGCTCTTTCGGCAAAGGTGTTGGGGGGTGCACTTATCCAAGTACTATGCAATGGGACGACCATGTAAGCTTTGTACTCCAAAAACTTAGCCGCATAACAGGTGTTTTAAATCGCTACAGATTCGCTACAAAGAAAGTAGCAGTGTATTCTTGAGGGCCAACCGTGGCCACACAACGTCAGTTAAGTTCCAAAGAAATTACTGGTCCATTCCCACTTCTGAAAATGTCATCTGAAATGTCATCTGAAATGTCAGTTAAGTTGTGGGCCAACCGTGGCCATACAACGTCAGTTAAGTTCCAAAGAAATTACTGGTCCATTCCCACTTCTGAAAATGTCATCAATATTTCATCTTCTTGAGCTACAAGTAACTATAACCCAGATAAGGAACATCCTTGACCCGCCGAGGTGGCTGAACAGCTATATTGCTGTGCTGCGGAGCGCGACGTTGTGTGATCAGATCCCTGCCACGGCTGCCGCATTTCGTCGGGCCGAAATGCGAAAACGCCAGTGTCCCATGTATTACGGGCACGAGACGACATCCCCTTGTGGTCTAAATTTATTCGGAGTTCTCCACTACGGCGCGCCTTGTATTGAATTCGGGGTTCTGGCGCGTAAACCGCGTAATTCATTTCAGGAACTTCCTCGATACACTTAGCAGCACAATTTGTCGAAGGCGCATTTCCTTTTAGATATGCTATTGACATTCTTCATTTTCTCACTTGTAGGCTCTCAGAAATGCCATCCAAAATCAAGTTGACGTGCCCATTGCTTTAACTCTCTCTGCTGCACTATGGCAAAAAGAAACGGAGGATGAAACACAGAAAGAGAACTGCGATGCTTGGAGCGACCTGACAACGGCCATTACGGTAAGAAATTTAGAATGGCATTATAGCATCAAAAATTGCAGATCTTTATAGACAGGTTGTCCCTATAGCCTGGACCGAGCAATAAAGAGTGGCGGATCATGGTACGTACGCGTTCGCTTTAACAAAGGAGATATTGTTCACTGTGCACAAAGAAAGCTATGACAGGCAGTTCAGAGATACGAAACAACGTGTAAAATGCACTGAACAATACAGCACAGCTTAAATACGCACATCAGGAGCAAGACCTGATAAAAAGCGCCTAATTTTGTGTGGTAATTATGAGCGCAAATAGGCACACTCGCTGCCATGCAACACCCACACACACAAGCTAGAAAAGAGCACCACAAATGGTGTTCACTTTCACATTTTTGCAGGAACTTAACAATGTGCGAAAAAAAAATCTACGATTAAGATTCTCCGTGATGCGAAATCTAAGGGCTGCTATACGTGTTCTCATTTCGCGTGTCAATATTTTGTATCGCGATTATATAAGTTTCCATTAGGAAAAGAACGCTGTGAGTAGCGCACTTTGTTTCCATACAGAGGACGCGCGCTACTCTGGCGCCATATCGTAGCCATCGCCGCCGCACAGCCCGTCTTGCGGCTCGACATTACGTTTTTCTTCTCACGCTTTCATTCCACAAAGGACGAGAAAGCCCTTTCGTCGCGGGAAAACATGCCACTAGTGTTAGCCACGACAACACTTAACGGAGCGTCACATCAAGCCTTACTCGTTGCCGCTCGCCATCGCCCCTTGCAGGAGCAATGATAAGTCAGTCACGCTGGTGCCGCAGACTGACCGCAGCAGCCGACGCTGCGGACAAGCAGCGATGCCCACCTCACGCCACCGTGGCCTTCCCTCAGACGCGCAGTTGAGATCGCCCACGGGGCGGCAGATGCCATGGCCACTAGCAACTCGGCGAATGCGCAGGCCCCTCCCCTCCTCCACATGTCACCGCATGCTTCCCCTGCAGGCTCCTTCTCCACTTCCCATTTTGCACGCACTTCTTTAATCTACCGCTGCGCTACGCGTTTGTTTTAAGGCGCATTCACACCGAAGGCGGGGCGGGCAAAGCGGGCAGGCGGAAAGCGGAAAGCGGCGAAAACCTCCTCGCCGAGCGGGCAAAAGAGGCGGAAAACGCGGCGGGCAGCCCGATCGCTCTCGGACCGATTTTTTCCGCCCCGCCGGAGCTTCCCGCTTTCCCGCAGCCAACTAGGGTTCGAGGAGACAAGCCGACTCAAAATGGCATCCACCGAGACAGCTGGATCGACACAATCTCGACAGCTCGACACAATCAAATGTTGCCCGATGCTACATGACAAGAGACACGACGTATACAAGGACACTGAACACAAGAATCAAAGCACTGGCATGACCCATTCTCTCTCGTTCTTGCAAGGCGGGGCGAACCCACCAGTGGCGTTGGCGGGCTGTTTTCCTTCGAGCTTTCTGCTTCTCGTCTTGAAAAGTTGCTAAAGAAGCGGCGAGTAGAATACCAACTATTTCGTCTTCTTCGTCCGAGCTGATCATTCTTCACAAGTGGTTAGCAAGCGAGAGCGGCTGGCCAGAAGACGGTGGCGCGGTGACGATGCTCGCGCGCGCGCGTTGAGGACGGACGACCGGTGCCAAGAGATGGCGACACGTGTGCCACGAACATGCTTGATGCTCCGCCTTTCCTGCGACGCGGGCCGCCAGGCAAGCCGTCCGGTCTGAACAGGCGCGCGCGCTCACCGCTTCGCCGCGTTGAAAATCCGCTTGGCCGCTTGGACGCTCCTCTTTCGGTGTGAATGTACCTTTAATCTTTCCCCTGTGCTCGTTCGCTCGGTTGACGAGGTACGTTGACGCCGACGTTCAACGAAGGAGCGGGCCCTTAAGAGCCGCGCTCTAAAGATTATTTAACCACTATCAGAAAAACTGAATGTTAATCACACCCTCGAATAAACGGCATTTCCGCAGGGATTGTCGTTACGGGCAACCACCTGCACATGATTTTTCCCTTCTGCACTCGTGTGCCTATTTGCGGTCTTTTAACGACCTATGATGTGTTACCAACGAGCGCAGCAGCAAGTTCTTTTGCACAGTGGCTGTTTGTTTTACGTTTCAAGTTTCGTGCACGCCATCTTCCGTGCAACGAGACATGCCTTCTGCATCCGCAAGTTCATCACGCCGCAAGAAGTAATTACCTTATTGGGCCGTAATAAAACGTCATGGCGTTACGTATAGCGAGCCTGCAGAATTCTCAAGGCACGATTGCAGCATCAGGTTCATATTTCACGAGGCTATGGGCGGCCCACTACAAGTGTTTCCACCTTGGCATGCGGCTCTCAGGCTTAACAGTTCCAAGTGACACGTAGGCAAGCTCACCGAAACAGGAGTGTTTGGATCTCGATGCACAAGGGATGCCATAGAAATAAAAATGAACGGAGGGCGCAAACATAAAAAAAAAACGTCGAGCATAGGGGGAATCAGGATCGCCATAGACGCCTACTGGCCGGCGTGGACTGTATATGGCAATGTACTTCGCAAGCTTCGACCAAACATAACGATAATAGAAAAAGCAAGGTGGTGTTGCTTTTCCAAGAAAATTACATCAAACTTTGAGACAGACAAGGGTGCTGGTTTTGTAGTCATTCTTCGGAGAGCGCAAGCATCCAAGAGGACGTCGAGCAGCTGTTCCATAGGAGGCCCAAAAGCGCAGTTCATCCAAAAATACGCGCCACGAATTGGTAGGCCCGAGCCGAGACCTGTCTACGAAAGTCAAACAGGATAGTATTAGACGCCTACTCGCCCACCTGGACTATATATGGCATTGTACTTCGCAAGGTCCGACAAAACATAGCGATAAGAGACTAAACAAGGTGGTGCCGTTCTTCCCAGAAATTAACTTGAAACTAATGGAGACAGACAAGGATGGTGGATTTGTAGTCGTTCCAAGGAGGGCACAAGCATTCAAGAGGACGTCGAGCAGCTGTTTCATAGGAGGCCCAAAAGCGCAGTTCATCCAAAAATACGCGCCAAGAGTTGGTACGTGCTACGAGAATGGTGGTTTTGTAGTAATTGTTGAGGGCACCTTCAAAGATGGTTTGTCAGTCGTCTCCAAAAGCTGTTACTGTAGGAAAGAGTGCGGTACGGGCCAAATCCTAGTTTTTAGCCTTCTCCAGAGGTTTGTCTCAGAATGTTTTTTAGAGAAACAGAAATCGACAAATGTAGCCACCTGAGTGTGGCTTCTTCCGCATAGACGCGCTATCCTGGTATTCTTTACCGGACTAGTGTGAGTGAGGGTAGGTCTTTGCAGGTTAATGTTAGCAGGTACCTGCGAAGCAAGCTGCAAGCCCTTGAAGCATACCGTCCGTTCTGTACCAGCACTTCAACGATTCATTGTGTTTTGCACTAGCGTCATTATTGGCAATGCCTTCTCGATAAATAATTGCTCTACTCAGTTCTGCATGGCAGGCTTCAGTTAAATCCTGCATTAGGTGGAATGGTGACGTTTCAATTGGGAACGTAGGTACAGGTGGTGAGAATTTTTCATCACTTTCAGAATTCTATCTGAATGTAACGTTTTTCGCGTTGATAAACCCTACCTGCAATGACATGGTATGAATGAGCAAGCACCTTACCCTGGCTTTACCGCCGAGTCAACAAGCTTGCCTGCAGTTTTGAGATCTACGGCTCATGTAGAAATATGAGAACCATTGCTGGTGGTGTTATTACCGCAATTAAAAATTAATCCTGTACGTACTTACATTGTAAAAAGTGTCGCTGCATTTTGCTTGAAGTCTTCGCAGATAAGTCGTGTCCACACTGGATGCTTTGTAGCTATAACAATCATGTGAGCCACCTTTTGGCTACAGGCTTTCCGTCTATTTTAACTGTCATTGCCGAAATATTACTGCAGAGGTTGAAACTTGCAGTAGATTGGATGAGAGCTGCTACACAGAAGCATCAGGCCTCAGGTTTAGTCCGATTCACTTTCCCATTGGTTCTAAAATGTCATGGGGCCGTGCGTAGCCGCAGAGTGCCACTGGTTTTTCCACCGCTCGAGAAACTCAGGGAAAACCATTGTGGAACTCAGGGACTACCTTTGTGAAATGTTCCTCTGTCATGCACTAAAGTGTACATCGGGCAAACCGAGCAACATTTGAAAGAAACATGGAGCAGGCACAAAAACTAAAGAAAAATGAAGCTAAGTATGCGCATCTGGTTGTGCATGTCGTACGTTGTGGCTGTGAGCCACGGTTTCATGACACGCAGTCTCTTGGCAAAGGCGCAACAGGAAATGCACGTCTGACCCAAGAAACCTTTTTCATTCGAAACAACACGCGCGTCCCGAACCATCTGTGTCGTTTTTTAAATTTCACACGTGCTTAACTTTCTGTGTAAATGTGGGCTGATATTTGAGCAATAAATCAGTAGTATTTGAATGGTTGGGACCGTGCCTATTCATGCTTCTTCAGTTATCTAATTCGGTTGTTCTGATTGCACGCGCCAGAACTTTTTTGGGGCAAGCGAAGGGTAGAATATGCCAGTAGTGACATATGACAGTAGTGCTTTCACACATTCAGGCCACAATTCCTCGACGGCATGTTGTATATCACAGACACCACAGAACTCAGGGTAAATCGCACACTCCCACGCGCACATCATCCCTGATGGGCAACAATGAGTTGAACAGTTGTGCCCGCTTTTCCACTCCATTTATTACCACGAAAGAAGCGCGCACGGCAGCTTGTATTGTCCTACTTCGCAATACGCATATAATGAATCGCAGTAGCGTGATATACAGAATGCTATTTCAGGCGATAAATACGCCGTATATAGTAACGCGTGACTTGCGTACAGGGAAGTTACATACCACATTCTAAGTACCAAGACTTCGCCGACAGGCCACGTAAATTAGACGCCTACAATTATGAGCGTTTTTGAGAACTCTTTTGCAAATTTCAAATTATGATTCCAAATTAGTTCCCGAACAGCAGGCTGAATTTCATTTCCACAAATTATGATCATTTCATTCACATCAACGTCTCGCAACACAATCTGACCAGTTGTTAGATATTCAACATTCTTGCAGGGGTTTATTTTTAATCGGCGTCCCTGCATGCACATTGCACCTTGGAAATGTCGAATGTTTCGTCATGTGTCCTGAATAATAGTGCAGTGTTTACGAAGTAAAGGAATCAATGTCGAATCTGATTTCAGTTGCGTCAAAATAATTTTCTGCTTTGTTCCGACATTGTGTAAATTAGTGTTTTTTTTTTATTTCACTCTTCTGTTTATCGCTCTTTCGCCTCCTTTGTTGCATCCCATAATTATGAAATCGGACTGCTTGAGCAGAGGGCGCTCTGTTAGTGCATCTAATAAAGGCAATTATGAGCAACCAGAGGTTATCATTTCATTTGTCAAAACTAGTAATTACAGAAAAACTACAGAACTTTCGTGCTTTTCTGTAAATTGGCACGTACCATATCTGGCACGTACCATAGCATGGCCGCATAGCAGCTCATGGCGTCGTTATTTTTTGATTTTAGGAGAAAATAACTGTATACTACCCTAACATGGCGGGGTTTCGTTTTGAAACAGCAACTAAGTCTACCAAAAGCGGGTTCAACAACGTGCCCCAATGTCAAATGTCTTGTGACATTTCGGCCAAAGCAAAGCATCGCCAGGACAAACTGTACAGCGGCAAAACTGAAAAAGTATTAATATGCATACCTCGTCAGCAAACATTACCTTGGTTCTGTCCAGTTACGTGGCATTCGCATAATTTTAAACTCTAGCTAGTTATCTGGGACACTGCTGTGACAAAATAAAAGTACAGTTAACCACGATGGACGAAATTCTTCGGGGTTCTTGCAGGACAAAATGGATCACAATGCTTTGAAGCAGTTGAAAGACACGGGAGTTTCCATGGTCGATAATGATGTCATCGCCGCATTGGTAAGAACTAATATTATCCATATATTTCAGCAGTTGAATCTTATGATAGTGGTTTTACAACATGCAATCAGAAAGCGTCCTATATTTACTTAGATTAGATTATCTATAAAAACTGTTGAGATGGACTGTGCGGCAACCCGAAGTTTTTGTAGGTTATCCTTAACACGCAGAATACGCAGAAATAATCAAGAAACCAACAGCCCCCGCAGCTCGACCTATTTACCGTCATGACAACATGATGGTGGATAAGCTTTATATTAGCAAGCGGTTGGGCTAATTGGGCTGGCATGGTGAATAAGCAGTCTAGTCCATCAAAACAAACAAAACTAGCATATTGAGGAGCCATTACACTGTGAAGGTGGATGACCAGTGCAGCTGGAGCTCATCACACAGGGTTAGACAAGGGTACGCGTATTTATTTTCATCATTTGGTTATGGTAGTGACGATAGCTTTGGCATTGCTGTGATATGCACATATCTATGCCCAAGTTAAATCTATACACGACCGTTGGTGAGCGTTTTAGTCACTTGTGTTTGTGAGGCACTTCGAACAAACTCTTCTAGCGCGAACGGAGTGAACCATTGGCCTGCTTTTGAAATGTTTACGTTGAAGCATGGAGCAATGATCACAGAGGTAGAGTTACCACAGCTAACCCATGAAAAGTGCGTGTGCCTGGAGATAATGTACACAGTTGGTGTCACAATTTCACCTTTCTACGGCCCAGACACCCCCACAACCGGTGTCATTGTCGTCTGGCGAGTCGTCGGTGTACTGTCGTACATACCTTTTGTCAGTGTATGGCAATGCCTCCGGTTCCTTAGTCCACGTGCTATTGACAAACGACTCCAGTATACCCATCGACTTGAAACATTGCACCCTGATTTATTTCATTTATGAGTAGTTATTATTACTACTCGGTGAAGTAAGCTTCAAGCCAGCATCACCTCCGCGGTGGGTCGGCCAGTAATTGCATACATGCGGGATGGGCCCAAATTTTTGCCCTAGGAAACAACAAATGTAATAGGGCTAGACGTATAAAGCTTCGCTGTAAAAGCGTAATAATTGCGGGCACACAGTCGTCAATTTCTAAAATCTACCGCTCAGACGCGTCGGCTACTTACGCATCACTCATCGCACATTAAAGCGTCATTGCTAGTGCTCGCGCACGTTCTAGAGTGAACACCTCTATTCCTGTCACGTACGCAGTCTGATTTGACAATCAGCAACATTCGAGAAAGTACGAAGTACTGCAAGTGCGCCGAATGACATCAGGAGTGGTGAAAAATATTGGCTTGAAATGCGTGATTTAAACCAGTAACAATTTTTAAGAAATTAGCACAGCCGTTGATCGTCAAAATATGGTTTAATATTGAGAGGCTTGGACTTTTTATGCATAAGCAATACAACATTCCGGCGTTATCACTTGGTCTCGTACAAATTCTAGAATATACACTGCTATTCCCTTCGCGCACGCAACATGAATGGACAAAGGTCAGACACATGCAACCGCGCTTCTTGTACGTTAGCAAGTAAAAACAGTCACCGCAAAACGAATTAATGTTATGCACGTGTCAATGTTCATACCTCCTCTTCTCATTTTCTGTCGCTATGTTATGGCATATTGCGCCAGAAAATTGATTTCTCTGACAGTAAATGCCAGTGTGAATGCAGACAGAATGAAGTCGCACTACATTAGGGTTAGCTAAGTCACATCACTTTCAACAGGTTCACGCACGCATTTTCGTGCGCTTTTTCTTCACTAGTCGTATCACACCAAAACTGTGCACTTTGCAGCAGTTCGCACAAGGGAGCTCGCGGAGGGCCCCAAGTTAAGGCACATTTATTCCAGTATTGCATGCGGTTGGTCAACGTAAACGGTAGCACTGAAACCTAACAGTCCGTCAAACCCGACATTAAATTTGTGTGGGTGCATTGCTCCCGCTGTCTCTCAAAGTGTGATAGGAAATTAATTGTAATATTAAAGATAAAGTCATATTGGAGTTTCATAGTATATTTTAAGGGAAGGGCAGAATTCATAGGCATAAAAACGCAATTGTTGCCTGTAGTGTTCGCAATTCCGTTTCATGACAGCATGGTACAATAATAAATCGATGTTTAATTTTAAAACACGTCTGTACTTTCAGGCCAACTACGCAAGACACCAGGACATCAATACTTTCTGCATACGCGATGCTCACAGGATCATGCAAACACTCCCCCTAAAGCGCCAGTTCCACCTTTTAAACTTCAGGTAAGTAAAGAATATTTTTTCACTCTGAAGAGTGGCTCACGGATTTCGTATATATATTGTCAGTAGTGACGGCCAGGAAAGCACCAAATCTGGAATTGACGAAACTAGCGCTTTATTGGCCGAACTTGTGCTCTCAAAAACAGCCTACAGTCAAAGAACGGCAACAGTGGCGAACACAGTAGGTGATAGTCGAAAATCTGATCAGTGGGTCAAACGCGTCAGCTTTTAAACATCAGTCATCGAATGTTCCAGAGTAATTGCTGGTGCCCGCGTGTCTTCCACAAAGTCATACCATTCGCGTCGTGCATACATGAAATCAGATTACCCAAGGTTCGGGCACGACAGGAAAACGAATCATCGACAACATTCGAGAAACTTCCGATACGTGTGGGTGCATTCCGCGCTGAACGATAACATTTGTCAGACGGTTAAAAGCGGTCACCCAAAAAAGAGAAACAAATACACGTGTCATTATGGAGCGAATACTCGGCATAGCGTTTTTTTACGGATATGCGATTCGTCGTCTCTTCAATGTATATGTGCATTGCCTTCCTACCTCCTTCAAGCAGTTAGCTGTAAAAGTGTAATGATTGCGGGCAGCACAGTCGTCGATCGTTGAAGTCTACCGCTAAAATACGTCGGCTGTTTATGCATCACTTAACGCACATGCCAACGCACGTCCTAGAGTAGACAGTCCTATTTCAATGAGGCGCGCAAGTTGATTCAACAATCAGCAACAACATTCCAGAAATTTTGGAGAACAACAAGTGGGTCGAGTGACATCTAAAGATGTCAGGTTGTTGGGATGGTGAAGAATATTACTTCAAATGCGGGCTCTAAGACGTTGTCCAACTCATTTCGACGATGGACAGCCGTCCATCGTCGAAATGTGGTCTAATACTAAGACCCTTGGACTATATATGCATAACCAGTTCAACATTCGGGCGTGATAAGGACTGACGCGTAAATATCGCAATTCCATTGAAGTAATAGGAAAACACAATTCTCAAGGATATAAGAAAAGCTGCCGTTATCAAATTTTTAAATATATATCAACACGTATTAAACAGCTGTGGATTGATCCTTTCGAGATGATTGTCGACTTTACTGCCATTAGCAATATATATGGCTGGTGAGTATTTTTTGAACATATTCAGTGGCCGAAGTTGGCAAAAAATTTTTTATTCAAGCACGTTGCATACGTATGGGCATATATGCTGTGACCTAAGTTGGCATCAGCAAAAATTCAACAATGGAACATACAGAATAACACATACACAGGCACCCAACTTGGCCGCAAATATATTTACTAAAGAGCGGTTCATAGGCAGGGGCAAAGATCCTGCCACCCAAGCTGCCGTCAAAGAGGTCTAGTCAAATCACCGTTGCATACTAATTGCTTGGGCTCTGGCGTATTCTGTACGCGACCAGAACGACTGCGCATCATGAAGTCGGGAACGTTTCGCGAATGCTCCGCCAGCTGACTACATCGAACTTACCTGTGTTGTTCTCTTCATGTTTCAGCAGTAAAGACGAGCTTGTAAGCTCTTCGATACAACAAAATCCCCCAATACGTCTGATCACGAAATTATGTGGGGAGAATTATTAGCTTCTTGGAAGATGCTGCCATGTTGTTGGGGCCGTGCACAAATATTAGTACGTTGCCTTTAGTCATAGTCTACAAAACAGGTTTACTTCACCGGGTCTCCTTTCCGCCGTTACTGTAGTCTGGTTTATGGCATTGCTGGGGCACTTGCTCAGACTGTTAGGCAGGCCGACTTCGTCACGAGTGGTCATCGGAAGCGCCATGTCACCACCCGTCTTCGCTTGCTCGCCTAGGCGCCACTATACAATACCCACCTACACACACTTACTCGAGTTGTCCGACATTTGGTTTGAAATTCGGTTCCGGCTAAACAGCAGCTCGCTGCTCTACACTCTAAAGCTAAGGAGAGTATCGCAGAAGTAAAGAGGCCCATTTACTCTTCAAAGAATTGCTTTACTCTCGCACATTGTCGAGTGGAGTGAAATCCATTGTTCCCGCCGGCAGCAATGACAGAAAGAAATGTGCATTTCGCTCTGCCCTTCTGAGAGAGAGTACAATTCCCGTTCAACTCTTTGCGGCAATAGAGGAAAAAACGCAGCGTAAACTCCTGCTTCAACTGTAGGAGGCTGGCCCCAAACATGGCGATGTATCACTCACGCACCCTGAGCAAAGAGCTTACGGTTTTGCTTCTAAGAGAACAGGCAGCCACATTGCGATGAGGAGCGGAGCCAGCGCTCTACTTTTTCACTCGGGGTTGCCCCACCGCGCGCGCGCACAACTCCGCGGAATAGCACAGCATCGGAGAAACGTGATCCGGCCAGTGGGCAGGAATGGAGACTATCCAAGAAAAATCGTGTGTCAACCATCTTGCGCCACCGCGAACACAGGACAGCCATTCCTCATTGGTTGGATACAACAAATTCTCACTTACATGCATACTCTGCGTATATGGCGTGTTGTAACCAGAGAGTCGTCTCGACGTTTAGCCAGCGCTATTGACGATCGACTCGGCAAGCGCGCTGCGTCTCTTAATGTCAATCGAAAAAGCCAGTCGTCGTGATAACTGCATGCCATTTTATCACTTATCGCTATTCGTAAGAGCTTTGAAAATCAGAAACGCATCCAGAACCATGATATGTTCGACAAGATCTAAGGCGAGGGTACGCATAAAATGCTTTTACTAGCCCATGATTCCGAGCCTATGTGGAGCTGGCTTAGCGCGCGTTTCGTGTTTGAATTTAATAATAATAATATTATATGGGGTTTTACGTGCCAAAACCACTTTCTGATTATGAGGCACGCCGTAGTGGAGGACTCCGGGAATTTCGACCACCTGGGGTTCTTTAACGTGCACCTAAATCTAAGTACACGGGTGTTTTCGCATTTCGCCCCCATCGAAATGCGGCCGCCGTGGCCGGGATTCGATCCCGCAACCTCGTGCTCAGCAGCCCAACACCATAGCCACTGAGCAACCGCGGCGGGGTTTGTGTTTAAATTTATTCAGTTGCGCAGTTCCACAGTTCAGTATTCTGTTGCGCAGTTGCGCAGAAATGAAATATCAAAATGAAAGGTTGCATTAATTCTGTGTTACCAGTCGTCTGTCATACGCAAAACAGAGTTGGTCTATTAAACTAATAACTTTGGTCTAACATTTGCATTCTTCAAGAATGCAAAATGCTAGCTTTCAAGCTGCAGGAATAGTCGGGTCTATCGAAAACGAACCCCATTGCATACTTCCTAAATTAAGATAAGTTAGCCTTGAAATTGGTAAGCGTGAGTAAGCTGGCCATAACAAGCCTTGTTGTCCATCCTTATAGGCACATCCAGTAATAGCCCATGAACTGGAGGACCATATTTTCATCCCTACGGAGCATCACGTTTGCAGTGGCACAACCAGATGGTGCATGGGGCACACTGGGCATGTGCTTAGGATGAGTCAGCCTAATGACGCTTAAGACATCTGGCAATGACCAATATTCTATTCATTAGTATGGGTATTGTAACATTGGTGCTGATCGAGGATGAACTCTCGGTTATTTTTTTCTATAAATCTAAAAAATTGTTTAGCAGTTGCCTGTTGCCGTCCTTTAGATGTTTCGCATGCATTTCTGTGCGAAGACTAAGAGCTAAGACTTTCTTTTAGTGCAGGGACTATATTTTTTTACTGTCTTGATGTTGTTCTACACAATGTCCTCGTGTTGACTTAGCACGATATCTTTCAGACATCTTCTTTATATAACGCAAGAAGATGGTTGCAAAGACACGATCATTATTGTCAAAGAGCCAGCCCAGCACGGCTCCACGTGGGGCAGAGGAGCACACTCTAAAGAATCAAAATACATTGCCATGCAATTGGAATACGAAGACTAGGGTGTGGGTATATAGGAAGTACCATTTGACTAATTAACGCCGAAACGTACAAAATACGGTATGGCACACCAAGATGAAAACTCACCAGCTCTAGGCTGTCATCTTGACATGGTATTTTTTTTTTGTAAGGTCTCTGATGGGAAAATCAAGGTTAAGTATGCTCTCTGGAGACAAACACCTAAGGAAGTATCTTGGAAAATTTAGATATGTGTTTCAAAGAAAAGCTGATCAACTTTGACAGGAGTGACCACTTTTTGTCTTGCCTCTCAACAGACATATCTATTCGACAAAAAAATATTGTGCGGCTATAACACTGCAGATTTGCTAACTGACCTAATGCATACTTGCAATGAACACGGTGCCTGTGTTGACTATAAAGCAACTCGTGCTTGGTTAACTGCTGACATTAACATCATCATTTGCAAATGCAAAGCGTTGCCGTTCTGTATTTTAAAGCGCTAACATGAAGCAAACAGGTTTTCAATATCGTCCCTTTTATCAATTTTTCACACCTAACTTTAGAAGTGTGGCTTTTTCCTAAGTTCCAAAAAGGGGAAGCATTGGGGCAGAGTACCCCAGGTTTAAGAAGTCGTTGTCGTTTACGTAAACGCTCACGGAACCAGTTCACTAGAACAGTTCACTGCTCCTGAAGCGGGAGCAAGGAGCAATGCCTCTAACTTTGTACACCATGGTGCGCACGTTACGTTACGTTAATCTGGCACATGTAAAATTCTCCTTTTGTGAAATAGTCACATTTGTGCTGCTGGCAGGCACTTGAGGTTTTCATTAAGGAGGCTCAATCTAGCCACCCAAGCATGCTAGCGGAGGCACGAATGAGTTCAACGCAAAGAACTGAGGTCATTTGCGTGAAACACTTGTTATCCCTTGGAGGATGGGAACACATTGTATTAATCAAGCAAAGGTGCCTTAATTTGATAGCTTCTGCAGGCATAACTTTTATAAGGCAAAATAAAATTACAGCGTTTTTGGACGTAGCAAATTTCCGGACTTAAAGTGCACATTGAGGCACTGTATTAATCTTCCCAGATACATATGTACTTGCTTTAAGACGAAGACGAGATTCTGTGAAGCACCCGATAATTTTTCTTTTACTTTAGCGTACCTTAACCACTTCATTACGAAAAAATCTATCGTTTCAGACAGTTCATTGTGCAAGTATATGTATAGCCGCATGCAAAATCCATGTGCATGGAAGGGATATGTAGAGAAGAATAGTGCATTTCCCAATTTATGATTTGCTTCTTTGGTTTTCTTTTTCGTGTACTGCCCTGCCCGTACTTGTGCTTATGTCGCCTTCGTTAGCACATATTCATCACGTCTAATTTTTATTCACATCTGAAGCCATGCTAGATTGTATTTTCAACTAGTCACCATAATTTATCATGTAATTATGCAAGCTGCTCCTCAGAAGTATAGCGTTCATAGTGTAATGCGGAATGAAAAGCTACCTTATATGACAAGAAATGTAATGCCCAAGATTTTAATGCCAGTGCACCTTGCAGTTACATAATAATTTCCTACATGCTAGATAATAGTGCATTAATTCTATTTATTTGTGAGAAACTGTCATGGTTCAATCCCAACAGCACGAGGAAACTACTTTCGTGAGGACGCCAACCTAATAGGGAGCATGATACGCCTCGGTACCACTTTGGGACCGGGGGGATATTGCTGCAGAACCTCGACAAGACACAAGCTTGGAAACAGTGGGGTGTAGCCCACGCATGAATAGCTTTGTGAAATATTTATAATCAAAGCTAGACTTAAGGTCTCACATAAGAATATACGACACATTTTTAAATGCACCGTAGTCTCAGTCGGCAACGATGTGCAGGACGTTATCAAATGAGCTGCCGGCTTAGAATATGGCACAAAAAAGTTGCTTTCCCAATTTATCTGCGTTACCAGCGCCATGGCTAGCAGTTCATCTGGTAAGCTCTGCCATATAGACGCATGCATTGTTTGCTGGAAATACCTTTGTTTGCCAGTAATTTGGAGCATATTTATCTTCGATAGTAGTGCCAATATTTTATGAGTTTGCGCAAGTTCTGTGTAATTCACTGTATACTTTATTTTTGAAAAGGTGAAGGCAATTGAAAATAAAAGATATTTCTACACTGTAATACTGATGGAACTTCGGAGAATATACTCAAGCTTTACTGCACAATGTGTTGTAAAGTTCATGGATATCACTTTAGTCTGATTTCTTGTGTGTGTCAGTATGTTTCTCGAATTATTATTCAGTTTGTCTTGCGACTGATCATTAAAGATTTTGACATCCTAAGAGAATGTTTGATTTGACTAACACGGTGACTAGGCATTACACCCAATTTACCAAGCATGAGTGCAGGAGTTGCTTATGAAGGAATCAAATATCCGCTACATGCAAGTATTACGATTCCTCTCTAATGCGACCATGACTCTACATCGTGAGTGCTTTCACGCTAGTTGGAAGAGTACTAGCACTCCGTTCTGAAGAAGCTCATCTCTGTCAGGAGTACAAGCACTCTGTTGGGCGGAGTAGAAACGCCCGGTTTGGAGGAGTAAAAGTACTCGGTTTGGAAGAGTGAGTAGAAGCACTTGGTCGGGGGGAGTACTATTATCCTTTTGGGGCAGAGTATTTGCCCCTTTGCGGAAGAGTACTAGCACTCACTTGCGGTGGAGCCTGCGCTGTTCTGCTGTCAAAGGAGGTCGAACTAGCTGAAGAGGAACTGAAATACGGCAAAAGTAGATACTCCCTCGAAGAGAGTTCCCGGAACTCTCTTCCCAGAACCCTTTGAACCAATCACTACCTAGTGACCCATATTGGTGGGATAGAGGTTAGACGCGTCCATAAACTTGGTGAACCTCCTGCAAACTTGCTAATAAAAATAAAGCTTTCACCCTTATAATGAATGACACCCAGGGATCTATCAATTTGCCTTCCTATATTTCTCATCAATTTCCCGCAAACCTGGGTGTTCAAATACTCCATAGAAAAATGGAGTAGAAGGAGAGAGGAGTATACGTTTGACAATTTTGCTGGCAGAATACATTTTCAAAGCAACCGTCATTGTTGTGCGTCCCCCCGAGGAACTGGCCACGTTCGACGAGCAGCGGCGAGAGCTCGCCCGTGAAAGGGCTCGCCATCGCTGCGCGGATGCAGTGGTTAAGGCCGACATAGCGGGAACGTGCGCACACGTTGCGTCACGTTGGTGAGAACAGCGTCTATAGTTTGGCCGATGGCTTGGCACACAGGCGCCGCCAACGTAACCGGACGCGGCCAACGTGTTACGACGTGCCCGGCGTCTAACGACGCTTGCCCGCGCGCCGATCGCGTCCAGGCAATCCGGCAGCAGCGAGGAGATGCCGGGCTCAGGGAGTGGGAGGCCGAAGCAATCCGGCACCGCTACCTGTATAAGAAAGGCTACGATGCTCGCCGGGATCAAACCAGTGCCAAGAGCTGACTCCACGCAATTTCCCGCGCGCGTAAGGCTGCACAGAACACTTTAAAGGAACCAAGCTGTATCGCTCTAGTTGTTGTGTGCTGTCGCAAGCGAGCAGCACAAATAATTTGCCCAATACGAGAGCCTGTGGGAAAGTGCCTTTAGATGCCGTCGCTGTAAGCGACGGGGCACGGCACTAAGCCTCCCTACCGAACCCATACACAAGAAAGTTTTCATTCAACGGCATTGTCCCCGCGCGACGTGTTCACGCGCCGGTGCGACCGTTGAACTAGCGGGGGGTCAAAGCGGAACACATTAGTTCATGTATGCTGGCTTCCCGCGATCAGTCGCCATAACATCCGTGTGGCCATTAATGGCCACGGTGAAGGTCCACAGTAGAAGGTCCACAGTCCACCTTGAACGGGCTTTTGTAGGGCTCCATAATCGATCACGGGATGCCATCGCGTTACAAAAAGACGTGGTTTCCTGAAGCAACGTCATTGCTTACGGCGACGCCATACGTGCAAGGTTTCGGACGGCAGGCGTAGTCAAGCGGAACAACTTCGGTCACACGCACAGTGCACATACGTGCTCGACGAACCTCTTTCATGCCGACACGGGTCACAGAGACGCGAGACTTGGTAGATACCCCTTTTCGAAGGAATTCTTCGACGTAGATTTGAGTCACTGGGCATGTGCCGCTCAATCTATGCTGGTATCCCGCGAGCCGCTTTGATGACAACTTGAGCCACTGGGCACGCGCCAGCAGGTGTGTGCTTCACTGTTTGTGTAATGCGGGCTGCCATTCACCATTTCGGTTGCAGTGCATCCGAGGTATTCTTGATAGCGAAGCTAATTCCGAGAAGAGCGAGGGGAACCTCGTCAACCATTGAAATTCGGGTACCGCTAGGGATGAGTGCAGCCTTCAATTTCCCGCAGAAGAGTGCTATGTGGTTGTGTGAACATGACGTACGGCGAAAACGCTTGTTAATGCTCTGAACCACTCGCGCTAAAAGTGACGACTGCGGACTGATGGCAACACTGAGGACACCAAAGCGAGTGATACACCCGACACTGGAAACTGAAGCCGCGGTGGATGGCGTGATATGGCCTACCATGTTCGCCTCGAACCAGCGTATACAGCGGTCTACGCAGGTGAGGATGTAGCGCTTTTCTCGCGATGAAGGAAATGGGTCGAGGTGGACGTTGTCAAAGCGACGATCTGCCGACAATCTTGCAGCAGTCCGTAAATGTTGCTTTCTGCAGCTGTTGGCAGGCAGCGACATATGTTTGTGCTTGTGCTATCGCGGGAGGAGCTCGCATCCCCATCAGCGTAGGCAAATTTGCACTCGTTTCTTAAATGCGAGGTAATTAAAGTGGCAAGTGTTACACTGAATAACATGGACTTCTAATTGCGATCTTTCAACAAAATTTTAGCAAGAACAATGCAGCGGTAAGCGGCAAATCTTTTTTCGAACACGATAATCGAAATGTTGAGTACTCTGTATCTGATTTTCAACCTACCTTGGGTAACTAGGTAGTGTGTGGTCGAATGGGTAGCGCATCGGGCTTTCGTCTCGAAGCAGTAGGGTTCGGAACCAACAGTCGGAACAACTTGGGTCATATGCTATTTAGCAATATGCACATACTGCTGCTGTTCAACCAATCTCTTTCACGCCGACATGGGTGACTGTAGACGCGGTATTGGGCAAGTGCTGCTGTTCCAAAAAACTCTTGGATGCCGATTTGGGTTGCGGCGTTTATGCAACTCAGTCTATGCTGGAATTATGCGAGTCGATTTGAGGCCAGCTTGAGCCACTGGGTACGCACCAGTAGGTGTGTGCTTCATTGTTTGTTTAATCGAGGCTGCCGATTCTGGAAGAGAGAACTAACGTATTTCTGTTTTTGTGCGCAGCCTGCCACAGAAGCCGGCCAACAATCGGCTGCCACCAAGCACCCTCCTACCGCAGCCGGGCCTCCATGATTCAGCACCAATTGGATCCGGCTTGCCAGCGGTGAAGGCATCCTCAATCACCGGGTTCGACGCTGAGGCAGTCGGAAGTGGAATTTCGGTGGAAGTCACCGAACACCGCGACGTGTCCGGCCTGGCGATGGCGTCCTCCTCCAAGTCTGGCAAACGTAAGCGAAAAAACCTTCCGAACCACGCAATAAATATTATTTCTGGGACATTCTGGGATCACATTTGGATGCGAAATATACTACTGCTTCAACAAAAAACTAGTGCATGCGGCATCTAAGGGCACGTACCATTAAAACTTGTTTATGTCGTGATACATTTGGGAACTTTATTCACCTTAACGTACTCTCCATTTGAGCCAATTCACTCGCCTTCCTGCTTTGTGCCGATTGTAGACTCATGGCCTTCAGTGCTTCTGTTTTTACATGTACATTTGAAACACATGAAACAGTGTTGTAAGGGTGGGAGACCAAACATCTATCTACACAGCACTAACTGTATGGAAGAAGCAAATTGTAAAAGCACTGAAGGACATCATCTTATTACGATATCTTTGAGCGCTGCTCAAGAGAGGAGCCGCCGCGAGAACGACGATGAAGTTGGTCGGTGAGCTTGGCGCGATCGCGTGTCGGCCTGGCTGCCTGGCTCCAGTGTATATAGCCTGTAAATAGCCTCTTCTGTGTGTGCCTTTCCACAAGCAACATTCTGGTGGAGGTCAGCGATGCCCGTCCTCACTACGGAACTCCGAAGTGGTCGGCACACCGAGCTTGTCACCATGCCTCCCGGTGACGCGCCCGCCTCTGCAACGGCTTCAGCTTGTCCCACTGCTCCAATTGTCACGGTTGCCCCCCCCCAGACACACACATCGCGACCCAGGTCTGTTCTCTGGCCTGGAGGGACAGGATGTTGACAACTGGATGAAGCACTATGAACACGCCAGTGCTAATAACAGGTGGGACCCAACGATTATGCTCGCCAATGTAATCTCGGCGGCACCCCACGCGTGTGGCACCAAACGCATGACGACGAGATAACCAGTTGGGACCGCTTCAAAGAAAAGCTCACGGACCTGTTCGGCGACCCCATTGGGCGCAAGGCTGCCGCGAGAAAGGCTCTTGCGTCTCGTGTTCAGTCATCTACGGAGCCGTACGTTTGTTACATCCTCGTCGTCTTGGCTCTATGCCACAAAGCTGACGATGCTATGTCCGAAGCTGATAGTGTCACATGTTCTAAAAGTCATCGCCGACGACGCTTTCAATTTGCTTGTTTTCGGCAATGTCTCGACTATCGACGCCATCATAAAAGAATGCCGTCGCCTTGAACAAGCCAAGCGCCGCCGTATCCCACACATCACCCGGCTACCCAACACTGCTGCTACGTCGATATGTGAGGGTCGACCACGTCAGACCACCACCTGTGACGTCACCCGTGAACTCGAGGCCGCCTGTTCACCAGCTTTCTCCTCGACACCTCCCGATCCGCCAGCAACCACCATTCCGATGATTCAGGCCGTCGTCCGACAGGAATTTGAGAACATGGATTTGAACTTCGTGTGTTCCACGTCTCAATCCAGAGTTCCCCAGTGTCGCCGCAACCCGTCCGATTGGCGTACCCCTGATGACAGGCCGATCTGCTTCCACTGCTGTCGCATCGGCCACGTCGCTCATCACTGCCGCAACCGATGGCCACCACCTCCTCGGACATACGCTGCCTCTTATTCGCGCACCATTGGACCTTCCGTTCCCTATACAACCCGCCATGAACACACTGCCACTGATGCTCCTGCTCCAAACCTTCGCTACAGCCCCTCGCCCTCACCTTGACGCCATCAGTCTCGTTCGGCCGAACCCCATCGCTTCTCTTCGCCGCCTATCGCCTCCCGGATTCAGCCGGAAAACTACGCACTGCAGCTTCTGGAGCTGAAGCTGCGTTGTCGACCCTGCCCTCAAATCCTCTGCTCACGTTACCTACTAACCGAAACCTTCTTGACGTTGACGTTGACGGCTATCCTGTCACAGCACTCATCGATACAGGAGCACATCTTTCTATTATGAGTGCTGCCTTCCGACGACGACTGAACAAGCTCCTCACCCCAGCGTCGGCACGCGTCGTCCGCGTTGCGGATGGTGGTACTGTGCCTGTCATCGGCATGTGTACGGCACGTGTCATCATCGCCGGCCGGCACACTCCTGTCGTCTTCACCGTAATTGTTCATTGCCCCCACGCCCCCATTCTCGGCCTCGATTATGTCTCCGCGCTTTCCGCCCTTATTGACTGCTCTTCCAGTACCCTTCGCCTTGAGATGCCGATGCTCGCAGAACCTTATGACCCACCCCACTGCCGCTTTCGTCCCACCGGCTTTCTTCGCCCCTCCACCAAAGTCAGTAGCCTACATAAACTGTCTTTCCCACCAGTACCTGATGGAGAGTACTTCGTAACTCCACTGCCCGACGTTCCAATAATATATGACGTTACAGCGCCTCACAGTATGCTTAATAATACTGAGAACCGCACTCGCATGCCTGTCTGTAACTTTGGATTGGCAAAGCAAATTCTACCGCAAGGTATTGCGGTATTGCAGCCTTGCCACCGTCGAACCATCGATGGTTCTCGCAAGTTTAGCATGTCCCTCGCGCCAGCCTCGGGTGCCGATCCCAACATAAAGAAAATGGTTGCGACGGACCTGTCCTCTGCACAGGCTGAAGAGCTTTGCCAAGTATTATCGTCCTACCGAGATATTTTCGACTTCGACGATCGTCCTTTAGGCCAGACGCTCGCGGTCAAGCATCGTATTCTTACTGGCGATGCTACGTCTATTCCCCGACGACCGTATCGAGCTTCTGCGTCGGAACACCGAGTAATTCAAAACGAAGGTCGGCAATGTATTCCCGAATGCTCTCTCCGTCCCTTTGCTTGCGCATGAAGAACGAGAAACTCGCCGCTATTTCATTAACTTGAGGATTGTAATGTTCCTCGAGGTATTCAACGACTTCATCGTAAGTCTGGCTGTTCACTGGGAAGGCGTCCTTGCAACATGCGCACGACATTATTACTCAATGAAGACACCAGCAGAGCTCGGCGTTTCGCCGTATAGGTAATTCCATTGCCCTCAAAATAAGCTTCCAGCCGTATCCTGTACGTGCTCCAGCTGCTCATCGTCTCGTCGGAAACCGGTGGGTGAGATGCCATCATTCGATCCTGTCAGTCGCTGACCATGCTCACATGAAGTCCCGCCCTCGTCGCCACTGCTGTTGCGCGGGTAACAACAACAGACGCTGAGGTGCAAGAAATGAAATGGTTTATTGAAGATAGCGGGGCTGCTTTTATTCCGTACGAATCAGTAGGTGCATGCGCACTTCGTGATGCGATAGGCGGGCCTGCAATGACGCGATACGGCAGCTTCGCTCGTCATCCTTCACATAGTATAAGGGCATTGAGTTTTATCCCTGCTCGACAAGGTGGCCTCTTTCGTCGATGACGGCGGTACATAAATCGGTTAGAATTTGTTTTTCACATGAACTAACTTATACAGTAAAGTGACCTCGAAAGTGTGCGTGGTATAAAACATTACGCGAAATATTAAATTGTGTGGGTGATAAGACTCGAAAACGGCCAGCGCAGACGTCACAGAAATCGTATATGCGTTGCGGATCGCCTAACTGGCGTGTTTCCTCATCGCTACCAACGGTGTCGGGAAAACTAATCGTATTTTCGCTCAAGAGCAGCATAAATGTTCCATCAGCGGCAGTCAACGGAGCCGCACTGTTAATGCGGCCTCACTGAACCACGTCTGTGGTATTTGCATAGACGTGTAAAAAAAATAAAAACGAGAGCTACGCAAACACACTTGCTTTCAATTCTGAGCGAAGTTACGCAGTATTCCGAGCTTCCATGCAGGGGCGCCGGTTCTGGGTGGAGCTACGCGTCGCTCGCACCGTACGACGAGTTGCGCGCATAATCGCAGCATGTGTATCGCGCTTTACTCCATGAACTATCTCTTACCTCTTTATAGGCGTAGGAATTACATGCGCCTCGGAGATAGAACCCCAAAGCGCACGTAGAAAACGTTACCTGGAAAGTTCAAGCTGGAACTGGCACATTACACAACCAACATGTTAAGAGAAAATGCGCGAACTGAATCCCGGAGAGCACCACACAAGATCACAAGGGCGACGAAGAGATCCAATAAAACGGCGGCGTTCAGTCAGGTGACGGACTAAGTGCACAGCAACGCAAAGCGTGCATACAACAAATAGTGCCGATTCGTCTGGTTAAAGACAGTCACTGATCTGTTCTATGGCACCACCACAAGCACCACCACAATATGTCACGTTGTGACAGGGTAGCTCTGGCATAAACAGAATATACCGTGCAAATTCAGTCTGTGTTATCTGGTGTCCTGCAGCTGTCCAAATTTGACACCCTTCAACTCGGCGGCGAAGGGGCCAGCAGGTGCGGCGTTACCAACCCTGGCGGGGGCGCGGAGGGGGAACGTGATTGCAGGCTACGGCGGCGTAGGTCGTTGCGTTGACCTGTGGCTAGTACGTCGCGTCGTCAAGTCTTGTTGTGTCGGCGTATGCTTGGCTTCCAGGCTTCGCCTGAATCGCGGCGTGTCTTTGCTTCGCCGTCGACATAGATCTTGAAGCATCGTCGGCGGAGGATCTCCGGAATTTCGAAGTATAGCAACCACACCAGCATCGGTTGCTGCTTTTAGCGCGTAAGTGCTAAGGGACCCTGAAGTGAATGGACCAGAGTACTGTCGTCGACGGTTGTCTTGGGGTCCCACTGAGTGGCGGCGACATAGGCGGCGATATCACGAGGCGGAGTACCTTGTTGTGGGCGGTCCATATTTGCCGCAAACCTTCGTTGCCCGAAGTCGTGGTGTGGACATCGGTGGTGTACACTGCCAGCTTCTTCACCCTGCTAACAGAGGGGGCTAGATAATAGAGGGTGGTTAGAAGTGCGTAATACATATGTCTTCCTTGAGTATCTACGCTGGGCGAAGGGCGGACAAGTTGGCGTTTGCGGGGGCGAACGACGGAAGTGCAGCGTTGCAAGCCCTTGGGCGGTGCGGAAGGGGAACGCGACTGCAGGCTACAGCAGCGTAGGGCGATTCAGGGACTCCTAGTGACTGCTTTATCTCTCTAGATGTCAGCAATGGAAGAGTACTTGAGGCTTGTCAAGGGAGCAAATGTCCCATAATGTTCTGATGGCCTCTCGTAGCTTTTCGTAGCCTATTGCTTGGATTTCACTGACTTTTGTATTGGCAGGCGGGCGTTTCCAGCGTCTTAAGGAGACGCGTGCCTTCCATTCAAAATTCTCCCATAGTCTTGGGATGATTCCGAATGAATCTGTTGAAAAGCTCGTGCTACACATCACGCACCAGGAAGTAAACTATCTTGGCCTCAGATGTCCGAGTCGGGGTGGCGGCAGTCATCTATTCGGTGTAGATCGCCACGTTATGGTTTGGGATGTGCCCACGATTCCAGTATCGCTTCAGGCCTCTTTGCTGGCGATGCTCGTGAAGGTGTTCAAGAAGGTGTTGCGGAAGTGGTACGACGTTCTCAAAATGACGCATTTGACCATCTCGTGGTGGCGTCTTCTGAGGGAAATCCGCAGCTTTCCGTTCGAGTTCAAGCTATTGAATGTGCCGACCCTTTCGTATATTTCCCGCCGGCTTTCTGGGTCCTCAAACGATGGTCCGCAGAAGGTCGGTGGCTGCTTGGGCTACTGCTGCACCATGGAGGACGCTGGGGCTACCATTATGATTGTTGACTTAGCCACAGTCTTCCTGGTCGTCTCGGTAGAAGTCCGTGCGCCTGCCAGCAGACCTTGTAGCCAATGGCTTGTTCAGTGGTACGGGGCCGACGCTGGTGCGGTTTCCTGAGTGTTGATTTTCAAGTAACAAAATTTAGTAGACTGTGTCACAATTTTGTGACACAGCCTACTCTGAGCAATTTGTGGCGAAGCGCACTCTGCAACTTCTCTGCGCAGCTTCTGCCTCCTCATTGTCCACCCCGGCGAAGCATGGCTTTGTTGAAATGCGTAAGCGATAAAAAACACCGCCACTGTAGCGTCACCACCTACCACCAGAAATAGCGAAGAGACAAGGGAGGCTGCGTGGCTTGAAAGATGCACTTGCTAACCGGACGCGCGAAGCTCCGGTACAGTGATCTGCTGCTGCTGCTGCTGCTGCTATGTGGGGATTCTTTGCTAAGTCAACGCAACATCCCACAAGTTCAATTAGTTCAATAGCGCAGTTGGGCCAAGCGGAGGAATTATAAGAATGGGGATGCATACTGCCTTACCGCACACGTGCATGTGAGAATTACGTAGGTCGCTTGTGTTCGGGGTGCTTGTGAAATATCATCTAGCGACTGCACCAGCTTCTGTACATCCAGCTTCACAAGGTGAAATGGAGACGATTTTTTTCGAGCGTTTCGAGGTCTTTGACGCACAAAAGGACTGTGAACTTATGTCAAATGTTTTTTTACGTACGTTCTCGTGTCATTAGGTCCTGGTGTGTGCATGTCGTCCCCTAAATTTTACCGAGCGCACGGCTATCCCGCCCGTGCTGTAATCAATCTTAATTGCAATCGATGCTCGCAGGATCCAAGAAACCAAGGAGACGTCTCGTGACAAAAAGCAGGCGTGCTCCGCACTGGGTTCCTTCTACCACTCCTGCAACACCGTAGACGCGCTCGTCATGCAATCCTGCAGTGGGGTGTAGGCTTTCTTCAAGGTCACGGTGAACAATGGATGCCTAGTTCACTTACAGCTACGGCATGGTCAAATCACAAATAAAAGGAAACACTGGTGGGTGCTGAAGTGTGGCTTTTCATGGGTGCTTTTGATGGAATGCACAACCTAACTTGAATTGAATTCAACGGCTGACGGCAGGTCAGATGATGCAAAAACCGCAGTGAATGCAGTCGACAAAGCTGAAACCAGTGACAAAGCTTGCAAATATCGCCATGCAAATATCTCCTGGGATATATATCAACGTAGTGACATAATCGGGAAAAAAGTCAGTTTTTACGTCTGATTTCCGGCTTTTACGGCTTTTTACGGCTGATTTGTCAGCCGGCTAATCTTGCAAACATTTGCTCACCAACTAAATTAACAAGGATAGTGTCGCACGTGCGCAAGCAAACATGAACATATCGCGCTCGATGACCCCGGAAACTAGCTGTCTTAACGCTTAAGTGAGGAAGAACAGCTGAAGCGATGAGCGAATCAACCTTCGCGCTGCCTCTCATTTCAAAGCGAAGTAAGCGGCGAAAGCACATGTTACACGAAGCGCTTTCAGGACAGGGCCTGCATGGGGGCGTGTGGACGCGCCATGCCCCGGAACTGTCAGAGTAGAAGAGCGCACGCTTCCCTGTCCCCCCCCCCCCCTCCCACCCCGATGCCTTGCGCGCGACGGAAGACTGCGCGCTTCCTCCCCTCTCACAGTCGCACGCGGCTGCGCCATATTCAGTAGCCGCTGTGGTAGAACGTCGTCCTCCCTGCGCTTTTCCAGTGGCTTCTGCGCGACGGAAGAAGCCACGCCTCCTCCCCGCTTTCCTCGCTTGCCCGCGTAAGGCATTGCAGTTATCAAGCCCAAAATAGCAAATAGGGCGATGACAGAAAACGGCTCTGTAAGCCACAATCTGTCACTGTCCGAAAAACTGTGTTCGCAAGTGTTTTCTCAGGTTAATTGCTCAATAAATGCCATACGACGCATTGACAGCCCTTGCAGTATACGAAGGGCAGTATAGTATTCTTGAACATACATATCGAGACACAAACGGCGCAGCTCGCGTCAATGTGAAGCACGCTGCAACATAGGCAGACGACACTTGCTGTGTGCCGGAAGTGTTTGAGGCTAGCGACAAATTGTCCTTGAGCATTCGTTTTTCTTTCTTTCTTTTATGGAAACAAAATTGCATTCCTATTATAACGAGCAACATTTGTTCACCATGAAGTTTGGAAAATTATCAATGCCGTGCCCTGGGTAGCCATTTGGATAGCTCGCCCTACAGACGTCGTATGGTAAGCGAGCGTGAATTTGTAAGGGGTGGCTGAATACTGAATACTGATTTTACCGCGGTGCAGCTGCAATCAGTAGCTATGTTCATACTTAAACCGTATGGTAAATTACGGGCTTACACATGCAGCGCTTTAACGCGCCACTTATTTATCTAAAGGACAACCCCAACGACTCATAATCTTTGTACCGAGCAGGGTAGTCGGAAACCCTAGAGGCCCCCTTAACGGTGGAGCCGACGTATGCAGAAATACTTAACTACTACAGAGGAAGGAGACTTAAATACCCCCCACCCCACACATCGCTCACACAACATGAGGCACTAAGCTGGCGAAGACTGCAAGCAGGTACGTTCTTCAACCTGCACACATTACACAAACTGTTCCCTACCCAGTACAGGGATACATGTCCGTGGTGCGGAACAACCCCTACGTTATACCACATCACGTGGGAATGCAAGCGTAATTTCGCATTCCATAAAGTAAATAACCCAAGTGCGGAACAATGGGAGGGTCTGCTCACCAGCAGCGAGCTCGGAGCCCAACGGGCAATTGTGCAGCACGCCTGCGAGGCAACAAGACTCAGCGGTGCCCTGGAATAGGGGCGCCGACCTTGTGAAGCGGCCAGGGCTCGAAACACGAAGACACCGGCCCACCGCCAATCTCTCTGAGATATAGAGAAATAAAGTTTTTCCATTCCATTCCATGTAAAAAATCGCCGAAATTATTTCAGGGTCCCTTTGAGACTGCAGGTTAAAGTATCAAAAACAGCATGCCTAACTGAGTAGTGTGAGCATGCCTTGAATTTTCAAGAAAAGAACTATTTTCTGACTGAGTTGTGCGCGCAAGGCCCTTTTGCCCATGATTAAGCGTGATTTGCATACATACAAAAGTGTTTACTTGTTGCTAATAAAGCATTGGTAGAAGCTAGTGTTTGTGTGTGCCTACTCTCTTTCCTTGTCATCAATGTGATCAAACCATCTTAACTAAGGAGGTAAGGTTCGTAGTTTTACTGACCGTATAAATTTCGGTAAATATTCACTTATTAATTAAATGATAAAGCATCGTGTGACACGTGCGCACACAGGCAATTATGAGCAGATCTCATCCGATGACCGTGACCAACGCTGTCTCAACACTGCAGCTATGGCCTCTTCCTTCAACGCATTTCCAAGAACTTGAGATTACGCGACTTTTCGCATGCGCGAAGGCTGTGGGCAGGCGTGGCTGGGCGCTGTACGCCACGGCTGCGTACCCTTGATGACGTTACCGTGCTGAGGTAGCTAAAGAACATGTGCCGAGGTTTATTGGCCGTACACCATGATAATTGAAAGCGTAAACATACTCCAAAAGATGTCTTTCCGTGCACTGGGGCATGACTTGTGTAGAACTTCACCAGCTGCATGTGTTACGAACAGTGGCTGCAAATAATAATGTAAGGAGTAAGCTATATTGAGAAGATAGAACAATGACAATAAGCAGGCCAAACTTCAAGAATGCGATTAGCCATATATGCATATGCCTTCCTATATGTCTTGCAAAGTACAGCATAAATAGCGGCGAATTTTTTAAACTACGTTAAAAACTGTCATTTGCCGTTGTACCACTAGAACTCACATACATTCCAATTAAAGCTTGATCACGAACAGGGTTCAAGACCCCGTAGAGTGGATAGTTCAGGTGCAAGTTGTTCTTTGCACCCAAGAGCGTTTTCATTGCGTCAGTGAGCACTGGAAATTTTGCCGGGGCCACTTTCGCAAGCTGGCTCCATCCTTTCAAAAGTGCCTTTCTCGACATTGTCACTCCCACGAGGGCCCACCTGGGAACAGAAGAAAGACGTAGGGCCTGTACAGCCCATAAACATTTGCAGAACAAGAGATTTAGAATTTTCTAAACATATCTAAAAGACATATTTAAAAATACATTATGGTGTTTTACGTGCCAAAACCACGATCTGGTTGAGATACGCTGTAGTGTGGGACTGCAGAATAATTGGGGCCACCTGCGGTTCGTTAACGTGCACCTGAATCTAAGTACACGGGTGTTTTCGCATTTCGACCACATCCAAATGCGGCCGTTGCGCCTGGGCTTTGATACCGCGACCTTGTGCTTCACAGCCCAACACCATAGCCAGTAAGCAACCATGGCGGCTGAAATATCTTGGAAAGAAACATTGGAGAGAAACATTGTGGTATGCTGCAGCAGTTAGTTACATGTTTACGGCAGAAAATAGTTTTTTTGCGTCCTGATTAATTTTCCTTTATCATTTCCCCACTTAAATAAAGAAATACAAATATCTTTTATTAGGCTTTCCTTGCCGTATTATCTGTTGATTTAACATGATTGTGTTTCACAAGGTTAGGCCCCTCAGTGCCCTCTGTCGTCAATTTCATAGTGAGTCTCGAATCATGCAGGTCTGATGCCTTCAAATAGCATACAGGAGTTTATTGCTAGTCTGCCTAGTCATATAGTTCACGTACTATGGGTCGTCATTGGCCAAAAGGATGTTCCACATCCAATAGATTGGCCTTAGTAGCACTGTTAACACTCCAAGGGTTATACATATATGAATAACCAAGAATCGAGACGTTGAAAGAAAATCTAGATCTAGTGCAGAGGTTATGGGTTCGACTCCTATCGGCAGTAAGTTGAAATTCGGAGCACTTTCATTTCGATTGATCTTTTCTAGACACAGCACAAAGGCAAAGTAAAAGCTCGCGTGCATACTACTACGGTGATCACCGTGGCCCTAAATTTTTTTTTCTTTCTTTCTTTTTTTCTCATGTGACAACAAAGTGATAGCCATCAAGTGAAATTCTGCAAAGCTCCATGGCATTACATTTAATCTCTTGTGATGATGGGAGTTATCAGCGGCATAAAACTGTTTGAGTGCGAACTCGTTCTTACGAATCTATTGAAAAAAACAGCGCTAAAACATGGTCGAGAAAGGAAGAAGACACAACGAGTGCTTTTTGGGCGATAGGTTCAGACATGGATGCTAACGATACACATTATATTAGGACTTCACGTAATGTTTGTAGCCGGAAAGAGAAACGCATAATTCCAACGAAGGCAGCAACAAGTTTGTTCAGGCTTGAACCCTGATGTGCGCTTTCAAAGACATATGAAAAACGCAGCCTTGAAATGAGAGGTCATCCTGTTCGCTCTTTGTTTGACAGTTTCCCTACCGCGCCCATAGTGCATCGTTAGTGCGCTAACGATGGCTTGAAATGCCGCTTTCGAGACTTTGCGAGCCGCTCCCGGACACACTGCGCTATCGGATGTGAAGGAGGATAACTATTTTTTTTCCTAACCACTTCAATATATTTGCCAGAGGCGGTAATATTTTAATGACCTTTGAAGTTGCCCTTGAAATGGCTTTGAAATGCCCTTGAAAAATGGCTGCCTCCGGACGTGGCGGCGCTCGTGCTTCGAAAGATCGCAGATCTCATGATTCCGCTGCGTCTGCGCCTGCTTTACGACGACGACGCAAAGCAGCCCAGAATATCAGCCCGGTCAGCCCGGCACGCCCAACTGTAGCACTTGTAGTTGAATTCTTCTGGTGGAATACCTGTTCGATAAAAATTTGAGGTTTTCATAGATAGTTCCTGTTAGACGGCAATCCATATTGTATATCTCTTAATTATTGTTGCATATATTTCTTAGTAGATACAAGCGTTTCTTTACAAAATTTCTTCATTCGTATCCCACAAGCTTGATTCTGGCAATTTATAACTTTTTATAACATGTACCTCGCTAATAAAACTTTTATTTGTGAAAATACATAAAATATTATTACATTACATTAATATTACATAAAATATTCAGTGCAGTATTTTTTTCAGAAGAAAAAAGATCTGGCGTAATCGGCAAAAACACCTATTTTTCCTATGTTATGGAAAGATTTAAACAAAAAGCAACTGCTGGATGATGCATTGCTATTCCAATGTGCACATTCCTGCCTTCAACCCTGCTTGAAGAGACATGGGGCTTGCAGAAAGTTCTAAGGATAGTGCAAAAGATACATTTTTCTCACAGTATCATTTCATGTATTTATGAAACTAGCTAAGACAGAGGACATGATAGATATGTTTAACTTTGGGCAAGCAACAACAGCTTCATCTGTTTTCGCGGCTTGGTTTATAGAGCTTTTCTTAGCCTTTTAATCAACTTGGATTCCTCTGTAAAGTAAATAGGTTATGCAATTATGAAAGCAATCACCTAAGGTTCTTTAGTATATCTCAAAAGACAAGTGCTTTTGATTTCACCACAGTAAAAATGCAGCCACTGAGCCATGGCAGCAAGTGAAATGAAATTTGAATTGGACAAATGAGCAAGTTAGATGGAATGAAGAAGCGACCACTTAATTGCCACTTAAACACAGACCATGGAGCGTGTTGGTTCGGTTCCCACAGCGAGCTGGCTGTTTTTCAGTCCACCTTATTTTCCATTTACCCTATCATTTGTACAGTCCAGTTAAAAACAAATAATTTTCGCCAGGCTATCCTTGGCTTCATATGGCTGTGACTAGCAAAAATAGGGTATCTTGTTTTGCTGGCTACGAACCAAGCAACACTGGGTTACAAGAAACAGTTGGATAACCTCAATGGTCATTTAAACACGCGTTTATCACCTCCAAGGTGCACATAATGATATAACCCAGTAGTGGATAGAAATAAGTAAGAACCATTACTGTAGCAGTGTGCTTAAAACGGAGGATGAGTTGCCTGCAAGAACAAAAGCTGGAATAAACCTTACAGCAGGTAGTAGGATAAACGGAGAAGAAAAATTACTTTCTAGGTTTTAGCTTCCCCCCCCCCCCCCCCCAAGGAAAAAGAATATACATGGCTTGAAGTATAAGCCAGCGCAAAAGAAAGTGCGGACGGCCGCTCTGAATTATTTACGATGCTTGAAGCCGCGCAATCTGGTATTTAAAAAAAAAAGACAGTTCGTGCTTGCAGGTTGTATTACCCCATTTGGTTGACATCTTTGATTGTTTTATTGAATAAAACAACAGTGCGCACAAAATATTCAATTTGTAGCATGCAGTTGAGTTGTCACTGTAAATTTTCATAGTGAGCAGAGTTGTACTGTATTGCGACCAAGTGAAACTCACACATTTCCTTACTTTGTTGTGTGCCAACACGCCAAAGGCACAGTGCAAAGTGGAGAATTAGGAAAATGCAGCGTGCTGTTCTGACGTTCTGCGACATTTTTCTCACCTGCCTTGGTAAGAAACAACTGACAGTGTTCTGCAGCCCAATAGGATCAGTGAACAACAGCAAAAAATGTGCTGTAAACAAAGATACTAAAATCCATTGGGGATGATGGAAGGAAAGCAACGCATATTGTGCCTTTATCTACAGCCCTTTAACCCTTGTGGCAAACATGAGAACAAAATTTTGCTTTTTATCAAAATGCCTTTTTTTGTCGTTTTAAAAATGTTTCTATTACTAACCTTTCTAGAAAACTATGTGCCAGAGTATTGTGAAACCAATACTGTGAACTTAAATTGTTAGACCATTCTACGTTGTATCCGTGAAAAATTATCCTGATGTTCTCTTGTTACAGGTATGATAATTTCGAACAATTCATTATCTTGGAGGATGCTGATACAAACTGAAGTCATCCACATATGAAATAAAGCTGCCAATTTTAACAATAATCCTGTCAATAGTTTCCTAGAAAAGGCACACAAAAATCTAGTCTATCTCGAATGTCATAGGTAACTAAGAAAATATTAGAGAGTATAGCTATTAAACTACTGTAAATAAAGAGAATGCTCATCCGGCACAAAAAATGTTTGATGAATATATGCAGCAGCTTTCACAACAGAGTGCTGAAACTGTATTGACCTATATTAGCCCCGAGAACGACCTAGAGGGGCGCTGCGAGCGCCGCTCACGTGACGTCAGGGCACGGACTCGCGCCTGTCGTCTGCTACAGTTTTGGCTGTGTCCGGACGCCTTCTGCAGTGTTCCCGTTTGCTCTCGTTCCCAATGCTTGTATACTTATGAGGGGAATCTGACATATATATTTTACGATGTCTTCATTCGCGAAAATGTAATCAAGGAGCTTATTTTCTAGACGACAATACATTTCTCGAAGGCAACGCCATAGTGTCACTCGAGGGAGCTCAGACCAGCCCATTACGGGTGCAATATGCATGCCACAAACGCTGACTATATATGGCTTCTACAATATTTATCTTGATTTTAACCCGCTAAAACATGTTTGCCCACGACGAAAAGCTCACGGTATATCGAATTTTTCTATTTCTTCACAGAAACCCTCGGAAGTAACACGAGGACTTAACTACCACTGCAGTTTAGATTCGGCCGGCACCACTTGCATTTTTAACTGGCCCTCAAGATTAAGCTGTTCTTCACTGGTTAAATTTAATTTCCAGTAACCTGAAGCAAAGCTGATTGAGGTGTACAGCTGTTTGCAACACACCGAAAGGAATGTACCAATATTTATTCCCTTTCCGTGCTACACGCTCAACTCACTTGAGCAGTTTACTGGTGCTTCTTGCTTGAGAAACAGACATGATGAATCTGTTTGGAGAACTGACACAGGCTGCCCCAGTCAAATATTTCAGTGAAATATGCCTTCTGGATCGGTTCGCTGCAGCCAGCAAGAAGCCGCAGGCCTGTTCCTTAGTAGTGTTGCACATATTTAAGATATCATTGTTCCCCAGTGGAGGTCAAGTGTTCATGTGAGACTTTTGGTGTCTTTAAGAGGCGGGTATGCGAGGTTTTATTTTATGTCTGTGTAATTAAAGAATACAGGATCGAGACATGTTGAGGCAGAATGTGTTTGCATTTTCCATTTCAACGCAGCCTAAGCTGCGCTGTAGTGCCTCGAGTATGCTATAGTCATTGTAATTGGAGATGTAAAGAGCTATTCCATGGTTTCAATTCGAAGTTGTAGTCGCGAGCAATGCGCGCATCACCATAACGACAGTCGGTTGCTTCCGTTGCGGAAGGGGTGTGCCATATCGTCGATAAAAGCTACTGAGGGTCACTGTGACACATTTCATCGCTTGCATTTGGTTGCTTATTGATCTTAAACACGAATTTTTCTTTCATGTGATTGCTGTTATGGTGTCCGTGAAGTATATGTATACTATACACGATGCGCCGTCGTGTTAACAGCCAATGCGTTTTTGGGTGCCTATTTCAGAGCACGGTGAAAGTAGTACCAAACCTTTTCACACAAAATGCGCGCCTATCTCTTCCATTTAGGCCTTAATACAGTTGCCACATTTGATTAAAACAAATCACCAGAGTGATGACAATTCTGATGAAAGCTTCACTGGGCAGTGCCCTTCTAACACGGAGTTTTAATGTTGACACCAAATATCAAGGTATTTCTTCCATGTGAAATGCTAAGTCTCTTATACTTAGGTAATAAGGGAATGTTAAGTGTTTAGAGCAGCACCATAAATAACATCGCGCGTTGAACTTGCAAACGATATTTTTAGGCAAAATATATGGACAGGGTGCATATATACATTGCAACACCAGTAGACCCCTTCAGCGCTACATAGCTTGCGATATCCAAGTCGCAAACTTTCATGACTCACGCGGTTTCAAAGAAGAAACTGCGGTCCGCGCATGGCAACAGAAATAATCCGAAATAACCTGCTGTAAGTTCGGCTCAAGCCGCCCGTACCCCTAGCACGCACCAAAGAAACGAACACGCGCGGCAGCCGAGCGAACCGGAGCGAGCGGCGTCCTGGCCATAACGTCACTCGCGCCACTCCAAATTCTTGCCGCTAGTACTCCATCACTCCCTACTCCCCCTTAATTCAGGAACTACTATATACGGTAATGACACACAATATTTCTCATTTGGTTCTTGAGATCTGAACTGCTCAGAATGCCGGTGCCGCAATGTGCCTGACTAGGACAATGACCTTTTTAAAACGCGCTCCCATATAGCCTTATTCACACCGCTTAGCCCACCCACCTTGCTCGAAACTTGCACCAAAAGTGATAACAAGCACACTGTATGCAGGGTGTCCTAGCTAACTTGGACCAAGATTTTAAAAATACCCAAGAGCTCTAGAGAAATCGTACCGACTGCATAGTAGCCGTAGTCGTGTGTACTTCCGGCCAGTATATTTTTCATCATGAAGTATAATTAATTACTTTTTATGAGCGAACTTTTTAATTGTTGCTTGAATGGCAAACATATCAATTACAAAGTTGTTGGACATCTCAAATACCCTCCGAATCAAGCATTTGTTTAGTGCTCAGCTTTGCCTCGTTGGTTTTTCCGAGAAAAAACAATACCGTGCGAAACATCCAAAATACGAAATAGGCGCTCGCACGCCGCTACTCAAGCGCTCCCAAGCGAATAGCCACGGATACACGGCTTTACAAGCGACGGCAGATCGATACAGAGCTTCATGCTATGTAATGGTCGCGGCATCAAGAGCACACGCCGCTGACACATTGATAAGCCTTGCGGCGCCTTGTACGATGTGGCCATAAGAGAATGCTGCCGTATATCTGTCAATGGTTGCTTGTAGGCGCTTGAGTAGCGGCGTGCGAGTGCGCATCCATTTCGTATTTCGCGTATTTCGCGAGGTTTTGGTTTTTCTTGCAAAAAACAACCAGGACCTCTTCAGCACGAAATAAATGCTTGATTAAGAGGCCCTGCAACGTTGTAGTTGATATGTTTGCGATTCAATCAATAATTAAGAAGTTCGCCAATTAAAAGTAATTAAGTAATACTTCGTGACGAAAGAACTGCTTGCCATAAGTACATACGACTACGGCTACTATGCAGTTGGTACGATTTCTCTAGAGCTCTTGGGTATTCTTAAAATCTTGGTCCAAGTTAGCTGCAAAACTGTATGTCAACCAGTAGGTAAAAATATGTGTGTGCTGGTGACAGAACACCTAACTATAATTTGGCAGGTTAGCCGAGCGAAATGCTTGGTATACTACTACAGGTCGAATATGCTATAACAAGAGATAAAAAGACGACAAAAAAAGAATACAATATGCATGCATTCACTAGCACAACCTCGAAAAGGGAAAGTAAAGAGCGCCATAAAATAAAGTGGAAGTGGGAGGCAGATGGCATAGTTACTAAACAAGATGTTATCCGCCTCAGTCCCACCGATTGCTCCACAGGGTTGGATAACATTTTGTTTATTAACGGTGCCACAAAGCACCCAGTTTCACTTAGTTTGTTTCAAATGAATATTGTGCTACTAGATGCATGCACATTTGTTTTCTTTTCTCTCGTGTTTTCATCTCTTGTTACACACATTTAGTATTAAACACCAGTGTTCCTGTGCCAATAAATACAGGGCAGTGCAAACTAATTTTATGATAATTCCTTCAGTGCTGGGGTGGTTAGGAGCCCCTTCAGTCAAGCAGAGCTGCTTGCTTACGTGTAATTGGCAGCATGTCGCTTTCTGCTAACGGCCGGCTAGTCCTTACACACCACTGGGCAGCGCATTGACACCTTGCTTGCTATTTACCACATGATGCAGTGAATATTTTTGTTAATTATGGCATTCTTCCCAATTCTAACTAGCTCAGTGCAGGTAGTCAGGTAGCAAACATGCCGGTGCCGTGTAAGGGCATCAAGCAGGAAATTAGCCGACACTGACATGCGGGTAAAGACATGTAATCTAGGAGCTCTGCTTGACTGAAGAGGCTCGTAACTACCTCAACAATAAAGGAATCAAGTGTAGATCAGTTTAGACTGCACTCTAATTATTGATAGAGGAGTGCTCATGTCCATGTATTCTCTCTCTGGTGCCATGAGGCTTCCTCAAGTGATGACATACATTGTAAATTCCGAGACCGGTGGAAGAGCATTACAAATTTTTTGGTCCCTTTAAACAAAGCGAAATTCTGACAAACCTTTCTCCGTTTAAAAACAATAAAATTTGCTGTAAGAGGAGGCAGTGTTTCGCATAGTTCTTCTATGCCAACTTCATTGTTCAATTAGTAGGCTGTATCAGCTTTCTTGCGAGTTCGTCACCTGTGTGCACTGTTGTATCATATTCCGTCCAAGCCATCTTTCTTTTTTTGTGCAGTACAGGTCCTGACCACGTTGCTGGTGTAAACTTCAGGCTCTTGCTGGAAAAAAATCTTAAGTAAAGGCCATTTTAGGGTTTTTCGGTCGCCTATAAAAATCCTAGAAATGACTAATAATCGACGAGAGCATTACGGCGTAAGGCTTCTCTTCATTTTCCTGCACTATTTTGGTGTGCTGTCATAAAGGAACAGTGTTCTTGCCAGCGCCTTTTATGACATAGTTCGGGGCTTTACGACGAAGTTCGCGTGGTAATAACAGAAGTAAAAACCTTTTCCTTGAAAAAAAAAAAACGTTTA